>NC_133409.1:90095833-91414166 GCF_049350105.2 Macaca mulatta | reverse complement strand
AGCTGCAATCAGAGGCTCCCAACAAAAAGAACTATAATTACTGTGTGAATCCTGCACTGGCAACCAAGGTATCCAGGTTCTTTCTTCAGAAATGACTAGGTGGCTGGTGTGATCCACCGAGAGAAAGGAAGAGAGGAAGAGCAATGTGGTGCAGCAGCCCACCTGAGAGCCACACAGGTCAGGGGAGCTTTCACCTCCCACCTTACACTTTACCTTCCCCAACCTCACCCCACCCAGGGTCATGCTTTTTCCATGGAACTGTTAAACCCAGGACACCAGGGCCTAGAGTCTCAACTCTGGAGTCATGAAGATTCTCAAGAGCCTCTTAGCTAGAATCTGCTTCAGCCTGTCAAACTCCCAGGAGGGAGTGCGACCAGCGCCACAGCTGCGCTGCCTGCTGTCTAAACTGAGCTCCCTGGGGGAGGGGCAGCAGTCAACACTGGGACTCATAACTGCCTAAGTTCCTTGGGCGGCGGAAGGGTGGCATCCATCTCTATAGCTCCAGGCCCCGCTTTTCCCCTGCTGGAACCAGGGAGACTGAACAACTTGGTCCCAAGAGACAACTTGGTCCCAACTTTGTCCCACACAGCCCAACACACTGGGTGTGGCAGACTGTGGCCAGAGCACCTCTTCAGGCCTGTCCTTGACCCATCCTTCATCACTGGGTGGGGGCTCCCTGCAGGAACTACAACAACACAAGCCATAGTCTCAGGGACAGAACCCTAATCTCCCTGGCCTTGAGCCCCTAGGGGGAAGGCAGGGATCCACTGTCTCTGCGGACCAGCAGACTTAGCCTTTTCTCCTGGTAGTTCTGAGGAATCCAGGCAGCCTAGACAAGTGGATTTCCCTCCAGTGAAGCATACCCCCTCCACCAAGAGACAGTCAAAGTGCTACATTAAACAGGTCTTGTTCCCCATGCCACCCAACTGGGTGAGGCCCTCCAACAGGGATTGTCAGACACCATATACAGGGGTGACCCTGACGGCATCAAGCTGGTGCTCCTTGAGGTCAGAGATCCCAGAAGAAGAAGCAGGCACCCATCTTTGCTCTTCTCCAGCCTCCTTGAATGACATCTGCAGGCACAAGAGTGAACCAAAAGAATAGGGCCTGATTTGAATCCCCAAAAAAACACAGTAGCCCTACAAAGAGGAACCTGACCACTGAAAGAAAAGCAAACAGAAAGCAACAGCAACAGCATCCACAACAAAAAAGAAGTCCCCAGAAAAACCCCATCAAAGGGTCAGCAGCCTGAAAGATTGAAACTAGACAAACTCATGAAGATGAGAAAGAATCAATGAAAAAATGCTGAACATCCAAAAGGCCAGAGTGCCCTTCTCCTCCAAATGATCACGATGCCTCTCCAGCAAGAGTGCAGAACTGGACGGAATATGAGATTAACAAGTTAACAGAAGTAGGCTTCAGAAGATGGGTAATAAAAAACTCTACTGAGCTAAAAGAACATGTTAAAACCCAACAAAGAAGCTAAGAATTTTGATAAAAGGTTAGAGGAGCTGCTAACTAGAATAACCAGTTTAGAGAGGAACTTAAATTACCTGATGGAGCTGAAAAACACAGCACAAGAACCTCATGAAGCATACACAGTATCAATAGCCGAAATGACCAAGCAGAAGAAAGGATATCAGAGTTTGAAGACCATCTTGCTCAAATAAGGCACACAGACAAGATTAGAGAAAAAAGAACGAAAAGGAACAAACAAAGCCTCCAAGAAATATGTGAGTACATAAAAAGAGCAAACCTACAATTGATTGGAGTACCTGAAGGAGATGGGGAGGATGGAAACAAGCTGAAAAACACACTTCAGGATATTATCCAGGAGAACTTTCCCAATCTATCAAGACAGGCCAACATGCAAATTCAGCAAATACAGAGAACACCACTAAGATACTCAATGAGAAGATCAACCCAAGACACATAAACTCAGATTCTCCAAGGTCGAAATGAAAGAAAAAATGTTAACAGCAGCCAGAGAGAAAGGCCGGGTCACCTTCAAAAGAAAGCCCATCAGACTAAAGGCAAACCTCTCAGAAGAAACCCTACAAGCCAGAAGAGTCTGGGGGTCAATATTAAAACTCTTAAAGAAAAGAGTTTTAAGCCAAGATTTTCATATTTAGCCAAACTAAGCTTCATAAGCAAAGGAGAAGTAAAATCTGAGGAGTAAAATAAATGCTGAGGAATTTCATGACCACCAGGTCTGCCTTGCAAGAGCTCCTGAAGGAAGCACTAAATATGGAAAGGAAAAACTGGCATTAGCCACTGCAAAAACACATCAAAATATAGAGAACAATGACCCTGTGAAAAAACTTCATCAACTAGTGTGCAAAATAACCAGATAGCATCATGATGACAGGATCAAATTCACACATAACAATACTAACCTTAAGTGTAAATAGGCTATATGCCCCGATTAAAAGACACAGACTGGCAAATTGGATAAAGAGTCAAGATCCATTGGTGTGCTGTATTCAGGAGATCCATTTCACATGCAAAGACACACATAGGCTCAAAATAAAGTGATGGAGGAAAATTTACCAAGGAAATGGAAAGCAAAGAAAAGCAAAGGTTGCAATCTTAATCTCTGACAAAACAGATTTTAAACCAACAAAGATCAGAAAGGACAAATAAGGGCATTACATAATGATAAAGAGAAAAATTCAACAAGAAGAGCAAACTATCCTATATATACATGCACCCAATACAGGAGCACCCAGATTCATAAAACAAGTACTTAGAGACCTACAAAGAGACTAAGACTCCCATGCAACAATAATAGGATACTTGAATACTCCACTGTCAATATTAGACAGATCAATGAGACAGAAAATTAACAAGGATATTCAGGACTTGAACTCAGCTCTGGATCAAGTAGACCTAATAGACCTCTACAG
Organism: Macaca mulatta; assembly: GCF_049350105.2. Lineage (NCBI taxonomy): Eukaryota > Metazoa > Chordata > Mammalia > Primates > Cercopithecidae > Macaca > Macaca mulatta. The sequence continues at coordinate 91,411,260 of NC_133409.1, read as the reverse complement.
AACTCTCCACCCCAAATTGACAGAATATACATTCTCCTCAGTGCCACATGGCACTTATGATAAAAGAACTGCACTTAGTGCCACATGGCACTTATGATGAAAGAATCTTCAGCAAATGCAAAAGAACTGAATTCATAACAAACAGTCTCTCAGACCACAGTGCAATCAAATTAGAACTGAGGATTAAGAAACTAACTGAAAACCCACAATTACATGGAAATTGAACAACCTGCTCCTGAATGACTCTTGGGTAAATAATGAAATTAAGGCAGAAAACAAAAAAGTTATTTGCAACTAATGAGAACAAAGAGAAAATGAACCAAAATCTCTGAAACACAGCTAAAGCAGTGTTAAGAGAGAAATTTATAGCACTAAATGCCCACATCAGAATGCTAGAAAGATCTCAGATTGACACCCTAACATCAAAATTAAAAGAGCTAGAGAGACAAGAGCAAACTAATCCAAAAGCTAACAGAAGACAAGAAATAACCAAGATCAGAGCAGAATTGTAGGAGATAGAGACACAAACACCCTTCAAAAAAATCAATGAATCCAGGAGGTGATTTTTTGAAAAAATTAGCAAATAGATCGACCACTAGCTAGGCTAATAAACGGGAAAAGAGAAAAATCAAATAGACACAATAAAAAATGATAAACGGGATATCACCACTGACCCCATGGAAATACAAACTGCCATCAGAGAATATTATAAACATCTCTATGCAAATAAACCAGAAAATCTAGAAGAAATGTTTAAATTCATAGACACATACACCATCCCAAGACTAAACCAGGAAGAAGTTGAATTTGTGAATACATCAATATCAAGTTCTGAAATTGAGGCAGTAATTAATAGCCTACCAACATCAACAAAAAAAAAAACCAGGACCAGACAGATTCACAGCCAAATTTTACTAGAGATACAAAGAGGAGCTGGTACCATTCTTTCTTAAACTACTCCAAACAATTGAAAAGGAGGGACTCCTTCCTCACTCATTTTATTAAGCCAGCATCATCCAGGTACCAAAACCTGGCAGACATGGAACAACAACAAGAAAACATTTTAAGCCAATATTCCTGCTGAATGTTGATGTGAAAATCCTCAGTAAAATACTGGCAAACCGAATCCAGCAGCAGGTAAAAAAAACTTATCCACCACGATCAAATCAGGTTCATCCCTGGGATGCAAGGTTGGTTCAACATACACAAATCAATAAACATAATCCATCACATAAACAGAACCAAAGACAAAAATCACATGATTATCTCAATTGATGCAGAGGCGGCTTTGATATAGTTCAAATTCCTTTCATGTTAAAAACTCTCAATAAACTAGGTATTGATGGGACATAGCTCAAAATAATAAGAGCTATTAATGGCAAGTCCACAGAAAATTTCATACTGACTAGGCAAAAGCTGGAAGCATTCCCTTTGGAAACTGGCACAAGACAAGGATGCCCTCCCTCACCACTCCTATTCAACATAGTATTGGAAGTTCTAGCTAAGAGAATCAGGTACGATAAAAAAAAATAAATAAATAAAGCATATTCAAATAAGAGGGTAAATCAAATTGTCTCTGTTTGCAGGCAACATGATTCTATATTTAAAAAAGCCCATCATCTCAGCCCAAACTCCTTAAGCTGATAAGCAACTTCAGCAAAGTCTCAGGATACAAAATCAGTGTGCAAAAATCACAAGCAATCCTTTACATGAACAATAGACAAGTAGAGAGCCAAATTATGAATGAACTTCCATTCACAATTGCTATAAAGGAAATAAAATACCTAGGAATACAGCTAACAAGGGAAGTGAAGGACCTCTTCAAGGAGAACTAAAAATGACTGCTCAGGGAAATAAAACAATTGCTCACAAACCAATGGAAAAACATTTCATCCTCATGCATAGGAAGAATCGATATTGTAAAAATGGCCAGACTGCCCAAAGTAGTTTATAGATTCAATGTTATTCCCACCAAACTACCATTGACATTCTTTACAGAATTAGAAAAAACTAAATTTTATATGGAATCAAAGAAGACCCTGTATAGCCATGACAATCCTAAGCAAAAAGAAAAAAGCTGGAGGCATCACACTTCCTGATTTCAAACTATACTACAAGGCTACAGTAACCAAAACAGCATGGTACTGGTGCCAAAACAGACAGAGAGACCAATGGAACAGAACAGAGACCTCAGAAATAATACCACACATCTACAACCATGTGATCTTCAACAAACCTGACAAAAATAAGCAATGGGAAATGGATCTTCTATTCAATAAATGGTGCTGGGAATACCAGCTAGCCATATACAGAAAACTGAAACTGGCCCCTTTCCTTACACCTTATACAAAAATTAACTGAAGATGGATTAAAGACTTAAATGTAAAATGGAAAACCATAAAAACCCTAAAAGAAAATCTAGGCAATACCATTCAGAATATAGGCATGCGCAAAGACTTCATGATGAAAACGCCAAAAGCAGTTTCAACAAAAGCCAAAATTGACAAATGGGATCTAATTAAACTAAAGAGCTTCTGTACAGCAAAAGAAACTAACATTAGAGTGAACAGGCAGCCTACAGAATGGGAGAAAATTTTTGCAGCCTACCCATCTGACAAAGGTCTAATATCCAGAATTTACAAGGAACTTAAAAATATTTACAAGAAAAAACAAAAACAATTACATCATAAAGTGGGCAAAGGATACGAACAATCACTTCTCCAAAGAAGACATGTATACAGCCAACAGACATATGTTAAAAAAAAGCTCAGCATCACTGATCATTAGAGAAATGCAAATCAAAACCACAATGAGATATCATCTCACACCAGTCAGAATAGTTATTATAAAAAGTCATGAAATAATAGATGCCGGTGAGGTTGTGGAGAAATAGGAACACATTTATACCTTTGGTGGGAATGTAAATTAGTTCAACGATTGGGGAAGATAGTGTGGCAATTCCTCAAGGATATAGAACCAGAAATACCATTTGACCATGCAATCCCATTACTGGGTATATACCCAAAGAACTATAAATCATAAATCATTCTAATATAAATATACATGCACACATATGTTTACTGCAGCACTATTTACAATAGTAAAGTCATGAAACCAATCCAAATGTCCACCAATGATAGACTGGATAAAGAAAATGTGGTGCATATATTCCATGGAATACTATGCAGCCATAAAAAGGAATGAGACCATGTCCTTTGCAGGGATGTGGGTGAAGCTGGAAGCCATCATCCTCAGCAAACTAGTAAAGGAACAGAAAACCAAACAGCGCATGTTCTCACTCATAAGTGGGAGTTGAACATTGAGAACACATGGACATGGAGAAGGGAACAACACACACCAGGGCCTGTTGAAGGATGAGGGGTGAGGGGAGGGAACTTAGAGGACAGGTCAATAGGTGCAGCAAGCAACCACGGCACACATACACCTATCTAACAAACCTGCATGTTCTGCACATGTATCCCAGAACTTAAAGCAAATTAAAAATAAACAAACAAATAAATATTTATTTATTCATTGTTAATAAACCAGACCATTTTCAACGTTTCAAGGCTCTATAAATAAAAGAAACATGGAACCCTGTTTTCATTAGTTCACATTATAATAAATTTCTTAAAATTCAAATGTGTAGCCATGAAGTTTCTATCTGATGCCAGTATGTCTCTGTGTGTGTTTAAAGCTGATTGTTCATATATTTTCCCGTTTAGATTATTTTATACTTGGAATATTAAAAAGCCACCTTAAAAATTACATTGTACATCAAGATATAGACTTATTTCAGTGTTGCATTTAAGAAAGGGACACCAAGCCATGAAGAAATGATCGTTTTTCTTTGTTTATTAAACATGCCCAATATGAACTTCTCTTAGAGAATTTACAATATAAAATTACAGGGTTTACAAATATTTCTTCCCTAGTAGACACTAGGATCCTTGACATATCTTTTTAATTAAACTGTCTAGCAAGATGAAGCCAGAATGGTGATCAACATGTTTTAAAAGTAGTTTAGCCCAGAGTGTTGGAGGTGAAGAAAGGAAAGGGCTTTTAGGGCATACCTAGGCACATATAATATATTTTGATTTAAAAATATTGCTTAAATCTCCAACTTTCAAATTGTGGACATGGGAGTAACATTTACTTAAAAAGCTGTGTGAGATTGTATGTGATTATCTGAAACACCATGTATGAGGTAATACACGCAGTAGATAAAACATTAACGGCAGTTTTTACTCAAGGATGAAAAAATTTGATTATATTTTACATACTATAGATATAAAACTAAATGCATTGACTTAATTCTAATTAATTTTACTGATAACAAAATTTCTTACATGATAATTTAAACTGAGTATACAGATTAGTTTATTGATTCAAATTATTTATTAGATTTTAAATTTCCCATAAATCGTGTTTCTCTAGCCTAGATTTCTTTTTAAATGGCATTTTAAAAAGTTTCCAATTAAAATATAATGACATTAAAATGTTATCATAAAACAAACAATTCAGGTATGTTTCTTTTCTTTCTTTTTTTAAAGATAGTAAGGCAGACTTTATTTGGAAGGGGGTATGTGGCCTATTGCAAGGGGACAGGGACTGTTGCAATGGGGTCTTACAGTGGGTAAGAAAGATCAAAATCAACTCCCAGGGAAGTTTCCTTAGATGCTTGGTGACATTAAAAACAACACACAGCTATCTAGTATTCCTTTTTTACAGGGCACTATAGAAAAACAAGAAAAGGAAATATATTGTTATATTAACAGCAAGACCTTGGAGTGAAAGCCTTTTCACTGCATATTTAGAATAGCAACTAGTAAAATTTGCTTTTGCAAAATGGATACACAACAACATAAATTAAGGCTATGACTTCTTAATTAAATGAATGAATGATTTAATTCATTTATTTTTTTACGAATGCATTTCTTAAGTGGTTATTGCTCTTAGGTTTTCTTGTGTCCATTGTTAATTTTATTTAAAGGTGGTATACCTTTGCATTCAAAACATGGTAAATTATTATCTTCAACAGAATCTAAGAACAAAAGGCAGAAGAAGAAGCCAGTAGATAGATATTTTGGAAGATAAATTAAACTTAACATAAATAACAAGTTTCATGTAAGCCAAGAAGAGGAAACCGTGCTGACAATCAAACTTTTAAATCTCCTTGATTTTTTTTAAATCAAATTCCTGGAATGGACAAGATCCCATCTCAATAGTTTTAAATATTTCATCTTCCTTTTAACTGTTAGGACTTTTTTTGAAAACTCATCTGTTTATCATTCATGACTTCAAAGCCATAAACTCAGTCTTCAGGTGCTGGGGAAGTCCTTCAAAAACCATGATTCATTTTTAAAAAGTGCATTCATGCACTAAAATTTATTTTTTTCTAGGTGTTTTATTGGATGCTATTTGCACAATTAATAGGCAATGGAAATAAAACTTTGCTTATATTATTTATTAATCTTGAATACATCTGTCTACTATAGACAAAGGCCAATTTGACTGCAGTTTCAGAGGTTAGCGTTTTGGTGAGCAAATGCCTTCTAATAGAAACATCCATTGCAAGTACCAAAGTTAAATAAAATTTGCCAGAATCTATATCTTTAATTTTATATTGATGGTAGTTTATTTGACTTGAGATCATTCAATTTTTTTTGTTCAGAATATATCAATCAGATTGGATTTGATCCAACATTGTGTTGTTGTTTTCTTATGAGAGTAACAGTAGTTGTGTCCTGGTGTTTCAGTCACTTAAAATAGGAAGGTAGTGTACAATGGACTATTTTCACTACGTATGATCACATGTGATCCTCTTGTTTCTGTAACAAATTCTTTATTATATATTAATTTAAAATAATAACATATTCCAGAGAATGAATCTTAGAAGTTGACTAAGGAAAACAATAGTAATATTACTATTCCTAGAAATCTCTTAAGTGCTTTTAACAGTTTAATTCTTAGAAAAGTCCTTTAGACATCTTTGTCATCAAAATGTAATCTTTGCATTATTTCATTAGTCTACTTTGGTCAGAGATTACATCAACCAAAAAGCATTTATGCTAATACTATATCTGGGTGTAAATAGGCAGAGTTAAAAAAAAAAAAAATCAAGTAGTATTTGATTTGGTGGAAACTTTTTCAGAAATAAAAATGTATTTTTCTTATGAACTGTAAATGAAAAGGGGAGAGTTGGATAGAAGCCTGTCAGTATCATCTTCCCCAGTGCCACAGGCACTTTTCCTGATTTGATAAGGTGAAGTAAATATACAAATTAATGTCAAACTTATTTTTTGTTTTGTTAATTGCTACATACTCTGAAACAGAATGTTATTGATAGTAAATCACAACTTTTAAAATAAATGTTAGGACATTTATTATTTCAATTACCATATGTAAGCAACCTAATAAAAATATTAGCATAATCCCCTAAGGCAGCCTTCATCATCTCTTTAGATTTACTTGCTATGCTATCAGTCAGTTATGAATGGAAATCAGAAATAGTTTAAGTAAATTAAGCAAAAATTACTTTGAATGTCTACTGATTTTCTGCTCTGACATATACAGATCTTATCAATTATTCAAAACTGAAGTGCTTTAGCATTATCTTACATTGCTCTTATAATTAATAAGGTTGATACAAAGGACATGGTTGTAAGAAGTACATTCTCAACATATTTAAACATAACATTATATATAATTACTGACACCTCAGATAAATGCAAATCAGTAAGGAATGAAGGAAATACTCAGCAGGTCTATTCTAGGCTCCTTTTGTGAACCCCTAGCATAAAGGTAAATAGCTGTTCTTTATTATACAGTTACCCTAAAGAACTCAGGGAAATGGGTGTAATGCATTAAACATCTCATTTGAGCCTTTTATCCCATGTGTGTTTTATTTAGCCTTTCTGTACCTTACTGCCCTTTTGTCTTGTTTCGACGTTTGTCTAAAGGATTTGTTCTGATAGGTCTAACATTCTCCCCATGGAACCCCAAATTTCTATATGGGACCTCACATTTCTTACTTCTGAGCAATCCAGCAATGCTACATCAACCTTCCAAGGGACATCAACAATTTGGTGACTTTTACCAATACTTTCTTTCATTATGCTCTAATCTTATGAGTGTACTTCATCCCACTCAGGGTTTTGTTTTATTTGCAGATGAAAAATACAATAATTGCATTATGTACTATGGTGGTACAAAAACTATCCCTAAGGTTTCTGAAATCCACCAGTTTATATGAGCAAGCTATTTTTGAAAAGAAAATAATTCAGAATTTTCCAGGGAATTGTAATATATAACCAATTCAAATAAATAAAAAATGAAGTTAATTTATAACAGATTGTGTCAAGTTGTGTTATACAATCTCTTTGATTTAGGATAAGGTATTTATTTTTCAAACATAATCCATTCATCTTCAGTGTTGAAATACATGGGTGAAAATAGATTACACTCACATAAAATTAATTGTTTAGTCATACCCTGTAATGGTTTGAATCATGTCCCCTAAAATTTCATGGCCAGCCAGAACCTCAAAATGTGTCATTATTTGGAAATAGGCTATTTGAAGATGTAGTTATTTAATATGAGGTCATACTGAATTAGGTGGGCCCTAATGTTCTTAAAAAATGAGAGAACACATTTGGACACATGCACACAGAAAAGGCCATGTGTAGACAAAGGCAGAGACTGGAGTAATGCTGCCACAAACCAAGGAAGGCCTGGTCTACCAGAAGCTGGAAGACGCTGTGAAAGATTCTTTCCTAAAGATTTCTAAGAGTAAATGACCCTTCTGACACGTTGGTGTTAGACTCCCAACCTCCAGAAGAGTGAGAGAATAAATATTTGTTCTTTTAAGCCACCCAATGTGTGGTTAATTTGCTACAGTAACCTTAGGAAGCCAATATACACTCATAACATGTAGCTTAAGGGGGCAAATTGGTGAGAAAAAATTAAAAAAAAAAAGTGTATTGAAAAAGTTATTTATCAGTAACTTGGATGATAATTTGGGGAAATAAACTCATATTAAGCTGTAAAATTGTGACAATTTAGGGATTTTTTTTTAAAGAAAGAAAAATAATAGAAATACAGTATGATAAAAACAGCATGGGTTTTTATTTAGAATATGTACAGACAGAATAATATTACTCAATTGTAACTTCTCTATAATCTTAAATGAATTATCCAGTTGGGATATAAATCTCCCAACATTCATATACTTAAAGTGTTTAGAAAATATAGTGATTTTTTTTTCTGAATAATTATAAGATTTATTATTGATTGTCATCATTTTGATATTTGATTGTTTGACATTTTTACTATGATGTTCTAAGTTGTAGTTTTTTTTAAATTTTATCCACCTGATGGTTTCTGGAAATACTTACCCTGTTTTTGGATGTCATTTATTACTACTATATTAAAAATTCTGACCAGTATCTCTTCAACCATTGTTTCTTCTTTCTTCCCAGTTTCACTTCTGAAACCTGAATTAAATACAAATTATATGCTTTTATTATGTCCCATATATTTTTCAACATCCTTTTCTGTATCTTTCAGTATTTTCTTCTTTTCATGCTTTGACCTGGATATTTTCTACTGACCTCTTTCAGTTCACGTGTCCTTTTTAATGCTGTTTTTAATTTGCCATTAACTCTATTATGTTCTTAATTTTCACTAATGTATTTCAGTGGTAGATATTTTAAAGTTGGTAATTTTCTAATACAATTTCTCTCTAATTATCTATTTTCTTTATTGTTAATCACAGTTAGTTTAAGACTGTGACAGAGAATCGGAGAACTCTGCTTTTCTGATTACCTGTGGTTGTGTTTCTATGTTCGGTTTTTACTATATTGATTTTTAATCAATTGATATTGTCTCCGGTCATATCAGCCAATATTTTATTTGCTACAGATATTTGTGTATAAAATTGTGTGACAAATATTTTATGTTTCTGCAAAAATGATTGACTCTTATTCGGGCAGGCAGTTATGTAAAGGCAGATCACCCCACTCTAGTCAGGGATTAAGGTGATTTGAGGCTGGATTTTAATGTTTGTGAGGCTGGCCCCTCTCTGATTTGTGATGATTCTTAGGGTGTTAGACTTACCTCAGGGGTCTCAAAAATAAATAAATAAACAAATAAATAAATAAATAAATTTTTTAAAAGCCTGGCCTGTTTATTTTGTTTCTACACCTTAATAGACTCTAAAATCCAATCTTTGTTTCCTTAACATCATAAGCCTGCCAAGTGCTCTGTTTGGTAATTATCCTCTCAGATGTCACTTTTGCATAGGCACGTGGTCCCTTGCCAGCTAGGTTTTGGAGTGTACTTATTTACGGGTACACTTTTCAATAATACCATGGTCTCATGGTCACTCGAGTCTGGTTGCCGTGATTGTTCCAATTAATTTCAAAGTATGCACTTTTATACAACTTTTGTTTTTCTTCAGGAGAATCCTTCTAAATACAAACTGATGCAAGGTAGCTTTTCATATCTGAAAGCAGAAATTACATTAAGAAAATGCATACCTAGACTAAGAGTAAGGAGGTTCTTAAATTTTGCAGGAATCTTTTTTTTTTTTTTTTTTTCCCCAAAGAAAAACTGCAATTTACCTGTGACTAACCATATGAATGAACTTAAATCAGAAACTATGCTTCTTACCATTAGGTCATAGAGATACCTCAGTATTTCTCCTAAGTGAAAAGAAAAACTTTCAGAAGTAGAAGTCTTTGTTTTTGGTTTCATAATAGAAGGAATCGTTCATCAGTCATCATGAGGTTGACTGCTTTTGAATGGAAAAAATGGTCACTAAAAATGGTCCAAATGAAAAATTGCCTTTATCATGCACTAAATTTGCTTTTTGTTTTTAAACCATCTCTATTTTTATTGTCAAATAACTAAACTTGGACATACATAACATGCTATTTTAAAATAAAGTTTTAATTTAATTTTTGGAAATTAATGAAAACAAATCATTTCTGCAAATCATACATAGTGAAATGTAAATTTTCTCTCATTACTTCCTCTCCACTATTTTCAGCCATATTTTTCTTATGCAGTGTCCACTATATTTACCAATTTATTGTGTATCCTCTTAACCGTGGCCATCTAGTCTCAAAGATTGCTCTATTTAAATGTTTATGGAATACTAGTATTTTCAACTGCTGCATGGTATTCCATTCAATCTCTATTCATGTCATTTTTGACAAAGCTATTTTTGGCAACCTTCTAATATAAACAAAGACTATCCTAATATATACATTATTGCCCACATATTTATTTCTGTATAATAAATATTTAGATGAAGTCTTATTGAATCAATTGATACATGACTTTAAAAAATAACATCAGATTTTTAAATTTCTATGGTTTTGATATGATCAAACTTACACAGGAAATCACATCTTTTATTAGTGTCTTGGTAATTCCTGTGCAATTCTTCTTTCATATCACTTTCAGAGTTGGCTTATCATGCTTTGTAAAATAAAAACACTTATTTAAATTTTGATTCAGATTATTTTCATTAATACAATAAGTTTTTTTAATGGTGAGTCTTCTATCCCGACTCTTAATAAGTTGCTTCATTTACTCTCTTTTTTTTTTTTTTATGTCCTTCTATGAAATTCCATACTTTTTTCCTTATTGGTCTTCTCATTTCACTTTAGATATTATCATTTATTTTATAGTCATTGTGACTGAAAACTTTTTTTCATTCCTTTTTCTTACTGGTTAAGGATGGCATATAGAGAAGAAAATGTGTTTTATATGATAGTCTTGTAGCCAAAGACCTTGCTGACTTCTCTTATTGTTCTTGTGGATAGCCTATTTAGATGATATTATCTTCTGCAAATATCAACAGTGTTATCTTTTCTTTTACAATGTTCATACATTTCTGATTTTTTGTCATTTGTTTTAAACATTGGTTTGGACCTCCGTACATCTTCTTAATTTTTTTGTCCTCTGTTTTATTTTTTTCTTTCTTTTTTAACATTTTTTTTGTAGTATGGCTTACAAAAAAAAAAAAAGGAATTCACCTGCTTTAAGTAAACAATTCGATGCTTTTTAGTAAAATTAGAAAATTGGGCAAACATTATCATTATTGAATTTTGAAACATTTCCCTTACCCTAAAAGATCTCTTGTGCCCATTTGCAGTTATTCACCATTCCATTTCCAGCTCTGACGACCAAAAATCACATGGTACAGTATTGCATAGTACTAAGTAACTCTTTTGCCAAACTTGCCATTTCTGTCTTTCATGAGAATGGCAGAAATGTTTCATTTTCAAGTGTGATTTGAACAATTAGTTTCTTATCAACTAAGTAAAATAAGTTTCTTTTTTCATGAATTTACTAAGATATTTTTATTCGCAATTTAATTTTAATTTTGTCAAATGGATTTTCTGACTCAATTTAGATGATACCATTTTTTCTCATTGAATCTAGGTAAGTTTATAAACAAATTTCTCATTTTGAACTATATTTGCATTTTCTTTTTGCCTCCATTTGCACATGAAGTATTATTTTTTCAGATATCTGTATTAATTATCCATTGCTGCATAACAAAGTCAATAGTCTATAAAAACAATAATCCTTTATTATTTCTCATGTTTTTTGTGAGTACAGAATTTGGCAGCACTTAAGTTCAGTAGTTCTGGCTCAGCAACTCTCAAAGATGTTGACTAGAAATGTAGTCGTCTGACCTGTGGAGCTGGAGGATCATCTTCTAAGGAGGTTTATCACAGGCCTGGCAATTAAGGTTAGCAAATTGTTTACTCTCTTCATGAACCTTTGCACAGGACTTCTTGCATCTTCTTACTATATGAAAGATGACTTCCTCCCCAACCTGCAATGCAAGAAACCTGGGTGAAGACTGCAGTACATTTATGACCTCACCTTGGCAGTAACACACTGTAATTTCTTTCTTATTCTATTGGTCAAATAGGCAAGCCTCAACTGAATGAAGAAATTAACAAGGGCAAAAATAACATGAGACAAGCATCATTGAAATTAAGATTCACAGATCCTAATATATTCTTTTGCTATTGTTAATGCATAATTTTAACATTTATGATTCTGTGTTGTGTTGGTTCATACTTTTATTTTTTATGGGATGTTTCTTAAGATAGTGTTATATAAGCCTTACAAAATTATTTTGCTACATTCCTGAATTTTCACTTTGCTAAAGCATATTTGTTACCTGACAAATTATATAAATACATCATGAGAACAGGTAATTTAAACCTATGTCTCTCAAACTTAGTGAGATCAAACAGAAGAAAACAGTGAGTGATAACAAAGATTAGTTGGAAAATATAATTATCAAGCTGCATAATTATGTATAGAAATCTGCATTTAACAGTTAGGAATTAAACATTGCATATTCTCAAAAAAGAACATGCATTGGTTATCATATTAATTAATTAGCTGTATTTTATATAACTCTTACTGCAGGCCAGAACATGTTCAGAAGTCTGTACATATTTTAGGTCATTTAATTCTCACAAATAACCCATACGTCTACTACACTTCTACTGTATTCATTTTACAGAATATATATCTGAAGAAGAGATGATTGAAAGGTAGATAACTATCAAGTGAACAGGATTAGTATTTAAATCTGCCATTTTGACTTCAGAATCTGGGTAGTTAGCCAAAGCTATATGACCTCTCAAATAGTGACTTTTAAGAAATAAATAAATACTTAATGAACTATCCAAAATAGTTTTTGAAAATATAATATAATCAAACACAATTTTTAAAGAGGTTAAAAAAATTTGAAATCTCCATTTATTTGAAAACTCTAAAGATACCCGTAAGCAATGTGCGGTTAAAAGAGAGATCATAGTGAAAATAAAAAATAATAATACTTGGAATTGAATGATAATAAAACTAAATATACACTTGTTAAATTGAAAAACATACATATTTGAGATAAATTTATATCCTTAAAACTTATATTAGAAAGTAAGAACATTGAAATTTAGTAAGTTAAAAGGCCATATTAAGAAGTTAGAAAATCATAAACAGACTAAATACAAAGAAGGATGATTAAATGACAAAAAAATTGGAATGAAATATCAATGAAGTAGAAAACCAATAAGTAATACGGAAGATAAAAAAAATTGTGTGTTTTGGCTGTATTTATAAAGAGGAGAGAAATATAACAACCCACAATATTGGATTTGAATGACATCTATCCTCAAGTAGATGTCTTGAGAAATGTTGATAGGTATATAATTTCATCATTACTTATGCATTGAAAACTGTTTTAAAAGGTTAAAGAATTTATTTGGGAGAATGTAGTTATATATAAAATCTTTAGAACACATTTTCTTGAAGTACTTTAGAAAATTATTCACTACTATTGTTTACCCGTAAATTGGTCTTGGAATGCTAGTATACAATTTTTTGTCATTCAATCTTTTTTCCTGGAAGCTTTGAAGATTTTTACCTTTGAAAAATAAGTTTTATTATTATAGGTCTCAGTATTGATTGTTCAGAGTTAATTTTCCAAAGTATCTGGTGAGCCCTTTCGATGTGTATATTCAGATTTTGTTGTATTTCTGAAGTGTTTTGCACTATAGTTTTAAATATTATTTCTGTTTCATTGTTTTGTTTTTTATCAAAGATTCCAAAATAGCATGAATGTTATTTTTCTATGCAGGTGTTCCATATTCATATTTATTTTTTGGCTTTTTAAATCTCTTTCTTACTTTATCTTAATTATCTAGATTATTTTCCTATGTTTCTTCAATTCTCTTACTAAATTTTCATTTGAGTGTTGTCTCCCTTGAGCACAAAGTAACTCACTTTTATTTAGCTGAGTTAAATTTGTCGTCTTCCATTTCTTTCCTAAGTTCTCTTTTTTCCCCTAAAATTTCCATTCTGCTATTAAATCAATTTTTTAATATACCTTATAGGTTTAAAATATTTATTTGATTTCTGTTAAAATTATATTTATTTTCTAAGATTCATTTTCTTTTCATTAATTATGAATGTATTTTACTTTGATCATTTTAATATGTATATTAAAGTTCTTGCCCGACAATTCTATCATATGATTATTATCATGGCTGGCATCTGTTGATTGTCTTTTTCTTTGATAGTAGATGGCATTTTCCTGGATCTGCACATATCTAGTAATTTTAGGTTATATCTGGAGATAATGAAAACTGCACATTCTGTCATATTACTCTGAAGTATTTATTTTTATTTGTCTTTTGTAGAAAATTAACTTGTATGTGTTCAAACTGAAAACTCTGGTATGCTTTCAGTGAGTGGCTAACATTGTTTGAATGTACCTGTTAATTCTTAGTTCAAAGGTCACTAAATAACTAGGATACACCTTAAAACCCTATTTGTGCTCCTCCTCTCTGACTTTCTCCTTTTTGGCTCCTTTCTCCTTCTTTAGTAGCCTAAAATGTTCAGCCTCCCCTGTCCAGAAACATACTGAGCTTTCTATTACATTTTGATCGACCCCAAATCCTTATCTTGGTTGTTGCCGTCAGTGGAAAAAATAAGAAAAGAAGGAAAGAGAGAAAGGAAAGATGGAAGGAAGGAAGGAAGGAAGGAAGGAAGGAAGGAAGGAAGGAAGGGAGTGAGGGAGGGAGGGAGGGAGGAGTATTACTGCATACCTGGTTGTTTCCTCTAAGTTTTAACTTCCTTTAAAATCTGCCTTCATTTTGTTATTATATTACATATTTGTTTTAACTTGAATTTACAGTTGGTATCAACAACATTTATTTATCAGTTTCATACTCTGTAATTACAGAAAAACACCTCTATGGACATTTTTTAAAGAAACTGTTTATTCTTTCTGTTCTTCTGAGCGGACAAATCTACTAATTTGCCATTACATTAACCAATCTATTTTATTTATTGCAATTTTCAGTTTGCTGTTATCCCCTCCAGTAACTTTTCCATTTCAGATATTTTATTTTACTTCAAAAATTTCTGTTTGGTTCCTTTTAGTAGTTTTTCTTTTTTTGCTGAGATTTCTTATCTTTTCACATATTTAGACTACCATTTTCTTTAAGTCCTTAAACATTTTTACTTAGCTGCATTAAAGTTTTTTCCAGCTACTTAAAATGAATACATCAATTTAAGTCTTTTTCTACTTTTTGCCCATATCTGTTGTTTATGAGATATATTTACCTACTTTGTTGCATGCCAAGTAATTATGGTTATGCAGTAGATATTAAATATGGTCTATTATAGATAATCTAGATTTCTTACCCTCTTCTGAAGTGTGTTGATTTTTTTTCCAACAGGTAATAAAGTAGTTTTGGTTCTTTTTTCCATTTAGTTAAAAAATGTTTGCTTTTACTCTCTGTCCTTAGGAAAATCCCTTAGATTTTGGACATAGTCTTTACTCCAAAAATTGAGCCTCAGTGGAAAGCCTGAGGTGTTTACCAGCTGCCTATAACTTGGCAAATCTCAAACTCACATTTCAGTTACTCCTCCATTGGATACCAGCTTAGGTCCCTGCTCAGAAGTTTCAGAATTGCAGCTGACTCATGCTTTCTGATAAGTCCTAACAAGTATCCCCAACATATACAAAATGCAAGACTCAGTCAATGTTTGGGATATACATTGTATGTAGATTTTAGAGTTCCCAATCTGTCAGATTCTTTCCCAGGATTTTTCCACCCAATCTCCAGCCACATTGACAATGTTGAAGCCAATGTTCTGCTTCTCAGAGAGGGAAGACTGTAGTTTTCTACTTGAGTTCTTGATATTTGTGCAATATTAAATGTGACACTAAAAGTGCCCTCAGAAGAAAAGTCTGTGAAAAAGAGTATTGCTCAAAGTAGTTTCTTTCTTACATGGGCCAAGTCCTTTCCAATGTCTATCTCAATCTCCTTTTGGTCACTCTCCAGTATCTTTAGAAAGGTAATTTATTTTTGTTTCGTTTTCTTTTTTGGTTCTGTATTTTCTCAAGATTTTAATTTGTTATCTGTAGGATAGTTAATCGAATACAAGCTACTTTACCATTTCTGGAATAACAACCCTTTGTATTTTATTTTGTATTTATCAACATACTTCTGCAAAATAAATAAACACAAACATAAAGAGCAAAGAAGTATGATAATGTATTGCAATAAAACATATTAAAAATAATAGGACACATTAAAAAGTTGTTATTATAATTGTAGGTCCAAGAGAATTTGTCAATTGATTGGTTGTACATTTGTTTATCAGCTCGAGATCTTATTAATAGATATACTTTGCCCTTTACTTAGATGATTTTCTGAGTAAACGTTAACCAGAACAATTTCATAACTTGATATTCTGTTGAAATATTCCTACTTCAATGTACCTTGAACTTCCTTTGCTTATAATTGGTTTCACCGACTTTTAGGATCTTAAAATTAGAAGGAACTCTTCCTACCACTTACGGCCCAATCTCCCATCCAGTGCAAGAAATCCTCCACAATCTCCTTAACAAACAATTATTCAAACTCAGATTGAATACTATCAATAATAGAGTATTCATTATTCTGCTTTCTTTCAGACACAGATGCAAACACAATCTTCTGTGAAAGACACACAGTGAAAAAGGACAGGTTCCTCCTTATCCAAATTCCTACATAGTTAACTATATTTGATAACTTAATTTCAATTCTTACCTAACCAATGTTTTCATCTAAAGGGGCCATGACTCAGGCTAAACATGTTCTAAAAACTCCGGGAAGTCAAGCATGAGAAGAAGGTTTGAGGTTAAAAAAAAAAATCCAATTTTTAATCTATTCTTAGTTAAATTTATATCCAAAGCAGACTGTGAGCAGAGTAGAAAGTTTTGTTTTCTAAGTCAACATTTTTTTCTACTCCAGTTACTTGGAGCGAATTGAGCCTGGTTTGCTACTTCTGGAAGCTTCTCTCTGCAAGGATGTACTGACTTTGCTTTAGGCTGAAACAGACATTGAGGCACAGGTTTACAAATGGCACTAAAGACTTTATGTTTCTACAGCTCACAGAGTCAAATGCTTTCATTTAAAACTGAATACACTACCTTTCATTCTAGGATAATTTGTTACTATTTAAATAACCTAATACAAGAGTAGTTTATATGCATGCATTCCTTCTGTTACTCAAAAATAGGCTTAAATACACAAATCTAAACTTCACATATTGACCGTAGATTTACATATATTATATGTATTTATAAACACTGACAAAAATGATTCAATATCAGTTTGTGGACTTTTAAAGTACACTTTAGTCATGCAAATTTTTGATGACTGTTCTGCTCAAAGTTTTGTTCTCATAAAGCACATAATACAGTTGTAAGATGACTAGTTAGTGAGATTCAACTTTGCCACACATTTCACATGCATATGGGATATACAACATAACATAATTACAAATGCTGTGATAAATGTGGTGATTTATGGCACGTATATTAAAGCCAAATCTATCTCTCTCTATATATACACATATATGATGTTATTTTAGGGTACCCCATAGACATGCAATTTAGAATCCATGTAGTTTGGGTATGTTCTTATTTATGTTCCTTTCTCTGTGAATTGAAACAGATAAAAGAACCATTGACAGTTCACAGGTTAAAACATCAAAGAAAGAGAAAGAAATGTTGTGTAAGGCTCTTTGGATCTTCTGTTCTAAGTGCATGTCTTTAAATAAAGCTGCCAAAGCTTAGAGAGTTGTTTAGGGGATATATTGTAACCTGATGAATGTTGGAAAAATAAAATGTCTTATTACTTTTTAGAGGTACTTTTTTTGACAATGCACAAAGGAAGTGGTCCTCCTCTGCTGTTTTAACAAAATAGAAGATTGTGAGATGATTAAATGGCTAAAGACAAACTCTCAGGATCTGATGTTATCAGAACCCAATGAAAAATAGGGAGTTCACAAGCTTGGCAATTTGCTAAGAGAGTAAGCTGAAAAGTATTGTAAAAAGAGGCCACATAGAACTGTAGTTTCATGTGATATTTCAAACGGAACTGAGATATGTGGAAGCTAAGAAGGTATTTTAATAGCAAAAAGAAGTGTGTTAAATTTTCTTTTCTGCCAGAGCCAAGTGTATGTTTAGTAAATGAGATCCAGTTGCTACTTACGTAGGAGGAAGTTAAGTTTTGGGTAATGTCCATCTATCCACTTAGGAGGTATAATACCAAGAGAAAATCATGAGGTATAAAATTATGATGAGGCAGACAACATCCATAAATATTGAGAAACAGATTCACAATGATTCATAAACAGAAAATGTAGAGCATGGAGAAGAAAGAAAAGTCCACTTTATTGGAAGCTACACAATAAATAATAATTTCTAACACTCCATAAACCTATACATTCTAGAGAGGAAACGTTGAAGAATAAATAAATGAGAGCCGGTTCTGGGAACAAGGAACTCTTTTAAATGGGTGAGCTTCCTGATTTATAGTTGAATTGGTGGCTGAATGCAGACTTGGAGAACTAGCATACTCAGCGTGTATTCTGGTTCCCCTAAAGTATGATCTTAGAATATTCTGAGAGTAAACTGAGATTTAGCAAATGCTCTCATCAGCAAAGACAGGGAGACACAGTGATAGAGTCAGAGAAACAGAGACAAATAAATGACAGGAGGTTGGGAAAGATCTTTGACAGGAATCTGGATGACAGGGTGCCAGGATAATTTTTCCATTGTTTTATCAGACTTTTTTAAATCTAATATGAAATAAAAGAGATATAAGAAAACTGAACTTTTGTCTATGAAGATTGTTTAAAGCAAAAGTTTCTGATTTTCAAAGTATATGTAGTGATCATAGAAAAACAACCTAGGGTTGACGATTGATTGTGTGAACTCCAAATATCTGAGACAGGTCTCGGTCTGTTTACAAAGTTTATTTTGCAGTTAAGGACATACCCATGATACAGCCTCAGGAGGCCCTGAAGACATGTTTCCAAGATAGTGGGGTACCACTGGCTTTTATACATTTTAGGGATGCATGTGACATCAAATAACATGTGTAAGATGTACATTGGTTTGGTCTAGTAAGGAGGGACAACTTGAAGTGGGGGCTTGCAGATTAGAAGTAGATAAGGAACAAAAGGTTGCATTATTTTGAGTCCTTGGTCAGTCTTCCACTGAATATACAATTTAGTCTTGTTCAGTGAATCTACATTTTTATTTATTTATTTTTGTTGAGATGGTGTCACCCATCTGTGTTGAGATGGTGTCACCCACTCTGTCACCCAGGCTGGAGTGCAGTGGCGTGTCCTCGGCTCACTGAAACCTCTGCCTCCCGGGTTCAAGTCATTCTCCTGCCTCAACCTCCTTAGTAGCTGAGATTACAGGCATACACCACCATGCCTGGCTAATTTTTGTATTTTTAGTAGAGACAGGGTTTCACCATGTTGGTCAGGCTGGTCTCAAACTCCTGACCTTGTGATCCTCCTGCCTCGGCCTCCCAAAGTTCTGGGATTACAGGTGTGAGCCACTGCCCTGTCTGTGAATCTGCATTTTTACATAAACAATAGGGCAGAGGAAGCAGTCAGATATGTATTTGTCTCAGGTGAGGCTCAGAGGGATGATTATGAGTTCTGTCTGTCTTTTGTCCACAAGGAATTTCCTGTGGGCAAATTGTGAGGGTGGTATATTGCTGCTTAGCTTTGTAGCTATCTTACTTAGGAATGAAATGGCAGGCAGGTTTGCCCTAAGCAGTTCCCAGCTTGATTTTCTCATTTGGCTTAGTGATTTTGTGGTTTCAAGATTTACTCTTTTCACAACTGATAGATTGATAGATCGATCAGTAGAGAGAGAGAGGGAGGGAGGGACAGTGGGAGGAAGAGAGACAGAGATTCATCAACACCTAGTGTCTTAATTCAAAAAATTTAAAAATAAAAAGAGAAGGATAGGAACTGAGAGAAAAGGATCAAGGGAAACTGAAAAGCCCTAACTTTGAATAATATCAGGTAGAATAGGCAAAATATAGCTCTTTCCTGCTTCTTCAGTTTTATCTCTTCCTACTCTGTTCTTTAGTCATACTTCATTTCAGTCCCTCAAAGGCAACAGTTTTTGAAGCCTCAGACACAGTAAACTTCATCTTACTGGATCACTTTTTCCCTCCACTCTTTTTATAACTACTGCCTTAGATTTCTTACTCTGAGAAGTGACCTAAGAAATCTAAGTAGATATTTTTATCCTGTGCTCCATCACTACCATGTTAGTTTTCATCATGGAACTTACCATTATTCTTATATAATTATCTGTGATTTAAATAATTTGCATTATTCACCATAAAGCAAGCTCTA
Organism: Macaca mulatta; assembly: GCF_049350105.2. Lineage (NCBI taxonomy): Eukaryota > Metazoa > Chordata > Mammalia > Primates > Cercopithecidae > Macaca > Macaca mulatta. The sequence continues at coordinate 91,390,995 of NC_133409.1, read as the reverse complement.
ACAAGGCAGGTGTTCTGTTTCTTTGGTCCACCATTGCTGATGATGGAAGTGCTGTAGTACCTAATACATGGTAGGTATTTATTGAGAAAAGAAAGAAAAAAACACTGATTGGTTTGCCAACTAATTTATGAGAAAAAAATAAATGATATTTGTTTGCATGCCTGTTTTCTAATTTAAAAAGCACAGTAATAAAGTAATCTTGATAATTGAATGAGAATGATACAATTTTATTGATAAGTAATAATTGTACATATATATGAGATACGTTTGTTATAATGATGTATGTGTACAAGGTGTAGTGATCAAATCAGAGTAATTGGCATATCCATCACCCCAAACATTTATTGTTTATTTATATTAGAGACATTCCAAATGTTTTTTCAGTTATTTTGAAATATATAATAAATTATTGTTAACTATAGTGACATTACAGTGCTAAAGAACATTAAAATGTAATCCTTCTATGTAACTGTATATTTGTGCCTATTGAACAGTCTTTCTTCATTTCTCCTAATCTCCCACCCTTTCTAACTTCTGATAACTACCAATTAAATCTCTATTTCTAATAAATAAACTTTGTCTAACTCCCACATAAAAATGAGAACATACAATATTTGTCTTTCTGTGCCTGGCTTATTTCACATGACAGAATGTCCTTCAGTTCATATGTTTTTCTGCAAATGGCATGATGTCATTCTTTTTTGTGGGTGAATATTATTCCATCGTGTATATGTGCCACATTTTCTTCATTGTTTTATCCACTGATGAACACAGGTTGATTCCCTGTTTGGGCTACTATGAATAGTGTGACAATTACATGGGAGTGCAGATAGTTCTTCTATATATTGATTTCCTTTCTTTTGACTATATACTCAGCAGGCAAATTGCTGAACTGTATGGTAAATCTATTTTTAGTATTTTAAGGAAACTCCATAGAGGTTTTCAAAGTGGTTATACTGATTTACATTCCCATACACAGTGTACTAGTGTTCCCTTTTCTCTGTATCTTTGCCAGCATTTGTTATTTTTTGATTTTTGATAATAACCCTCTAAGCTGATGTGAGATGATATCACATTGTAGTTTTGATTTGCATTTCCTGGATGATTAGGAATGTTGAACTTTTTTTAATATACCTGTCAGTGATTTGTATGTCTTTGTATTAGTCTGTTCTCACGCTGCTATAAAGAACTGCTCAAGACTGAGTAATTTATAAAAGAAAGGAGTTTAATTTACTCATGTGCTATAGGGCTGGGGAGGCCGCAGGAAACAAAATCATGGTAGAAGGGGAAGCAAACATCTCCTTCTTCACATGGCAGCAGGAAGGAGAAGTGGCAAGCAAATAGGGAAAAACCCTTTATAAAATCATCAGATTTCATGAGAATTCACTCACTATACTAGAACAACATGAGAGTAACTGCACCCATGATTCAATTAACTCTCTTTGGGTCACTCCCATGATACACAGGTATTATGGGAACTACAATTCAAGAAGAAATTTGGGTGGACACACACGCAAACCATATTATTCCACCCCAGCCCCTCCCAAATCTCTTGTCCTCATACTTCAAAACACAATCATGCCCTTCCAACAGTCCCTCAAAGTCTTAACAGATTCCAGAATAACCCAAAAGTCCACATCCAAAGTCTCATCTCAGACAAGGGAAGTCCATTCCACTTATGACCCTGTAAAATCAAGAACAATTTAGTTACTTTCTAGATGTAGGTACAGGTATTGGGTAAATATACCCACCCCAAATGACAGAAATTGGCCAAAACAAAGGGGCTACGTGCCCCATGCAAGTACAAAATCCAATAGGGCAGTCATTAAATCTTAAAGTTCCAAAATGATCTCATTTGACTTCATGTCTCACATGGGCAGGCTGATGCAAGAGGTGGGCTCCCAGGGCCTTGGCCAACTCTGTCCCTGTGTCTTTGCAGGATGTAGTCCCCTCCTAGCTACTTTTACAGGTTGATGTTGTGTGTCTGCAGCTTTTCCAGGTGCATGGTGCAAGCTATAGGAGGATCTACCATTCAGGGTCTGGAGATTGGTGCCCTCTTCTCACACCTCCACTTGGCATTGTCTCAGATGGGACACTGTGTGGGCGCTCCAACTCCACATTTCCCTCTTCACTGCCCTAGCAGAGGTTCTCCATGAGGGCTCCACCCTTGCAGCAGACTGCAGCCTGGATGGCCAGGCATTTCCATAGATTATCTGTAATCTAGGTGGAGATTCCCAAACCTCAAGTCTTGACTTCTGTGCACCAGCAGGCTGAATACCACATAGAAGCTGCCAAGGCTTGGGGCTTGCACTCTCTGAAGCCATGACCTGGACTTGTTTCCATGGCTGGAGTTGAAGCAGCTGGGACACAGAGCAACACATTCCAAAGCTGCATAGAGCAGGGGGGCCTGGGTCAAGATTATAAAACTGTTTTTTTCCACTTTGCCTCAGGGCCTGTGATGGGAGGGGCTGCCCTGAAGCCCTCTGACATGCCCTGAAGACATTTTCCCCATTGTCTTTTTAATTAACATTTGGATCCCCTTTACTTATGCAAATTTTTGCAACTGGCTTGAATTTCTCCCCAGAAAATGGGTTTTCTTTTCCATTTCATTATCTGTATGTACATTTTTCAAACTTTTATTCTCTGCTTCCTCTTGAATGCTATGCTGCTTAGAAGTTTACTCCACCAGATACCCTAAGCCTTCTCTCTCAATTCCAAAGTTCCAAAGATTTCTATGGATGGGGCAAAATGCTGCCAGTGTCTTTGCATAGCAAGAGTGGTCTTTACTCTTATTCCCAAGAAGTTCCTCATCTCTATCTGAAACCACCTCAACCTGGACTTCATTTTCCATATTACTATCAGCATTTTGGTTAAAGCCATTCAACAAATCTTTAGGAAGTTCCGAATGTTTCCACATCTTCCTGTCTTCTGGGCATTCCAAGTCTCTAGGAAGCTCCAAACTTTCCCCAATTTTTCTGTCTATTTCTGGATCCTCCAAACTGTTTCAACTTCTGCCTTTTACTCAGTTCCAAAGTCACTTTCACATTTTTGGTATCCTTATAGCAGTTGTCCACTACCCAGCATCAACTTACTGTATTTATCTATTCTCACACTGCTATTAAGTACTGCCGAAGACTGGATAACTTATAAAGAAAATAGGTTTAATTAAGTCACAGTTCTCCATGGCTGGGGATGCCTCAGGAAGCTAACAATTATGGCGGAAGGGGAAGCAAACATGTACTTCTTGACATGGTAGCAGGAAGGAGAAGTGCTGACCAAAGTGGGGAAAGCCTCTTATAAACCCATGAGATCTCATGTGAACTCACTTACTATCATGAGAACAGCTGATGGTAACTACCTTAATGATTCAATTACTTCTCACTGAGTTCCTCCCATGACATGTAGGGATGACGGGAGCTACAATTCAATATGTGATTGGGGTGGGGACACAGCCAGACCGTATCAGTCTTCCTTTGGAAAATGTTCACCGTTGAATTTTGTCAAATATTTGAAGACTATATCATACCAAATTTACTCAAACTATTACGAAAAAGTGAAGAGGAAACAATACCATCAAAATTACTTTATGAGGCTAGTATTACTAGGATGCCAAATCTAGACAAGGACACACACACACACATAAACACACAGAAAACTACGGTTCAATATTACTGACAAAGGTAAGCCATAATCCTCAAAAATATTAGCACACCAGATTCAACAACACATTAAAAAGATCATTCATCATCACCAAGTGGGATTTATCATAGGGATGAATCTATATGCTCAAATCAATAAGCATGATACATAATTAAGGGAATCAACAAAAGTGATATTATTTCAATGGATGCTGACAAAGCATTCTATAAAAGTCAACATTTATTTATGCTAAAAACTCTGAATAAATAGGTATAGGTAAAACACTTCAAAGTAATAAAGATTACTTAAAACAAACACACAGCAGCTCACATTATACCAAATAAGAAAAAATAAATACATTTTCTCATAATCTGGAAAAAGACAAGGGTACCTACTTTTACCACTTTTATTCAAAATAGTATTGGAATTCCTAGCCAGAGAAATCGGGAAAGAGAAAGAAATAAAGGGAATCCACAATGGAAAGAAAAAAGTCAAATTATCCTTGTTTGCAGATGACATACTTCAATATTTAGAAAAGCTGAAAGAACATCAAAGAGTTGTTAGAACTTATAAACAATCCAGTAAAGTTGCAGAATACAAAATCAACATACAAAAATCACTGGCATTTGTTTACACCAACAGCAAACAATCTAAAAAAAATAAATAAAGAAAGAAAACATATCTATTTACAATAGCTCCAAAAATACTTTGGAAATAAATTTAACCAAATAAGTGATATTTCTAAAAGACAAACTAAAAAAAAAAAAAACAAAAAAAAAAAAAACTAGTGAAAGAAATTGAAGAGGACACAAACAAATACAAAGATATCCCACACTCATAGATTGGAAGAATTAATAGTGTTAAAATGATCATATTACCCAAAGTATCCTTTAGATTTAGTGAAATTCCCAATAAAAATGCCTATGACTTTCACAGAAATAGAAAAAAAAATTCCATAATTTGCATGGACCCACAAAACACCACAAATAGCCAAAGCAATCCTCAGCAAAAAGAACAAAGGTGGAGGCATCATACTACCTGAATTCAAAATATACTGTAAAGCTACAGTAACCGAAGTAGCATGGTACCAGCATAAAAATAAATGCATACACCAGAGGTCAGGAGTTTGTGAACAGCCCAGACAACATGGTAAAACCCTGTCTCTACTAAAAATAAAAAAATAAAATAAACAAAATTAAAAAAAAAATTATCTGGGCATGGTGGTGACTGCCTGTCATCCCAGCTACTCTGGAGGCTGAGGCTGGGGAATCACTTGAACCCTGGAGGCGGAGGTTGCAGGGAGCTGAGACTGTGCCATTGCACTCCAGCCTGGGCAACAAGAGTGAAACTCTGTTTCAATAAATAAATAAATTAACTAATTAATTAATACATAGACCAACAAAACAGAATAGAAAACCCAGAAATAAATCCATGGATTTACAGCCAACTCATTTTTGACAAAGGCACCAGGAGCATATATAAGAACGTATATAGTTTATTTAATAAATTGTGCCAGGAAAACTTGATATTCATATGCAGAAGAATGAAACCAGACCCACATTTCTTACCACATAAAAAAAATTAAATCAAAATGAATTAAGAATTTAAATATAAGTTGTGGAACTATGAAATGACTAGAAGTAAATGTTGAAGAAACACTTCAGGATATTAATCTGGACAAAGATTTTATGGATAAACCCTCAAAAGCAAAGGCAACAAAATCAAAAGTAGACAAGTGGGATTGCATCAAGCTAAAAACCTGCACAGCAAAGGAAACAGTCAATAGAGTGAAGAGCCAATCTATAAAATGGGAGAAAATATTTGCCAACTGTCCATCTGCTAAGGGATTAGTAATTAGAATATATAAAGAATCAAGGAAGTCAATTGCAAAAAAGCAAATAATCCAATTAAGAATGAATGACAACATAAATTTAACCATGAAAATACCATTAAGCACCGAAGAGTATCACAATTGGAATATTTTGATAAGAAAGCATTATTTACTCAGAAAAATGACTAGAATAATCTAAAGGCTTCTATGACCACATATGTTCTATGCTGTATCGGAAGCAAGTTATTATTTAAGTATATAGGATATTAGTTTAAGAAATTATGAGCATTAGGCTGTATGAAGTAAGGCCATAGTTTACGGAGTAAGAAGATGTGATTATTCTCTTCTACCTTCATTTAATCATGTTTTTGAGTGTGTGATTTATGTGTCTGCACTTACAGAAGCAAATATAGGAAACCAATATTATAAAGGAATTCAGAATTGTGTCATCTAATAAATGTCATCTCCATTATGCGAGGTGTTAGGATGGTCTTGTTCATTTCTGCATCATAAGTCTCAAACTCATGTCTTATTCATACTAGATCCAAAAAAAATATGTGTAAAGTGAGTAAAATGATGAAAAAACAATAAAGGTGAACATAGCAACTGTATTCACATATTTGATGAAATACTAAAGGACTAGACTGCCTTGAAATTATGCGACTGATAGGATTTTGACCAAAGGATTGATAACCAGAAACAACAAAGTTTTCAGTAATGAAGTAGGTAGTCCCACGACTATGCTGTTTTAGTTACTGTAGGCTTGTAGTATAAAGTGGGGAGTGTGATGCCTCCCACTTTGTTCATTTTTGCTTAGGATTGCTTTGACATTTGAACTCCTTTTGGTTCCAGATATGTTTAATTTTTTTTTCTAATTATGTGAAAAATGTTGTTGGTACATACATACACAAAAGATGCATTGACAAATTGAACAAGTGAGAGAACCAACGAATAAAACCACACACCTACAACCATCCGATCTTTAACAAAGCCAATAAAAACACGTAATGGGGAAAGAACTCCCTATTCAATAAATAGTACTGGGATAACTGACTAGCCGTTTACAGGAGGAAGCAGTACCCCTATCTTTTACTGTATACAAAACTAAGCAAGAATCAACAAGCAAGAGCAAGCAGACCCATTAAAAATGGGTAAAGGGCATGAATAGAAAATTCTCAATAGAAGATATAAACATGGCTGACAAGCATATAAAATCTTAATATCAGTAATCATTAGGGAAATGCAAATCAAAACCACAATGAGATACCATCTCACACCAGTCAGTATGGCTACTGTTAAAAAGTCAAAAAATAACAGATGGTAGCAAGGCTGCAGAGAAAACAGAGTGCTTAATGCTTATATACTACTGGTAGAAATGTAAATTAGTTCAGCTGTTGTAGAAAGCAGTCTGGAAATTTTTCAAAGAATTTAAAATAGAGCTACCTTTTGACCCAGTAATCACATTATTGGGTATATACCCAAAGGGATATAAATTTTTCTACCATAAAGACACATGCACTGATATGTTCATTGCACTATTTACAATAGCAAAGTCATGGAATCAACCTAAAGGCCCACCATCAGTGGACTGGGTAAAGAAAACGTGGGACATATATACAATGGAATACTATGCAGCTATAAAAAATGACATCATGGCCTTTGCAACATCATGGATGGAGCTGTAAGTCATTATTCTAAGTAAACTAGCACACAAACAGAAAACCAAATACTGAACTTTCTCATTTATAAGTAGGAGCTAAAAACTGAGTCCATGTGAACACAAAGAAGGAGAGAGTGGACACTGGGTCCTACTTAAGGGTGGAGGGTGGGAGGAGAGTGAGAACTGAAAAACTACCTATTGGGCTTTATACTGATTATGTTGGTGACAAAATTATCCATACACTAAAACCCAGGGACATGCAATTTACCTAGTTAACAAACCCGCACAAGTACTTTCTGAAACTAAAATAAAAGTTGGAAAGAAAGAAAGAAGTGAATTATCCTTTTCTTTAGTTGATTAAGGGTAGTTTTCAAGACTTACTGTTTTTGTTGCTACAAAAGGCATTCAAAATATAGTCAATGGTAAAGAGTATTTAAAAAATTATTTTAGAGTTTTCTTAAGCCTTTTAGATCTGTAAGCGTATGTTATTTTTTTCTCTCAGTTTTCTACTTGTGCAAGTAACAATAAAATCCTGCTAGCAAAATTAACTGGAATTTTAAGTGTGCTAAAATTATGCATAATGATGATCAAAAACTGCTAGCTATTTCATTTTAAATGTCAGAGAATTTAAAGCTGAAAAATAACATTAAAATGACCACAAAACAGTTCTTTCATATAAATTAATAAAACTCATTTACTACATTCATTAACTGTAATTAAGACAGCTCACGAAATAACATTAGGGATAACATAGTTAAATTATGAAGACCTCTGATATACTAAATAATCTGAAAAGAATCTATTATACTATTCCTATTTTACAGTACGAAGGATTTATGTACCTCTAGCATCACTCTCTCTAGTTGATGTTACTGACTGCTTGTATTTATGAGAGCAATACTTAACTGTTAGAAAGATTTCCCCCCACATTACTGAACAGATTCGGCTTACTGCTGTTTCATAGTGTTATGTTTACCTTGGGCTATTTTGTAACTTTTAATTTCTTTTTAACAGGGGATGATATTTATATGGAGACAATAATAACAACAACAAGAGAGGCAGAGATCTGGAGAAAGATCCCTACATACAAAGACATTTGCTAATATGAAGACTTGGGAAAGTACCTGTCTGATTCCAGGAACCTAACAGACAGTGTGACTAAGGAATTGTAAGTGAGGAGCAAAGGGACAAAAAATATCAGAGGAGAGCAGTGAAGAGGCCTTTAGGCTAAAAGTAGTAAGAAAATATCATGGAGTATATAGCAGGGGATTGGTATAATCTGCATTCTGATTCTGAAAGGGCACCGTGGCTGCTTTGTGGAGGATGGATAACAAAGAAACAATCGTGAGAAGCAGATAAAGTTTATTCCATTATTTTAGGGAACAGATGTTAATGGCTTAGAAAAACTATTAATGGTGAGAATAGAACATGAAAGATTCTATATACATATATAATTTAAAGACTATACATCCTCATGAGGTATTTGATTTGGAAAAGCAGGAAATATAACAGAAACCAATGATAGCTAATAGTGTTTGACTTGCTCAACTGGACCAATCATTGTCATTTACAGAGATGAGAAATACTGGGAGAGAGAGAGATTTAGAATCATGGAGTGAGATGGAAGTCAAGTGTCTGTTTTTGATGTGTCCATTTTCTGTTGCTGTAACTAAATACCTGAAACTGGATGATTTATAAAGAAAGAATTTAACTTAGCTCATGATTCTGGAGGCTGGAAGGTCCATGATTGAGTGGGCACATCTGGTCACCTTCTGGTGAGGGCCTTGTGCCTTATTCCAACATGCTGGAGAAGCAAAAGAGTAAGTGGGAATGTGCAAAGACACCAAACATGTAAGGCAGCCTCACTTTATAATAACCTTCTCTCTAGAGAACTCATCCAGTCCTGCAAGACTGAGAACCTACTTCTGAGAGAAAGGCACTAATCCCCCTTAAGGACCTAATCACCTCTTAAAGGCATCACCTTCCAATACCACTACACTGGGAACCAAGACTCAACATAAGTTTGAGGGGGAAAAAATATATTCAAGCCTGACAGTGTTGTATCTTTTATTTTATTTTTTTAAGATGAAGTCTTGCTCTGTCTTCATCTTAATGCAGTGGAATGCAGTGGTGCGATCATGGCTCACTGCAACCTCTGCATCCTGGGTTCAAGTGAATCTCCTGCCTCAGCCTCCCAAGTAGCTGGGATAACAGGCACCCACCACTATACCCAGTTAATTTTTGTATTTTTAGTAGAGATGGGGTTTCACCATGTTGGCCAGGCTGGTCTCGAACTCCTGACCTCAGGCGATCCACCCGGCTGGACCTCTGAAAGTGCTGGGATTACAGACGTGAGGCACCGTGCCCAGCCAACAGTGTTAGGTTTTTGTACTTATTAGACATCAAGGTATACATGTCATGCAGTTGAATATACAAGTCTGGAGTGTAACAGTTTACAAATCTGTCAAATACTCACCTCTACCTGGAGAGCTTACTAGAATTCTTTCTGATGTTTTTCCAAAATCAGTCCCAAAATTTCTGAAATTTATTAAAGAAATTATATTATTATTCTTCAATGTAACATTTCTTCATATAAAAAGAGACATTTATGGCTGATTTTTATTGGTTATGTAAAGTCCATGGAAACAGAAGTTTCTAAAATTCAGAGGGCAATAATAAAAATAAAACAGAGGCTGTGCACTAGTATTTTGAGTCAGAGTTTTACTTTTGTCCCCTTCCACTTCCCCATATATCCTGAGAAATTAATCCTGACTCTTGGTATGAATCCTGAATTATATGGTCAAAATAGTGAAGGTTCTTTAAATGCATTTTGTTCTCGACATCTGTAGATTTTTAAATTTCTCTTTCCAAAAACATTCTTCCTTAGCTTATTTTCTCTCTTATTTTTATCATCACTTTATAAAAAAAAACTTCATGAAACACTCTTGTTTTTATAACTCTATGTTCCTTTCTGTTTCAACTTACATAAATGGAAAAAATAGTAGCTTACTTAACATCCACTCTAGCTTCTTACTTCCATATGGCTCAGAAGTATGATCTTTGTTCCTGACTTCGCACCATTGAACAGCCTAGACTGATTTCTGCCCTCAACTCAAACATATACATCGTATGTCTACTATGTTAATTTGCCACTCTCCTTGAAACTCCATTGTTCCATGCCCTTCCCTGTTCTATTTTCAAGGAATTTTGGCCCTACACACGGTATCACAATATCACTTGAATTTTAGCCTCTGATTGGGTTGTCTGGTAGTATCACAGAAAATTAGAGGGCTGGCTGGAAGAGAGAGAGATCAAGGTATTTATCACTCCTAACAAACCCCTGTCCTTGCCTTCCTGCAATCTGGGGCAATGACTATATTCTATATAGTTGCAGTTCTTGCTAGGCGGCTTTACTTCTAAAGCTTCAGACTTTAGTAATATTTTTCTACGAGGCTTCAGTAATATTTTCCTCACTCCTGGCTCAGGCGATCTGTCACTAGTGCAACAGTGTACATCCAGAGGTTTCTGTGTCTCTTAATCTTGGCCATACCTGTGTAATGAGTCCTTTCTTCAAAATATTTAACTTAAAAACTGAATTTCACGATAGTACTCTGAGTGTTACCCTACTGTGTATAAAGCAGTAGTGTAAGCATTGCAATCATCGGTACATCCAAGAACAAAATAATTCTGCCCGGTTTTGCCATCATGTGAAACCTTTTATTTAGCTGTGTACAGATGTGGTCTTGGTGGTTCAGCTCAGTCAGTGTCATAGTTTTAAAAAGCACATAGAAATAAGCAATTTACTTTGCTGTTACAACGCTCCATTGCCACTTGGAAAAGGGAAATTTGCTAAACACAAAATGCTATCTTTCATTGTTCTCTTCGGAAAGAATGTTTCCATAATTCTTCAGAAATCAAAATATGTGTCTGTTGAATTAATGTCAGGGATTGAGTGGTAGCAATTCACTTCCTCCTACACAATTTCAGAGAAGATGGTTTAAAAAATTGCTTTCACAAAAGTACTTTTGACTTACAGCACAAATGTCAGGCAAAAAAAGTTACAAAAATATATTTATATCAAAGAAGTAAATTTTAGAATGATGCTGTAATTTCTTTTCTAAACTAGTCCTGGATTTTGGTAGATGTAAAAGGCCACAGTATCAGTTACAAAAAAATGCACACACACACACACACATACACTCTCATATATACATATATGTATGCACAGAAAAACACACACATATATAGGCATATACATTATATTTTATATATATTTTATGAATTTTGCATTATAAACATATTTTTATTTATGACCAATAATCAGAGAACACATACAGGAATTATTTTGAAAAATATGCATTCATTATGCTGTTTGCTTAATTGGTACAAGTAGTAGGAAGGAACACGCATATTGACAGGTTTTATGTGAATATTCACATCTGTCAGTGTCTTCCACAGAAACAGAAGCAGCAAGAGATAGATAATAGATTGATAGATACTTTGGTAGATAGACTGATTTCTGGGAATCTGCTATGTGTTCATATGAGGTGGTAAGTCTAAAATCTGTTGGGCAGGTTGGGATTCTGGGACTGTCCAGCAGTAGCTAATGCTGGAGTCCTGAGATAAAATTACTTCTTCCTCTAGAAAAGCTCCGTATTGTCTTTAAGGCCTTTCAATTGATTGGATGAGGCCCGCCCACATTAGCAAGGAAAATCTCCTTTACTTAGTGTCAACTAATTGTAGATGTTAATCACATCTACAAAATCCCTTCACAGTGAAACCTAGATTGGTGTTTTATTGAATAACTCGATACTATACTCCAGCCAAGTTGATATGTAACTATCACAGAGAGTCAAAAGTCTGATGTCAAAGTGACTGATATTTGAATAGTAATTTAAAATAAAACAAAATTACTTTAAAACCCATTATTAGAACTGATCATGTGCAATGGGGTTGTGATGGAGGTATTAATGTTATTAACTCAATTTTTCACTTGAGGCATATGAACCCAAAGTAGTGTGTACAAAGTACAGTGAAAGACAACCTATGGGAAAAAAGAGGATTTAAATATTAGAAATGTCTCAGAGAAATCCTTAAGAAGAGAGAAACAATAAGATGTTTTTATATTATAGCAACTTATTTGCAAGTGTTTTGAAGAAATCAGGAAGGCTGATAGGATTGGCTCTTACATCAAAATAAATTTTAAAAATTAATTCATTCATTTTATTTGGCCTTTCTCACCTCACTTTTTTCATCTGTATAATGCATATAAAAGTCAAGTTAACTTGTACAGCTGTTAAAAGGAATATTAAGAAATTCTATGTAACATGCTAAGTACAGAGCTGCGTATATTTTAAGTACATAATATTTGTCAATGTACTTACTCTTTATGTAGCAATCTGCAAGATGTATTCTTTGTTAGGTCTGTCCTTTCTGCAGAGAGTGAATTTTGTTAGCAAGTAATATTTAGAATATTTCCAAACTGCTAGTTATATATCGCTTCCTAAATTGCCTTTTAATTTGAGGTGACACAGTAACCCGCTTGCATCAAGGAAGTTTTCTATGGTGAAAGTTTAAGCACAATGTTAAGCACAAGTTATCTGTTTCTAGTATCAATTCTCAATCCCTAATGAATAAGTGATTGGGAGAATTCTTTGGCAGAATTTGTTAAGGAAAATATATATACCCAGTTCCAGAATTTATACAATTATTTTTTCTGAATTAACTGATCCTTCTGTTTTTATTTAGATAATTTAGGAGTCACATTGTTCAACTGAATGGTTAATTCCTTGCTTCATATCTTTTAACATCCAATGCAAAAAATCATGTTTTTTTGTTTTGTTTTTGTTTTTAATCAATGGTACTTCTTAACACTAACTGCTTTGGAGACTTCTGCAGTGCTGAAATACAGGAAAGAATTGAATTTCCTTTAATTCATTGTTAAATGCTGTCTTCAGCTGCTATTTATTGTCCCAGAAATGACTTGTCTCTGAGATTTTTCATGGTCTTTCAACGTTCCTCTCTAACTCTGAAAAGAAACTACAGTTCATTCCCAATTATCATCTCTGGTCAAGGTTTAAAGCAGACTTTATGAAAACTTACATTAACCTTTGTACTGAGTAAAAACCAAGTGAAAAAAATGGTTATTTTTTCTTTGACCATTTTTTTGGTCTCTTGCCATACAGTCAAAATATAATACTTTAAAAATATAAAAGGAATATGTACCTGAAGTACATTAAAAGGACTATAAAGAGAAATATAAGACATAAAGCAACATTATAAGAAATAGATTCTTAAAAAATAAGAAAATAGAAGTTTGGGGACAAACTAAGAAAAATTGTCTATTACATGTGATGGATACATTATTTATATTTTTAGCATTGACAAAATACAAAATGACATATATTGTCAAAAACAATGAGAACCTCCTGAAAACATAATTTGGCAAATTTTTTAAATAAACATTCTGCACAAGAAAATATCAGCATTTAATAATAAACATATAAAAATATCTACACACTTGTAGTAACAAATATGAAATTAAGTAATATAAAAATACCATGCTTTGCCTATTAAATTGTTAAGATTTATGTATTCATGTATCCATCTGTCTGCCAGTGTAAGAGCCTGGTAAGGAGACATTATGTGACACTGTTGATAGTAGTATGAAGTGGCACAAACTCCTGGAAAGCAAGAAGAAAAAGAAATGAAAATATGTAAAAATGATGTATACACTTTACACAGAAAATCCTCTTGTAGAAATTTATAATTCTGCTGGGTTTTAGTATATGTGTCCCCCCCATATGCATATGTTAAAATCCTAACTCTCAAAGTTATGATATTAAGAAGTGGGGCCTTTTGAGAGGTGATTAGATCATTAGGGCAGAGCTTTCATAAATAGGATTTGTGCCCTTTTAAAAGAGGACTTAGAGAGCTCATTTACCCTTCTGCCATGCGAGGACACAGAAGGCATCATCTATGCGGAAAAGTTCCTCACTAGAAATGGAATCTGCTGGCACTTTGATCTTGGACTTCCCAGCCATTAGAATTGTGAGAAATAACTTCCTGTTGGTTAGAAGCTACCTATAGTATTTCCTTATGGCAGCCCAAATGAACTACGGCAAATTGTAAAAAATAAAAAATAAAAAATAAAAAAAAAGAAAAAAAGACAATGTATAAGGATATTCATCACAATATGATTTCTTTTTTTTTTTTTTTTTTTTTTGAGACGGAGTCTCGCTCTGTCCCCCAGGCTGGAGTGCAGTGGCGCCATCTTGGCTCACTGCAAGCTCCGCCTCCTGGGTTCACACCATTCTCCTGCCTCAGCCTCCCGTGTAGCTGGGACTACAGGCGCCCGCCACTGCGCCTGGCTAATTTTTTTTTTTTTTTTTTTTTTTTTGTATTTTTAGTAGAGACGGGGTTTCACCGTGTTAGCCAGGATGGTCTCGATCTCCTGACCTCGTGATCCGCCCGTCTCAGCCTCCCTAAGTGCTGGGATTACAGGCGTGAGCCACCGAGTCTGGCCACAATATGATTTCTAACAATGCAAAATAAGAAAAAAGTCTGTTTCCTTAAATATTAAATTGCTTAAGTAAATGTCATTCTATATAACTCCTCTAAGTCAAATCGTACAGTACTACTACATGAGTAGAGGAAGCAAGTTTAGGAAGCAAGTCCTCAAATCAGAACTTGTAGTACTTATACCATGTATATTAGGCAAAAATGTCAAAAGTGTTTTACTTAGTGACATGGAATTATGGATGAGCTCTTTTTTTTGGATTTTAACCAATTTCTTTTGCAGTAAATATGAACTGGTTTCCTATCAAATAATATCAAATTGTGAAAATGAATAAAATGTAGAAAATGTGTTGGAAGAACATTTCTATTTTTAAATGTAATAAAACAAATTCCTTAGATCTAATAAATGACACTCAATATGAGAAATGGAGTAAAAAAGTATATTTTTTACTTCCTCTAGTAACACTGATTTAGAAAGCGAATCTGCAACAAATCGATCTGTAATTAGGTTTAATTTTGATCTTGATGTAGATTTTAAGAGCTTTTTTTAGAACTATAAATTGCATTATAAATAACGTTTTATATTTATTTAATTATGGCAGGAAG
The DNA here is from genome assembly GCF_049350105.2 of Macaca mulatta. NCBI lineage: Eukaryota > Metazoa > Chordata > Mammalia > Primates > Cercopithecidae > Macaca > Macaca mulatta. The sequence goes on along the minus strand of NC_133409.1, from coordinate 91,375,741 downwards.
TAGAAAAAAAAAACCAGCTAATTATGTAAACAGAAAACACATTTTGTGCAATGTTATGAATCGGGTTATTGAGAGTTGTGTATAGGCAGGCCTGTAGTCCCTTTCAGCATTGTTAACACTTCATTCATAATTTCGAATGAAGTCTATTGAACTGTACACTAGGGATAATATATCTGTTTAAAAATGAATTTCTGAGCTTCAAGAGTTTCTTTTTGATCTAAAGAAATTGCAGACTCAAATTCATTATGCATATTTGACCTATGCTCCTCTATTCTAAATTTAAAAAAAGGACGAAATAGCTATGTTTTCTCCTGTTAAATAAAATAAAATTGTCATTGTGAACATTAATGGAAACTTCATGTATTGATCTAAAATTTAGCTAAGTGTTGTGGATGTCTGCTTTTGATTTTGTCACTTGGCTCTAAAGCTTGTCAATATTTTATTGATTAGAAAATGGAAAGTCAATGGTTTTATTCACTATGGCCAATATAAAGTTTAGTATAGCCTCATAATCAGACAGGAAGAACTAATAGGTATACAATTATGTTAGAAATGTATTGTTAGACATCATTACTATTTAAAAGAAATTATAGAGAATAACATGCATTCAAGCCTCCAAAGACAATTTGCATTTATTTTTTCAGATTAATTGCAATAATAAGCTGATGAAAACCCTATGCTTATTGAAATAAGCTTATGAAAACCCATGCTGTGATGGCAAATTTTATACTCATGAATCAATATTTGATTTGTTATATAAATATCTTATCATAGTTTCTTTATATATAGAAAATGAGTAAACTAGTCTGACACCAAAACAAGAAAGGACTATAAAATTATGTCAAGGCAGGCAGGGATGCTTTCTCAGCTGCTGGGTGAAATACTTGTTTCAAGTGAAAAATTCCAACTTTTATTTTACCTTATGCTTTTTAATATATCGTGCTATTTAATCTTCTGTCTGGATCAGTGCTTACATGCCCATTTTGAAGGTCTCTTTGCTGTACTAGATGCTCTTCGATTTAAAGGCGTTCTTAGGTCATTAGTTTCATAAGTAACATTTTTTCAGGTCACTAGGTTCTCAGAGTTCCTTTTTTATGATATATTTTACTTGATATTTCTGTACATGGTCTCTTGATAGACTCCTCTGGGTAAAAGAGCAAAAGAGAATAAAGGGCAAAATATGTAGGCTGTAACCTAAACAGCATTGCCAGATTGTATTAAACTCTACTTTATTTGAGCAGATAGAGTGCACAGGCCAATTTTCTGGTTGTAAAGGGCCATTTTTTAAAGGTGTGCAGCAATGAATGTGTGTGAGTGTGTATGTTTGTGCTATGTGTATATTGATAAATAGACCTAAAATATTTCTTCAATTCTAGTCACAGTTATGAAGAGACAAAATCTGTTGAAAAACACAACACTTTCTGTTGAAAGTGCCATTTCATGTTCTTAACTTTCTCTACCCTGAACGAACTTTGTTTGAACAAAAGGAAGTACATATTATCTTGTAAACATAAAATAGGAACACGGGAAATGGTTTGACTATCTTTTCTGGAGACAGTGAAATGGTACATTTAAATCCTTGAGGAACGAACTCTACCTTACATTTGCCTAAATTCTTTGGGATATATGGAAGGCACTGTTTGTCTCCTACTTTCCTTACCCTCAAGAAGTGAAAAACAAACATGATTTTGAGAGAACAAATCCACAATGTGGAAACTTAAAAATAACAGTCTGGGGTAAAAGAACTAGGGAAAAGCTAAAGTGATAAAAACAACAAAAGTCATTCTGGGAAAGCCAAGTACCAAGTGACAGGAACACTCCTTTAATGGAGAGTAAATTTACAGACTGTGAGGCAAGAACTTCGGGAGAACAGTCCTGAGTTTTCCTGAGAGAGCCTGAGTGACAACCTGTTAAATGTAAGTGGGGAAGGTCCAGGGCAATTGTTGACCAAAGTTGCCACCAAGTGGGGAATATGTGGTTGCAGAGCTTGTGTTTAGATGGTTAAAGGGCCCTAGAATGTCCCTTTAGACATTTAGAATGTCGTTGTTTAGAATGTCGTTGGTGTTTTACCCAAAATGTAGATAAAAATATCAAGTGAGTAAAAATTAGATTATTTAAGGTATTTTTCTGAGTGGCTTAGCCCTGTCATATTAATCTCTTTGTGCATAAAATAGGTAAATATTTTGGGGTTCAATTGGGTAACAGGAGATATTTAAATATGATTATAATCCCTATCCATGAAATAAATGATAAAGTGTTTCAAAGTATTTGTTTAAGCAGAAACTAAAACCAACTATTTTGTGGAGCATTAACTAAGGAAATAACTGGAGTATTTTAGTGTTTTCTTTCAATGCTGAATTTGTGTGTGTGTGTGTGTGTATGCGTAGACACAAAGATTTTAGGGACAGGACTGATGTATGGTGGTGGGATGGACCTCATTTTGTTAAAATTTAAAAACTTAGACAGTAATCTGCCTGGAACAAAAATTGAACTGTCTTTGTTCTAAAGATAAAGTTTGTTTAAAGCGAAGGTTCAATACTTCTAATGAAGCACTTCTGACTGCTTCAACACTTAGATGCATGTTTATGGTAGTTGTTTATGTGCTTGATTATTTAATTTTTTTACTTATACTCACTCCAGTGTGGCAGGCACAGTCAGAAGCCAGCCCGTACAGTGCTGGCATTTCTCATTCCCGTAAATGCTGAGGATTCCTTAATGCAACATCTGAAAATTCTTTTCTAAGGATTCTAGGGAGTTAACACCCCAAGTTCAGCTTGCAAGCAAAAATGGCTGGGGATCAATGGATTAAGAAATTCATTTTCTCTGCCCTGTGGTTGAAAAGTCTGAGCAGGGTTTATACGGTCTCCAAGAGATCCACTGATTTATCCACCAGTGGCCCCAATACTAACTCTCACATTAATGTGTCTTTTGTTGATTTTTTTTCCTATCCAAGTCTCACTTTTATTCCTTTTCCAGTGTTTCCTTGAACTACCTCTCATAAGAACCAAACCTAAGATAACCTCTGTTTTTATATACGTCTTCATGATAGCTTACAAGAATACAAATGATTTAATAAAATACAGGGGAGAATATTAAGTTCCTAAATTATATAATGTAAAGTAAGCTTAAAAAATTTAAAAGCAGGTATTAAAGTCACTTATGATTATGAAAAAAATAGTGTTATAATTTTATCAGCATATTATTGAAATTACAATACAGTAATATATTTATTACAAATCATTACCTTGAGATTTGCCCCCCAAATAATTTTCTGAATATCATTATGAGACCTGATTCATTAAACGTTGAAAGCACAGACCAAAATATTTTAGAATTGCTACTATCAGATGATTTTTTTTACACAAGAGAAAGTTTTTAATTGTTTGTGAAAGCCAAATGATCTTATCAATACTTACAGGCCTTATATTTTATACCTGAGATGGGACACAATTCAGATAATGAAAAACCATTTCTAGTTGCTAAGATACAAGTTATGTGAAGGGAGATGAGTATATAGCATTTTATATCATTGTTCATGTGTGGCTATCATGTGTGTGCATGCATGTGTACATTACACATGTAGTCTCTGATTTTCAAATAGCATTAAAATTCAGTATTCCCGACAAGATGGAATACATGAACTTTTCTCTATTTCTCCCATCAAGTGTAGCTGAAAACCGTGGACAAATGTAATTATATAAAATCAACATAAGATAACAAAAATGTGGAGAGAAGAAGGTAGACTGTTGAAGGCCCTCGGGAACAAAGAATGACATGGCAGTGTGTTGTCTGGGTTTTCTTTTTGCTTCATATATGACTGATTGGGTGATAGAGTAGTTGGGAGTCACAAAACACCAACAATTAAAGACAGGAAAGCCCAACAGGAGCCTGATATCTCTAGTTGAAAAGCCAGGGGAAAGGCAGCCTAGCAGGAAGGAAAACATCTAAGTCATAACTGCCCCATTGTGGCCGGATATTAAGCTGCGGACTCAAAATAGCTCTTCTGAGAAAAACCTAACTGGGGGCCTAGTCTTCCACCCTTAGCCAGCTGTCATGAAGCACCCTTGGATTGCCGCCAGAGGTATGTCACAAAAGGCCAGAAGACTGAATGAAGAACTGGAATTCTCACTACATTTGCTGATAAGGAGAGGTTTTGTTTTGCCCTCACCCGTCTTTAGTTAGTGGAGACCGTGTAAGAATCTTAAACTACATCCACCCTGATTTAATGAGGGTCCCTTTCGGTACAACCTGCTAGAAGGTGTCAGAGGAGGCCAACTGGAGAGCCAGGACTTTTCACAGCCCAAAGATAACATGTCTATCACCTGTGAGAGAAAGAGGGCATGTGGAGCAGTCATAAGGCACCCCTGAGTTTCCAGCCAGCCTACTACTAGGGAAAGCCCAGGGAGAGGTTTCACCACACCCTGCCCAGTAGTAGGGAGGCACCTTCTCACTCCTGGGGTATCAATGGAGGGCAAGTGGAAGACCTGGACTTTCGCTCCATCTGGAAGTAATGAGATAGTACTTTCTCTCCTCTGTGGGCACCCTGTTAGAAAAGGCCTGGTAAAACAGATGATTTAAATATGATTCAGAGTTTTATAACATAAGACTCAAAACGTCTAAGATTTAATACAAAATCACTTGTTACACCAAGAACCGTGAAAATCTCAACTGGAATTAGAAAAGGCAATCAACAGATGCTAACACCCAAATTACACAGATATTGCAATTATATGGCAAGTATATTAAAGCAGCAATCGCAAAAACGATCATACTTGAAACAAATTGTAAAATAGAAATGATTAGTAGACACATAAGAAATACAAAATGAGGCCGCACGCGGTGGCTCACGACTGTAATCCTAGCACTTTGGGAGGCTAAGGAGGGAGGATCACAAGGTCAGTAAATCGAGACCATCCTGGCTAACACGGTGAAACCCCGTCTCTACTAAAAGTACAAAAAAATTAACCCGGCTTTGTGGCGGGCGCCTGTAGTCCCAGCTACACGTGAGACCCAGGCAGGAGAATGACATGAACCCGGGAGGCAGAACTTGCAGTGAGCCGAGATAGCGCCACTGCACTCCAGTCTGGGTGATAGTGTGAGACTGCGTCTCAAAAAAAAAAAAAAAAAAAAAAAAAAAAAATTGCCGGGCGCGGTGGCGGGCACCTGTAGTCCCGGCTACTCAGGAGGCTGAGGCAGGAGAATGGCGTAAACCCGGGAGGCGGAGCTTGCAGTGAGCTGAGATCGTGCCACTGCCCTCCAGCCTGGGCGACACAGCGAGACTCCGCCTCAAAAAAAAAAAAAATACAAAATTAACATTGGTTCCTTGGTTCCATTGAATCAAAGCATGTAATAACTGAAAGAAAAAGAAATTTTAAGAATGGGTTGCTTAATATTAGAGTGGTGAGGACAAAGGATAGACTCTGCTAACTTGAAGAGAGAACGATGGAAATAATCTACTTGAATAACAAGGAAAACAGACTGGGGGGGTAAAAAAAAAAAAGAATAGATCCTCAAAAACTGTAAAACTGTAACAAAAGACCTAACTTTCATGTCATCAATTTCTCTCAGGAGGAGAGGAAGAGGGTGGATCTGAAAAAGTATTTGGAGAAATAATAGTTATAAAGTCCCCAAATTTTGCAAAATATGTAAATCTACAGATTCAAGAACTTAAGTATACCCCAAAGTGCACCCCAAAGAGGACCTTTACTCTCACTCAACTATAACGAGGGAAATCAGGCCATTATCAGATGATGGAAAACTAAGAATTTGTTGCCAGGAGATCCAGCCTTTAAAACATTATGAAAGTGTTAGAAACAGAAAGTAAGTCATAAAAAGAAATATGATGAAAGAAACTACTCACTTTATAAAAGCAAATAAAAAGGTAAAGCACCTCCCGTGACTTCACGTTTTTCAGAATAGAATACAGTCTTCTTTCTTTAGGCTCCAAGGTCTTCAGTGAGTGACCCCTTCCTACCTCAGTGGCCTCAGCTTCTATCATCTTTGCCTTGTCCACTATGCTCAGGGTATAGCGGGAAATCAGAGACTTCAGAGAACAAGTGTCCTGCTTCAAGGGCTTACTGGCTATTTTCAGTTTCTAAAATTTGTCAACTCCTGCTGCCACCAGGCTGTTGTGCATGTTGTTTCTTCTGTCTTGAACCTTCCTCCAGTTCCAACATTTTTTCTCCTCAACCAACCCATGCTCTGCCTCAGAGAAAAAGTTTCCAATCTCAAATGTAAGTACCACCTGTAACATTTTTTTCCATCACACTCTGCTTTTGTCTCCTAAAATGTATTACAGGTAATTGTGCATCTGTGTGTTTTGTGTATATTTCTTCTTCTAGACTTCATCCTCCATGACATTAAGAAGCTCCCTCTGCTTTGTGATTGTAAGCCCTGAAACCTTAGAAATAGTAGACATTCAATAAACACCTTATGGCTGGAAACAAAATTTAATGGTAGAATTTAAGTGTTGGGTATATGGATGTTCAGTATAAGTTTCTCTCAACTGTTCTATACTTTGCAAATATTCACAATAAAATGGGGAGAAAATGTCAGTATTAAATGAACATTAATACCCCAGAGCCAGCATTGTATGCATTATGATTTAGAGTTAAATTTTCCTGTGAACATTTAAATTTTGATATATATTCACAGATCAGAAAAGGTTAATAATGTTATAAGTAATCTGTTTTTCTTCACAAAATTTTCCACAAGGTGAAAGAGCATCACAATGATCAATTATGGAATTACTATCCATGCATTCCTTTCTTTTCATATTTTTAGACTCTATATGTCAACTCATTGATAGGGCCTGTTCTCTGATGGACTATTTGACTATCTAATGAAATGGTATTTTTAAAAGACATATAGATTAAACTTATCCAATAGAAACATAATGCAAGTCAAATATGTAATTTTGTTTTATAGTAGGCATATTTAAAAGAATAAAAGGAAGTGGTTAAATTAACTGGAATAATCTTTTGCTTAGTCAAATATATTAAAAATATGATTATTTTAACATATAAGCAATGTAAAAATTGTTGATGAGTTCTGCATAATTTTGTATTCCAAAGCTTGATAGTTACCGTATGTGTTTTACATGTTCAACACATCTCAACATGGGCTTTCCATGTTTCAAATCCAAGACTAGAAATACCATTCAATCCAGCCATCCCATTACTGAGGATATACCCAAAGGATTATAAGTCATGCTGCTATAAAGACACATGCACACATATGTTTATTGTGGCACTATTCACAATAGCAAAGACTTGGAATCAACCCAAATGTCCATCAGTGACAGACTGGATTAAGAAAATGTGGCACATATACACCATGGAATACTATGCAGCCATAAAAAAGGATGAGTTCGTGTCCTTTGTAGGGACATGGATGCAGCTGGAAACCATCATTCTCAGCAAACTATTGCAAGAACAGAAGATCAAATACCGCATATTCTCACTCATAGGTGGGAATTGAACAATGAGATCACTAGGACACAGGAAGGGGAGCATCACACACCTGGTCCTATTGTGGGGAGGGGGGAGGGGGAAGGGATAGCATTAGGAGATATACCTAATGTAAATGACGAGTTAATGGGTGCAGCATACCAACATGGCACATGTATACATATGTAACAAACCTGCACGTTGTGCACATGTACCTTAGAACTTAAAGTTTAATAATAAAAAAAAAAAAGATATAGGCAATAGGGTCAGTGCATTTAGGTTAAAATATAACTTATATTCATGAAATGACTAGTGATCATCAATGTATTCAGAGTTCTTCAGTTAATATAGACATTGAATAATTCTAGTAGCTAAAGTATGTGCTGAGTTCAGTTAAATCAAATGAATTGTTTGAAGACCAATCCAGGGCTCCTGACTCATATCACATAATAGGTACCAGGAAATCTGAGGCTTTATTTCAAATGCTATAAACCTACAAGAGCTAAGCATCCTGAACAATATTAGACATCACTGTTTATCTACAGCCTTTCTTGTGTGTGCCAAATCTTGGACATCTATGTTCTAAACCCATTTTTATTGTTGGTTTTAAAAATTAGACCCAAGGCTCTCCAAAATTATTTGATTTATTAGGCTTGCTTATGCTTTCGTGATGCAATAAGAAATTTATAGTAAGTTTAGCATTTTATAGGATCCTAAAAAGCTTTTTTGGTGTTTGATTTCATATCCTGTCAGGCCAACCTTGCCAACAGCTCATGTTTGTTTGTTTTGAGTTTTCTTTCCCTACCCTATACTCTGTCAAACTGGAAACTGAGAGGATGAGATTCACGTTTTCCCAAACAGGGACCAAGGAGAATTACCAATTTCACTTCCTGTAGCTTGTCTTTTATCTCCATTATGTAATCGAAATGAGGAAAGTGGTCTCATTATTCTTTTTTAAGGGTATATTTTTATTGTAAATTGACAAATTAAAGTAGTATATATTGAGTTCTTAAAATCGTCATTCACACAAGTCAGGCTTATAACACAGAATATACAAATTATGGGAAGTGAAGGGCTTGCCCAAAATCTAGAAAATGAGGTATAATTTAATATATCTCCTGCTTACAAAGATTGGACACAACTCCCAAAAAGATTGAGCCCAGATCCTTGATAGCCTTATACATCATGGGAAGAGTGTCAGTCCAGGTCTTCCAGTTAGCAGACATTGGGAAGGAGTTAGAAGTGCAGGAGGTTTTGGTGGAAATAACATCTGTAAAATATAACAAGAGGGAAAGTAGGATTGAATATAGGCTGAGGTAGAATGAGAGGAGTAAAAGGTGACATGCTATATTTGTCCAAGAACAACTGGATTAACGGTGGTGCTGCTTGCTGAGTGAGGAAAACTGAGAGGAGTAGGCTTGGGAGGAAAAAAGTCAGCATTGCCATATAAGGTACCTATTAGGTATCTCTGTGGAGACATTAAATAGGCAGTTAGGTATTGGAATTTGAATCTCAGAGGAGAAGTCTAGGCTGAAAAAATATATATACATATATAAACACTCACACACATATACACATAATATATAAATATAATGCATGTATACATATATAATATATATTTTACAAATACTGTATATGTAAACTATGTATTATAAGTAATTATGTATATAATTATATGTGAGAACTATGACTTCATATATATGCACACATATATGAATTTCTTTAGGACTGCTTCCTGAACTCAATTATTCTCAGTCTCAACAAATAAATGTGGATTTTCACCTCTGGGCCTACATTGTTTTATACATATTATGTTACTCTGTAAAGAAGAAAAAAGTGTATCAACTTCTAAGACCACAGAAATAAAATCATAGTATTTTACCATTTAATCCTTCCCTTATAAGAATGTATCTGCTACTTAGAAAAAGTATTCTACTCTATTAATAAATAATAAATGACACAATAAAGGTCTGTTTTTGTGACCATTTAAAGAAGTATTTTTCTAATTCTTCTCACCTCATTTGATGGCAGAAGAGCATTCGAATGGATGTAAAACTGAATGTAGGCCTGTCTCTGGTTTCTGGAAGGATTTATAAATGTGCATTTTATAGGGACAGTATTTCTTTCCCCAATGCCTTACAGGTTGCAAGAGAGACTCACAGGGAGGCTAGTCTTTGATGTTGGCCAATGTCCCATCTTTTATACCAACCGATTTTTGTTGTTTTGTTTTTCCTCCACCCAGTTATAATTTGGAAGAGGTAAGCGCAATTCTAGCTTCATAACCCCGTACACTCTTATTGCTCCGAGGAGATTAACTTTTCATATGAGCAAACATTTTGTGGTTTGTGATATTCTTCAGCTATTTTATATTTTCTTTGACAGATTTCGAACACCAATAACTGAAGATCTTCCCAGATGACATGTGGAAAACCATAGTCTCTCTTGTCACTGCTGTTATTTCTCATTTCTCTCCATTTCCTTCCATTCTTTTAATTTCTAGTATTCCTTAGAGACTCCCTTTTTATTTTGCAAACTCTGTTTATCCCTAGTGTCAAACTATATCAACGACAAGGCATACGAATCATATGTATTTATTAGCACTTTATTTTTCATGTAAAAGGTAAGTATTGGCTAAAAAATAAACAATTTATAAATAGAGAGTATAAAGGTAAACTGAGGCTGGAGCTGAACCGGGAACAAAGACACAAGGCAAATGGCAGTGAGAATAGCCTTTTATTAGGGCTTGCGGGCAAGGTTCCTCGGTCCAAAGGCGTGGGCCGAGGAAGTCACGCTGAAGAAGGAGGGTAGGGGCTTTTTATAGCCTGAGAGGTAGGGAAGCTGGTTTTGCAAACAGGGCCTGGGGGGTCTTGAAACTCCTAGGGCAGGAGATGAGTAAGGGTCATGAGGAAGGGGTCTTTGGAAACTGTTAACCGAAGCTGCTGTTTACGAACTTGTGGAATGCAGGTGAGCTACCGGTCATGGTGGGGTGTGGTTGCCCAGCCAGAACTCTGACGCATGTAAGTCTGCGGGTGTGTACAAGGGTGAAGGGAGTCTTAACAAAAGGCCTGCTACACCGGGTAATGCCGCCATGTTGGGTCTAGATTCCTGCCTAACAGAGAGGTATCTTGAATTTTTAAAGGAAAATTACCTTTCTAAAATTTCAAGACATTTCATTTTTTCTAGGAAAGAAGTGACTTTTACACATCAATCCCATGCATTAGAGCAGTATAAGTGTTGCTTTTTGTGTTATTGTCTCTTGACCTCCATAGGGCCCTGAAATCCGCAGAAATGCAGTGAGTAGGTGTTCAAGTGGAATAAGGTTGGAGCTGACTATGCAAGACAGAGCTCTTTCACTTCTACATTCACTTCAGCAGAACTGAGAGGCAGAGACTGGTGAAATGTTCTTTTATAATTCACTGTCAAAGATATAAAGAGGGCTTGTTCAATGGCTCATTTAATATACAAAATACTTCTCAGGTCCTGAGGTTTTGGAAATTTCTATAGCTCTTTGCTTGGCTCTTAAAAAATTAATTTCAATGTTTACCAAACAAATACATATATTTTAAAAAGTATATTATTATAAAGTATGTTGCACCGAGTTATAAATATATACCCAGGTCTGCAATGGTGAGGAGTGCCTAGAGCCTACTGAAAGGGATGGAACATCAGGCTTCAGAGGAAATCTCACTTCAGAAAACTGTGAGTCTGGAAGGACATGAGGGAACACTGTGAAACTCACACATTCTTACTCACTCATGAGAAGTCCAGCATTTGGACTCTTTCTCAGTGTGTTGTCCTGAGAAAGCTCAGGGAAGTTACAGCCACAATCTAGCAGTTTTGGAGGGTTGGGCACTTTCTTTCTCCCTAAGTTTACAAGAAGGACTCTATCCTGAAGAAGAAGAGAAATGAGGTATCTCAGAGTCAGGCCATGCCTCTCTTTTTTTCCATGTACTTCAGAATCTCTGCTCAAGTCAGCCCTAAAGGCAGAAGAGATGAAGAAGTTTAAATTCTGTTTGAAATTGAAGCTTTAAACAGCATGTAATAATAGACAATGATGGACATTTAGGTTGATTCCATTTCTGCTATTGTGAACAGTGCTGCAATGAACATAAGTGTGCATGTATCTTTATAATAGGATTATTTCTATTCCTGTGGGTATATACCCAATAATAGGATTGCTGGGTCATGTGGTATTTCCGCTGTTAGGTCTTTGAGAAATTGCCACACTGCCTTCCACAAGGGTTGAACTAATTTACACTCCCACCAACAGTATAAAAGTGTTACTTTTTCTTCACAACCTCAGCAGCCTATGTTGCTTTCTGACTTTTTAGTAATAGCCATTCTGAGGGACGTGAGATAGTATCTCATTGTGGTTTTGATTTGCATTTCTCTAATAATCAGTAACATTAAGCTTTTGTTCATATGTTTGTTGGTCACATGTATGTCTTCTGGAAGCCATTGTCCTCAGCATACTAACACAGGAACAGAAAACCAAACACCACATGTTCTCACAAGTGGGAGGTGAATGATGAGAACACGTGGACACTTTGCTGGGGAACAACACACACTGGGGCCTGTCAAGGATCATGGGAAGTGTAGCTAAGGGCTGTCCCTTAACTCTTCCCATGAAGTGTAGCTAAGGGATACTGAGCTTAATACCTAGGTAATGGATTGACTTGTGCAGCACACCATGATGGCACATGTTTACTTATGTAACAAACCTGCACCTCCTGCCTATGTACCCCTGAACATAAAATAAAAGTTGAAAAAAAAAATAGTGACTCAAAATTTATGGAATTTGCAACTGACGTAATTAAGAAGGATGAGAAAACAAAACAAGATTTGAAAGAGCATTTATATGGTTTGGCTCTGTGTCCCCACCCACATCTCATCTTGAATTGTACTTTTGTAATTCCTACATGTTGTGGGAGAGTCCCAGTAGGAGATAATTTGAATCATGGGGGCAGTTTCCCCCATACTGTTCTTGTGGTAGTGAATAAGTCACAAGATCTGATGGTTTTATCAGTGGTTTCCGCTTTTGCATCTTCCTTATTTTTCTCTTGCCACCACCATGTAAGAAAAGCCTTTTGCCTTCCACCATGATTCTGAGGCCTCCGCAGCTATGTGTAAGTCCAATTAAGCCTCTTTTCTTCCCAGTCTTGGGTAAGAAATCAGCAGAGTGAAGAAAAAAAAAGACTAATACAGTAAATTGGTACTGGTAGAGTGGGGCATTGCTGAGAAGAAACCAAAAATTGTGGAAGCAACTTTGGAACTGGGTAACAGTCAGAGGTTGGGACAGTTTAGAGGGCTCAGAAGAACACAGGAAAATACGGGAAAGTTTGCAGCCTCCTAGAGATATGTGAGATGGATTTGTCAAAAATGCTGATAATGATACAAACAATAAGGTCCAGGCTGAGGTGGTCTCAGATGGAGATGGGGAACTTGTTGGGAACCGGAACAAAGGTGACTCTTGTTATGTTTTAGCAAAGAGATTGGTGGCATTTTTCCCTGCCCTAGAGATTTCTGGACCTTTGAACTTGAGAGAGATGATTTAGGGTATCTGGAGAAAGAAATTTCTAAACAGTAAAGCATTTAAGAGGTGGCTTGGGTTCTGTTAAAAGCATTCCATTGTAAAAGAGAAACAGAGTATAAAATTTCAGAAAATTTGCATCCTGACGATGCAGTGGAAAAGAAAAACCCATTTTTTGAGGAGAAATTTAACCTGGCTACAGAAATTTGAATAAGTAATAAGGAGTCAAATGTTAATCCCCAAGACAATAGGAAAAATGTCTCCAGGGCACATGAAAGGTCTTCATGGTAGCCCCTCCTATTACAGACCCCAAAGCCTAGGAGGAAAAGATGGTCTCCTGGGCCAGGCCCAGGGTTCCCATGCTACGTGCAGCCTAGTGCCTTGGTGCCCTGTGTCCCAGCCACTTCAGCCATTGCTAAAGGGGCTAAGGCACAGCTTGGCCCATGGTTTCAGAGGGTGCAAGCCCCAAACCTTGGCAGCTTTCATAAGGTGGTGTGCCAGCAGGTGCACCAAAGTCAAAAATTGACATTCGCAAACTTCCACCTACTTTTCTGAAGAGGTTTGGAAATGCCTGGATTCCCAGGTAAAAGTTTGCTGCAGGGCCAGGGCCTAATGGAGAACCTCTGCTAGGGCAGTGCAGAAGGGAAATGTGGGGTCTGAGCCCCCACAGAGAGTCACTACTGGGGCACCCCCTAGTGGAGCTGTGAGAAGAGAGCAACCATCCTCCAGACCCCAGAATATGTAGATCCACCTATAGCTTGCACTGTGTGCCTGGAAAAGCTGCAGACACTCAAAGTCAGCCCATGAAAGCAGTGAGGAGGAAGGCTGTACCCTGCAAAGCCACAAGGGTGGAGCTGCCCAAGACTATGTAAACCTCCCGCTTGCATCAGCGTTGCCTGGATGTGAGACACGGAGTCAAAGGAGATAACTTTGGAGCTTTAAAATTTGACAACCCTACTGGATTTTGGACTTGCATGGGCCCTATCACCCCTTTTTTTGGCCAATTTCTCCCATTTGGAACAGGTATATTTAACCAATACCTGTACCCCGATTGTATCTAGGAAGTAACTAGCTTGTTTTTGATTTTATAGGCTCATAGGTGGAAGGGACTTGCCTTGTCTCAGATGAGATTTTGGACTGTGGACTTCTGGGTTAATGCTAGAATGAGCTAAGACTTTGGGGGACTGTTGGGAAGGCATGATTGGTTTTGAAATGTGAGGGCACACGATTTGAAGAGGCCGGGGCAGAATGATACGGTTTGGCTGTGTCCCTACCCAAATCTCATCTTGAATTGTACTCCCACAATTCCCACATGTTGTGAGAGGGGCCCGGTGGAAGATAATTTGAATCATGGGGAAGGTTCCCTCAATACTGTTCTCATGGTAGTGAATAAGTCTCATGGGTTCCGAGGGTTTTATCAAATGTTTCCTCTTTTGAATCTTTCTCATTTTTCTCGTGTTGCGACTATGTAAGGAGTGCCTTCCACCTCCTGCCATGATTCTGAGGCGGCCTCCCCAGCCATGTGAAACTGTAAGTCCAATTCAACCTCTTTTTCTTCCCAGTCTAGAGTATGTCTTTATCAGCAGTGTGAAAATGGACTAATACAAGCATTTATTAATTCAGTTAGCAAATTAATATTTACTGAGCACCTACCACATAGCAGGCATTGCTCTAGTTGCTGGAGATAAAACCATGCACAAAACAAATAAAATGCCTGCCCTCAAGGATCTTAAACTTAAATTTGATTGAGAGCATACTTGAAAGCAGTGATTAGAGATAAATTAAACCATTTTGTATATTACCTTCACCTAGTTGAAATACATCAGTAAACCTGTTAAGAGCAGTATAGAAGAATCTCACTCCCTGTACTTGAAATCTGAATTTCAGCTGTTTTTTCTCAGATATATATGTTTGCAATTTCTTGCAATAAATAAATTTTTACAAGTCTTTTTCTGAGGATAACTCTGTGTTCCATGACTTGGTTCTTTAAGAGCTGCTTATTTTCCTGCATTGTCTTTGACTGTATCTGAGAAGGTCATCTGGGCCTTAGGAATGAGTAGAATTTTCAGGTTGTTCTCAGTCCCTAAGCTCCTAAGGATCCAATTTTAAGTCTTAAATAGTAACTTTTTTCACTATCTTCCCAGATCAGTGATACTTCTAGCAGTATATCTCTCATAAATAGTCAAATACATTTCCAGGTAAACAAGCCCCAAATTCTTTATGAGATGATTTCCAGAAGCAGGATATGCCTTTCCTGTCATTTCTCCATCTTGGTTCCACTTTACTTGTGTTCACATATAATTCAAGCTTATCTAACTTTGGCGGAAGAGTCAACATTCTTAGTTGTTTTTTCCCGAGTCACTTTTTGTTTAAGTTAAAGGATTTCCTTCTCCGTAGACCTTTAGATTTCATCTGAAACATTTATATTTACCTTGGGTTTTAATCGTATGTGTGATAGCAGACCCATAAGTCTATCTTTCTTCCCCCACCAAAACATTTTGCATTTCTTCTCTTACCATTTGGAGTATGAAATTAGTTGATTGGTTGTCTTTTCCAACATTGCAAGGCCATGAATTTCTGGAAACCTTGCAATCTTGCTTGCCAATGCAAACTCTTTCTTGAACTCCTCTCTTTCTTGTCAAGGAGAAGTCAACACAAAGTGACAAACAATAATAACATTGTTTTGTGTCTTTTTTCTCTCATCCTACAAATTTATTTTATATATCACCTGTCTCCCAAGTACTGTATTTCAGGTAAAACTTTCACTAGTTTTTTGTTGTAGTTGTTTGTTTGTTTGTTTTTAATTTTACCACTGCATAACATTAATTGTCATCTTTGAAGAATGCAAAATAATGTTTCTACTATTCCCTCCTTTGTTTCCAAGCAAATGTTTACAAACTTTTTAACCAGCAACCTTCTTCTACAATGAATGACAGGTACAAGATGGAAAAAAATATAGTTATATTTTAAAGGACTAAGGAAGGGATTGTGGGTGAAAGGGCAAGAAAAAGTACTATGGACCGGGAACTGACAAAGGTGCGTTTGGGATGGAGATAAGAAGCTCTGCAGGATAGACTGTGGTAAATTGGGTTTAATCCTATAGGAGCTGTAAGAAAAGATGTTGTATGTTAGATATTTCTTAACTTTGAATGTCTTTTGAGGGATAGAGGTAAAGAATGAATTTTCTTTTGTATTAAACCATTGGCACTCAAGCTATGTCATACTTTCTTAGAGCTTGAACACTGGATTATAATTTCAAAGAAGTTATTCAATACAAATCACAATGGCCTCATTTTAAACTTAAAAAACTGATTATAATAATTTATTAATTTAATAATACTAACATACTTCTAATAAAATGGTGATCTATTTTGCTTTATTGTAATCTCTGATTAGATGTGCCTAGGATTAACCATGTAGATTTAAGGAACTATTTTCCCTTTATCACAAGATATCTAGAGATTTTTTATCTTTTTTTAACGTCAAAGGTAATTTTTGAAGTGTGAATGGGAGTAAGACAAGAAATAAAACTCGATTATTGTATTTTTCTTCTTTCAACACAAAAAGTCAGTACAAAAGCCACAAATATTATACTGTTTTATACCTATCATTTTGATTCACAGTCACATTAATTTTCTCTACATTTCTCCAAAGCAGAAATACAGATGGATAGCTTAAAATGGGAGAGTAGGGAGCAGTTAAAAGCAATTACATTTTCAAGCCTGTGATGCTTGGATTGAAAATTTATAAGAGTTATAGGTCAATTGTATTGAGTAATATATATTAAATATCTGTTTGGGACTTTTATTTTGCTGAATTTTACTCACTGTATTCACCTTTAGACATTTAAAGAATAGGGAATAGTGAAAACTCAAATTTAGGGGCTGAATTTCATAGCCTATTTTTAATATATTTTATATTATACAGCACATATTCTTAGGATAATAGGAGAACATGATAGAGTAGTTTAAAGAGCCCAGTGCTGAGTTAAGAGATGATGGTAATTGTCCTTTGACACTAACTATAACTAGAATTTTAGCTAGTAACTTATACCTCTCCAAATTCTAATTTTCATATCTTCATTTGAAGGGACTGATGATTTAATAAAATTCTATTCTACTGTAAAATTTTACTGAAAAATGATTTTGATTAGTTATATGTAACAAAATATTTTCTGATTTATAGTTAGTAAAATTCACAAAATATGAGCTCATTATTATAATTTACTCCCAGTAAGTAAAAAGAACATTTGAACTTGAATATTCACTCAAGCACGTTTTTCTCTGGAAGAGATGATTATTATCTTTACATGTTCTTTCCCAGTTTTCTTATCAGTAAATAGAGAAAATAAAATAATGTATATATCCATGAGAGCAAAATAATAAACTATGCACTCATAAACTGTGAGGCAATGTGTACTGCATTATTTTCTCTCTTAATATATACATAAAGAAGTAAGGCTGGGCACAGTGATTCATGCCTATAATTCCAGCACTTTGAGAGGCAAAGTTGGGTGGATTGCTTGAGCCTAGGAGTTTGAGACCAGCTTGGGCAACATGGCAATACCCTGTCTTAACCAAAAAAAGAAAAAAAAAACTTAGCTGAGTGTGGTGTTGTTCTCCTGTAGTCCCAGCTACTTGGGAGACTGAGACAGAAGAATCCCTTGAGTCCAGGAGGTGGAGATTGCAGCGAGCTGAGTTTCCGTCACTGCACTCCAGCCTGGGCAACAGAATGAGACTGTCTCTTCCTCTCTCACACGCACACACACACAATATTATATAATATATATTATATAATCAAATTTATATATTATATAAACATATATATACTTACTTTATCCACCTTAAGCAGAAATAGAATCATATTTTAAACATAGGAGTTATATGTGGAGAATGGGAATACCAATGGATTGCAAGGTCATAATATGACTGCTTTAAAAACCAAGGGGAAGTAGTCAATGGTGATATTAACCTGCTTACATTACTTTGTGTTTTGAAGACATCAAAATACAATAATGGAAATAAATTACCAGAAAACTATTCATAAACAATTTTGGTGTTCATAATTACTATTTCTACTAACACCAAGAAGGTGTAATTAGGTGAAGCAATACACTTCTAGTCATTTTTTGCAAAACATATCATGTTAGGAATGCTGGATGCTAACCAATCGTCATTCTGAAAGTAGAGAGGTAGATAGGTGAATACATATGTGCATATATATGTAGATTCATATGGCTAAGTCTACACACACATGCATTCTTATTGTGTTTTTTAAATGTAGTTTCATGGATTTCTGTGAAATGGAGAAAATTATCAAAAAGATTTTTCCTAAAAATGTTTGGAAGTTTACTTATTCTGAGTTACATATTTTTTAAAAAATACCAAAAAAAAAAAAAAAGGAAAATTATCTATTGGGAACTTCCATTGTTTGCAAATGTTAAGATATCTTAAGGATTATGGATTTTTTAACAGCAAGCAAGAAGGACTTTTTTCTTTTTTTGTTGGCCAGCATAAATTTTTATAGTGAAACATGACCCCACTTGTACAAAGCTTGTACTGTCTTTCAGTGCTCATTAAACCCTAAAGAGCTCAAATCACCATTTCATGGATTTGAACTCTTTCTATTCAGTGTCTTCACATTTATTATTTTGTCCATATGTCCTATTAAAAGTAATAGATAATTCTTCTCTCACTTTCTGACTCTTGTTTTCAATATGGTGCTTGTAACTGATGAAGTGCTTGTAACTGATAAAGTGAAATAAGATGAGATCTTTATTTGCCCCTTAACTTTGTACTGTGTATTTCATTTGGCATCATGTCCTGGGAAATCCATTAGCTACCCCATTCAGAGACGTCAGAATTCTCTTCAAGTTAAATCAAGGAAAATTGCTGTAATTAAATTTTACCAGTTTCTTCAATTATGCTCTAATGGAACATTTCCGAAAAGGGATGTAACTTAATGAATGCTATAGGAAAACTCTGAAATGCTGAACTTGTGTCAAGAGTGATTTTTTAAATTAGGGAATGTTTGAAAAGCTACTTGTACAAAAACAAATCAGAAATATCTGCATGAAAATCCAAATTCAATATTTTCATTTTTTAGTTACCAAGGGCTTATAAACCACTAACTGTATATGATGATTCTTAATTATGAAAATAAATATACATTTCATCACATCAAATGTAAATATTATAATTATATGGTATTGTTTAAGTTTTGAAAGCTAAATTTGTAGATAAATTAATAATTTAAGGTGTTATATTTTTCTATTGTGTTTAAGTGTATCTCCATAAAACAAGATAAATTCATCTTTACTATCAGTTAAATGTATAATATTTTTTACATTACTTACTTTGTTTTATCAGGAATGAATGACCTTTCATTCCTGTTTTTTTTTATGTGTTTTTTTTTATGTTTTGAGTAAATGGACTTATAAAATAGTTAAATATATTAGTCAATGAAAAGTAGACACAATTTTGTTTTATGAGGTAACAGAAAGAATATTTAAAGAGGTATATTATACAATATTACCATGTTAGGAAAACCAATGAGGTAGCAATAAAGAAGAAATGGATTGTTTCAGGGCAGTATGATTGATTTGTGAGGAGGAAGTCAGACTGTATAAAATGCCTGTTCAATGTTGGAGTATAAGCATGATTCTTTTCATTTTGTACTACAAATCTCCAACCTAATCTTTCTGAAAGTCTTTCAGAAAAAGATGAGATAATGACAATCTCATGCTTCTTGGCTTACCCTCTCATAAACCCTGCTCTCAAACTTTAGAATATCGATTGTTTTCTAATATTATCCATTTGGTGACCACTTTCTTTTCAACAAATATTACTAGAATGCTCAATTATCAGCTGTTAAATCTCTGAACAATATCCTTTGTCTGGCCAGCTGCTGAAATGTCCATTTGCTGGGCTTATTTCATCTCAGATACATAGGCGGCCTGCCAATAGCGTCACATCCCAGCACCCTTCAAGGGGTCCTGATACCGTCCTTTCAGTGGCCAGCTGTTGCAGTTATAGTTAAATAATTGCCAAACTAAAGGCCACAAGAAACAATGCCTTGTCATTCTTCTTCTTCTTCTTTTTTTTTTTTTTTTTTTGAGCTTTTATCTTGCCCAAGCTTCATCATCAATGTCATATTGCTATAAGCCATAGCCAGCATCTTACAGATCTCCAGAAAGCTTTTAGAAGTTATTTTGTATTCATTGTAGATGGCGAATAATTGAAGCAATCCACCTGCTCTGGGGCTTGTCTGTCAACTTTGATATCAGTAGCGGCATGAGTGACACTGGCTTATTGTTATGAATTTGGGTACTGGTTTTTTAGACATAGAGAAAAATGTATGTTTTAAGATATATCTCTATAGGTCATTTTGCTCCTGAAAAGTATGACTAAGTATTACACTTTTTAGTATTCATTATTGCATTACTATTTTATCCCTAAACATTTATTTCAAATAAGAAAATAAATTGAATTATGTTTATAAAATAAAAATGTGCTAAGTGTACAAAAATATTTAAATTATGGAAAATATATAAAGGAGTAAATAATCTATCTCCTTGACATCAAAATAACCACTTTTAGATATTAGGCTTTGCTTCCAGTCTTGCCTCTGGAAACTACGTGTATTTCCAATAATAATTTCTTTTTCTCCCAGACCTTTAATCTGATGATTTAAAAAAAAATAACATTTATTGTTACCTTTCCATGTCTATCTTTAGGATTTTACAAATCAAAATAAGCATATGCAGATAAATATAATTCAGCTATTTTTAGTTAAAATATTATGTTCCTCTATAGTTTTCTGTTTTCATTTAATAAATTTGTGTATTGTTTTGGGTAAAGCTATTTTTCTCATAAGTAGTATGTTAATAACATTTGCTCATATCTGTAAAAATATTTAAAAACTTAATTGTAATTAAACATAAATTTCCATCTTCTTTATTAACAATCTTTACTTGATCATTAAAATGATGTTTTGAATTTAGGGCATCTATGTTTTTTATTTTATAAACACAGTTGCAATGAGCAATGTGGCTTATAAGTGTGGATAGTTTTGATTATTTATTAGGGCTAGGCTTCTAGAACTAAACTTAATGATAAAAAGACATAAAACTTAAAAAAATTTTGATTCACATTCCTCTTGCTTAAAAGAAAGAAAACGTATACTCCAATAAATAGTATAAGAATATCTGTTTTGACAAAGCATGTATAACTATTTTTATGCTATACATTTCCCAAAGATAATGATTATTTTTATATTAATTAATTATTCTATATACAGTTACTTTTAAAATATTTTGTTGTTAAATGTAAAAAATCAGAAAAAAAGTTGAGAAAATAATTACTACTTGTATTTTATCAATGCATATGTAGATGATATATGTTAATTTAAATGGATATGTATATATAAACACAACCACAGATACTAATGCTATGTCTATATAAAATTTGTCACTTTTTGCAAAAGTGGAATCAAACCCTAAAAACTGTTTTATAATAACATAGAGGACATTAACTAGGAGAATAATATAATCTAATCAAACATGGTATTGAGAAAACTGAATTTTTATATTTATAGTCATATAAATCATTAGGATCAAGAATTAAGTGCAACCAGATTGAAGATTCAAGTGTAAATAAGAGAAAACTTTAAAATAATTAACAGCGATTTTATATTTTTTGCACAAGACTGTATTTTCTTAAACAAGATATAAAATGTAAACAAAATATTAAAGATAAACAATGGTATGTGAAACTATAGAAAAACTAAAACGTTGAGACATAGTTTAAAAAAACCAGTGTAAATTATAAAATACATGAGATGTTAGAAAGGTTACGGTAAAAACAAATGTTTATTGCTGTGAGGGTACAAATTGTTCTAACCATTTTAGAGTAATATTTGATTATATTTATTCCAATTTAAAAGTCACGTAACCTAAGGCATAGGAGTAGGAATTGTACTTTTAAATATGTATTTTTAAAAAGCACTCATATGTGTACATGCAAAGTTATATAAAGCTCAACCAGCATTTTGTATGTCTAAATGGTAGAAAACCAGCATGATGAACAAATATACATGATGAGATTAAGTAGTAAAGTAACTTTGTACTCATTTCCCAGTGTGTCTTTATTTGATGGAGTTAGGTTTTTAACTTTAAAAAGCTGACAGGACTTGTCATTTTTCTCTGACCATTTTAAATCACAAAAAAATCTAACATATATACATATGTGTGTGTGTGTGTGTGTGTGTGTGTGTGTACAGCAACAATAAAAAGCCCAGTCTCTTATAATAATTTAAAAAAAATCTAGTTAAAGTATTTTCAAAACCTAAGTTCCACCCTGTAGTTAAGCCTCTACTCTGAGAACAGGAGTGTAATTAGATTATTTTTTCTTTATCTCTCATGGTTACTCACCTTCATAGTTTCTTAGTTCTTTACCTTCCAAGAATGGAAGTCTAGGGATGGAACAAAATAAGAGAAATTAGATGAAATAACAAGTCTTCATTGTCAGGTAATATATCATAAGTTAATATTTTCTTGTTCTGTCTTGGAAGATCTCAAAAGCAAACTCCTATCCAGGAAGGCATTGGTGGTTCCTTACAGAAACTCCCCCACTGCCAGTCATGTCTCACAGCAGTGCCCTCCCACAGCAGTGCCCTCCTTTGGGTCAAGCTCTCTTCCTCTCTGAGGTCTTTCTAGCTTTCCTACCTTTACTCTGCTGAGCCTATATTCCTTGCCAAGTGCATTTCATGGAAAGACTTAGAATGACACCCTCCTGTGCACTCTCCTTTCATAGCTTCCAGCCAGTCTACATAAAACACTAATAATATATATTCATTATTTGCCCTAATAAAGTCTTGTCCAAACTGATTCCACTACAACAGAAAGATCTACTTTGGCTTGTCTGTAAGCAGCTAGCTAGCTCATCTCCAGACCTGTAGAGCTGTCAAGAGGGAATTTGACAGTAATACAATATATTCTTCAACTATAGGAAATGCATATGGCACTTACCACATGGCATTCCTTGATTCTCTTTCATTAGACTTGAAATGAGGAACAGGTACCTTTTATCCTGTGAATGCATAGAAAACCAATAGTGATCACCAAAAGTCCTTTTAAAGCTCATCCTCTGTTAGTATCCAAGAAATGCATTTATTCTTAATGTGTAGTTAAGACAATAATAATAATCCCTAGAAATAATAAATGGCTATTAGTAATTTAGTTTATTTCATGTGTATAGCAATAAAGTCACTTAACTTTTAAGAATCATTAAAAATATTCAATTGTTTATGAAAAAGAATATTGTTTTATCAAAAATATAATTTATGATTAAAATAAAAATAATAATAGATATTATGTAGGGCTAGACATAATTATGTAAAATTATAGGATGGATTGGAGGAAAGTATAATAATGATGACTATGTATTAGTGACTACTACCACCAGGAAATAAAAGGAAAGATTTAAGATGGTAGTCAAATAAATAGCTAATGTGTACATATACACTTTTTTTTTCCTCATTTTTCAAATTTTCTTCAAATGTAAAATTTTAAAATAGCATTACATATATTCAGTTTTCGTAGAAAAGTCATTTGCAAAAGTATGGTTTTCTATGTATGCTTCTCATTTTGATTTTTGTTTCAAGTTGTTTTATTTTAAAAATATTTGTAACAACCACTAAAGAGCAAAAGACTTACCTATGTGAAAGGGAAAGAATAACTGAAGGAGGAAGACCCATGAAAAAAAAGGAAGAGAATGTGATCAATACTAAAACCAGGGAAGTGATGTTTCCTGGGACATTAGAAAGGACACGTCCATCCGTAATACAGATCTAACCAAGGAAAGGTAGATGTAAATATTATTGTAGATGTGCAATAGAGGGATCTGTAATTTAATTAAATGTATGTTTTTTTCTTACAGTGAATTTCTTCTACATACTTCCTGCAATTTAGCTCTTTCAGATCACCATAGAAGAACAGTTTAAGTAGTAACAGACATAATCTATGTGAAAAAATAAATAAACATGTTTAACCTATGAACCAAAAGTAAGTGAATGTCTTTTAAGGCAGATAAATTATCCATAATTTAAAACCCACTTTTCTCCACACCTTGATGAAGAAAGGGCAATTTTAGCATTTTGTAGACAGTGTTTCCTAAATTGGTGGAATAAATATTTATTGCCACAATCTTGATAAAGTAACAGTTTTCGAAGATTATGCAGTGACATTTGCCTATTAATTTTGTTCCTCTTGCACAAAAAGCTATGTTTCTTTCACATATTTTGATATTTCATGCTTGTTTTTCTGTAATTGTAATAATAATAATGTCTTAAGTTTTAACTCAAGGGCTGAAGAGTGTTTTTCCTTGTTCATTTAAATCATTCCAAGAAGGTGGGTTAGAAAAAGGCCTATATGCACTTTTAATATAATTTATTTATCATCTGTCATACACTGACTCTCAGAGCTTCATATAATTCTTATTTGTAATCTCAAAGTATGCATACTGAATTTGTTTTTTTAATTTTTTCCTTACTGTACTTTGAAAACTTAATCTCTTCATGCATTTAGAAAAATGAAATCAATATTTTCAATTTGTTTAAAATTTCCCCTCCTTTAGTTACCCTTAAAGATCTTGGAATGTATATATTTATTTGACACATGTGGACAGTGGTATGATAATTTTTTTTCAGTATTATAAATCCTTCCTTGATGCATTTCATATCTAATCAATATTATAGAGGCAACAATATGTAAAGTATATATTGAGCGTGAGCTTGACACTATCCATAGACCCATCCTATGGCCTTAGATAATCAACATATCCACCTGTATTAGTCCATTCTCAAGTTGCTATAATTATGTACCTGAGACTGGGTAATTTATAAAGGAAAGAGGTTTAACTGACTTACAGATCTGTAGGGCTGGAGTAGCCTCCAGAAACTTACAATCATGGCAGAAGAGGAAGCAAACACATCCTTCTTCACATGGAGACAGCAAGGAGAAGTGGAGAGCAAAGTTGTGGAAAAGCCTCTTATAAAACCATCACATCTCAGGAGAGCTTACTCACTATCATGAGAATAATAGGAAGGTAACCACACTGTGATTAAACTACCTCCCTCTGGGTCCCTCCTACAACATGTGGGGATTATGGGAACTACAATTCAAGATGAGATTTGGGTGGGGACACAGCCAAACCAAATCATTCCAACCCTAGACCCTCCCAAATCTTATGTCCTCACATTTCGAAATATAATCATGCCTTCCCAACAGCTACCCAAAGTCTTAATGCATTCCAGCATTAACTTAAATGTTCAAGTTCAAAGTCGCATCTGAGACAAGGCAAGTCCCTTCCACCTTTGAGCTTGTAAAATCAAAAGCAAATTAGTTATTTCACAGATACAATGGAGGTACAGGCATTGAGTAAATATACTCATCCCAAATGGGAGAAACTTGCTGAAACAAAGGGGCTACAGATCCCATGCAATTTTGAAAATCAGTAGGGCAATCATTAAACTTTACAAGTCCAAAATGATCCCCTTTGATTCCATATCTCATATCCAGGTCACAATGATACAAGAGGTGGGCTCCTTCAGCCTTGGACAGCTCTGCCCCTGTGGCTTTGTAGGGTACAGTATCCCTCTCAGCCACTTTCATGGGCTGGCATTGACTGCCTAAGGCTTTTTCAGGTGTGCAGTGGAAACTGTTAGTGGATCTACCATTCTGGGGTCTGGAGCATGGTGGCCCTCTTCTCATAGCTCCACCAAGTAGTGCCCCACTGGAAACTCTGTGTTGGGGCGTCAACCCCACATTTTCCTTCTGCACTGCCCTAGCAGAGGTTCTCCATGAGGGCTCCGCCCTTGACGCAGATTTCAGCCTCGACATCCAGGCACTTTCATACATCCTCTGAAATCTAGGCAGAGGTTCCCAAGCCTCAATTCTTGACTTCTGCACACTTGCAGGCCCAACACCATATGGAAGATGCAAAGGTTTGGGGCTTGCACTCTCTGAATCAATGGCTTGAGCTGTTGGACCCTTTTAGCCATGGCTGGAGTGGCTGGGACACAGGGAACCACGTCCCAAGACTGCATGAAACAGCAATGCCCTGGGCCAGGCCCACAAAACCCATTTTATTTTTCTACTAGGCCTCCAGGCTTGTGATGAGAGAGTGTGCCATGAAGATCTCTGACATGCCCTGGAAACATTTTTCCCATTGTTGTGGAGGTTAACATTTGGCTCCTCATTACTTATGCAAATTTTTGTAGCCACTTGAATTTCTACTCAGAAGATGGTTTTTTCTTTCCTCTCTCATTGTCAGTCTGTAAATTTTTCAAACTTTTTTGTTCTGCTTCATCTTGAATGCTTTGCTACTTAGATATTTCTTCTGCCAGATACCCTAAGCATCTCTCTCAAGTTCGAAGTCCCAAAGATCTCTAAGGTGGGGGAAAATGCCACCAGTACCTTTGCATAGCAAGAGTGACCTTTACTCCAGTTTCCAAAAAGTTTCTTTATCTCCGTCTGAAACCACCTCAACCTGGACTTTATTGCCCATGTCACTATCAGCATTTTGGTCAAAGCCATTCCACAAATCTCTAGGTAGTTCCCAACTTTCCCACATCTTCCTGGCTTCTGAGCCCTCCAAATATCTTGGAAGTTCCAAACTTTCCACATTTTCTTGTCTTCTTCTGAGCCTTCTAACTGTTCCAACCTCTGCCTGTTATCCAGTTTCAAAGTTGCTTCCACGTTTTCAGGTATCTGTACAGCTGTGCCCCACTACCTGTTACCAATTTATTGTGTTAGTCCATTCTCAAGTTGCTATAAGGACTTACCTGAGAATGGGTACTTTATAAAGAAAAGAGGTTTAACTGACTCTCAGTTCCCCAGGACTGGGAAAGCCTCAGGAAACCTACAGTCATGGTGGAAGGGGAAGACAACATGTCCTTCTTCACATGGTGGGAGCAAGAAGTGCAGAGCAAAGTCAGGGGAAAGCCCCTTATAAAACCATCACATCTCATGAGAACTCACTTACCATCAAGAGAACAGCATGGAGGTAACATCCCCATTATTCAATTACCTCCCACTGGGTCCCTCCCATGACAACTGGGGATTACGGGAGCTATAGTTCAAGATAAAATTTAAGTGGGGACACAGCCAAACCATATCACTACCTTTTATTTTATCTGATCACAAAATATTACAAAATAATAATAACAGTAATAATCTCAAAGAAACATAGAGAAGATTAATAAAACACAGTTTTAAGGACAGTATTTAAGATGCATTGTGTAAGCCAAAAATATTCCTATTCAAGAAATAAAATATGATTTGAAAACTGTAATTTGGATATTCCATGATGAAACATACAAAGAAAACCATAATATTTCCTTAGCTTTACATATAGATTTATAATTTATCAAGTACTTATATGTATATTGTTTCAATGTCTTAATTATTTCTATTTTATTTTCTTATTTGTTTCTATTTTATTATTAAACAGCTGTTCTTTGAAGAAAATGTTGAAAATGTAGAAAAAAACATAAAGAATAAAACCTCAGAATGTACCTCCAAGATACAACCAAAATTCATATTTGTTTTTATTTATTTGTTTATTTAAGCCAAGTTTTGTCTCTATTACTTATACTGGAGGGCAGTGGTGCAATCTCGGCTCACTGCAACCTCTGCCTCCTGGGCTTAAGCCATCCTCCCACCTTATCCTCTTGAGTAGCTGGGAAGATGGGCACATGCCACCACACCCAGCTAACTTTGTATTTTTTGTAGAGACAGGGTTTTGCCATGTTGCCCAGGCTGGCCTTGAACTCATAAGCTTAAGCCGTCTGCCTGTCTTGTCCTCCCAAAGTGCTGGGATTACAGGCATGAGCCACAATGCCCAGCCTCATATTTGTTTATTTTTAATACATTTACCTGATTATTTGAAAGTGAATATCTTAAAATATATCTCTTAACCTGAAAATATTTCTGTCATGTTTAAAATAAATAATTTATATCCAATATGTAATGATGACATCAACTGGAGTTTGGGGGCTTACTATCACTAAGGCAGAGCGAGGAGAGACATTCAGAGTTAGAGACCGAGAAAAAGGGAATTAACAAGCTTCTTTTAAAATAGTCAGGAACTGACAACACTATAAAGGAAAGGTGTCCTTCTTTAGCATAACTGATTTAATATGCAGATTTTGAAATCTGACAGAGTCCTAAAGCTCCTGAAGGCATTAGTGACTTTTTTCTTGAGTTTAAAGAGTATGAAACATCATATGAGCCCACCCTTCAAAGCACCACGTTACAATGCTCTAAAGGCATTTGGCATATTCTTATTGACTTATAGACCATGGAAATAATGACAAAAGGAAAAATATTCTGCAGAGATTTGAATATATTTATTGTAGCACTCTTGACAGTCATCTTATAACTTGACTACCAAGTGGGGATTTTGGGACCCGTTAGTGGCAAAGCTGTGGGGGGAAAAAAAAAAAAGTCACTTATTTTAAGCTACTGGAAACTTTAATAGTGCTGGACTACTAGTGCGTTAACTTATCTCTACAACAAATTTTCAGTCTACTAAACAAGAAGAAGATAGCATGAATTCACATAAGATCAAAATGACAAATTCAAGTGATTCTTTTGTATATTTAAGTGTCTCTTGGGAGTTTTGTGGCTGTGCACAGAAGAAAAATGTCTAAGACACTGTGAATTAAGGTTTTTAATAAAAAAAATGAGCTTTATATTCAACTAAAATTGAATATTAAGTGATTTTGATTTTAAAATAGCAAAAACAAAGAAAAATTTTCCTTGTATTATAACAATAATATAATAGTAATATAATGTAACAGTAATAGACCTAACATCTATGGAGTCATTGCACAGATGCTGTACAAAATATTTTATACATATTTTCTTTCTTCTTCCACACAACTCTATGAGGTAGGTTCAGTCATTGACTTCCTCCACAGATCGTAAAACTGAGCCATAGAACAATTCAGTACCTGGAACAATAGATCCAGTAAGCAGAAGATCTGGGATTTGAATCCAGAGAATTTGACTCTAGAGCCTATTATTTGAAATACTAATCTTTAAATCTCATTAAATGAACCGCAGATTAACGCAGATAAATCATTTTGGACATTATCATGGAGAAGATTCCCTTTTAGGAATGTTTTTAGGAACTTTTCATTCTCTGCATGTTAGTTCATCCTTTGCTCGCTGTCTTCTATGACTTTAACTTTGGCCTAAACAATGGCAATTGCTATTCAGTTACTTCTAAACTCAATTCTGGTCATGACATTTTCACTTTGTTATCTTCAGACTAACAGCAGATAACTGAGGCAATGGAGTATAAAAAGCATAGATTATGTGATGCAATATTCAATAAAAATATAATATAAAATAGTCTCAAAGAGATTAATATATCAAAAGAAATACTAGGCTCAGCCTGGGGGCAGTGGCTCATGCTGGTAATCTCAAGATTTGAGAGGCCAAGGTGGGAGGATCGCTTGAGTCCACCAGTTTGATACCAGCCTGGACAACATAATGAGACCCCATCTCTACACAAAATGAAAAAAAAAAAAAAAATTAGCCAGGCATGGTGGCATGCACCTGTAGTCCCAGCTACTCCTACTCAGGAGGTCAAGACATGAGGATCATTTGAGCCCAGGAGTTTGGGGTTGCAGTGAGCTATGATTATGCCACTTCACTCCAGCCTGGATTACAAAGTGAAACCCTGTCTCTAAAAGAAATAAAACAAATATTCAAAATATTAGGCTTAAAGAACTGTCATGATGCCACATATTTCATTTTTTATCCTCTTGTTGTTTTAGGTGATCCAACAAATAATATTATATTGGCTATCCAAGTTAAGATCCAGTTAAAAGATAGGAGGGGCAGAAAGATGGAAATGGGGATTTGCTTAAATCTCTCATGGCAGCAGTGGCTTATTAATGGGTGAAGTATTAATACTTCACCCATTAATAAGCATCTTTCTTTGCACACATTGGCAGAGCTAAAAACCTACAGGCCTGTGCACAGTACAGGGGACAGAGCCTGCTCCATTAAGTTCACCACATGTCTAAGGCCAAAGCAGACTCAGACTGGGAAGCGGGAGATACCAAAAAAGGGAGAAGAAAGTAAGGGGCTGAGCAACACATTCTTAGTTCCTTCTTCATAAGGGAAAGGGAGATAAATTATTGTTCGCGTGTGTGTGTGTGTGTGTGTATGTGTGAGTGTGTGTGTGTATGTGTTTAATTAGATAGAGGTGATTGCTGAGGTAGGACAAATGCAAATACTAACCCTCTCATTTTAAAAACAATCATTAGGAAATTATATTCCCCTCACCATTATTGTTTATATTTTAGTGTTGAAAGTAGCTTAATACTATCATACCAAATATTCTTATCTTACAATTTTGAAAACATATATGCAAAAATATAAAAATAAATTTTTTCTATACTTTTACCAGCCAGGAGAAAATAACTGTTATGTTTCCCTTGATATCATTTTAGTCTTGTGTTTTGTAAATATAAAATCATTAATGTGCATTCTATTTTTGAGATTTACTTGTCTCTTCCTCTCTCTTTCCTAATCTCTCTCTCTCATACACATGTATATCATGACAATATTTTCATGATATTATATCTGATTCTAAAACATGTTCCTCACTGCATATAGTTCATAAACAATGAGCTTTTGTTAACAAAGTCCCTTGTGGGGGCATTTGATTTCTTTCTAGTTTTCACTCCTATTCTCACCACTTGCAACTACTGGGTAACTACTCATAGTTAATTCACTTTTAATAAGTATATTGGTCATTTGGATATCCTTCTTGGACAATGCCTGTCTGAAATTCTTGTCTACTTTCTTTTAGCTTGCCTACCACTTCTTATGAAATTATAGATCTTTAAATATTCCAATATGACCTTCTTGTCTTAAACATTTTCTCCATAGTTTCCTTTTTCTCACTTACAGACTCCATCATTTCTTTTTGTTTTTATAATGTCATTTAATAATCAATTTAAAAAATTTCATGTAATCCAGTTGAGTAATTTGTTAGTCTTTCAATGATTAACCGTTTAAATACATCATGATTTCAAGGTTATGAAGATGTTCTCTTCTACATTTTCTTCTGGAAGTATTGTTTTGCTACTTCCACAAGGTGCTTGGGATTATTTCTGTAAAGGGTATATGATACAGATTAAGTTCATTTATTATTAATATTACTATTTATTTGCCCATGTGTATATTCAGTTGACCAAGTATGGATTATTCAAAATGCCACACTTTTCTACTGTTTATCATGCCACTTTGGCCTGTGCTACATACTATTTCTGGATTTCACACCTGAGTGATTGTCTGCCTTCTTCCCCTAATTAGTATAGTTTTAGTATAAATCTCAATGTCCAATGAAGAATTTTTCCCACCTTGCTCTCCCTTGACAAGTATTTATAGAATATTCATGACCCTTTGCATTTCTAGATAACTTCTAATTGCATGTCAACTTCTACCAGAAACCTATGAGATTTTATTGGGATTTCATGGAATGTTTGTTTCATAAATATAATATATCCCTCTATTTTATGTGTTTACTGATGTGTTCAATAATGCTTGAAATGTGTTTGAAGAGTTTATAAGTATCTTTCATTTGGTTTATTTCTAGATTTTATATTTTCAAATTTTATGCTATTGCTAATTACACTCTTTTTCAGTTTAATGTATAATTGCTTGTTAATGGTTTAATAAAAACGAGTTGATTTTTGTATATTGACCTTGTATTCATCAATCTGGCCAACATAAACTTTAAATTTTTATGCAGGTTTAATTTTCGATTTTCATAATTAATGTAAATAATGGTAGTTTTATTTATTTGTCATCACCCACGTCATACTGTGTTATTGCACTGGCTAAAGTTTCTAATAAGGTAAAATGGTGATAGTGGACATTCTTAACTCATTTCCAATCCTGAAAAGATTTAACTTTATTTAAAACATTTTACTATTAAATGGGATAGTAGTTATATAAGTCACCTATCCATATGTTTTTCTATCCCCTTTCAGATTGATGAATAAATGTCTTCCTAGTTCGCTTAAAGTTTTGTATTAATAATTGTTCAATTATATCAAAGTTTTCCATGTATTGAGCTAATAATGTGAACTGCCTCCTTTATTCCCTTAATGTAAAGAATTACACTGATTCATTTTCAAAAATGTTAAACCAATTCATAATTCTGGAAAACACAAATTTAATTACAATGCACATTTTCATATAACATAATAAGTTTGCTAGTATGTTTTGCATCTATGTTTACATTTATGGATCTATCAAAATTTTGATATCCTTACTTACTCTTTGGTGTTCCATCAGTTTCTGTAAAAGGAGTATTAATATTTTCCACTGCATATTTGCTATTTTTCTCTGTATATTTTTGTTTTATAATTTTGAGGCTATGTTACTAATAGTATACAAAATTAGCACTATAATATCCCCCTGGAAAATAGCATTCTTTAAATGTTGCCTTTTATTTCTAATCATATCTTGTACTACTCTTCCTACATTCCAAACATATTTGGTTCAATTACTTGCTAAAACCTTTCAATATATGTTCATGATTAAGATGGCATTATTTTTCTAATATTAGAGAAAAATCTCTTCAAAAGTCTCCATACAATTAAGGACAGATTGCATGACATGACATGGAAAACCTTCCATGATGTTCATAAAATTGGCTGTCTAATACTGTCTTCCATTATATCCATCTGATCTTGTGTAGTCAAATCGTTCTGGATATTGAGAAGTTCAGCTCCTAGTTCAAAACTATGTGTAATCTGTTAGGCCCAGACACCAGGTTATCACAAAATTTAACTTGGTTAGGTTGGTGCAAAAGTTATTGTGGTTTTTGTCCTTACTTTAAATAACTTTTGCACTGACCTAAATAGTTCTCATGGGAGAAAGGTGCTGCTCTCACACCAGATTTGGTGCACAGCCAAGATACTGCAGGCCCTGAAGAGAGTGCAGCCAACATTTCAGGACTCACTGGCCAGTTATGGTCTTATGCATAACCACTTTCATAATCTGCATTTGGAAGTCTCTTTATTGGAGGACCTCGAAAACACTTGGTCTCTACTCTGAATCAGCATTCAGTACTTTTCCATTTCTAGCACTTTCCCCACTCTCCCCCAATACCTGGGACCGTAAAGTAGCAAGAAACTTTTGTTCACAGCTCCCTGGGCAGTGAGAATTCTCCATGTGGCATTGATCCACCTGATCTTTACCCAGTATTACTCCATGGGGAAAAAAATAGAACATTTAGAGAGTCAATGCTTTCTTCTATTTAGCCTCTTGCTTAAACAATCACATTAACTGATTAAAGATTTTACAGTTACTGTTATTTTGGCTTATTGTCTGAATTAACTACTTTAACACCTAGCAACTCAGCTGCCTTTAGCCTAGCTTTTGATGAATCTGTTATAACTTTGTACATGTTCCTTCCTTTTGCTGTTTGAAGTTACTAGAACGTCTGTCCACTAAGTTACTTTATCCATACATTTTTATCTTTTAAGAGTCACCTCAAATACCAACTCACTTACCAACTCATGTGACTATTTGCCATGTTGACCACTCTTTTAGGTTAGCTTCACATTATTCTTTTTAAAATAATATGTATATACACACATATAAAGCATATATGATATATACACTTACATATTATTATACATGTTGTGTACATGTAATATATTTATATACATTATATACATTAGTATTATATATTAATTATATATTATATAACATATGAAACTAGAATTTATATATATATACTATATGTAATACTCATTCTAGTTTGCCCAGTCAATTACATATTTGCAAATACAGTACCTCATGCATAGTAGACATCCTCTAAATGTTTGAAGAATGGATGAAGGTAAACTACACAAAAAATGAAAAATTAATGGTCTCTTCTAGGACATTTAAAATTTTTTTCCATGTATTTAGTGTTAAGACAAATAGAGTCTAATATTATAACATTTAAATTTTGAGTCAATAAAAAAAAAAGTACAAAATAGATCTTCCATATTTTAGGTCTCTTATGTTTTAGGTAATTAAGTTAATGTTTGCAATAATAGTTTCAAGTAAAAAGTTTAATGCATGTGGAAGTAGTAAGTTTAAAATATAAGATTACTCTTCAGTAAGAGCAGCACTTTGGGAGGCCGACCCGGGCGGACCATGAGGTCAGGAGTTTGACCAACATGGTGAAACCCTGTCTCTACTAAAAATACAAAATTTAGCCAGGCTTGGTGGCGTGCTCCTGTAATCCCAGTACTCAGGAGGCTGAGGCAGGAGAATCGCTTGAACCGGGGAGGCGAGGTTGCAGTGAGCCGAGATCGTGCCACTGCACTCCAGCCTGGGCGACAGAGTGAGACTCTGTCTCAAAAAAAAAAAAAAAAAAAAAAAAAAAAAATGAATAATGATGGTTAAAAACTTAAACGTAAGACCCGAAACTATGAAAATCCTAGAAGAAAACCTAAGAACTCTTTTAGACATTGGCCTTAACAAAAAATTTATGTTGAAGATCTAACAATGGGTACACATAGACATAAAGATAGAAATACAGATACCAGGGACTCCAAAAGGAGAAAAGGTGGGAGGGGGAAAAGTATGAAAAATTATCTATTGGGCATAACGTTTACTATGTGGATGATGGATACAACAGAAGCCCAATCCCCACCATGACACAATATACCAAATGTGCATGTTCCCTCTGAATCCAGAATAACATAAAATTATGTTTTTAAGGGATAGATTCATAATGGCACTGAGAATAGTTAGAATAGCCATAAAGTGACTCAGACTTAAAATAATTTTCTGAACATAATAGTGGATAGTTTGAAGAATACACAAAAGCATAGGAAATTATACGTCAAAATGAATAGGACAAGATGGCAGTGAGGATGAAATAATTTGCCATTTTTAATGGAGGCATTTTAGAGAGAAATTTCAAGGTAGGAGTCTACATATCTCAGAAGCAAAATGGAGAAATAGGACTGTAACCATAGTAATTAGTTGGCAGTCTACATAGGATAACTATGACAGTTGTCTTATTCACTCATTCTATATCTTTGTACATCCAATATTTGTGACAGCAGTATTGACTTTCGTGCTAACACAGAGATCTGTTGTCTAAACAACTAAATTATCTGCTTGATAAAATGGTTTTTGGATGAAAATTTCAGAAATTTCAAATAAATATTGCTTACATAATATGAATATGTATCCTATATAACCAGAAGTCTGGGAAAAAGACTAATTATGGACTGGCCTTTTATTCCCCACCTTCCTCAGCACAACACCTCGTTTTTATGCTTGTATTGTCATTGACTCAAAATGGACTCATATGCAAGTACAGCAACACAGAAACAAAGAAAAATCTATTTTTATTGAAAATTTAGCAGAAGCAGCTAAGGATTTCTTTTTAGTTTCCATTGCCAAAATGGGACCAGATATTTGGACCAGATATAATCTAAACCAAAATTGTTGACTAGAACAATATTTAGCTTGGAGAAATCATGATTGATGCCCTGAGTCAAGGGCCAATTATTTTATATTAAGAAACACGAACACATAAATAAAAAATGGGGTTGTTTTAACAAAATACTAGATGGTTAATCAGCTGTTGCATAAGCAACAATGTTTGCTTTATAGTCTTCTTGGTGCAGATGCTAGAAATCTACAGTTATAACATCCATAATTTTGTATATGTATATATCATGTCTAGCTGATATTTATCCACCCAGTATGATAGTCAATTTGCTTTGTCCATATACAGTATAAAGGACCACACTCCATGCAAGGGATAGGGAAAAAGAATAAGTAGGCCGTCATACTCTCTACTCTTAATATATAACTTAGTTTCTGCCCGGCGCAGTGGCTCGCGCCTGTAATTCCAGCACTTTGAGAGGACGAGGCGGGCGGATCACAAGGTCAGAAGATCGAGACCATCCTGGCTAACACGGTGAAACTAATACAAAAAGTTAGCTGGGCGTGGTGGCCAGCGCCTGTAGTCCCATAGTGCCAGCTACTCGAGAGGCTGAGGCAGGAGAATGGCGTGAACCCGGGAGGCGGAGCTTGCAGTGAGCCCATATCCTGCTACTGCACTCCAGCCTGGGGGATAGAGCAAGACTCCATCTGAAAATAAAAAAGAAAATACACACACACACACACACACACACACACACACACACACACACACAAAACCTGGTTTCCTCATACGTAGATATAAATGGAATTCAAGGATTAGCAGATACCTGAAGAAACAGATAAGGTACAAGATGAAAAAACATGATTCAAGGGATAGAAAAAAATTAGAAGATACAGTCAATGAAAATGCTGAGAAACAAAGTAGAAACTTGTTTTTTCTTACAACATGGAAAAAAAAGACAAAAACATAGAGAAAGTGAGAGAACAGTTAAGATAGAGTTCAGACATCGAACATAGTAATCCTGACACTGCAAGAAACTTCCCTGCTAGTCCAGAGTGTTTTCTTTGAAATAGAGGGGAACTTCACTTAGAATTGTTTAACAAATAAAGACAATATTGGGGTCTCCCATCTGAAAATTATTCTAGGCTTGAATGTTAACATCAGTCATAATATATCCAGAAGGTCCTTTCAAGCCACAAGCTATCAATTATTATCTTAATTTATTTCTGTCTCTAGGCTCTTGCTTTTTATTTTTTATTTTTTTAAACCTATTTTGGCTTAATTATAAGCTAAATTCTAAGCTAGACTCTCTTCACGCGGTAGTCTTATGCAAAGTTGTATCAGTTTTGTCATTCTAGCAAAATGAAAGCTTATTGGTCTCAGCATTTTCAGCAAAAGTCTTAGGGCTGTAAATAATGCAGTTACATTCATTGGTCTGAAGTAATGTGATTATCTCTGAAGTAACACATATGTCCAATATTTGGCACCAGTCTCACTGTTAAGTCTTGGGTCACAAGTCCGTATCTCGAGCCAAAATGTGGAGTTAGACTTGCCTTAATACATAGACTGAGAGTGTGTGAGGGTAGCTTTCTTAAAGGAAAAATGTGTTGGCATTCAAAGAAGGGTGGGGAAAACGCAGAACAGATTGAAAACAACACATGTCATTAGACACGTTATGCCAAACAAGATGAGGGAACACACACATGCATACAAATACATATGCACACACTACTAGACAAATACTAATACAATTTCATAACAAAGATTAAGGGAATCTCTTAAAAGTGTTAGGAGAGGACAAATAGATTGTTAACAAAGGGGTAAGTATAACATTGAGTTCACACATCTTAAAAGCAGAGTTTAGGTCCTTTGTAGGGACATGGATGCAGCTGGAAACCATCATTCTTAGCAAACTATCACAAGAACAGAAAACCAAACACCGCATGTTCTCACTCATAGGTGGGAACTGAACAATGAGATCACTTGGACTCAGGAAGGGGAACATCACATCATGGGGAGGGGGGAGGGGGGATGGATTGCATTGGGAGTTATACCTGATGTAAATGACGAGTTGATGGGTGCAGCACACCAACATGGCACAAGTATACATATGTAACAAACCTGCACGTTATGCACATGTACCCTACAACTTAAAGTATAATAATAAATAAATTAAAAAAAAAGAATGCTAGACTATATTGCGACAAAGTGTTAAAAATAGAAAAAATGTTTTCAAAGCAAAATGCTATATCTACTAAAGCTACTAAGTATGTTTGAAGAATAAAAACATGCTATCAAATATTAACAAATTTATCTCTCTGTACCTTTTCTCTAGTCCAGCATATTATTAATAATTTAAAAAATAGAAGTCCCACAATCTCAAAAACCAGGACCATTAAGCAATGTAATGATGAGAAATCTCATAATAATAATCATAGAATATTTCTAAAAAGAAATTAGTATAACATAGACAAAAAGTAATTCAAGAACTCTAAGTATCTTAAAAATGAGTGGATATTTTCTTCCAAAGCAAAATTCTGTATCTACAGTAGTAAAGTACAAAGCATTCACTTAAAAGTTAGTCTATTTAAAATATAGATGCCCTTAAGGATATAGTATATGTATATTATATCAAAAAGAAAAACCAGGCAATCTGTAATTGAAGGAAAAACATAAACTCTATAATAAATTCATGGGGCAAATAAAACTAAAAAGTGCAGCAAAATTAATGGAATGTGATATCATTGGAGTTTATTTGTCATTGATGGTTGGAACATTCTTTCAGAATCACTGTTTAATATACCTTGGATTTACAACTTCTTTATTGGTAGAGTAGATTTCTGTAGTGAATAATCTTTGTGTAATTGTAGTAATTAAACTACCATTTAGTAGTTTTCAATTTTTAAAATTTTTATCTATACTCACCTTTAACTACTGAGCAGACTGTGGACGTTATAAACCCTAATAACACAAAAGTAATGGTTTAAGTGACAAAATATGAAAATTGTGAGTAGAGGAAAAATTAATGGGAAGAATAGAAGCAAAAATTTCTCATATAATATAGATTCAAGGTTGGATGTGGTGGTGCATGCCTGTAATCCTAACACTTTGGGAGGCAGAGGCGGGTAGATTGCCTGAGCTCAGGATTTCGAGACCAGCCTGGACAATATGATGAAACCCCGTCTCTACTAAAATACAAAAAAATTAGTCAGGCGTGGCGGCATGTGCCTGTAATCAAAGCTACTTGGGAGGCTGAGGCAGGAGAATTGCTTGAACCCAGGAGACAGAGGTTGCAGTGAGCCGAGATTGCACCATTGCACTCCAGTCTGGGTGACAGAGTGAGACTCCATCTCAAAAACAAAAAATAAAAAAAACTATATATATATATATATAATTGACATATATAGTTTATATCAAATTTTATATATAAATTATATATATAGTTTATATATATGTGTGTGCATGTGTGAATATATACACACATATATATTCAAATTATGCTGTCTAAATTTAGTGATTAAAGAAATGGAAATTTGTTTTTCATAAAATAAGAACTAACAATAATAATGTGACCAATACATTCAAAATGAGCTTTAAGATAGAGAATACTTAAATTCCTTCATATTTTTGTAAAGCATCAATAGATATCAACGGTTAAAAATAAATTTCTAAGTAAACGATAATTACAGTTAATAATGTAATCATCAGACAAGTTCAAACTAAAATAGTAAGATTGGACAGTCACTTTTGAGACTCAGCTTGGAAGTACAGAATAGAATAGGCAGAATTTTATTTTCATTTTCATCCTTCAAAACATAATAACAAAACTAACTTAAAGCAAATTTTAAAAGTATTTATTTTCATCATGCAGTCAAAGTCCACTGAGTTAGATATTCTGAGATAGTGCTGATAGGAGCAATTTTTAAAAGCTCCCTGGCAATTCTCTCACACAACAAAATTTGGATATCCAAACACTATGAATCGTTTTGCTGTTACTTCAATTTGAAATTTTCTATTTTATAATCCATATTTTAACCATTTAATTTTACAGAATATTTCATATAGAAAGTTTTTAAAAAGTCACTTAAAATAATCTTCACATATTTCACTTTTAAATCATGTACCACAGACTTGCTAACCTATCAACTCATTGTGGTAATAAACATATATTCAGACAGCAATTACCCAAAGAAACAAATTTTACATTTAAAGAGTTGAAATGTAAATATAATGAGACAACTCACCATAGTCACACGTACTCAATACCTGATATAGATGGAATGTTTGTGTCTCCCCACAATATTTATGTTGAAACCTACCTCCTAATGTGATGATATGAGAAAGGTGGAAATTAGGGAAGTGCCTAGGTAATGAGGGTGGAGCCCTCAGGAATGAGATTAGTGCACGTATGAGGAGTTAAAGAGATCAGAGCTCTCCCCTTCCATCATGTGAGTATACAGCAAGAAGGCACCCTCTATGAACCGGGCAGTGAGCTCTTAGGAGACACTGAGTCTTCATCTTGGGCTTCCCAGCTTTCAGAAGTGTGAGACATAAATTTTTGTTTTTTAATAAGCCACCTAGTTTTGTTATTTTGTTAGTGCATCCCAAGCGTACTATGACAGTACACATTGATTCTAGGCATTTGTTTCATTACTTCTCTTTGTAAATATGACCCAATCTGCATTTTATTATACTTACATTTTAAATTGATGTCATTGCTATTTTTTTTAACGGAAGTGAAGGTTTTTAGTTTTTTTTTTTTTTTTTTTTTGTAGTTGTTATTTTCAATTTTAAGGCTATGGAAAAACTACTTCTATCATAATTTTATTCTTGAAATCAACTTAGGCAAAGTCAAAATATAAAAATGCATGTATGTGCGTGAGTGAGGTGCATGCACATATATATATGTGCGTGTGTGTGTATATGTATATATATATATCACTGCTGAAAATCACTTCTGAAGACTCAGTGTTTGATTATCAGTTCTAATGAAAAAAATTGCACCTTTTTTAGAGAAAGTTTTTTTAAGATTTCTTTTTTCAATTTCATGAGCTAATTTTTGTATATGATGCGAGGTAGGGGTCCAGTTTCATTCTTCTGCCTATGGCTAGACAATTTTTCCAGCACCGTTTATTGAATAGCTTTTCCTTTCCCCATTGTTTATTTTTGTCAAAGATTAATTTGTTGTGGGTATGTAACTTTATGTCTAAGTTTTGTATTCCGTTCCATTGATCTACATGCCTATTTTAATATAATTACCATGCTGTTTTAGTTACTATACTGTATAATTTGCTGTGTAATTTGAAGTCAGACAACGTGATGCCTCCAGATTTATTCTTTTTGCTTAGCATTTCTTTGGCTATTCAGGTTCTCGTTTGGTCCCATATGAAAGTTAGGGTTGTTTTTTTCTAATTCTGTGGAAAACGACGTTGGTAATTTGCTAGGAATTATGTTGGATCTGTAGATTTATTTTGGTAGTCGGGTTATTTTAATGATATTGAGTCTTCTAATCCATGGCATGGGATATTTTTCCACTTGATTGTGTCACCTACAATTTCTTCCATCAGTGTTTTGTAGTTCTCCTTGTAGAGATCTTCCACCTCCACCTTTTGGGTTAAAAGTATTGCTAAGTATTTTCTCTGTGTGTGGCTATTACAAATGGGATTGAGTTCTTAATTTGATTTTAAGTTAAATGTTACTGTTCTATGCAAATGCTATTTGTACCTTGATGTATTACTTTTAGTAGGATTCATGCTCATTTCAATAGGTTGAGACAGAAGAGTAGAAAGCTGTGAGATCAGCTAACTTTTTAAAGTACTGTCAAGGAAAAATTGCACTGAGCTTGTTAAACAGATAGGATAATCTTATTCAAAAACATTATAATAGGGGGAAAATTGAACTCATCTTCCCTAAAACAAAAGGCAGGAGACTTCTGAAGCTCTGGGGTAAGCTAGTGGAAAAGCACTGGAAGACAACAGTAGGGGTAGTGGTCCATATGATCAGACCATCTGTGTTTGCTAATTGAGACTTATCTAAATCTTCCCTCCCATGAGACTAAAAGATAGGGGCACTAACTTTCTTGATTATTGCATTTCAAAGGAATGGTTTTCAGGTCCTTGTAAAGACATTCCTAAGTTAAAGAACGTTAACTAAAAGAGGCAGAGGAAACATTTATAATTGCAAGCTTTATTGAGTAAATGCTTTAAGAAAATGGAGGTGAGGGGCTTGGTGTCAGAAAGAAATAAATCTGTGTTGTTTAGTCAAGCTGGGGAAACTTTAAGGCCATATCAGTATCTTGTTCAGAATCTCAGAATTAATATTTCTAAAACCTTTTCAAATAATTCCTATGCCTGACTAGTTTAGGCCCCACACAATCATGACATTCTATAACAGTCTAATTCAAACTGATGACTAAAGTGAACTTAAATTGAGGTTGTTTTCCTAACTGCATAGCCATGCATGTACGTTGTTCTCTCTTTGTAAATGAAATTGATTTTGTTTTCACTTCCACCCACAAATACTTTTGCTAATTGTTTTTAGCAAACTATTGTACTATTTTATGTCTGGTATTCTTCATGTTGCAAATTAAGTTAAAACCAGAAAATATTTTTTAAAGTTATAAAATTCAGTAACACATAGTCACACCAAGAAAATTCCCACAATGTTTCTCATATGTCACAACAGTGGCAAAGCCAACCTGAGCTCTGTTAATGTAAAATTAAAACATTGTGTCGTGGTTGGGCCACTTACTTTCAGCTTTTAAGCAAATAAGCAGGTAGAAGAAACTTCACCAACTTCTGATAGTAATGAGCTTTTAGGGTATCTAAACTCCTCTCCATTTCTCCAAAGTTAGTGACCCTATCAGAAATTACTGGGAGGAATGGTGACTGGCAATAAAACAGTGAGACGCCCTAAGTAAAATGAAACATAATAGCTTCTCCCATTTAAACAGAATTAGAAGGACTCTGGTCCTTCAGCCACCACTGTACTAACAGCATCTTTTCTAGCCAGTATCTCTTAAACATTTTTAAAAAATTCTGCTTCATGGATCCTTCAGCCCAGCCTCTGCTGATGCTATGCAAAATGCTGGACATCACCAAGGATCTTAGTTTAAGGACCCTTTTGCCTGGTTCTGGCACTTGAGTTAAGAGATTTCTTTTAGCAATGCCCTCTGAGGCTTACTTAAAGATTTTAATCCAATTTCACAAGGAATTGTGCGTATCTAAAAATCTTTAGTTGAGATCACTAGCCAGATGGCTGTGATCAAATAGGGATAATTTGTGTGACCTTCGCTAAGATCAGCATTGCTAATGTAGGCAGAAAAAAATGTAGCTGATGTCTTTGTTCACCAACTATTCATAGATCTGTGCTCTGACTGTATCTCTACACAGCACAGTGAACTGGTGATCTCATAGGTTTTTAGATTAAATTAAGTCAATTG
The DNA here is from genome assembly GCF_049350105.2 of Macaca mulatta. Lineage (NCBI taxonomy): Eukaryota > Metazoa > Chordata > Mammalia > Primates > Cercopithecidae > Macaca > Macaca mulatta. Next base: position 91,332,832 of record NC_133409.1, on the reverse strand, counting down.
ATATTAAAATTATTTTTTTCCAGGTTAAATCAATTACTATACCCATGATTTATTAATAGGACTTTTATTTACTTAATAAGTAGGTTTTATTAAAGTAATACTTTTTATCATATTATTTTCATATTTTGTATAATTCTGGAATGCCATGTTAAATCGAGTTTAGCCTATAGCTGCTTTCTTATATATTTTAAGTTCAGACTAAAAGTTTCTCTGTACATCATGAACTGAAAGCTAAATAGATGTGTAAACAGACTGTAGTCTACTCTATATTTTGCTTGTGCAAATATTTTTTTCAAACTTTTATGAATTTTGTCCAAAAAGCACAGAAACACACTTACCTAAAGCATATTTATTATTTTTTAAAATTATATTGAAGTGTAATACTCCTGGCATCATATTGATACTATTTGTAATATATTGTGGAAATATATGTTATGTTTGATAAATTAGTTCAGCTTAAAAATTATGACTTTGACTTAAAAGAGAGATTAAAAATACATAAGTACAATGTAATCTATCAAAGACAGATTCAAAAATTTAGTGCTGAATTTTCAATAGAGTACCCAATATCCATGTAAAACTATTGAGCACTTGAAATGTAGTTAGTCCAAACTGAGATATTTGTAAGTGTAAAAATACACATTAAATTCCAAAAGCTTAGAAAAAAACATATTTTTTTGTATTGATTACATGATAAAATGGTAACATTGGGGGTATATTAATAACATTTGGACATATTAAATATCTTATATTGTTAAAATTAATAATACTTGTTTCTTTTCATTTTTAATGTGGTTGCCACACAACTTAAAATTACATACGTGATTTGTTTTGTGTTGCTTTAACACCTTGGCAAATTTAATTTTGTCTTTAACTTCAATGTGCATGATTTATTTAGTCTATGACTCCCTAGGGTTAAAGTATAGGTTAAAAAAGGAGTAATAAAATTACTACCTCAGAATTATTTTCCACAAGTGAAATCAACAGAAATATTTTTGCATTGCCAATACTCAAGCATTGTTGACCTACAAAAACAGTTAATGCATTACCTCAGTTGTTTCATCCTTGATCTTATTCCTTAGATTTAAAAGCTCATTTGAGTGTAACTTGTTACACTAAATAACCATGACTATCTCCTTACCTCTAGCATCCAATCTAATTATTTCTGTATCAGTGCTCAAAATTCCTATTTTTACAAGAGTTTTATTTGTGTGTTAGTCTGTTTTAGGTTGCTAATAAAGACCTACTTGAGACTGGGTAATTTATAAAGGGAAAAGGTTTAATTGACTCACAGTTCAGCACAGCTGGGTAAGTCTCAGTAAACTTACAGTTATGGCAGAAGGGGCAGCAAACACATCTTTCTTCACATGGTGGCAGCAAGGAGAAGTGTAGAGCGAAGAAGGGGAAAAGTCCATTTTAAAACTATGACATCTCATGAGAACTATCACAAGAACAGCATGAAGGTAATCACCCTTATGATTCAATTACCTCCCATGGGTCCCTCCCAGGGCACATGAGGATTATGGGCACTACAGTTCAAGATGAGACTTGGGTGGGGACACAGCCAAAACATACCAATTTGTGGGAATATATTGGCTTTGTCAGAGCTTCTCTAAATTAAATATATATATACACACACACATATATATTTATATATATATATACACACACACATATATATATGATAGTTCTCATGAGATGTCATAGTTTTACAATGGACTTTTCCCCTTCTTCACTCTACATTTCTCCTTACTGCCATCATGTGAAGAAGGATGTGATTGCTGCCCCTTCTGACATAACTGTAATACATATATATATGTAATACCTAGCCTGTATGGTTCTCTCTATAGGTCCTCTGAAGTCCAGTTTCATCGCTAACAGCAAGGTCCCTCTTAACAGGCTCAGAACATTGGGAATATTAAAACACACACAGTGATACCCTTTGATTTAATGGGGAGAAGAGTTATTCTCATCTCCTTTATTGAGTGTCCCAGAAGCTGAAAATAGGGAGAGAGAATGGAAAATTTAGAAGGGAAAGTATAACTGAAGAAGTGAGGCTGTCTGGATCAGAAAGATCAGGCTAAACAGCAAAATTAAGGATATTTCTGATGCAATGTGAGCCTACGTCCAATTGTTCTTTGATCTGACTCCCCTCGAATAGGTGGTATCAACTAAAGAATTGTTTCATTTTTGGCCCAAGAATTTATCTGAAAAAGCCAAGGAATGGACAACGAGGAGTGCCCATGATGAAGTTGAGAATGAAAAAGAACATAGAGATCAATAAAGCAGATTAACCCAGGTACTGCATAGCCATTGACAGTGAGCATCGCAGGATGCTGGCTGGCAAACAAAGTGAACATTAAGAGCAGAAAAAAAATTAAGTTACAAGTAACAGATCTGATTATGAGTAACATCCCCCATTCCCAGGGATCGCTAGAGAAACTCTTTAGGGAAGATAATTATAAAAACAGCCTGCGTTTCCAAAGGATACTAGAAACATGTTGAGGTCTCATCAAGTCAGGACATAGAGAACTTTTCTGAGATATTGTTGTAAATATGGCAATTGATTGTACTCTCTGGTGCTTTAGACCAGAGAATAGACAGCACGTTAACAAAAGTTGCATTCTTATTCAGCTTTCCCTACTCACACATTTGTATTCTCTCTTGAAATTTAATTCATAGTGTCTATACTTTGGGGTCAAGCCATTCTGGTCAAATTTAGGACCCATCAGAGTCTTCTTTGATTATAATTCATATGAAAGGCCTCTGTAAATTTCAGTAGTGGGTATTTTGCCATATAAGTTCAGGCTTCCCTCAGGTTTATCTTTTATATGGAGCACTGTGATATATAGTTTAGATTTTAAGATAATTTTTCTATTATTTTCCAATGCCTGTGTTGAAAAATTATTCTTAGATCAGCTGGCCATATCTGCTTCTCATAGGTTTTAAGTGACTTGCCTTAATGACTTCTTATTCTGTGATAAAACAGCCCAGTGGAGCCACTCAGTGGAGGACAGTCCTAGGAATGGAATTCCACTGAAATTATCCTTTGGTCTGATCTAATAGCTTGGCTTGTTTCCTGTGAGAGATACATGCACTTACTTATACAGACCTTTCATCCTCTGATCTTTGAAAAATCACCTGATTGAGCCCCTGTCCTTTTCCAGCACCCTGCTAGATGTCAAGGATAGAGTGGTAAATAGAATTTGAAAATGATATATATTAAAATGAAATTATTTAACTCCCAGTAGTAATTAGTAATTAACCTTTGCCTATGACTATGGAAATTAAAAATATAACCATTTTGTAACGCTCATTTTTTCACTGCTCATGTTGCCACATTCTAGTTTCCAATGACATGTGTCCAGATGATTATGTGGTCTTCTTGATTTCTAGCTGAAATATGTTAAACCAGGACTCATCTTTCTACTTCTCTTCCTCTTGTTTGTTCAGAGTGAATAGTTTGAAATGTACCATTTTGGAGGAAAAGCAAAATAATGTGATATTTGTTGTCTACTAACTCATTTCTTCATTCAATAAACAATTAAGTGAAGACTATTCACCTGAACTTGATAGTCATTAATTAGAACTGTGACATGCTAATTAATAGGGCCATCTTAAACACCTTTTTTCTTTCAAAATCAATTATATGGATATGACTCTCTTCATATCTTTCTGATTTATTTATCTTTCCAGTGAGACTGCCTAGAATGCCTAGTTCCTGCCACAGTTTGCTTTCCTTAAGGATATAGAACTTTTGCTCTTAAATGGACACGTCAATAGAGTGGTCAGGAGGAGAATAGACATCAAGAAGATACTAAACTGAAAAGAGAGGCCATCTGATCATGGTAGCAGTAGTGGAGATGGGGAAAATGCTGAAACATATTTAGAACATAGCATTGCAAAGACTATCTTTTTGAAAAGATATATAGAATGAGGAAAAGTGAGTCTAAAATGGCTTGTTTAATGTGTAAGTGCTTTGCAAATTTGTGTGTGTGTGTCTGAAAAAAGTGTTCTAAACATTTTTTCCTTGGTCTCCTGTGAAGTGCCCTTGGATTAGTTGCAAGTATGTGTGATTATTAACCGGTTTGTGGCCAGAAAGAAACATAACACGAGTATTGGATGGAGAAATAAAATGGTTGAGAACAAAATAACGAAAGCCATCTATTCACTTATTTCTTGAAATTTGAGCTAACGATGGTTATTGTTTATTTTGCAGAGCCAGATACTCTGAAATGCTTTACATGCATTATATAGATTAATATTAATACTAACCCTATAAATTAGGCACTATCATTTTTCTCTTGTTATAGATGATAAAACTAAAGCCTGAGTAGGTTAGCCATTTGTCCATATAATTTTGCAGAGTGAGAATTAGAATAAACCTGAACATTATGGACGATAGACTGGACTAGTAATACAGAAACTCGATGTCTCTATTATAAAATAGGCTCAAATGCTCCTTCAGTGCAGAGACTTTATCTTTTTGTTTTGCAGTACATTAACAATTCACCATGGATTTTATTTTTTATATTGACTTCAAATTTTTTTTTTATTTCTGGGGTTACTTTTTACTTTGATAGTTGAGGCAATCTAATTTTATGTGTAGAAATTATACTACTTAGCTTTATCTGTCTTAATAGATTATTTTTTATTCCCTGTGTGGGAATTGCAAACAAGTTGATATTCTACATCAATAAATACTTTTATTGAAGGCTGGTAATTCTTCTTAAAAATCACCTAATGTAAAGTTTTGATTTTTGATAACTTCATATCAATCTCATCAGAAGAATTGGGAGTATAATGACCTCAAATCATTTCTTCCCAAAGTCATTTTTCAGTTATCATCATTTTTATGTTTGATCAGCCTATATTATTTCCAGAAAGGGGCAATTTGGGGACAAATCTGAAGTCGCATGCAAGTCTTGTCACAAACTTTTTAGTGACAAAAATGTAATATTTTAAAAATAAGCATAACTAGTCAACAATTTTCAAATACTTGTTTATAGTATATTTGACTTTTGAAAACTTAAAATGAAAATAACTATAGATATCTGCAATGTGTTCAGAAATTAAACACTTTATTATCATTTTAAAGAACTTCGGTTTTAAATAAGTCCTCTAGTATAGCTTTTCAAGCTTTGGCCTACATCAGCATCATCTGGAAGGCTTCTTAAAATGCTGACTCCTGGATCCTACCCCCAAGAGACTCTGTGATTCAGGGTGTCTGAGGTAGTGTCCATGACCTTTCCTTTGTAACAGTGTCCTAGGTGATACTGCTTCTCTTTTGTGGATCATACTTTAAGGAGCGTTGCTATAGTCCACATTTAAGACTATTAAGATACCATTGTGAAATGGAGCTAAAGCAAGAAATTAATCAAAACTTAAAAAAGAGCCAGATCTGTTTCTAGCCTCAATACTTCTTGTTTATTTGTTCAATCTCCAAGCTGAAAGTCTCCCTTGAAACAGAGAAACAAAACCAAAAGCAAAATATTTCACCTGTATAGTTTGAATAGTAAAAGACAAGCTCCATACGTGTCTTTGCTGAAAAGTACATCCGATCAGCCCGCAGACAGAAGCTGATCTGACCTATGTGATTTACCTTTTAAATTGTATTCCATTTTGGCCATCCTTTTCTCATTATATCTAAAACACACTAATAGCGTATATGAAAATTAGAAGCTGTAATAGAAAAATAGCAAGGACAGGTGATGAGAACCAGCAATCTTAAAATTGTAATTTACATTCCAGTGGGAGCCATATATGAAAAGACTTATTTTAATTTAGTCCCCAGTTAGGGGTCCAGTTTTAAGAGCAAAAATGAAACATTAAAATCGGCCTCTATAATATAGCTAGATTACAAGGTAATAACATTTTGCAAGTTTCTCAAAACCTAGACTCCCACACAGGTTTAATTGCTATAAGCCATTAGTTGAGAACATTTTTTTCTAAGAAATATATATTAAACAAAAATATGAATGGAAACAACTGTTTCAAATATCTCGAACTGTGAAATTTTCATGTAAAATATTTTTTATGAAAAGAAAGAGAAGATTAAGCTCTAATATAAGTTTTGAATTTCTCAAATTTCTCATTTGTTTTTTAGTATATCAGTGGAAACACAATATCCTAAAGATAAAAAGGAAAACAGTTTTATCAAAATTCCTTTTTTGCAATTTTTTTTTAAAGAAGACCAAGTCAATTCAGACAGCATGATGGCATGATGAAAAATCAAACTAAAGTAGATAGGTCTGCTGTTTTTCTCTATTTGCTACCATTCTAGCTTCATTCTCTACCCTTTCTATGTTGCTGTCAGTCCAAGAACCCTGAGCACCCTAGGTTCCCTTGACAGCCAGCTTCAGTTGGGTTTGGATAATGAAAGCATGGGCAATTTAAAAGACAGGAGAGAAACTAAGATATTTCTTCCCTGCTCCCTGCACACTATCATATTTATCCCTGACAATCATTCCTCTGTGACAGTAACTTCACTAGTACTTATCCAAGATTCTAGCTTTAATGAACATGAGTATCTATTTCCCCCCTTTCCCTCCAAGCCCCTCAAGATGGGACTGTTTGTAGTTGTTCTCTGGGTATTTCAACATCTATTGCTTTATCTTTCAACCCAAAACCATGTTGTGTATTGCACGACATTTAGAAACCCTCCTCGCCCTTCTCAGAAACAAGCAACACCCCTCACCAGTTAAAATAATAAAAAATGTATGCAGATTTTACCAAATGTCCCTTGCGGAAAACGTTCTCCCCCAAACCAGCTGAGAACCTTTGCCATCAACCATCTCATGGTCAATAAGTATTCTATTATTTAAAGTATATTTAAATAATTGGAGTAGAATTTTGACTCATATAACAGAAAGTGATTCTTTTTTAAAATAGGAAAAATATCAATAATGTTAGAAAAGTAAATCATGGTTAATTAAATCAGTATGGTAAGATTACATTAGATCATGAACAATCTTTAATCTTTACAAACGTATAGTAATAGTTTTTAATGATGTTACTATGTAATTTTCTTAATAAAACATTATTCTTCCAAATTAAAATATTATCTAAACAATAAATAACATTCCCAAAATGAATATATTACAAAACAATCAGATATTACATGAAATCATGTAAATTATTCTAAAGAATTTTAAGAATATGCAACTTGCCCAATGCATATAAGACTATCATTATTAACATTTTTTTTTTATTGTGGAAAAATAAGTTGTGTTAAAAATTTTTGAAAACATTTTTAAAAATATCATAAAGTGGTCAGTATTAATGCTGTTCACCAAGCACTTTCGGGTCTCAGCTTACTGAGCATAAGACATGATTGCACTTATCTGCCCCAATGAACTTAAGCCTCCACATATAGCTTTCTTTACCCAAACAAATATGTGCAATATCATTTTTTTCTTTTACTTTTTAGAATTATGTTCTGTAATTGGCTCTCATACTTAAACACAGTGATAGTAGGTATTGGTCAATCGCACATATAATGATAAATAACATCAGTTAGTCATAATTACTTAGTCCAATTTGAACATATTTCATTTTTTATGCTCATCCTGAAATTTCAAGCTAATGAAAACAAAGTTAACTTCTTGTTAACTCATCATTCATGATGAAGGTAGGGATAAAGCACTGCATATAATTATAAACAGGTTAGATTAGATTTAATATCATATTAATTCACAGGGAAATATATTTAATCTCTTAAATAAATTAAAAGCTAATATTTGTATCATATAATTCTTAGTACTTTAAAAAGAGTAAACTACTTTGCAATTAATTCTCTCTAAAATTATAAAATAATCCTTCAATTATTAGCTCATCTACTCTTAACCCCTGAGAATTGTGAAAACTGGAAGTCTGCTAATTGTAGCATATCTGAATTTCAACTCCATATCATTTAAATCCCCATCCAGTGATTTCCTAATATTATTTCCTTTCTAATACCATTAATTTGTAGATCACAAAATAGGGTAGAATATGTAGACTAACACGTACTTTTGTTCTCTAGCTGGCAGAATAAAAGAAAAAAACTAATATTTAAAAGTATCTGCAATACACCAGGAAACATGAATGGGTTAGTCCATGTGCAAATTCATTTAATCCTCACATCTATACTGTAGGTGTTTGCTACTATTGCTGTTTATGTGATATTTAAAATTATAGATGGAGCAAACTCAGCTATATTACTGTATTTCCCAAATCACTACTCAGATGTATAAACAGCAGCTGCTCTTAAAGCAGCTTTTCCTTCATAAAAGGACTAGTGCAGTAGTAAAAACCATAGTCTCTTACAGTAGCTTTGAGTGTCAAAATGTAGGGAGAAGTCAGCAAGCAGAAAAGAGAGAAGGTTAGGTTTTCTTTTGGCCATAGATTTCCGGCTCAAGCACATTGCACGTGGAAATCGTAGGGCAATCATTTTGGTTCTAGTTTAGTGATTCTTCGTTGCACTGGCATGAAGTTGGACAGGAGAATGATAGCATGTCTCAAATGGATATTCACAGGGGAATGTGAACTCTGTGGAGGCAGGATTTTTAGCTATGGAATTTGCTTAAATAAATTTCAAGTTATCCTGTTCAAAGCATCATCCCCAAAATATTGGCTATAGCTTAGTGAATTGTGTGTTTTGGAAAATCAATAAATAAATGAGACAATCAGATGCACATTTGGAAAACAAAATGAGAATGTGAGAATTAAAATCAGAGGAAAAGATACTGGAAGAAGTGACAAAACACATGCATTATTATATTATAATTGTGAAATTTACCTCAGTAGTGGTCCATTATTTTTGTCTAATAAAAATTATCTTACAGTGTTCCCATAAAGATATAATTGTGTAAGTACTTAATGTGCATTGACTGAGAGAAACTTTTGCAGGTCTATTTGGGATACTATTGTATTGTAATACTATTGTCATACAAAATGTACATTGTCATAAGAGTAATGCCAATCTCCGTGCTAGAAGCAGTCCAGTTACAGTCACTGTTGCGGCTAGAGTCAATAACTTAGCACATACGAGTTTCAGTAACCAGCTTTCTGGAATATGATGTATAAAACCTTACTTTCTGCATTCGGATATTTGTGTGTGTGCATGCATGTGTGTGAGTCCAGTTATAGTCACTGTTGTGGCTAGTCAAGAATTTAGCACATACTAGTTTCAAAATCCAGCTGTCTGGAATATGATTTGTAAAATCTTACTTTCTACATTTGCATACTTGTGTGTGTGTGTGTGTGTGTGATTAGATGAGATGTTAAAACCTCTTTAAATTTCAAAACAGATATTTGGTTTATTACTCTTTATCATTTCTGAGCCATAATATCATGTTGGTTGAAAATTAGTCAGGATTAGAGAAGAATGATGCTTATTTTTGGAAATTAATTGTTCTGTGTCAGCTTTCACTACTGTTTCTCCTCCCCTCCATTGACTTCAGTCACAAACAAGTCTTTTAAAATACTCTGCTACATTATAGAAGAATAGCCTGGTGAGTGAGGAGCTAACAGCGGTAACAGAAACCATTAAACCTTACACAAATGATGCCAATAAGGTTTGCCACAGCAGCAGTACTGCATTCAATTATAAATAATAACACGACTACAAGTGCATGCCCTGGGCTTTCAGCTGATTAAATATCATAACTATGCAGGCTCCAGTACAGAGGTATAAAAGAAAGATTTTCAGTTTTTACCTAGAAACTGAAACTCTATCACTTAAGTGTTAATTGGTGTTACATTGTGCAACAATGCTGTGAACTGAAAAGGCAAGGCAAGGACTCCCTGCTGTAATGTTAAAATGGTATGCATCCATTATCGGCTTGCTAAATTATCAGTAGTTTGTACACCATCTCATCTAGTTGAAATAATGCCGGGGAACAGTAGGGGGTGAATGGGACAAATCTGCAAACTGACAAATAGATTCAGTTCATGAAGATCTGAATTGTATCTTACTATCACATGTCCTAAATTTTCTGTCTATAAATGATTAATAAGAGAAGCAACTTAAATGAGACTTAGTCAATATTAGAGGTAATGTCATATAGATGCAAGCTTTTGTAATTAAAAGGCATATGTAATATTTTGTACTATGTACATAATATACACAAATAAAAGTAAATATTCAATGTTGTCAATATTTTTTTTTTCCAAGATGAAGTCTTGCTCTGTCACCCAGGCTGGTGTGCAGTGGCACAATCTTGGCTCACTGCAACCTCCACCTCCCAGGTTCAAGCAATTCTCCTGCCTCAGCCTCCCTAGTAGCTGGGATTACAGGTGCCCGCCACAACAACCAGCTAATTTTTGTATTTTTAGTAGACACAGAGTTTCCTCATGTTGGTCAGGCTGGTCTCAAACTTCTGAACTCGTCATCTGCCTCAGCCTCCCAAAGTGCTGGGATAACAGGTGTGAGCCACAGTGCCCGGCCTCAACGTTGTCAATATTTATATTGAGTTATAATGTCAGATTCCTGGGGATTGTTCTGACCAAAACAAAACAAAAAGGAGTCATAATCATTGAAATATTCATAACTCATTCTACTCTCAGCAACAGCATGAGGTAAATCATTGTCTCCAATTGACGCAGGAGGAAAATGCCATTCAAGAGTTGATGTCAAGAGAGGTATACAATAAGTCAAGATGCCCATTTCTAATTCCCAATTTTGATCTCTTTGTACTGGAAAATGATATTATTTACAAATATGTCAAAATTGAGTGTAGTGGTGAAATAGGGTTGTCTCTTTTTTCAAATTTTCATATTTTGTTAAACTTACACATATTTTATTATATGGAAGAAGCCCCATAATCCCGCAGGGACTTATTTCATAAAAATATAGGTAACTAAAGTACTTGATTATTTGAACATTTTTACCAGTCTACCTTTATTGATTCAGCATAGTCTGTTGGTAGTCATGAATGTTTTTTAGATATGCACATGAAAAATTATTGACTGTGATTGATAAACTCTCAGTTGTATGACCTTTCACCTGATAGATTTATTAAGAGATTGACAGCATTTTTATTGTATGTATCCTAGTGTATGGGGGAGTAATTTGTGTTAAATTGTAGTGTTTTTTAATAGAAAATAATAAGACTGTCCTAAGATTTGATAAACCCTAGAATTGTACTGGTACAATTTGGGTAGCCCTCAGCAATATGTGGCTACATGAATTTATTAAAAATTATGTAAAATTTATAATTCAGTTCCTTAGTCTCACTAGCCATCTACATACTGTCTAGCTGCAAGTGGCTAGTAGTTACCATACTAAACATTTTCATTGTTGCAGAAATCCTACCGGACAGTGTTATTTTAGAACATAAAAAGCTCATAAGACACGGGGTTGTTTATATAATTTTTCATATAAGATATACTAGAAATACTAAACATATAATATTCACTTTAAGTATAATATTTATGACTCAAATATTGCAACTATCACACAGGAAAGTTAAAATAACTTTAGTTAACATGGTAAAGAATTGAGTGACAGGAACAATACAGAAGATGTGTATGAGAAATTCCTTTTACAGATTACAAGCAGTAAGAATGCAGCTGAAAAGTGAATCACTGAATTTGAAGACAGGTCCATAGATATTATCCAAACTGAAACCCAAGGAGAAATAAAAGAGTAAAAATCATCACTAGTCATTATCATAATCATCCAGAAAATATAGCAGAATATCAATCTAATATCTGTGATTAGGATCTTAGAAAGATGGGAGAATAAAATAGGTCAGAAGAAATATTTGATGTAATGGCTAAGACTATTCAGAAAATAATAAAAACCAACAATCCACAGTTTCAATTAGTTCAGAGATATCTAAGAGGCAAATAATAATAATAATAATAATAATAATGATAAAATGAATGCACAAACAAATAAAGCAAGACATAGCACCAGAGGGTAGACAGCTTTGCAGAGAAGGAATTCCAGAAATCTACAGAGGGGTCCTTTTGAGTGTTTAGAATAATGCTAATTAGTGAGTACATTGATGGAACTACCCAAGGTCAAGGAAATAACCATGTGAAAAATTTAAGAAAACAGAGTCTAACACTGACAAAGGGGAGGAAATAGGGCCTATTCCTACCAGGCAGGGTGGAATATCTCAAAATTCCTGGAGCAATATGTGGAGTACACAGAAACATCTTGACTCAGTACTAGGAAATATTTAATCCTATACTAAACACTAATCTAACATGATGAACCTTAAAAGACCATTGTATTATTCCATTTTCATGCTACTGATAAAGACATACATGAAACTGGGCAATTTACAAAAGAAAGAGGTTAAATTGGACTCACAGTTCCATGTGGCTGAGGAGGCCTCACAATCATGGTGGAAGCAAGGAGGAGCAAGTCACATCTTACATGGATGGCAGCAGGAAAAAGAGAGCACTTGTGCAGGGAAACTCCCCCTTATAATACCATCAGATCTTGTGAGACTTGTTAGCTATCATTAGCTATCATTAGTACAGTATGGGAAAGACCTGCCCCCATGATTCAATTACCTCCTAGCACAACATGTGAGAATTCAAGATGAGATTTGGTTGGGGACACAGCCAAACCATATCAACCATTCATGTTTTCATGAAGGGATTAGAGTATCACCACCAAGTAATGTAACTACACCACAAAACAACACTGAACAATATTTATAGGAATATAAATATTTGCACCCAATTTTTAAAATTTACAATGCATGTCATCCAATAAAAAATTACAAGACATGCAAAAATGCTCATAGAAAGAATCCGTAAATAGGAAAATAAAATCAGTCAAGTGAAGTAACTCAGGAATGGAAAACCAAACATCGTATGTTCTCACTCATAAATGGGAGCTAAGCTATGGGGATGCAAAGGCGTAAGACTGACACATTGGACTTTGGGGGTCTCAGGGATAAAGTATGGAAAGAGGGTGATGATGAAAGATTACAAATAGGGTGCAGTGTATACTGCTCGGATGATGGGTGCACCAAAAATCTAAGAAATCCCCACTAAAGAACTTACTCATGTAACCAAACACCACCTGTTCTCCAATAACCTATGGAAATTTAAAAAAAAAAAAAAGATCCTGGACTGTCAAAGGTACTAGTAGGACATTACGACATTAATTTTTTTCTTATTTTCAGAGTTCTGTAGAAGCATAAAGCGTAAAAAGATACAAATATAACTTCTAGGGATGAAAGTGCAATATCTGAGAGAAAATACACACTAGATTCAATAAACATCAGTTTAAACATTGCAAAGAGAAAACACTAGCTAATCTGAAGACATAGTAATAGGAATTATTAAACACAGAATGCAAATAACACAAAGAGAAACGGTGAGCTATGAAACAATAATTGAAGTCACCAAAAGGAGGTCAGAAAATTATGTGAAGAAATAATGACTGTTTTTCAAATATGAAAGTACTATAAATCCACAAATCTAGGACGTTCAGCGAAGCTCAAGTACAAAAATCCTGAATAAAATGACACTTAAGCACGTTATCCTCAAATCATTCAAAACCAATGATAAAGGAAAAATCTTAAAGACAGACAGAAAAAAGACACATTACATACAAAGAGAAGTAAAAGAGATGATTGATAGTAGATTGCTCATTGTAAACAAGTAAGAAAACGCATTCTTTTAGGGCACTAAAAGAAGAAAAAAAGACTACATAGAATTCTACATGGAATAAAAATATATTTCAAAAAGTAGGGTAGAATAAAGACTTATGTGGCTATACAAAAACAAATAATTTCTTATCAACAGGCCCACACTAAAGGAATTATTAAATAAGTTTCCTTAGAAGAAAGAAAATGAAATTAAAGTCTTAAAAAAGGAATAGTACGTACCAGGGCTTTTTTGGGGTTTCTTATCTGTGGTATAAATGGGGCACATGCCATTGAGACTGTGTCTGCCCCAGGAGGCTTTCTAAGTCTTGGGGCAACTGATTTTCAATGATCCTAGGCTTTTGTTGTCTCTTGATGCCTTATTTGTCAAAAACAAATTTACTTCAAATAACTTGTTGCATGTGAGTGTGTTCAGCTCACTCAGACAAGTTGGTAACCACTACAAAGTGAAAGCGAACCTGCTTCACAAGGGGGTGCACCTTTTTTTTTTTTTTTTTTTTTTTTTTTTTTTTTTTTTGAGAGAGTCTCCCTCTGTGGGCCAGGCTGGAGTGCAGTGGCACGATCTCAGCTCACTGAAACCTCTGCCTCCCGCGCTCAAGCAATTCACCTGCCTCAGTCCCCCGAGTAGCTGGGATTACAGGGATGTGCCACCATACCTGGCTAATTTTTGTATTTTTAGTAGAGACGGGATTTCACCATGTTGGCCAGGCTGGTCTTGAACTCTTGACCTCAGGTAATCCACCCGCCTTGGTCTCCCAAAGTCCTGGGATTACAGGCATGAGCCACCGTGCCCATCCGGGGGGGGGGCACATTTTTGTGGGCTTTTCCTCCAGTAGCCCCACCTTGTTCCCAAGGTGAAGATTTAAGAAAGTTGTCCTCATGGCTCTGGCGGGAGAAGAGGATCAGTAATCATTATTTCTCAGAGGTTTTTCTCTAATAAAAGGCCTGCTCCCCAAGGAGAAACATATTTCCTGAGATTTATCTCAGCTGGCAGATCATTTCTCCCACTTCAGTCCTTTCTGACATTCATGGTTTCCCTAAGGGGAAAAGAGTAGACATAATCAACAGGGGTCAGGGCTTCAGGAAAATGGATTGGGAAGGCTGCGACCAAGGGAAGAAATTAAAAGATGCTTGCAAAGGTCACAGCCTAGAGACACAGACCATTAAGAAAGTATATTTAATCTCACCATTGTAGAACTTTTTTTCTTCCTCACACCTTACCATCATGCCATTGAGTATCTGCTATAACCGTGGGTTACAGCTGAAAGAGTTGTAGATACAGGCTGTTTCTGAGAAGTACTTAAGTAAGATTAAGGTCAAGGTAGAATAGAAACAAGGACACTAGAGGAATTTGAAGAATATGGCACATATAGCTAAAACAAACATTAAAGATAGTCAATTTTTAGTCATATTAACACAAATTCTCACACTAAACATCTAAACCTAATTTTGTGTGTGTGTGTGTGTATGTGTGTGTAAGAGAGTGTTATTCATCTCAGCCTTCTGGATTTGTATTTTATTAATGTTATTCACTTTGTAAAGTTTTTGTCTATTATTACTACCATTTTTTTTGTCTCTTATTATAGCACCTAAACACCCTAAACTGGATTCTACATAAAGAAAAAAAAAAAAAAAAGGAAATTGAAGAAAAAAAGAGAATTGAAGAAAAAATACATAAAAGGAATATGTAATCTTTTGTTTTTCTTATTTTTCATTAATCTAAATAATAACTATTTGTTTAAAGAAATGTTGGCAAGAAAGTATTAGTTTATATAAGTTTCTACTACTGGGATAAAATTTTAGGATTTCAACAACAACAAAATAAAACTATAAAAAGTATGGAAAGGCAAAATAAAGAAACAAAAATTCCTCTGTCTGAAGAGCTAAAGCAACCATATTCAAAATCAGATATGACAATGATGTTGAAATCTTTAAACAGTGATTTTAAAATAACTATGATTAATACATTTAGGGATATAATAGAAAAAATACATAACAAGAAAGAACAGATGGTTAAGGAGACAGATGCAGACGATAAGAAGCAATCTAAATGACATGATAAAAATTAAATACTATAACAGAAATAAAAAATGAATTTGGTGAACTTATAGGTAGACTGGATACACTTGAGGAAAAAGTAGTGAGTTTGAAGATCGGTTTATAGAAACTTCAAAAAATAAAATGTAAAGAGAAAAAACTACACAGAACATCTAAGAACTGTAGGATAGTTTCAAGATGTATAACGTAATTGTACATTTGTACGATGTATCAGTGTACAATTTATACATTTGTACAATGAAAATTGTAATTGTAATACCGGAAAAAGAAAGAGATAATGAAGCAGGAGAAATATCTGAAGTAATAATAGGCAAAAACTTACTCAAGTGAATGACAGACAATAAGCATAGATTCAGAAGGCTGAGATGAATAATTCACAAACACACACACACACAAACACACACACACATACACACAAACCACATTCAAACTGCGGAAAACCAAAGACAGAAGAAAATCTTAAAGAAATCAGAGGACAGGATAAAACAAAACAGAGTACTGTACTTGTGGAGGCATAAGAATAAGAATTACGATGACCTTTTCATCAGAAATGAGATGAGTAGGTATAGCATATAGTGAAACATTTAAAGAGGTGAAAGAAAAACATGGCCAATCTAAAATTCCACATCAGGCAAAATTATCCTTCAAAACAAAGAACAAATAAAGACTTTCTCAGATAAATGAAAACTGAGGGAAATTATCACCAGTATACCTGTCCTGCAAGAAATATTAGACAAACTTCCGGCATACAGAAGATTATATAGGTCACAGACTTGATTCTACATAAAGAGATAAAGAGATTTAAAGAAAAAATACATAAAGGAAAAATGTAAACTTTTATTTCTCTTAGTTTTAATTGATCTAAATAATAACTGTTTGTTTAAAGAAATGTTAACAAGAAAGTAATTGTAGCCTATGGATAAATCAAATAAATAATAGCAATTACACAAGTTACTTTAGAAAATAATTGGGAGCACATTGTTAAATGTAGTACATGTGATAGATGGTATCAATTGACAGTGGGGGATTACTTAAAATATGTATTGAAAACTTTGGGTTGGCCATGAAAAGCAATATTTTCAAAAATATAGTTATGATGCTAAAAGAAGAGATAAAATAAAATATCATTACATTACATTATAAATGAAAACAAGATAAGGCAAGAAAGTCAAGGGAATAAAGAAAAAGAAGAATGAATACAACCAGGAGAAATCAGCTGCAAAACATGGAAGCTATTAATAAAATTTTTACAAATAATCACTGTTAAATATGAGCTGTCTCAATACATTAATTAAAAGATTGTTAGAATGGATCAAAAATTACACCTAAGTATATGTTATCCATAAGAAACACATTTTAAATATAATGATACTAATAAGTTAAAAGCAAATATACAAAAAAAAAATATATCATGCTAACATTAATAACAGTAAGCAGGAGTAGCTATATTAGGTTAAGACAAAGTAGACTTCTGAAAGAGAAAAACTGCTTGGGATAAGAAGAGGCATTACATAATGATAAAAGAATCAATTCTCCAAGATGATAGAAGAAGCAATAATTTAGATGCACTTGTAACAGAGCATCAAATATATGAGTAAAATAACATCAGACTGAAAGGTAAATTAGATAAATCTACCTTTATAGGTGAAGATTTCAACATCCTTCTGAAAATAACTAATACATCAGTAATAGCAAAAATAGTAAGCATATAAATCACATGAACAGCATTAGCAATCACCTTGTTCTAATTTACATTTGTAGAATACTCTATTCAACAACAAAAAACACATGTTCTTTTCAAGCTTACGTGGAACACAGGATATCAACAGTGTGATTTTTAAAACAAAATTTAATTAAAAAGAATATGAAGCATAAAAATACGTTTTCGGACCAAATGGAATTAAACTAAAATCAGTAATAGAAATATAGTTGAAAAAAACTTCCAAATTTGGAAACTGAACAAGATACTTCTAAATGATACATAATTCAAATTAGTTATCTTAAGGACTCTTAGAACATATTTTTAACTACATAAAAATGCAATATACCTTTTGAATAATTGTGAAGTATGGCAAAAGCACCACTTAGAGGGAAATTTATAGCACTAAAGACTATATTAGAAAAAAGGGAAAGATCTAAAATCTATAATCCAATAATCAACTGAACCAAAAGTTATTTTTTGTTGTTGTTGTTGTTGTTTGTTTTTTGAGAAGTTAGAAATTTTAGAAAAATGGCATTCTTACATTGAAAGCTGGGAGTACATTCACAAATGTTAGTTTTATAGAAGGATAACTTAGATCAATAGACACTTAGCTAGATTAACAAAAAAAAAAGCGAGGGGAGAAGATCCAAATAACCACAATTTGCCATAAATGACAAAGGTGACGTTATAACTGATCCTACAGAAATACAAATGATCCTCAGACACTATTATGGAAACCCCTATGTATAAAAACTAGAAATTCTAGAAGTAGTGAATAAATCTCTAGAAACACACAGTCTTCCAAGATTGAAGCAGGAAGAAGCTGAAACACCAAACAGACTAATATCGAGTTTCAAAACTAAATCCGTAATAAAGAACCTAACAAAAGATCTTTAGAACAGATGGAGTCACGCTTGAATTGTACCAGACATACATAGAAGACCTAGTACCCTTTCGACTGAAACTATTCCAAAAAATTGAGGAGGTGGGAGTCCTCCCTAATTTGTTTTATGTGGCCAGCATTACCCTGATAACAAAACTTAGCAAAGACACAGTGAAAGAAGAAAATTACAGGCCAATATCCCTGATGAACATAGACATAAATATCCTCAACAAAATATTAACAACCTGAATTCAACAGCACATCAAAAATTTAATTCACTGTGATCCAGTAGGCTTCATTTCTCAGATGCAAGATTGGTTCAACATATACGAATCAATAAATGTAATTCAACACCTAAGTAGATTTAAAACAAAAACCATGTGATTATCTCAATAGATGTGGAAAAACCTTTTGATGAAATTCAATATTCCTTCATGATAAAAAAAAAGAAAAAAAAACCCTCAAGAAACTAAGTAGTGAAGGAACAAACCTCAAAATTACAGCCACCTCTGAGAAAGTGAAAGCCAAAATCACACTGAATGGACAAAAATTGGAAACATTCCCCCTGAGAACTGGAACAAGGCAAGAATGCCACTCTCACCATTTCAATTCAACATAGTACTGGAAGTGCTAGCCAGAGCAATCAGTCAAGATAAAGAAACAAAAGGCATCCAAATAGGAAAAAAAAAAAAAAAAAAACAAAGTATCTCCTCTAGCGGATGATACAATTCTATACCTAGAGACCCCTAAAGACTCCACCAAAAGACTCCTGGAAGTGATCAATGACTTGAGCAAAGTTTCAGATACAAGATACAAAAATCAGTAGCATTTCTATATACCAATAGCATTCAAATTGACAGCCAAATCAAGAACACAAACCCATTTACAATAGCCCTCACAAAAATAAAATGTGTAGGAAGACACCTAACCAAGAAGACAAAAAAATCTCTATATGGAGAACTACAAAACCCTGCTAAAGGATATCATACATGACACAAACAAACGAAAAAGCATTCCATGCTCATGTATTGGAAGAATCAATGTTGTTAAATGGCTATACTGCCCAAAGCCATCTACAGATTCAGTGCTATTCCTATCAAACTACTAACATTGCTTTTCCCAGAATTGAACAAACAAAAACAAAAACCAACAAACAACAACAAAAAAAACCCTATTCTGAAATTCATATGAAACAAAAAAGGCCTGAATAGCCAAAGCAATCCTTAGCAAAAAACAACAAAACTGGAGGCATAACATTCTCCAACTTCAAGCAAACTATAAAACTAGGTAACAAAAATAGAATGGTACTTATACAAAATAGATACATAGATAAATGAAACAAAATGTAGAAGCCAGAAATAAAGTCACACATACACAGACATCTAACCTCTGACAAGGTTGACAAAAATAAGCCATAGGATAGGACTTCCTATTCAAAAAATGGTGCTGAGATAGCTAGTGAGCCATATGTAGAATGAAATTGGACCCCTACCTTTTCACCATACACAAAAATTAACTAAAGACGGATTAAAGATATAAATAATATGATTCAAACTACAGTAATCCTAGAAGAAAACCCAAGAAACACTATTCTGGGCATGGATCTTGGGAAATAATGTATGAGTAAGTCCTCAAAGGTGATTGCAACAAAAACAAAAACAATGACAATTAAACAAATGAGCTTGCACACAGAAAGAAAAAAAAAAAAAACACCACCACTACAGACAACAACAACAACAACGACGACAACAACAACAAAACTATTAAAGGAGTAAACAGACAACCTACAGAATAGGGAAAAATATTTGTGAACTATGCATCTGACAAACGCGTGATATCCAGAATCTGAACTTCAACAGCTGAACAAGCAAAAAACAAATAACCCCACTAAAATATGGAAAAAAGATATGAACAGATACTTCTCAAAAGAAGACACAAGCAGCCAACAAGCACATTAAAATGCTTATTATCTCTGATCATCAGAGAAACAGAGAAATGCAAATTAAAACCCCAATGAGATACCATCTCCACACAACTCAGAATGACTATTATCAAAAAGTCAAAAAATAACAGATGCTGCAGACAAAGGGGAACATTTATATACTGTTGGTGGGAATGTAAATTAGTTCAGCCACTATGGAAAACAGTGTGGATATTTCTCAGAGAACTTGTATTTGACCCACCAACCCCATTACTAGGTTTATATCCAAAAGAAAACAAATTCTTCTACCAAAAAGACACACACACTCACATGTTCATCACAGCATTATTCACAATAGCAAAGTCATGGAATCAACCTAGGTGCCCACAAACAGTGAACTAGATAAAGAAAATGTTATGCATATATACCATGGAATATTATGCAGCAAAAAAAAGTAATAACTAAATCATGACCTTTGCAGCAATGTGGTTGGAGCTGGAGGCCATTATCCTAAGCAAATTAATGCAGAAACAGAAAACCAAATACCACGTGTTCTCACTTATGAGTGGGAAAGAGATACGGGATACTCATGAACATAAAGATGCAACATTACACCCTAGGGGCTACTAAAGGGGTAAGGGAGGGAGGAGGACAAGGGTTGGAAAGCTAATTGTTGGGTACTATGCTCAGGATAATTTTACCTCAAACTGCAGCATCGCACAATATACCTGTGTAACAAACCTGCACATGTACCGCTGACTCTAAAATAAAAGTTGAAAAAGAAAAAAAAATCTGTAATCAAGTTTTCACTTTTGTAAATTATAGGAATAAGAGTAATTTAAGGTAAATGCAAGCAGAAGAAAAAATAAAAATTAGAACAGAAATATGAATTGAAAATAGGCAAACAATAGGAATAAATCAAGGAAAACTAAAGCTGGTTTGTAAGATTAATAAAATTAGTAAACCTCTAGCCAGACTAACCAAAATTAAAAGGAGAAGATGCAAAGTACCAATATTATAAATGAAAAAGGGGACATTACTATTGCTTATATGGACATTTAAAGAGTAGTTATGACTACAAATATATCTATGCCCATAAATTGGTAACACAGGTCTAAAGATAAGTTTATTGAAAAATATGACTATGTAGAAAATACTAAAGAATCTACAAAACAACTCCTGAAAGTGGTAGATAAACATAGTGAGATTGGTGGGGCATGGTAGCTCACTCCTATAATCCCTGCACATTGGGAGGTTGAGACATGAGCAGACACTTCTCAAAAGAAGTATCTGTTCATGGATAGCTTGAGGCCAGGAGTTCAAGACCAGCCTGGGGTAACATAGTGAAACCCTGTCTCTATTTTAAAAAATAAAAAATAAAATGTACTAAAGAAAAAATATATATAGCAAGATGGCAGGATACAAGGTCAATATATGAAAGTTAATAGCCTTCCTATGCACCAGCAATGAGCACATATTTGAAATTAAATATAATATGATTTACAACTGTACCCCCATCAAAGACAAAAACAATAAATACTTGAGTGTTAGTCTAACAATACATATAATGTATCTCTATGAAGCAAATTATAAAACACTGATGAAAACAATAAAAGAAGTTATAAATAAATGGAAAGATAAAGATATGTCATAATCATTAACTGGAAGACTTAATATGTTTAAGATGCTAATTCTTTCCAAGTTGATCTGCAGATTCAATGCATCGCCAGCTCAAAGCTCAGGAGGCTATTTTGTAGATACTAGCAAACTAATATTAAAATTTGGATGGAAGGCAAAGATTTAGAATAGCCAACCTAATATTGAAGAAAAAGAAATTTGAAAACTTACAATACATGACTTACAGAGTTACTATAAAGCTACAGTAATTCAAGTAAAGTTAGAATTAAAGAATAGATACATAGATCAATGAAACAGAATAGATAATTCAGAAATAGACCTACACAAATACAGAAAATTGATTTTTTACAACAGCACAAAGGCAATTCAATACAAAAATGATAGCCCTCCTTAATAAATGATGCTGTAACAATTGGACATACATATGCCAAAAAAACAAAAACAAACAAACAAACAAAAACAGACAAGACTTCAAGCCTTTAACAAAATTAAAATAAAAATGTATTATAGACTTAAATGTCAGATACATAAGAGAAAATCTACCCAACTTTAGTGATGACTGGGTGATGCGTTTTTAGATAGAACAACTAAAGTATGATTCACATAAGATAAATGTGTAGATTGGTTTCTACTAAATTTAAAACTTTATGTTCTGCTAAGGAAATTGTAAAGAGGATTTAGAGAATTGCTGTGGACTGGGAGAAATATTTGCAAAAGACACATATGATAAATCATTTTAGTTATAAAGGGTTTGTGTAAAAATATATAAACCTCCTTGAATTCAATAAAAAGGAAACCACCTAATTAAGAAAAATTTTAAAAAGATGAACCTGAGGAGACACCTTACCACAGAAAATATACAGATGAAAAATAAGTGTATGAAGACATTCTCGATGTTATCTGTCATTAGGGCAGTACAAATTAAAACGAGATACCATGAAAGTTCTATTAGAATTACAAAATTAAAAAAAAAAATACTGACATTCCCAAATGTTCTTAAAGATATTAAGCAATGGGAATTCTCATTCACTGTTGATCAGAATGTCAAGGGGTACAACCACCTTCGAAGACAATTTGACAATTTTTTACAAAGCTAAACATTGTCTTATCAAACAATCCATCAAATGTGCTCCTTGACATTTACTGAAATGGTCTGAAAACTTAAGTCCACACAGAAACCTGCACATGAATGTTTATACCATCTTTATTTGCAGGTCCTGCAAACTGGAAGCAATCAAGATATTTTTCCACAGGTGAATGGATGAACAAACTGTGGCTCATCATACAATAGAATGCTATTCAGCAATATAGAAACGTGCTGTCAAGCCATGCAAAGGCATGCACAGATCTTAAATGTATGTTGTAAAGGGAAAGAACCTGATCAGAAAAGGCTACATTCCATCTCTCTGGAATAGGTAAACTTATATATACTCTATAGGTTCTTATCGAGATTAGTGATTAACATAAATTAAAGCAGCAGTGAACGGGTTAAACAGGTGAAATGCATGGGACATTTTTGGACAAATCGGTCTTTTCCATATGATAGTGTAATTATGGTACATAAAACTCATATCAAAACCCATAGAAATTTACATCACCAAGATCTCAGTGTGTGCAAATTGAAAAAAATAAATCGATTAGATGTTCAGAGGATCTCAGGACTGAAATTATACTATAGCAAGATTCTAACTGCCTTATAAATAAATAAATTCACTGTTGCATGGAATAAATTCACTGTTGCATGGAGTATTGACATGTAATTTTGGAAATATGTAGAATTATTAAAACTAAAGACAAAAAAACTGTAAATCACTATTAAATTTTAGGTAATAAAATTGTTTCCCATGGAACTACAGTCTGAAACCTCTCTTCATGTATACTGGCTTGAGTAATTAAGAAAATTGAAATTGAATAATGGGAGACAGGTTTCTCACTGTTGGACTGGAAGGTTACAGATGGATAAGGGGGCCCAGAATGATTCTGGTGGAAATGGATGAAAGTAGAGGACATTGGTATGAACTCATAATTATATATATATATATAGTTTTTTAAAATGCTAAACAATTTTTTGTTATATATGTATATAAAACTATATATATAGTTACATATAGAAATACACACTGATGTGTGTATATACATGTGTCAATTAGCACACATGTTTCTTCTTGCTCTGTTAGTTTAAAAAGCCTAGAATGAATGCTTCAGTCATATTTAATGTATCCAGGTCTTGATTACTTTGACCATTCTACATAAATGGAACCAGGATTTCTTGGAGAAGTGGCTGATTCAAACATTGGGGCAAGAAATATTAAAGATGAAAATAGAATCTCTTACGGTGCCAGAAAGTAAGGAAGTACTAAAATAAATGCACAAAACAAACGCCTCATTAATGGGAGTATGTCAACAGCAAACAGGAATCATTCTCAAGAGCTCCCAAAGGCCATTAAAGCAATATTTTATTATAACCCAAAGAGTGAAATAAAGATTCATAAGTCCGTTTTGAAATAAAGGATTGAATAAATGAATGAAAGAATACATGCATTGATAAGAGGGAAGAAACAAAGACTTCTGCACCAAAAAAATTGAAAATAATGTACAGAGATTATCTGTCCTCAAGCTTAGGGAGCATAACTTCCCACTTCTCAAGCTTGGACTCCAAATAGCGACTTTCTTCCAGTTATGGAAAAACAGACAAGTACATTAACTCAGTAAGGTGATCATAGTTAGGATCAATTGTGATAAAACATGTTGATAGTATTCACCATTAATATGGTGTAATGAGAATGACATTTTTACCTTCATGTTCCTCCTCCCCAACCCCATAACTTCTAGTCTAACAATAGGAAAAACATCAGACAAATCCCAATTGAGGAACATTCTACAAAATACCTATTAATCCTCAAAACTCTTAAGGTTATGGAAAACAAGAAAAGTCTGAGAAACCTTCATAGTCAAGAAACTCTTCACTAGGAAAATGACTGTTTAAATGTAATGTGATATCCTGTATGTGATACTGAAACAAAAAAGTGATGGTAGGTAAAAATTAAGCAAATCTGAATAAAATACGGATTTAGCTAATAATTATACTATATCAACATTGTTTCATTAATTGTAATAAGTATATCTTATTAATACTAGATGTTAACAATTGGGAAACCTGGGGTAGTTTGTATGGGAATTGTACTGTCTTGAAAATAGATTTATAGATCTAATTCTATTCAAAAATAAAAAGTAAAAAAAAAAATGGGCAAAAGATTTGAATTAAAATTTTATAACAGATATATGAGTGTAAAATAAAATGTGAAAATATGCTCAACATTATTAGCTCTTAGCTAAACGCAGATTAACTCTACATACCTACAAAAACATATAAAATTTTTAAAGATCTGGCAGTTTCAAGTGGTGGAGAGGATGCAGAACAAATGGAATCCACGTACATAGCTACTGGGGTTGAAAAATGATGTAATCACTTTGGAAAAATCATTCAATAGTCTATTGGTAAGTTAAGTAAATATTAATGTATCCTAAGCCATTAATCTCCCTCCTAGGTAGTGAACAGAAATAATAGTAAATGGCCTAACACAAAATGATATATATGTTTATAGAAAATTTAGTCATAATTGGAAAAAAAAAATGGAAATACATCAACTCCCAGTCTAGTGAATAGATGAGCAACATTTACTACAACTTTCCACATAATAGAATAC
This sequence comes from Macaca mulatta, assembly GCF_049350105.2. NCBI lineage: Eukaryota > Metazoa > Chordata > Mammalia > Primates > Cercopithecidae > Macaca > Macaca mulatta. Next base: position 91,307,307 of record NC_133409.1, on the reverse strand, counting down.
TATCCAATGATGTAAAAGAAGGAACAACTGATACATGGCACAACACAGACCAAATACAGATGCATTGTTATGTGAAATAAAACAGACTAAAGAAGCCTACAGGATGGGTGCAGTGGCACACAACTGTAATCCCAGACTTTAGGAGACCAAAGTGGGAGGATCACTCCAGCTCAGGAGTTTGAGACCAGCGTGGTCTCAAACATAGCAAGACCTGTCTTTACTTATTTTTTCTTTTCTTTTCTTTCATTTTCTTTTCTTTTTCTTTTTTTTTTTCTTTTCAGAAATCTACATACTAAATGGCTCTATGTGATTTTCTGTAAAATCATAATTATGACACAAAACAGATTAGTGGTTGCCAGGCAGGGACTTGGGTTGGATGTGGTTATAAAGGAATATGAAGGAACTTTTGGGGTGAAGGAAATGTTCTGGAACTTAATTTAAATTATGTTTGTATGACATACCTTTTTTCAGAACTCAGAGGATATATACATAAAAATAGAAAGATTTACTATATGACTTTTATAACTTAAGCCTGACTTTTAAAATATTGCTCCTATTGCCTTCTCAAAATATCTGTAATAAACAAGTGGAATAACTTATATTAAAGCAACTTCCATACTTCAAAACATTATGTAATATGAGCATCAGTATAATAAAAATTGCCTCAGGCTTTGGAAAAAAAATCAGAGTAGTTAATGATTTGATACTAGAATATGATTCTGACCCTCTCTGAGCTTCAGTTTCCACTTCCTTGTTACTGCAGATGTTTGTATGAGAATCAGATGAGGCGATGCCTGGATATAGTCAGGGCGTATCTGAGATTCAATGACTTCAAGCAATGCATGACACATTATTGTTGCTATTTCTGCTGCTACTATTATTACTGCTACCAGGAGGCCTGTCAATACTAAAATTTATAAAATAACGTATTTATCAGGCTTTATGGTAGGCATATATTTTAAAGGCTTATTAATATAGAGAAAAACATTTTGATACATGAAATAGAACCTGGTTTGAAGAACTTTGGCAGCTGTAAGTCAGGACTAAGTTAGTAGCCAGGATAAAAAGCCTGGGGCCATTCAAAAAGAAACTTTTAGTTTTTTTCTGTGTTTCTGTATCATTTTATGATTACCTTCATAAAATCATTAATACTCAGTTTTGGGATCACATTTGTCCATTTTTGTCTTTAGTCTGTTCATGACTTGCGGGGAGAAAACATATTCATTGCTTGCTGTTTTTTATTCTTTACATTCACAGAGGAAACCCAGTGCCTACCACTTAGTAGAAACTCGAGAAATACAAGCTGAGTGACTAAGAATCATGTCCAAGATTTTTTTCAGCTATATGGTTGTTTTAATAAATTATAACAATATGTCTAAGACACACAATAAATATCTGTAGTCACCTAAAAGGATATTTGATTTTTCTAAAAAAAAAAACTGAAAATCAGAAGAACGTGATCATTTAGAATCAGATTACCCGTCTTTCTTTAATTCTTCACTCTTCCGTGTAATTATTCCTCTTTATTCTATTGATGGAGGTTCATGTATTTTGAAAATTTATTTTGCTATATATAACATATTTAAGCTGTTCTAATATATAATATATTTTAATGTAGTAAATTTCTAATTTATTATCTTCCAAACTAACCTTTTTCCAGAAAATTAATTTTTCTGGCTGTTGATCAAAACCGATTGTCCTTTTATGTACAATGGCAGTCCTAATCAATAAATCATGCTCTGAAATAATATTTTTTCACATTGGCAAAGTATATTTTAGTTGACAATTCTAAGATGCATCACATATTCTAAATAAAGAATAATACAAACTAATTAAAAATAATATTTACTTCAACCTAGATATAACCCTATTAACTTTAGAATGCATCTTAAGTGTCTATGTTTAGAAGTCTTACATTTCTATTAACTTATTTTTATGAATGAAATATGTTTGGTGGAGAAAACTTATAAATAAAAATAAACAAATATATAGAGGGTAAGATTAGCTATAATGCCATGCACCTCCTCCAACTATTGCTAACAGGTTAGCATGCAGCTTTCCAGCTATCGTGTATATATATATATATATGTGTGTGTGTGTGTGTGTGTGTGTGTGTGTGTATTATATATATACATATATATACACACACACACGACATATTTACACACACACACATACATATATATATCATATATATGAGAGAAAAAGAGAAAGCGTGTGGGAGAGAGAGAGAATGGAATACTTGTAAAAAATGTAGAAGCTCTTAAAATAGGCAACGAGCAAAATGCTGTCATTAAAAGAGGAAAATTAAACCTTCGTGCCAATTCACATTGAAAACTTCCCAAACACCTGGAAACTTTACCTTCAGTTCACTACATATCAGCTTGATGCCATATTTTAGCTGCTACTTTGCATTATAATGACATGGTAAGGAAGAGACAAAACTGTTGTTTCCCTGCTGACGATCTAATCAATACACACCTGTTTTCTGCTGGGAACACTGCAGCCGTAGATGTGGTGGCTTTTTAACCTGAAAAACGATGACAAAGTAGCGTGCTGAAAACATATGAATTTGACAAACTTTCACATACTGTTTTCAAATTGAATACAAGCAGTGGGATGCTGGCATAGGTGACGATTTCCTTGATGACAGATTACGATGCATCAGATAAAAGTTACAATCATTCATGAAAAAGAAGAGGAAATCCAGTCATGAGATGAAACTATAGAATATATACTTAATGTTTTCTAATATTATTCAAATGTATTTCATTTTAGTATATAAAAGTTTTTTCTAAAAGCAACATAAAGTCAACACTATACATAGAAGTAGGAGTATAGAGGACACATTTGACCTTTTCATGAATTATGTTTGTTAATACATTTCAGACACAATAAAAAGCTCTGAATATGATGTTTTGGGCAATTGTTTCCATTTTCTTTGAAATTAGTTTTTTATGCAATACATATATAAAGATAAGCTATGTCTGAGTGTAAGTACACCACCAATTATTATTCCTCCAAATTGGGATGTATTATCTACCTCATTGGCCAATTTCATGTAAAATTGAACAAATTGGCCACATGATCAAATTGCTTTACTACTTAGAACAACCAAAATTAACACAGCCAAAAACAGTATTTAGTTTTTGATCAATTCAATTTTGTCATTTATTGAGTGTACTTTTAAAGAATGTATTTTATATTTGTGGTGAAGATAAATAGCAGTTTAGAAGCTATGCAAAATTACCATCTGTATTAGCAAGTATAAATATACTTCCTTATTAATTATTAAAAATAAAATTCAAATCTTTCTATATTTATCTACCAATACACTTATTGATTTATTAGCCAGTTATTATTTTTCACATGTGAGCATAAAAAAATAATGTTTGTCTTCTGGCTTTATTTAAGAAATGTTGATATAAAAATAATTTAACAAAACTATTGCATTTTGAGAGAAAATTACATTTTAACTGGAAATCGTCTAGAAATTATAATTTTCAACCACTTATTTTCTGGAAAAAAAAACACGTCTTTTCTAGATCTTCTCTATCTTGTTTATTTTATGGATAATATTATAATATAAAATTTAGTTATTTATACTATTTAGATACAATTGTGTTAAAGAATAAATCAGATTTGAATATGATGCTAAAGATTCCAATGACACATTTCTGTTTATAACAGGAAATCTTAAATGGTACTGTAACAATAAGAAAAAACAAATGAGATTAAAAAGTGTTAGCTTTTTTTAAAAAAAAGTTTAAGTATGTAATAAAATTAATCAATCGCTCAGTGGAGGTTTTAAGATACACAAATCCAAATATATTTTCTGTTCCCAACAGTCAATAGACCCCCTCAGTTATTTGCAAAGTATAATCTGTTATTTACCGAGAGAGCAATTAATTATGCTGTTGAATTGTCCCTCCTAGCTCATGTCTCAACTCCAAGTTTACCACCTTATACACTTTCTCTCTCTTGGCTTGTTCAAGTATTTTTGTCTTATTTAAAATCAGTCTTGTTTATTTACCTTTAGTTTTGTTGAGTTTTTAGACATCTTAGAATAGAAGAATATTTAAAGAATTAGATCTCTGATTCACTGCTATTTCCAACATTTCACAAGCAGCACATGATGTATATTACATGCTAAGTTAATACTAGTGTTTACTGGAATAAAATAATAAATGAACATATGAGTTGTCTAAATTAATTGAGTGTTTAATTGACTCACATTGCCCATGCTATATAAGGTCTATTTTGACTAACATGGGGACATTTTATATGACACTTTGTCAATAATAAGAATACTGTCAAAATCTAGTCCAAATCTCTAGGACCACTAAGAAGTTCCAGTCAATCTTGCTAACAATACAGATATTTATCTTTACTTCTTGTCCCCAGTGGGACTTATTTAGTGATGCAGAACAAAACTGCAATTTCAGACTTGGATATTCATCTGTTTGTGAATGCTTGCTCTCCTTGAATATAGCAGAGTCCCCTATAGTAGTATATTGTTGCTGCTATGGTAACAACAGTAGTAGAATCTAACATGAGAATTATAGATTATTAATCCTGTACAGAAGAAAATCTCATATAAACAAAACTACTCTTGCAAATACTTTATGAATCCATATGAATTGCATCTTTAATTACCCCCTCATGATAAATCCAACTCAGCTGGTTCTCCTTCTAGTTTTAAACAGATCATTATGTCTTCAGTCAGTTATAAACATTAGAATTGCACTTGGTGTTTTGTCATATTTACATTAACAGAGGACATAAAAGTAATATTATAGTCTCAAATCTTAAGCTCACTTCTGGGGATACCTTAATTGAATGAAAAAGTGAGAATAAATGCCTGCACAGCTAAACTTACTGTCAGGAATAGAATTCAACTCCACTTGAACACATTAAGGCCCCTTTAAGTCCAGCTTCAAAGGGTGTAGGCATTAAGCTGTTCTTGCCTTAAGTTCAAAGAATTATTATTAAATGGAAGAAAGCACCAATAGCAGCTCATTTAGAACTACCCTTGATGCTCCTCTTGTCTGTGTTAATTCTGATATATTTAGTTGGCCAGCCAGTGCTTGACTTGTGTTTAGTCCATCTCTACTTTCTTGAATCCCAACTGTGTAGGGATCTGACTCTGCCAAAGCCTGGTCTACACCATCTGCTCTGACTGACTGCCAGGATTCCTGGCTGCCCTGACATGCCTAGAGAGACATTCTGTGTTTTTTCTTTTTTTTTTTTTTTTTTTTCTCTCTCCTGTGAATATTTGATGCTTCTAAATAAGTGACCACCGGATAAAGTTACATATTACAGTACCCCAGTGATAGACAACAGTAAATTCAACTTCATTGATATTTAAGGTGACTTCCAGCTGTGAACACTGCTAGCACCTAACGTATGATACCTGATTTTAGGGGACAATATTGATAACTAAAATTGATAAACCGAAGCATATATCAAGGGGAGCAGTAGGATAATGCTAATTCTTGTAACTATATTAGATAAGCAACACCTAAAGAAATTGAGACATTTATCCTGGTGCACAGAACATTAACAAATAGAATCCTAGTGCTGACTTTATCTTAAGATGATAAAAATAGTTTGAAGAATAAGATTCTACATCCTCTCATGGGATGTTCATCAAGTGAGAAACTCTAATTCTCAAATCAGTTCAGTTGAGTAAGTGTTTATAAAACTGAGCACTTGACTATTCTTTGAATTTGGAGCTTCAACACTCAAGACCCTCAATGTCTGAACTGTTCAAATACATAACGTGGTATCTCTGAATTGATTGATCCATAATATCATCCTACAAGCATTAACAGACGTCTTTGAAGTAGATATTTGCATGCAAACGATTTCAAATCACAGTTTTTTTTTCACTTTCCTCAATTGTGAAATATATGTATCTATGATCATATCAGTCTGAGCCCTAACTATTTCTGTAAAATATTCAGCTTTTAAGCTATTTAAAAAACGTCGAAAATCCTGATAATGTTGAAATTCTAAATTATAACCAATATATATGCTTTCTAATAATTTAAAATAAGGGGAATTTAACCCCCTTTCTGATTTTTATATTTATCGTTGTTATGTAGATTAGATTAATGCATTGAAAAATAATACTTTGCTTTCAATTCTGCCTCTTAAGTTTCAACCACTTCTGTAATTGGACATGTTTTAAAGAATAACACTGAAGTGATTCTTGCTTTGAGGATTTATGTTTACAAGATATTTTGTTGATTGTGATACATTTTTGTTGTAATTAACACATGACAAGACTTGCTATTGATTATGTTTAAAGCAATCTACAACTTACAAATATGTTTTTCTTAAAAACAGTATATAAATCGTCATATTTTTACTCCATTTTAAGAAGCTGTGGAATCAAATTACCCATAACGATATATAAGGCAATATAATTAATAAATATTATACTTGTTTAGCCTAGAATGAAACTTTACTTCAATGAGATTTGGAATTTTGGTTTGTTGTTTGCTTATACTGAGATGTGAAGTCGTTTTAGCAAACATTTTCAAGGCCTAAGTTTTGGAGAACATATACTTTAGAAAATACAAAGTTATGCCAAGATTGGAATGTTGAAAGGTATCTCTCTTTCTGTCTATTTCTCATTCTCTCTCACTCACAGATACATAAACACATAGACACAGTCACATGTATTCATGCATCCCTAACACACCCATATTAGGGGTTATCCTTTTTTTCCCCATACCAATACTAAAGGAAGAGAGAAATGCCCTTATGAAATAAATGAAGCATCCAGGGGTAACAGCCAGGAAGAAATGATACAGAAATTTGAATGAGATTCAGAAAATTAACAAAACTAGACAATTTGCACAAAGCTATAAATTATTTAGTAGATAATGATTGTCGACTTAGAAAAGGACAGATGATGACTATCTCCATTTCCCTTCCCTTCTTGCTAAAATAAGGATAAGATAAGGGGAGAAACAAGAAATCCAAAAATATATACATAAAGAAAGCTTAAGTACATTATGAATATTATAAGAAGGCTACTAAATGATAATATTTATTAGAGCATGTACAATAGGCTAGAGTTCATATTGTACAGTAATTATATAAGAGAGAACCATGGTGGATAGAATTAATAGTGTATTAATCGTTAATAATAAATGGATTAAAGAGTATATATATGCCAGATTAGAAATTGCTTAATATTTTGAGTATAAAAATATTTAGAATGTATTGTCACTATATAAGTCAAATGACTAATAATATTAACAATGATAAAAATCATATGTATATTTTAAAGATGACATGATTGATTTTTTTATTTCTTTTGCTCTCAGCCTCTTGTCTCCTAACCTATTTAATGAAACTTTTTATACCATCAGGGAGATCTTCAGCCTAAAATTCTAACTTATCATGTTTCTAAAAGTCATAAAAATGATCATTTATAATAAATGTTTAATTATCACAAGTCTTTTATTTTATTGATTTTTAAAGTCTCAATGTTTACCTGGCATGCAATTGAAACCTAAATTTGTCTTCTCTTGTCCCATCAAATACACACAAAAACTAATATTTCTTCCTACTTAGATATATACTTTGTTTTTTCGTTCTTCAAGTATATATTAATTGAGCATGAATTTTGTGACAGATTTGTTTTTTAAGTATCAATTATGTGCCATGCTAAATGAAAACCAAGTTAGCATCATTTGCGTAAATTTCTGTAAAAACAAGATTGGTTATAGCTATGATCTAGTGAATACTATGCACTTTTCATTCTACATTTTACTAACTCAGAGAGATTTTCTGGTTCTTCCTTTTCCATTATGTAAGTAAGTAGTATATTATGAGAAGATAAAACATAAATTTTTGTTTGCTTGTTTTTGAGACAGGATCTCACTCGGTTGCCTAGGCTGGAGTTCAGGGTGTGAACAAGGCTCACTGCAGCCTCAACTTCCTGGACCCAAGCAAGATTGAATTTTACCTTATGGGTTACAAATATGGGGTTAAGTCCACCCAGCACAAATCTATAGCCTGTAAAAGTCTATAGATATTACAGAGTAAGTGTATAAGATCCTGCGGTTCTCCCCCTTTGGGAAGGGTAATTGTGGCTAATAAGAAACTGATTTTAACATGGTTCACAAATAATATTTTACAGCTTTCCTTCCAGTTCAGGTAGCCAAGGTAACGAAAGGAAGATTTGCTGGGTGGAGCTTCTAGAAGAGCTATTTAAAAGGTATTGTCAAAACACAGAGTTGTGTGTGTGTTTATGTTTTTTTTTGTTTGTTTGTTTCTTCATGAATAATCTTTCTTTCCCTTTGAAATAGTAATTTTATACAGAAGGTGGAAACCACTCACCAAAAAAAGGCAGAGAAGTTGATGATTGTGGTGAGGAAACAAGAAGATCCTGGATCTCTGATGTCCATGGAACTTCCGTAACATCCTTGGACTTCTACTTCAATGATCCCTTTATCTGAAAGAAAGTAAATCACTATCTTGATATTTCCAGTTATCTTGGATTTCTGGATTTCTCAAATTATGTATCTTAAATGATAAAGCATCAAAAGGGTTTAGTTTGTGACAACATTTTCAACAGAAAAGTTAAGAATAGACTGAATTTTTAAACAAGAACAGATATTATCATCTTTGCTTGCAATATTATAAATGTCACTCAGGGAGTTAATTTTTAGAGACAAATGATAAATAACAAGTAGATGCACATTATGTATGTTTTCACATTCTTTAACAAAAGCTGTTTTTCCTGTCTTTAGATAAAATTAGTCAAAAAATACTTATAAAATAGTAATAAAGATGTAGTGGATAAAATATAGTAAAAGCGAAATGACTCAATAACACAACAGCTCTTTTACTATAGAAGAATTTAATATTGTAGACTAATGGATATTGGTTGTTGCATTAAACAAAGTCTATTGACATCTACATGGGTATTTAAATATCATAATATATATCACATATATCTCTATAAAGTTATTTTAGAACATTTTCTGTCTACAATGAGAAGATTATAAGAGCTTATACTAAGAAGTACTAATAACTGCAAATGTTCATTTGAAATTATGTCTTGTTCTTTATAAAAAGGGAGTTTAATTTTGGCTAATGTTGGTATCTTCACTTTGGCATCTACCTTAAAAAAGAGTAAAATAGTTATTATTACTACAAACCACAGTAATATAATAATTATTAAAATATTTATAAAATAAATGTTTTATGAGTTTCTGCTATTTGCCAGGCATACAAAGTTATATGAATCCTTCCAAATACTGATGGTAAGAATTATTAGCTTCAATTAGCTTGCATTTTATGCTAAGTGATTTTAATAAAGGCAGAGTTACTTTTTCCAAGTTACGTATCTATTATACCTAAATGGAAATTGCACTTTCTCTTCTCAAATACCTGAACCCATTCTTTTATGTTACAATATTAACATTTATTTAGAGGTTTATTCTGAAGAATGATGTAATTTGCATTGCGGATTTTGTGAATAAGAAAGGAGAGTATTTTCAATTATAGTCTTAAAATCCTGCTTTCTTTTCAGTCTATCTACCTATTATCTTTCTGTGTATCTATCTATCTATCTACCTATCTATCTATCTATCTATCTATCTATCTGACATCTATCTGTTTAATTTACCTTCACTGAAATTCATCATTTTGCTATACAATTCTATAAATTTGGACAAATACATAAAAGCATATGTTTATCATAACAATCAAGATATGGAACAGTTTAACTGTTCAAAGAAATTCACTTGTGTAGCCTCCCGCACTCCCAATACAGACAACTATTGATCTTTTTTATATAAATGGAATCATTTAGTATGTAGTCTTTGGGTCTGGATATTTTCATGTATATTGCCTTGTAGATTCATCTATGCTATTATATATACTAACAGTATAATAGTTTTTTTTCCTTTTTATATTTCATGAGTTTACCAGAGTTTGTTATCCAATTACCAGTTGAAAGACTCTTTTTCCAATTTTTGTCAATTATACATTGAGCTACTGTGAATATTTGCACAAAGTTTCTTGTGTCGACAAAATTTTTCACATGTTAAATCATGTTTGATGTCAGTTAAACTTTATAAGAAATCGTTCCCACTGTTTTCCTAAATAACCATACCATTTCACATTTCCACCAGAAAGAATGAAAGTTTGGTAACTGCATCTGTCAGTACCTTAGTACTCTCTTTAAAATTTTTTAAACTCTGCTTTTTTAAAAACCACTCTCAAGTGAAAATAACATAATATGAGATTGGGATGTAATTTCTTCAAATTCTATCTCCACTGCAAACTATTTGATCAGGTGCATGAACTTGATTTTTCTCTTAAAAAATTATTTATGTTTACTTTACGTGACAGTATCTTTTTAAACATGGCAAATTAATTTTCTAAAATCTTTTAAAATTTATGCTTACTGTACTTCTGAGCTTTTGAGTTCCCACTCTTTTATGTCATTGTGTAATTACCCAAGAAATATAAGCCCTATGTTAACATTAAAAGTAGCATACTTATTGTTATACGTGCAAACTGAGCATTTGGCTTTAACATACAGTGATTTCAAGGCAGGTATAAAGAGATTTTTAAAAATGTGGTAAGACATATTACTGGGTTGATCTCTGGTAATCCTCTTATATACATGCATATGGAATGTAAATTTTAATATATACAAACAAACAGACATACATGTATATACACATTAATAAAGGCAAAGTTACTTTCTCAGAGTTGCCTATCTATTATAGCTGAGTGGAAATTGCACTTTGATATACATATACATATATATACAGATTTTTACCTTTTTATTTCTGTGAGTTTTAAGATGATGATGATTAATTTTTCAAAAGCCTTTTTGCATTTAAATTCATTGATCTTACTGATTTCCATCAAATAATATTGAAAAAGTCATACTGTGATGGTGAATATTGACTATCAACTTGATTGGATTGAAGGAAGCAAAGTGTTGATCCTGGGTGTGTCTGTGAGGGTGTTGCCAAAGTAGATTAACATTTGAGTCAGTGGACTGGGAAAGGCAGACCCACCCTCAGTCTGGGTGGGCACAATCTAATCAGCTGCCAGCATGGCTAGAATAAAACCAGGCAGAAGACCATAGACATATTAGACTGGCTTAGCCTCCAAGCCTATATCTTTCTTGCATGCTGGATGCTTCCTGTCCTCAAACATTGGACTCCAGGTTCTTCAGCTTTGGGACTCGGACTGAATTCCTTACTCCTCAGTCTGCAGACGGCCTATTGTGAGACCTCACCTTGTGATCATGTGTGTTAATACTCCTTAATAAACTCCCCTTTATATATTCATCTATCCTATTAAATATGGCCCTCTAGAGAACCCTGACTAATGCACATACTAAATTATGAAAGAAATAAAAAAGTTACAAACTACATATTTTTACTAAAAATTATACATGCATATGCATCTTAGATCATATTATATATACAATGTCCTATTTATATCTAATTGGGTCTTATTCTACAAAGAGTTCTCTGATATGAATATTTAAAACACACAGATTGTGGATTGGAAGACTCTCAAAAGCTAATAGCGATTATCCACTAGCTGGTAGATTTGTTGTTAATTTATCGTATGAACTTCATTGATTAATAATTTAATATAACTAAACCTTATTTTATTTACTCTTACGGAATTTTTAAAATTAGCAATAATTTTATAGCAATTAAATTGCATAGACGCATGTGAAAACAAACAGCTATAAGTAGGCATAAAGTTAAACATACAAAATGTTGTATTTTTAAAAAGTTACTGGTTAATTTTATGATCCACTGTCACATTTATAGTTTTGCAAACTAACAGAAGAGTATTCATATATTATGCTTCAGTAATCAAATGATTATTTTTGCAAAATAAAATAATTACTTATAATTTTTATACTGCCTTTATAGAATTATTTCTGTAAATATAAAGACATACTTAATTATTGGTAGAAGTAAAACGATTATCTGTTCAGTTTTGAAAAACTAGTTTAAAATATTTGTTTTTAAGAAATTGTTTCACCAAAGTAAATAAACATTTATAGGAGAGGAAAAATTACTTGGTACAAAACTATTTTTCACTGTGACATTCTTATAAATAATCCTCATGGCATTACTTAATGCTATGAATTTACTTCATACATTGGTTTAATTTAATTTAGTCAACTCATTATTTAAATCTATCTTTGAACTTTTAAAGAGGCTCAATTTTCCCTCTACTTCTTCCAATAGCATCACAGAATTACACAGCAATATAGAATTAGCAGAAAAAAAAGCAAGATCTGTTTCCTTTTTTCACATTCATTTATAATTAGTCCCCACTAAACTGCTTTTACTTGTCAGAATCCCTGTGCCATTCTTTCACTATGGTTGGCATATTATTTCCTAAATAATTTTTATAAAAATGCCCGAAATGTCACATTTTAGATTCTACTTTTGCTTTCTTCGGGTTTTAGTGATAAAAAAGTAAAAAAATTAAAAAAAAAAAAAAAGAAAAGAAAAAAAAATGAAAATCCCACTTGCTTTCCTACAATGAATCTGTTTTTTCTCTCATTTAGCAAATTCTACCTGAAGAACAACTCATTTGGATATTTCTTTTTGTTGAACTTGATTAAACTTTCCATCCTCATTCAGTGCAGTAGGATAATGTTAATTTTTGCTCATTTGAGTCTCTTATGCAATCCAATCAAAAAAATCAGTACACTATTTCATAGTGTCTGTTGTTGAGTATTCTGATCACATTACTTATGGTAGACATTTACTACATGCCAAAGGCAGTGCTTCACAACTGCTGTTCATTATGATTTTTGCCATATCTGTATATTACTAGAAATCGTATTTCAACGTATGATCCAAAGGATCACAACTGTGTGCATAAAAATTCATAAAAATAGACATAATTGATCACCTCCTCTGTTGTTTCTACTAACCAGGTTTTGCATATTTAAGGGGAAAATTAAGTTGTTGCAATTTCGAAGCTGTCAGAAGAATCAAATCTGGCCTATGAAAATATATTTTGTTAAAATTATGCTTAGAAATACAAATGCTGTAGCCTAATAATTTTATGAACAGTTTAAGAAAAAGACTCATATTAACTTATTCATTTTACTACTTGTTGCATTACTAGTATGTGGCATATTGCCTTAGCATAGTAAACATGTAAGATATATTTTGTGAAATAAATTTAACTTTTAAAAAACATAATTAATAATATTACTCAATATTCTAACATAGTACTATATATGTGTATATATCATGTGCTAGTATAGTACTAGAATTAATATACACATTCCTTTGACATACTTTTTCTTGTCAATTTCATTTTACATATCTATTTGAATTATTTTTAAAAATTATTTTCTGCATTCTTCAAATATTTGCCCAGGTAGGTAGCTCAACAAATTCCTGAATTACATTCTCAGATTCTCAATTAGTGGGTCTGGAGAGGTACAAGGAAATACAATTTTAGAAAAGATCTTTGGTGATCCTAATGAAATCAATAATAATACAATCAACAATATTTTACAAAACTACTTTAAAATATTTGTTTTTAAGACATTGTTTCACCAAAGCAGCATAAGTATTTTAAGAAAATATTTATAAGAAAATATTTATATGAATATTTATAAGAAATATTTATAAGAAAAAATTCAATATTTTGATATGCTCAATAATATTTTAAATATGATGAACAGATATCAATAGGTTTTCATATTTTCCTCATTCTTATTCTGCAGGGGAATTTGGTTTTCTTCCTTGTTAGATACAATATGAGACTTGAGTTTGCTGGAGTGCATTCTCCAAGATTACCTGTGACCCAGGAAGCTTACAGAACTTGAATTAAAACCTTACAAACCTACTAACACTTTATGTGCTGTTGCAGTACTTCAATTGCAATAGCTACTTATTTTTCTAGACTCCTTTATTCATCTCCTCTTCCTTATTTGCTGAGATACAAGAAACTAATAGATTTGTTTGTGACCAAGATGGTCTCTTCATCTTCCTCACCTGGACTACACTTTAGACAGGTTTCTCCCTGACTGTAGGTCCCTAACCTCCCTGTTCTTGGAGTGTTAAGTTTAGAAAACGTAGAATTATAAATTCTTTCTCTGTCCTTTTGAGATGTAAATCTTCTCCCTGCCTCATACAACCCACGAATATCTGTTTCAAGAACCTCAGAGCCATCTCTTTGAAATGTAGTCATCAAAGAACAGAGTGTCCCTGTCTCCCAGTTTCTGTGAGAGGGTAGGGGCCTAATGTCTGCAGACACCAATTAGCACACACAAATGGCCTCGTCACTTACACCATGCTTCCCTATAATGTCCTTCAGTACTCTTCCACCAGCTCACTTTTCTTGCTTTTTGTTTCAACAGAGTCGAGTTCAATTTTTCTTCCATATTGTAATAGTGTTGAATAAAGTCTTCCTTGTCTGTTTGTGTCCAGTGCAATTTTTCTTCAACATTAGTTTTTACCTCTTTTCTTTAACAAGACAAACTCTTATATACCAAGAAGAACCTTAACAATTCAAAGACTTTCTATTTGTAATATCAGAAAGAAACTTCAGCTCCAAGATATTTGACGAGTCAATTGCTGCTTAATTAGGTTTACAATTGCTAGTGATTTCCTCATTATAAATAGTAGTTGATATTGATGTGTCACTTTAACTTATCCTCATAGTCTCAGGGAACCATAAAATCTCCACCAAAGGTCTCTTTCTACATGCTCCATATTGGTATTAACATTGCTTCCTATTTCAAATAAAGACATGTCAAATATGAAATGAATGGAAGCTTCTTTGGGAAAGTGAACAGTAATTATTGCTCTTCAAAACTCAGTTTGCAGATGCTCTTTCTAAGTTTGATGGAGGGAAATAATTTATCCAGCAATACCTTTATACATTATTTTTTAAAATATGAATATCTAATTAAAGAACAATGGCTATTACAAATAAATATAAAAGTTGATTTATTCTACCAAAGAACTATGTATTCAATATGGCCTATTTTAAGAAATCATTAATTGAATACTTTGAATTTTCTCTAGACTCCATAATAATATTTTAAAAAAAGAAAATGATCATAATGAAAACTGCTTAAATAAAAATAATTTCTAAGTGTAACTTATAACAGTATTGTTGATGCATTTGCATGATATTCTAATTGTTGCAAGACAGAAGCAGCCATAAGTTGGCACATAAATCATGGTATGAGGGTATTATGGATTTCACTGGGTGGGCAATTAAGTTTCAATATGTAAGGGAGTGCTTTGGGAAATTTAAAGTTGTTTTATAACCTCATTATATTAAAATTTAGCTATAATTGAAGCACATATTCACAGCTTAAGGCTCCCTTAAACCACACTAGAAAATTGTTTAATCTTTGGAAACGGGTTATATAGGCATACTTTAAAATTTTTTTCCTATGAGGCTGAATTTTTTTCTAGTTAGAAAAAAATGACCATATGTAATAGTAATTAAAATGTGTACTTATTGCTTACACACCGCTCAACAAACAACAAAACAAAATAAAACAACTTCCACCCCTCTTTCCATATTGCACACCACTCCTCTCACTTTATCTTTCTTTTCACATTTCTCATAATTACGACATAAGAGCTGTGAATGCAGCTTTTCTTCATATTCCTCATTTCTTGGCTTCACATTCCTCACTTTGTTAAAATATGTAATATAAAGTCACAGCTATCAGACTCTGTGCTTTGAATTTTCTTAATTTAGAAGTCCTGAAATATCTGCCCAATAGAGGATTTGTTCAATCCCCATTTAAGCAAAGTCCTCAGTGCTACATTTTGAGATGTTAAAATGAAATTAAGTTTCAGCTGTAACAGGTATATTGGATTACTCCTGGAACTTATAATTCTCTAACATTGGGAGACTGCCCTAAAAAGAAGCTGAGAATTAAATAAAAATAGACTTATCCTAGTCCGGTCAGCTTCTCTAGTAGGAAAAACAATAGGCAATGTGGCTGTTTATTAATTTTCCTTAAAGCAAATATTTGTTCTAGTAAAATTATACTTTTCCCCCTCAAATTTTAACCAATTTTCATTTTCAAAAAATTTTAGAAGAAACAGTCATTGATAAAAATGACATTTATTTGTTTTAAGCTTTTTAAATAGAAATAAAATAAGAAGAATGTGTCTTTATTATTTGTGTGTAGAAAGACCATTTTTATTTTCAGCTTTTACATTTACTTAGAACTCCCCACATTTTAACATCCTCAAGCACTTAAATGGAAACATTTTTTCTCATAAATTTATTTTTTATTAAATTGTGTGCATGATTGAAATGCATTCTTCTCTTCCAAATATTCATATTGAAATCACTAAAGTACTAATGTTTATCATTAAAACAGCACAAAATATTGAATATTATAAAATCAGAATTTCTGCTTGCTGAATTCATTCCCACAGCTCTTCAATATAAAGTAAGTTTGGAAAATTCAAACTTTAATATACAGTATTTGATTATGTAGCAGTGTTTTAATGATTTATGGGCTGCATAAATTTTTTACACAGATAGGATTGTAAATTAATAAAAGAAATTCAAGTGATTACTAGGAGAATGAAAGAATGAGGAATAAATATGGAGCATAGCAATGAGGAGGTGTGGACACATCCATAGGTTCATGACTTTCCTCCTTGAAAATACAATTATAAGTGAATCAAGAATACTAAAAATTCAGCAGTCTTCTTGGTCCACGACTAATTTTATACTTAAATTGAGGGATGGAATAACCTTATTGCAAATACTAATGATCGTCATCTAATTTCATTGGCCTTACATTCTCCTCCATTCAATGTGGAAAATTCCTTTGTCTACAAAATGTTCAT
Source organism: Macaca mulatta (assembly GCF_049350105.2). NCBI lineage: Eukaryota > Metazoa > Chordata > Mammalia > Primates > Cercopithecidae > Macaca > Macaca mulatta. The sequence goes on along the minus strand of NC_133409.1, from coordinate 91,290,433 downwards.
TTTTTCTATTTTTAAAATGTAGCCTCTGTATTTTAATCTATAATCTCCTAAAGGATTGAATTATGTGGTTTGGCTTTACACTATGTGAAGATTAAGCATTTCCTTTTGTTCCTTTTAAATTAACCTTCCATTAGTTTTGAGTGATCCCTCCTTCTTGTATTATGAAATAGCACATAAAAAGGATCTTATCAATTTTTACTATACCCTTCACAATCTTAAATAACTCAATTATATTCACTCTATCTCTTCACATTTCCAGGCTAAATAATCTTAGCTTCCCTACTTTCCTTTCGTGTATGCGTAAGTTTCATTCTACTTTAACCATCTTAAGTGTCCTTTTGTGAACTCTTTCATTCTTATCTTTCCCTGGGGGATATATCTTAAGACAGTATTTCACATTGGAAGATTCCATATATAATTATAACATACATTAGTGCTATTAATTTGCATTTATATACCATTTCATTTATGCAAAGTGCTTTTCAGTTTATCTTCACAATATTGCTGAGAACTTATTAGCATATGTTTTTGGAAAGAGAAAGTACAAAGAAGTTGAAACTAACCCCAAATCACTAGAGGTACATCTAAATCATCTTTTGAAACAAGAAAAAAAAAGATCTTTTTCATTTAAATAATCTATTTAAAATGCTAATTTGATTGATGGGAACTTACTAAAAGCCCTTGTTAATTTTCTAGTAATAGAAGGAACAAGTGAACAAAATGACAATTTTTATATAGTTATTCTCAAACTAGTAAGACCACTTTTTTTACGTGTGAGAATGAGTTAGAAACATAAAAGTTTATAACATATTTTGAGTTTAAAATAATTTTTATCAAACAACGAAGAATTTCCAATATTTTAAAAACTCAAAGTAATTGTGCTCAAAATGAATTGGGGTGACTTGAATCTAGCAATACCAATTACATATGTAGATTTCAGTTTTATATCCCAAGAGATGTCTCCTCTCCATCCTTATGTAGATTAGAAGTGGTCATTCTGATGATCTGAGTTACACAACCCTGCTTTAGACCCTTGGCTTGACAGAAATTCACTATATTCATTCCTGGGCTTTCTGTTTCATTGGTGTAATACTTACAACTAAGGTCTCGTATTTTGTGCTGCTTGGACTGGTGAAATCATAAGAGCTTCAAATGGCTTGATCATGAGTTTTAATGTCTTCTCTCTGCTCCTACAAATTAGGTCCGCTACCCAAATAAACCTCCTTATCAAATAAACCAGGTGAAGTTCCTGCTTATCCCTGAGCAGCTTGCAGTTCTCTGCCAGCCCACAAAATGATTCAAACAAGCCCACCGCATTCTCCCTCCAGGACAAGAAGACACTCTACCTTCTTGTGGGTCTGCCCCCACAGCCCCCAGCTATTTGTCTGTTATAGATTGTGACCCCCATGTGGAATGCAGTGTCCTTTTCCCTTGGGCAGTGGTTGTGTATGACTCATAAACTTCTGTGGATCTTATCTGTCTAGTGACAGCTGTCGTGTTTTTATCCATGGCTATAATGTTAAAGTGAGAATATCTGCTTCACCTAAAGGATGACTAGGAGGCACTAAAACATCACATAATGTCAGTTCTTGAATCACTGGTCACTTTGTTCACTAATGAGCCACAGTCTTAAAGAGTATTTCATTTATGAGCATGCTTATATCCCACACTGATATATTTAAAAATTGTGAAGATGTGGGTTTACAAATAGGCAGGAAGATTTTCTAAGAAGTTTTGTTTTGTTTTGTTTTGTTAATTATACAGGCCTCTGGAGCAGCCTTTGGAAAGTAATTTATTATAACAGCAATTTCAAGGCATCTACTGTTTTTACCAGGGTGCCCAAATTTCTGCATTTGTAAGAACCTTAGTAAAATGCAGCTACTATCAGTTTGGTACGCAGAAAAACCACAAGTTGGAAGAAAAGAATATCTCAGGATTAGAAACAGGGAAGGACCACTCACTAACGAATTTACTGAGAAGACATTATGTAACAGAAAAACACAAATATTAGGCCATTATCTCATTTAATTTTTACAATAATTCTAAGGGGAGTCATGATTTCGTTATTTAAAATATAAGAAGTCTGATTCTGAGAGATATTGCATATACTTTTCAAAATGTATACAGCTGGCAAAGAGCAGAACTTTTCTGCTGGTTAAAATACATACATTTTTCATTATAATAGAAAGCCAAAACAACACAAAAATTAAAGAAAGAGAAGGAAGGAAGGGAGGGAGGGAGCAAGGAAGAGAAAGAAAGAAAAGTGAAAGGAAAGGAAAGACACAGATTAGGGAAAAACGGTTTTGTTACCTTTTCCTAAATGTTTAAGTGTGAGTAACTAAAATTATGGCAATAGGACTGTTCTGGAATTCTCTGAACAAATGAATCCTCAGCTTCTTTTTCAATAAATTACTGTGGAGACTGGTGTACTAACTAAAATTGCTTTACCATAAGTACCAGCATTCATTATAAAGGTAAGCATCTTCTTTACAGTCAGATATTTGGTTTTATTTAGATGTGTTATTTAATAATCTTTTTATACTGAATATTTTACTGATGATATAAGATCTATAATCTTGTATGGAATAACCTAGAAAATCTTAGAAATGTAATCTGTATAAAATTACATATATAGAAAATGCATTCCTAATTCTAAACTTATAATTTTATTATAACAAAGGGAGAGAGTAGTGCTTTAATAAAAAAAGGAAAAATAAAAGTTTCAAAATGCAATGCAGTTGGAATAAATGTTTACCACTTTTTCTTTTTTAAAACAGGAAAGTACAGTGCCCTTTTCAAAAATCTTTACAACTTTTGAACACTTCTAAGTCAATAATCTTGTGTATTAAAACCTTCATTTGAGGTGATGTGACACACATCATTGGTCTTCAGTCATATTTACTATATCATAAAATTATTAGCACATGAATACAATGTGACATAAGAAAGATTGATAAAAAGTTCTGTCTTCCAACCTGCAAAATGTTTTGCCTAGGTCTCTTGCCTTTGAGAGAAAGTAATCATAACTGTGGTTTGAGGAATAGAAAAGTAAATATGAATGACCTCCACTGTTACTGTCTTAAAAAGATCAAGTTTAGAAAAGCTTCTATTTTTCTTCAATGTTTGTATGACTGTGAAGGCAAGTGCTTTTTTAAGATATGTATCTACATACTAGATACACTTTACAGACTAGTTGTGGGTGTTTCTGTGAATATTCCTCCAGTCCAGTATTTCAAACTTCCCCTATTGCAACATGCGCCTGGGCAGCTTGTTACAAATAGAGGCACTGGCCCTCACTTTCACCTTCAACAGGTCCAGAGTAGGGCTCAGGGTATTTGTACTCCCCAGGGATTTACTTTGTATTTGTTGTGAATAATTAGCAATCACTATTTATGTATTAGAATTTAAAATGCTAAAAATCTAGAAAGCTACCTCCAGTCTTATAATAGTAAATTTCTATTTTAGTGATTCTTTTCTTTGTTTTTAATTTTGGATAATTTTATCATTTCTCAATAATGTCAATAATTTCTAGTTAATGTTAAGCAATTTGAACTTAAATCTTTATTCTGTATTTTCTGAATCTGTGACATTTTCCTAAATTCTTTGCAATTTTTGTCTTATCTGCATATTGCTTTTCTTTGTCTAAGAAGTATTTTTTTTTTTAGATACTTTTTTTCTATAAATATCTATTAAATCACAGGCATAATGGTTTTTTGTACGGACCACTGTGTGAAACTGATACGGAAAGCAGGGCAGGGAAGTGCTGGGAGGAGAAGGGCGGGTCCCTGGCGAGGGCTTCAACCCCCGGGGCCTGGGCCCATGGACCTAGGTGAGGACAGGCACTCCCGCCTTAGCACCCAGATGTTTCCCAAGACCACCCTTGCCTGCCATGCCCCTATCCTGTGCCTATAAAAACCCCAAGACCCTGGCAGGCGGACACACGACGGGGGAGCAGGCCAGCAGAAGAACGCAGGACAGGCGCAGGCAGGGTATCGACCAGTGGAAGGAGGTGGAGTTTGGCCGGGGCAGTCAGAGGAGAGCCCGGAGACTGCAGGTGAAAACCATCTTCCTTCTGACTCCCCCATTTGCTGACAGCTACTTCCACTCAATAAAACCTTGCACTCATTCTCCAAGTCCACGTGTGATCTGATTCTTCTGGTACCTGATACAGAAAGCCCTCTGTCTTGTCTCTAAGGCAGGGGTCTAACTGAGCTGACTAACCACAAGCCACCTATGGAAGGTTAAACTAAAAGAGCCCCCTGTAACACATACCCAGTGGGGCTTCAACAGTAAACATTCACCCCTAGACACTGCCATGGGGTCGGAGCCCCACAGCCTGCCTGTCTGTATGCTACCATAGAGGTTTGAGCAGAGGGCCACTGAAAAAGCGAGATACATCCCCGTTGCATGCCCTGTGAGAGAGACAAGGGAACTTTTCCAGTTTCAAAACCATAAATATATAACTAGAAAAATTAACGTAGTCTGAAAAAACCTCAATGATCTTAACATTTCATTAGTTGCATGCATTCTACACTTTGAGAGGTGTCCTGAGAAAATAATAGGAAAGCCATTGATCACAATACAAATGTTTTTGATAAACTAACTGGTGGCAGCACAACTGACACCTTGATGGACCTTAATGATGGAGCTGAGGCAATACATTCTAAAAAATGAAGTCTTCAAATAAAGCAGTCTTATGGTAGTATGTAAAAGAAAATACAAGACACATAATAGAGGACAATTTAAAATGTCTTGGTATCTATATAGGTGTGTGTGTATTAATTCCTAAAGCAGAAGACATTACTATAAACTGAGAGACTTAACTCAAACTTATTATCTTACAGTTCTGGGTGTCAGAAGACCAAAATGCACTTTATAGATTCCAGTCAAGGCACTGTCATAGCTTTATACCTTCTGGAAGTTATAAAGGAGAGTCTGGGTCTTCCGAATTCGTTGGTTCATGGCCCTTTCCTCTGTCTTCAAAGCACATAAATCCAGCCTCTGATTCTGTCATAGTCTCTTCTCTCCGACTCTGAAGATCCAGCTGTTGTGATTACATTAGGCCTGGCTGGAAAATTCAGTATAATATTTACATCTTAAGATCCTTAATAAAATTTACCCACAAAGTTCCTTTGTCTTGTGAGATAACATATTCGTAGGTTTTGGAAATTAGGACATGGACATATTTGGGGTCCACTATTCTATTTACCATAGCATGGGAAGATGAAAATGACAAGAAAATGATAACAGATAGCTACGTCAAGTAGCGATTAAGGATAAAGGAGGAAGAAAGAGCTGGGGTGTGCACAATGTGTGTATGTATTTGTTAGAGGTTGATAATTAATTCAGTTATTCATATACTGGATATTGTAGATCAGAACTTATGATAGAGTTCAGTGTTAGAATTCTAAAGAACTATAAATTTGGGAACCATTAATATAGAGGTAATAGTTTAATATGTCAAACTGGCTAAGTTTGCTAAAAGACAAAAATATGTATAGAATAGAAGACTGCAGAGTGGAGTCTGAAGAGGAAGAAAGGAGAGGTAGTAACGGATAAAAGGAGACAACAGTTACAGTGAAACCTGGGAGGAAAGTGTTTGAAAAAGAGGACTGACAGGGCAGAGAGTCAGATGGGATAGGATCTAAGCAACAGTGACCAAATACCATGGGAAAAAGAAATTAAATAGATTGAATGTATACATGTCTAGGACTTTCTGCCAGCCACTGTGCTAGGTATATTAGATAGATTAGGTCCTCTCATTCTTACACTGAAACCATAAAGATCTTAATATCAGTGACTTTTCACAGATGAGGAAAGTTAGGCTGAGTCTTTCGATGATAATTTATCTAATAACTGCAGGGGATAAAAGCAGTCATGTCTAATTTCCAAACCTGTGGTCTTTTCCTTGCATCATGCAGCCTTTTAGGGGAAATGGAAACCAGATTAGAAATGATTCAGTAATGAGGGTATGCAAACAAAAAACAAAAATCAAATTGAAGACAGCGAATGTAAACTACCTTTTAGAGAAAGAAGAGAAGTGAGAGGAGATAGGTCGCTTGAAATGCAGTTCTGTAAAACTGTTAAACCTAGGAAACAAGCATTTCCAGGCCAAAGAAATAGAAAACATTTTTCTTAAATGATGTATTTGAGTGCTCAGGATAGAAGACAGAGAAGATATTAGTGATGAAAATGAGTTGTTAGAGAGATGGGAAACAAGGAAACCAAACTTTAGATAGAAAAATGAGCCCTAAAAGGAAGCCAGCAAAATGGAACCAAACCTCATCCAGTCATATCATTACGTTCCCCTGTGTCAAATGCTTGACTGCTTAGCTAACAAAAAGTGCAGAATTACTGTCTGTGTCCCCACCTCCACAAAATTCGTGTTGAAATCCTAACTCCCATAGCAATTATATTAAGAGATGGGGCCTTTGGGAATGATTAGGTCATGTCTGTGGACTAACACCCTTGAAAAAAGACACACGAGAGTTTTACTTCAGCTCTCTCTGCTCTTACAACCATGTTATAATACAAGGAGAAGTAGATGATCTGTAATCCAGAAGACGGCCTTCACCTGAACTCAACCATATACTGCCACTGTGGTCTTGAACTTCCAGCCTCCAGAATTGTGAGAAATAAATGTTAGCAGTTTATATGCCTTCCAGTCTGTGGTACTTGGTTACATCAGTCCAAACTGACTAAGATCCATATGATCTGTGTTATAGTTCCCAGGCATTTGCTCATATAATTTTTTCAGCTTGAAATTCCTTTCCTCAGATTCTGTTAAAATTCTACTCATGGACTAAAAGCCTGCAGGTATATGATCCTTATTCAGGAGGTAGTATTGATTGTTTCTACAGAAGGATTCTTTTCTGCTTACTTTTTCAGCGTGTGCCTCTCTTTCAGTCTGTGTTTGCTTCAAAGTGAGTAATAATATTAACAACAGCCATGTTATTATTAGCATTTGTAAGTACCAGCTACTATGCCATAAACTTTGTGTACAATAACTCATTAAATTGTAACACAACCGGATAGCTCTATGTTATTAACAATGAAAACAAAACTGTGTTTAACAATACATTTTGAAGTTTACCTAACATTATGTAGCTAACTATGAGAGAAAGAGGAATCAATACTTTGTCTTTTGTCTTAGTTCACCTCTGTTTGGAAGCAAGAATGGTTTCCAAAATTATTTAAGTAAAAACAAGGAAGAATTATTTGAGTGGCATGTGTTTTATAACATGGAAAACTTCATATCTGGGTCTTACAGAGATTATGAACTGAAACAGGTCTGGATCTCTTAGCAACAGATGATCACAGGTCTAGACACTCATGCTCCACTTTTAATGGGATTTCATAACCAATCAACTTTTTCTGCATCCCCTTGGGAATTCTAATCAAGAAAGATACCAATAATCCTAAACCACAATATTTTATGAGATCAAGAAATTTAGCAAAGATATAGGAACAATTTTTTAAATTAATTGATCAAAAATTTAGGAAAGTTAATATTTATTCAGGATTCATTCACTTTCTTTACTTTTTATTATTATTATTTTTTGGTACTTTTTTTGAGACAGGGTCTTACTCTATTACCCAGGGTGTCGTGCAGTGGCAAAACCTTGGCTCACTGCAGCCTCAACTTCCCAGGGTCAAGTGATCCTCCCACCTCAGACTCCTAAAGAGCTAGTACTACAGCCATGTGCCACCACACCAAGAGAATTTTTGTATTTTTTGTAAAGATGGGGTTTTGCCATGTTGCCCAAGCTGATCGTCAACTCCTAGGCTCAGACAATCTGCCTACCTTGGCCTACCAAAGTACTGGGATTACAGGCATGAGCCACCATGCCCAATCCAGGATTCATTTTCTTACATGAAACCATTTAAGAAAAAAAAAAGAAGAAGAAATTAAAGGGAAGGTGAAAAACACATTTTGCAGGACACAGATACAGTAAGAAAATCTAAAACTCTGCAGGGCGCCCTGGCTCGCACCTGTAATCCCAGCACTTTGGGAGGCCAAGGCAATCAGATTACCTGAGATCAGGGGTTCAGAATCAGCCTGGACAACACGGCGAAACTCCAACTCTACTAAAAGTACAAAAATTAGCCGAGCATGGCAGCACACACCTGTAATCCCAGCTACTTGGGAGGCTGAGACAGCAGAATTGCTTGAACCAGGAGGTGGAGGTTGCAGTGATCTGAGATCACGCCACTACACTGTAGCCTGGGTGACAGAGCAAGACACCATCAAAAAAAAAAAAAAGGAAGGAAGGAAGGAAGGAAGGAGGGAGGGAGGGAGGGAGGGAGGGAGGGAGGGAAAGAAAGAAAGAAAGAAAGAAAGAAAGAAAGAAAGAAAGAAAGAAAGAAAGAAAGAAAGAAAGAAAGAAAGAAAGAGAAAGAAAGAGAGAGAGAGAGAGAAAGAGAGAAAGAGAGAGAGAGAAAGAAAGAAAGAAAGAAAGAAAGAAAGAAAGAAAGAAAGAAAGAAAGAAAGAAAGAAAGAAAGAAAGAAAGAGAAAGAAAGAAAGAAAGGAAGGAAGGAAGGAAAGGAGGAAGGAAGGAAGGAAGGAAGGAAGGAAGGAAGGAAGGAAGGAAGGAAGGAAGGAAGGAAGGAAGGAAGGAAGGAAGGAAGGAGGGAGGGAGGGAGGGAGGGAGGGAGGGAGGGAGGGAAGGAAGGAAGGAAGGAAGGAAAGAAGGAAGGAAGGAAGGAAGGAAGAAAGAAAGAAAATCTAAAACTCTCAACTGGTGAGAACCTGAGATATCGGGGTTATCAGAAGCCCTGCTCACTTTACTGGGGCATGTTATCTTTGCTTGTCTCTGCTTCTCTGGGTTGATTTCCTTCTTATCTCTTTCTGCTGATGGATTTTCTTGTGTTTCAAATAGTTTCATATAACTTTTACTTAAATTTTCATCATAGATTATATTACTTGAATATAAATTTCTTATTAAAATAAACTGATAAATCCAGCTTGGATTGGTTGTTCACTCATTTTTCAATCAGCTAGAGAGAGGGGCTTAATGTCCCAAATTCTATAACCAATTCAGGAGGCACTGGGAGAGCATATAAAGCAAGAACATGACAACTGGATAATGACCCTTCATGAAAAAGGCACTTTAGTGTCAGGAAATCTGTCCAAGAGGTATTTTCCTATTCTCTTCCTAAGGGTAGTGCCAACAGCACTCATGTACACTCTTAATTATAGACACATTCATAATTAACATATTCATTTAATTTATATTTAGTAGTCTAACACATAAGGCTATATAATAAAGTAGTTTAATAAGAATTTTTACAAAAAGTGAAATAAATATCTCTGTTTTTGAGACTTTTATCCTTGTCAAGCTCTATCTTAAAATACAGCAATCCAGTGATTTGCATTAGTTTTTTTACCAAAGGGAAATGTTTCTAACATCCATAATAATATCCTTATGTGCCTACGTAAGCCTGAAAAATAATTCCAACATTATGATTGATGAATTTTTGGCTGTCTCAGGTTTTAAAATTGATTGGAGAGAAGTGAAAATTGTAATACAACTTGCTTTGTCTGCACAGCATGCCTTCTAAGTAAATCACTAAATGAACACCAGAGGGAATTAAATATTTCGGAACACTATAAAAATAAATTTGAAAGAAAAATAAAACTTTGAATGAAATATGTATGTATTTTCTTAAGTCTATTATGACATAACTATTAAAATTAAAATAGAAGGATATATTGGTTTTTAAAGATAATAGTACTTTAGAAAAAGAGATTGATAAGTCAGATTTTTGCTCATTTTGTTTTATGGTTTAGAAAAAAAATTTTAATTGTTTCTTTACAACATGACAGCCTAAAATTTATTATATCATATCTTTTTGCCCAACACTCATATTTCCAGAGGCAGAAAGTTATTCTACATAATTTCTCAAAGTGAACTGATGCCCTTTTGAAGTCAGGGCTTTAATCTTCACATGGGGAACCAGGGCTCCATTTCCTGGGCACAGGCAACTCAAGTTGTTGTCAAGCTGATGACCTGCTTAATTTAATCCCTAAAGCTGATCTGCTTGTGTTTCCTGTCACAGTGGTTTCCCTTTTGAGGGGTAATCTGATTTGCCTTAGATTACTGAAGTCAATAGTTTATCTGAACTATGCTTGAGATGTCATGAATTTACATTTTGGATGGTAGAGTTGGTCTTTTCCCCACACTAGGCCTTTCCTTTGATTTTTTATTTTTATTTTTTTAATTTGAGAGTTCACCTAAGGAGAATAAAATTTAATAGTTATGCAGATTTTTAACAATCTGTTTAACATGAGCAACGTGGAACCAATATAGATCATGCAAGACTTCACATTCAATAGATTTAACAAAGGATTTATACAGAGAGTAAGACTTTTTTCATATTATACCCATTTTTTCTATTTCTTTTCAGTTTGTTTCTCTTACCATCAACACACAGCTACCCATATCCATAATTAGAGAGGGTTACAGAGATAGAGGAGTGAGGGTAACCCTACTCATGGGATAGATTCTTCCAGCTTGCAGTTTTTCCCATCAACTCTTGGGAATCTCTTTGGGCATCTTACTTCTTGTAAGTTTGTAGCACCTTTTGACTTATCAAATCTGTTCACTCACCAAAGTGTCCTAAGTGCCAGGTTTGTGCCAGCCACTTGCCAAGCACTGTGTTAAGCACTGAGCAGATAATAATGATCACGATATGAGTGCATGCCCACATTGAATGTAGAACTCAATTAATCTTAACAATCCCCGGATGAATCTAGGTGTTCCCAAAATCTTGCTGCCAAGGTTATTGATGTGATCAGCATCCACATATGGTAAATTAGACAAATCATTTTTTTGTATAAGTCATGCATATCAATGTGGGGAGACAGAGGATTATTAGCAGTTCTATCTTCTTTATTCAAACATATCCTAGTAGGTAACAATACCACACAATAAACAAACAAGTTCTAAGGAAATTAACAGGAAATGTAGATTTATTTAAACCAGGTACTGCCCTAAGTTCTGGTTATGGTGTTAACGACACTGAGGAGCAAAGAGAAAATAAACAATTCAAGATGATTTTTGATACTCCTGTGTTAGCTAAATGAAATAAAGTGAGTGACAGTATCAACGGTGCCTTTCAGGAGTGTGTACAGCTACCCCAGCTTGGAAGATCATCGGTGGCCTGACGTTTCAATCCTGGGTTTATCATGAGACTTTCCTATCTATTGAAGAAGAAACACAGAAGAATAGAGAATTGTAAATGTCTTATTCATGATGGGGGGGGGAAAAACATAGGTCAAGGATTTTTAAATTGAAATTTTAACTTCCAAACTCTTAGAGGCGGGGATCAAGTATGACTACATCAGTTTTGTGTATCTATGTTCCTTGCTGAAATGACAATATAAATTTGTTTCCTTTCTTCTTTATTATTGTAACAGAACTTAACCTGTGTTCCGATATTTTGGCTGTAAGGCTATAGACACATTTGTTGATCATCTCTGTGCCTCAATTAACTCAACTGTGAAATAGAAGTAGCCTAAGTATGTACCAAAGAAAGAAACTTTTAATATGAGGAATATGAGCCCCATTTAAACTATCAGGCCCAGAGAGGCATTGAAAAAAGACAGCACTTATATCCCACTGCCCTCTTTGAACTAAATGATCTCTTGAAGCTGCTTGTCATGTGACTCCACACTGACTGATGACACAAGTCACTATAAATTAACCTAACAATGTCACATGCTGGACACCATAACTCCCATCATACAGTTTAACAATGGATAGAAATCACTAGTCAATGTCATTTCTGTAAACCAATGAGAATTCCTGATGATTTTGTATCAGCCCACTCCTTTTTTTCATTTTTGCCTTTAAAAACCTGGCAATAATCAAGGTCAAACACAGCACTTCCCAAGGTAACGTAAAAATGTTTCCCAGGCAGCTGACCTCACATTGGCCCAAATAAAAACTCTTTAAAATTATATTTTGTGCCTTAGCTTCTTCCTTTAGATCAACATACCTCAGAAGTTATGAAAATTAAATGAACTAATACATGGAAATTTATAACAATGTATAAGATCAATACCAATGTATCTCATATACATAATTGTATATTCATAAATAAATTACCAAAGAAAATTAAAATGTATCTATCTGAAAACACCTGGCCCAATGTCAACAACATTTATTTATTTTATGAGTTTCAAATAACTTATTGCAATGAAATAAGACCAATTATATCAATTTCCCAGGACTATGAAAACAAAGTACCACAAATTGGATGGCTTAAAGCATAGACGTTCATTCTGTCACAGTTCTGGATATTAGAATTCCAAAATGAAGGCATCAGCAAAGTCAGGCTCTAGGGGAAGATCATGCCTGGCCTCTTCCAGCTTGAGGATTTTTTGCCTGCACTCCTGGCATTCCTTTGCTCACAGACGCATCACTCTGATCTCTGCCTCTGTCACCATATGGTCTTCCCCTTGTTTGTTTCTCCTGTGTCTTTATGTCTGCTCTTCTTACAAAGACACCAGTGACATTGTATTTAGGGTCCACCCTAAGCCAGGGTGACTTCATCTTAACTTGATCACATTTGCACAAAGCACGGTTTAGTGTTTGAGCACATCGTTTTTCTTTTTGGTTTTTGTTGTTTGCTTGTTTGTTTGTTTTAATGGCAGGGAAAACAACATACAACAACAATTCCCTTTTTTTTTTTTTTTTTTGAGATGGAGTTTTGCTCTTGTTGCCCATGTTGGAGTGCAATGGTGCGATCTCGGCTCACTGCAACCTCTGCCTCCCCAGTTCAAGCGATTCTCCTGCCTCAGCCTCCCTAGTAGCTGGGATTATAGGCACATGCCACCTTGCCCAGCTGATTCTGTATTTTTAGTAGAGATGGGGTTTCTCCATGTTGATCAGACTGGTCTCGAACTCCTGACCTCAGGTAATCCACCTTCCCTTGGCCTCCCAAAGTTTGGGATTACAGACGTGAGCCACCGCACCCAATCTATGGTTTTGTATAACAATTAGTTTGAAAAACTCATTTGTTGATTGCACAACAATGTACTGAGGACTTTTTAATGGACTGGTCACTCTATTTAAAATACTCTTTCGTTTTAAAATTAAAATGTGCGTGAATGAAAAAGATGGATAGACTACGTTATAATCAGGCTTGATCAATAAGACACTACTCCTCACTTCATTGTACACTTGATTTTCATGTCTGTGTATGAAGGTCATATGTTTACATTGTATACACCCAGGCTGTAAACACATGTGCATCAGATTTATTATAATTTTCTTGATGTTCTCAATAGTTTAAAAACTTTTTTAAAAACTATAAAACCAACTACAGAATTATTTCTCAATAATTGCTTAGAATTAGTATTCTATGTGAATGTTTATAATTCATAGCTTCATGTAATTGGAAAACCCTTAAATGACAGACGTTAATACAACATTTTTACCTGACAGGCTATATGATATCCAACGTATCTCTTTGGCAAAGAGATGTCAAATAAAGTTTTTTAGTAAAGTCAAGATTTATATATTCAATTTTATATTCAATATCCATATCCTAATAAATAGCATAAACTATTACTTAAAGTCATCTTAATTATATTGATTATATATAAAATGTTTAATGAAAGATACAGAAATGAAAACATGATCCTTATTTCCATTCTTATGTAATTAATGAAAATACATTAGAAAGGATGTCAAGATGAAGATGGTGATTATATTTTTAAGTGAATAATTCTGATGAATTGGACAAATCCTTAAGAAATCCCCAAAAAACAGACATAGGAAATTTAATTATTGAATGTTCAATTCCAAATATACTCTTACCCTTTAAAAATATTACCATTAGAGTAAGTAAGATGATGTCTTAATTACTACTTGCAGATCTCAAATAGTGTTTCATTTACTTGGGGGAGGACAAAAAGGTGGGAGACTGTCGTTTCTGGACAAGATAGTAATTTAAATGTGCCAAGAATTCAACCAAAACTCTTAACAGACAAGAACAATGGTCCACTATTTTTTTTTACACGTTCTCACTTATTTGTCTTACACGCCTATGTCTCATTATCCCACTGCATGGCTTGTGTGTTTTGACTCAAACCAACTACCCAAACCTAGAAGAATGATTAGAAAATGTTTCCTTTTGTAGCTTGAACATTATTTCTGTGCTTCAGCTGTTGAAACATAGTAAAGAATTATGATTTCTATGTTGAAAAGGAAAAGAGCCAAATTTGTTAATGGCTAGTCAGAATTTTTGTTGCCAGTAATGGATTGTTTAGAGGAATATTTACACAGTACTTATGAAGTCTAATTAATATACTTGATTATTTTCATCTAAGAAGAGCATTAAATGTTTTTCCCTGATATTTCTGTAATATTTTGAGAAAGGAAATAGTTCAATAACACAATTGAGTAAGACAAGCTTCTATTTATTGGCCGATACTACTTTTATATTTCATATGTGCCTGGAGACTCTATAATCACAAAAAATAAATATATATGGACTGCTTATATTGTAAGAGAGAAAAAAATAACTGTTTACTTTCACGAATGTCCCAATCTTCTAATCATAATGTACCTTTACTTTTATGTGCCAATGAAAAGAACACCTCCTACAAGAAAAAGTCTAAATATATTGAAGAAATTATCCCTATGATGGAGTTTTATAATATAACTTTAAAAAAATACGTGAACATACGCCCGTACAATGAGCACAAGCCAATATCGCTAAATTGTATATCATTTTAAGGGATAAAAAATCCTTTTACTGGTGCTTGCATTTAAGGGTGTAATTTGAATACCTAGGAAATCAATATCTGCTTTACTATGTGATTACAGTCAAATAATTGAAGTATCAGACAAGCAGTGAACCACAGGGTTTTTCTGTGCAAACAGCAAGGCATTCTGACTATAAAGCTCCTCTTAATGCTAGTGGACCTCAGGCTGTAATTACATAAAACTTTTAAATGTACTATTTTTTCAAAAGATCCTGTTGGGGTAATCATTCAAGGGAAGAAAAAAATTTCTAAAAATATCAGAATTGACACTTCCTGCTGAGGCAAGAAAGAAGGAATGGTTTAAAGGTAAATTGATAAGGAAGATTCTGGAGGACTCTCATTCACAGCACCTAACAATGCCGTCCTCCTGGTCATTTGGAGCATTTCGTGCACAGCTTGGAGTATCTTAGAAGCATTCAGCTTCATTGTTCACCAGATAATCAGGGATGGTGCTTTTTCGTTATTCACTTCCAAAGGCTTAAATCTCTCTTTCTGGACGACTCTCGTATCTTCTACTGAAAATACTTTCTATCTGATCGGAGTAAATTCTTCGAAACTAGAGCCAGTGTGCTATTGCAGCCACTGAGCCAGTCCTTACTACACACTTTATCCAGCAATTCCTGGATCAAAGACAAATGTGCCTTCAGGGACAACCAGGTTGGGTTGAACTTAAATAGGACAAACAGTTAAAAATGGCAACTGATACTTAGTGTCAGGGTTAGGTTGGAGTGGACTCAGAGCATGACAGAGTGTCCTCCCTATGCTGTCTTTCAGCTTCAGTGCTTTAGTGGACATTTCTGTGTGTGAGAAATTCGGCCCAGTTTTTCTGATCTTTAAATTAAAAAAAAAAAAAAAAGAATTTTACACATTTCTGTAAAATGTTTCAACTTACAGATATTGGCAAATTGGTTACTAGCCAACAGGCTTTTGTGGGAAAGTAATTTCTTCATAAATTTATATGTAAATTATTTTGTGTAGTAGTCATTTGAAGTAATTATAAAGCATAGAAATTAATTTTATTTATTGTTGTATATCATTGATAACTTACGATGTTACTAGAGTTACCAAACATATTTTTTGTACACATAGAGTGATACTGCAAAATTAAAGTATTTGAATATGCTTTATAACTCTAATTTCCCATTTAAATAAAACATTTCATTGGCCTTAAGAGAAGCTGAGTTAAAGGCTCTTACTTTTGACAATGCACACTGTAAAAGCTTCCATGTAATGTAATCTATAAAATTACTTCCTGATTTCAAAGATATTTCCAATTTGGATGATGTCATCAATTTCAACTCTACACTTATTGCAATGAGGTCATTATTTTCCTCGTATTTCTCGATTAAGAAAAAAGAAACAAACGAATATATCACATGTGACATTGTTTAATCAATAATAATAATTATTGCATTTTAAGGAAAAGACTATATTTTAACAAATATTTTATCATATTCAGTCACTTAAAGTCCTTGTTATATTATTTCTGTATATTATGTCTATTTCTCTACAGTATAATGGGCATTTTGTCAAACAAGTCAAACTAAAACTTTAAATTTCATGATTATAACTAACATGCTATATAGTACATGCTGAAGGAGAGAGGACTAGAGAGTATTCTAAGTTATTTCTCCAATGTCTAGGTTCTAGAGACTGTGTATACTTTTTCTTGATCTTCAAAAGTAACACAGGAAATGAGTAGTCACATGAAGAGTGTCATAAAATTGTGCTTGCTGAGCATGGTGGTGCATGCCTATAATCCCAGCTACTCAAGAGACTGAGGCAGGGTTTAGTAAACTATGGTTCATTAACATATAAGGCCAAATTACTAAATTATTTCCTATTAATTACATTGATTTTATCAGCAGGTTTTTGATACCTGCCCAGCAATTTTAGCCTGTTCCTCTGTTCATAACACTTGGGCCATTATCATTCTCTCCTGCATGGCTGTTTTGCACTTTCAAACAATATTTAAACAATTACAAATAAACAAATGTCTACGATTACAGATAAACACATTTTTTTTTTCTTGATATTCAAGACCAGTCAAAGTTTGGAACTAATTAGTTATTCTTGCCTTATTTCATAATACATGGTGTATACTCAATATGTAAGCAATATATACTCAATGCACTTAATATAACATGATGAATATCTAAAGTACTCTATCAGATATCTCAAATAAGACTTACATTTATGTCTCAAAATTTGGTAAGTTTCTATGCATTTTCTGGAATACCTTTCTTCTGACTGACTATCCTTAAAAATGTTACCTAATTATAATAGATGCATTATTCTTTATTTCTTAGTCCCAATATCAAAAATCTCTTTTTATATTTGATGAACTTGGTGGATGACAGATGTTGTCTCATACTACAAAAACCCAAATATCTGATATTCATGGCTGAAGTCTCCTATACAATGAAAACACACGAGTGACCTTTGCTTGGGAAGTGAAATGTACCTCCTCTGTATTTTGAATTGGAAGCTAAGGTTAACAAAAAGCAAGAGTGAAGAAATGCTAGTGTTGACAGAAGTGGTAGCAGTGGTATACAGTCTACAGACAGAAGTAACCCTGTGAGCAAGGGTAGTGTCCTGTGTCCTTTTTATGGATAGGTTACATCTAGTGTTCTACTGGTTGTTGTAATGTTATTCTTGCCTGTGGCTTGGGATGCATGGCATTCTTTTCTCTTGTTTGTTTCCATATCCTTGTTTTTCAATTGTACCAGTATTTCTGTGACCTTTGCATCTTTCAAATAATTTATTTTTTATTCAATCACAAATCAGTTTTTAGTGCTTGCAACCAAGAAACTGGAGAATAACATACATTGGTAATGGGACTAGGAGAGTAAAGGCAACTGGTATCCAGCTGTTGCCCAAGAATTTCTCTGTCTTATTAAATAAAAATATTATAGAAATATGTAGATTGTTTTCACCTGTCAGGGACATTAATTTGCCTTTCCCATTTTTTCCCTCCAGATTCTTAATTCTTAATTCTTAAATTTTGTGCAGTAATTTAAACTGTTTATTAGTTTAATTCTTATTTTAGTGTATATATATTGAGAAAAGATCTCACTCTGTGCCCAGGCTGGAGTGCAGTTGCACAATCAGAGCTCACTGCAGCGTTGTCTTCCTGGGCTCAAGCGATTCTCACATCTGAGTCTCTTTAGTAGCTGGGACCACTGGCATACACTACCATTCCTGGCTAATCTGTTAATTTTTTTGTAGAGATGGGGTCTCATTGTATTGCTCAGGCTGGTCTGAAATTGCTGGGCTCAAGCAATCCTCTTGTCTTGACCTCCCAAAGTGCTGGAATTATAAGTGTGCACCACTGTGCCCAGCTGTAAAGATTTTAATAATCTTCTCCTATCAAACATAAACCTCCACATTAGTCTACAAATTAAAAATATTATATTGATAAAACAGGAAAACAGAAATTAATAGACAAGCAATATTCCCATGAGGATAAGAGATATATCCCATAACATGTAGAGGTTTGACATCTCTGTAAATCATCTGAGGAAAAGGGATTTATGTACATGTTGAGATATTCCCCTCAAAACAAAGGACAATTTTCTTTACCTTGTGCTCTGCTATTTAATATGGGAAATATTGCCTAGTGGACTTCATTTATAGTGGAAAGGCATCATATGATATGTTTTGACCTACTGACATGCAAATCAGGTGATTAATATATACATTTTATCATTTTTAATTCTATTAAGGCAGAACGTGGTAGCTCACACATGTAATCCTAGCACTTTGGGAGATGGTGGCAAGAGGGATCACTTGAGCCCAGGAGTTTGAGGCCAACCTGGGCAATAAAATAAGAACTCATCTCTAAATAATAAATAAATAAATAAATACTAATTTTATCAATTTAATGGTCAAAATTTGAATTTCCTTATTATTAGTGAAAGAGTATCTCTTTATATAAAGATCATTTAAAACGTGTGTTTTGAAGCTATTGATTTCATTTGTATAACACTATTACTCAAATATCTTTATTTTTAGGTAGGCAACATACTTATTTTTGCTTTATGGTTTCTCTCTTTCTCTCTCTCGTGTGTGTGTTATGTATAAGGTCATGATCCCACATTTTTATTTTCTACATTATAGTATGTAATAATTTTGGAATTTTTAATATAATTAGTGATTTAGAAATATAGGGGTTGGGCGTGGTGGCTCATGCCTGTAATCCCAGCACTCTGGGAGACTGAGGCAGATGGATCATGTGGTCAGAAGATCGAGACCTTCCTGGCTAACACAGCGAAACCCTGTCTCTACTAAAAATACAAAAATATTAACCAGGTGTGGTGATGGGCACCTGTACTCCCAGCTACTTGGGAGACTGAGGCAGGAGAATGGCGTGAACCTGGGAGGTGTAGCTTTTTTAATGTGAGCACTTATAGTTATAAATTTTCCTCTTAATATTGCTGTCACTGTTTCCATAGGTTTTGTTATGTTCTATTTCCATTATAATTTGTTTCAATGAATTTTTAAATTTTCTTCTTAATTTCTTTATTGACCCACTGGATACTGGGAGCATATTTTTAAAATTTTCATGTGTTTATATAGTTTCCAAAATTTCTAGTTTATTCCATTGTGGCCAGAGAAAATGTTTGATATTATTTCAATTTTTGAATAAGACTTGTTTTGTGAACTAATATATGATCTATCCTTGGGAACAATTCATGTGCTGAGCAGGAAAAAATGTGTATTTGGCAGCTATTGGATAAAATGTTCTGTTAATACCTATTAGGTCAATTTGGTCTACAGTGCAGATTATGTCTGATTTTTTTTGTTGGTGTTGATTTTCTGTCTGGAAGATCTTTCCAATGTTGAAAGTGGATGTTAAAGTTTCTAGTTATTATTGCATAGAGATCTATTTCTCTCTTTAGCCCTAAAAATATTTGCTTTATATATATGTATAATATTATATTTATATATATACATATATTACATTATATGTATATATATACACACACATATATATAAATAAATATATATATATATATACGGGTGCTCCCAGTGCTGGATGCATATATATTTACAATTGTTATGTCCTCTTGTTGAATTGACCCCTTTATCATTATATAATGATCTTCTTTGTCGGTTCTTAAAGTTTTGTCTTGAAATCTGTTTTGTCTGATATACTTATAGCTACTCTTGCTCTATTTGGTTTCTATTGGCATGAAATGTCTTTTTCCATCGTTTTATTTTCAGTTTATATGTATCTTTACAGGTGAATGTGTTTCTTGTAGGCAACAGATCATCGGGTCTTACTCCTTTATTCATTCAGTTTTTCTATGTCTTTTGGTTGGATAGTTTAGTCCATTTACATTCCATGTTACCAGTCACAAGCAAACACTTATTTCTGCCATTTTGTTTTTTGTTTTATGCTGTTTTGTTTTCTTCTCTTTTTTCTTTCTTTCCTGTCTTCCTTTTAGTGAAGAAGATTTTCTCTGGTTGTATGATTTAACTTTCTGCTTTTTATCTTTTTTTGTGTATCTATTGTATATTTTGTGATTTGAGTTTATCCTAAGGCTTGCAAATACTATCTTTTAACTCAGTATCTTACACTAATGACAACACTGATTGCATAAACAAAGAGGCAAAAGGAACACCAATAACTCAGATTTGTGCCTTTTGAGGTTATTTCACAGATCCTGTAAGCATGCTTCATTCTTTTTTATTATTTTTTCTTTTATGTACTCTGACTGTGTATTTCCAAGTAGCCTGTCTTCAAGCTCACTAATTCTTTCTTCTACTCCATCAATCCTTCTTTTAAGAGACATGCATTCTTTAGTATAGCAATTGCATTTTTCAACCCTAGAATTTCTGCTTGATTCTTTTTACTGATTTCAGTCTCTTGGTTATATTTATCTGATAGAATTCTGAAATTTTTCTCCATGTTGTATTGAAATACTTTGGGTTTTCTCAACACAGCTACTTTGAATTCTCTGTCTAAAAGGTCACACATATCTGCTTCTCCAGGATTAGTCCCACATTCTTTATTTAGTTGATTTGGTGAGATGATGTTTTCTTAGATAGTCTTGATGCTCGTAAATATTTGTCAGTGTCTAGGCATTGAAGAGTTAGGCATTTATTGTAGTCTTTGCAGTCTGGGTTACTTTGTGCCCTTCCTTCTTGGGAAGGCTTTCCAGTTATTTGAAAGGACTTGGGCCTGAAACCCAATAATGCTGTGGTTCTTGCAGACTCATAGAAGTACCACTTTGGTGATCTTAGATAAAATCTAGAAGTCTCTTGATTACCATCCAGAGACTCTTGTTTTTTTCCCTTACTTTCTCCCCAGCAGAGTCTCTTTCTCTGTGACATGTTTCCTGGACTTGGGGGTGAAGACACACAAACACTCCTGTGGTCACCACAACCAGAACTGTGCTAGTTCAGACCTAAAGTCAGCACAGCACTTGGTATCACCCAGCACCTACTCTAACAACTACCTGGCTACTATCTAAGTTCACTCAAGGCCCTAGGGCTCTACAACCAGCAGGTGGCAAAGCTAGCCAGGTTTTCGTTCTTCCTTTCAGGGCAATGAGTTCTCCCAGGCCCCAGGTAGGTCTAGATATGTTGTCTGGGAACCAGAGATTGAAGTAAAAAACATAGAAAATTACCTTATGTTCTATTCAACTGTGGCTAAGCTGGCACTCAAACCACAAGACAGAGACTCTCCCCGTCTTCTCTCCTGTGCCCACCAGTCTATGGGGGTTCTGCCAAGCCACAATCAATATTCACTTAAAGCCCAGGGACTCTTCAGGTAGCTTGTGATGAATGCTGCCAGGCCTGGGACTCACTCGTCAGGGCAGTGGGCTACCCTCTGGATCAGGACAGGTCCAAAAATGCTGTCCAACCGTCTAGGCCAGGACTCAAGGACCCCAAGAGCCTGCTTAGTGCTCTACATCACTTGGCTGAGGTGATACATAAGGTACAAGACAGAGTCCCATTGACTTTTTCCCTGCTTTCTCAAACAGAAGGGTTTCACCATAGTCACCACAGCTGGAAATGTGCTGGGTCACACCTGAAACAAGCACGTTTCAGAGCCCAGTGCCCATGGCATATTACCTGGACATCAATGTTGGTTATTTAGGACCCAGGTAGTCTTTAGTCAGCAAATGGTAAATCCTGGCATGTCTCCACCATGATAGGGCAACACTGAGTTCAATGTGAAGTCACTCAGTCACTGCTTTCTCCCTTTCCCAAGCACACAGATTTCTCCACACTATAAGACCACTGCCATTGGTAGAGAAAGGGTGGCACAAGCACTCCCTTAGCTATCCCAAAGCACTCCCTTAGCTACCCCAGCTGGTGTTTCAGTGGGTTGCATGCCTACCCCAGTCTACTGGCTCTGCATCCAGCTCAGAACTAGGACTTGCCCAGGAATTTCAGTCCTTGTAGTCTATACTGCCCCTCAAGTTCACTTGGGGCCGCAGAGCACTTCAGCCGTGGTGGTGATATTTGCTGGAACTCAGGCTCTGTCCACTGGGATGGACCATTCCCTTCTAGCTACGGCCATTCCAAATGTTCCCTTTCTGGGCAGAGGTCAACTGAGTACAATCCAGTTCTGCTTTCCACTATGACAAGGCATCATAGTTCAATGAATAACCTCACAATTGTTGTGCTCTCCTTTGAAGTGCAGATTCTTTACACCATGTGGCCATTGCAGGGGATGGTGGAGGGATGATGACAGCAACTCAAGACTTTCTTTTCTGCTTTCTTCAATGTCTCTTTCAGTGCTATCAGATTAAAACTATGTACCATGATTGCTCACCTACTTTTTGGTCCTTGTGATGGTGGTTTTTCTGTGTAGTTAGTTGATAAAATTTGGTGTCCCTATTGGAGGAACAAAAATGTAAGCTTCTATTTGGTCATCTTGCTCTGGAGGATTTCTTTTTGTTGTTTATTTCTCTCCTCCTTCCTTTCTTTCTCCCTTCCTCCTTTTCTTTCTTCCTCTCTGCTATTTTTTCTTTGTGTCTATATTTCCTTTGTTGTTGTCACTTGTCACAGCCTTTCTTTCATAGTTTTACTTCCAGGTGATCTTTTAAATTCCCGGCTACTTTTTTCGTTCTTTATCTAGTGGGCTTAATATATAGGTTGATTCAATTTCTTTCCATTATTTTTATATAAAAATAAAATATTGCTGTTGTTTCTCAATTCAAGCAAATGTGATTATTGAATTCAAAACTGAGAAACAAATAGTGATCTAATGTGATATCTTCTTCTCCTCATACTTTTGATTTTAAAATTCAGTTTAAGTAGAAAACCGGTATTATCATAGAATATTACTTGTGTGCTCATAAAGGTAGAAGGCTCCAAATTAGGAAAATCTTTTGTCTTAAGAAGATTATGCACAGTTGAATTAGTACTTTCACTGTCTGAATTCTTCAGGAATGACATACATTACCATGTGGGGTGTTCAGGAGGAAGTGCTCTTGTAATTAACACTATGCAGGGAAGGAAGCAAGCAGTTTGGAGAAGGGGGGAAGTTGAGCCACCATGTAGTCCTAACCAAGACCTCAGCTAAACCAGTAGGAGCTCTAGACTTGTAATGAAACTTCAGATTTTCTCCCAGATAGGATGAGGGGAATATCCTTTAATAGATTCACATTTATTGGCTATTATGAGAGATGCCTGTTGAAGAATGTCTGACCTTGAGCAAGGCAGTTCCTTTAACCAAGGCAAAGCTTAAAATAGGCTGACAGCTGAGGAATACGTGTGACAGTTATTCCAGAAAATGGGAAGATAAGTATCTCAATCATGAGGGCATATCTAGAAGTAACATCACAGTGTCCACCTCAAGTACTGTTGAAATTGACCATTTTTCAGTGTGAGAATCATAGAGATACTACTTCTGGATGAAATGAATAGGCAGTGTGTACATGTAAACAAATGTAAATGCTAATTATATAATCATATTTTAAACATCGTTCATTTCCTGTGAAGCCTGAAGAAATGTATTATTTGTATATCCTCAAAAAAAAAGTTGTACCTTACATTGTATTTTAAAATTATTATGTACACATTACTCATAAGTATAGAAAGAAGCTAAAAAGCTTAAGAAAACAAAAATAAACAATACTTTTATTGGAAAATTTTGTTATAATTGTGATATGCAAAACATTCTATTTTACACCTCTTAAATTGAACACTTTCAAAATGAGAATGAGAATTTTGTTCCAGAAAATGGTCAGGCAGTAGTAGAGTTAGCATTTATTGAGCATTAATATATGCAAGGTAATCTACAGCTTATTTTTAATTATTATTATTGAGATGGAGCTTTGCTCTTGTTGCCCAGACTAGAGTCTAGTGGCATGATCTCAGCTCACTGCAACCTCCTCCTCCTGGGTTCAAGCAATTCTCCTGCCTTGGTCTCTTGAGTAGCTGGGATTACAGGCACTCACCACCATGTCCAGCTAATTTTTGTATTTTTTAATAGAGACAGGGTTTCACCATGTTGGCCAGGCTGGTCTCGAACTCCTGACCTCAGGTGATTCACCCGCCTTGGCCTCCCAACGTGCTGGGATTACAGGCGTGAGCCACTGTGCCTGCCATCACTTTTAATTCTTTACAGATCCTAGAAAGTGAGAATGTATGTATGTAATTAAAAGAGATATTATTAGCCTGGTGTGGTGGCTGGCACCTGTAATCCCAGCTACTGTGGAGACTGAGGCAAGATAATTGCTTGAACCCAGGAGATGGAGGTTGCAGTGAGCCGAGACCACACCACTGCACTCCAGCCTGGGCAACAGATTGAGACTCCATCTCAAAAAAAAAAAAAAAAAAAAAAAAAGCGACGACAACAAAAGAAAATATTTTTTTTCCTTCAAATATTAACATAAATATTAAATATACTGGCTATATTACATGCCCTTCATCCTGACAAAAAGTCAATCATTTCTTCATTTTTTTTTTTCTGACTGAGGAATAAAAGCTGTTCCAGAACTGAGATGTAGCATTATATTTCCCACCAAAAATATCCCAACGCAATGTAATTATTTAAAATAATAGGAAAGATAGCAAATTGACATGGAGAAATTATTACTCACAGATAAAAATGGTAGTGATAGAGACTAACTTTTCAGGAAGGTCCTTTACATTTAAAGACCTTGTAATGTGTTTGGAGAAAGGGGAAATAAACATAGAAAGCAAAGAACATTGGAAGTGATACAAAACAATTCACAATGGAAAACAAGTGACATTAAAATGTAGGGTGAGATAACAATAACAGGTCATAAAATAAATCCTCAGGATTTCAGTGGAAAAAGAATTTAATGAGAACTCTAGTAACCTAGAGATCTTTATTTAAAGCAATGAGCTTTATCTGCGACTCAAAGAATTCTGAAAATTTGGGTAGTTGGAAAAATTGGGTAAGATAAGTGATGGAAGAAAACTGAAGAATGTGAGTATTATTTAGTCAACTATTATTAGGATTATCCCTTTTAGGAAGGGAATGCTGACTAAGTGTGAAGGGTCTTCAATCTGAGGCAAACAATTCTTAAACAGAGTGAAAAATTATACTTTCTTTCCAGACATGTATGACAAGAGAACCATGTAAGAACAACTAACA
Source organism: Macaca mulatta (assembly GCF_049350105.2). NCBI lineage: Eukaryota > Metazoa > Chordata > Mammalia > Primates > Cercopithecidae > Macaca > Macaca mulatta. The sequence continues at coordinate 91,265,071 of NC_133409.1, read as the reverse complement.
AAATTTCCTCCTTGCGTAGAAATTCATCTGAAGATATCAAGAATATCCAAATATAATACCTAAGATATATACTAATATATTTAGTGTGAGTGAATAAACAAATCTAAAATCTAAGTATACTGCAATTTTCTCTATGTATGCTTTTAGGAGCTTAGTAATTAATAAACGAGTCTTCTTTTTTCATCAAAGAAAAGAGCTATTCCGACACTAAGGAAGGAAAAAAACTACAGTTATTCACATTGTCAAATGGAGATATTATTTTTGTTACAGAAATCCTTTAAAGGTTGGTTTTCTCTTGTGGGGAAAAAGGACAGTGGTCATTACATTGAAAAATGTCCAGTAGAGTAGAAAAATAGCATATCTACTACTAATAAATTTTTTAAAAAAACTAAAAAATTAAAAAAATAACAACAAAAAATGTATTAATAGGATCACTGCTCCATAAGAAGTATAATTTTGGTCTAAATACTTCACAAATTTTTTCTGAGTACTCTGTTAACTTGTGTAATCGACATTAAAAAAAGAGAATAAGAACAACTCAAAACTCTTTATTGCTAGCATTTTTCTGTGACTGTTTTTAGTACCAATACTGTGTGTAATTTAAAGTCAGTGTCCTGGGCTTAGGAAGGCCTAATTATTTCTTCTTCTTCCTCAGTATTTCATGCTTGCTTCTCTAGTTCAATCCTCCATCTCCTGGCTTGGTGGTTACTGACCCAGTGACCCAGTATATACTCTCTCCCTTCCTTCTATTACATTATCCTCCTGAATGTTGTAGAACAGGAGTTGGCATTTTTTAAAAAATGTAAATGGCAAAATAGTAAATATTTTAGGTTATGTGAGAAATAAGGTCTCTTTTGCAAATACTCAACTCTGCTGTTACAGGTGTGAAATCATCTGTAGGCAATATAAATAAATTGGCATGGCTGTGTTCCAGTAAAACTTTATTTCAATAAAAAGGGCTGTGGTTTGCCAGCCCATGTTGTGGAACATGTATTTATTAAAGTGATTCTGGATTCACTAAGATAAAGCGGGCAATGTCTGCTTCAAGAAGTGGGAGAATGATAAGTGAATATATACCATATGATGGGAAGACTGCAGTTATGAAAGTATAATACCTTAGGGCACCTTAGAAAAGATGTTATCCTTGTCTTGAAACCCTATGCACTCTTTTATTTCCCTATGCTTTAACCACACCATTCCCTGTAAACAAAAACAGCTTTCACTACTGAAATATTTGTCTCACCTTCACTTATGACATAAATATTCCTGCTAACTTTGTTCTGTCATACATATCACCCACAAATTGTCTAAACAAGAACTTGCTAATCATAAAATTCAACTTAAATATTATTTTCTCACTATGATTTCCCTTGCGTATCCTTTATTCTAATATATTTTACTAGAGAAATTCAAAGCACAAAATAATAATACATTTTTAATTGAGCTATATAATTGGTATATAATATTCCAATTTTAAAAGAAAAAAAACCTGACAATCTAAGAATTTTGTTTTCTTATGCACATTAATAAATAAAGGCACAGTGATTCTGAATAGTTCATTTATTTTCCTAAATTTAGTAAAAACTTGTGTCAAACATTTGCTTGAAACTGCAGAAGCAGATTTTCTTTTCTTTATACCAGCCTATCTCAATTATAGAACTTGTCAACTTTATTGCATTTATTTTTTTTACACTTCTATTTGTAGCTCTGAGTTGAAAATTTCTGAAAGACATATTTTTATATGCCTAATGCTTTATATAGTTCATGAAACTTACTGTTCTAAAAAGGTTTAAGAAATACATTTTTAAAAATAAATTTATAAAATTGTCAAATGTGCTCAGATTTATTATCAATCTTTCCTGCCTAGTATATAACTGTTTATCTATCCCTATGGACCATTATACATATATGATAAAAGAGACAATGAAAGATTTACTTCCCAATTCAAGAAGCATGCTAGATATTTATCAAAGTGACCTACGGACAAACTACATCCCTTGAAGATATAATCAATTAAATTATACTGGGCTGAGAGAAGGATTCAATTTTACATTGTTGAAACCATGTAATATATTGCCAACAATAAGGCACATGGGTACATTATCAGATGAATAGACTCCAGAATGCCATCACCAACACTTTATAAACTTGGAGTTTCTACTTTTAACACCAGATCACATAGCTAAGTTTGGATTGATAGATGAGATTTTTCTCGGTCTCACCATTGCTTCTGGCCACTGCTGCTGATATCAATGAAATATATATATAAAATATTATACATACTATATTATACATTATATATTGTATGTATACATATATATTATATATTATATGTATACACAATATATTTTGTATTATATATCCATAATATATTATATATTATGTGTATAATATGTATTATATTATATGTATACATAATTATTACATATTATACATATAATGTTATATATATATTATATATTATATATATATCTTTCCTTGATACCAGCAGCAGTGGCCAGAAGCGATGGTGAGACCAAGAAAAATCTAGTGTGTGTGTATATATATATATATAACATTATATATACTAGATTATATATTATGTATAATATATTATATAATATATATAAAATATTATATATAGTACATAAATATATATAATATTTAAGTGTAAATTGCCCTGTTTAAGGTATTTTTGTTAGCCTGAACACACACTAAGACAGTTTGATGAAATGTATTATTTATAATGCCTTTATTATTCAGCAATGACATTTTTTAAAAAATTGATATCATATTTTTTAAAAAATTGATATCACATATTTCAGGTATATAAAATATTATGTTTTAAGAATAAATCCTACTGTGATTATATATTTTTTACTTTTTATACTTATGGCTACCAAAATTTTAAATAATTCATTTTTATTCAGTAGTTTATATTTTAAATATCTTATATTACAGCAATCCTATTCTGACAGTAATTACTTGAAGTTAGGTTAAACTTCACTGGTTTAGGGCCCAATCTCCCACAAGACTGCCCTTGGATCAGACACTTGCTGCAAGCTGAGAAGTTCCTAGGCCACACACATTTCTGACCAAATGGCTGTCATTTCAAGAGTTCCCATGACCCTCTCAGCTTCCATAATTCACTAGAATGAGTCATAAATCTTAGAAAAGCATGATACTTACAATTACAGCTTTGTTATGAAGCAAGTAAATCAAGACTAGCCAAAAGAGAAACCCATAGGGAAAGGTCTGGGAGGGTCTTAAAGGTCACATTTCCATGTCCTCTCTGTGTGAATTCAGAACACATCACCCTCCTGATGTGTCAGTGCATATCAGCAACAGGCAGTACACTCAAGTATTAATTATGTTTTATTGTATAGAAATGATTGTTCAATTCATTGGAAACATGATTGAACACAATCTCTATCCCTTATTTGTTCTCAGTAGGTTGAGCTAATACTATGTGACTCAAAACTCCCAGTCTCTAATCACATGTTTGGTCTTTTTCAGATAGCCTGTCCCCATTCTAAAACTATCTCCAGGCCCATCAGAGTCCCCTCATTAGCATGAACTCAGGTGTAATCCTCTAGGCCCATAATAAATAAAAAGATAGTAATAAACCTGTGGAATGTCAAAGATTTAGAGGCTCCATCCCAGAAACGGAGAAAAAAAGTCCAAATTTTTTATTATCTAAGAATTACACTAAGATTTCACTTTAATTTTTAAAAGAAAACAATTGAGATAAAATATTATACTCAGAACAAGTCAAGAGATCTTAAGTATAATCTCAATTTCAATCAGACTAAATGCAAGTTCAATGGGTGTCTTAGAATAGCCTATTATAGCTATCACATTAATGGGTAGATAGCAAAATAATTCATATGAATGTCAATAACTTCTAACTTTGGAAATATTTATGTTTCTGGTCTAATTGAGCATGGTCAAAAGAGTAAATCAATCTGATTTAATGCAACCCATTTTTATAACCCTATGACAATGAGGGAACCACAAATACCAGTCTCATTTTTCACAGAATCATTTTGGGAAGAAGATAAACTTTTAGAGTATATAATCCTTATCAAGTCCTAAAATGTAATCATCCACATATTATTTGGGAAAAATGTAAAACCCATCTTCTTGCCCTCAAATTTGTCAACATAATTTAAACAGGGGCAAATTACTTAACTTCCAATTTGATTTTTTTTGTCTAAAATTAGATAAGGGAGATATTGGTTTATATAATCAAAAAAAATGTACCATGTTAATTATTATTAAATTTTTAAGTATGAAATATTAAATATTTTTGAATTTTTTTATGGTGTAATTAAATATCGAGACTACAAAGTTTTGTGACATAATGTTTTGTACAATTTTACCTTCTCCCCACTTCTGCAAACCTTAGTGCCTATGACAAAAATTACTTAATAGTTTTAATTAATGGCTATAATGGAGAAAAACAAATTTTACATTACAATATTTTACATACTGTTTTGTCTAAAAATTGGCAAAATCACATTTCATTCATTAACTTAAAATCACTTTATTATTTTGAGAATACGTCAAATCCTAATAAACATAACTTAGAAAATAGAAAAAGGTGAATTTGTTTTAAATATTTAATATATTACTATCATCTGCACAAAAATATTAGAATTATCAAAATACAAATTGAAGGTAATTTTTAAGTAGTTATTATTAGCAAGACTAAATAGCAGTAGGTGGCAGATATAAAAATAATTTATTTCACTTTTGATGGACATTCCTGTCTTTCAGAATGTCAATCTTGTAATTTGAAAATGTGTATGAAAATAATGTTATTTCTTTTTGTTTTTTCCATGTAGCTTATCTGTTCATTATATATTGGCAGTAATAACATTGTTTGAATTGCTACATTTCTCCTCAGATAACAAATAAATCTAACCCCCAAAATAGCAATGACATATGGAGGACAATTTAGTGAAAATAATTTCACATTTTTCTTCATTCCTTTTAGAGGTTCTGTGTTGCTCTGGCCTCCATGGTATGAATCTTTCATTTGGGAACTATCCAGCAGGTACATATTGCTCTGAGATGACTGACAATCACAGTATGCTACAGTCATCACAGAGGGATGGGCAAGTGAGCCAGCCTGGCCAATAAGAATGCACCGTCTCTCGATCGGGGCAATTTCTATAAAGAAAAGAAGTGAGAAACATGTTTCCAACTTCTCCCCACCCCCACAGCGCCTGAAAAACAGACACTATCTATTCTGTTTTTTGAGATTGACAATGTAATGTGGGTCTAGGAACAGTCAGGTCTCTCATCACTGCAAGAATGTATTTGCAGAAGAATATGAAACCAGTATGCAAAGAGAAAAGACAGACTAAAATAAGATACAGAGAAATAAAATCAAGAACTCTGATGGTATTTTTGAGCACTCACATACAGCTTGTTTGAAAATAGTTCAACAAATAAATTTCACAGCTACATCAACTAAAAAATTGTTTTATTCATAAGTGATGTCTTGGTTGTCTGTTCATAATAAGCACTAGAGTTATGAATAACTTACCACTGTGGAAGTAAAAACCTAGAGACACCATAGTTTTTAATAAGCACTAGTGCAAGTTCCTTTGGGGCTTGAGAAATGTTTCATGAGCCTAAACTGATGCCAACTTTTGGAAATTTACCTCACTACACTCTGAACATCAGATAAACTATTTGTTTAATGATATGTTCATGTGAGGGGGAGGAATTGTATCATTGGAGTGCAATAGGCATAAAGATATATTATATTCTCTATGGAAAAAATTATAAGAAACTAGTGTAATACACTTTTTATTACATAAAATTAGGTATTTATCAAAGGCCTGTTAAAACCCAAATATAATGTCATTGTGGGTAATTTTTAAATCACGTTTTGTATTTATACATCATTATTCATTCTAGTTTTCTGCATACTTATGGTCACGTTAGTATACTATATTTGTCATAAAAATTATTCTTTTTAGTGATACTTAAATAATTAATATTACTTAGCCTAAAGCTGTATGAGGTTACTTATTTTTGTAAATAACAAAACTATAAAAATATAGTTTTGATATAAAGTTCAAAAAAAAGAAAATTATAGAATCAAGTAATCTTTGAGACTATAAATTAAAACATTGAACTATTGGTTTCTATCCCACTGTGTAAGGAGCTTGGAAGTCATCACTCACCCTCACAATAAATAAAACACTGAACAAACAGAAAATAAACAACCCGTTTGAAATTTGTCAGACTAAGGAGATTAGAGAGCAAATCTAAGGCCCCCAAATGTTAGAGACAGTGGGCAGATACAAAGAATTACAGCTTACTTGAGCAGAAGCACAGGAGCAGAAAGTACTGGAAATAGTACCATGATAGGAAAACACCAGTGAGTTTGATAGTTTAAAATGCCAGGGTGTCCAGTCTTATGGTGATGTCCACACTTCATGAGTTTTACCATTAGGAACTCTGCCAGGTTCATAATAAGGATTGAAGAAAAATCTCCGCATGCTTTTAGCAGTGTAGGGAAAATGTAACTATTTTGAAATATATCCAGACCATTCTGCTCTCCTTAACAAGACTTGCCTTCAATAGAAACTATTTTACCAGAGCCTAACCGAGTCAAGAGAAATTACATACTTAATTTAAAATATTGTGTATTAATAGAAAACCTGATGTATAATAAGACTAGCAGATCATGAGATGATCGCCATTGAAAAGATAGTTTGTCACTCGCAGTTCTCAAGAAGGGGCATGCTACATCCCAGGGATCCATGCAGGGAAGCTTGGGGTCAGTCAAAAGGCTGGAGGGAGAGAGTGAGAAGGAAGGAACTGTGTGCAAAAGCCTTGGTGTGGTTTCCTTTGGAAGTGATATGGTATGGCTCCGTGTCCCCACTCAAATCTCACCTTGAATTGTAATAATCCCCACGTGTCATGGGAGGGAATTGGTGGAAGGTGGCTGAATCATGGGTTGAATCATGGCTGAATCATGGCTGAAGGTGGGTTTTTCCTGTGCTGTTCTTGTGATAGTGAATAAGTCTCATGAGATCAGATAGTTTTATAAAGGGGAGTTCTCCCTGTACATTCTCTCTTGCCTGCTGCCACGTAAGAGGTGACTTTTCTTCCCCTTTGCTTCCTGCCATGATTGTGAGACCTCCGCAGCCATGTAGAACTGTTAGAACTGTGACTCAATTAAACCTCTTTCCTTTATAAATTACCCAGTCCTGGGTATGTCTTAAATGGCAGTGTAAGAACAAACTAATAAGGTAATTTGCCACCAGTAGAATGGGGTGCTGCTGTAAAGATATCCGAAAACGTAGAAGTGACTTTGGAACTGGGTAATAGGCAGAGGTTGAAACAGTTTGGACGGCTCAGAAGAAGACAGGAAAATGTGGGAAAATTTGGAACTTCCTAGAGCTTTGTTGAATGATTTTGACCAAAATGCTAATACTGATGTGGACAATGAAGTCCAGGCTGAGAGGGTCTCAGATGAAGATGAGGACCTTGTGGGAAACTGGAGCAGAGGTGACGCTTGCTATGTTTTAGCAAAGAGATTGGTGGCATTTTCCTCTGCCCTAGAGATTTATGGAACTTTGAACTTGAGAGAGAATGATTTAGGGAGTCTGACACAAGAAATTTCTAAGCAGTGAAGGGTTCAAGAGGAAGCAGAGCACAAAAGTTTTAAAAATTTGCAGCCCAACAATGCAGTAAAAAGGAAAAGCCCATTTTCTGGGGGGGATATTCAAGCCCACTACCTACATTTGCAAAACTAACAAGGAGCCAAATGCTAATCTCCCAGACAATGGGGAAAATGTCTCTAGGGCATGTCAGACACCTTCATAGTAGCCTCTCCCAATACAGGCCCTGAGGCTTAGCAGGAAAACATGCTTTCCTGGCCCTGAATCTCAGCTGCTCCAGTCATGGTTAAAGGGGTCAAAGTATAGCTCAGGCCATGGCTTCAGAGGGTGTAAGCCCCAAGCCTTGACAGTTTACACGTGGTGTTGAGCCTGCAGATGCATATAATCCAAGAATTGAGGTTTGGGAACCTCCACCTTGATTTCAGAGGATGTATGGAAATGCCTGAATGTCCAGGCAAAAGTTTGCTGCACAGGCATGGGCCTCATGGAGAACCTCTTCTTGGGCAGTGCAAAAGGGAAATGTGGGGTGCGAGCCCTCACACAGAGTCCTTGCTGGGGCATGCCTAGTGGAGCTGTGAGAAGAGGATTACCTTCCTCCAGCCCTCAGAATGGTAGATCCACTGACAGCTTACACCAGGTGCCTGGAAAAGCTCCAGACATTCAATTCTAGCCCATGAAGGCAGCTGGGAGAGAGGCCGTACCCTGAAAAACCACAGGGATAGAGCTGCCTGAGACCGTCGGAACTTAACTCTTGCATCAGTGTGACCTGGATATGAGACATGGAGTCAAAGAAGATCATTTTGGAGCTTTAAGATCTGACTGTCCCACTAGATTTTAGACTTGTAAGGGTTCTGTAGCCCCTTTGTTTTGGCCAATTTCTCCCATTTGGAATGGGTGTATTTACCCAATGCCTGTACGTCCATTGTATCTAGGAAGTAACTTACTTCTGACTTTATAGTATCATAGACAGAAGGGACTTGCCTTGTCTCAGATGAGACTTTGGACTGTGGACTTTTGAATTAATGCTGAAATGAGGTAAGACTTTAAGGGACTGTTGTGAAGGCACGATTGGTTTTGAAATGTGAGGACATGAAATTTGGGAGGGGCCCGGGGTGGAATGATATGGTTTGGCTGTGTCTCCACCCAGACGTCACTCTGTATTATAATAATCCCTAGCTGTCAAATATGAGGCCAGGTGGAGATAATTGAGTTATGGGGGCAGTTTTTCCCTGCTGTTCTCATGGTAGTGAATAAGTCTCAGATGATCTGATAGTTTTATCAATGGGGGATCCCCTTCACAAGCTCTCTCTTGCCAGCTGCCATGGAAGATGTGTCTTGCTTCCCCTTCATTTACCACTGTGACTGTGAGGCATCTCCAACCATGTGAAACTGTGAGTCAACTAAACCTTTTTCTTTTATAAATTATCCAGTCTCAAGTATGTCTTTATTTGCAGTGAGAGAAAAAACTAATACACTTGCCTTTTCTCAGATGAGACTTTGGACTATGGACTTTTAAGTTAATGCTGAAATCAGTTAAGACTTTAGGGGACTGCTGGGAAGGCATAATTGGTTTTGAAATGTGAGGACATGACATGAGATTTGGAAGGGGTCAGGAGTGAATTTTATAGTTTGGTTCTGTGTCCCTACCCAAATCTCACCTTGAATTGTAATTATCTCCATGTGTTGTGAGAGGGACCTAGTGGAAGGTAATTGAATAATGGGGGTGGGTTTTTCCCATACTGTTCTTGCAAAAGTGAGTAAGTCTCACCAGATATGATGGTTTTATAAAGGGGAGTTCCTCTGCACATGCTGTCTTGCCTGCTGCCATGTAACATGTGTCTTGCTTTCCCTTCACTTTCTGCCATGATGTGAGACCTCCCCAGCCATTTGGAACTGTGAGTTAATTAAACTTCTTTCCTTTATAAATTACCCAGTCCTGGGTATGTCTTTATTAGCAGTGTAAGAACAAGCAAATGCAGGAAGGAACAGGCAAGTTCTTGTCAGCAGTTTTAGTGTTGGTGACTTTGAATAATACCAGCAGGTTCTAGGGCATAAGGTCTCTCTCTTTTTTCTGGTACCTGACCCTGGGGTGATTAGGGCAGATGGATCATGGCCTGGAATGTGAGAGCTCCATTAGGAAGGGGTTGGGGTGTGGGCTCCAGATTAACTGGTTTGTACTGAAAAGCATGCTCATGGGTCAGTTGTTTAATATCTCAAGAAACTGGCAAACCCTATGAGAGGCAAACTTTAGGGTTAACAAGGCCCCAAATGTCAAAGCATCAGAATACAGAAAATAAAAATCATGGTTAATATAATACTCAACTCAAGATTCCTCTAACCTCATAATAGCAAAAAGGTAGACACAGCTCAAATGGCCATCACCTGAAAAGTGAGTAAACAACATATGGCATACAGAATATTATTTGGCAACAAAATAATAAAGTAATGACGAATGCTACCTCATAGATGAGCTTTGAAAATGTTTTGCTAAATGAAGGAAGTCAGTCACTTGTATTTAAAAAATAGTAATGGTTGCACAACTCTGTGAATATACTAAAAACCATAGAATGCATTAAAAATAACTGTAAGTGGATGACATTAGGATAAGCAGAGTGTATTTCATAAAAGTTTTTAAATGTGATACACAAACACTAAGCTGATATTGCAAGAAGAGTAAAATCATCAATAGCTACCCTATATTCCAGTAATAATTACATGGTAGTGGAAGTAGTGTTGCATCCACAATAACTTCAAAAAATGTAAAATGCCCTGGGACATTAACACCATAATGAGAAGTACCATGTGAAGAAAATTATGAAACTAATTAAGAGCCATAAAAGCAGTAATTTTTAAAATGGAGAGAAAGTCCATAATTATGGACATTAAGTAGTCAATTTTATAAAGAAACCAATTTTCTTAAAATAATGTATAAATCTAATTGTATCAGAACAGAGTATTGATGAGTTTTGAGGGTTGGGGTTGAAGCTTCAAAATTCTTCTAAATATTACATGAATTAAAATAAATTTAATATTAGAGCTTTTAAAATATCAAAATTGTGTTTTAGAATCAGAATAGATAATGAAATTCTAAATTTCAAAACAAAATCATCATATGAAAATTATTTATAATATTAATAGCATCACTATTATATTTAGTAGAAAATCAAAATTATTATATAAATGATCTTGAGAAACCTATTAATATTTTGGAAAAGAGTAAAGTCAGTGGTGAGGAGCCAAGATGGCTGATGTGCAGTTCCCACTGAGAAGATTGAAAATGGTGAGTGAATCCTGCTCCGTCATCTCAGGTACCCAGGTTCTCTCACTGGGACTTACTAGGCAGTGGATACAACACACTCAGAGTGAGGAAAAGCAGGTTAGAGTGATAACCTGGGAGTCTCATGGGATAAGGGGAACTCCCACACCCAGCCAAGGGAGGCGGTGAGTCACTGTGCTACTCTGCCAGGAAACCATGTCTTTTTCAAGCATCTGTGCATCCTGCAGATCAGGAGATCCCCTCATGAGACCACCTCACCAGGGCCTTGAGTCTTGAAGCAGAGTCTGAAGCAGAGTCGTGCTACCTAATTGCATTGTGGCCAGTGGCAGCAGGCTGGACACTGCCTAAGATGACTGAGTTCTTCAGGGTAGGAGTAGCTGCCATCACTGTGGCTCCAGTCAGCTGTTTTCCACTGCTGGTGTAAAGGAGACTGGGCAGTTTTGATCCAGAGGAATTTCCCACAGCGCGGCACAGAGGCTGTGGCCGATCATGGCCAGACTGCTTATTTAGCTGGGACCCAGATTCATCCCTTTTCACTGGGTGAAGAATCCCTGCAGCAATTGTAGCAACTTCAGCAAGAGGTTAACAGACAGAACTCTGATACCCATGTGAAGGAGCCCCTGAGGGGAGGGGCGGCCATGGTCTTATGTTCAGTGGACCTAGTCTTTCCTGCCTGCTGGCAGCCCAGATGTGGTGGATTCTCCCCACTGTAGCCAAACCTCCTCAGCTAAGAGGCAACCAGACTGCTTCTTTAAGCACGTCCTTTGTCCCATGCCACCTGACTGGGTGAGACGTCCAACCAGACACTTCATACAGTAGCATCCCAGCCGGCATCAATGCAGTGCCCCTCTGGGATGGAGCTCCCAGAGGAAGGAGCAGGCAGCTGTCTTTGCTGTTCTGAAGCCTCCAATGATGATACCTCCAGGTGCAGGGGAGACCCACGTAAACTGGGTCTGGAGTGGTCCCCCAGTAAACCACAGCAGCCCTACACAAGAGGGGATTGACTGCTAAAAACAAACAAACAACAGAAAGCAACAACAACAACAACAAATACCCCACAGATACCTTATCCGAAGGTCAGCAGCCTCCAAGATCAAAATTAGAAAAACCCATGAAGATAAGAAAGAATTAGTGAAATAACACTGAAAACTCAAAAAGCTAGAGTGCCTCCTCTCCTCCAAATGATTGCAACACCTCTCCTGCAAAGGCACAGAACTGGGCTGAGGCTGAGATGGATGACTCAACAGAAGTAGGCTTCAGAAGGCAGATAATAACAAACTTAACTGAGCTAAAGGAGCATGTTCTGAGCCAAAGAGAAGAAGCTAAGAACCATAATAAAACATTACAGGAGCTGTTAACCAGAATAACCAGTTTACAGGGGCACATAAATGACCTGGTGGAGCTGAAAAACACAGCATGACAAATTTACAATGCCAACACAAACATCAACAGACAATAGACGAAGCAGAGAAAAAAATCTCAGAGCTTGAAAACTATCTTGCTGAAATAAGACAGACAGACAAGGTTAGAGAAAAATAAAACATAAAAGAATGAACAAAATCTCCAAGAAGTATGGGATGATAAAGACTGAACTTACAATTGACTGGGGGAACTGAAAGAGACAGGAGAATAGAACAAAGTTGAAAAATATACTTCAAGATATTATTTAGGAGGATTTTCCCAACCTAGCAAGACAGGTCAACATTCAAATTCAGGAAATCCAAAGAGCCCCAATAAGATACTCCATGATAAGATCCACTGCAAGACACATAATTGTCAAATTCTGCAAGGTCAGAATGAAGGAAAAAATGTTAAGGGCAGCAAAGAGAAAGGCCAGGAAACCTACAAAGGAAAGCCCATCAGACTAACAGTGGACATCTAAAAGAAACCCTACAAGCCAGAAGACATTGGGGGCCAGTATTCAACATTCTTAAAGCAAAGAATTTCCAGCCCAGAATTTCATATTTGGCCAAACTATGCTTTATAAGCAAATAATAAACAAATTGCTTTTCCAACAAGCAAATGCTCAGGAAATTTCTCACCATTAGGCCTGCTTCCTAAAGAAAGTACTAAATATGAAAAGCAAAAACCATTAACAACTACAATTACTACAAAAAACCATTACTACAAAAACACATTAAAGTATACAGACCAAGGACACTGTGAAGCAACTACATTAACAACTCTGCAAAATAACCAGCCAGCATCATCATGACTGGATCAAATTCACAAATAACAATATTAATCTTAAATGTAAATGGGCTAAATGTCCCAATCAAAAGACACAGAATGGCAAGCTGTATAAAAAGGCAAGACTTAGTGGTGTGCTGTATTCAAGAGACACATCTCTTATTGGTGTGCAGTATGCAAAGACACACACAGGCTCAAAATAAAGGGATGGAGGAAAATTTACCATGGAAATGGAAAGCAGAAAAAAGCTGGGGTAGCAATCCCAGGTTTTGACAAAACAGACTTTAAACTAACAAAAATCAAAAAGACAAAGAAGGGCATTACCTAATGGTAAAGGGTTCAATTCAACAAGAGCTAACTATCCTAATTATATTATATATGCACCCAGTTTCATAAAACAAGCTCTTAGAGACCTACAAAGAGACTTAGACTCCCACACAATAATAATGGGAGACTTTAACCCCTCATTGTTAATGTTAGACAGATCATTGAAACAAAATATTAACAATAATTTTAAGGACTTGAACTCAACTCCGGGTCAAGTAGACTTGATAAATATCTATAGAACTCTTTACTCCCAAACAGCAGAATATACATTGTTCTCAGTGCCACATGGCACTTACTCTAAAATTGATCACATAATTGGGAATAAAACACTCCTCAGCAAATGCAAAAGAACTGAAATTATAACAGTCCATCTTGATTGTGCTGTGGTCATCATGATGGACTGTTATAATTTCAGTTCTTTTGCATTTTTAACCACAATTAAGAAACTCATTTAAAACCACAAAACTACATAATAATTGGACAAGTTACTCCTGAATGACTCCTGGGTAAATAATGAAATTAAGGCAGAAACCAAGAAGTTATTTGAAATCAGTAAGAACAAACACTTCAAAGATAAAGGTTACAAACATATTGTTACTACCAAACAATAATGGCTTGGGTAACTATGACAAATGGAGTAGTAGGGAACATTGAAAATATTTCACTGTAGAAATAATCATAAAAGAAATGTAGGGAATTAAGATTACTGAGCAGAATGTTGATATTATATGCCCTGACAATACAGAAGTGATACAATTAAAGTTGTTTTCTTCAAAAAAAAAAAAAAAAAGAACAAACAGACAATGTACCAGAATTTCTGGGACACAGCTAAAGCAGTGTTAAGAGGGAAATTTATAGCACTAAGTGCCCACATCAAAAGGCTAGAAAAATCTCAAATCAATGTTTTAACATAACAACTAAATAATTTATAACCAAGAGCAAACAAACCCCAAAGCTAGCAGATGACAATAATTAACCAAGATCAGAGCAGAACTAAAGGAGCTAGAGACATGGAAAACTTTTCAAAAAAAAAAAAAAAAATCAGTGAATCCAGAAGCTGGTTTTTTAGGGAATTAATAAAATAGATGGACCACTAGTGAGACTAATAAAGAAGTAAAGAGAGAAGGATAAAATAGACACAATGAAAAATGATAAAGGGGATATCACCACTGACCCCACAGAAGCACAAACAACCATCAGAGAATACTGTAAACACCACTATTCAAATAAACTAGAAAATCTAGAATAAATTGATATATTTCTGGACACATACACCCTCCTAAGACTGAACCAGGAGGAAGTTGAATCCCTGATAGACCAATAACAAGTTCTGAAATTGAGACAGTCATAAATAGCCTACCAACCAAAAAAAACCCAGGACAAATGGATTCACAGCTGAGGTAAAAAGATGAGCTGGTACCATTTCTTCTGAAGCTATTTCAAACAATAGAATTGGAGAGACTCCTTCCTAACTCATTTTATAAGGTCAGCATCATCCTGATACCAAAACCTGGCAGAAATATAACAAAAAAGAGAAAACTTCAGTTCAATAGCCCTGATGAACACTGATGCAAAAGTCCTAAAGAAAATGCTAACAAGCTGAATCCAGCAATATATCAAAAAGCTTATCTACCATGATCAAGTTTACTTCATCACTGGGATGCAAGACTGTTTCAACATATGTAAATCAATAAATGTAATTCATTACATAAACAGATCTAAAGACAAAAACCATAAAATTATCTCAAAAGATGCAGAAAAGACCTTCGATAAAATTCAACATTCCTTCGTGTTAAAAACTCTCAACAAACTAGGTATTAAAGGAACATACCTCAGAATAATGAGTCATTTAATGCAAACTCACAGCCAATATCATACTGAACGGGCAAAAGCTGGAAGTATTGCCCTTGAAAACCAGCACAAGACAAAGATGCCCTGTCTCATCACTCTAATTAAACATAGTAATGGAAGTTCTGTCCAGGGCAATCATGCAAGAGAAAGAAATAATCCATACTCAAATAGGAAGAGAGGAAGTCAAATTGTCATTGTTTGCAGATGACATGAACCTATATCTAGAAAACTGTATTGTCTCAGTCCAAAATCTCCTTAATCTGATAAGCAACTTCAGCAAAGTCTCAGAATACAAAATCGATGTGCAAAAGTCACAAGCGTTTCTATTCACCAACAATAGACAAGCAGAGAGCCAAATCATGAATGAACTCCCATTTATAATTGCCTCAAAGAGAATAAAATACCTAGGAATACAGTTAACAAGAAAAGTGAAAGACCTCTTCAAGAAGAGTTACAAACCACTGTTCAAGAAAATCAGAGAGGACACAAACAAACAAAAAAACCATTCCATGCTCATGGATTGGAAAAATCAATGTTGTGAAAATGACTATACTGCCCCAAACAATTTTATACAGTTAATGCTATTCCCATTAAGAGACCATTGAAATTCTTCATAGAATTAGAATAAACTATTTTAAAATTCCTAGAAAACAAAAAAGATCCTGTAAAGCCAAGACAATTCTAAACAAAAACAATAAAGCTGGAAGCATCATGCTACCTGACTTCAAACTATACTACAAGGTTACATTAACCAAAACAGCATGGTACTGGTACCAAAACAGACACAAGACCAATCAAACAGTATAGAGAACTCAGGAGTAAGACCACACATCTACAACCATCTGCTCTTCAACAAACCTGACAAAAACAAGCAATTGGGAAAGGATTCCTTATTTAATAAATGGTGCTAGAAAAACTGGATAGCCATATACAGAAAACTGAAACTGGACCCCCTTTTTATATCTTATACAAAAATCAACTCAAGATGAATTGAAAACTTAAATGTAAAACTCAGAACTATAAAAACCCAGAAGAAAATTTAGGAATTACCATTCAGGACATAGGCACAGGCAAAGATTTCATTACAAAAATCACAAAAGCAATTGCAGCAGAAGCAAAAATTGACAAATGGGATCTAATTATATTGAAGAGCTTCTGCACAGCAAAAGAAACTACTACCAGTAGTTTCTTTATGAGTTTGAACATATACCAGAGCAAACAGACAAACTGCAGAATGGAAAAAAAAAAAAAAAATTACATTCTATCCTTCAGACAAAGGTCTAATATCCAGAGTCTATGAGGAACTTAAACAAATTTACAAGAAAAAAGCAAACAACCCCATTAAAAAGTGGACAAAGGACATAAACAGACACTTCTCAAATGCGGCCAATAAATATATGAAAATAAGCTCATCACTGATTATCAGAGAAATTCAAATCAAAACCACAATGACATACCATCTAATGCCAGTCAGAATGGCAATTATTAAAAAGTCAAGAAACAACGATGCTGGTGGGACTGCAGAGCGATATGAATGCTTCTACGCATTGTTGGGCACGTAAATTAGTTCAACCATTGTTGAAGACTGTGTGGTGATTCCTCTAAGACCTAGAACCAGAAATACCATTTGACCCAGCAATATCCAAAGGTATATAAATAATTCTATTATAAAGATACATGCACATGTATCTGTATTGCAGCACTATTCACATTAGCAAAGACATGGAATCAACCCAAATGCCCATCAGTGATAGACTGAATCAAGAAAATGTGGTACATATATACCATGGAATACTATGCAACCATAACAAGAACACGATCATGTCCTTTGCAGAGACATGGATGGAGCTGTAAGTCATTATCCTCAGCAAGCTAATGCAGGAACAGAAAACTTCAAAGAGAATAAAATACCTAGGAATCCAACTTACAAGGGATGTAAAGGACCTCTTCAAGGAGAACTACAAACCACTGCTTAGTGAAATAAAAGAGGACACAAACAAATGGAAGAACATTCCACGCTCATGGATAGGAAGAATCAATATCGTGAAAATGGCTATACTGCCCAAGGTAATCTATAGATTCAATGCCATCCCCATTAAGATACCAATGAATTTCTTCACAAAATTGGAAAAAACTGCTTTAAAGTTCATATGGAACCAAAAAAGAGCCTGCATTGCCAAGACAATCCTAAGTCAAAGGAACAAAGCTGGAGGCATTACGCTACCAGACTTCAAACTGTACTACAAGGCTACAGTAACCAAAACAGCATGGTACTAGTACCAAAATAGAGATATAGACCAATGGAGATTTTGGTCTGAGATGATGGGGTTTTCTAAATAGACAATCATGTCATCTGCAAAGAGGGACAATTTGACTTCTTCTTTTCCTAACTGAATACCCTTGATTTCTTTCTCTTGCCTGATTGCCCTAGCCAGAACTTCCAACAGTAGGTTGAATAGGAGTGGTGAGAGAGGGCATCCCTGTCTTGTGCTAGTTTTCAAAGGGAATGCTTCCAGTTTTTACCCATTCAGTATGATATTGGCTGTGGGTTTCTCATAAAAAGCTCTTATTATTTTGAGATACGTTCCATCAATACCGAATTTATTGAGAGTTTTTAGCATGAAGGGCTATTGAATTTTGTCAAAGGCCTTTTCTGCATCTATTGAGATAATCATGTGGTTCTTGTCTTTGGTTCTGTTTATATGCTGGATTACGTTTATTGATTTGCATATGTTGAACCAGCCTTGCATCCCAGGGATGAAGCCCATTCGATCATGGTGGATAAGCTTTTTGATGTGCTGCTAGATTCGGTTTGCTAGTATTTTATTGCGGATTTTTGCATCGATGTTCATCAGGGATATTGGTCTAAAATTCTCTTTTTTGGTTGTGTCTCTGTCAGGCTTTGGTGTCAGGATGATGCTGGCCTCATAAAATGAGTTAGGGAGGATTCCCTCTTTTTCTATTGATTGGAATAGTTTCAGAAGGAATGGTACCAGCTCCTCCTTGTACCTCTGGTAGAATTCGGCTGTGAATCCGTCTGGTCCTGGACTTTTTTTTGGTTGGTAGGCTATTAATTATTGCCTCAATTTCAGAGCCTGCTATTGGTCTATTCAGGAATTCAGCTTCTTCCTGGTTTAGTCTTGGGAGAGTGTAAGTGTCCAGGAAATTATCCATTTCTTCTAGATTTTCTAGTTTATTTGCGTAGAGGTGTGTATAGTATTCTCTGATGGTAGTTTGTATTTCTGTGGGGTCGGTGGTGATATTCCCTTTATCATTTTTTTTTTGCGTCTATTTGATTCTTCTCTCTTTTCTTCTTTATTAGACTTGCTAGCAGTCTATCAATTTTGCTGATCTTTTCAAAAAATCAGCTCCTGAATTCATTGATTTTTTGGAGGGTTTTTTGTGTTTCTGTCTCCTTCAGTTCTGCTCTGATCTTAGTTATTTCTTGCCTTCTGCTAGCTTTTGAATGTGTTAGTCTCTGCCACTCAATTCTAAACAGCATTTTAAACATTGTTATTAGAATAATTGCTTGTTATTAATTTTAAAGGCATTACTTGATTTTGTCTTTACCTCTCATACCTTCTTATTTTTATTCAAAACTATATTTAGTGAAGAAATCTAGAAAAGCATCTAAGTATTTCTAAATTTTGTTAGAAATCAAAAGCATGTATTTGCAGGTGGATGCTTCCATGGATCTCTAGGCACCAATATAACCAGTCAATTCTGACAAATCTGGTTTATTTTGAACTTAAATTTCAGGACTGAATTATTAAACTGATAATTTCCATAGTATTCTATTTAGGAAATTTTAAAAAACTTAATCATAGCTTCCTAGTCTATGTCCTGCTGAAGAGCTACGGTTTATAGTATAAATGAATATTTTAATATATGCCTTAATAAAATATTATTGAACATGCTGATTTAAAGAAATGTAAATTTACGTATTGCAGGGATTCTTAAACTTTCACAAATTTTAATTGGTACTAAATTATCTAAGGCAATTATTTATGGTTGTAAGATGTACTCGATCAGGAATCTTTTCATCACTCATTGAAAAAATTATCTTATATTTCATGAAATAAAATATTGCTAGCTAAACAATTTTTAATTTGTACATGACCTCTTCCTAAAAAGGTGCCTTACATTCTGACAGAGTTAAGGATTAACCTAAATTTGTGTTCTCACTCTTTTTCTCGATATATACATTAACAAAAATGAATACTAATTGACAAATTAAATTTACATAATTGTCATTTAACTCTGAAATATAAAACCAAGAGTTTGGAGGCATAAAACCAAAGCTACAAAACCCACATCTATCTTGTTTTGTTTGCTAACTAATCACTATTCTATTAATAAAATACCTTTATTTCACAGGTGATAAAACTAGGAAGCAAAATGTTAAGCTCTAGAAAATATCTGAAATCTGATTATAAAGAGGAGAGAGTTACACATCTGCCTCTGAATCAATTTGTTAAGCTCTATATATAATACCAAAGCAAAGTCTATTAGTCTACTTAAGTATGTATTGATAAAGTTTGCCTTAAAACTTTGGGAATTTTTTTAAAAAGCTAAAAACAAATTAAAATCAATTTTGTAAAATTTGTCAAGCTTGAGTCTTTATTAGAATTACTAATTATCTGTATCATTTGATTGAGAAGACATATGATTCTGAGCACAGCAAGGGGTATGTAAAACCATTAACTGTATCTCCCTCTAGATACAGCAAGTGATGTGTAGACATAACCTCAGCAGGGACCATCTTTATAACCAAGCCCTGAGGGGAAGTGGAACATGCTTGAGTGGAACACTGTTAAATGAGCCTAATGTGACCCTCCTTTCTCTTCTACCATGTACTTACATTCTCTGGAGGCCTTTATTGTTAAAATGTTGCATCACTTCCATTCCATTCAGGCAACACATAATATTGCATATTCCTTAAAAAATACTCACAAAACTAATCTAATAAAAGTAAGCACTTAATCATGCAGAATGTCAATTATGCAAAACTCAGTAATTGCTTGGATTTTTTAAAGAGCTTTGATATTATGAAGTCATTTTGCTTCACAAACCATAATTTACCAGGACCACAGGTTTGGCCTATCCTAGAGAGCGATGAAATGGACTCTTTGCCTTCTCTCACAAACATGCCCTATGTCAATTATTTCAGAGATAGGAAGAAGTTTAAATTGGCCCTCAACCCTCAGAGTTCTTGTTAGCATATCATGAAAAGTACCCACTA
Source organism: Macaca mulatta (assembly GCF_049350105.2). NCBI lineage: Eukaryota > Metazoa > Chordata > Mammalia > Primates > Cercopithecidae > Macaca > Macaca mulatta. The sequence continues at coordinate 91,244,559 of NC_133409.1, read as the reverse complement.
CCAGTGGAAGTCTTTAATCCTAAGCAATTAATGCTGTTTCATGTAAAAACATAGGTCCTGGTCTCACTTTATATCTCTATTGTTAGAATCAGAGCTCAAAGGGGAATTTTGAGTTCCAGTATGATTCTCAAGAGAATTTTGATTAGAAAGAAGAAATCTTCCAAGTATGTCGTAACTCTAGGTAAAATGTTTAGCTCTGTCGATAGATCATGTAGAAAAAAAAAATAAGGTCAGAAATGATAAATAGTCACAAATTGGCGTCATTGGCTTTTTAACACAAAGTGGACAGTAAATGCCTCTCTTGATTTCTGAGATATATGAATTAAATAAGTGTTTGGACTGATAATTATCTTGGAGAAAATCATTTCAAGCCCAGGCTGTTCTGCAAGAAGTCAAGTGTGGTTGGAACAGATGAAAAGGGTATAGCAGAAGGGAAGAATTATGTGACTCATAGGGGCTAGAATATGTAGCACTTTTTAGGCCACTTTAAGAATGGTTTACTTAAGGTACTATTGTGAATAAGATGGTAGCAATAAAATAATATGTAATGGAAGAGTGACTTAATCTGACATATTTATATACAATTGCTCTCAATGGCATATAGGGATTTGAAAATTAGAAATGGGAGTGGAAATACCAATTATAAGGCTTTGGTTATTGTTTAGGTAAGATAGAATATCTGATTATATTTTGAATAGTAGTTGTGGAGCAGTGAATAGCCATTGATTTGAGATGTGTATTGAATAAAGACATGCTAGCTTTTACAGATAAGTTAGATTTGTTATATGACAGAATGATGGTAGATAATGATGTCTTCAAATTTTTCATCCTAAGCAAGAGGAAGAATGGCATTGCCATTTAGGGCCAAGTGTGAAGAGGGTCAATAAGCGCTTGTTCTAGAACATATTACATTTGAAGTGCCTTTTGTATGTGCAAGGGGATAATCAAGTTAGGCAGTTGACCAACATAAATAGATGTTTAGGCAAACCATCAAGTTGGAGATAAAAATTATGAGGTTATTAGCACAGAGGTGGCATGTAAAGACATGATACTTGGCATCCTTTAAGGAAGTAGAGTATGTACAGAAGAAAGGATGTCAGAAATTGAGATCTGTGTAATGCTAACCATAGTGCTCAGAAAGATCATGAGAAAGAAGCAAAACAGGCTAAACTGAGGCAGCTGGAGAGACAGGGGGTCATTGGATGATTTTAGGAAAAAAAGAACAATCATTGGAATCAAATGCTGGTGACTGATGAGAATTAAAAAGTAATCCTGGATTAGGAGAAATCATCTTTATTAATAAAACCCTGAGAATACAAACTTCTCTACAATTTGGGAACAGAAATCTCAACTGAAATGAAGTTAATAAAAAACTGGAGAAGAGAGATTTGCAGATAGTGCATACAGACATTTTTTCCTACAAATAGGACATAAATAATTATATGAAGTTGTAGGTCAAAAGAAGAATTTTTTATAATAAGAGAGCAGATGGTGAACATAAGATGTTCTATATGACATAATTATCTAGTAGAAAATGAAAGCATGCAATTACTCTCTCATTAAAACTTACAGCAAATTTGTTTGATATTTTAAACACTTGCACATAGTTTGACCATGGCCTACATACGTAGTTGAGCCTGAATGTAGAGAGCTAAAAGACCATTGTTTTCAAAGATATAATTATTCTTTTCTGGCACAAAATGATAACTAAAAAAATGGACTTCATTAATATTAGTTATCCAATAATTTTAAGACTTATGCCATGCATATCTCCAATGGAAATTATGTTCCCACTACACAATTTGACTACTCAGTCTTAAACAAAAATAAAATAAATGTTTAAGACAGATGTGTCCAAAAGTTGAGATCACACAATTACAATACAGAAAAGGGATGAGAGAGATAAACAAACATCAATAAGTAATATAGTGAGTTCATAATCTAGAAAAAGGGCATTAATGTAATTCTTATTACATGATTTTGAATTTTCAAAGAGAATCATTTTATTAATCTAAAACTAGGTATTTGAGAAGCAGAGCTAGTATGAGAAATACAAGATTAGCCATCAGCAAGAAGACAAAGTTTGATGAAGGGAAAACTGGTACTATTTGTTAAAGCAGATTCACTTAAAAGGCTCCAACATATTTCCAAATACTGAACTAAAACATGGTATACAATACTAAAGTAAACTATAAAATGAGATGCATTTCATTACAGTCATCCCTGTGCATGTAAGAGGGACTGGTTTCAACATGCCTGCAGATACAGAAATCAGAGGATATTGAAATTGCTTACATAAAATGGCATGATATTTGTACACTAACTATGCTCATCTTCCTATATGATTTAAATCATCTCTAGATTACTTAGCAATACCTAAAACAATGAAAATGTTATGTAAAAAGTTGTTATACCGTGTGTTTTTATTCATATTACTTTTACTGTTGTATTGTTAATTTTTTCTCAATTATATTTTTATCCACAGCTGGTTGAATCTGTAGATATGGAACCTGAGATGCAGAAAGCCAACTGTACTCTAAATCTTGATAGATACATTGCTCCCTAAATTTAACATCTGTGTTTTTAATTTTTTTAATTGTCATTGAGTATGCAGAAAATTATCATTATTTACTTTCCTATCACATGGAAAAGTTTAGAAAAACTTTAAAACAAACTCAGAATTTTGGCTCTAAAAGGCTAGCAAAGGTCATAGTTTCAGCACATTTATGAAATATTTCTTGCCTTGAGATCTGTTATTACAGAGATGAAACTGTATTCTATGCGGTCCATAAAATATTACTAGAAGTATAATCAGGAAAAATAAACTGTCACCAGACAATCTACCACAACATTTATTCAATTAATAGGATTGAAACTAATTAAAACAATGTGCTATTAAAATGATGGTGTAAATCTCATATACATTATCACGTGTTAAATGTACCACACTAAATAATAATGCCTGTTTTACTCAAGTTTAAAAAAAAATTCCTGTTTTTTGTTTTGTTTTGTTTTTATGCTTTAAAAGAAATTCTTTCAAATATTGAAATGTTACATGGAAAAAAGTGTCCAATTATCTAGATTTAAGTATGAACCTGATCCAGAGTGATTAGCTGGGCCATTATTTCCCGTTAAAAAGACATGGAACTAAAATGCTAACAAAAACAATGAAAATTCAATAGCTACCTGTTTTAGAATGCATCTCAGGGAAAAAGTGGCACATTTTAGTAAGAAAAAGGGATGAAGCAAGTGTTTGTATGGCTAGAGTGAGTGCTACACTGCATTATAATAAATGCACAAATAAAAGGAAATCTTAAGCTATAAACTTCATTCAATAAACTGTGTAAATATTTAAACATTAACTATTTCAGTCATATGAGACTATAACAGGTATCTGAACATTACTTTGAAAATAAAAGATTGCAATTATCTAAGTATGTCTATAATTTAATGTATATTTTAGAATATAGGATCTTCTCAAATTATTAAATTTTTTTCCTATTGTATAACTTTAAAATTATAACTAATGTTAGTTTTAAATTTAAAGCATCTGAAATCCATTTTTGTCCTTAGTCCATCAAGCTCTGTCTCTGGGATTATACATGTTTTCCCTCTAAGTTCACATCATTGGATTGTCTCACTTTAGGCCCCATCAGTCTTGGTCTGCACGTAATTAAGGAATTTCATCTCAGTGTTCAGACTGCCTATCATGTCATTCCTTGCATTTAGACTAGCTTTGATGTTTTTGTTGTTGTTGTTGTTGGTTTTGAATTTAAAATTAGAGGATGTTCATCCTGTTTCCCAAATCTAGGGTCTGCCTTATAATCTAATTGTATTTACTATTTTATTTCTGTTTCCTACGTCTGACATTTAATATTTTGGTAGCTTGCCAGTACCTTTGTCCATGTAAGTGAAAGAGTCTATTAAAGTTTGTGACATTCTCTTGGTAAATTAGAGTCATATTGAATTCATCCTCATGGCTTCTGCCCATTTACATAAAGCAGATTTCCATAATGTCAACTGACTTTCTGCCTAGCTGCATGAATTTCTAAATGTACGCAGGTTTTATAATCCCTATTAGTACAACCTACTCATTTCTTGCTAGTTAGTTGTTAAATTCCACAATACCTATTTACAACAGTGACTGCTACCTGGGTTCTATTACCTTAGGTGCTGATTATTATATTCTGAATGTCAGGCTTAATTTTCTCCCATCATATGATACCCCTATTGTCCTCACAGTTTCCTTCCTCGACTTTCTGTTCCATAAAACTTACCAGGCTAGATCTTGCCATGTGCCAAGAAAGAACAGAGCTATGCAAGATGGCTCACTTCTAAAAACACTGAGTTAGTGCTTGGATGTTATCATAGTAATACGTTACTTGATAATTTGCATTGTATTTATAATTTTTGCAGATTTAAAAATAATTATAAAATGTTTATGTTTATTTCTATTTTTTAATGGAAGCAGTTTCTGCCTTTATTGAGTTCCATAGGTTAGAATGCAGGAAAAAAATAAATTTTTTAAACCATTTTAAACTCCACAAGATTTATGTGGAGAAGTGTTTAATTTGTAGCCTTTCTAATACATATTACTGCTTAGATCCATAAAATAGTACATGCAATAAAATGCAAAGCAATTAAATGCAAACACAATGGTGCTCTTCTGTGTTTAACTGACATTGGCATAGCAAAGATTAGAAAAATATTTAGTAGCATAAATACATATATTTAAGTATGCGAGGAAGTCAATTTCTGAATTGCAATATACTAAGCATTGGATGGAGATTATAATGATAGCTATTGCAATGCTGTAGAGTAAGTCAAACAATGTCTTCTGATTTAATTTCTAGCTAAATGATTGTGTCTCTTGAATTTTTCAATAGCATCTACTTTGATGAGATTAGTTTATGTATTACAAGGCAACACAAGTAATAATGATACAAATATTTTTATGAACAACATGTTATCTGGTAAGTAAATTACATATTCTGAAGTACAAACCAAAATAGTCGTACATTTTTTTACAGGTGTATTTTTTATTTTCATGTAATATTCTTTTGCTTTACCAAATAAGTTTCCACAATTTGGGCATCAAAATGAAAAAATGGCTGAAATAAATTTTAAAATATCCAATTAATGGATATGAGTAGGTCCATGTTGACATTTTAAAAAGATAGGGGTAAGTATAAAAATAACTCATTTGCCACCAATACTACCCCAACTCTAACGAGTTTCTATCTTGAACTCATTAAAGAGGCCAAATTAAGCATAAATGATAAAATTTAAGGAAATACTATAGTGTACATCTTGTTAGTAATCAAAAGCTCCTTTTTTAGAGAGGGTCAACTAAAATTATAGAAAGAATGATATAATTAGAAAATCATTTGTTATTAAGTTGTTGAGTCAGTACATAATCATTATTGTAGGGAAAAAAAAAATAAAAATAATGAGTGAAAGATTATTGGGCATCCAATATTTGCCTGGTGCCAAAAGTATTATCTCACATATTTCTTGCTAATTACAAAACGAAGAAAACATATCTCAATAATAGAGAGCTGTGGTCTGTAATCATCTGAAAACAAAAGAGATAAAAGTTAGCCTCATTTATTTTGGGAAAACCTGATATTGGATGCCAACTGACGGAAAGCAATTCGAAATATATAGCCTTGCCTGTGTCATATTTTCTGAAAAATATTTAACCTGAATCTTACCAGACATTTAGGTCTAATTTCTCATTTAGAGGTAATACAGGGTTTGAGGAAAAGCTTAAATGAAAGCAGAAGGAAAAAATTAGGCAAACCCAGTTTGTAGGAAATTCTAACAAAAACAGATTTACTATATTTAAAAATGTATTTTTGGAAAGAATAAAAAAAGGCATATAATATTGATTTTACAAAGACTAAAAGGACACAATGCAATCTATAAAAATTTTTGAAACATGGTTGACAATAAAATAGCTTTAAAAGTGTATTGGCAGACATTTGGAGAATTTTTAATATGAACTGAATATTAGATATTATGAAAATACTTTTTAGGTAAGATATTAGTACTGTGCTTTTTTTTTTTTTTTTGACAGAGTCTCACTTTGTCGCCCAAGCTGGAGTACAGTGGTGTGATCTTGGCTCACTGTAACCTCCGCCTCCCGGGTTCAAGCAATTCTCCTGCCTCAGGCTCTCGAGTAGCTGGGATTATAGGCACCCGTCACCACGTCTGTCTAATTTTTGTATTTTCAGTGGAGAAGGGGTTTCACCACATTGGCCAGGCTGGTCTTGAACTCCTGACCCCAAGTGATCGACCAGCCTTGGCTTTTCAAAGTGCTGGGATTACAGGCGTGAGCCACCGCGCCTGGCCTAGTACTGCAATTTAACAAGTATGTCTTGTTTAAGAAACGTATACTGATTTATACATAGGTAAAATATAATATTTATAACCATTGAAAGTTTCTGAAAAAATATTTTAAATATTAATAAAAATAAAGCAATGGGCTAGGCGCAGTGGCTCAGGCCTATAATCCCAGCACTCAGTGAGGCGAGATTGTAACAGTGCACTCCAACCTGGGTGACAGAATGAGACTTCATCTCGAAAAAATAAATAAATAAAAATAAAAATAAAAAAATAAAGCAATGATGGTAAACTTAATTTTTTTGGTATAACATTCTTTGAAATATGTATACTTTGTGAAATAATGTAATCAAGCTAGTTAGCATATGCATTACTTCACATACTTATATATTTTCTATGAAAGTACTAAATATCTACTATCAGTGATTTTCAATAATACAGTGTATTAGCTATAGTCGCCATGTTATACAATATTAAAAATTTTTAATCAAAGTGGTTAATATATGCAAATGTATATTATAAAATTATTTTATTTATGTATGTCATATCTTTTACACTAATATGATGACAATAAAACATAGCACATTTAGAATAAGCAATATAATGAGTATGAATTGAATATAAATTGTGACTGTAATTTCCTATCTTAATATTGCTTATTCTTTGATTTAATAAATTAGAATTTTGGAAATTATTTAAACGTTGCCTTCAACCTGAAACACCAAACATCGAAAACTCAAATATCTAACAATTACCAAAATAATACTACTTAAATATTTACTAAATTGGTCTCCATTATACTCTGAACTTTTCTAAATTTGTAATACTCTTCTCTAATTTATAAAATTTCCAAGGCCATTTTAATTTTGAGGATTTACAGATACACTTTGATTCATCAAGTTGAATAAGCATTTTTCCTGAGATGTAAAGAAAAATAACTTCTGTTTTGCATTTACTTCATTCTTGCCTAAAAAATCTCATTGAAAATCATCCTGTAGGCTATTGATACAAACTTTGTTAGATAATAAATAAGTAAAAGATTTAAAAAATTAAACAAAGAGAAACCATGAATTATGGATAGTGCTTTTGTGAGCACTCACTGCTGTTTGAAACCAAAGGCCAACTCTTTGCAGTAGTCACACTCCATCTTGTGTTTTGTATACTGTAGTATTAAATATGTTGAAAACAAAGTATCTTTCACTAAAAATCATCAGAGTGTAATAAGATCATTTGAAGTTATTTAAAAATACTGCACTGCTTATGAAAAATGAAGAAATACATGCTGCTTTTAATTTATAATTACTCGTTACTATATTGCGGGCAGAAAATGCAACATGTATAAAATGGAAAGAGGTAGAAAAATGCCAAGTGCCAGGATCCCTGATAGCCTCAATAGCTGATCACACAATGGCTCAGATTCAGGTGGGAGAAATGCTGAGAGAGCTATTCTGAGCAAAATCATCACATCATTCCTGCCTGTAAGACTTTTTTTGTCAGCATCCGAAGCAGAATTGCTAGATGTAATGAATCGGCTGTAGGGTTTAGACTTGAAATACTTGAGTTCAGATTTGCTAAACAGTTAAATAAGGGATCATAGGTAAAAGTGTATAAATATTAGCCATTAGAGCTGTTAATATTTTCAGAAAAAATAAAATAGAATATTCTTTCCCAAATGACTATAAACTTCAATTTTTATGATTTTTGAAGAAGTTTACATGAAGATATAATTAATTAGGTTATAATACTGTTAAAGTAAAATGTAGTTATGTAACAGAACCTATAAATTATACTGGTGTTTATTGTTAAGTAATGGGGAAAAATTCCTAATTTTATCTGAAAAAAGTAATTAATAGACATTTTTTTAATCTCAATATTTTTTCTTCCAAATCTTAAAGCAATTAAAATAAGAAAACAAAACTCTGCATAACACCTTGATTATTCCTATTGTAAATAACTGGATTTAAGATACAGTTGAATACGTTTCCTTAAATATATCTGAAAGTTTTCAGTAATACAAATATCATAATGACTTGATATTCAATCAGTTATTTAGAAGAAAATTGTAAGAGTCTGTTCTCATGCTGCTAACAAAGAAATAACAAAGACTGGATAATTTATAAACGAAAGAGGTTTAACTGACTCACAGTTCAGCATGGCTGCAGAGGTTTCAGAAAATTTACAACCATGGTGGTGGAGAAGCAAACACATACTTCACATGGCTGCAGCAATAAGGACTGCTAAACAAAAGGGGGGAAAGTTGCTTTAAAACCATCAGGTCTTGTGAGAACTCACTCACTATTATGAGAACAGCAGCATGGAGGTAACTGCCCCCCATGATTCAATTACCTCCCACCAAGTCCCTCCCACAACATGTGGGGATTGTGGGAATTACAATTCAAGATGAGATTTGGGTGGGACACAGCCAAACCATATTATTGTGTCCCTGGCCTCTCCAGTTATCATGTCCTTACACTTCAGAATACATTCTTGCCTTCCCAACAGTCACCTAAAGTTTCAACTCATTCCAGTATTAACCAAAAAGTTCAAGTCCAAAGTCTCACCTGAGACAAGGCAAGACCCTTCTGCCTATGAGCCTATAAAATCAAAAGCCAATTAGTGACTTCCTAGATACAATGGGGGAACAGGCATTCAGTAAATACATTCATTCCAAATGGGAGAAATTGGCCAAACAAAGGGGCTAAAGACCCCATGTATGTCTGAAATCCAACAGGGCAGTCATTAAACTTTAAAATTCCAAAGTGATCTCCTTTGACTCCATGTATCACATCCAAGGCACACTGATGAAAGAGGTGGGCTCATACAGCCTTGGGCAGTTCTGCCCCTGTGGTTTTGCAACATAAAACTCCCCTCCCTTTAATGGGCTAGCTTTGAGTGCCTGTGGCTTTTCCAGGTGCACAGTGCAAGCTGTTGGTGAATCTACCATTCTGGAGTCTCCAGGACAGTGGCCCTTTTCTCACAGTATGCAGTGCCATAGTGGGGATATTGTGTGGGGTCTCCAACCCCATATTTCCCCTCCGCACTGTCTTAGCAGAAGTTCTCTATGAGGGTTCCACTCCTGCTGCAAACTTCTGCTTAGACATCCAGGTATTTTTATAGATCCTCTGAAATCTAGGTGGAGGTTTCCAAACCTCAGTTGTTGACTTCTGTGAACCTACAGGGCCAACACCACATGTAAGCTGCCAAAGTTTGGATCTTGTACCCTGTGAAGCCTGAGCTGTACGTTGGCCCCTTTGAGACACAGCTAGAGCTAAAGCAACTGGGACTCAAGGCACCATGCCTTGAGACTGCATACAATAGGGGACCTTTGGACATGGCCCAGGAAACCATTTTTCCCTTTTAGGCCTCCAGGCTTGTAATGGAAGGGGCTGCTGTGAAGATATGTGACATGCCCTGGAGACATTTTCCCCATTGTCTTGGTGATTAACGTTGACTTCTTGTTACTTATGCAAATTTATGCAGCCAGCTTGAATTTCTCCTCAGAAAATGAGTTTTTCTTTTCTATTGTATTGTCAGGCTGCAAATTTTCCAAACTTTTATGCTCTATTTTTTCTTGGATGCTTTGCTGCTTAGAAATTTCTTCTGCCAGATACCCTAAATTATCTCTCTCAAGCTCAAAGTTCTACAGATCTCTAGGGCAGGGGAAAAATGCTGCCAGTCTTTTTGCATAGGAAGAGTGACCTTTACTCCAGTTCCCAACAAGTTCCTCATCTCCATCTGAAACCACTTCAGCCTGGACTTAATTGTCTATATCATTATCAGTATTTTGGTCAAACCCATTTGACAAGTCTCTAGGAAGTTCCAAATTTTCCTACATTTTTCTGTCTTTTTCTGAATCCTTCAAACTGTTCCAACCTCTGCCTCTTATCCAGTTCCAAAGTTGCTTCCACAGTTTGGGGTATCTTTACAGCAGAAACCTACTACCCAATTTACTGTATTCACATTGCTAATAAAGACATACTTGAGACTAGGTAATTCATAAAGGAAAGAAGGTTAATTGACTCACAGTTCAGCATGGCTGGGGAGGCCTTAGGAAACTTTACAATCATGTTGGAAGGGGAAGCCAACACGTTCTTCTTCACATGATGCATCAGGAAGTGCTGAGCAAAAAGGGGAAAAGCCCCTTATAAAACTGTCAGATCTCGTGAGAACTCACTATCACGAGAACAGCAGCATGAGAATAACTGGCTCCATGATTCAATTACCTCCCATGGGGTCCCTCCCACAACATGTGGGTATTATGGGAACTACAGTTCACAATGAGATTTGGGTGGGGACACAGCCAAACCATATCAGAAATAGCAAATTTTACATGGATATCCAAAACTGTAGGTTCTGAGTATAAAAGGTTTCTAGTTACTTAAAAGAACAAGAACAAACGAACAAAAAACACTTAATACAGGTAAGTTACTAGACTGGACTCTGCTTTTAGGAATTTCAATTAAGAAAAAAAAATGTGTATGGCTAAAGAAATAGATTCTACTTATGCCAGCCTGATTGAGGATGGTGAGTATTTTGTGTTTATCTTCCAGGTCCTCAGACAACACTCCATACTGCCACACTGAGGTGACGCTTTTACATTTACTTCACTTTTCTACTTAGGGCTTTAACATATAAATGATTGATTTTAACATGTGAATGTCTGTGAAAAATTTGATCTTGTTACATGCCTGGATCTAAGCACAGGACCTGACACATACCTCATTCTCAATATATTTGTGTTGAATATAATTTGACTAGTTGGAGAGAAGTGCAGATTTGTTAGGTTTTTGCTTGGAGATACCTATCTTGAGATCCAGTTTACCTTGCTCTACCATTTAGAATACCTGAGTGCAGTTAAGAAAATAGCATGGCATTGCCAATTCTCAATTTTTTCATGTTTAAATTGCCAGTAAGATTGCCTATTCATAGGTTTGTCATGAGGATAAATTGTGATGGTAGTAACAATAAATAACCTTTATTGAGTGCCTTTGTTGAGTGCCTACTGAATATCAGGTGTGGTTCTGCATACCAAGCTTTGTCCTAAAACTTCAGATATATATTTTATTTAATCCTAAATAACCTCATAAATTGTGTATTATTATTTCTAAATTTTAAAGTTTAAGAAAATGAGACAGAGATTCAATAATTTGCTCAAGTTCAAACAGAAAATGGATCAAGAATGGGGATGTTTGACTCCATGTCCTCCTGTACTATGTAAGGGTTTAAGTATAAACCCATGATCAATAAATTTAGACTTTAAAAAACAAAATAAAAGAAAAACACTTCAACTGCTATTCATTATTTGTAAGTTTTTTTATCGTGGGGGGGGAGTGGCTATAACGCAAACTTTCTTGGGTCTCTAGTTGCTAATCAGTGTGTCATTTTTATAAACATATGAATATACTTAAACCTACAAAGACTCTTGCTTTGGCAAGCTGTTGAACACTGAACTAAATGGATGTGACTAGCTACAGGGAAATACTCTTTGAATGAAAAGAGTGACTTCTCTATTAAGGAAAACATGTGTGACTTTGGGTAGGATGTGACACTTTTGCCATATGATTTACAACATATCTATTCTTTTAACTTCTCCCTGCAATTTCAAGCCAACTTACGTATTTTTTTTTAACCCAAGTTGCCCTTGCCTTTCAGTGGCAATTTTACATTTGAAAATATAAAATAGCTAGTGTTATTTTCATCTAATTCCTAAAAATGTGGCTTTCTTCTAGACAGGCACCTGATTTGCAAAAAAACAGACGTTTCATCCAGCTGGAAATAACAAGAAAGTAAAAAAAGAGTCAAGGTTTCCAAGAATACAGGTCTCTCCCTGTTTAAACTGTTCCAAATCACACTTGCTTAGAAACACAGACAAAAAAAGTCTTGACTCTTTCTATATAGAACCTTTTTAATCATCTATGGCAGGCCAAGGGCTACAGCTTTAGGCAGCCACATGGCCGGAATTTCTGTTCTCATGTCTTTGGCTATAAGAAAAGTCTGTAAACCAATTTCCAGACTGTGTTAAAAGTAGTTTTACTGTGAGAAGGAGGGAAAAACGTACCTTTGATGTTCAATATGTGAAATTAAACATTTGGTTTACGTACGTGTCCTTTTTAGGATTATTAAACCATAACCAGTCACTTATATCGGAGGCCCACATTGCTATAGCTCACTAACACTTATATCACTTTTCAGCTGCCTCTAGTATTAAACTCACAAGTGCCAGTTATAATTAAAGGGAATATTTTTTTAAAAATTCACTTCACAGTTTATTCACAATGCTGAATACATTTATTTTGTGGAATTACCTACAGCTAAGCTAAGGTAAACAGGTGCAGCTTTTCTAAAACTGTTTTCCCTCAGTTTTTTTCTCCCCAAAATTACTTACTTGTTTCCCACTTTGGAGAAGCAAAATGACTGACTTTTAGTTGCTAGAACATATTATAAGGGAGAATACCAGTCAAATGGCTCTGTTCTAGGACAGTTCATTTTTTTTATTTTCTACAACATAGGAATTTTTTACAGGCATGGTTGCTGCCTCCATTAATACTGGAGCGCTCAGAGCACAAATCTTAACACATAGAAATGCAATTTTCAGTATCTGAATAAAACTATATCTACTTAGCTTAGTGTATCCCAGCACAGTAGATGAGTTCATAAAAACAGTTCTCTGCATTGCAAATCAACTTTCAAAAAGCATCCATAAGTCTAAGAAGATCAATTCTGTTTCCACAAGACTATTGCTACAGAGTACTATTAAGTGATAGCTATAATGATGTTTGAGGGTTCTTCATTTTCCATCTCTATCTGCCCCACTAGGCCATTCCATGTAAATAACAACTAGAAAGACAAACAGTATATTTGCTCTATAAACATATCTTTAAAAACACCCTTCCAATTAGACTGGGTCTCCTAATTGCCTGCTTTCCCCCCCAGCTTTCTTGAGGTGTAATTGTCAAACAAAAATTGTATATATTTAAGATTTAAAACATGATGTTTTGATATACATATTATTATTAAATGATTACCACAATCAAGTTAATTAACATATTTGTCACTTTACAGAGTTACTTTTCTATGGTGAAAATACAAGCTTTATTCTCTTGGCAAATTTCGAGTTTACAATACTTTTACTTATTATTAGCTATAGTTGTCATACTGTGGATTAGGTTTCTGGAATTTATTCATCTTATAATTGAAGTTTGTACCCTATAACTAACGTCTTCTCATTTTATCCCATCACCAATTCCCTCTAAAATAGAAATTTTGAAGCTACTACTCATGGTATTTCTTGTACTGTGAAACAACATAGTCAAAATAAATTTTTAATAGAGTTGGTGGTGTCCTGTTCCTATGCTGCAAATGTCTGCCAACTTCAAATCATTGTATTGGGTGCTGTCTAAATAGGAACAATTACATGTTTTAGTTTCTTTCCATGGCATAAGTATAAATGGATCTAATTTCCTATGACAGTGGTAAACTTTGAATACAACATTAAAAACTGGCTATGAATATTGATATTGACAGCATTATTTCTGAGCGATCAAATATTCAACATGGATATATAGATTTTAATAAGCAATCAAATTTCCTAACAAAGTCCACATTTATTAATTAATTATATCTAAAATAATTATATCAAAATATCTAAGGTAACCACTGATGATATTAGCAAATTTACTATGTTTTGTACATTGATGAATCTAAAAGAAAACAATGAAAAAGAATAACATTCAGTTATTCAGCAGGTATAAGTTTGTTACATAAATCATCCAGAGAATGACTCACTACATAACGGTGTGTTTTTAAATTTCTGTGTGTCTGTGAAATTCTTAAATTTCCTTCTGTTATTGATGTCTAACTTCCTTCCATTGCGGTTGGAGAACAAACTTTCTTAAACCATAATGATAACGATGAAAAGGGTGATGAGCCTTTTTAAATTTTTGGAGTCTCGTTTTATGGCCTGATATGTGGTGTATCCTGAGGACATGCTCCTTCTCTTTTATTCATTTTCCTGTTTGTTCCTTAGAGTAGATAATTTCCATAGTCCTATAGACAAGTTTGCTGACTCTCTGTCTGCTTAATTCTGCTCTTGAGCCCCCCTAGTTAGTTTTTATTTCAGTTATTGTAATATTCAACTTCAGACATTCTATTTGTGTCTTTTAAAAAATTACTTCTGTCTCTTTGTAGATATTCACTATTTTGTGAGACATTGTTTTCACTCTTTCCTGCATAGTTGTTTTTAGTTTTTCGTATACATTTAAAATAGCTGATACAAAGTCTTTGTCTCTTAAATCCAGTGTCACCTTCCTCATTAATTGTTTATATTGTCTACTCTTGTTCTCATGTATTGGTTATACTATTTGTATACCTCCTAATATTTTGTTGTTGAAAACTGGATGTTTTAAATTATGTAACTTGACGGCTGTGGAAATCAGCTTCTACTCTCTCCTCAGCGTTTGTAGTGGTTACTGTTTATTGTAATAGCAGTTGTGTGTTTGCTGAGTCACTTTTCTAAACTAATTTTGTAAAGTCTCTTTCCCTTGTCATGTGTGTCCATTGAAGTCTCTGCTTGGTGGGTTTAGTGACCAGCTAATGATTATACAGAGATTTCCTTAAATGCTTCAAGCAAGATATCTTCTGACTTTTGCTGAGATGACTTGAATGTGTTCTGAGGTATGCCCTCACTGTACAGACAAGCAGTTTACAACTCTGTATTATCCTTCACTTTTTGCTTGTGCAGCATATTAAGCTAAGCCACCGCTACAAGCTTTGGACATTATCAGGTCTTTACAGGACATACGCAAACCCTAGGCATGCACAATGTCATAGAGGGTTCTAGATTCATAGGAACATACCACAGCTTTTCAAAGCTCTCTGTGGACATCTTGTTCACTAGCTCTTTCTTGCAGGTTTTCACCACTCGTTTTCCACAAGGTAATCAGAATCACAGGTAGCTACCGTGTTAAACATTTGCTGCTGATAATTTTCACAAACACTCCGGGAAAAGGCTGTTTGTCCTGAGTGAGCTCTGAGGCAGGTCAGATAAATGCACTCTCTGCAAGTGAGGGTCTTCTATGAAAACACAAGACAGGTTAAGTAGTGAGAATTCTTTGGAAATGAGACTTTCAAGGAGTTTTAAATGGTAGTCATTTCTGTAGTGGCTGCCAGGGTGCTAGTTTTTACCAGGAGTGTGGACTATTTGATTTTGGGCAAACATGTAGCTGCAAAGTTTAAACCCCCATAAAACTGTTCACTGTTCTTACTTAAATCATTGTTGTTGTCATTGTTTTAAATAAATATTCCGAGTTGTTCCAATATTTTGCTTTATATCCAGATTTTTGAAAAAAAAAGAATTTTATTTATTTATTTATTTATTTATTTATTTTGCCAGTTTACTGACATTTTTATGGTGGAAACAAATTCCAGCAATCTCTTCTATGTTCTGTTTGCTGATGTCACCCTTTATCATTTTTAAAAATACTAGTTTACCTGGTTATAGAATTACAGATTGAAGATTTATTTCCCTTAACAGCACTTTATGATGTAATTTTATTGTCTTCTCACCTAAATGACTTCCGAAAAAGGTCTTTAATGATTTTTGTTGTTTCTACGCAGGTACTCTAGCGGTGTCTAATGTTGCTATTCGTGTCTACATTTTAGCAATTCAAAATGTATTTCTAGATATTTTTGTTTCTGTTTATTTTCCTATTTTTCCTGCTTTCTTCCATGAGATTCTTGTTTCTGTGGTTGACGCCAGTCATTAAATCTGTAAATGTGTTGGCTATTATTTCTTCAGTGTTTATTCTATCCTTTCTCTTTTCTCTTTCTGAAATACCAATCATGCATATGTTCCTGGTGTGTTATTTTCCCAAAACTCTGAGATGCTATGTTATATGTTTATAATTGTTTTCTCCTTTCAATTTCAGTTCAGATAATTTCAATTATTTTCAAAATCTCTTGATCCTTTTGGAGAAAGTTCTGCTTGTTTGCAAGGTATGATTGGAAAACAGGGGAAAGTATAACTACTACAAAGGGACATACCTGTTTTGAAATAGAAGAAACAACACTCTCATCACCTGGGAAGGCAATAATTTAAACACTAAGAGTAAAGGTGAGGGAGAGATGTTAAGTACACTTGTCTTTTACAATCACCTTCATCCTCATAAAGGAACCCCCTCTTCATAGGCTCTCCCAAACTATTGCAAGCAGTTTTAATTTATCTGGCTGTCAGATCTACCAGACTTTGACAGACAGCTCCAATCAAAATGTTATTGCAATTATCTTTATTTTACTGGTAAACTATTAAAACAGAGGAGATGACCCTAGCTCCTTCACCTTCCACTCTAAACACCTGTCAATATCTTCGGACACCTTTCCCACCCACCTCCTTAGAGTCAGTCATTCTTTGAGACAGACAGATGCCATCCTGCTGGTGACTTGTACATGCCCTTCAAAAGTGAATTTGATCAATTATTAAAACCAAACCTAGAAAGCATATTAGTTTTCTGGGAGACTACATTGGAAGCACTGTCAATCTCTGCCCCCTCCCAATGGACACTAATTGCACTTCTGAAATCCCAAAATTTTGGCCAAGAATTTCTATCCTGGGAAATCATACATGTCTCTGGAATTGTGCTTTTTGTCTGGAAAAAATGAACCAATTCGTCCCCTCCCAAAAATATAGTCATTTACATCACAGGGGTAGATGTTAGATAGCTTCGAATGTTTTATAAAATGCTAAACTGGATGACTGTGACTATCTTTTTTCAAAATGAGACTCCCTAGATTACTCAGAGATACTTCCTAAAAGGAAAATTTGCTCATTATTTATGTCTTCCTTGAAGACAGTTATCTCTGCAACATGAGTCAATAGATTAGAAAACATAGTACAAAATTTATCACTGACTTTAACCAAAGTGATCAATTATACTGAATTGGCCCTGGGAGGCCTGAACTCACTGGTCATGGTTGTTATGGATGATTGCCTGAGACTTGCTTCTCATAGTCCAAGGTAGAGTCAGTGCAATTACTAAATCATCTTGCTGTGCTTGGATTAATGTCTCCAGTGATGTGGAAATGTCAATACTAAAACATAGAGAATGACACCAGGCTTTCTAAGTTAAAACGCGTTTGTTGTTGTTTAGCTGTGTCTGGTAACTTAGATGACATATTTGTGGTCATTACTTCAGGTTGTACTCTTTAGGCTGCTTGGAATCTTATTTAGAATGGCCTTAATTAAATGTTATATGAGATAACTGAACAGATTTGGCCTAGTTTCTGTACGTCAGATTAATTGGAGTTGCTGATGAAGTGGCACTGTGGCAAAATTCGCCAGAATTCAAGACATTGCGAAAATGAAGGGTGGATATTGTGAAGAGACAATTCTGCACAGGTCTTTCATTTTTCTGCATGTATTGTGAATGAGACAGTGATGGTTCTTTTGTTCCAGACTATGTTTTCAATGATATTTATATAAAAGACAACCTTGGAAGATAGAGTATCTCCCTCAAGAGTAAAGTAGAGAAACACTTTGTGTCTCTTATGGTGAAAATAATGTCTTCCTCCAAAGCAATGGGTTATTATAATTACTGTCCATTATGAGCAACTAGGGTTTCCTAAACTTAATTTTAATATCCGGTAATACAACCCACTGTATTTGGCACATCTTATCAAATATGAGATTGGGACATTCTACAGGACAAGTTAGCCCATGTATTCAATAAATATGTCACCTGAAAAAACAAAGAAGAAAATTGGATGCCCTAGAGAAAAAAATATAGACACATTAACCAAATGCAATGTATGAATCTTGACTGATCTTAATTAACACAAACCAGCAATTAAAATATATTTTTGAAACAGTGACATTAGAATATCAACTATGTATTAAATAATATTAAGCAATTATTATTGTGTTGATTGCGGTTACCAAATTAAGGCTGTGTATATAAAAAAGTTTATCTGTTAGAAATAATACTAGTGTTAATATTGAAAGGATATTTCTGAGATTTGCTTTAATCTACTACTACTACTGCATGCGCACACACACAGACACATGTAGACACATACAAACACAAACATATGAAGCAAGTATATGGTGGAGGATGTAGTTGGAAAAAAATGGGACAAATATTTGTAATTGTTGAAACTGGGTGAAAGGTGCATGGGAATGCATTATACCAAACTAAACATAACAGAAAATGGACTCGAGTACAGCTTCTTAAATTCAAATTCCAAGTAGACTTCTTCCAAGTTGTAAGACCTTTGGAAAGTTCCTTACCAGGGTTTCCTAAATTTCTCAGTTGAAAGTAGGGATAATAGTAATATCTCTCTCAGAGCTGTTATGGGTTTTAAATGTGTCATATTTTCAGTCACTCAAGACAATGCCTTGCTAAATGTGTTACTTAGACACTAAAATATAAATATTGCTGAATAACAAAATTAAGATGAGGACTTTTTCTTCACAATTATATTTTAAATTATTAATTAAAGATGTATAATATATGAAAATAATTTTATATTAAGCACATAAATGTTATACCTCTATTAAGTACCAATTAATTTATACTCGTTGGTGTCTGCTTGTTTTTTTTTTTTTTAACCTGTGAATGAGAATGGGGGCCTTTTAGAGAATATCATTCTAATTCAAGATCTACATGTATTTTCACAGCTTCCACTGCATACACTAAATCTAGGAAGTAGTTTAAAAATTCCCTTTTACTTACGTCTACCTTGAAAAATTGTTTCACTTCTTCTCCAGGTCTGAACAAATATAGGTCATTCTTTCTGCTTACAAGAAAAAAATCTTCGGAAATAAAAAGAAAAGATATTTTCTTCACTTAAATAGACATTCAGAAACGTAGACCTCAGGCCTAGCACACAGACAGTATGTCATTCATCAACCATCAATCAACCAATCAATCAATATTTTTAAGCAAATTACTTAACAGAATTCAAATGTTTCCTGAATGTAGATAGGCACTGGTAAAGCTGTCTGCTTCATAAAATTCCTCTGTGAATTTAAAATGGAGAACATAATTCATAGCAAGAAAATCACATTATGTACTCCTCCCTCCCCCAATAAGTTAAAAGTGGCTCATATAGCTACTGCCAGAGAACTGCATTTTCCACTCACTGCTGAATGCTCTTCCCTCAAATATACTTCACAGAGAGATAATTTACGTTTCTCAATAAGAAATGTGTGTGCAATGGTTTAGAGGAAAGGAACGTCTCATCTACTTGTTCATTTCACATATTTTTCCACAAACTCACCCCAGTTATATAAGCTTTGTCTAAATATGAGAATGGAAAGTCCTAGAACCATTTCCCAAGGTAAATGATGTGGTAGTTTTACAACTTAGGTGGCTGAGGTACATCATTTCACATTTTCTCAATTAGAATAATAAACTATAGAACCAGTGAATATTGGTTAAGAGCTACTACAGAAAATAAAAAAGAAAATGTAAAGTAATATTTTTTAGACAGAACAAGTCTAAGTTATATAAAAAAAAGATGAAATATGTTGAGGAAACTTTTGTATGACATATCTGTGACTGTACTATTAATAACCTCAAAAATAACTAAATTTATATGCTGGAAATTTAATCCAAAGTTTAAAAGTGAGTCAATAATTCTATTTTCAATTAATGACTCAGTCCTTTGATGCATTTGTGTCTGAAGTTGGAGAATGTTTCCAAAATTCATCTCCAAAGAAGTTAGAGAATTATTCAATATTTCCATGTTGGCTTTTGATAATTTCAAATATAAATAAGAAACCTAAATGAACATTAGTTAGCATTACATTTGTCTACTTTAATTACTTAATAATATTCATTTTTTTGTAACAAATTGTTTTATAAATGATTATTTTGCTACAGAGAGTGTAAGCTCCATAAAAGCAATGTCTGTGAAGACATAATGCTGTATATTGTTGTAGAGATATATCTTAGAAATAATATGGTCTGGAGGCAAACTCTGACATTAGTCTTTACCAGGTGCATGACCTTGGAAATCACCTCACCTTTCTGAGTTTTAGTTTATAATTTTATAAATGAGGGTAATATCTATGAAATATAAAGATATATATATCTATATATCTGCATAGAGATAGAACTTAGAAAACAATTGATAGCTACTTAATTATGAAGCACACCTAAGCCTGATAAAAGCTGTCAAAATCATTGTATCAGTCAGGGTTCTCCAGAGAAACAGAGCCAATAAGACATAGATAGATAGATAGAGATACATAGAAAGATATTTACAGTCATGTGTGACTTAATGCTAATACATTCTAAGAAATGTGTCCTTAGGTGATTTCATCATTGTGCAAACATCGTTGAGACTACTTACACAAACCTAGATAGCATAGCCTACTGCACACCTAGGCTATATGTCATAGCCTATTACTTTTAGGCTACAAACCTGTATAACGTGTTACTATACTGAACGCTGTAGGCAATTATAACACAATGGTAAATAGTTGTGTATATAAACATAGCTAAGCATTGAAAAGGTAAAAAATATGACATAAAAGATAAAAAATGATACACTTGTAGAGGGCACTTACCATGAATGGAGCTTGCAGGACTGGAAGTTGTTCTGGCTGAGTCAGTGAGTGAGTGGTGAGTGAATGTGAAGGCCTAGGACATGACTGTCTACAAATGTAGAATTGTAAACACTGTACACTTAGCCTATACTAAATTTATTTTTTAAATTTTCTTTCTTCAATAATGAATTAATCTTAGCTTACTGTAACTGTTAATCAACTTATTTTTCAGCTTTTTGACTGTAATAATTCACTAAAAACACAAATGTACAACTGTACAAAAAATTCTTATTCTATAAGCTTTTCCTATTTAAAGACTTTGGGTTGTTTTACTTTTCTATTAAAAACTAAGACACTGACACACATTGGCCTCCACTTACACAGGGTCCAGATAATCAATATCAGTCTTTTATTGTCATATCTTGTCCCACTGGAAGGTCTTCAACAGCAATAACAAGCATGGAGCTGTCATCTCCTAGGAGAACAATGCCTTTTTCTGTAATACTTCCTAAATGACCTACCTGAGACTGTATTAAAGTTACCATTTTTTTTTCTTAAATAAGTAAACAGCGTATACTCTAAAATAATAAAAACTAAATACATAAACCAGTAACATAGTTGTTTATTACCATCACCATGTATTATTATATACTGTACATAATTTTTTTTTTTTTTTTTTTTTTTAGACGGAGTCTTGCTCTGTCGCCTGGGCTGGAGTGCAGTGGCCAAATCTCAGCTCACTGCAAGCTCCGCCTCCCAGGTTTACGCCATTCTCCTGCCTCAGCCTCCCGCGTAGCTGGGACTACAGGCGCCTGCCACCTCGCCCGGCTAGTTTTTTGTATTTTTTAGTAGAGACGGGGTTTCACCGTGTTAGCCAGGATGGTCTCGATCTCCTGACCTCGCGATCCGCCCGTCTCGGCCTCCCAAAGTGCTGGGATTACAGGCTTGAGCCACCGCGCCCGGCCTACTGTACATAATTGTACCTGTTCTACTTTTGACTGGCAGCACAGGGGTTTCGCTTTCACCATCATCACAACAAACAGATGAGTATTGTATTGTCCTCAGAAGTCATGATGGCTACAAAGTCAACAGGCAATAGAAAATTTTCCGCTTCATCATAACCTTATGGTACCAAAACCATAAACTCAATCTGTCCTTGACCAAAGTATCCTTATGTAGTGCATGACTGTATTATGAGTGATCAGCCTTACACAATTATAGAAGCTGCGATGTTCCAGGATCTGCCCTGTGCAAGCTGGAAACTCCAGAAAGCTGGCAACTCCAGTAAGCTGGCGTGTGTATGAGAACCAAGGCAGTGTTCTACCGTGTAAGTCCTACTCTGAGTTTAAAGGAACAGGAGTCAGTAGCACCGATGTTCCACAAGTTGGATGGCCCAGCTCAAGCAAAGGGAGTAAATTTTTCCTTCCTCCACATTTTGTTCTTGTTCAGGACTTCAGTGAATCGGGAGTGCCGCCCACATTGGTAAGGGTGATCTTTACTCAGTGCACAAATTCACATGCTCCTGTCTTACAGAAACATCCTCACGGACATGCCCAGAAAAAGTGTTTGACCAGGTATTTGGGCTTCTCTTATCTGAGCCAAACTAACCCACAAAAGTAACCACAACAGCAAAAATAAAAAAAACTACAAATTAGCACATCACAACGTGTGTTTGGCTAAAAAAAATAGATTATTCTAGTCCGTATGTTTATTCCAAAAAAAAAAAGATAAATTATTTATTAAAAAAAGATTTTAGTTTTCTATACTGCAAAATCAACTGACTTGTTGATTTTTATAATTGTTTTCTAAAAGGAAGTTATAACGGTGAGGTTTGTAATTCTCACTTACGGAATAAAGTCAATTTTTTTCCTTTCTTTTTTTTTTTTCTGAGACGGAGTCTCGCTCTGTCTCCCAGGCTGGAGTGCAGTGGCACCATCTCGGCTCACTGCAAGCTCCGCCTCCCGGGTTCATATCATTCTCCTGCCTCAGTCTCCCAAGTAGCTGGGACTACAGGCGCCCACCCCCATGCCCGATTAATTATTTTTGTATTTTTAGTAGAGACAGGGTTTCACCGTGTTAGCCAGGATGATCTCAATCTCCTGACCTCGTGATCCTCCCGCCTGGGTCTCCCAAAGTGCTGGGATTACAGGATTGAGCCACCACGCCCGGCCAAAAAGTCAATTCTTAAAGAAAATACTAGACACCAAATTAAGCATATGCTAAAAAAATGCGTTTTTTCTTTGGAAATTCTAATAAGCTCTTTCAAAATATAGAGCAAGAAAGGGGGAAAAGATAAACTAAAAAACAGGAAGTCAATTACACAACAAATTATAAAATGGTATACCCTAACCCAACATTCCTAATTAAATGTTGATATACAAACAACTTCAATCACTCTCAGAAGGGATTAAGAAGTAACAATAAAAATCCAAGACCCAACTGGTTTTCTTTACAGATACACATACAGTTATTTGGCACCATTTGGTGAAGCAATCTTTAAATTTTAACGGAATTAACCCATCACATTTGCTCATCTTGTTCATTTTTAAGGTTGTTTTAAATATTTTAGATTATTTGTATTTTCATTAAAAAATTTAAATTAGTCTGTTAATTACTTATTAAAAACTAGAATATTGATTTCAATCACAAATCAACTGAGCAGAGTTACAGCTTAACTATTTCAAGTATTTTAATTCATTAACAATCCACTAACAAAACATCTCCTTCATCTATATTTTCTTAAATCAATCTTTGCAGTGCTTTGTATTTCCCAGCTTAAACACTTGTCACTAAATGTATTCTTCAGCGTTCTGTTTTTAAGTTATTATGGCAGATCCTGTGCCAGTATATTGAATTACAAATGGCATTTGTGTATTGTCTTGAATCCAGTGACCTTGGTAAATTTACTTGCTAAAATAACTCTTCATAAAATCTTTTTTTTCTAGGTTTCTTAAGGTTTGCACCTACAATATTTTTATTTATCTCTCTTTATCGTAGGTATGCAATATCATGCATACAATACATATAATAAAGACAGTTTCACTTTCATTGTCATCTTCATGTTGTTTATTTTTTCTATTACTGCCTTATTGCACTAGCAATACAATGTTGAGGAGTATTACGGTAAATTATGATAACAAAATAACAATTACTATAAATGATTATAAATAAATATATAAATAAGTATAATTTAATTATAAATGATAATATATATTTTAGATAATGTAAGTATATTATATACATTTGTACATATTTTATATTTATTTATATTATATAAATATATAATTATATATTATAAATATATAAAATATTCTTACATTATCTGAAGTATATATTCTGTGATTTAAAATATATTTACATATAGATAAAAATGTATTATATACTTTATATATTTATAATATCTTACATTATCTAAAGCATATAAATATATTTACATTATGTTATAAAAAATACAAATAACCCAATTAAAATTATTAACAGACTTCTAAAAGGAAAATAGGTACATGGCCAATGAACATATAAGGAAGTCCTTGACAGTACTCGTTAGAAAAAATGCAAATTTTAACATAATGAACTACTACTACATACCCACCAGAAAAGCTATAATTAGAAGCACAGAAACTCCAAATGTTGGCAAGGATTTATAACATACCAACTTCTCCTCTATTGACTGTTGAAAGTGTAAAATTATATAACCACTCTGTAAAACTATTTGACAGTTTCTTATAAAGATACATCAACCTTATGAGTTAGTTCTACTCATGTATTTATACAGTGAAACAAAAACATATTATGGCCTCTAAAATCATATGCATAGAAGCTTTCTTAATTTCTTAATAGCAGTAAAAAATGGAAATAGTTTATTGTTAAAGGATTGGATAGATCGTAGAAAAGCCACAACATTGAATACTTTCAATAGTTACAAAGAAAAAACAATGATTTTATGCAACAAAAGGTTGAATCTCACAAACATTGTGGTGAGCTTAGACAAAGAGTCTTTACCTTCCAATATGATTAAGATGAAGGTCCAGAACAGGCAAAAACTAAGCTAGGATAATAAAAGAGATAGGAAATTATTTGCCTATTGGAGAGTATGTTAAATAGGAAGGGGCATGAGAGAATTCTCTGAGGTGCTAAAATGTTTTATATCTTAATATCGGTATCAGTTCTATGGGCATAAGTCACAACTAATTAAACTGTATACGTAAGACCTGTGTATTTTTCTGTATGTTAATCATAATTAAACAGAAAAATTAAGACATAAAAACTCAAAGACAAGAAAATTATATACTAAATATATGTAAATAAAAAAGAAATAAAAATTAATGTACTTTATTTGTCCAATAAATCAAACATATTTTCATACCATTAAGTACATTATATCTTTATATATGTTTTTCCCAGGTTATCTGCAAAAGATTGATAAGTACATACAAATGTAATATTACTATTTTTTTCTGTCTACTTACATTTGCCTTTGCCAAAGTTTTTGTATATACATATACATAATTCAACAAGATTTTTCTTTATTCTTATAATACAGCTGTGATGTGCATTAATATATGTATTTTCTTTTAAAATATCAATTGAAGTTTCTTCAGTTTATTTTTCTACTCTTACTTTGTTGCATTTATTTTGTTTGCCCTGGTCTGATCTTCAAGAATATCAATTAAAAATTACTTGTAGGCTGGGTGCAGTGGCTTATGCCTGTAATCTCAGCATTTTGGGAGAGTGATGAGGGTGGATTGCTTGAGCCTAGGGGTTCAAGACCAGCCAGGGTGACATGGTAAAAGCACGTATCTACAAAAAAATACAAAAAATTAGATGGACATGGTGGCGCATGCCTGTAGTCACAGCTACTAGGGAGGATAAGGTGGGAGGATCACGTGAGCCACAGGTTGAGGCAGCAGTGAGCCATGATGACACCACTGCACTCCAGCCTGGGCAACAGGGTGAGATTCTTTCCCCAAAAATCATAATAATAATTGTATATTAATTATCTGAAATACGCATATAAAATGTCCTCCATGATTTTTTTCAACTCTTCAGCATTTGTATTTGCATTTTGTGAGTGTTTACCTTATTAATTTTCTTTAATATAAGTTTGATTTTTTATTTGGGGATTTACATATTTCATTATGCTACCGCAATTTAGTAGACATTAATTATACTACTATGCTTTATTTTATTTTTCCTGTATTATCCTATTTTCTTTTAATTTCATTCTATTTCCATTTCACAGCAACGTCTTTCATTTTTAACTGTTTTTTCTAAATGATATTTTCGTCTTCTGTTAGTATTTCATGAAGGTAACTTTTTATCATGCTCATGAAAGTGCCAAATATTTTTCTGAAAGTTCGGAAGTTAGGATCCTGAATTAGATCTTTATTTCATAAGTAGTCAGATGTGTTATTCCCTTTCTTTTCTATTTTTCAGGATAGCTTTTTCCCCCCTCAGAAGGTAATATTTCTTCTCATTTTATTGATATGTATTTGTTTCCCATTGTCAGTATGATTTTTGACAAATTTTTTAAAATCTCTTTTTCATATGTTGAGCTACAGAGCAAGTTGATAAGACATGTTTCTAGTAACACTTTTTACATTTCTTTAGGCTTTCATCAGCCTTCCTTATACTCCATTACTTGTTTCTCTAAAAGTTGCAAATAATGTGAAAACCAGGGTCCTCGAGCGAGCAGAATTAACTAGCATTGCTTTTATCTTCAACCCTTCCTCCAATATATATCTGAGAAACTATACCACCAACAATAGAAAGAATAGGTTTTTTCCCATTCTTTCTTTGAACGTCCTCCTTGGCCCTCTGTTTCTACACAAACGTATTCTGTGATTTACGCACTCACTCTGAAAGGATTTCAAAAGTTGTTATCCAAAGCGTAGTGATGCCTCATGGAGACCAAAAAACAAAATACAAAAATACAGGCTGAGAATTGTCCAGTTTTCTGAGTTTTATATGCCCTGAGTCTCCGAAAACATAGTGAAGAGGAATACCTAATTCTTGTTTTGCCTTTTTTATATAGTCTATTTTAAAAACATGGTCATGTTAGGCCAAGAGTTGAAGCCTAGGTGCATTCTTTTTTTTCAATCTGGCTTCATCCATTTGTCTTTAATTAATATTGATACTTTCACTCAGCAATTAAATTGTCTGACAGCCTAATTTGGGGAGTATGTCAATGTGTTCCTAGTTATTCCACTATACAGCTTTTTAGAGACAATATTAGAGGTTTCTAGCCATATTATTTTGAGTTGTATACAATACTTACTTAATCTAATTAAAATACATTTGTCTGAGTACTCTTATAAACTGTTAGAGTGATTATAAATTCATAGAAACTATCGAATGAAAATTCGGTAATATTTATTACATTCTAAGTTTGATAAAGTTTCTGTGACATTAATTACACCTTAAATATTTTATGGAGATATATTCAAGAAAGTACATAGTAGTTTATGTTCAGTAGTCTTTGAAACATTACTTGAAATTGAAGCACACCTGAAAAAAGAAGAAATATCTAGCAATTGAGGGAATTGTATAGCTATTAAGCAGATTTTTAACAGAACAAGGTATAGCTACTTGTATCAGTCTATGAAGTTCACAAAACTCCATTACAAATTTTAAATAAAGTTTTTAGAGAGTTTGCATAATAGGTATTCACTTATCTATACAATGGCAATAATAAGATGCATATGTAAATATATGTAGAGTTTATAGGAATATATATGTTTTGTTAATTTAACTCCTTAAAACTGAAGGATTATGGAGATTAATCTTATACATTTGGTTTTATGTATGTCATTATTATTTAATATTTTCTTGACCTAAGCATATTTATTTTCTTGAATCAAAAAAACAGTTAACAAAAAAGAAAAAGAAGATTATTTAAATAACATTATAAATTTTATTGTGCAGAACTGTTACAGGACTTAAATGTAATATATATTACGAGAGCTTTATAATTTATAGTACCCTATAAAAGAAGTTATAATTTGCTCTTCTGTATTCCTACAGAAAAATATAATGCAGAATTTTGCAGGTATCAGATACTGTCCTATTATAGCATATATATACACATATGTAATATATATATAAATAAATTTATGTCTTTTTCATAATTATCTAACTTTTTTTTGGAAGTATATTTAGAGTCAGAGAAATTCTTCTTGAAAAAGAAATGTAACATCCACCTGTGTTTCAGTTGTTCTTAACTCTTACAAGAAATAATGTATAGGCTTTTGGAAAGTGTCCTTTGTATAATCCCGCTAGGAAGCAGCTACATTTCAGTTTAATACAAAACTATTCTAATATTTAAGCCTTGTATGTACTGTTTTTAATTTAAAATAATGACTTAAAATATAATTAAGAATTTTTTTAAACTTTAAAACTCAACAAACACAATTAGTAAAATCTTTCTATATTTTGATTTAATATTACCATATTGGCAGGCAGAAGACTGGTGGGAGACCGTCCCAGCAGGTAACAACCATCTGTGTTAGGGTCAGAGGCTTTGTCAAAATGTTCAAACCAAAGGGCATATATGTTCTTGAAGATTAAGATGCTGAATTAAAAATTACTTTTGCAGTCTTTTAAACAGTACAGAATTATGGATATAATTATGCAGCATAAAATTCATATTTTTGCATTAAACATGCAGAATTCATAGATGAGTTGAAAGTAGAGCACATTTTATTAACCAGTAGACAAGTTAGCCTTTGGGCACTGTGTGTGAATATGTGATATAATGTTTCAAGTATCTAATCTCTCTATGTTAACAAACAAAGAAGTCTCAGGAGTTTAGGGAGTTGGCTAGGAACATGTCTCTTGAACAAACACCCTGGCTCTTCATGCTTTCTATCCTCTGCAAGCTTTCCAGGCCAGCACTGAGCACTTCTCTTTTGTCCACTGTTTCTCCTTTGCACCACTGGGCTTCACTGGCAAGCCTCTGGAGAGGATAAATCCAGTGTTCAGGTTTTGATTTAACGCCTTTTTTTTTTCTGTAAAATCTTTCTGAAATGTAACGTTTGTCTTTTTATGGAAACAAAAATTAATGGAAATCAGAACCTACACGATGGTTTTATGGCAAATGTTATTACAAATGAGTGCATTAAGTGGTGCTCATTTAAAGTTCAAACGCTAATAGGTGCTGGATTTTTACAAAGCAAAGCAGGGCCTTTGGAGAAAGCCCTGAGTGGAGTCCTGGTTGTATTCAAGGTCATGCATCTGATTTGTTGGGCAATCTTGGGCAAAGTCATTTACGTGGCCTTAACCTAAATCTAGTGGGTTTTTCCTCTCCATCTGTAAAAAATTAGGCTAATAACACATGTTTATTTGTGAAGTGCTTTCATCTGCTCAGAGTAAAAAGTCACAAGTGCAAATATTGTTATTATTATATTTATTAATTGCTGAGGATGGCTTCAGTGCACCTTTGCTATTTAAAAATCCTGCTTGCAGCTGTGAAAACATTATGCTTAACAGGAGCAATTATCAGTGGTGGTTGGTGCAGAACTCACAGGGAGGGCAGCTGCTGGAGGAACCATTTATTAAGAGCAGAGGGAGAAAGAAAAAGAAACTGCAGGCATTATTTAAAAAGTGAATGTAATATTGTACACACTATTATGTAATATGTATAACCAAATACATATTTGTATAAATCAAATACATTTATGCATGTAAACTAAACATTCCCATATTTATAATCAAAGAAAGAAAGAAAAGGCTATTGGGCTCTTGGTTTTGTTTTGTTACTCTCAATCTCTTGCCTTCATCACCTTCTCTAGGCCTATCGGATCTCTTCCCTTTCACAAAGTCTGCTTTTGTGTACAATATGTTACTACATTTTTGTTTCTAAATAAATACAAATGTATTAAAATGTTATAATAAAATAAAAAGAAAAAATAGGGGATAAATATATATATTACATATATTTATATTATTATAATATATATTTACATTATTATGTATTTATATTATATATTTTATATATTATATATACATTTATATCTTATATATTATATATACATTTATATCATATATTATATATACATTTATATGTTATATATACTTGTGAAAATTACATCTTGTCCTCTTTTGTGTCTCCAAACCCAATAGCATTTGGACAGTTTGGCACCAGATTAACCATATTTGTTTCTCTTCACCTCTATTTTTTTCCTTAACTGCTTTTTCTCTGTCCATATGTTAACTTACTTACTATATCAAATGTACTTGTAGTAGTGACTTTTGTTATCAGTTTTCCCAAGGTGGCACATATGGATCCTTTGGATTTCTGAAATCAGGAATTGTGTTTCTGCTGATAGAAATGTGCAGAGGGACCGAAGATGAGACCTGACTCGAGGTATAGAGGAACATAGTGAAACTACCTCCTACTTGCCTGCATCCATTCTTCACCATCCAGCTACATTGAATAAAACTCCTCTATACGATTTAATCTGGTGGAAACAAAGTAAGGTTTAAAATTTGGTGAAGATACTATTAGTAAAGCAAAATAATTTCTTACAGAATGAAGAGGGAGAAAGTCAACGCTAAAAGGGAAGGGTTTGCAATTCCTAGCTTGTAAGGCCAACAACCTATTTACTGCTTCATCTTCCCTCAAATACTTTCTTCATCTCTCATCTTTCTATTATTTTGCATTTTCTCTTTTATTTTCTTCCTCTGATTTCTTCTTCTTCATCTGGATAGACTATGGAGTTTTACACGTGACCACTTAACTGATGAGAAAATATCTGGTGAGGAATATGTCAGCCAGTAAGTGGAAATTAAATCGTGACAAACTGGAACAACTGTTCAGATTATTCAGGTAAATTTAAAGCAAGTCCACATGCAAGGGAAGTGAAACACATTGATGTTTTAGATTAACTAAATTAATAAGTGATCAGCATATGCTTTGTTTTGGTTTTATGGAACTTAGCTAAAAATTCCTCTTTCAAATATGATATTATCAAGCGATTTATTTTTTACTTCATTAGCGGAGGGTTGTGTCAATCATACTCATTAGTGAATGTCACATTATCTCCATGGTCTCTGCAAATATATTCTCTTATTTCATTTATTTTGTTTCATTCACATACTTTATTATTTTCCCTACCCACCCCTTACCCTGCTAGAGACAATCATTCTGTATAATCATTTTTGGTTGTTTGTTTTGGTGTGTTCTTATAAATAATATACTTTTGTATTATTTTATTAAACTTACCTGTTTCTTTTTTTTTTTTTTTTTTTTTTGAGACGGAGTCTGGCTCTGTCGCCCAGGCTGGAGTGCAGTGGCGGGATCTCGGCTCACTGCAAGCTCCGCCTCCCGGGTTCACGCCATTCTCCTGCCTCAGCCTCCCGAGTAGCTGGGACTACAGGCGCCCACAACCGCGCCCGGCTAATTTTTTGTATTTTTAGTAGAGACGGGGTTTCACCGTGGTCTCGATCTCCTGACCTTGTGATCCGCCCACCTCGGCCTCCCAAAGTGCTGGGATTACAGGCGTGAGCCACCGCGCCCGGCCTAAACTTACCTGTTTCTTATATTTGATTCACTGAGTACTATGATTTTTAAAAATCTACTTGTGGTTTTAGGTAAATTTTAAGCAAATGCTTCTAAGAGTAGCATTGTTTAAAGTGGATTGATGGTAAGATATGGTGGCTCACACCTGTAATCCCAGTGATCAAAAGGCAGTGGCAGGAGGATCTCTTGAGGTCAGGAGTTCAAGACCAGCCTGGGCAACAAAGCAAGAACCAGTCTGCTGGGCACCTGTAATGCTAGCTACATGGGAGGCTGAGATGGGAAGATCCCTTGAGCCAAGGACTTTGAAACTGCATTGAGCTATGATTGTACCACCGCATTCCCAAATAAATTAAGGTGAAATGAGTTTTGGTTTTGGAGACAGTTAAGCTACTTGGGAATTAGATTGATACTTTTAAGTTTTGTTAGGGCAGGCTAACATAGCCTTTACTCTTGGGTTACTTAAGCTTTACTACCAGAGGTGACCCTTCTGGGAGCCTAGTGAATGCCATAGTTGTTCGGTTAATCTTCTCTGATGTGGTTGGTTGGAACTTGTACATCTTACACTAGTTTGAATTTTGGAAGGTTTTCAGTTTAAATCTCACTAGTTGTTGTTTTTCTCCAGAAATTGTTCTTTGCCAGGTCTTGTGAATTCTTATCCTATGCATATGCAGCTGAGTATTTGCTGAAAGACTTGAGATTACACCTATTCAGATTCCTGGAGCTCTTTGTGTAGCTTTCTGTTGTACAGTAATCTGATTCACAAGTTTCAGCTGCTGAGCCTCCTAAACTCTGATATCTGCCTCTTTGGCACTGTTGGTTGTCTAGTATCTAACAACAGTTGTTTACGATATTTTTTCTGTTTTCTATTATGGGAGGATAATGCAAGAACCATTTCTTCTATTGTGGCCAAAAGCAGAAGTAAGAAATAAGTTTGGATTTTATATCTTTTCTGCTTAGTGTTTCTTGATTATCAAAGCCCTTATTTTATATATACAAAAGAAAAGCTCAAAGTTGTAAATTGTATGCTTTTCTGGATGCTGAAATATGCAAAACAGTCCAAATAATAGGCAGATTAACAAATTTAGGATTAATCTAGTATCAGCTAAATAAATTTATATCAGCTAATCCCTAATGACTCAGTTTCTCCCAAGGAAACCATATTAGCTTGCTGACAGACTAGATAATTAAAAACTGGCCTTTACAAAAATAGCTAAATACATCTTACAATCACAGAAAAATCTGAGCATTGTCAAGTAGGGTATTTATTATATCAGTTAATAAGACAGCCATAAGTTATGTACTCATTACCAACTTATACAAGGCAAGGAATTACCAACAGTTATTGTTCTTAGCAACTTATGATCCAATGTGGAGAGAGATGAATAAATACATACCTCCTAAAAAATATAGAGAACAAAATAAAATGTGATAAAAATAAATCAACAGCATAAACAAAATACAGTAATTCTTATAAATGTATAGAAATCATTTAAACAGTGAAAATAAATATTTATAGGATAGTGGTATTGATTTGGGCATTGAATTGCAGAAATAATTTTTATATATCTGGAATAGAAAGAAGGACATTGGTGTTGGGAAAGGAAAAGAGGAGAGAAAAACACTTGACATGATTCTAAGTATAGCAATGGAAGGCACCAAAGCATGATACACTGAGATCATTATAGTTGCATCAGAGTTTTTGTGTAGGGTATCACAATAAAAAAAAGGTGAAAAAGGAAAAAGAAAGACAGCAGTAGAGTATATTGGTATTAAGATCATGAGATTTATAGTGGAATTTAAGTCTAAGTTTCAAGATTTTTTCAACATGTACGAAATACATAAATCATGAAAATAAATTTACTTTCTTAAATCCTTATTTTCTTCATATTCTAGAACAATATCCAGAATATATATGGAACTGAAATAATTCAACAATAAAAACAAACAAATAATTCCACTAAAAGTGAAAAAAAAATGTGAATAGACATTTTTTTCAAAAGAAGGCATACAAATGGCCAAGGGGTATATTTTTAAAAATGCTTGCCATCAATAATCATTAGGGCAATACAACTCAAGGCAATACTGAGGAATTTTCTTACCTGAGTTACAATGGCTATTAAAATGATAAAAAATAATAGATGCTCACAAGAATGCAGAAAAGAAGGAACTCCTATATACTGTTGGTGGCAATTTCAAGAAGTATAGCCACTATAGAAAATAGTATGGAGACTTCTCAAAAAAATTAAAGGTATAACTACTATATGATCCAGCAATATTACTATTATTTACCCAAAGTAAAGGAAATAAGTATATACAAGGGATGCTTGCACTTGAATGTTTTTTAAAGAATTACTTACAATATTAAAGACAGAGAATCAACCTAAGTTTCTATCAATGGGTGAATGGCTAAAGAAAACATTGTACGTATACAAAATCGAATATAAGTTGGCCATAAAAAAGAATGAAATCATGTCATTTCCATTAACATAGATGGAACTGATAGCTATTATCTTAAGTTGAAAAAAACCAAGCCCAGAAAGAAAAATATCACATCTCACTCAAATGTTGGGGCTAGCAAAGTTGATCTTATGAAATGGAAGGGTATGTGGTTAAGGGGTTGATAAAGAGAGGTTAGTGGGTAGAAACGTACAATTAGAAGAATAAATAAGTGCAGAAGTCTAGTAGCAGGTGAATTTGGATAAGAACAATATACTGTATCTTTCAAAGTAACCAGAAGAGAAGACTTAAAATGTTCCCAACATACAGAAATGATAAATACTTGAGATAATGGACACCCCAAATGCCCTGACTTGATTATTACTCAGTTTATTCAGGTAAACAAATATTACATGTACTCAAAAGTATATACAAAAATCATGTATCAAAAAAGCATTTATATATAAAATAAAATGTATTGTTTATAGGGTTATTTTGACCAATGTGTTTTCACCTCTTTTTCTTAGTTCCAATTCACTTTTCAAATTGGAGACATAACCAAGCTGGCCAGTAACATTATTATACTAGGTACTTTCCACTACTAGATATTTTTGTGGGTAGTTGGATACCTCTTCTAGATATGGGCTCACACTGCTTAATGATCCTATGCACACCTACAAATCAAAGCAAAAGGAATATATATATAAAGAATATTTAGAGAAGACTTCATCTAGTAAGTTAAGATACCCAGTAAGAAAGAGATATACAAAATCATTAGCATTGATATAAATGAATATTCAATCAACAAGATATCATTAGATGTCTATTAGAATGGCCAAAATTATATAGCTACATAATAAAAAATAAAACGTTGACTACCAAAATATGGAATATACCAAAGCAGTTCTAAGAAGCAAGTTTATAGCAATAAACACCAATATTTAAAAAGAAAAAAACTCAAATAAACAACCTAACATTACATCTCAAGAAAATAGAAAAAGAACAAACTAAGCCTAAATATAATAGAAAAACAGGAAAAAAAAGTTTAGAGCAGAAACAAATGAAATAGTGATTACAATAAATAGAAAAACTCAATAAAGTGATCAGTTTTGAAAATATAAACAAAACTGACAAACTTTTAACTAGATTTACTAAAAAAAGAAAGAAGATGAAATGAAAGAGAAAGCATTCTGATACTACAGAAATATAAAAATCATAAGACTACTATTAATAATTATTCTCCAACAAATAGATATTAGAACAAATAAATTACTAGATCATTCAACTCCCAAAAATAAGTGAGGAAGAAATAGAAAATCCGAAGATATCAGTAATGAGTGAAGAGATTGTATCAGTAAGGAAAAGTCACTCATCAATGAAAAACCCAGAAGTTTATAGCTTAGTTGCTGAATTCTACCAAACATTTAAAAAAGAATTAATACAAATTTTTATTAAACTTTTCCAAAATATTAAAGTGGAGGTAATACTTCCAAATTCATGTCACAATTTTGGAATTACCCTGCTACAAAAGTCAGACAAGGATATTACAGGAAAATAAAATTACAGGATAATAATCTTGATAAACATAGATGCAAAAATCTTCAATAAAATACTGGTAAACTGAATTATATTCACATTAAAAAGATTTTTCATTATGATCAAGTGGGATTTTTCTCTGGGATGCAAGAATGGTTCACCTATGTAAATTAATCGAGGTGATAAACCACTTTAACAGAATGAAGGACAAAAATCATTTGATCATCTTAATGCAAAAGAGGCATTCAAAAAAGTCAACATCCTTTCACAATAAAAACTATCAACAAATTAGGTATAAAAGGACTTTACCTTAACACAATAAAAGTCCTGTATGACAGAACCACAGCTTACGTACTCTGGTTAAAAGTTAAAAAGATTTTCCTCTAAGATCATGAACAAGACAAGAATGTCCACGTCTATTCACACAATACTGGAAGTCCTTGTTAGAGCAGTTAGAAAAGAGAAACAAATAAAAGTCATCCAAATTGAAAGGGAGTGGTAAAATTATCTGTTTGCAGATGACATCATTTTACATATAAAACATCCTAAAGATTCTACCAATAAAACCAAAACTCAGATACTCAGTAAAGGTGCAGAACACAAAATCAACATAAAAAAGTCAGTCATATTTCTATACACTGACAATGAACTGTCTGAAAAGTAAATCAAGTAATATCCCAGGTATAATAGCTACAAAAAAATCAAGATAATTAGGAATAAATTTAATCAAGGAGATGAAAGATCTGTACACTGTAAGTTATGAAACATTGATTATAAAAATGAAAACACAAATATGTCTTCATTGATTATAAAAATAAACATGCAAAAGTATCTAGCAGTGGAAAGCATCCCATATTCAAAGATTGGAATAATTCATATTGTTAATTATATAGCTAAAGTTAACTATTACATAAATTGCCCATACTACTCAGAGCAATTTGCAATTTTGATCCAACACCTAAACAAAATTCCAATGCCAGTTTTCTCAGGAATAGGAAAAAATTCTAAAATTCATATGGAGCCACAACACAACCTAAACAGCCCAAGCAATCTTGAACATATAGAATAAAGCATGATATCACCTAACTTCAAAATCTACTATAAAACTTTAGTAATCAAAACAACATGGCACTGGCATAATAATAGACACATAGACCATTGGAACAGGGTGGAAGCCCCAGTAATAAGTCTACACACTTAGAGACAACTGATTTTCAACAAAATTGTGAAACACACTCAATGAGGAAGGGAAATCTTTTCAATAAACAGTGCTAGGTAAACAGGATATACACATATACAAGATGCTATTTAGATCCTAGTATTAGTCCACATAAAATATCAATTAATAATGGAATAAAGACTTAAATGTAAGACTTAAACTACAAAACTACTGGAAGAAAACAGAGGAAATACTTCATGATATTAGTCTGGGCAATTATATATATATACACGCATATTTTTTAGGGGGTATATATATATATATATATATATATACACACACACACACATATATATCCAAAAGCATAGGCAAGAAAAGCACAAATTAACAAAATGGGATCACATCAAACTAAAACGCATCTACACAGCACAGGGAACATTCAAAAGAGTGAAGAAACAATCTTCAAAATAAGAGAAAATATTTTCAAACCATATATCTGATAAGGTGCTAATATCTAACATTTATAAATCATTTAAACAGCTGAATATCCAGAAGAGAAATAATCTAATTTAAAAATGAGCTAAGCGTCTGAATAGACATTTCTCAAAAGAACACATATAAATGGGCAATGAGTATATTAAAAAAACACCCAGTATCACTAATTATCAGCAAAATGCAATTTAAAACCACATTGAATTATTACCTCATACCTGTTAAAATTGTGGTTATCACAAAGATGAAAGATAACTATTAGTGAAGATGTACAGAAAAGAGAACTACTGTTGGACATTGTTGATAGGAATGTGAATTAGTACAGCCCTTATGGAAAACAGTATGGAGACCCCACAAAAAAATACCAAATAAAATTACCATATGATCCAGCAATCTTACTACTGGGTATATTCAAAAGATATGAAATCAGTATGTTGAAGAGACATTTCTACTCTCATGTTTATTGAAGTATCTTTACAATAGCCAATATATTGATTCAATGTATGTTTTCAGTACCTCAGGAATAAAATAACAAAATGTGGCATATTTACACAATGGAATACTATTCGGTCTTAAAAAGGAAGGAAATCCTGTCATTTGCCACAACATGGATGAATCTAGAATGCATTATATTAAGTGAAATAATCTAGGCACGAGAAGACAAATACTGCATGATCTCACTTACATGTGGAATATTTAGAAAACTGCACTCATGGAAAGAAGCAAAGAGTGAAATGACAGTTACCAGAGGTATGTTTGTGGATGGGGAAATTGGGAAGATGTTGACTAAATAAAACAAAATTTCAGTTAGAATGAATAGGTGAAAAGTTGTATATCATGGTGACAATAATTAATAATAATATATTGTTTACTTGAAAACTTACAAGATTAGATTCTATGTGTATTTACCACACAAACACAAATAAGTATGTGAAGTAATACGTTAATTGGCATCATTTAAATATTCTGTAGTATATACATATATTAAAACATCATGTACTTCAGAAATATATACCATCTTTAGTTGTCAATTAATAAAAACATACATACATAAAATGTCAAGGAGGAAGATGAACTGGTAGCATTGCTAATGAGCAAATATTAAGGGAGCCATCCCAAAAAGCAATAGGGTACTACTTAGACAAATTGAAAATACAAATACTTATAACTTAGAAATAATACTCCTAGTAGTATTTTCCAAATACATCTTCAGTGTGTCATAAGGAAATATGTATATGAATGTTTATTTCAGTGTTATTTGTGATTGCAAGAGGATAAATGTGACTTTCTGTCCATTTCAAAGTCAACATAATGGATAAGTAAACTGTAAAGAACACTTAACAATGTAACAATCACTATTTTCATCATTTAATCAAATGCTAAAGTGAAAAAGAAAGTGAAAAGGAAAGAGAGAAAGCATGGGTGAAAAAGGAAATAAATATTACCCATACATGGAAAACCACCAGTCGATAGAAACAGACCTAAAGATAAAAGAGACTTTAGAACACTGCTTTTAAATGTTGAAAGATCTGAAGAAAACATGAAAATAATGTAAAGAAAACGAAAAGATACTGAGAAAAAGAGAAAAACTTAGACATGGAAAACACACACAAAGAAGAGAACCAATAGACACCAGGCCCTATTTGAGTGTGGAGGGTGGGGGAAGGGTGAGGATCAAAAACCTACCTATTGAGCACCAAACTTATTACCTGAGTGAGAACATAGTCTCTACCAACCCCCGGCAACACACAATTTACCTATGTGACAAACCTGCACATGTACCCCTGAAACAAAACTAAAAGTTAAAAACTAAACTAAAATAAAATAAATGGTTAAATGGCTTTAACAGCAACTTACACACTTACACATTCTTGCAGTAAAAACAATTGTGAACTTGAAGATAGTGATAAACACTAAACTGAATTTTTTTTTTCTAAAAATGACAGAGTAAGCAGAGTTTTGATGAACTGTGGATCAGTGGTCTAAGATGTGCATAATTGTATTCCCAGAAGGAGAATCAGGAATGTTTGAATGTTAGAAAAATTTTCAAATTTGATATAAACTATAAACCCAAGATCCAAATGACTAAATGAAATATATGAAATAAAGAGAAAGAAAACCATACCAAATTACATCAAATCAAATTGTTGAAACTTTAAGGAGGAGAAAATACTAAAAACATGCAGAAAAAAAACAAAAAAATTTAAAAATAATGAAATCAGTTCTGATTTCTCATTTTAAAAAATGAAGACAAAATTATATGGACACTTTTAAATGCAAAAAGACATACAACTGTCAAATGAAATTTCATATTGAATAAAAATCACCCTCAAAACTTGAAGACAAATAGCGCCTTTTTCAGAAAAACAGAATGAAATACTCATAGTCATGCATCTGCATTTAAGAAATAGTAAAATAAATTCATGGAACTGAAAGAACATAGTAATAGAAGAAACCTAGAACTATACAAAGGAATAGAAACTGCCAAAATGAAGGAATCAAGGGCAACTAAAAGAGAATGCATGGGACAACTTAAAAAAAAAAAAAAAGATAGTATATTTAAACTCAGTCATATCAATAATTACATTTTATGTAAGTGATTTAAAATATTTCGCTAATAAAGCAATACACCCTCCCTGAGATGACTAGAGTAGATAAAGAAAGCAAAATACAACTGTAGGCATTTCCAGTGAATGCACATGAAATATAAAGAAATAGCCAAAACGTTAAAAATATATAATGCAAGTATACTCATCTATGAATCACCATTATATACATATCTTAAGAAAGCTGGAATAGCTATATTTTTATCAGAATAAAGACTTGTGTGAAGAATATTATAAAAGATAAAGAGGTCACATCAAAATAAACATTTTAATTGAAAAGACAAAACAATCCCAAATGTATATATATTTAACATCAATGCTCACAATATATGAAACAAAACTGACAGAACTATGATTTGATAGTTCTGTCAAATCAGCAAAAATAAGTCATTTTATGAAATTTATTATTTTAAGCACTTATACAAAATGACATAGAAAACCTGAATAATGCCAAATCTATTAAACACATAAAATTTGTTATATAAAAATTTTTTAGCAAAGAAACTCCAGGCTCAGATAGCTTCACCAGTGAACTAAACATTTCAGGAAGAAATAATTTGAAATTTGCAGAAAATTTTCAGAATAGAGAAGAACAAAAAC
Organism: Macaca mulatta; assembly: GCF_049350105.2. Taxonomy (NCBI): domain Eukaryota; kingdom Metazoa; phylum Chordata; class Mammalia; order Primates; family Cercopithecidae; genus Macaca; species Macaca mulatta. Next base: position 91,204,321 of record NC_133409.1, on the reverse strand, counting down.
AATAATCAATTACTTTAATGAACCCAGTATAACAAAATGAGAAATTTGTATTAAGTAAAGTAACATGGTTAGAAAAGAAAAACTCTTTTAGAAAATTTTAGTGAATCAAAGTTTGAAATACATATAATATATAAAATACATATTGTAATCAACTTATGCTTATTTTTAGAAAAATAAAATTAACATCTAACGATTAACCAATAAAATGCACTAAATTAATAGAATAATCAAGAAACATAGTTTTATCTCAGTTCATGCAAAAGCATCATTTAACAACATTTAATCTCTGTCTCAATTAATTGTGTGTAGAACACTTGAGACTGAGTAATTTACAAAGAAAATAGATTTATTTGGTTTACAATTCTGGTGACTGAAAAGTCCAAGACTGGGTGGCTGCATCCGGTGAGGGTCTCATGTTGCTTTAATTCATCACAGAAAGAGGAAGGGAAGAGGATGTGTACAAAGAGATCACATGGTGAGAGAGAAAGAAAGAGATAGAAACCAAGGAAGCCAGACTCTTTTTAACAACCCACTCTTGTGGTAATTAATCCGATTCTGGGATGGCAAGAACTCATTAACTCCTGAGGGAACACATTAATCTATTCATGAAGGATTTTCCCCCATGACCCAAATACCTCCCACTAGGCCCTACATTTCAACACAGCCAAAATGTGGATAAAACTTCAGTGTAAGTTTTGGGGGAGACAAACCACATCTGAACTGGAGCAATTCCCATCACAATAAAATCTCTTAGTGAACCAGAAGAAAAAGCATCAATCTTCTCAATATTGAAAGGCAGAAAACTTTTCACCTAACATCAAACAAAAATATCCATTCTCACCACCCTGAATCAACATTTACTATGTGGCCAATTCAGTGAACATGCCACAAAAATTAAATGAAAGCTTCAGTCTGGAAAAGAGAAAACAAAGCTTTTTTATTCACATAAAGTATGATAGTTCAGGTAAAATTGAAGTAATCTAGCTGAAATTACTATAACTAATGAATAAACATACCAAGATCACAAGAAATTTTGTACATTTGAAAAACTAATTATATTTCTACATACTAGAAATAATTGATAAATTAAATTAAAATAATACCATTTATTATAGCATATATTTAACTGTAAATGCTGAAATTATGCAATATTTAGAATATGAGAGATTTATGAACTTGGATAAGATAAATATGTATTCGTTAAGCCCAAAAAAATCCCAGTAATTACATTTTAAAAATAAATTAGACTTCAAAAAAAATTAAAGCAAAGAAAATTTGGTCCTTGCAGGATATTGTTAAGAAGATACAAACATGTATCACAGACAGGCAAAAATGTGCACAGTGTAAAGGACTATAAATATGAAATGCATAAAGGTAAATATTTATAATCTGAAAGTGACTTAGGTTAGCTGGGGCTGCCGTAACAAAATGCCATAGATTAGGAGGCTTAAACAACAGGCATTTTTCACAGTCCTGGAGGTTGGAAGTCTGACATTAGGGTGTCAGCAGATTGGCCCTTGAGGAGGACCCTCTTCCTGGCCTTGTTTGCTGACATGACCTTCTTCCTTGTGCATGGGCAGAGTGAGAGAGCTTTGGTATCTCTTTCTCTTCTTATAAGGACTGTCTTAGTTTGTTCTCACGTTGCTATAAGGACATAGCTAAGATTGGGTAATTTATAAAGGAAAAAGGATTAATTGACTCACATTTCCATAAAGCTGGAAAGGCCTCAAGAAATTATAATTATGGTGGAGGTAAACAAGTCCTTCTTCAAATGGCGGCAGGAAGAAGTGCAGAGCGAATTCGGGGAAAGTCTCTTATGGAACCATGAGTACTCACTCACTATGTTGAGAACAGCAGCATGGGGGTAACTGCCCCATGATTCAATTATCTCCCACAAGATCCCTCCCACAACATGTGGGGATTATGGGAACTATAGTTCAAGATGAGATTTGGGTTGGGGCACAGACAAATCATAGCATTCTGCTCTTGGCTCCTCCTAAATCACATGTTGTCACATTTCAAAACACAATCATGCCTTCCCAACAGTTTCCCAAAGTCTTAACTCATTTCAGGATTAACTCAAAAGTCCAAGTCCATAGTGTCATCTGAGACAAAGCAAGTTCTTTCTGCCTATGAGCTGTAAAATCAAAAGCAAGTTTGTTACTTCCAAGTTATAATGTGGGTACAGTCAATGGGTAAATACACCCATTACAAATGGGAGAAACTGACCAAAACAAAGAGACTACTGGCTCCATGCAAGTCTCCAATCCAATAGGGCAGTCATTAACCTTAAAGTTCCAACCCTTTGACTCCGTATCTCAAATCCAGGTCATGCTGATGCAAGACGTGGGCTTCCACAGCCTTGGGCAGCTCTGCCCCTGTGGCTTTGCAGGGTACAGGCACCTTCCCAGCTGTTTTCATGGGCAACTTTTCCAGGTGCACAGTGCAAACTCTGTGTGGATCTACCATTCTGGGGTATGGAAGACAGTGGCTCTCTTCTTACAGCTCCACTATACAGTACCTCAGTGGGGACCTTGTGTGGGAGCTCTCACACCACATTTCTCTCCTGTACTGCCCTAGCAGAGGTTCTCCATGAGGGTTCCACTCCTGCAGCAAACTTCTGCCTGGACATCTAGGAGTTTCCATACATTCTATGAAATCTAGGTGGAGGTTCCTCAGCCTCAATTCTTGACTTCTGTGCACCCACAGGCCCAACACCATGTGAAACCTCCTGAGGCTTGAGGCTTGCACCCTCTGAAGCAATGGCCTTGGTTGTATATTGGCTCATTTTAGCCAAGGCTGGAATCCAGGACACCAAGTCCTGAGACTGCACATGCAGCAAGGTCCTGGGCCTGACCCAGAAATCCATTTTTTCCTCCTCATCCTCTAGGCCTGTGATGGGTGGGGCTGCCGTGAAGGTCTATGACATGCCCTGGTGACATTTCCCCAATTATCTTGGTGAATAATATTTGGTTCTTCATTACCTATGCAAATTTCTGTAGCTAGCTTGAATTTCTCCTTAGAAAGTGGGTTTTTCTTTTCTATCACATCGTCAGCCTGCAAACTTTGCAAACATTTATGCTCTGCTTCCTCTGGAATACTTTGCCACTTATAAATTTCTTCTACCAGATACCCTAAACTATCTCTCTCAAGTTCAAAGTTCCACAGTTCTCTAGGGCAGGGGAAAAATGCCACCAGTTGATTTGCATAGCAACCGTCACTTGCTCCAGTTCCCAACAAGTTCCTCATGTCCATCTGAGACCATCTCAACCTGGACTTCACTGTTCATACCACTATCAGCACTTTGGTCAGAGCCATTCAGCACATCTCTAGGAAGTTCTAAACTTTCCCACATCTTCCTGTCTTCTGAGCCATCCAAGTCTCTAGGAAGTACAAAACTTGCTCACATGTTTCTGTCTTTTTCTGAGCCCTCCAAAGTATTCCAACCTCTGCCTGTTACCCAATTCCAAAGTTGCTTCCACATTTTGGGGTATCCTTATGACAATGTCCCACTCTCTGTGGTACCAATTTACTGTTTTAAATTGTTCTCACACTGCTATAAGTATATATCTGAGACTGGGTAATTTATAAAGAAAAGAAGCTTAATTGATTCTCCAGGACTGGGAAGGCCTCAGGAAAATTACAGTCATGGAAAAAGGGGAAACAGTCACTTCCTTCTTCATATGGTGGCAGGAAAGAGAATTGCAGAGCGAAATGGGGAAAAGCTCCTTATAAAACCATCAGATCTCATGAGAACTCACTCACTATCATGAGAACATCACGGAGAAACTGCCCCCATAATCTAACCATCTCCCTCAAGTTCCCTCCCACAACACGTGGGGATTATGGGAACTATAATTCAAGATGCGATTTGGGTGGGGGCACAGTCAAATTATATCACACACTACTCTCATTATGTAAACTCAGCCCTCATGACCTAATTTAAACTTAGGCACCTCCTAAAAACCCCACCCAATACTGTTGCATTGAGGGTTATGAATACCACCTATGAAATTTTGGGGTTGATACAAACTTTCCATCCATAGCAAGAAGGTATAAAATAAATTTTACAACTAAATTAGATAAACATCTATTAAAATGTATAATAGATATAAATGGATAATTCCTGAACAAAAATTTATATGTATGTCTTATAATTACATGATACTTAAAATCATTAGTCATCAGCAAAATGAAAATCATCAGCACAAAATATTCACTACAGACCCACCAAAATGAGTTAAAATAAAAAGACAAACAATATCATGAGGATGGAGAGAAACCGGAAGGAACATTCTTATGATGCTGATAGGAATACAAATGGTACACACACTCCTAAAAGTCTTCACATTTTTAAAATATATCAAACATAAACTTACTGTATAACCAGCGAGTTCAATCCTAGGAAACAATCAAAAAAAAAAAAAAAAAAAAAAAAAACCCAGAAAGCATATGTCTACACAGAAATCTGTACATAAGTCCTATTCCCAACAGTTTTACTCACAATAAATAAAAAGTGAGAATTAAAGTTCTACTAAAATATAAGTGGATAAACAGATTGCCCTGTATTCATACAATTATGGGAATGAAAGTTTACTAAAATGTGAGTGGATAAACAGATTGCCCTGTATTCATACAATTAGCTAATATTCAATAATGCTTGACCAAGCATGGTGACTCACACCTGTAATCCCAGCACTTTGGGAGACCAAGGCGGGAGGATCACCTGAAGTCAGGAGTTCAAGACGAGCCTGACCAACATGGACAAACCCTCATCTCTACTAAAAATGCAAAATTAGCTGGGTGTGTTGGTGCATGCCTGTAATCCCAGCTACTTGGGAGGCTGAGTCAGGAGAATAGCTTGAACCCGGGAGGCAGAGGTTGAGGTGAGCTGAGATCATACCATTGCACTCCAGCCTGGACAACAAGAGCGAAACTCTGTCTCAAAAAAATTTATAATTATAATCATTATTATTTTTACCAGCAAATTACTAATATGCATAATAAATACCCACTAGCACACACATAATATATGATACATGCAAAATACATAAAAAGATGGACAAAATACATTTTAAAATGCTAGGTCATAAAGCAGACACCAAGACCAGACACATAGTTACATGAAATTTTAAAACAGGTAAACTAATCTATGTTGCCTGAAAATAGCTCATTGTTGGCTAGAGGCAGATATTAGGGGAGATGGAGAGTGGCTGACAGTGAAGTGTCATAGGGCAACTTCTTGTGGTGCTAGAAATAGTTTATATGTTGATTGTTGTGCTTACCATTCACATGGTGATACATATTTATTAAAATAATCAAGTTGAACGTTTAAAATATATTCATTTCATTGACTGCATAATTACACCTCAACAAAGTTGAATTATATAAATTGGATCTGAACTGGGATATTCATATTGCTTTAGAGTGCCAGAGAGAAGTAAATTCTTTTATAATTTCTTCGCCCAGAAAAAGTATGTACAGGCATTATATCTAGATTCTCACATTTTAAGATTACTCTTATATCATAACACTTTTATGAAAAAATGAGAAACATTTTTATCTTATAAATGTGCATTAAAAATCATCAATGTTATTTAACTTATATATTTTAATCACATAAATAAAAATTGAGAAGTGTCATTTGAACATTTATTTCTTGAAAATTAATAAGATGGAAACGAAATATTTGAATTGAAGCTACATAATATGGCTTAGAAAGGTTTATTTGTTATACATAACAAAAAATGGTTAATGTCTTATTATGTATTGAGATTTTCTTTAAAACAATAAACTTCTTATAATCAGAGGGACATTATAATTGATTGATAAACTTTAGGTTATCACAGTCAAAACAAAACCATCCTGATAGGATCCTGAAATGCCTGAACCAGTGCCATGAAATAAGGAGATTCTTACACAGTTAAAACATGCTATTGTAAAATTTCAAAAGCTCATGATAGGAACATTTCAAAGAAAGAAAACATAACCAAAACAAACAAGCAAACAAAAAAACAGGAACAGGTGGAGAAAATCTTAACCCCTCTAAAGAATACCTTATTATTTTTAAATAAGTAAAATAATTGTAATTTGGGTGTTAATTTGTAGCAATTTTATTTGTTTGGTGAAATTTCATAAAAAATAATAATTTTGAGCACACTACCAACATGTATTTTATCTTTATTCAGCAAAATAAATAACTAAAGGTGGTGAAATATGCCCATCTCATGAAGTTAGGACAACATGTTTTTTGTTTTATTTTGCTTTGCACGTATTATTTCAACCTACATAACTTCGTCAGCTGATCATAAGTGGCATATGTCACAGATTGGTAGATCTCAGCCCACCTCCAGCTACGTTTATCTGGGGTATCAATTTGTGCTTATTAGCTTGCCAGAATCCATATTTTTGCAGGGGTGGTTGTAGGTGGGTGGTAACACATGCGTTTTACTTCAAACAGAAAGTGTAATCCAAAGACTATGAATAAATGCACTTTAACACTAGGGATAAGAATACAAATAACAGGGATTTTTAAAAATACTGTTCATATGGTACAAATTTCTCAAAATAGCTAAAAGAACATTTAAACTGTTTTTAGTCATAGTAGGTGTGGTGATTCACACACTAGGAAATTTATTCTACTTTTGGGAAAAGAATCATGAACTTTGTTTAGGATTGTTTATATCAAAGATTCACATGTAAGTTTGCATGATGAGTGACCAAATCCCTTGGAAATCCTTCATCCCAATTACATAGAAATACATGAATGCAAATTGAGTTTTTATTTTATTTACTGATAGAGAATAATATGAAATTTGAGGCTTATATTAAGAAATACAGTCGATGATGTCATTAATTTTCATAAAGTGATAGAACTTTGAAATAAAATGGTGAGGTTTCAATTATGGTCTAGATAACTTGGATATTTGTAGCTCTCTTCATTTTGTCCAGAATAGCGTTATTCACTAAACTCTTTGTTTAACAGACTAGTTGGGTGTTGTGTAGCTCAACACAAAACCACTCCAAACACATGATCAATACTTCCTCCAAGACCTTAAAAGGAACATATGCTGGAGTTATGAAATATGAAGACAGAGGCAAGAAGTTCTTGAACTGCCATTCAGGTCTTTCCAGTGAGAGAGTAAATGAGAGTGGAGTGTTAAAACAACAACAACAATAACAACAACAAACCTTTTATGTTGAAATGCTTTTCTCTCTTTAGAATAATTAAAGCAGAATATGAATATTATGTAACATGTGGAAAATACAGTAATTTAAAATAACTGATAAACCCAAGCATACAAGATAATATGGTAAACATGTTACTGCAATACTTCATTGTTTTTCTATACAAATGTTAAAAATAAACTATGCCTTTAATTACATGTATTAGAGAGAACTCAAGTGTGAAAAATTACTTGTGCTTTTGTATAACAAATCAAATTTATATTGGATGTCCAATACCAAACTATTTGAAAATGACATCCTACGACTAGTGATTATCAATAGTCATTATATATACTCCTGATATGAAATTAAAATATAGATTCCTTAAAATGCTTTAAGATTTTATTCAACAAATTGGCATTTCTATATCTAAATATTTATGGTATTTGATTTACCCAAAAAATATGACAATGTTTAAACACGGTTTTATTGCTTTTAGTTTTTAAGTCAAATAACTATAAATAAATGCATGTAATATGTTAGGCATTTTTTATATAATAAAAATGTTGTTTTAATATAAAACATTTCCTTTTGTCTCATAATTTATTATTTGTATATAGATACCTATATAAAATGAAATAAAATTAGAAATCTTATGTTTATGTACATATGAATTTAATATAGAAGTATTTTATATACATACATATACATATGCATGTTTAATATCTTTTACAATCTCAGTTCAAATGCCAGAGACATTTAAATAGAATCATCAGTTAGAAGGGGGAAAACATTGAAATGAGACATCTATGATGTATAGGCCAAAAACACCCTTTTTTTTTTTTTAATAGAGAAGTAAAGACAGCTTTATAAGGGCATCTAAAGCACAAGGTTAAACAGATTAAAGCAACCAATTATGAAATGTTCACAACGTTTTCTATCACTAACTTTGTTTTAGATTTTTTTTTATATACTTTAACTTCTGGGATACATGTGCAGAACGTGCAGGTTTGTTCCATAGGTATACACGTGACATTGTGGTTTGCTGCACCCATCAACTCATCATTTACATTAGGTATTTCTCGTACTGCCATCCCTTGCCTAGCCCCCCAGCCCCATACTGACCCCGGTGTGTGGTGTTCCCATCCCTGTGTCCATGCGTTCAACTCCCACTTACGAGTGAGAACATGTTTTTAAAGTCCGTAGTTAAAAAGTTGTCTTAAGTTTGTGAGTATAATCCATGACTGTTAATACTCCCTACTGTATTATTGCTCTACAGTTTTTCCTTTGTAGATCATTCTGGTAAAAATTGTACTTTTGACTTTTTTGAGGTATAGTGGGATAATATAGTAAGTTTTGGAATGTCAAGAAGTTGATAAAACAAAGGTTAATTTTGTAACAGGCACTTGAGTAATTTTTTGTCTTTTGAAGGCAATCTATTAAGTGATGAGATGTTGATATGGATAAATAATATAGATGTGCAGAGAAACTGTACTTTTCCTTTTTTGTTGCTATGAATATTTCCCAGATTAATCCATCTTAGATATTGTCTTAGTTCATTTGTATTGTTCTAACAAAATACTACAGACTGAGTAATTTGTAAACATCAGAAATTTACTTCTTTTATCAGAAAATTTTTCTGTTTTTTATCAATTATGGAGACTGAGTAGTCCAAGATTAAGGCTCCAGCAAGGTTGGTATCTAGTGAGGGCTCAGTCTTTGCTTCCAAGATGTCACCATGTCACTGTATCCTCCCCAGGGGCAAAATATGTGTCATCACATGGCAGAAGGTACAGAAGGGGTAAGTTCACAAGCTTAAGACCTTTTATTCAGCACTAATTCATTTATAAGAGTGGCATTCTCATGGCCTAATAACCTTATCAATGCTGTACATAATACTGATGCATTGGGGATTAAGTTTCAACATTGGTTTTGGAGGGAAAACAGACCTGAATGAGATAGTAGGTGTTATAGAATTATACCATGAAGGAAATTCACTAATTATTCTTAAAGACCACTTAGACTAGTTCAGATCTCATTGCTTTTCCCAGAATAGTCACTTGAATAACTGTTCCTGATTACAAACAATTTTTTTTTTTTTTTTTTTTTTTTGTGCTGGAAGAAATGGCAAAACACAGGTTCATAATTTAGGATGACCTTTTCATCAGGGGTATTTAATTTTAAAACACCTACATTTAACCTTTTGAAGAGATAAAGTTGCAACCGTATAATAAATTTGTTATAAATAACAATTATTTATTTACTTTCATTTGGAACATTTCAGCCTGTATTAAACTCTATATTCATACAGCTCATAACAAATGACATGTAACACTTAGAGAAGTGAAGAATCTGGTATAATTGAAGGAAAACATCTTCCATCTAAGCCAACAAATACTAAATTATACAAAATAAGTAGATATTGAGACTAGGTCTAATGTTCTCTCATTTTCCTATATTGTAAACCAAATATTTCTACATTAATGATTTATATCTGGAGCTTCTAGTTTTTTCCTATCTGGTTTTTGCTGTTAATTACATTTTATACTATCAATGACCTACAATTAAAATACAATCAAATATCTCTTTTTCCCTGTCACTTCATGTGCAATAATATTCAAGAGAAAAGTTGAGATACAGTATGTGAAACTGGGAGAATTTACTTTTTAATGTAAAGCATATTGGATGCCTTTTCTTAGAAGTATCCAAACACATGGTCCTAGTCATTTTTACTCATAATCCAAAGGAGAATTTTCTCCTTAGTCTCTTAAAAGTAATACTAGCCTGTACTTGTACTGGAAGTTATACCCAGAATTAACCTAGAATAGAACTTCAGTGTATTAGTAAGATATTGGCTATGCTATTCAAATTGAATTTAACACTTTGAAAGAAATTACTATAAAAACAAATAAAATTTTATGCAAAGCAGATAAATTGAGAAAAATATTTTGATAATGTAGATGCAAAATGAGGAATAAATTCAATGTAAACATAGATAAATAATTACAGACATCTTTGTTAAATGACATTTTTTTTTGATAGGGTATTAGAGGTATTGCCAGCATACCTCTCCCGTCTAGAAGGACAGAATAGTGTATAGGGATTCACATTGTGAACCCTTTTCCAGAAATGATGCAGGAACTAAGCAGGAAAACTGAAGTAATCTATGAATCCCAGAAGGAAGCAGGAGCCTACAGCCTACACCATGAATCAGACAAAAGGCTGCCGGTCTCCAAAGTGTGAGAGAGGGAGAGTTTGCCTCTGGGATATACATCCACACCCGGGGGAGCTTTAAAGCCCAGGGCACAGGGGAAGGCCTTAACCTCACACAAGGCAGGAAAGAACTTGGGGAAAGTCATGGAATATAAAAGAAGAAGCAGTGGCAGGAAGACCCTTGAATTAACTCCCAGATCCCAGTATGGACTAAGGGCAGCCATTCCTTACTGTTGCTCACAGAGGACCTCGTGAAGGACAGCCAAAAAGTTCAGGCAGTCGTCACAAGTTGAAAGAAGCTCCCAACGGGGTTTCCAGATGTAACCTTTGGTGGGGACAAACTCCCTTGGCCAGGGCCAGGGCAGGGGAGAGTGAAAAGCAGTCTGTGAGTGCAGGAGCCATGGGTTCATGAGCCGTGAGTGCAGGAACTGTGAGTAGGAACCAAGTGCCAGGGTTTTCAGGGAACAGAGAGGGGCATGACTTGAAAGCCATGGTTGCTATCTCCGTGGGGAAAGCTTACGCTCCTGAAAGTGAGGAATTCTAGTTACAGGCTGACTTGAACTCAGCTCACTGCTGCCAGTGGAAATCAGTTGGAGTGGATGTGCCTTTCCAATTGTGTGGGAACTCTGTGGGGCTTATCACCACCTGCTACTCCAATTTCCTGAACAAATTCTGTGCAATAGAGGCTGCAATGCTCCCCTCTAGTATATCAACCCAGTGGCATGAGATCTACCTACTCCCATCCCTCTAAACCCACAAGGGCTGCCGCTTGACCTGCACACATAGACTCAAAGTGTAAACCTGCCCTACCCAGCCCCTACTTGGCTTTGCCCCACCACCCACCTTGGTAGCTTAACACAAAGGACAGAATCCCTTGGGAACTACAGGGCCCTGCCCATTGCCTGAGAAATAAGAGTAACCACTCCCACCCCGTCCCCATCTAGTAACATAAGGCAAGTAAAAATCCCACTGCTAGTACACAGCTGGTTCTCTTTGCACGCATCATCTCCTGCCTGGAGGCCAACCAACACAGTCCATTACGGTATCTCCTGGTAGAATAACACTGCAACCAGGAAGAAGAAAACAGCTGCATGATCTCAGTTATCACCACTACTTGTACCACTTTGGCTAACCAGGAGGTCCTGAGTCTGTCCATATGACCAGTTCATTACTACTATAGCTGGTGCTCAAGAAAGCCAAAACACTAAGGCTATCGATAACCAAGGAATTTCACAGAGTCTCTGTCAATCCCCTGCCACTTCCATTAGAGCTGGTGCTGCTACCCACTGTTGGGAAACATGAGGATAGGTCACATCACTGGATTCCTTGCAGATATTCTTAACACCAGCCTGGAGTGTGACAACCTCACTAGGCAGCCAGACCCAGAGGCACAACAACACTCACAGTAGTCTGGCTTCCAGGGACTCCTAGTGCTAGGGAAAGGAGAAGTGCACCACATCAAGGGAACATCCTATGGGACAACAGAATCTGGACGGCAGAGCTTGAGCACCAGATCCTTCTGCTGGTTGGTGGAAAGCTTCCTTAAGGACAGTTGAAGTGCTGGGCTCAGCAGGGAAGCCTTCCACTGTATCCCAACAGTCTTATACAGCCCTGATGCGTATGAAAGGTCCTGGAGAAGAGGAAGTCTTTCCTCCCTTGTCTCCCACTGTAGTCACAATTTGGGCTTCTCCCATGAGAGTTCAGCATGGGCACAACCATAGACAGCCTTTCTGGAACACATCAGGGCCACTGCATCCCCACAGGAGGAGACCACTCCAGATCCAGGATTGCATGAGAGACAGAGTCACAATTCCTCTTTATTTGGAACATAACATTCCTACAGATGAGAAGAGGTGCCTGTCTGATCTGAATAGCTGGAGCAGTGGGACAGAAGCATGTCTGAGAGGTGGATAACACTGCTGCTGACCTGGCAGGGGAGCTGATGTGGCTCCAATCCTTTCTCCTTCTAAGACCCCAGTGTGACTCACTGAGAGTTTCTCCAGCCACTTTTGTCAAGGCTTGGACTTCATTTATCCACCTGCTTTAGCCACAACCTGTTCCTACCCAGAGACACCTCTCCTACTGGCCTAAAGCCTGAGCCATCAAACAAATAAATAAAATACTGGAGAAAAATAAATAAACAAATTTCACTCCACAGAAGAATGAGATAAGCTTTAAGAGACCTTTATAATTTCAATCCCGTAGGAGATAGTGGACTTATTTACACACTGAACACATTACTACCACAACTAATACATGAGAAAGCCATTTTTCAAAGACTGTCTATAACCAAGAAACTCTTATAGAGTCTTCATCCTTGAAAGCACCAAGAGTTGAATTAGACTATAATTTATTATAACTAATAAAGTTTCATTCTTAGGGGACAATTTTTAAAGCAAACAAAAGAAACACAGTCAAATCAAACATGAATTCAAGAACAATGAAAGGCACTACTCTACCAAAATGAAAATGAACCAGAAAAGTAACTCTGGTAATATGACTAAACAGGGTGCAATAATACTCCCAAAAGTCACACTGGCTCTGCAGCAGTGAAACCAAACCAAGATAAAATCTAATACCAGATGAGGAGTTCAAAAGTTTGATTATTAAGCTACTCAAGGAAATATCAGAGAAAGGTAAAAACTATCATAAAGAAATTTAAAAAGCAGTTCAGGATATGAATGAAAAATTTTTTAGAAAGATAGATATCCTCAAGAAAAACAATAAAAACTTCTGGAAATAAAAGGCACACTAAGGTTATTACAAAATGCAGTGGAAAGTTTTAACAGAAGACTAGAATATGTAGAAGAAATAATTTCAGAGCTTGAAGACAAGGCTTTTGATTTAACTCCAATCAGACAAAAATAAAGAAAAAAATAATAAAAAGAAATGAACAAAGTCTCCAAGAAATATGAGATTATGCAAAATGGCCAAATCTAAGAATAATTTGTGTTCCTGAGAAGGAAGATAAAATGATGTCTGAAAAACTTATTTGAGGGAATAGTCGAGGAAAACTTTCCTAGCCTGGCTAGAGATCCAAATTCAAGAAGCTCAAAGAACTCCTGAGAAAATCATTACAAAAAGATCTTCACCAAGGCATATAGTCATTACGCTATCTAAAGTCAACATTAAGGAAAAAATTCTAAGAGCAGTAAGACAAAAGCATCAGATAACCTACAAAGGAAATCCTATCAGACTAACAGCAGACTTCTCAACAGAAACTTTACAAGCCAGAAGGGATTGTTAGCCTGTCTTCAACCTCCTTAAACAGAGCAACTGTCAGCCAAGAATTGTTTCATTGCAGAAAAGAAGATGAAATAGCAATTTTCAGAAAAACAAATCCTGAAGGGATTTGTCACTACCAAACCAGCACTACATGAAATGCAAAAAGGAGTTCTAAGCCTAAGCCTTGAAACAGAAGCCCAACATACATCAACATAGAACCTCTTGAAAGCTTAAAACTCACAGCACCTATAAAACAATAACAGAAGAAAAACAAAACAAAACTAGATAATCGTAACAATTAACCTGATGAACTTTACCTCACATCTCAATATTAACATTGAATGTAAATGGCCTAATTGCTCCAGTAAAAAGTTTCAAAATGCCATAATGGATAAAAAGTTCACAATCCAAATATCTATTGTCTTCAAGAGACACACCTAACATAGAAGGATTCAGATAAAAGTAAGGTAAAAGTGTGGAAAATGCAGTCCATATAAATGGAAACCAAAAGTGAGCAGGAATAGCTATTCTTACATCAGACAAAACAGACTTCAAGATAAAATCAATTAAAAAAAAAAAAAGACAAAGATGATCACTATATAATCACAAAAGGATCAATTCAACAAGAAAACATTACATCCTAAATTTATGTACCCTAAACACTGGAGCCCCTAGATTCATAAAGTAATTACTACTCAGAATGAGATAGAGAGCAAAACAATAATAGCAGGAGATTTCAATATCCACTAACAGCACTAGACAGATCATTGAGACAAAAAGCCAAGAGAGGAACAATGAACTTACATGACACACTAGAACTAATTGACTAAATGGATAATTACAGAACATTCTACCCGATATCTGCAGACTATACATTCTTCACATCAGCACATGAAACATTCTTCAAGATAGAGCATACGATAGGCCACAAAACAAGCCTCATAAATTTGAAAAAACTGAAATCATGCCAAGTATCTTCTCAGACTACAGCACAATAAAACTAGAAATAAAATCCAAAAAGGAAACCTCAAAACTCTACCAACACATAGAAATTAATAAACTGCTTCTGAATGATATCTAGGTTAATAATGAAATCAAGATAAAAGCTAAAAATTATTTGAATTCAGTTATAATAATGAGACAAGTTATGAAAACCTCTGGGATACAACAAAAGCAGTGCTAAGGGGAAAAGTTTCTAGTAAGAAATGCCTACATCAAAAAGTCTGAAAGAGCACACATTGACAACCTAATGTCACTCCACAAGGAATCAGAGAAACAAGAACAAACTAAACCTAAAGCTGGAAGAAGAAAAGAAAGATCAAAGCAGAACTAAATGAAATTCAAACAATAATAACAAAATACCAAAGATCAATGAAATAAAAAGTTGATTCTATGAAAAATTAAAATTGATAGACCATTAGCTAGATCAATAAAAAATAGAAGAGAGAAGATGCAAATAAGCTCAATTAGAAACAAAATTGGAAACATTACAACCAACACCACAGAAATACAAAAGATCATTCAAGACTACTATGAACACTTTTATGCACACAAACTAGAAAACCTAGAGGAAATGGACAAACTCCTGGAAACATACAACCCTGCTACCCTGCTAGATTAAATCAGGAAGAAATAGAAATCTTGAATAGACCAATAACAAGCAGTAAGATTGAATCAGTAATTTAAAAATTGTGAACAAAAAAGCCCAGGTCCAGATGGATTCACAGCTGAATTCTACCAGAAATTCAAAGAATTGGCACCAATTCTGCTGAAATGATTTCAACAGATTGAGAAAGAAGGAATCTTCCTAAGTCATTCTATAAAGTTAGTATCTCCCTGATACCAAAACCAGGAAAGGGCACAACAACAACAACAACAAAAAACTACGACCAAGTTCCCTGATGAACATAGATGCAAAAATACTCAACAAACTATTAGATAACTATTAGATGACTATTAGATGACACACTAGAACGACACATCAAAAAGATAAATCATCATGATGAAGTGGATTTCATTCCAGGGATGCAGGAATGGTTCAACATATGCAAATCAATAAATGTGATACACCACATAAACAATTAAAAACAAAAACCATGTGATCATCTCAATAGATGCAGATAAAGGATTCAACAAGATCCAGCACCACTTTATAATGAAAATTGTCAAAAACTAGGCACAGAAGAGACCTACCTCAAAAGATTAAAAGCTATGTATGACAAACCCACAGCCAACATCACACTGAATGGGGAAAACTTAAAGTATTCCCCTTGAGAACAGAAAGAAGAAAAGGATGTCCACTTTCATCACTCCTATTTAACATAGTTCTGTAAATACTAACCAGGGCAATTAGGCAAGACAAAGAAAGGACATTCGAATTGGAAAAGAGAAAGCCAAACGATTGCTGTTTGCAGATGATATGATTGTACTCCTAGAAAACCCAAAAGACTCACCCTCAAATCTCCCGGAATTGATAAATGTATTCAGTAAAGTTTCAGGAAAAAAAAAAAAACAAAAAAACACAAATCAGTAGCCCTACTATACACCAATAGTGACTGACCTGAAAATCAAATGAGGAACTCAACCCCTTTTACATTAGCTGCAAAAAAAATTAGAACTATGCTTAACCAAGGAGGTGAAATACCTCTACAAGGAAAACTGCAAAGCACTGCTGAAATAAATTACAGACAACACAAACAAATGGAAACACGTACCATATTCATGGATGAGGAGAATCAATATTGTGAAAATGACCATATTGCCAAAAGCAATATACAAATTTAATGCAATTCTTATCAAAATACCACCATCATTCTTCACAGAATTAGTAAAAACAATCCTGAAATTCATATGGAACCAAAAAAGAACCCACATAGACAAAGCAAGACTAAGCAAAAGAACAAATCTGAAGGCATCACATTACCATACTTCAAATTTTATTAGAAAGCTGTAGTTACAAAAACAGCATGGTTATTACATAAAAGTAGGCACGTAAGTCAATGGAACAGAATAGAGAAATGAGAAATAAGGCCAAATATGTACATCCAACTTATCTTTGACAAAGTCTGCAAAACAGGGGTAATGGACATCCTATTTAATAAATGGTTCTAGGAAATTTGGCAAGCAACATGTAGAAAAGATGAAACTGATTCCCATCTCTCACTATATACAAAAATCCAGTCAAGATGGATTAAATATTTCAATACAAGACCTGAAACCACAAAACTTCTAGAAAACAACATTGGAAAGACTCTTCTAGACACAGCCTAGACAAATAATTCATGAATAAGACCCCAAAAGCAAATGCAACACAAACAAAAATAAATAAATGGGACCAAATGAAACTAAAAAGTTTCTGCACAGCAAAATAAATAATCAACAGAGAAAACAGACAATCTACCTAATGGAAGAAAATATTTGCAAACTACACACGTGACAGAGGACTAGTATCTGTAATCTATAAGAAAGTCAAACAAATCACCAAAAAAAAAAAAAAAAAACCACCAAATATTTCCATTTAAAAAGTTGACAAAGGACATAAATAGACATTTCTCAAAAGAAGATATCACATGGTCGACAAACATATGAAAAAATGCTCAACATCCCTAATCATCAGGGAAATGAAAATTAAAAGAACAATGAGATACCACCTTACTCTTGAAAGAATGGCCATTATTAAAAAGTCAAAAAACAACAGATGATGGTATGAATATGGTGAAAATGGAACTCTTATACACTGCTGGTGTGAATGTACATTAGTATAACCTCTAAGAAAAGCAGTATGGAGATTCCTTAAAAAGCTAAAAGTAGATCTACCATTTGATCCAGCAATCCCACTACCAGATATGTACCCAGTGGAAAATAAGTCATTATATAAAAAAGACACTCACACAGATATGTTTATAGTAGCACATATCACAGTTGCAAAGATGTGGAACCAACCTAAGGGTCCATTAACTAATAAATAGATTTTAAAAATGTGATATATATGCACCATGGAATACTATTCAGCCATTAAAAGGAACAACATGTCTTTTGAAGAAACTTGGATGGAGCTGGAGGTAATTATTCTAAGTGAAGTAACAGGAGTGGAAAAAGAAAAACTATATGTTCTGACTTTAAGTGGGAGCTAAGGCCGGGCATGGTGACTCACCCCTGTAATCCCAGAAATTTGGGAGACCAAGGAAGGCGGATCACCTGAGGTTGAGAGAGTTCAAGACCAGTCTGACCAACATGGAGAAACCCCATCTCTACCAAAAATACAAAATTCACCAGGTGTGGTGGTGCATGCCTGTAATCCCAGCTACTCGGGAGGCTGAGGCAGGAGAATCGCTTGGACTCAGGTGTGGTAGTGAGCCGAGATCACACCATTGCACTCCACCCAGGCGACAAGAGTGAAACTCCGTCTCAAAAAAAAGTGGGAGCTAGGCTATGAATATATAAAGACATAAAGCAATATAATGGACTTCAGAGATTCAGAAGGAGGGGAAAGAATAAAAAACAACACACTAGGTACAATGTATACTACTCGGGTAATCGGTGCACTAAAATGTCACAGAATTCACCACTATATAATTCATCAATGTAACAACAACGAAAAAAAAACACTTGTACCCCAAAATGTATTGAAATAAAAAATTAAAACAAAAAGCAAGTATGATGATTTGACAACACAAAGACATATAATCTAGCTATGTATTGACAAGAAAAACAAAACCTAGAATGTCTAGCTATTCATATATATAACATTATGTAGAAAAAGTATAGCATCCTTCCTTCTCAGGTTTAATTTTTTTACAATGTTTAATTATTTTAACTCAGTGAACAAGTATGAGTGTATTTAGTGTTATAAAGATAAATTCTGTATCAGACAAAGCACTCTAGGAGCAATTACTGATGAGAGGTACACAGATAAAACTAAATTTAATATTGAAGAAAATGAAAATAATATGAAAGAGGCACAAGCCAGGTGTTGAGACTAATTAAAGGGAGATGTGATTCACTCCACCAGGAGGAATTAGAACTTCTAAGATGTTATTTAAGAATAGCAGTATTTCTATAAGTAGAGGTTGTAAGAGAAACTTGAATAATTAAAGAGAGGAAGCAAACATGGAATAGCTGCCTAGCAGATACAAGACATGTGGTTATGCACTTTACATATGCTGTCATTTAATCCCTACAAAAATTATCTGAGATAAACAACAATATTCCCATTTAAGGGATGAGTTATATCACTTTAATATCAATCCTTTAAAAGCCAAAGCAATCTATTTTTCTGATCAGGCAAGAGCAATATTTCTAGATCTTGTGCTAATAGATTAACTTTTGAAATTATTTCTGAGCCAGCAAGTATTTTTATCAAGCTAAATCCACAAACATACATGGACATCTATTCAATTTTTCACTTTTTATCTCAATGTTTGACATCATATTTGTAACTGTAAGGGAATTTATAGTCAATTTACAAATGTTGCTGACTTTTGACCAAAAATAAGAGAATAGAAGTAAGTCTGAGATCAAACCAAATTCAATGTAATTAAATGTTTCTGGTTTAAAATCTCACTCATATAGTTATGCTATAAGAGTTTTGCGTTGCGTATTTGGTGTTTATTAGGGTCTGAAAAAAATAAAATGTGGAAATTATTTTAGAATAAATACCAAAAAAATAAAAATATATTAGTTAACTCAAGTAAAAATGATGCTTTGTTTGTGAAGAATTTGTAGAGCACCCAGTATCTATTTGCCTTATGGGATCTACATTTTTAGCAATGTTGAAGAATAGTGATGGTCTTTTTCTATTGGGAATTAACAGAGACAATCTTAATTTTTTCTTTTTATTTAATGTCAAAATTTGAACCAAATGAAAAATGTTTTAAAGATTTGTGAAAACGCAGAAGCAGATAAAATTTTTAAAGAACACAGTGAGGTGAAAATATTCTAATTTTATCTTCACTGGTATAAATATTCCATTTCCCTGATGCTGCGTATAACTAACTCTGTTTTGATTCTACTTATCATTATTATTATTATTTTGAAATGAAGTCTCACTTTGTTACCCCGGCTGGAGTGCAGTGGAGTTACCTCGTCTTACTGCAGCCTCCACCTCCCAGGTTCAAGCGATTCTCTTGCCTCAGCCTCCTAAGTAGCTGGGATTATAGCTGCATGCCACCATGCCTGGCTAATTTTTGTATTTTTGGTAGAAACGAATGTGATCTTGAACTCCTGATCTCGTGATCCTCCCGCCTTGGCCTCCCAAAGTGCTGGGATTACAGGTGTGAGCCACCGCACCTGGCTCAACTCTACTTATTTTTGAATGTAACCAAATCAGCTTCCAACTAGACAGGCCATCTTGGGAAAATAACTCCAACTCTCAGATACTTGGTTCTTTCATATGTAAGCTGCTAAGATTGAAAATGTTCTTTAAGGTCCAATCAACTTTAACATTCTGCTGCAACTAGATATTTTCACGACGTAACAACTGTAACTACTATAAGCATGGAGGGAAAGATGCACAGTTATGACACAGATTGGTTAGTATATTACTTGTTCAGTAGAAATGCCTGAAATCAAATGTAATTACATTGCAACTAGTTTATTAAAATTGCAAGTTATATTTAACATATATTGCTGTCCATTAATGTACAAAAATTACGAAAATTTATAGGCTTATATATCAATTCTTGAAATATTAAATGAAACGTGTTTTTCTATTTTCTCATACATTTTACTGTTTCTTTTTGCTACTCAGGCTGACCAGGATAATAGACTAGTTTCAAAGTCTCAAATATTATAACTTAATGTCATGAAATTCTGATAATTTTATATATATATGTAATCCTTTATATTGAAGTAAATTTATTATGTTTATTTTTGTTTTGTGATACACATGTACACATATATATTTGTAATTATTTTTTATTGCTAGATCTTGCAGTCTTTTCCTCATAAGATTAATAATTAACTTTATTTTTTCTAGAATTAAGAAAAGCTATGTTTTAAATTGCATAAATATTTTATTCAACACCATCTATTAGGGACATGTAGTGATCAATAATCACTAGTAAATTTATTTCTTAAAACTATGTTTGGTCTTTATGTGTTTATATAAGATAGTAAGGTGCTATGTATTCATTGAAAAATACATAGCCTACTTGATGTTAATATTCATCAGTATACTAAGAAATTGCAAGGTATAATGTGGAAATAGTTCCCTGAAACATGATTACAGTTCATACAGTAAGTCATGAAGCACTCCACCTTTCTGACCTCGCCTTTCGCCAACTCCATGCCTGCTCCCAATGCTCTCCACTATGAACTCTTTCTTGGTTTTCCATTTTTATCTCAGCTTTGCTCATTTAATTTCAGGATTAGCAATTTTTTCTCAGCTCTTGCTCTGAGTCTGATTCTATTAGACTACTTTAAATCATGAGTCCTCCTGTGTCAATTCCAGCACAAACCTCAAGATTGCCACTCAAAACAAAAACAACATAAACTAAAGAATCTTATTAATTTGCTGATTTAGAACCCAAACACAAAATAAAATTTACTATAGTATTTTTCAAAGCTACTAAGGAAGTTTTAGTTTTTCTTTAAAATCTATCTCAAAAATCCCTCAACTACAACATTATTTTTACTCCTCACATTTGTCCATGTTTGAGGAAAAGAGTATTTCTCCAAACTCTAAAAATTTTGTAAGGACTATAAACAAATTTTAATGTATACATGTGTAAATATATGAATATATCAATAAATTATTGAATCAACCAATGACCTATTTAGATATATAGGACATTTTTACTTTACCCTTTGTTTCTTGAGCAACCTTTGACTTTTTTCTATAAATTGCATTCTGCGAAATTTCTTCAGATTTCTCTCTTTACCAATTTTCATCTTTCGTATCTAATATTCTCATTAATCTATATGTTAATGTTTTATATCAATGAATTTTTTTTATATTTAGGATTGTCATATAGTTCCTTTTCAACTCTGCATGTGTGTATATGTTATTTGTATTTGTGTCTTTGCTATTCAAATTTGTTTTTGGTTTCTTTTTTATCATTTTGATAATTTTAAACAATTATTTTATATTAATTTTTAGTTTGCTTTATTATCTCTTGGGGTTGTAATACTTTTAATTGGTTAACTGCTCTCTAACTCTCTTTTGATTGATTCTTTAGACAGTTTTACATTTTTGTTGTTGAACTATTCTTACTGGAAAATTATACTTTATGTGATTCCAATATATTCCTGAGTTGAGTCTCTTTGTTGACAGATATTCTGCATTTTCACTCTGATGTTCTTTTTCAATATTGTAGGTATATTAATATACAGTACTAATTACAACTGAAATGTTAAACCTTCTCTTGGAATATGCCATTTCATGTTAGATCTTTAGATAGAGACTAATACAACAAAATCATCAGTCGACTCACTTTTGTGTGTTCTAGACATACTAAATAAATCAACTTTAATAATTATTCATTAGAAAAAAACTTTTATGCATACATCCTCCACAGATGCAAATATACTTCTTAAGTCACTTAGCACTGATGAATTATCTGAATCCATCTCCCTAAAAGAAATTATTCCCTGATGTCACACCTGAAGTGTGGGTCACCCCCACCAAACAAGTTATAACCCTGTCTTTGATTTCAGACATATTATTTTTACAATTGCGGTTGTTAACAAGTATTTATGTAGTGATAAGTAATGTGTTAGGTGCCATTGGCCTTCAGGCACAATGACTGCATTTCAGATATAAAAACCTGCCTTTACTATTTTCCTTGGATTTTATCAAAGTGTACTTGCACATGTACATGTGCATTAAATATTTTAGTAAAAAATATAAGGACAAATTAGATAACTTATGAAGATAATTAAATTTAAGAAACATCAATATCTTAATGAAGATGGAATGCAAATATTCTAAGTTTAATTATTAATTTCCTAAAGTTTCTTAAACAGCTTAATTTCAGATCCGCTTATAACCTCTCTATATAAGCACAAGCAGGCATATCAAGAAAATATTGTGAGTTCAGTTCCTGAGCACCCCAATTAAGCAAATATTGCAATACAGCAATTTAAACTGTTTTGGGGGTTTCCCAATGCATATAAAGGTTATGTTTACACTCTGCTATAGACTATCAAGCGTGCTGTATCATTATGTCTATGAACAAAATCTCTATACTCAAATTTAACAAATTCTTAATTGCTAAAATTACTCACAATTATCTGAACTTACAGTGAGTCACAACGTTGTACCGAGGAAGAGACTTGCCTTGATATTGATGGCTTCTGACTGATCAGGGCGATGGTTGTTGAAGGTTGGGGTGGCTGTGACAATTTCTTAAAATGAGAGACAATGAAGTTTGCTGTAGCAATTGACTCTTCCTTTCATAAAAGATTTATCTGTGGCATGTGATGCTCTTTGACAGCATTTTACCCATAGTAGAACTTCTTTCAAAATTGGAACCAATCCTCTCGAATCTTGCTGCTGCTTTATCAACTAAGTTTATGTAATATTTTAAATTCTTTGTTGTCTTATCAACAATGTTCACAGTATCTTCTCCAGTAAATTTCATCTCAATAAATTACTTAATTTGTTCATCCATAGGAAGCAACTCTTTATCTATTCAAGTTTTATCATGAGATTGTAGCAATTCAGTCATGTCTTCAGAATCAAATTCTGTTGCTATTTCTACCACATCTGTAGTTACTTTCTCTACTGGAGTCTTGAATCCTTCATTTATGAGAGTTAGAACTAACTTCTTCCAATTTCTGAATAATGTTGATATTCTGACATCCTTTCATGAATCACACACGCTCTTAAAGGCATCTTGAATGGTGACTCCTTTACAGAAGATTTTTAATTTACTTTGCCCAGATTCATTGGAGGAAACAGACACAGCCTTATAAAACATATTTCTTAAATAGTAAAACTTGAAAGTTGAAATCACTCCTTGATCCATGGTCAGTATAATGAATGTTGTGTTAGCAAGCATGGAAACAATGTTCATCTCCTTGTACATCACTTTCAGAACACATGAGTGACCCGGTCCATTGTCAATAAGCAGTTATATTTCAAAAGTAGGCTTTTTTCCAAGTAGTAGGTCTCCACAGTGGGCTTAAAATATTCAGTAAGACATGCCATAAACAGATGGCATCTGGGATTTGTTGTTCAATTTCCAGAGCACGGGCAGAGCAAATTCACATAATTTTTAAGGGCTCTAGGATTGTCTGGATAGTGTATGAGGATTGGCTTCAACTTAAAGTCACCACCTGCATTAGTCCCTAATAAGAGAGTTAGCCTGTCTGTCTTTGAAGCTTTGAAGCCAGGTATGAACTTCTCCTCTCCAGTGATGAAAGTTCTAGATGGTGTCTTCTTCCAATACAAAGCTGTTTCATCTACACACACAAAAAAATCTATTTTTTAGTATAGCTATTTTCATTAATGGTTTTTAAATAGATCTTCTGGATAATTTACTGCAGTTTCTAGACCATCGCTTGCTGTATCACTTTGCACTTTTATGTTAGTAAGAGGGCTTTTTTCTTTGGACCTCATGAGCCAAATGCTGCCATTTTCCCCTTGGTTTATTAAATTTTTAATGTTATTTGTAGGCTTTTTATTATTATACTTTAAGTTCTGGCATACATGTGCAGCACATGCAGGTGTGTTACATAGGTACACATGTGCCATGGTGGTTTGCTGTACCCATCAACCCATCATCTACATTAGATATTTCTCCTAATGCTATCCCTCCCCTACTCCCCGAACCCCAGACAGGCCCCACTGTGTGATGTTCCCCTCCCTGTGTACATGTATTCTCATTGTACAACTCTCATTTATGAGTGATAATATGTGGTGTTTGGTTTTCTGTTCCTGTGTTAATTTGCTGAGAATGATGATTTCCAGCTTCATCCATGTCCCTGCAAGGGACATGAACTCATTATCTTTTATGGCTGAATAGTATTCCCTGGTTCATATGTGCCACATTTTCTTTATCCAGTCTATCATTGATGGGCATTTGGATTTGTTCCAAGTCTTTGCTATTGTGAACAGTGCTGCAATAAATGTGTGCATGTGTCCTTACAGTAGAATGGCTTATAATCCTTTGGGTTTATACCCAGTAATGGGATTGCTGGGTCAAATGGTATTTCTGGTTCTAGATCCTTGAGGAATCTTGACACTCTTCCACAATGGTTGAACTAATTTACAACTCCCACCAACAGTGTAAAAGCATTCCTATTTCTCCACATCCCCTTCAGTATCTGTTGTTTCCTGACTTTTTAATGACTGCCATTCTAACTGGTCTGAGATGATTTCTCATTGTAGTGGTTTTGATTTGCATTTCTCTAATGACCAGTAATTATGAGCGTTTTTTCATATGTTTGTTGGCCACTTCTTTTGAGAAGCGTCTGTTCATATTCTTTGCCCACTTTTTTATTGGGTTGTTTTTTTCTTGTAAATTTGTTTAAGTTCCTTGTAGATTCTGGATATTAGACCTTTGTCAGGTAGATAGATTGCAAAATCTGCTATCTTTAAATGTTACCTCCTCAACATTCTCAGCTCTCTTAATCCTCATAGAATTGAAGGGACTTAGAGCCTTGCTTTGAATTTGGCATTAGTTTATGAGAGTGTTGTGGCTGATTTGATCTTTTATTCAGACAGTTAAAACTTTATCCGAATCAGAAATGAGGCCATTTTGCTCTTGTATTCACTGAAGTAGTACTTTTAATTTTCTTCAAGATCATTTTTCTTTGTATTCACAACTTGGCTAATTGTTGTAGAAACCTAGCTTTTGGCCTTTGATTTAAAATGGGACCAGTGCTGGGTGCAGTGGCTCATGCCTGTAATCCCAACATTTTTGGAGGCTGAGGCGGGCGGATCGCTTGAGGTCAGGAGTTTAAGACCAACCTGGCCAACATGGTGAAACCCTGTATCTACTACAAATATAAACATTAGCTAGGTGTGGTGTTTACATGCCTGTAATCCCAGCTACTCCAGAGGCAGAGGCAGGAGAATCGCTTGAACCCAGGAAGCAGAGGTTGCAGTAAGCAGAGTTTGTGCCATTGCACTCCAGCCTGGGTGTCACAGTGAGACTCCATCTCAAAAAACAAACAAACTAACAAACAAACACAAAATAAAATAAAATAAAATAAAATAAAATGTGATATGTACTACTTGTCCTTTCACTTGAATTCTTAGAGGCCATTGTAGGATTATAATTGGGTTAATTTCAATATTGTTGTATCTCAGGGTATGTGGAGGCCCAATAAGAGGGAGAACAATGGGGAAATGGTCAGTTGGTCAAACAGTCAGAACATACACTGACATAGTTTGGACATGTGTCCCTGCCCAAATCTCATGTTGAATTGTAATTGTCAGTAATAGAGGTAGGGCTTGGTGGGAGGTGATTGGATGATGGGGGTAGATTTCTCATGAGTGCTTTAGTACCATGCCCTTGGTGCTATCCTTGTGACAGGGAGTGAGGTCCTGCAAGATCTGGCTGTTTAAAAGTCTGTGGCACCTCACTTTCACTCACTTGTTCCAACTTTCGCCAAGTATGCACAATCTCCCACTTCACCTTACACCACAAATAAAGGCTCCCTAGGGCCTTTCTGGAAGCCAGGTTATGTCAGCTCTATGCTTCCTGTACAGCCTGTGGAGCCTCGGTCAATTAGACCTCTTTTTTTTTTTTTTTTTTTTTTTTTAATAAATTACCCAGTCTTAAGTATTTCTTTAGAGCAATACGAGAACGACCTAATACATACATATTTATTAATTAATTTCACTGTCTTATGTGACAGCTCCAGATGCCCCAGAACAATTGCAATGGTAACATGAAAGATCAATGATCACAGATCATCATAATAATGATAATAATAAGATTTGAAATACTGTGACATTACCAAACTGTGACACAGAGATATGTAGTGAGCACATGTTGTTGGAAAAAAATGATGCTGATAGACTTTCTTGATGCAGTGTTGCCACAAACTTGAATTTATTAAAAAATGCAATATCTATGAAGTGCAGTAAAGCAGAGCATAATAAAATAAGTTATGTCTGTTTATTCAAAACTAAAGACCATATTAATGACATTTTGATACAGTTGTATTTTTATACCTTCTTCAAAAAGAGAATTCCGGGCATCCTCTCACACATAGTTATAAAAGTTTTCATAAACAATGTCTCATTCTAATATGCTATTGATATTATCATCTATCTTAATGTCATTATTTAGTCATGTGGAGAGTTTTGTCTTAGTATTGTGATAAGACGAGTTGATGTTCTTTTTTTTTGTTTTTTTGAATTAAGCCTATTTTTCTCATACCAGGCTAGTACTGATCAAAATAGAATTTCCCTCATTGGGCATGTTACTCCAAGGCTTGATGTCTTAGTCCATTTTGTGATGCTATAAAGGAATATCTGAGGCTGGGTAATTTTAAAGAAAATTATTTATTTGACTTACAATTTTGATGACTGGAAAGTTCAATACTGGGCATCTGTATCTTGTGAGGAACTCCAGCTGCTTCCACTCATTGTAGCAGTAAAGATGAGTCAACATGTGCAGAGATCAAATGGTGAAAGAGGAAGTGAGAGAGAGAGAGAGAGAGAGAGAGAGAGAGAGAGAGAGAAGATGCTGGACTCTTTAACAAATAGCTCTTGTGGAAACTAATAGAATGAGAACTTGCCCCTGAAGGAAGGCATTAATCTCTTCATGAAGAATCTGCCCACTTAACCCAGACACCTCCCACTAGGCCCTACCTTCCAACACCACCACATTGCGGATTAAATTTCAGCAAGAGATTTTGCGGGAACAAACAAACCATACCCAAACCATAGCACCTGTGCTATGAAACTCACTAGACCCACCTATTTTCCCTTGTGACCTCTCTTTCCTAATCCTACTGCTTGTAATGATTGTACTACACAATTAAACCTTGATTACATCACATATCCCCCTTTTACTGACTCTGCTAGTTTAGCATCTGAAACCATAGAGAAGTTTTTCTTTTTATAGTGTTCCCAGTAGACCATACGATCTTGTCTAAATAGTTCCAAATAATTCAGAGTAGTCAAGGTGTTTTAGAGATGAGAAGTAAATGGGAATCACTTTATTTCCTCAGTTTTTTAAAAATTGGATTTCAAAAAAGAGATCCAGGCTACAGCACAGTGGCTATTCATAGGTACGATTATGGCTCACTGCAGCCTCAAATCCCTGGGCTCAAGTTATCTTCCCTCCTCAGCCTCCTGAGTAGCTGGGACTACAGGGTATACTACCATGCCTGACATTCACAGTTATTCTTATGAAGCTTTGTTAAATTGTATTTTTTATTTTATAATTTTCTAGATATAAGCAATTTTTTTAAGAATAACACTTTGATCAAAACAAGGTATTATGTATACAAATCAGTGTATATTTAAATTTGATATATTGATGCAGTGATTGTGGACAACTTATTTTTTTCTTTTTAGAACTAATTATTATATTAATTTGGATGTACCATAGTTTATTTATCCCTTCACCCACTGAAGTACCTCTTGATGGCTTTCAAATTTTGGCAATTATGAATAAAGCAGCTATGAATATCCAAGTGCATGTTAGTGTGGGATGTAAGTTTTCAAATCGTTTATGTAAATACCAAGAAGCACGGCTACTGGATTGTATGGAAAGAGTGTGTTTAGTTTTGTAAGCAATTGTTAAACTATCTACTAAAGTGGCTGTACTATACTATGCTGTGTTCCATAAACAATTTAAAGAGACATCTCGTTGCTCCACAACCTAGTCGGGATTTGGTGTTGTCAGTGATCTGGATCTTAGACATTCTAATCTGTGTGTAGTGGAAATTTGTTTTAATTTTTAATTCTCAAATGATATATTATGTTGAATATCTTTTCACATGCTTATTTGTGATCTGTATATCATCCTTGGTAAGGTGTCTGTTTAGGTATTTTACTCTTTTTTTAAATGGGGTTGTTCATTTTCTTATTATTAAGTTTTAAAAGTTCTTTGTATATTTTGGCTGACAGTTGTTTATCAGATATGTCTCTCACAAATGTTTTCTACCAGTTTGTGGGTTTTTTTTTTTTTTTTCATTCTCTTGACAGTGTTTTTCACAGAGCATAAATTTTTAATTTCAACAAAGTCCAATTTATCATTTATTTTTTCCATAGATTATACCTTTATAGTCCCTAAAACATCATCATCAAGGTGACCTAGATTTTCTACTATATTATCTTATGGAAGTTTTATAGCCTTATCTTTTATATTTTGGTCTACGATTCATTTTAAGTTAATTTCTGTGAAACGTGTAAGGTCTGTAACTAGATTCTTCTTCTTCTTCTTCTTTTTTTTTTTTTTTTTTTGCATGTATATGTTCAACTGTTCCAGCACCATTTATTGAAAAAACTATCCATTTTCCATTGAATTGCCTTTAGTCTTTTGTAAAGTGTGATTAGTTAACTATGCATGGGTCATTTTAAGACTCTCTATTATGTTCCCCATTTATCTACTTGTCTCTTCTTTTCCCATCAAATCTTATTCTATTTTCTAAAAGATTATTTCTCTAAAGTATCATTTTTGTTATTAATTTCCAGAATAGTAATATCCTTGCCTCAGCACAATTATGAAATCTATTTAATGTGCACATTTTGAAATTCTTCATTCAGAACTTAAAAATTTAGGAATTAAACAACAAATAATTTCATTCTAAACATTTTTTATTTCAGACATTTAAGAATTAAGAATTGTGTTAATTGTAATAATTCTGTTTTGACAGTATTATCTTAGATTGAGTTTTATACAATTAATATCATTAGTCTCTAAACTTATACACCTATATTATACTATAAAGTTAATAGACTTTTAAAAACTTGCTTGCATCTTTTGAACCCTAGATTTAAGATTCTTCAATTAAGACACGAACAACATAAATTGTACATCATGTATTAGTTCTAAAGTTCATTAATTTAACTTCTACTTTGTAAAATAATAATATTTAACTTAATGTCTTCACTACTATGTGTTTAGTTCCTATATTACCCAATCTGAATGGGTCAATGACACATAGACCTCATGTTTCTGTATTTCCCTAACGTTTAATACCTTAATCAAGTCACTTGGTGCTTTTTCTGATCTAAATAATTATACTTCCCAAATTTGTGCTAGAATCTGTGTGGTTAAAGTAGATAAAACACTATAACAGCATTACACAATCAAAATTTGGGAAAGGTTAAGACAAAAATAAAATCTGTAACCTGAAACTTACTAAATATTTTCCTAAGAAGAACACAAAAATGTAGCAAACATTGAAGACATATTTATTGTAAGTTCCATAGGGGACCTATATTTTCTTTCTTTAGTGAGAAAGCATTGCTAATCAGTCCCAACACTGTTTTTTGAACAAAGGCTACTCCTGTCTGGGACCCTAATATATCTAGACTATGACCAACAATATATTCAAAACTAAAATCCTGCTAGGAAGGTTTTGGTCCCACTGGGAGCATTGTTAACATTGTTAAAATGTACTTCTATTAAGAAAAGCATAGAAATGGAACAATTATAATCAGCAATTATGTATGTATGTAAGTATGTATTACCTTCTTTCACAGAAAATTTTAGAGAGTTGAATTCATAATTCATTAACCTAATATTTATTGAGCACTGACTTTGCATGCAAAACACTGTTCTAAGAGGTTGAAAGTTTCAATTTAAAAATAGACAAAAATATGTTTATTTCTTGACCTTAAATTATAGCAGAAGAATAAAGATTCTCTATATGGTAAATTACATGGTAGGATGTTAGAAAGTGACTAGTAATGTGGAGATGAGAAAAAAAATGGAGGTGAAAAAGAATTAGGGTTAAGGAGGAAGACAAGTGACATTTTAAGTTTAAATGAGATGATCAGGAGTTTGCCTCATTGAAAAAGTAATATATGGATGTGGTGGCATGCACCTGTTGTTCCAGCTGTGTGGGAGGCTGAGGTGGGAAGTTTGCTTGAGCCTGGGAAGGTTGAGGCTCCAGCACTCCAATGAGCTGTAATCATGCCACTGCACTCTAGCCTGAGTGATAGAGCCAGGCCCTCTCCTCTGTGTGTGTATATATAATACATATAACAATTTTTAAAAAGAGAAAAGGTAACCTAAGAGCAAACAAATGGAAAAGGTGAGAGAGGCAGCCATGGGGACAATGGGGGATGCCTTGGGAAGAAGAAACAGGAAATGTAACATCCTAAATTAAGAGGTATGCCATGGACATTTTAGGATCAGCATGTAAGCCAGCATGGCTGGAACTGTATAAGCAGAGAGAACAGTAAAAGATAAAGTTAGAGAGGTAAAGAGAATGGGAGGCTAATCCATTGTGTCAGGCCTCGTAGACCACTCTAAAGGATTTGGAATTTGCTCATTGAAATGTCATGTCATTTGGATAGTTTTGAGTGAAAGATTTAAATTATGTTTTTTATTGTTGTTGTTGTTGTTGTTTGTTTATTTTTTGTTCGTTTTTTGTTTTTTTGAGGGACGAGTCTAGCTCTATCGCCCAGGCTGGAGTGCAGTGGCGTGATCTCGGCTCACTGCAAGCTCCGCCTCCTGGGTTCACACCATTCTCCTGCCTCGGCCTCCCGAGCAGCTGGGACTACAGGTGCCCACCACCACATCCGGCTATTTTTATTATTATTATTATTATGTATTTTTAGTAGAGACGAGGTTTCACTGTGTTAGCCAGGATGGTCTCGATCTCCTGACCTCGTGATCCACCCGCCTCGGCCTCCCAAAGTGCTGGGATTACAGGCGTGAGCCACTGTAGCCGGCCTAAATTATGTTATTTAAAGGATCAATCTCATTTTATGTGAATACAGAAAAACAGTTGCTTAAGTCGGAAACATAGGAGGAATTTTAAGCCCTTCATTATGTTGGGAATACTGCAATAACAACAAAAATGCTTATTTCTTGCTGAATCTAGCCATGAAATATTCTTGCAACTGTATCAGGAACTTGAGTAAAGCTAGCCTTAGAATGAAGTCAGGTCTAGGGAAAACAGGATTGGTACCTGAAAGTAACTGGGCTGAATGACAGTGTTTAGCAGCTTTTTTGAGCCTTTTCTTAAGCTAAACCAATTTCTAAAGTTTTTAGTTATTAAACTAATAAGTTTCTATATCTCTTTTGGGTTTGAGTTGGATTTGCAGGGACTTATAGGTGAAACTCCACCCATTCTTCAAACTTCAACTCGAACTTTTTCCTGAAATATTTGCCTAGGCATTGTGATTTATTTTACCCTATAGTTATTGTTTTTATCATACAACTTTTATCTGTTTGCCTTCTAATTTTCAAAAAATTTGATGCTTATTATTTTAGATTGCTTTTCTACTTTCCATAAATTCCATAAGTTCATCATAATCTATTCAATTCTTTTCGCTTTGCTTATTTTGTAGGAAATATATCTCTTCTCTGGGATGATATACCTGAGGTTAACACTGATAATAGCATTTATTAATCATAAATATGCTTTTTCCAATAATACTAATGTTTAAAAATTAAATCTGTGATATGTCTGGTTACAGAGGAACCTTATTTGGTGTATATAGTCTCGGAAAGTGTACATCACATTTCAATCTACTAAAGAGATTTCTGAGAAAAAGGAAGTAGTGAAGGAAGAGTTTCTGTGTGTTCTTTAAGAATAGAAGAGCCAAATTGTAATTTTAAGTCCTGAAAACTGTTAAAAATGATAGTTTAATTTATGGCTCTGCATGTCAGCTATTGCTCTTCTTAACACATATTAACTTATTTAATCCCTAGCATACAACATGAGTTAGGCATGGTTGTTATCTAAGATACTAAGATGCAAAGATAAATTCTGCCAACATCAGCAAGATTCATACCCAGAGTCACTTCTTTCAACAACTCCACGTACTGTTGTCTGTCATAGTATGTTCCACTCCCAATTTTATAATGTAGTTTGAGAATACTACATCATTTTGTTTGAATTGTTTGTTACCAATTTAATTGCACTTGATATAACAATTTGATTTACTCTACATTATTTAAAACTTTGCTGGCAGAGATGCATTTATAAGGGATGAAACACAAGTTTTCATGTTAAAAATGAAACTGAAAAAATTGTCAGGTTTGAGCCGAACTTTTGATGAACTCAAGGTATTTTGGAGGAAAGTTATTTTAATATAAAAACAGGGGAAAGGATGAAGTTGGAACTCATAGAATGACTCTGATTGTGACAGTTCACTATACGGCTATTTTATCAGTAAGCATACGCTGAAAATCCTCAGAGAAAATAAGCAAATGTTTTCATGCTTGTCGAAAGAACAGTCACCTAAGAAGCCAAATAAATTGAATCACTTAATGATAGGCAAATTTTGGCAGTCTATGTTTATCATGCTTATGAATTTATGGCTTTACAAAGCAATAGTATTCTCTGTATGCTCAATGGTGGCCATATCACTAAAAGAAACATATATTAGTGACTGAAAATATCTGAAGAATAAACTCAAAAATGATCATAGATACTGTATTGCCAGCTCTTGGCACGGCCTAGAGCTAATAGTAAGAAAATATACCTTATTTGCAGCTTTCTAGCATTTCCCTCCTAAGGGAAAAAATAGCAAGTTTTAGATTACAACTCTATTTATCTCTTAAACCACTATGTCTCAATTTTGATGTTGTGATTATATCCCAGTATTGTATTAGCCATAACTGCATGGATTCTGGCATTACTTGAAGAAATAGAAATAGCTATATATATAATTATTTGGTTTGAAAGATAAAAGCCATCAAGAGAATTTTATTCAGAAACTTAAAGTTAAAGGTGTAGAAAAATATAATTATCTCACAAAAGGGGCCCTCAATTGTGGTTAAAAAGACAATACAAAATAGTTATTATATTATAACTAATATATTATAATATAATATATTATTATATTACCACAGGCAAAAAGACCAGTGACACAAAACAAAAGCTGACAGGACAGGTGCAGTACTGATACTAAATCAGTATTGAACCGTGGGACTAATCACACAGCCTGTTTTATGTACTTTATTTTGGTTCAGACTCTATCTCAGAGTCTGAAGCTGCTGCAGAGTTGTATTCAGCTACTAGAGAGGGCTTGGGACTAGGTGTGAGTGAGTGTGCGTGTGTGTGTTTGAGAGAGAGATTTGGAAATAGTAAATGGTGATGCTGTATTACTATATAATTCTAAATTGTATGTCAATATTTTCTTGTAATTATATAGAATTTTTTTATATTTAGAAACAAACACAACAACAACAAAAACTAATTTTCCCTTAATGTGCACTAGCTGTTTACAGATGCCACAGATTTTGAGAGGGAGATGCAGTCTTTGGCAAAATAACTTAATATACTGACACAAGTAGTATTTATTTAATTCCTGAATATAAATTATATTTCTGGTTAGAGAGGCAATAATTTTAGGGAGCTATAGACTGCTTTAAACTCCAGGACATAAAGTCCACTGCAGCAGACTTAAGTCACTCTTTACGGGTTTTTTACTGGACCTTACCATTATTACCTTCTGTCTCTCTGAAGATGTGAAGATAGAAGGATAAAGGCAGTCATGTTTCCTTCTAAGGGGGCAGGCGCTGGTGTTTTACTACAATAATTAGTGCTCTAGAAAAAAAAGTCAAGAGGCAAAATCGCCTGAGAAACAATGAAAAAGACTCTAAGTATCATATTTTTGCACCAAATGCATATAGTTCTCACTAAATCTTTTGAAGTATATATTTAAACTGACTGTATTACTCCCAGAAGAGTAAACATAGACTTGAACTCACAAGCTTTGGATATTGTATTGCATTTTTTATCACAGAAGAATTTGCTTTGGTATACAGATTATACAAGGCGTGCATATATGGGTCTAAGCCAAAAATATTAATCAATAAAACACAACAGGGTGCAATTTTCATAATTACAATTGCACTAACCAGTGTAGCAGGATTTAAGGTACAGTCTTGAGTGTTACCTTATAATAAATGTGTGTCCTTCAGTTGTCTTTTAGGTAGCATAAGTTCCAGTTACTCCCAGGTAATTATTTTTCTTTAAGGATTTTTTAGAGATAATATAACTGGACATTTCGTTTATCAGACAACACTTAAGAAAAAGTTTAACACAATTTTTTTTCTTCCTGTAAAATTATTACTATCTGTGTTTTTGTTGTATCATTCTGGCAGCAATGAGAAAGGGTAAATTGAAGTGGTGTCACAATGGTCTCAGAGAGGCACATTTGGAGACTTTTGAGAAGGTTTTGGGTGAGAGTAGATCAGGGCCTGGACCATCATATGGACAGTGAGTTCCATGTGGTGATGGCTTTGGAACCCTCCCTGACGTGGGAATATGGACCATTAGAAGTGTGGAACACTAACCTAGCCCCATTCCTCATGCTAGAAGTCCTTTTCCCATGAACTGTTCATGGGAATACAAATGTGTTCATTCTGTACAGCTTAACAATTACATCAACACATAAATTGTACATAATCCGTTACCCAACAATGCACAAGCAGGAATTTACCCAAGGACATAAAGAAGTATAACAAGTAAAGAAGACACAAAATTGCATTGTGATAGGTTCCACCCAGGCCTGGATTTTAGTTCTCTTCCATTTTATATAACAGGAAAGCTCTTGTTGACAGTCTGATCATCATTCCTTACTTGTTATGAACTTATGCATGTGTGACGTATGGTCATATTTTTATAAATTGTGAAAAAAGAAGATAGTGCCAGTGGCACAGTTAGAAATTATATTCAGAAACCTGTTTGATCCACATGACATGAATTGCTAAAGGCACTACAAAAGTCATTATAAAAGGTAATTTTCAGAGTTTCAGGATTACATGATTGGAGGTTGAGATGTCAGAAAGTCACATTCAGGATTTTCTCCATTCTCCTTTCAGAAATTCAATCTAGACAAGTTAAAATGAATCACCACTGGCCTAAGCTTCTTCCTCATGAGGATCTTGTAAAACACACAAAGCAGACTTCATTGATTACCCCTGGCCTTTTGCCTTTTGTTACATTGAATCTCTCCAGCTATTACAAATAACTGTCACTTATAAAAGACTTATTTGTTAGCATCTTATTTTTTTCAAAGGGGGATGAAAACAGTTCTTTGTGATATTATGTCAGGTATACATTTAAAAAAAGTAAACACCTAAATAGCATTAATTAGCATTGCTTAACAGTATGACAACTATATGTCATGACATATACAAAAGCACCAATTATGACAATAATAACAGCTAACATTTATTTAGCACTCACAGTATTATGACCTTGCAAGGTACTCTTTTATAGGCCTTATAGAAAATAACATATTTAATCTTCAAGAAAAGCCTTTGAAGTTAGTCCTGTAACTATCCCTATTTTACACATGAGAAACCTGAAAAACAGAGAGGAAAACTGGCTTACCCAACATCACACAGGAAGACAAGATTTAGTCTCATATAATCTGGCTTTAAAACCAGAAATTCACTCCAATACCTTCAATATTAAAATAGTCACATGTGTTGTTTTTTTCTCCTTCCTGTAATTACTTTTTTAAATGATTATATAGGAAGATAATCAAACTGTATTGTTGAAAAAAATCAGAATTGGGAAAATAATAAACATGATCCTATGCATATAATGTCATACACACACACAGACACATATACATATGTTTTTGAGAAACAACATAACAAGGATCCTAGGGGGAAATAAGAGCAGTGGCCTCATGCTAATGTGAAAAATCATAATTCTCACTAAATTAGATTCACTTATCTACTTATCTGATCAATATGTTTTCTCATCTGCTGGTCCTTTTGGTGATGTTTCCATTCTCTTCCTTAATCTTCCACAACTTTAAGCATTTGATTCATGAGCAATGTAGAAGCTCAAAAGGCATATAGGGTATAAAACCTCATATATATGCATATATATACACATATATATCAACATTAACAATTATATATATACATGTACTTTCTGTATATATAGAGAGAGAAAGTTAAATGCTATTTATTGAAATCTTAACAGTGTTTATTTCTGAAGAAAGATTAAGAGATTTTTGACGTTTTTGACTTTTGTTGTTTATACCATTCTGTTACTGAGAAAACACCATTTTTATAAAAATATTCTCAAAACTGAATATTTATATATATATAAGATGTAAATTATATATGACTATTTACATATATAATATGTAATTATATGGACAATATTTTAACTATATTATTTTAAAAGGCAGATTTCCAAATTTGCATGCATTTATAATGACATTTTTGTACTCTTGAGTCTACACGTATACTGAACATATACTCTTGTAAAATGACGGAAGTACATCAAAATAGTAATAATAACTATCTACAGGTGATGCAATTATGCATAGTTACAATGTTTTTTTCAAACATGTACTTTATTTTTACTATAAATTTGCATATATTATTTTTCATTGAGAATAAAGACTAGTACAAAAAATTCAAAGAAGAAAAGAGGGAAAGAGAAAAGGAGGGAGAGAGAGGGCATGGCAAATGGAGTTAGAAACACCTGGAGTATAAAACCTAGTTCTGGTGTCATCATTTACTGGATGCCACTTTACCTATATAAATCTTAACTTCTTTATTTGTTAAAAAGTCATAGCAGAGCATAGTAATAATGCTTTATTGTTATGAGGTAAGCCTCATAGGATTACTATGTAGATTAATTTAAAGAGTTAATGAAAATAAATTTGCATCTTTGGAATGGGGCTTCTCTTTAACCTTTACCCCCAGAAACATCATAATAACGATCATAGGAGAAAAAAAGAGCAGTGGCCTCAGGCTAATGTGAAAAATCATAATTCTTACTAAATTAGGTCGACTTATTTATTAAATCGATGTGTCATCTACTGGTCTTTTTAGTGATGTTTCCATTCTCTGCTTAATCTTCTGCAACTTTAAGCATTTGATTCATGAGCAATGAGCAAGCTCAAAAGGCTTTATTTTTCATTCAACTTAATCAGGATAGCATCACAGTTTTTGTATTCCATGCCTATTCCTCAAATAATGGAGCATGGAATTGAAGCACACACCCAGATTCTGGATGAATCCAGGCCAAGTGTTGTCCCCGGTTGTTGCCAACATAGGAATTTCTATCTTCCCCTTCTCAGACTGAATTTTCTCCCCTCAACTCTAAATCACTTTGGCCCTAAAATTTGGCCTAGTCATTATCAGTTAATTTTCAAAGTTGAAGATTACTTCTCACCCTTGCCTCTAAAGTATTGAGCATTTCTAAGGCTTTATGCTCCAGGGCTCTGCCTTTTGCTTGAGCCACTACAAGAAAGACTCCACAGGTGGTATAAGAGCCTGCTAGTATGAAGACTCTGAGGATGACTGTATCACAGGCATTTTCTAGTTCTGCAGTTCCATGTTCTTAAAATGTTTGGGCCAGATTGCCATGTACAATCTTGTGTCTTTCAGAGAGGCCCATATACGTCAATCTGTTATTGTGTATATAAAGAATGCTGCTGATCTACAGCATATTTAGCATAGAAAAACTGACTACTCTTGTGTGTTTTTGATTTAACCAATCAAAAGCATACATCAAAAGCATGTTTAATTACCAGGTGGTGACTCTTTGGTATCCAGTTTTTCCATTCCTGCTACCCACCCTGCTAGCACACTGGTCATGCAGCTTCCTAGCTGTGCTTTGTACCCATATCGAAGCACTAACTGTGCTCTATTTTTAAATGGTCATTCTGTTATTTTTCTCTGGGATTATACTTTTTGCTCTCTGAGGGCAAGGGCAACATCTGAACTTGCTCTCACTTCTTCCTGGCTCCAGGATACAGAAGCCTCATTAGGTCCTTTGTTCAAGTCATCGTAGGTGAAAGCAAAGACACTTCAGCATCAAATCTATCTGAGGAAATTATTTACAGTGATGCTTTTGTGTCACATGTATATTGTGTGCTGCTTTGGATAAATAGAGAGTAGTGACCTGCGTTTTTGAATCAAATAACTGAGTTTGGTCAATCAGTTTTCTGCTCTATGTCATGTTTGTGTTCCGTACTAAAAATTGTTTCTCAAGGAAATCTTGAGGTATAATAGAAGAGTATTGGATAAGAGTCATGTTAGCCAGGAGACATCAGTATTTAGATTCCATTCATTTCTAAAATGGGAACTATTATATTCTCTCTTTTCTTCACTAGGAAGATTATTTTGAGGATAAATGAGATGGTGTGTTGGAAATGTCATTCCCAATGTAAACATTTTAGTAAATGTAAGTTAATATTAAAGATTAGTATGCCTAAAATGAAAATAACCACTGGGAAGGTATCTTAGTATTGTTAACAGAGTTGGCTTGAAGGTCAAATATCATCATCCTCACTATCATCTCAAAGATAACAGTATCAACTATAAGCATATGGTGGATATTTACTATGTGCTAAAATCTGTTTCTAATATTTTTATATTTCTAATGTTCTTGACTTGCAAGATAGGTATTATTCTCTCAGTTTATCAGATGGGTAAGCTGATGCTCAAAAAGAGAATGGCTTGATCAACATCATATGGCTTTTACATGACACAGTGAAAGAGAATTCTAAATTGTAGGTTCTCATCTTGGAATTCCAAGGTGACAGCAACAATGATAACACAGATTAGTTATTTTCCTTACAAATGTAATGGATTGTTCAAAATATATGTGAGTAAAAGACAAGCAATTGGAATGTGCTTCTAGGTCTGCCATTTGGTATTCTGCATTCAGGAGCTTACAACCCATTAACTGAAGAATTACTCATTTCTTTGCCAAGGTGTCAGCTTGTGTACTTGAGATACATGAAATTCTTGGCACAAGACTCTCCCAGTTGGACTTGAAGGGGTAAAAAACACAAGTTACTAAA
Source organism: Macaca mulatta (assembly GCF_049350105.2). Taxonomy (NCBI): domain Eukaryota; kingdom Metazoa; phylum Chordata; class Mammalia; order Primates; family Cercopithecidae; genus Macaca; species Macaca mulatta. The sequence continues at coordinate 91,164,834 of NC_133409.1, read as the reverse complement.
AGAAAATCTTTAACTTCTCCATTGTCTTACAGTTTATTTTTAATAATAGAATTAGATTAAAGTCAGATTTTGTCATTTGACTTCTCAAGCCATCAACACAACAGAGCTTTTTAAATGTTTCAAACATCAACATTTAGTTCTGCTAAGGGCGATATTTGCAACTGTGACTGGTATAGATTTATGTAAATTTTCTTGCATCATTTCTGTCATAACTATTCTAGAAAATTACCTTCACAGTTTCCATGATAATTCCCATAGTTCTCCCCCACCACTATTTCAGGAAAATGTAATCTTCCATAATTTCAATCTGACTTTATGATTCACAGGAAACATTAATTTTTTTAGCTTCAGGGCTCACATGTGTAAAATTTAGATAATATTGCTGTCCTGAAGCTTTCTTTAAGTGAGATAATATATGCAGAAAACTAGCAGATTGCTTCATACATATACACCTGCTCATTAAATTCCAATTCCCTTCCCATTTCATTCGCATGGGATGAGTTGACCTTTGGAGATGAGGGTAACAAAGACTGTGTCAGATTATACATGTACATACATTTTTAAAAGTATAGTAATTTTATATGTATAACACATCGATCTTATACAATCTTCTTTTTTTTCTTAAAGGAAAAATGTAGAAATAGTTTATCACAAAGTAACGATATACATCTTAAAATGTTCTTAAGAATTAAGACTTATTAAAATAAGATCTAGTCTAAGGCCTCTCCGCAGGCTTGGGAATCAGGCTTTACTTTATTTCTTTCAACCAGAGCCACTTCATTTCTGTATTAAGTAGTTCTGCTCCATTTGACCCAGGGACTCTTAACCCTTATTTCAATTGTTTTTTCAGCTTTAAGTGGAGAATAATAATAGCACCTGTCTTATCTTTCAGAGGGTTGTTGTGAGGAGCAAAATGAGAATGAATAAAAGTGAAGGAACATTAACAAGATGAAAATGTTGAAATAAATATGTTAAAACTCTTATACTAGGCAGTACCTTGAGTGAATATTTCTGTTAATTACAGAAGAGCTCAGAATCTAAAGAACTGATGCAGAAAGTGCTACGTGCTCCACAAAAATTTATGTTTGCCTCTTTTTCTGGGTATATTGTTTAAAAAGCTGTTCTATGTTTCTCTTTATGTGTGATTAAATCATCTCTAACATAGTGCGAGCAGAATGATGTATTTGACTTCTAAGTCTGGCATATAAAACCTCCTGTGTAGGCTCTTTTATGCCTTTTTCTCCGTTTCCAGTTAGAGTGCTGGGAACTGCAAGGGAACCCAGACACTTGTGTTTGAAGATGGCAAAGTCTGTATCTACATGGGTCCATGAATGACTATAAGCAGGAGAGATTCATCACTGATATATAAACACAACTGATATTATATGAAGAAGTAAAATTTTGTTATATGGAAGCCATTACACGTATTTGGGCCAATTTGTTAGAGCAGTCAGAATAAACCTAACTGATATGAAAATCAAATCTTATGGTGTTGAGAATGCTATTCTACTCTCATAGGCTTTGATAATCAGTTTAGTCCTCCTAATGAAAATGTAAAAATTAACACATTTGCTGAAATTGAAAAGAAACAGGACATTTGCTGTCATTAACAAAGCCATACAAACATTTCTCAGTACCAATATATAGAAACTATACACCTCATATAATGCTTACAAAATTTTATAACATAGTCATGAGGATTACTTTTTATATTTTATATAAAATAATCACTCTATCACCAAGCTTATAGTTAGAATTCATTAAATAGTAGCTTAATATGAATAAGAATTACTGCGTTATTCATTTTTTTCCAGGGAGGTGCTGATAATAATTTATTACTACTAATAATTACTATGTGCTTTTTATATTCTTAGAACTTTACATGTTCTTATTTAAATCACATAAAATGCCTTGGAGAAAATGCTATTATACTCCCATTTTACATATGAGGAAAGTGATGGGCTAACAGGGTAAGCAACTTTCTAAGGTTGCACACAATATTGTTCAGGATAAGTAAGATTAAGCCACAATCAACACAAATTTCAAGGGTCTTCACAAAACAAAAGTTCATTCCTCACAAGACTGCATTTTAGACTACTACAGGTTAGACTACTAAGACTACCTGTTAGTGAGTTTATAGGAGTTGATGGTCACTATTGTCGCTCAGGGACCCAAGCTGAACAACTTTCCATTTGACACCAGCTTTCCCTGTCAATTGGTTAAAAGCAAACAAACATGACAAATCATGCACTAGATCTTAAAGCTTCCTCCAAGAAATGATACGCGTTCTGTTCACATTTCCTCGGTCAAAGTATGTGACAGGGTCACACCAACTTTCAGAGGCAAGAGCAACACAATCACATACCTGAAAAAAAGAGAAGTAAATTTGTGTGAATATTATTATTATCTTAAAGTACATGTATATCTAATAAGTGGTGGAGGAAGGATGCAAACGGAGGCGGTTTGATTCCAAAGTTAGGATTTTTAATCACTAAGTTCTACTTTCTAGATAACAAGGGTCTTGGGTGTAGTAAAATTAGACTTGAATAAGCAGTCCATAGCCTCCTGATAGGAATCTGGTAATTGTGTATAGCTTGGTGCCATAGACAAATGACAGCTTGCACGATTTTAGCATTGTTCTGTTTGTACATCTGAAGGAGTCAGGGTCAGGCGACATCCAGGACCCCTTTCTGCTTCTGTCAAATATCCTCTAAGGATATAATTATAAAACTAAGACTTTTCTCCAGGAATCCTTGTACTATTAGTTATATAGACCATTATCCCTGAATCTGACCATAGGAACCAGTTCTGATTCATAACTTTTCTTCGGTTGGCCAAGTAAGAGGGTCACCTTGCATTTGTATAACACTTTGTAATCTACAATACTCTTTCATAATCCCACCTCCTACCATGTCCACAAGTTTTGAAGGTATGGTAGAAAATAACTTACAGGCTATGAGCCAGCAAGTATTCATTCAATGTTTCCATTGTGCTACATAGCATTTCTTACTAAGAGATAGGTTATAGCATGCCAGTTGTTGCTGAGACCTTGAAAATTGACTACCTTCTAATTTTAAAATTTTTGCTAAATAAAATTTAACATTATTCTTATTATTTAATGGGAGCTTAGCTTAAAATAAAATAAACTAGAAACCGAAAATAAATGTTGCTTCTGGTTAAACATGCCTTAATATACATGCATGTTAATCTGAAGTCAGTTTCACCTCCCCATCCAAAACAGAAAAACAAAATAAAAAAAAAAAACACACACACTAAAATGAAGAAATTGAAAAAGGCATATTTTTTCTAGAGACAAGAAAGCATGAAAGCAAAGCCTTTTCTCCTTAATTTGTATTGACTTATTTATTACTATGTGTACAATTTGAAATATTTTGGCATCTGTACAATTAATAATTATCACAGTCCAGTAAATTTATTGATCACCCAAAATGTTCCTTGTGTCTGTGATTCCTCTCCCCTTCACTTCCTTTTCTCAATACTCCTTGCTCAATTCAGGCAATAACTGACTTTCTTTCTGTTGCTAGATTAATTCTAGAAATTTATGTAAATCAAATCATAAATATATTTGTTCTCACTTGGGTTTTTGCAATCAGCGTAATTATTCTGAGACTCAACCATGTTACTGCTTTGTTCATAGTTCATTCTTTTATTGAGTAGTATTCCAGCATATGAATTTACCACAGCTTAACCATAGACTGATGAATAGTTCAATTGTTACCAAATTTGGAATTTTATAAATTAAACAGCTATGAACAAATGTACGAGTTTTGGTATGGACACATGCTTTCATTTCCCTTGAACAGAGATCTAGGAATGAAATGCTGAGTGATTTGGTGGGTGAATGTTTAACAAATTAAGAAAATGACAAACTGTTTCTCAAAGTGATTGTATCACTTTTTTATCATCAGTAGAATATGAGAGCACAAGTTGTTCCCCATCTTTGACAACATTTGGCATAAGCAGCCTTTTAAATTTTACACATTATAATAAGTATATGAGTATCCTGTTGTGATTTTAATTTGCATTTTTCTGATGACTGATGACAAAAATTATTTCATGTGCTTATTTGCCTTCCATATGTCCTTTTATGAACTATTGGCTTAAAACACTTCCCAATTTCGCTTAATTGAATGGCTTGTTTTATTATTGAGGTTTGTGAGGTCCATTTATTTCCCTATAGCTATTAATTTGCATATCATTTATCTATTTGTCTATTATATATGGAATATTAATATGTATATATATTCTCAAGATATATAGTGCATAAATTTATTTTAACAGATATATGATGCAAATACTTTATCTCAGCCTGTGGCTTATTTTTTTATTTTCTTAATATTTTCTCAAGACCAGAAGTTTTTAGTGAAGTCCATTCTATTAATTCCTTCTTTTATGATGTCACTCCCAAGAATTTGTTAACATAAATCTCTTATTTTATCTTTTATAATTCTTATATTTTTATGTTTAACCTTTAGGTCTATGATCTACTTTGAATATTTTATTTGGTGGAAGGTATGAACAAAAGTTAAATTTTTGCATATGTATATTTAAATTTACCAGCAACAAATATTGAAAATATTTATCTGTTCCCACTGATTACCTTTGTAGTTTCATCAGAAGTTAATTATTTATATATGGTTGCATTATTTACATACTCCTTTTTTTTGAGACAGAGTCTCGCTCTATCGCCCAGGCTGGAGTGTAGTGGCGCGATCTCAGCTCACTGCAACCTCCGCCTCCCGGGTTCACGCCATTCTCCTGCCTCAGCCTCCGGAGTAGCTGGGACCGCAGGCGCTGGCCACCACGCCCGGCTAACTTTTTTATTTTTAGTACAGACAGGGTTTGGTATGGTCTCAATCTTCTGACCTCGTCATCCGCCCGCCTTGGCCTCCCAAAGTGCTGGGATTACAGGCGTGAGCCACCGCGCCCGGCCCATTTGTATACCCTTTATTCTGTTCCATTTAACTTTGTGCCTATATTTTGTCATATCTATGTTTTTATTACCTGTAGCTTTATAATAAATCTTAAAATCAAGTATTGTTAGCCTTTCAACACTGCTCTTTTTCAATGATTTTACTAGACTATTTGCATTTCTGTGTTAAATTTATTACCATCTTGTCAATTTCTACCAAAACTGAAACAAAAAAAAAAAAGCTTTAATTTAGAATACATTGAACAATTTATGAGACTTGATATCTTAAAAACAATGACTCTCCTATCAACAGGATTAACCAATTTATTTAGGTCTTTTTTATTTTGGTAGATTTCAGTGTACTGATATTTAATGATTCTCTAGATTTATCTATATTTTTATGTTATTAGAATATATTATATATTTTTGATTTTATAAATGATATATGTGTTATTATGCATGATATATATTATGATATATATTATATATTATATTGCTAGCCTGGTAGGAGTGTATATGTGCATGTATTGTTCTATTCTCAATTTTTGTTTAATTGTTGGTGGTATATAGAAATATGTTTGATTTTTGTATTCATCTTGAACTTCTGTGTAACTCCTTTCTTTCTGTTACTGCCTTCTGTGAACTCTAGCCACTTGGTCTCAGACTGTCAGCTCCATCTTCTCCACTAAGAGGTCCATCCGGGTCATACAGTTTCTCCTTCACACACACAATCTATGTGTGCGTATGTATGTGGGCTTTGGCTGTGTGTGTGCACACATATATATACATACATATATTAATATAGTAATGCATCCATATATAAATATATATATGATAAATTATCTGTTTGGTAGAATAGAGAAATTTGAAATCTATGCTTATGAGAATGGGAGTATGTGCATGTGAGGTAGAATCAAGGCTGTCCTTAATTGCTTACATTATTATTCTTAGAAAGACTGAGTGTTTGGTAACACTGCATCCTCTTGAAGCTGGGCTGCAACGTGATGGTGCAAACTGGAAAATTTACTGCAAATGTTCATAAGGAACAATGACCAATCCCAGACCAGGTGGGATACAGCTGTCCAGAATCATACTGAAAGGACTCTAGTTCAGATGGTTGCAAGAAGGCAGGGGACTCCAAGAAAGAGGTCTTCATAGATAGGAAATGAAAGCACTTGATAGATTAACTGTGAGTTTTAATATATTGCAAAAAAAAAAAAAAATAAATCACAGTTGTCAGGATACTTGGGAATGAATTAATGGTATGTACCCAGAAATGTAAAAAATGTAATGAAGCAATTAGCAACTTCAGGGAAAATTAAAAGTTGTACAGGAATGAATATGTAATCTCTGTGGCTTTAACCAGGCATAAGATTTACGTAGTATGATGTCACTACGAATACTGATTTAATGAAAAATGATAAAATACAATTAGTGAGATGGCAAGAGTCAATGTACACGTGTGTCCATGGCATAAAAGCACAGATTCATCTCTGCAGCAGGTAGAAAATATTGTGCACTTAAAAATCAAGAAAGAACGGTATGAACTTTTTTATGTTTAGAATTATATAGGTAAAATATATAAAATAGAAAATTAAAGTGGTTGCTTTGTGTCAGTAGGAATCAAGGTGTTTTAGTAGTGAGCAGAAGGCTTCTAGCTGTTATTATTTTGTAGGTCTAAATGCATTTATTATTTTGACTAGATTAAAAGTAAATCAAAACAAAAGTCATCTCAATATAAACTTGCCTCCAAAGCTTCAATGTGTTTGGTTAAGAGTTAAGAATAGGTAGACACATCGCCTAGTTTGGAACCTCAGCTCTACCCCTGATTAAGTTGTAACCAGAACATATTGCTTCACCTAGTGATGCTTCAATTTCTTAATCCGCAAAGTGGAAATAGTAGCTGTATCTGCCTCATATGGCTGTTAAGGGGATCCAATGAGTTAATCTTCGTAAAGTGCTTAGAATTGAGACTCTTATATGGTAAGTGCTATTTTGTAGTCTATTATAGTAAAAGCAAAACAAAAGGACATTGATGTTGTAGTAATGCTATTTTGGCTTGTTTTTTATATTTACACTGAAGAATCAATACCAAGAACACAGAAACATCACTCTACTTTAACAGCAATGCTATTTGCATTGATTTGCACTAGATTTAAAGTATTCAAAGATTTTTTAAAATAAGTTGTTTTTGATGCTCCTATATCTGCTTGAAGAAACATTTTCTAGCACATTAGTCAGAGTATCATTGCCCATTCTATTCGTACTGTGTTCATTCAAGACTTTTTTTTCCAAAGTACCGAAAATCCTGCAATATTATTTCTCAAAACCAGGAGTATGGGGGCAACAGCTGGCCTGGTCAAGCTTCTTGGCCTAGTTGTGAGCTGGAGTCTGAGATGGATTACTAGAAGAAAAGTTGACCTACTTTGAATCTTTAGATAGGAGGAGTTTGTTAAAGCAAAAATGATCCTGAAGGATGGTATTGATAATAAAGAGTAGTTAATTCCAGTTTCCACTTGTCAGTCACTAGGGAATATATAAACTATATTTGCCTCAAGGCATCAGCTTATCCTGTAAAACCACTGCAGTGTAATTCCAAAATGTGTACTAAAATCAGCAACAAAACAAAATCAACCTTTTTAAAAAATATTTTCTTATTTCAGTAACCTTTTCAAGGTTTGTTGGTTGAAAATATATATTGCTATGAGGAATTTAATATTGTAAAAGAAACACGAATTTAGACAAATGTATCCCATTTTGTATATCCTATATCTTGAGACAAATATATCCCAATAACTCATAAGAAATACTTAAATAGCAATATAATATTGAAAATGTCTAACGGCCGGGCGCGGTGGCTCAAGCCTGTAATCCCAGCACTTTGGGAGGCCGAGACGGGCGGATCACGAAGTCAGGAGATCGAGACCATCCTGGCTAACACGGTGAAACCCCGTCTCTACTAAAAAATACAAAAAAACTAGCCGGGCGAGGTGGCGGGCGCCTGTAGTCCCAGCTACTCGGGAGGCTGAGGCAGGAGAATGGCGTAAACCCGGGAGGCGGAGCTTGCAGTGAGCCGAGATCCCGCCACTGCACTCCAGCCTGGGTGACAGAGCCAGACTCCGTCTCAAAAAAAAAAAAAAAAAAAGAAAATGTCTAACAATGGGTTTTAGAATATTTGGTATGTCATGAGGTCCTCAAGGACAGTGACTTTTCTTTTCATTTATGTACCTCTAAAACTCTATGCAAAATCTCAGACAAATTCAATGTTCAGTGAACACTTATTTCTTTGAGTTAAACACTGGTTAAAAATCTTTTCAGGGGACATTTTATTTTCATTGTGACTCTGAGTCTGTCATTATAAATATGCAGTTTATTCACAATATTGTACCATAAAGGTCACAATGACAGGGCAGTGGAAAAAATATGAATATAGAAACTTGAAGATGAGTTGATTCATTTCATAAAGGTAAACAGCACATGCTGCATGTCTGCTTTTAATTAGCTTGTCAAAAGATTTTGACAAAGACCTCCAGTGGATTACTGAACAAACCTGGATGCAGATTATTTCTATTGAATCATTTATTGTCTTTCATACTTTTAATAGAATTGATCTAATCATACTCATTCTATTCTCTTATCAATTTTACACTCTTCTTTTATTGCCTTTGTATCTATAAGGTTTGTAAAGATAATTTTGCCTCCTTCATGTTTGCTATAGCTGCTCTCAGCTTTAACAAATACTTTAGATCTATCCTGATATATTTTATTACTATTACAGTTTAAGTTTTGAGATGAATGTGCAGAACGTGCAGGTTTGTTACACAGATATACATGTGCTATGGTGGTTTGCTGCACCCATCAACCCATCATCCACATTAGGTATTTCTCCTAATGCTATCCCTCTCGTTGCCCCCCACTCCCTGACAGGCCTCGTGTGTGATGTTCCCCTCACTGTGCCCATATGTTCTCATTGTTCAACTCCCACTTATGAGTGAGAACATGTGGTGTTTGATTTTCTGTTCCTGTGTTAGTTTGCTGAGAATGATGGTTTCCAGCTTTACCCATGTCCCTGCACAGGATATTAATTCATTCTTTTTCATGGCTGCATAGTATTCCATGATGTATATGTACCACATCTTCTTTATCCAGTCTAACGTTGGTGGGCACTTGGGTTGATTCCAAGTCTTGCTATTGTGAATAGTGCTTCAATAAACGTGTGCATGTGTCTTCATAGTAGAATGACTTATAATCCTTTCAGTATATACCCAGTAATGGGATTGCTGGGTCAAATGGTATTTCTACTTCTAGATCCTTGAGGAATCCCAACACCGTCTTCCACAATAACTGAACTAATTTACACTTCCACCAACAGTGTAAAAGTGTTCCTATTTCTCCACATCCTTGCCAGCATCTGTTGTTTCCTGACTTTTTAATAATCACCATTTAAAGTGGTGTGAGATGTAGTTTTGTGGTTTTGATTTTCATTTCTCTAATGATCAGTCATGATGAACTTTTTTTCATGTTTGTTGGCCACATAAATGCCTTCTTTTGAAAAATGTCTGTTCATATCCTTTGCCTACTTTTTGATGAGTTTTTTTTTTTCTTGTAAATTTAAGTTCCTCATAGATTCTGGATATTACCCCTTTGTCAGATGGATAGATTGCAAAATTTTTCTCCCATTCTGTAGGTTGCCTGTTCAATCTGATGATAGTTTCTTTTGCTCTGCAGAAGCTCTTTAGTTTAATTAGATTCCATTTGTCAATTTTGGCTTTTGTTGCAATTGCTTTTGGTATTTTAGTCATGAAATCTTTGCCCATGCCTATGTCCTGAATGGTATTGCCTAGGTTTTCCTCTAGGGTTTTTATGGTTTTAGGTCTTAAGTTTAAGTATTTAATCCATCTTGAGTTGAGTTAGTTTTTGTATCAGATGTAAGGAAGGCATCCAGTTTCAGTGTTGTCCATATGGCTAGCCAGTTTTCCCAATACCATTTATTAAATAGGGAATCCTTTCCCCATTGCTTGTTTTTGTCAGGTTTGTCAAAGATCAGAAGGCTGTAGATGTGTGGTGTTATTTCTGAGGCCTCTGTTCTGTTCCATTAGTCTATATATTTGTTTTGGTAACAGTACCATGCTGTTTTGGTTACTGTAGCCTTGTAGTATAGTTTGAAGTCAGGTAGCATGATGCCTCCAGCTTTGTTCTTTTTGCTTAGGATAGTCTTGGCTATATGGGCTCCTTCTGGGTTCCATACGAAATTTAAAGTAGATTTTTTCTAATTCTGTGAAAAAAGTCAATGGTAGCTTGATGAGGATAATATTGAATCTATAAATTACTTCAGACAGTATGGCCATTTTGACAATATTGATTCTTCCTATCTATGAGCATGGAATGTTTTTCCATTTGTTTGTGTCCTCTTTTTTTTCCTTGAGCAGTGGTTTGTAGTTCTCCATGAAGCGGTCCTTCACATCTTTTATAATTGTATTGCTAGATATTTTATTCTCTTTGTAGCAGTTGTGAATGGGAGTTTGCTCATGATTTGGTTGTTTGTCTATTTTTGGTGTATAGGAATGCTTATGATTTTTGCACATTGATTTTGTGTCCTGAGACTTTGCTGAAGCTGCTTACAAGGTTAAGGAGATTTGAGACTGAGACAATGGGGTTTTCTAACTATACAATCTATCATCTGCAACAGAGACAATTTGACTTCCTCTCTTCCTATTTGAATATCCTTTATTTATTTCTCTTGCTTGATTTTCCTGGCAAGAACTTCCAATACTATGTTCCAAGAGGAGTGGTGAGAGAGGGCATCCTTGTCTTGTGCTGGTTTTCAAAGGAAATGCTTCCAGCTTTTGCCCATTCAGTATGATATTGCCTGTGGGGGGTTGCCATAAATAGACCTTATTATTTTGAGACACATTCCGTCAATACCTAGTTTGTTGAGAGTTTTTAGCATCAAGGGGTGTTGAATTTTGTTGAAGGCCTTTTCTGCATCTTTTGAGATAATCATGTGGTTTTTGTCATTGGTACTATTTATGTGATGGATTACATTTATTGATTTGCATATGTTGAACCAGCTTTGCATTCCAGGGATGAAGCCAATGTGATCGTGGTAGATAAGCTTTTAAATGTGCTGCTGGATTTGGTTTGTCAGTATTTTATTGAGGATTTTTGCACTGAAGTTCATTAAGGATATTGGCCTGAAATTTTGTTGTTGTTGTGTCTCTGCCAGGTTTTGGTATCAGGATGATGCTGGCATCATAAAATTAGTAAGGGAGGAGTCTGTCTTTTTCTATTGTTTGGAATAGTTTCAGAAGGAATGGTACCAGGTCCTTTTTGTACCTCTGGTAAAATTCGGTTGTTAATCCTAATTTAATCTGGTCCTGGGCTGTTGGTTGGTAGGCTATTAATTACTGCCTCAATTTCAGAACTCGTTATTGGTCTATTCAGGGATTCAACATCTTCCTGGTTTAGTCTTGGGAGGGTGTATGTGTCCAGGAATTTATTAATTCCTTCTAGATTTTCTAGTTTATTTGCATAGAAGTGTTTATGGTATTCTCTGATGGTAGTTTGTATTTCTGTGGGATCAGTGGTGATCTCCCCTTTATCATTTTTTATTATGACTATTTGATTCTAATCTCTTTTTTATTAGTCTGGCTAGCATTCTATCTATTTTGTGAATCTGTTCAAAAAGTCAGCTCCTGGATTCATTGATTTTTTGAAGGGTGTGTGTGTGTGTGTGTGTGTGTGTGTGTGTGTGTGTGTGTTTGTGTGTGTCTCTATCTCCTTCAGTTTTGCTCTGATCTTAGTTCTTTCTTATCTTCGGCTAGCTTTTGAATTTGTTTGCTCTTGCTTCTCTAGTTCGTTTAATTGTTATGTTAGGGTGTCAATTTTAGATCTTTTCCGTTTTCTCCTGTGGGCATTTAGTGTTATAAATTTCCTTCTAAACACTGCTTTTGCTTTGTCCCAGAGATTATTATATGTTTTGTCTTTGTTCTCCTTGGTTTCAAAGAACTTACTTATTTGTGCCTTAATTTCATTATTAACCCAGTAGTCATTCAGGAACAGGTTGTTCAGTTTCCATGTAGTTGTGTGGTTTTGAATTTCTTAGTCCTGAGTTCTAATTTGATTGCACTGTGGTCTGAGAGACCGTTTGTTAAAATTTCCATTCTTTTGCATTTGCTGAGGAGTTTTTTACTTCCAATTATGTGGTCGATTTTAGAATAAATGCTATGTGATGCTGAGAAGAATGTTGATTTGAGGTTGAGAGTTTTGTAGATGTCTATTAGGTCCACTTGGTCCATAGTTAAGTTCAAGTCCTAAATATCCTTGTTAATTTTCTGTCTTGTGATCTAATATTGACAGTGGGGTGTTAAAGTCTCCCACTATTTTTGTGTGGTAGTCTAAGTCTCTTTGTAGGTATCTAAGAACTTGCTTTATGAATCTGGGTGCTCCTGTATTGGGTGCATATATATTTAGGACAGTTAGCTCTTCTTGTTGCATTGATCCTTTTACCATTATTTAATGTCCTTATTTGTCTTTTTTGACCTTTGTTGCTTTAAAGTCTGTTTTATCAGAGACAAGGATTGCAAACCCTGCTTTTTTGGCTTTCCATTTGCTTGGTAGATCTTCCTCCATCCGTTTATTTTGAGCATTTGTATGTCTTTGGTGTGAGATAGGTCTCCTGATTGCAGTATGGTCATGGGTCTTGACTCTTTATCCAATTTTCCAGTCTGTGTCTTTTAATTGGGGCATTTAGCCTGTTTACATTTAAGGTAAATATTGTTATGTGTGAGCTTGATCCTGTCAATACGATGCTAGCTGGTTATTTTGCCCATTGGTTGATGCAGTTTCTTCACAGTATCAATGGTCATGACATTTCAGATTGTTTTTACAGTGGCTGATACCAATTTTTCCTTTCCATATTTAGTGCTTCCTTCAGGAGCTCTTGTAAGGCAGGCCTGGTGGTGACAAAAATCTCTCAGCATTTGCTTGTCTGTAAAGGATTTTATTTCTCCTTCATTTATAAAGCTTAGTTTGGCTAAATATAAAATCCTGGGTTGAAAATTCATTTTCTTTAAGAATGTTGAATATTAGCCCCCACTCTCTTGCATTGGGGTAGAATATGCTCTTTTAGCTTGGAAGAGATGTTATTACCCATCTTCTGAAGCCTACTTCTGTCAGTTCATCAATCTCATGCTCCATCAAGTTTTGTTCGCTTGCTGGCGAGGAGTTGTGATACTTTGGAGCCGAAGAGGCATTCTGGTTTTTGGAATTTTCAGTCTTTTTGCACCATTTTTTCCTCATCTTTGTGGACTTACCTACCTTTGGTGTTTGCTGTTGGTGATCTTCAGATGGAGTTTTTGCGTAGTCATCCTTTTTGTTGATATTGATGCTATTGCTTTCTGTCTGTTAGTTTTCCTTCTAACAGTCAGGCCCCTCTACTGCAGGTTTGCTGGAGTTTGATGAGGGTCCACTCCAGACCCTGCTTGCCTAGGTATCAACAGTGGAGGCTGCAGAACAGCAAAGATTGCTGCCTTCTCCTTCCTCTGGAAGCTTCGTCCCAGAGGGGCACCTGCCAGATGCCAGCTGGAGCTCTCCTATATGAGGTGTCTGTGGATCCCTGCTGGGAAATGTCGTCTCCCTCTCAGGAGGCACAGGGGTCAGGGACCCACTTGAGGAGGCAGTCTGTGCCTTAGCAGAGCTTAAGCACTGTGCTGGAAGATTTACTGCTCTCTTCAGAGCTGGCAAGCAGGAATGTGTATGTCTGCAGAAGCTGTGCCCACAGCCGCCCCATTCCACAAGGTGCTCTGTCCCAGGCAGATGGGAGTTGTATCTATGAGCTCCTGACGGGGGCTGCTGCCTTTCTTTCAGAGATGCCCTGCCCAGAGAGGAGGAATCTATAGAGGCAGTCTGGCTACAGAGACTTTACTGAGCTGTGGTGAACCCCGCCCAGTTTGAATTTCCTGGTTGTTTTACTTACACTGTGAGGGGAAAACCATGTACTCAAGCCTCAATAATGGCGGATGTCCCTCCCTCCACCAAGCTGGAGTGCCCCAGGTGGACTTCAGACTGCTGTGCTGGAAGTGAGAATTTCAAGCCAGTGGATCTTAGCTTGCTGGGCTCCGTGGGGATGGGATCCACTGAGCAAGACCCCTTGGTTCCCTGGCCTCTGTCCCCTTTCCCCAGGATTGAATGGTTCTGTTTCGCTTGGGTTCCAGGTGCTACTGGATTATGAAATAAAACTCCTACAACTTGCTAGTTGTCTGACGAAACAGCCTCCCAGTTTTGTGCTTGAAACTCAAGGCCCTTGTGGTGTAGGTACCCCAGGGAATCTCCTGACCTGTGGGTTGCAAAGATCATGGGAAAAGTGTAGTATCTGGGCCAGATAGCACCATCCCTCACAGCAGGGTCCCTCAAGGCTTCCTTTGGCTAGGGGAAGGATTTTCCGAACCCCTTGGCTTCCCAGGTGAGGCAATGCCCCACTCTGCTTCTACTCATCCTCCCAAGGCTGCACCCACTATCTAACCAGTCCCAGTGAGATGAGCAGGATACCTTAGTTGGAAATGCAGAAATGTTTTGCATCAGTCTAGCCTTGTGCATTTGGCCATCTTGCCTTGAGCCCTATCCTGATATTTTTATTCGGGTCTAAGTATGATGTTTCTGGTAGTGTTTAAACTTTTAGTTCTTGCTCTTCATTTTTAATAAACAGCTTTTTATCACACTCATTTTCTTTTTCCATTTGCTATTATAAAATATAAAAGTATGGCCATTTAAAAAATATATATTCAGAAAAATTATGCCTTTTTAGAATGTCTGATTTCTTTGATCTTCTATTTCTCATAAATCTTTTCCATACCCCTCTTCCTCATTACAAATAAGAATGAAATATTTCTGAAATTAGCAAGTTATCTACAGAATGAGATGATCTGATACAAATCAATTTTCATCTTCACAGTATTAAATGAATTAATTCACCAAAGTAGCTTGCAAGATAATGAAAGCAAAATGCAAGCAAAGAAATTGAATGGCCTTTAACAAGCCTCAAATAGAATTAAATGTCAAAGTCCTGAAAGGAAGTTTCCTTGTTTATTTCTAGCAGCTACATGTTTTAGCCCAGTCACGGGATGATGGAGAGTTGCTAGATGATTCTTATAATTCAAATTTTATTTCTGGTAAAGCTTTACTATTCCTAGCAGGATCATACTGTATTTTTTATTCGAAGGATTTCTATCACTAAAACCCCTCAAAAGTTGTGTTTTTTTTTTTTTTCTGAAAGAGAAACTGTTTTCCTAGATATTGCTTTTATTTGATATCTATTAAAAAAACACAGGTTTAAGTTAAAGTTGGTAACGACATAGGCTCCATGTGTTTTCCAACTGTAAGAAAAGGATCTTTTTCTAATCACAAGTCAAATATAGTAGATAAGCTATTAAAATGCAGGCAAATCAACAGTAATTGTCCACATCAAGATGAGGTTCCTTAAAAGATTAAAATTGTTATGAATAAGAGAATGAAGAAAAACCAGAAACAGAAGTATCAAAAGGAAAAGTAGATATTATTTGATGAGAAAAATGAAGATGGATTCTAACAAAATTATTAATACTCTTCCAATATACTATATTTATCGCATGCTATATAATATGCAAAGTTACTTATAACTCCATGGATTGATTTATTCTACATTTGGAATTGTATATATCACATTTAACTCGTGTTCATTTTCAATTATAAAGAAGTAAAGTAAAGAAACTTAAGCTAGGGCTTTACAAAATCATGCCAATGTAAAATAAAGGGCTCATATACTGTTCAATTGAATATATAGAAACATAACAACTTCCTCAAAGCACCATAGATCACACAAAAAGAGAGTTGAACTAGTGTCTTTATCCTCAATTCAGAGCACTAGCAAGGCATTATGTATAAACGTGGAAGAATCACTTGTTTTCCACTATAAAAGAGGATAAGAGAAGCATAGAAATTTAGGCTTTGAGTCACTAGATATCAAGAACAAAATATTGTGACTATCAGTGCAGGAACAGTGTCATTTAGTTTTTGCCAGGATGTAAAGCATCTCTCTTTAGACCTATACATTAGAAATGAAAAATTATATCATTGATGATAAACACAAAAATTACAATGCATAGGCAGATAATTTAGTTTTACCTTAGGTAACTGTTGTGGTTTGAATGAGTGCCCCAAAGTTTATGTGTTGTTAAGTTTCATTTCCAATGCAACAATGTTGGTAGGTAGGGCCTAATAAGAGGTGATTAGATCAAGAGTGCTCTGCCCTTATGAATGAATTAATGCTGTTACTGCAGGAGTGGGTTAGTCTTAAAAATGAGTTCAGCCCTCTCTTGTTTCCTCTTGCTCTTGCCCTCTCTTGCCTTTCTACCTTTTGTCATGAGATGATGCAGTACAAAGGCCCTCACCAGATGCCAGTGTCATGCCCTTAGACTTCCTAGCCTCCAGAACTGTGAGTCAAATAAATTTCTGGGTTTTCCTTTTAATAAATTAATCAGACTGTGGTATTCCATTATAGCAGCGTAAAGGGTCTAGGTTCTACTTTAGCCACAGAAATTTAGAAATTCAATCATTTCATTATATTCAAAGTGTATTAGGTTGGACGATATGTAGTTTAAACCCCATAAGAAATAATTTTAGATTTACAATATGGATATATGTAAGCAAATGCATATGGTCTTTTGTTTATTGCAGTAATTTTCTAGTTTAGATTACTACCTAAATTCACTCTGTTAGATCTCCCTGACTATTAAAAAAAGGACAAAATATATCAAATATTTACTATGTAAAAATCACTATGCAAGCATGTAAGAAATACAGAGATATGTGACACAGACCTCTCCCCTTTAAGAATAGTAAAAAGTTATCAATAGCAGATGCACACAAAAAGCAATTATAAGAAGAAATAATGTACAAATCATATCTATATGTTAATTTAGAATTGTATTCATATATTAATATCTACTGATCACCTGCTTTTTTACATTGTGTAAGAATCCAACAGTCAACAATACCACTAAAGTTTTTGCCCTTGTAGTCTTTATAGATTTTGGAGTAATAAGACAGATAAGTACAAAGTAATAGGATAAATAATATTATAACAGTGGACTTAGAGATATAACTTTCTCTTGTCATGATTCAAGTCTGAATTTATTTTGCATATTGCATGTTAGTTATTATAAGTAAGTTAGTATGAAAAGAAAGCAATCCAGGGAGGCAATTAGCATAAGCATAGTCCCTCCTCTGGAAGTCATACCATTGAAGATTTACTATCTTTCTGACTTGAATGTAAGCCAATTGAGTGTCATATTTGAAAAGATGTATTGTTTTAAACCTTTTTATTGTAAATGCTACCTCAGTCAGAACCAGAAGTACTGTATACCACTACTTGGACATAGTAGGTGGTCAATAAATTTCTATCAATTTATTAATGTATTTTCTCACCTATATATCTATTCTTAAATCTTTGCTTGCATCTTCAGGTAGAAATGATTTCTAAATGCAGATTTGCATTAGTGAAATATTCGTGAATCTGACTTTTGATTTATATGAGCTTCAACTTCCATATTGACACAATGAAACATAGTAGCCCTGTACACCTTTTGCTTTACCTACAGTGCCAAATATAATTTGATGACACTCCCATATTTTAAAAGGTGATGGAAATGTTTAAGAAGAATATAGTCTTCAGCCTGAACTTTGACTTTTGCATTATCATTTTGACAGATTTAGTAAAATTTATTACTTGATAGATTTTTCAATTGTTCTAGTTCTAACATTTATATATCAGGATCAATTATAATTAAAAATATACATATTGTCAAGAAATGCCTTAGAATCTGAAAGTATTTGAGAGAAAAATATCTTGTGTAGAAAAATTTGAAACAAATCCTTTCACATATTAGCACTCTTTCTACTTCTAAAATTGTACCTTTTCTATCCAAAGCTGATTTTTGGAGATAGGAGAATGCATTGTGTAATTCTCAGGGCTGGGAGCAAATAGAACTTTTCTTTACTAAACTCAATAATTTAGGGAGCAGGCACCTAATCTGGATATTACATTTTTGTGTGAAGGTGTCTTTTACCCATCTCATGCACTAG
The DNA here is from genome assembly GCF_049350105.2 of Macaca mulatta. Taxonomy (NCBI): domain Eukaryota; kingdom Metazoa; phylum Chordata; class Mammalia; order Primates; family Cercopithecidae; genus Macaca; species Macaca mulatta. Next base: position 91,146,782 of record NC_133409.1, on the reverse strand, counting down.
GCATTTAGTCTAACAGATGTTATTTGCAGACACTGCCTCACCACAAATAACTATTTCAATTAGGTCAGGACCTTTTGCTTTCAACTTGTAGTCAGTGTTCTAACTGAATGGCATCTGTGCTTACATCCAGTTTCAGGGGAAAACACACGCACGTGCACATACACACACACACAAAGGAAAAAGTCTCAACTGTTCTACAAACCACATCTCCAATCCATACATCATTATTTGTGTGGAGAAAGTTTTGGTCAAAATGAAGCAAAGTAAATTGAAGATGAGAAAATTTCCCATGTTTTCCAGTCAGCAATCAAAATGTATTGTTCTCTGCCGTATATCTGCTTGCATCCATCCTACATATTTTATTAATTTTCTTTTTTATTTCTAAATAACTACACTTACATTTAAATTTACAGATTTGGAGCATGCTGCCTCTGGAGATGTTTAAAATACAAGCGAATAATTTAAAATATAAGAAAATAAACAGTCTTACAAAAATGCTATAAAAATCACAATGGAGCCCAATTTTCTTTCTATAGCAAGGAAAGGGAGAAAAAGACTCCTGAAGCTGAAGAAATCGACTAAACCCTTGACCATTTAGAAGTAAAGTTGTGGCCTCATGAAACTCGCTGTATTATAGAGAAAAAAAATAGCTGTGTGGCCAAATAGAATGGAGAAAGACATGGTTTAGTCATGATACCAAACCTGTTAGTACAGCACATAATAAACATTCCTATTATTATTACTGCTATTATTAAAATTATTTTAATTGTTAACATTATTCATTTAAATCCCTGTATAAGTTAATTATCTTTGAAGAAGCCACAAATGTTTCTTGAATTCATGTCCTATAATAATTAGGAACTAATATTTCATAATTGAATCATAATGGAAAAAAACATAACAATTGACCAAAAATCATACATCTTCTTGTTCCAAGGAGGCATACTATTCAAACTCATATATAACTATGAATATTTGACCTCTGGATGTTTTCTGGAGGAAGAGAATTTTAGAAGAATTGTCCAGGTAAATTTATTGTAAGGTATAATAGAATAGAAGAGAGAAAATAAAAATACCAAACATAACTTGAGGACTATAATAGTTTGGCATGCAGTAAGTATGTCAGTTATTATTTCTATGATTATTATTTTAACATCTAATCTTATTCATTAAATTTCTTGAATAGTTTAATAATTTTTCCAGCAATTTTTATCACTTATAACCCATTACATATAATAATTTTAAAACAATCTTGCCATAGTTTAATAAAAACAAATTCAAACTCACAAATGATTATGAATATTAGACCTCGGGATGTTTCTGTAGAAAGGACATTTTACAAAGAGAATTTGCTTAGGTTAATTTATTATACTGTGAGCAGGAAAGTTGAACAGAAATTTAAGCATGAAACGACTTCTCCCATGATTGTATTCTTAAGGATGTATTGTTTGAATTTAAATTGAATTGAGGAAAACAACCACACTCAGCTACAAAGGTTTTTCTTTATAACTAAAATTAGAATTCTTTATAAAAAATAAGCCCTAATCAACAAATGTTTAGATAAATTTATCAAACTAAATATTTCTTCTTTTTGTCAAAGAAGTGGAAAATAAATAGGTTGGAAGACTCCTAGAACTATTGTCTCCAGTTAAAAGTACTAAAATTCTTATTAGATTTTATGTTATTTTTCCTTTTATAGTTACTCTAGGAATGAATTATTAAATATCACTACTGTTTGTATTACTTACATCTTGATTTGAATAACAATTGCCAAGTATGATCTTCTTGATGTTTTGTCTGTAATTATATTTTCTTATGTAAGAGAAAAGTGCAAATAAAGGACAAAAGAAACTTCACTGTGGTTTAAATGTTTCAAATGTCAGAACCATGAAGATGCCAATTATCAGCAGAATTTCAAGCTTTTCTAGCTCCAGTATAAACAAGCACCCTAGAAACTAGTGAATAGAGAAAAATTATAAAATCTAGACAATTTTTACCAGTAATTTGGAAAACAAAGTTTTATGCTAATAACAGTAGGTATTTATTTTAAATTATTCTAGGTAATCCACTGTTCTTAACTGCAGGAAACTAGTTTTCAGTAATTAATATAGCTTTAAACATTTTCTGGAACTCCTTCTTAAGGAGTTCCAAAACTATCACACATTCAAATTTCTATTTTAGATAGTTTTTTGAGTTAACTCAAAGGAAACTTTCAGGGCAAGTAAGAGGAGAATATGGCATTAAGAATGAAATACCATCATTTAAGTACATGTGCACATGTGTGTATTCTATATATGTGCACACATTCTGATTCTGAGTGTTAACAATGTGTTGATCATTTATTTTATTTTATTAGAGAATTTATCTGATTTCAAAGGAACTAGTGTTTTAGAAAGAAGTGATTAACAAGACAAGGGTCAGAAAATATGCCTCATAATATGCACAGCTTCAGTGCTGGTTTTGTCTTCTCCAAGCCTGGTGGTCTAAAAAGAGTGCATATAGGGAATCTAGTACGTGTTTACTCAAAGACTGATTCGTAGATCAGCAGCGTAGTATAAACTACAACGCAGAACTGCAGACCCTACTCTGAAACTACTGACTCAAAATCAGCTTTCTAAAAGATCTCACGTGAACTATATGCATGCTTTGGTGTTTCCACCAATTTAGTTGAAACAATAGCTCAAAAAGTAAGGGGCTACAAGAGTTAAGGTTGAAAACCAGGAGAAGGTCATGGAAGGCCTTATGTGGCATGTATAAAGATGCAAATATGAGAAATCCTGACTCATTGGACTTTCACAATGTTAATTTTGTAAAGTCAAGGTGGCATACATACAAGGATGATAACTTCAGGAAATTAGTTAAGATTCATTGAAATTATGTTGGCTTATTTTTCAAGGTCACACATAGTAAAATGGGTACAGACGTTCCAGGCATTGCATCAAGATGTATCATATCTTCCCATTAATCTTTCCTAGGAGTGAGAAATTATTCCAAGAAACTCTTCAAAAGACACCCAGAGTTTCTTATTTGCCAGAACTGGGTCATATGCCTATCCATAACATAACTAGTAGCAATGGAAAAAGAGATTACTATTATTGGTTTAGATAATCATAAACCAATCAGCATCAGCCTCAGAAACTCAACTAGGGTTTCTTCCCGAGTCATACAGAGTTATTTTGAAAACTTGAAAAATAGGTGTTTTGTTGGGATAGAAGAAGGCAAGATAAAAGTGCTAGGCACAACAGAGATATGATTAAATCTGTTTATAAAAAATAGGGTGGAACATATACAGTGACTGAAAGACAGAGAAAATAATATCAAGAGGCTTAAGTCAGAAAAGTCTATGAGTTCAATCCAAGGTGGTTGTGCAAATTTAGAAAAGGGGATAAATTTGAGGGATGCAATATTGAGAATTAGATTCAAAAGGATCTAGTAACCTAGTGATTGAGTAGATATGAAAAGTGAGATGATGAGACGGGGATCTAAGAGGATTCACATTATTCTGGGCTACACAGTTTGACTATTTCCTCAAGTGCAGATACTATGACTATTTTGTTTACTGGACTATACTGAATGTCTGGCACAGTGAAATATACACTCTAACTTATCAATAAATATTTATTAAAGTAACAAATAAATGTGGCATTAGCTGAAATCATTATTCAGATGGAGTAGAAGATCTGAGGGTGAAGTGATATGCCTGTGAATCTGTGCAATGATGTTGTTCAGTGGACAATTAAACATTCAGGTCTTGGCCGGGTGCACTGGCTCACACCTGTCTCAGCACTTTGGGAAGCTGAAGCAAGCAAATCACTTGAGGTCAGGCGTTTGAGACCAATTTGACCGACATGGTGAAACTCCATCTCTACCAAAAATATAAAATTAACCTGGCATAGTGTTGGGAGCCTGTAATCCCAGCTACTCAGGAGGCTGAGGCACAAGAATTGCTTGAACCCTGAAGGCAGAGGTTGCAGTGAACTGAGATCACACCACTATGCTCAAGCCTGAACGCAAAACAAGACTCCATCTCTAAGTAAATAAATAAATAAAAATAAAAATACGGGTCTTTACCATAGTCACCCTAGTGTGCCATAGAACATGATAATTTATTCCTCTTATCTAATTGTAACTTTGTAGCTATTGAACAACCTCTCTTTGTCTTCCATTCTCCCTTCCCCTCCCCAATCTCTGATAACCACTCTTTGATTCTTTGCTTAACAGTAAAGTATTGTATATTACAAAATATCTAGAAGACATGCTTTTGAATATCCTCACTGCAAATAAATTGTAAATGCATCAGTTGATGAGTATGTTAACTCTCCTTATTTGATTATTATACAACAAATATATGTATTGAAACATCAAATTATATCCCTTAAATATGTACAATTACAATGTGTCAACTAAACCAAAACCAGGTAATGGGGGAGATGTTTAAACTGAAGACAAAATATATGCCTAGATAAGGTCAGCTCTTTCTTCTTTACATCCTCTGTCTTTTACTGTATCTTTCTTTCTATCCTAGTCTTTCTGATAGACGTACTTTTCTACTCTACTGACAGCGGAAGTCAGGATATTTCAGGTTTGCTTAGGGTAAAAATCAGTCTCTGAATTTGATGATCCCAGACTCACAAACTTTGCATACTTTTTGAAGATAACCATGTTGTCTCCTGTGAGAATAAGATAATAAGTCAGGCATGTTCCCAGAAATAAGACTCATTTCTGAATCATATTATAGGATGACCTAACGCCATATTTTCTTAGAATTCTGAATTTTTTATATTGCTTCTTATTTCTGGAATGATCTTACTGCATTTGTCTTCCTACTTAATTTCTAATCAGCCTTGAAGTTTTCAAATGTGTCATCTCAATTTCATGTGGAAACTTTTATTATGTATATTAATCCTGTGTATTACGTATTATTGTATTACGTATTATGTAACTCCATATTGTGCTAGGTACTAGAATTTAAAAATAAAATGTAATCTTTGTGTCCCAAAAATTTACCATATTTGTTAGTATGGATAACAAAGAATCTTAATACAAGGAACATGGACAGAATCATAGATATGCATTAGATTTTATAAGAGCCAAATGACTGCTACTCAGACTTTGCAGGGGGAACTAAATAAGGTAAAAAAATTTCTTAAATAAAGTGACTTAAAATGGGATACAATTCTAAGAAAACGTGAGGATTGGGGCAATCAAGGAAATTGCAAATGCAAGCACGTGATGAAAACACATGTGCAGGGTAAGGGTATGAAGATTGAGGGTATGTTATGGAACCTCAGGCATGTTACTTTTCTGTATTTAAACATGAGGGTTAATACAAAGGTTTGACAGAAGCTGGAAGTGGAGGTAAGCATAGTCCAGTTTCTTAAGGACATGGCATGCCAAGTCAGTTAGCTTGGAATTTATCATGTAGGTAATGATAATTTTTTTTCCAATCTTCCATTTTCCTTCCTATTCCATCAAGTTGATATCCAAACCCTTCTGATATATTTTCTAAAATACCACATGTGTAACACTGTTAGAACACTAATTTTTGTGTTCATTTCTCCCTACCATGTGTGGATGTTGTGTCTGAATCATTTCACTTTATTTGTATAACATAGTGCCTACATATAACAGAACTTTGAGAAATGTTTTAGTGTACCTTTCTCAGTGTATTAATAATTGTACTTCTATAGAACTACATTTTAATGCTTAATATCTGCTTGCCACATTACCAGATTGTTAGGCTGTTAGAGACAAGACTTGTGATTTGTAATAATAGGATTATTTGTTCAATGATTATGTGTATATATATACACACACATACACGTATACACACACATGTATTCCTCAATAAGTTTATAGCATGAATTAAAGACAAATGGTGCAGGGAACCAATTCTGCTTTTTTAAAAGTTTTATTATACCAAGAGAAAAGCTTAATTTCCAATATTTTATATACTTATGGTGTAATTAGCTATATTTTTTCTGACTTGGAATAAAAGATAAAATAATGCAATAGCACCTTGATATCAGCTTTATTAACATTTTTATATACACTTTAAATATCTTCCTCATACTCTAAAGGAATTAAAGTAAAAATAAATGACCACTATCACTTGCTTGAGTAATTTTGATATCATTTAATAGCCCATCTGCATAGATTTATGTTACAGAATCTATTGACCTAATACAGACATTAGGTTAACCTTCAGGTAGACTTGATAGAAAGAGCCATTAAGCATCCATGGATGATTAAAACAGGTATACAAGCAAAGTTTATAAACCAGCACGAATCAGAAGTGCCCAACCTATTAAACAGATCTCTTTCACCATCCCATCCAGCTAGCAAATACTTAATAAATCATAATATGTGTTTTAAAATACTTTACTCAATAATTTTGCAGTACATTGCACAGGCAATAGCTCTGTCAGACTATCTAAAGACTCCTGGAAAGTGTTAATCGACAGGAATCTATGCAGTTGGGAGTCTAGTCTTGAATATTGCATGGACTAGTTCTTGACCTAGCATTATATAACCTAGAAAAAAGTAAAATATCAAATTATCTTAAAACCTATTAGATGTGGGAAGGATTTGACAGTAGAGTTTAACATATCAAAACAACAACAACAACAACAAAACACTGTAAAGTTATATTCTGCTTTCATCTATATTATATAAAACTCACAAACAATAGTTTAATGGGAAAAATAATTGTATTTTAGGCAAAGACAGTCTTTGGTTTGAATCCCTGTTCAGTGGTTTATTATTTGGATAATGTTAGGTATATAATTTAACATCCTTGTGTCTTTTCTTCAAGTTTAGTTAATAATATTTATCTTAAAGTATTGTTGTAAGAGTTTAAAATAGTAAATAAAAGATAAGAGAGAGGCAAAAATAGGTGCAGTGCCAAGAGTATGCATGTGACCAATGATAGATTTGTAATTATATATGAACTTAGTGCCTTGGTAAACTTGGGTAGGATTTATTTTTTGAGGAGGAACCATTAGCAGCCTATATGGAGTTCCTGGTTCTCACCACAGCTCTGTTTCCAACTAGCTGCGATTCCTTAGAAAGCCATCTACTTTCTCCATAACTTTGGTTGCTATGCTGGAATACTGTAAGAAGAAAAATGAGAGAAAATATATAGTTTGCTGAAAATGATTTACTAGGGTTTTTGTTGTTTAACTGCTCAATAATAACAATAGAACACACTTACTTGGCACTTAGGTGTGAGGCGCTGTTCTACGTACTCTACATATGATTGATGAATTTAATCCTCAAAAAGCTTACATGAGGAAAGTACTGTGAATATCCACATCTTAGATTTGTAGAAACAATTTCCATGAAGCTAAGTAAATGTCCATTGTCACAAAGTTAGTGCTGGAACCAGCATTCCAATTCCCAACTCCAAAGTCCATGTCTTAACCAATTGCACTGCACTGCCTTTTAAGTGTGCTTTGTTTCCGCAATGAATTTTAAGTCTTTGTGTACTTTTTAGTATAAATTCCCAAACTGAAGATTATAATTCCTGTCAGTAAATTTGTGTTTAAATTTTTTTATTCACATTACATTTTAGGAGTCTTACTAAGGTAATTTCGATACTGATATTATTCACTCTATTTGTCAAAATATGAAATAATGCCAGATTAAATTTCAAAATGAATGTATAATTTAAGAGTTATACATACACTTTTAAATCCAATTTCCAGTAAACTTTAAATTTTTAAAGTCATAAAAGTATGGATCCTTAACAGTTAACACAAAGTCATTTACAGGATTGGCAAAGGTTTCATTGACAGAACAGATATCATTCTACATTTGCAAAATGCCTTTTTTTTTTTTCATACAACACTTAGATATCTAACTCTAGTGCTTATCTTCTGCCTGGAAGTAAATAGTTTAATTACTGATAAACCATAAAACAATGGAGTGTTATTTTGGCAATTTTACTCGCAAAAATTCTGTATCATCTCAGTGAACAACGTTGTAACATACATCTTATATGAGAATCAAATAAAATGTATTAGTAAATTAAAAGATAAAAATACATGTTTTAAAAACACCAAATATAATGAATGATAATGAAAGTAGGTTATGATAGAATTGTAATAAACCACCATCTTAAGCACCTACTATCCTTTGTATTCCTTAATTTTTGTTTCTTCTCCTATAAATATCCACACAGATAAAACAAAAGATACTAAATACAATTAACCCAGAAAAGAACATGTGACCTAACAGGAACAATTGTCCTTATCTCCTCATCAATTTTTTTTATTTTTAAAATTTTTTTGCCATTTTTTTATTTCCATAGGTTATTGGGGAACAGGTGGTGTTTGGTTACATGAGTAAGCTCTTTAGTGGGGATTTGTGAGATTTTGGTGCACCCATCACCTGAGTAGTATACACAGTACTCGATTTGTAGTCTTTTATCCCTCACCCCCTTCCTATCCTTTCCCAAGTCCCCAGAGTCCATTGTGTCATTCTTATGCCTTTGCATCCTCATAGCTTAGCTCTCACTTATGAGTGAAAACATACAATGTTTGGTTTTTCATTCCTGAGTTACTTCACTTAGAATAATAGTCTCCAATCTGATCTAAGTTGCTGCAAATGCCATTAATTCATTCCTTTTTTACGGCTGTTTTTACTGTCCAGTATCTTCATCAGTACTTAATATTAAGCATTCATCTTTTGCTACTCCGGTGTGTATAAAATGGCAAGTCATTGTGCTTTTAATTTGTGTCTCCCTGGTTGCTAAAGAGGTTAAACATCTATTCATATGTATATAAATTATTTGTATTTTCTAGTCTGTTAGGATTTTTTGAAATATTTCCAGTTAGAAACACTTCTTGGTTTCAAGTGTTTCAAATATTTTTCTTGGTCTTTTCTTACTATAAATAACTATCAATGTGGAGATACTTAGTTTATGTCATCCCTTGAGCTCTGCCTGTGTTTTACTAACATATTTTTCACTTCTTTTACATGTTCAGATTATTCAAAGTAAGCTTGTTAGTAAACTGTCTTAAAAGGTGGTCAATAATTAGACCCAAAACTTCATTTACACTTAAATCTTTATTTTGAAATCAGAGAGTACTACAATCTTATGAAAGCTGCCCCTAGGTTAGGCTGTGTCCACACCATTCCAAACTGATAATTATCTCATATATGCTAACTCAGTATAAAATATTCATAATTGTCACTTCGAATTTTATGAATTGAGAAGCTGTCAAGTTGGAAGTGTTGTTTATAGAAATGAGGAGTTTGTAGTAGAAACGGCTTTTTGTATTTTGGTGCAGAGAATATCAGGTTTGCTTTGGATGTGTTGAATAAGCTATGTGTATTAAACATCCAAGAAGTCCATATCATTTCCAGAGGAGATTTAATGAATTTGCTAGGAGTATGTATAAGGAAGATAATGTCATTGAAGTCTTAGCTCTTGGTCCTTTATTTCAGAATTCAACAAAGGAGAATTAGAATGAATGGCCAGTAAGTTGGAGAGAATAAGCCAAATAAGATTTGAACTGAAGCTCAGCCACTGGATTTGTCAATGTAAGTGGTACCTGTATTCTTGACAAGACCTGCTTTGTGGAGAAGTATGTAGAAGGTAACATAGGGGTGGATTTAGTAGAAAATAGGAATAACAAAGGGAGAGAGAGAACTAGTATAGGCCTGTTTCTCAAGAAGATTTCTTATAAGGTTGGGGAACAAATGGGTCAGTAGCGAAACCAGAAGCTTGATCAATGGCAAATACATTGAGATAGTAGCTATGTCAGTATGTTCCTTTGCTGAAAATGAATCGGGGTGATCAATGACATAGGAGAGGGGAAAACCTGGAGAGTCAGAATTAATCTATTAGTCTATATTAGTCTAATGAATATTTATCTATATTTATCTAAGAACCTCAGCAGATCTTAGGAACACATGAGTTGAATAAAAGGAAAAAATAAAATTAAATTAACTTTCATTGTTGCCATATTTGTATATTTCCAAATAAATTTTGCAGATGCTAAACAAAGTGCCATATATATAAGCCACCAAATTGAAAAATGTTTTACAAACTAACTTTTTAATAATTTTAAGTTACACGTATTCTACTGGGATGAGATTTTAACCTCTAATTTATCCACAAGGGGGTAAACATTGATTCTTTTGGGGGAGTTGAGAAATGATAGATAATAATTTGTTGTTCCAAAATGACCACAATACATAAATAGATATACGGCATCTCTGTGGTACTAATATTTAATGAAAGGTGGTAGTATTTAATAAAAATAAATCCTAAAATGGCACCTAGCCATGATAATAATTTTTTAAAAATCTAAAAATTTTCTTTGGGTGAGGGGCAGTAATGAAAGAAAAACAATTGAACCACAGTGACATGTGTTTTTTTATTCACATATATATCATACATGGTACAGCATATGAAATATGTACATTAGTACATTGATAAAATCAAAGAATAACATAAACCTTAGTTTAAATTGTCAAAACAACTAAATATGGATTACTCTTGGCCTCAATCACTTAAAAAACACAGATGGCTTTGAAATGTAGCACATTTGCACCTGCTGGTGAAATGAAGTCTTCAATGTATAGACTCAGTTTCTCAGCATTAGGGAATGCAAGACCATCATCTGAGAGGATAGAGATTTGGTCAGACTTTGAGTATATATAAGATGAACCTTAGGCACGTGCTTTTCCAGTCTTCTGTGGTCACTTAACTCTGGCCGTACTGCTGCAAGTAAACCTCTTTTTCTTTTTTTCTTTTTTCTGTTTTATTATTTATTTATTTATTTATTTATTTATTTATTGTATATGCCCTGCTCCCAAAGATGGTTTGTAAGTCTGCTGCAGTTCAGTTGACTTTGCTATCTGCCTTCTGGAAACTGGACCCAACATTATAAACTATCCTAATATCAACCCAATGGAATAAGAACTTGCCCTAAGCAAATTATTGATCTAGAAACAATGCAATGCCAGCCACCTGAATTTTCATGTTACTTAAGCCTAAAACGTCCTGCTCCCATGCTTCACTAACACACTTGATTCACTTATACACTGGTGAAAATTTCATTAAATTATGACTCTGACCCACTCAGATTTAAATTCTTCCCGAAATCTCCATTATGCAATGATACAGAGCTCTCAGTATGCTTCAAATCCAGATTATAACTAGCTGTGGCTGGATATAAACTGATGAGTAATTAAATTTCAGGAGTGAAACTTTCACATCTATTTCTTTAATCATGTTTACACACTTTGAATATTAGGCCATTAACGTAAGCATTTATTACTTGAATCTGAAAAATGTCCATGCAAACTCATACTTTCACATTTGTTTACAAATATTAACTTTTTGCTTACAATTTCAACAATATTGCAATAATTTTCTCTAAGTTTTGTTTTTATATGCCTTTACTAATTCTTACTTTAATATACCCCCAAAAGAAGTTTTTCCTGAAATCAATCAGTTGTATTTGTTTTAGTGAAATAAATATATGTATTTTTAGGCATCTCAAATTTAGTCACCTTGGACATGCTGAAAACAGGTATCACACATAAATAATTAAGAAACTGAATACAGAGGTTCATATAATAAAGCTCTCAGCATGAGAGATAGTATGAAAGTGTATGCGTTTGAGAAAAAGAAAGATACCTCATTCTAATAAAGTAACAAATGTACAGAATAGATGGAAAACAGAATCAGATCAATAGTGTAAAGAAAACTTCCATGAAATTGATTATATTTTCTTAAAAAGGAAACAAATATAATATAGATAATATATAAATTAAATTTTGAATACTATCAAAGTATAGCAAGTATTGATTTGAAATACATAGTAATGTATTCAAACATTTAATAATTGGTGATTCAAGGTAAATTTTTTTCAATCTCATTTTATGTTTTAGCTCAGAAAAGACCTTTTCACTCAAACTCCAAAGGGAAAATTAGTCCATGTTTCTAAATCTCGAATTTGCAGTAGTATTCAACCATGTAGAATATGAAACATGAGAAACTTATCTGAATGTATAACTTTTTCATACTATATTCAGGTGAAATGAAGGCCATGTTAGGAATTAGAACATATTCTACTTGCAATGATGAATAACTTGTGTTAACAGCAGCTACAGAGGCACAGTCATTAGAGAGATGAATGAATGTATCAGTAAGTAGAGGCACACGTATCTGCTAATGGGAAGGTCATGAAGCAAACATTAACAATCAAGAACATTAATACATTCTCCCACACCAATGTTTTCTCAATACTGACTTTTGACAGGTACAATCTGGCTCCCATATGTCTCCGGCTAAACCACAGGGACAGTTTTTGTTCAGAACACAAACATGTTTGCAATTTTGCCTTCAAGATGATAGAAACAACAGAGACAAAGTGTTTAGATTTTTTGTATTTTGTATACAGTGGAACACGTCTCTTCTCTGAATAGACAAATGAGGAGACTGGTCTATGAAGTACAAGAATGCCATGTTTTATGCTTTGCAGATATTGTGTTTTTTACAAACTGAGGGTTTGTGGCAACCTTATGTCAAGCAGGTTTATTGGAATCATTTTTCCAGAAAGACGTGTTAACTTTTTGTCTCTGTGTAACATATTGGTATTTTTTGTTATTATTATGTCTATTATAGTGATCTGTGATCAGTAATCTCTGAGGTTACTGGTTTAATTTTATTGGTGACCCAAGGACTGTGTCCATATGAGACAGCAAAGTAATTAATTAATGTTGTGTTCGTCTGACTGCTCCACCAACCAGTCATTCTCCCATCTCTCTACCTCTCCTCAGGGTTCCCTGTTCCCTAAGACACAATAATATTGAACTGAGGCCAATTAGGAGCCCTACAACAGACTCTAAGTGATCACGTAAAAGGATGAATCATGCGTGTCTTGTTTTAAATAAAAAACTGGAAATGATTAAGCTTAGTGAGGAATGTATGGTGAACGCTACAACAGGTCAAAAAACAGACCTCTTTTGCCAAATAATCAAGTTGTGAATGTAAAGAAAAAGATCTTGAAGGAAATTTAAAGTGCTACTTCAGTGAACACATGTACGATAAGAAAGTGAATCAGCTTTATTGCTGATATGGAGAAAGTTTTAGTGTTCTGGTTAGAAGATCAAACAAGCCACAACATTCCCATAAACCAAAGACTAATCCAAAGCAAGGCCCTAACTCTTTTCAATTCTATGAAAGCTGAGAGAGGTAAGTAAGCTGAAGAATAAAAGTTGGAAGCTAGTAGAAATTGGTGTATAAAGCTTAAGGAAAGAAGCTGTCTCCATAACACAGAAGTACAAGGAGAAGCAGCAAGTGCTGATGGAAATACTACAGCAAGTTATCCATAAGATCTAGCTAAGGTCACTGATAAAGTTGGCTACACTAAAAATAGTATTTCCCATGTAGATGAAAAAGTCTTCTGTTGGAAGAAGATGCCATCTAGGACTTTTATAGCTAGAGAGGAGAAGTCAATGCCTGGCTTCAAAGCTTCAAAGGACATGCTGACTGTCTTCTTAGAGGCTAATGCAACTGGTGACTTTAAGTTGAAGCACGTGCTCATTTATGATCCAGAAAATCTAGGGCCTTTAGGAATTATGCTAAATTCACTTTGCCTGTGTTCTAGAAATGGAAAGAAATGGAAAAATCCTCTAGAAATGAAAAGAAAAAAGCCTGTTTACAGCATGATTTATTTAATATTTTAAGCCCAAATGTTGAGACCTACTGCTCAGGAAAAAAAAAAAAAATATATATATATATATATATATATATATATATATATATTTTGAAATGTTACTGCTCATTGACAATGCACCTGGTCATTGAAGATCTCTTATGGAGATGTGCAAGGCAATTAGAGTTGTTCACATGTATGCTAACACAACCTCTATTCTGTAGCCTATGGATCAGAGTTTATCTCCCACACATCACCAGTGAAAAGATTTGAGACAGATGCCTATACTCTTGATAAGACTGCTCACTGTGAATTAGGAAAGATATTCGATGAATATTAGCAGGTTTAATAGTCTTTTGATTCTGTGGTTTGGGAGATTCAGGAGTAAATAATTCTGTCAATTGTCAGATATAGGTGATTTAGAATCCAGTCTCTCAAGTCAAGGCTATAAAAGCATGGGCTCTCAATGTATGCCAAACCTACTTTTAAGCAGAATCTGTAGGTCTGGATTTGTTGCTGAAACAAGCTGAGGAGGAAAACATGGGAAGTACTCATCTCCCTTTTCAAAAATGGAGAAGTCCACCAGTCTCCGTCCAGTGAGAGACATCAGGAGAGGATCTCTAGAGTAACTGGAGAAAGAGGATGCAGGGAGTGCAGTCCGTTCCATTCTTGTTGTCAGAGGTCTCCAATCTCTTTCCACAGAGAGTTGACAGGACAAGAATTATCACTGGAAGAAGCCATGGAAGAAGGAATAGAGAGTGCCCACTTTTTTTTTTTTTTTTCAACCAGAAGTCTCAGACTCTTCTTTCATGAGAAGCCTTCTGGTCTAAAGTTATCACTGAAGTGAGACAGAGGAGAGTAGGGACTGATGTCTCTCCTATTTAGGCTAGAGGAGGTTCATTCTTTATTTGGTATGTAGATTGCCAGATATTGGCTCCCTAGAAGCCAAAACCACAGGAAATTGTTAGAAAAGCATGTGGTCAAACACTTTTCACTGGGAAGTTGGAAGCTGAGCTATTTTTTTTTTTTTTTTGGTGGGGGGTGGGGGGGTGGGGGGTTGAATCCAATGAGCACTCACAGCTGCTAGGAGTGTTCACTGGATTCAAAACCCCACTTTGTTCTCTGTGCTTAAAAGAAATTCTCAGATTCCTTGTCCTTTTTGTTGGAGATTTAAGAGCCAAGCCCACCAGCAGAAACTGTAAATGTGGGCACTTTGTGGGTGGTCCATCCAATCACCTCTTGGGAAAAAGCTCAGAAGTGGGGTTTCCTTATGGATTGTAAGGTGCTATGCTCATGGTAGGGTTACTGCATGAATTTTCCTCTGCTTTTTCTACCCATTTTGATGTGGATATGTTCTCAATTGTCCAGTATGTAGGAATCTTTCAATTGGATTCTGGCTTTCTCTTGGAGAGAATTGATCTGTGTGTAGATGTTTACTCAGTATGTTTGCCTGTGGCAAAATAGTCAGGAACTTCCATTGTGCCATGCTGCTCTGATTTGGCCTGGCGTTATTAAAGTCACTTCAGCTTTCTTATGTTTATTACATGCATAGCATTCTTTTCCAGCTTCTTACTGTTATTCTATTATTCTATTTGTGACTTTGAATTTAAGGAGCATCTCAGGCAGCATATAATTGGTTCTTACTTTTTGTCTAGTGTAAATATCTTTGCCTAGTGATTTGGAGGGTCAAATTACCTTTAATGTAATTACTAATATTTTATATTTAATATGCTTATTTGCTATTTTAAAATTGTCACAACTGTTTTCTGTTACTGTTTCTTCATTGTCTTATTTTGTATTAATCAATTTTTAAATATTTATTTTTAATTTGTCTATTGAGTTGCTAACTACATTTTATCCCATTATTTTACTTATACTCCTCTATCCACTGTTAATTTTTAATTACATCATGTTACATTAGGAACCTTAAAAATTATATATTTCTATTTAACATGACTCCTTTTCTTGGGCAGAAAGAGAATTCACCATTTCTGTGTTGCTGGGATATTCATAATTTCCAACTGCTTTGTGATTTTGAATCCCATACTCTACAATTCAGGCTATCTGCAACTGGCCAAATTGCTCTTATTTGGAGTATTGGCCTCATTACAAAGAACATCAAATTTACATATCTGGATCCACATTACTTTTCGTGGGTTGATTTCTCTCGTGTCTACCTGATTTTTCATGACCCTGGGAGCCTTTACCTTACTTCCAGAATTAGCTATAAGACAGAGATTTGTTCACTTCCTATTCTAATCCGTGTTTCGTTCTTTCTGTGAATTTTGAACTGCCACATTCTGTTTATATTACCAGTTGTTTTCTTAGCCCTCAATTTGTGTCTTCAACATCTTTGTCAGTGACAATTGTAGTTTCTAGCCCTTGATTTTTACTGCCATATTTGTGAGGGTTGGCCAAGGCTCTGGAGAAACCCCCCTTAGCTCTACCAATTTAAGTTATTTGAAGAACAAACAAACAAAAAAACTCTCCTCCTATGTCTGTCCCGTCATGAATGCTTCCAAGTGTCTTGGAAGCAATTTTAATTGTATTCCATTTTATAATTGTGTTCTATTGAGTAGACCAATTTATTTCTCCATTTGTATATATTTTCTTCTTATTTTAACTTCACTGTAACTTGTTCAACTTTTGTAGTCACCATTAAAACATGGAGGGCATTGTAGCATGCATAAGACAATTTGTCTATTAATGTTTAAAGTTTATGTTTGACATTTATTAATATATAATTTACAAGAAAAATATTAACAGTATGAATTATAGTTCTCACAGTTTGGTGGAGAGATTCTACATTAGTAAGTAATATAAATATTAAAATACTAGAGAATATTTTATTCCATGATGTCAGAGACTGGAGGGAAGTTATCTAGATATAACCATAATCTGACACACTTATGAAAATTGTGCTGTTATTTGAATTCTGATACGCAATAAAAAGTGGGACCCAGGGAATGATATTCCATCCAAAATGAATAGCATTTTCGGCAACATGGACGAATGAGAATATGACACATTTAGAAAAACAGAAAATAATATATTTAACAAAAATATAAGGCGAACCAAAGAGTGAAGAATCTCAACTCTAGAAGTATAGTCAAGAGCCAGATCACAAAGTATCATATCGTTTATATTAGGACCATGATAAAGAACTAAACTTAGAAACTGTAGATCAAGAGAAAAGGGATTAAGAAGCTAAACTTAGTTAATTCTGGTTATTTGTTGGATGTTCTTTAGGATAATTTTATGATGGCTCTGATATTTTGGATTAGATGATGACATAACTATTTAACATGGCATAGGATATAGCAAGATGAACGAAGTTAGAAGGCAAAAGGGAAACCGGGAAGGTAAGTGTCGAGTTCAGTTTGGTCATGTTGCTTTTGAGGTACTTGATATCCAGCCAGAAATGCCCGACAGACTGTTGAAGTTCAGAGCAGCCTCTTCTGGAATAAAGATATCACCTCTGGAATAAAGATTTCATCACATATGATGATAGTTGGTAAGTTGGTAGTTTGTAATTGGCTTATTTTTAATTGTTACCCATTATTCACTTATTTCTATACCATATGTATGATTGATTAGGAAAATTTGAAGCATGCAAGGGAAGAAGATAAAGACTGGAAGCCTAGAGAATAAAAACATTATGACATGAGCTAAGGAAAGAAGACTTTATAAATTAGATGTACAGTACTAAAATAATAAACAGAGAAAAAAAAATTTACCAAGAGAAATGGGTAAAAAAAAAATCAAATGGCATTAAGAGAACAAGTTAAAAACAAGGAATTGAAGAGTTTATCTAATTTGACCATTAATAGACATTGATAGCCTTAATCAATATTAGTGAATGTGAGAAGTCAAATTCAATGTATTTAAATATTAAAGTTTGAAAAAGCAAACATGAACTATCTTTAAAGCATTTGAAGATGAAAATATGAACAAGTGGAAAAGGGTTAATGGCTCAGTCAGATAGAAATTTTATTTTTTAATTTATTTTACTACTAGAAAAATTTAGGAAAGAAAACGGTTGAAGAAAGATGGAAAAGAAAAGAAAGAGACCTAAAATTGGTAGGTGTTCAAAATCTAGGTACTCTTATTAAATGGCCTCTACCCCAGTACTCCTCACATTAACCAATGCCACCATTGTGGCTTCCATCTTCCATCTACAATTCCTCAGGGCTCATCACCTTTTGCCTAGTATGCCACCCAATCTTGCTCTCCTACTATGTGTGCTCCACACCTAAGAAATTTCCATATTTCTATGTTTTGTGGCTGGCATATCTCAATGTCTCCTTTAAAGATATTGCTCTCTTATGTCCCAACCTCTTAGCTGTTCTAATTCTGTTCAAGGCTATCATTAGCACAGATTCATATATAAAAGGTGTTATCATAGTTATTAGAGAGCAGTAAAGGAGATTTCCCAGATGATGCTACCAAGCAGTTGGTATATAATGATAAATAATTTGATGACATTTTGGGATGTGTGGAGCATGGTAATCCATTAGGCAGTTATTTTTACACTATGTATATATTAGTGCCAGTGTAGTGCAGAAGCTTCTTTCAGGCTTCCCCAAACTTTGTGAAAACTAATTATCCTCCTTGTCTATAAATCCAACATTCAAAATCTCATTCGGCCTCAGCAGTTTATCTTTTCCTCCTGTAATGATCACTAAGAATACCTTTTTGGGAGGCAGTGGTTAGAAAGATAGAGGCTACATTACAGTGTTGAGTGAAAAGCCTCAAGCATGGGAGCGAAAGAGAAGATAATTGAAGGAACATGGTGGGGTTAAAAAAAACATCAATAGGACATTCAGTGAGAACTTGGTGACAGAGAAACCTTCAAAGGAAATCTCCACATAAGTGAAAGATCAAGAATATCCTTGCTAACAGTGAAACATACACACACACACAAACACACACACACATAAAATAAGTGACCAATGAAATAAGAAGCTCAGATAGTGGGGTAAAAAGCTAAGAATGTAAGAGTCAGAGATGGAGAATAGAGATCAAACCAAGAGCAATTTAAGAGGCTCCAGAAGGCAGTTCAGCAGGAAGAAAGTGTTTCAGCTTGGAATAGTCCTGGGCAGTCAGCACATCAGTAACCGGGAAAGTCATCCAGACAGAAAGTAGGACACTGGACATTTCTTCTGCAGTTTGCATAGCAGGCATTTTCTACATTTCTCTTTAGGAATAAACAATACTGAACTTAAGACTAAAACATATAAAGCAATTTTATTGAGTATGTTATCATCCTGCTATGCAATTTAATGTACTTTCAGGATGAGATAATTCAAGATGTCCTATTTTGATGATTATTCTCTCTGCTAACACAGTACTAATGATTATACTTAATTATTCCAACATGTTCCAATAAAACTTTTGTCTTTATTTTCCAAAAATCAGTAACTTCCACATCGAGCTGATTGTTAACTCCTGTTTCTGCAGTATTAATATTAAATACTGGACAAGGATATTGGCCTATTAATGGCTTATTTTTAATGGGATATATTGACTTTTGTATTTTTGAACTCAGCATTTTTCAGGAGGAAAAGATGAAGAGTTCAGTTTACAAAATTCATTTTACAAAAGAGTTCATTTTACAAAGTCCTCATTTACAAAGTGGACCCAGAGTAAATTCTGCAGAGACCTTCAATTCTTTGAATATCCTAAACAAGACATACTTGCACTGGGGGAAAAAAAAAAAAAAAAAAATATATATATATATATATATATATATACACACACACACACACACACACTTAAAAAGGGAGAGTAAAAATTAAAGAATAAATAAGAAGAGTAACAAAATTCACAGAGAAATAACTTATTTCTTTACCATTTAAAAGTTTTGAAGCAAGGAATTAATTTCTAACTCTTGCTAGAGGAATTTAGGTGGTGCTTGAAGGTAATTGTAATTACTTTCTCTTTCCTGATGTTTTGTCAGGAGCATCAAAAAGCATTGATTTGATGCTTTGTTATTCATATATTCTACTCCAACCATCTCCTTTGCTTACTACCCTATGTCCACCTTTGTCCAATTGACGAGGGCATGCGATTCATATTGGGCACTATCTAATCTCATTTAAATCTTTCTGCATTTTTTGCATACACCAATGAAGAACTCTTACTTTTCTCTATTTCTTACCGTAAGAACTACTCTAGCTTACAGTTTTTCTCTCTTTTTGCCTGTGTACCTTGTCTTGGTGCTTCCCTGTTTGATCCTCTGTGGCATGCTGAACTTCCTGTTTCCAGAGACTTCTGAGACTAGTTGAAAGAAGTTTTATTAAACTTCTTTCTTCGTGACAGTCATATCCACATCTGTGTGTCTTAGTGTCTTATACCTAATTAAAACAAATCTAAAATACCCTTAATAGTCATGAGTGTTATGTAAAAGTTATGTTATCTTTGCAGGGAGTACTATACAAAGTACTACATACATCAAACAATTTCACATATATACTTACAAATAAGTTTGCATAGAATAATGAAATCAAAAAGGATAAATCTATACTTTATTTTTATTTTACATTATTAAAGCAAATGTGTGAAGAAATCTCCATTGTGGAGAGAAATAACAGGAAGCTCTTCAGCATTTAATTATCTCCTTAATCCTCTTTTCCTTTAGGTTGATACTTGTACTGTACTTAAAATTCTCTAATAACCATCTCATCTAGCAAAAACTACCTTAAATTCTCTCCATATCTTCTACAACAATGTGTTCTTTTCCCATTTATATAAGGTCCACCTATCGACAGAATTTCTCATTTTGTCCAAGACTAAATCTTCCATGATTTCAAAATGCTTGATTTTTAACTCTCATGTAGCTTTTAATATGTCCCTGTAAAATGTTATTTAAAATAAGAAAAAATCATTAAGCCTCACATATAGGAAAATATATCACAAATATTATCAAACTTTGTGTGTCATGAATATAAAATATATTTTCATTATAATTACACTTTGAATTTCACTGATGGTTGAGGGATCTCAGCATGTTTATGTATCTTCTAGGAAATGCTTGTTCATTATTTTTACTCATTATTTTTGTTTGTTTGTATTTCTTCTTTTTTGTCCCCATGATTTGTAGATCTTCATTATATATTTTCGATACTTTTCTTTTTTTAGTTTAAATATATGGGAGATACTATGTTTTGGTTTGTGGCTTATTTACCACACTTGCCTATCAGAAATTTTTAATGTACATAAAGAACAGAAATCTTTTTTTTATGATGTCTAATACTTATGTTTCATTTTGGACCTTTTCATACTCTGTTAAAATATGTGCCTTAAGTTCATAAAACTATTTGCCCTTTTTTCACATTTAATTCTGAAATCCACTTGTTTGATTTTTGGTGTAGTTCCAAAACAGAATTCAATAATATTATAAACAACCAATTATCTAGCACCTTTATGGATTAATTCATTCTTGTAATGCTAATATTAGCCAGCATCATTGTCATGTAATTGTCTTCATAAATACATAAGCCTGTGCCTAGGGTTTATATTGTCAATTTATATGCCCATTCCTTTAGCAAAAGTTCACTTTCTTAGTAATTATAGAGTCATCAATTTTGGTTTAATATAGATATGCTAACTTATTCAAATTACATAGTTTTTTGTAGATATTTGAATCTTACTATTCTTTCATATACTTTATAAAATATCTTGTCAAGGTTTTATAAATTTAAGTTTTTTTAAGAATGGACTTCTTGGAATATCATTATATTTACTAAGGTCATATATATATTTTTGTAAAGTTTTATAAATTTTCCATAAAGAGGTATTACATTTTTTAAGAATGACTCCAACAAATTTTATTTTTTTGCCATAATAACGTATGTTTAACTATAATATACTAAAAATTTGTGACTTCTAGTGTATATTAGAATGAAATGACAGTCTTGATAAATCCTCTTATTGATACTAATATTTTTTCTAAATGTGTTTCTTTTGTATGGAGAAATTTTATCATCTTAGTATAAAGACATTTATTTCAACTTAAAATTTTTATTCTTATTTGATGAATGGGATGTCTGGTAAAATACAAAATAAAAACATCCTTGCCTCACTGCTTATTTTCCTGCTATTGAATATAACGTTTTAAAAAAACATTACATTTGCCATAATATTTTAAGATGTATTTTTTTATCAGACTAAGTAATTTCTCTTTCAAACCTAATTGTCTAAGAGTTTTAAAAAATCAGACATAAAGCTGGAACTTTTTCAAACTTTGCCCCTCAGAGAAGTTTTTAAAATTTGTTTAAGTAACATGTGAAATTATATTTATAGATTGTCTAATATTGATAGAAGAGACCTGTATTTGAAAAAAAATAAATTTTTTATAATGTGTATTATCTTCTTCATATACATTTCTTTATCTTGTGCTATTTTGTTAAGGATTTTTGTATATTTTTATGAGTATGAATAATTTCTAAAATTCTTTCTAAAATACTTTATGATGTATGTGACAATTATTTATTTTAAATATATCATTAATTTGTTTCTTTATATAGCTGCTTATAAATGTAATTATTCATAAATATATGAAATGGAAAATCAAGTGGTCCAAACTAGCCAAGACAATCTTGAAACATCTTGAAAAAGAAGAACAAGGGGGCGGAGCAAGATGGCCGAATAGGAACAGCTCCAGTCTCCAACTCCCAGCGCAAGCGACACAGAAGACCGGTGATTTCTGCATTTTCAACTGAGGTACTGGGTTCATCTCACTGGGGAGTGCCGGACGATCGGTGCTGGTCAGCTGCTGCAGCCCGACCAGTGAGAGCTGAAGCAGGGCGAGGCATTGCCTCACCTGGGAAGCGCAAGGGGGAAGGGAATCCCTTTTCCTAGCCAGGGGAACTGAGACACACAACACCTGGAAAATCGGGTAACTCCCACCCCAATACTGCGCTTTAAGCAAACAGGCACACCAGGAGATCATATCCCACACCTGGCCGGGAGGGTCCCACACCCACGGAGCCTCCCTCATTGCTAGCACAGCAGTCTGTGATCTACCGGCAAGGCAGCAGCGAGGCTGGGGGAGGGGCGCCCGCCATTGCTGAGGCTTAAGTAGGTAAACAAAGCTGCTGGGAAGCTCGAACTGGGTGGAGCTCACAGCAGCTCAAGGAAACCTGCCTGTCTCTGTAGACTCCACCTCTGGGGACAGGGCACAGTAAACAATAACAAAACGCAGCCGAAACCTCTGCAGACGCAAATGACTCTGTCTGACAGCTTTGAAGAGAGCAGTGGATCTCCCAACACGGAGGTTGAGATCTGAGAAGGGACAGACTCCCTGCTCAAGCGGGTCCCTGACCCCTGAGTAGCCTAACTGGAAGACATCCCCCACTAGGGGCAGTCTGACACCCCACACCTCACAGGGTGGAGTACCCCCCTGAGAGGAAGCTTCCAAAGCAAGAATCAGACAGGTACACTCGCTGTTCAGATATATTCTATCTTCTGCAGCCTCTGCTGCTCATACCCAGGCAAACAGGGTCTGGAGTGGACTTCAAGCAATCTCCAACAGACCTACAGCTGAGGGTCCTGACTGTTAGAAGGAAAACTATCAAACAGGAAGGACACCTACACCAAAACCCCATCAGTACATCACCATCATCAAAGACCAGAGGCAGATAAAACCACAAAGATGGGGAAAAAGCAGGGCAGAAAAGCTGGAAATTCAAAAAATAAGAGCACATCTCCCCCGGCAAAGGAGCGCAGCTCATTGCCAGCAACGGATCAAAGCTGGACGGAGAATGACTTTGACGAGATGAGAGAAGAAGGCTTCAGTCCATCAAATTTCTCAGAGCTAAAGGAGGAATTACGTACCCAGCGCAAAGAAACTAAAAATCTTGAAAAAAAAGTGGAAGAATTGATGGCTAGAGTAATTAATGCAGAGAAGGTCCTAAACGAAATGAAAGAGATGAAAACCATGACACGAGAAATACGTGACAAATGCACAAGCTTCAGTAACCGACTCGATCAACTGGAAGAAAGTGTATCTGCAATTGAGGATCAAATGAATGAAATGAAGCGAGAAGAGAAACCAAAAGAAAAAGGAAGAAAAAGAAATGAACAAAGCCTACAAGAAGTATGGGATTATGTAAAAAGACCAAATCTACGTCTGATTGGGGTGCCTGAAAGTGAGGGGGAAAATGGAACCAAGTTGGAAAACACTCTTCAGGATATCATCCAGGAGAACTTCCCCAACCTAGTAGGGCAGGCCAACATTCAAATCCAGGAAATACAGAGAACGCCACAAAGATACTCCTCCAAAAGAGCAACTCCAAGACACATAATTGCCAGATTCACCAAAGTTGAAATGAAGGAAAAAATCTTAAGGGCAGCCAGAGAGAAAGGTCGGGTTACCCGCAAAGGGAAGCCCATCAGACTAACAGCAGATCTCTCGGCAGAAACTCTCCAAGCCAGAAGAGAGTGGGGACCAATATTCAACATTCTTAAAGAAAAGAATTTTAAACCCAGAATTTCATATCAAGCCAAACTAAGTTTCATAAGTGAAGGAGAAATACAATCCTTTACAGATAAGCAAATGCTTAGAGATTTTGTCACCACTAGGCCTGCCTTACAAGAGACCCTGAAGGAAGCACTAAACATGGAAAGGAACAACCGGTACCAGCCATTGCAAAAACATGCCAAAATGTAAAGACCATCGATGCTAGGAAGAAACTGCATCAACTAACGAGCAAAATAACCAGTTAATATCATAATGGCAGGATCAAGTTCACACATAACAATCTTAACCTTAAATGTAAATGGACTAAATGCTCCAATTAAAAGACAGAGACTGGCAAACTGGATAAAGAGTCAAGACCCATCAGTCTGCTGTATTCAGGAGACCCATCTCACACGCAGAGACATACATAGGCTCAAAATAAAGGGATGGAGGAAGATTTACCAAGCAAATGGAGAACCAAAAAAAGCGGGGGTTGCAATCCTAGTCTCTGATAAAACAGACTTTAAACCATCAAAGATCAAAAGAGACAAAGAAGGCCATTACATAATGGTAAAGGGATCAATTCAACAGGAAGAGCTAACTATCCTAAATATATATGCACCCAATACAGGAGCACCCAGATTCATCAAGCAAGTCCTTAGAGACTTACAAAGAGACTTAGACTCCCATACAATAATAATGGGAGACTTCAACACTCCACTGTCAACATTAGACAGATCAACGAGACAGAAAGTTAACAAGGATATCCAGGAATTGAACTCATCTCTGCAGCAAGCAGACCTAATAGACATCTATAGAACTCTCCACCCCAAATCAACAGAATATACATTCTTCTCAGCACTACATCGTACTTACTCCAAAATCGACCACGTAATTGGAAGTAAAGCACTCCTCAGTAAATGTACAAGAACAGAAATTATAACAAACTGTCTCTCAGACCACAGTGCAATCAAACTAGAACTCAGGACTAAGAAACTCAATCAAAACCGCTCAACTACATGGAAACTGAACAACCTGCTCCTGAATGACTACTGGGTACATAACGAAATGAAGGCAGAGATAAAGATGTTCTTTGAAACCAATGTGAACAAAGATACAACATACCAGAATCTCTGGGACACATTTAAAGCAGTGTGTAGAGGGAAATTTATAGCACTAAATGCCCACAAGAGAAAGTAGGAAAGATTTTAAATTGACACTCTAACATTGCAATTAAAAGAACTAGAGAAGCAAGAGCAAACACATTCGAAAGCTAGCAGAAGGCAAGAAATAACTAAGATCAGAGCAGAACTGAAGGAGATAGAGACACAAAAAACTCTCCAAAAAAATCAATGAATCCAGGAGTTGGTTTTTTGAAAAGATCAACAAAATTGACAGACCACTAGCAAGACTAATAAAGAAGAAAAGAGAGAAGAATCAAATCGACGCAATTAAAAATGATAAAGGGGATATCACCACCGACCGCACAGAAATACAAACTACCATCAGAGAATACTATAAACACCTCTACGCAAATAAACTGGAAAATCTAGAAGAAATGGA
Source organism: Macaca mulatta (assembly GCF_049350105.2). Taxonomy (NCBI): domain Eukaryota; kingdom Metazoa; phylum Chordata; class Mammalia; order Primates; family Cercopithecidae; genus Macaca; species Macaca mulatta. The sequence continues at coordinate 91,121,081 of NC_133409.1, read as the reverse complement.
TAATTTCCTGGACACTTACACTCTTCCAAGACTAACCCAGGAAGAAGTTGAATCCCTGAATAGACCAATAGCAGGCTCTGAAATTGAGGCAATAATTAATAGCCTACCAAGAAAAAAAGTCCAGGACCAGATGGATTCACAGCTGAATTCTACCAGAGGTACAAGGAGGAGTTGGTACCATTCCTTCTGAAACTATTCCAATCAATAGAAAAAGAGGGAACCCTCCCTAACTCATTTTATGAGGCCAACATCATCCTGATACCAAAGCCTGGCAGAGACACAACAAAAAAAGAGAATTTTAGACCAATATCCCTGATGAACATCGATGCAAAAATCCTCAATAAAATACTGGCAAACCAGATTCAGCAACACATCAAAAAGCTTATCCACCATGATCAAGTGGGCTTCATCCCTGGGATGCAAGGCTGGTTCAACATTCGCAAATCAATAAACATAATCCAGCATATAAACAGAACCAAAGACAAGAACCACATGATTATCTCAATAGATGCAGAAAAGGCTTTTGACAAAATTCAACAGCCCTTCATGCTAAAAACGCTCAATAAATTCGGTATTGATGGAACATACCTCAAAACAATAAGAGCTATTTATGACAAACCCACGGCCAATATCACACTGAATGGGCAAAAACTGGAAAAATTCCCTTTGAAAACTGGCACAAGACAGGGATGCCCTCTCTCACCACTCCTATTCAACATAGTGTTGGAAGTTCTGGCTAGGGCAATTAGGCAAGAGAAAGAAATCAAGGGTATTCAGTTACGAAAAGAAGAAGTCAAATTGTCCCTGTTTGCAGATGACATGATTGTATATTTAGAAAACCCCATTGTCTCAGCCCAAAATCTCCTTAAGCTGATAAGCAACTTCAGCAAAGTCTCAGGATACAAAATTAATGTGCAAAAATCACAAGCATTCTTATACACCAGTAACAGACAAACAGAGAGCCAAATCAGGAATGAACTTCCATTCACAATTGCTTCAAAGAGAATAAAATACCTAGGAATCCAACTTACAAGAGATGTAAAGGACCTCTTCAAGGAGAACTACAAACCACTGCTCAGTGAAATAAAAGAGGACACAAACAAATGGAAGAACATACCATGCTCATGGATAGGAAGAATCAATATCGTGAAAATGGCCATACTGCCCAAGGTAATTTATAGATTCAATGCCATCCCCATCAAGCTACCAATGAGTTTCTTCACAGAATTGGAAAAAACTGCTTTAAAGTTCATATGGAACCAAAAAAGAGCCCGCATCTCCAAGACAATCCTAAGTCAAAAGAACAAAGCTGGAGGCATCACACTACCTGACTTCAAACTATACTACAAGGCTACAGTAAACAAAACAGCATGGTACTGGTACCAAAACAGAGATATAGACCAATGGAACAGAACAGAGTCCCCAGAAATAATACCACACATCTACAGCCATCTGATCTTTGACAAACCTGAGAGAAACAAGAAATGGGGAAAGGATTCCCTATTTAATAAATGGTGCTGGGAAAATTGGCTAGCCATAAGTAGAAAGCTGAAACTGGATCCTTTCCTTACTCCTTATACGAAAATTAATTCAAGATGGATTAGAGACTTAAATGTTAGACCTAATACCATAAAAATCCTAGAGGAAAACCTAGGTAGTACCATTCAGGACATAGGCATGGGCAAAGACTTCATGTCTAAAACACCAAAAGCAACGGCAGCAAAAGCCAAAATTGACAAATGGGATCTCATTAAACTAAAGAGCTTCTGCACAGCAAAAGAAACTACCATCAGAGTGAACAGGCAACCTACAGAATGGGAGAAAATTTTTGCAATCTACTCATCTGACAAAGGGCTAATATCCAGAACCTACAAAGAACTCAAACAAATTTACAAGAAAAAAACAAACAACCCCATCAAAAAGTGGGCAAAGGATATGAACAGACATTTCTCAAAAGAAGACATTCATACAGCCAACAGACACATGAAAAAATGCTCATCATCACTGGCCATCAGAGAAATGCAAATCAAAACCACAATGAGATACCATCTCACACCAGTTAGAATGGCGATCATTAAAAAGTCAGGAAACAACAGGGGCTGGAGAGGATGTGGAGAAATAGGAACACTTTTACACTGTTGGTGGGATTGTAAACTAGTTCAACCATTATGGAAAACAGTATGGCGATTTCTCAAGGATCTAGAACTAGATGTACCATATGACCCAGCCATCCCATTACTGGGTATATACCCAAAGGATTATAAATTATGCTGCTATAAAGACACATGCACACGTATGTTTATTGCAGCACTATTCACAATAGCAAAGACTTGGAATCAACCCAAATGTCCATCAGTGACAGATTGGATTAAGAAAATGTGGCACATATACACCATGGAATACTATGCAGCCATCAAAAAGGATGAGTTTGTGTCCTTTGTAGGGACATGGATGCAGCTGGAAACCATCATTCTTAGCAAACTATCGCAAGAACAGAAAACCAAACACTGCATGTTCTCACTCATAGGTGGGAACTGAACAATGAGATCACTTGGACTCAGGAAGGGGAACATCACACACCGGGGCCCCTCATGGGGAGGGAGGAGGGGGGAGGGATTGCATTGGGAGTTATACCTGATGTAAATGACGAGTTGATGGGTGCAGCACACCAACATGGCACAAGTATACATACGTAACAAACCTGCACGTTATGCACATGTACCCTACAACTTAAAGTATAATAATAATAAATAAATTAAAAAATAAAATAAAAAAAATAAATCAAAAAAAAAAAAAAAAGAAGAAGAACAAATTTGAAAGACTCACACTTCCTGAGTTCAAAACTTACTACAAAACTACAATGGTTAAAACGATGTTCCGGCCAGGCCCGGTGGCTCCCGCCTATAATCCCACCACTTTGGGAGGCCATGGTGGGTGGACCATTTGAGGTCAAGAGTTCGAGACAAGCCTGACCAACATAATGAAACCCCGTCTCTACTAAAAATACAAAAAAGTAGCCAGGCGTGGTAGCACATGCCTATAGTCTCAGGTACTTAGGAGGCTGAGGCAGGAGAATTGATTGAACCTGGGAGGCAGAGGTTGCAGTGAGCTGAGATCATGCCACTGCACTCCAGCCTGAGGGACAGAGCGAGACTCCATCTCAAAAAACAAACAAACAAAGAAACAAAAAACAATGTTCTACTGGCATAAGATGAGCACACAGACCAATGGAATAGATCTGAGAGTCCATAAGTAAACTCATATATCTATGGCCAATTGGTTTTCAACAACAGTGTCAAGATAATTCAATGGGGAAAGAACAGTCTTTTTAAGTAATTGTGATGGGACAACTGGAAGTCCGCATGCCAAGTAATGAAGCTCGAACCTACCTCAAACCATATTCAAAATTAATTCAAAATAGATTAACAATCTAATAATATGATCTCTAACCATAAAGTCTTAGAAGAAAATGTAAGAGTAAATCATGAATTTGGCAATTGATATGACACCAGAGCATCAACAAAAGAAAAAAAAATAGGTAAGTTGATAAACATGATTATAATGTAATAGATAAATTATATTAAAAACTTCTATGTGTCAAGGAATGTTATAAAGATAGTAAACAGGAAATCTATAGGATGGAAGAAAATATTGGTTAATCATAAATTATACATAATATCAGATAAAATTGAGGTGCTATCCACAGCATTAAAAGAACTGCCACAACTCAACAGAAAACAAAAATGCAATTAAAACAGTTGACAAAAGACTTGAACAGACATTTCTCCAAAAAAGATATACAACTATCAACAATCACACGAAAAGATGCTCATGATTGTTTGTGACTAAGGAAATGTAGATCAAAATGACAATGAGATGCCACTTTGCACTACTTATGTCAATAGTTTAAAACTTGGGAAATGAGTATTGATAATGATGTAGAAAAACTGGAACCCACATACATTGCTGTGGGAATATAAATTCATGTGGCCATTGTGGAAAGCATTTGGTAGTTCTTCAAAAAGATAAACATAGAATTATCACATCATTCAACAATTCTTCATCTAGGTACATATTCAAAATACCAGAACACAATTCCAAAACAAATACTGAACACAAATGTTCATGGCAGCAGTATTCACAATAGCCACAAGGCAGAAACAACCCATATGTTCATCCACAGATGATTGGAGGAACAAAATGTGGAATATACTTACAATATAATATTATTCAGACACAAAAGGAAGTGCCAATACATGCTACAGTGTAGATGTTATTATGTTAACATATTAGGTAAAAGAAGTCAGACATAAAAACCACATTTTGAGTGATCCTATTTCTACAAAATATCCAGAAGAGATAATTCTATAGATACAGAAAGCAGACTGGTGATTGTTAGTGGATGGGGAGACGGGGAGGGGGAAATTGCAGAGTGATGGTTTAATGGTATGGAATTTCCTTTGAGGGATAAAAATGTTTTGTAACTTGATATAGGTGGCAGTTGCACAATGTCATGAATGTTCCAAATGTGACTGAATTGTACACTACAAAATGGTTAATCTTGTGTTATGTAAATTTTACTTGTAAATTCCAACCCAATGGTTCTTCAAATTAGTCAATTTTCCTTCTACACAGTTTTTATTTATTTTTTTCTCTCTCTCTCCAGGTGAAGCTAAGAATAAGACAGAAATATTTTCAGTTTAGTGGTCTGCTTATTAGTTTTTCCTTTCCTACATCACTAATTGTGGATTCTGTTTTATAGTGATCCCAGATTAATACTGATTTTGTCATTTGGGCAGGTGCTCAGTTTTTGTTTTTATTCCTGCAACCAGCTTGTTATATTGAGAGCTTTAGGCAACTAAGTATTATGTTTTCCTAAGGCAAAAATGCCAGTTTCAGGATTCATCTATTTAGGTTTTGACCTTTGGGATCTTTAAAATGTTATTGCCACCATAGTTCTGATATATCTGATGTATTTTATACAGCATTTCAGGTATTTTGTACCAAGCTTCCTCCCGCCCAGATTTTCTAGGTTACCGGATTGCCAGAAATTGTCATACTGCCATGTCAGTTGCTTTTGCTTCATCCGTGAATGCTATGTTACTTCCAGGATCATGATGAATTTATATTGCAAAATCCAATGGACAACTTTCCTCCCTGCTCTTATTTGACTTTCCTCTGACATCTGATGATTTTTCTGCTCTTTTCTCATCTTTAAGAGTTCAGCTCTCTCCAACGTTTTCTTCCGTATGCATGAATACCGACTCTTTACTGTAGTAGAGCATTTTAATTTGTTTGTTTTCTATGCTGATGATTTTCAACTGCGGCTATGCATTATAATCACTTTGGAACATTTGAAAAAGATAATTCTGAATACATAATAGTAGCCTATTAGATGAGAATTTATTTATATTTTAATCTGTAAGTTGCTTTTGTTTTGCAGATCTACTATATTATACATATTTTCAGTTTGATAATACTTATTCTTGAGTAATATTTAGCTCTACATTTACCTCAAATTCAATAAATGACATACTGATCAAATATATTTTCAACTATTACTCCTCTTGTATTGCCTGTTTCAGTAATTAGCAACATTGTTCATTCTGTTACCTGCCAAATATTTGGGGATTTTATATACCTCTCAGTTTCATTTATTAAATTTACTTTGTGACCATCATTGGACAGCAGGAAGCAATGAGTCATTTTCTGAAGGCAGGGATATAATAATTCATAGAACTTAAACATTCCATGCTCATGGATAGGAAGATCAATATTGTGAAAATGGCCATACTGCCCAAATCAATTTATAGATTCAATGTTTTTTTCTATTAAACCACCATTGACATTCTTCATAAAATAAAAAAAAAGTAAAAATTATGTGGGACCAAAAAAAGAGCTTGTATAGCCAGGACAAGCCTAAGCAAAAAGAACAAAGCTGGAGGCATCACGCTACCCAACTTCAAACTATACTACAAGGCTACAGTAACCAATACGGCGTAGAACTGGTACAAAAACTGATACATAGACCAATGGAACAGCATAGAGAACCCAAAAATGAGGCCACACACCTACAACTACCTGATCTTTGACAAACTTGACAAAAGCAAGCAATGGGGAAAGGATTCCCTATTCAATAAATGGTGCTGGGAGAACTGGGTAGCCATATGCAGAAAATTGAAACTGGACCTCTTCTCACACCTTATACAAAACTTAACTCAAGATGGCTTGAAGATTTAAATGTAAAACCCAAAGCCATACAAATGGTAGAAGAAAATCTAGGAAATACCATTCAGGACCTAGGCATGGGCAAAGATTTTATGATGAAATAACCAAAAGCAATTGCAACAAAAGCAAAAATTGACAGATGGGATCTAATTAAACTAAAGAGCTTCTGCACAGCAAAAGAAACTATCATCAGAGCTGTGAGACAACCAAAAAAATGGGAGAAAATTTTTGCAATCTATCCATCTGACAAAGGTCTTAAGCAAGGAGTTTCAGCAAATTTACAAGAAAAAAAAAGTGGGTAAAGGATATGAACAGAAACTTCTCAAAAAGACATATATGCAGCCAAGAAAGATATGAGAAAATCTCAACATCACTGACCATTAAAGAAATGAAAATCAAAACCACAATGAGATACCATCTCACACCAATCAGAATGGCAATTATTAAAAAGTTAAGAAACAGCACATGCTGGCGAGGTTTCAGAGAAATCGGAACACTTTTACACTGTTGGTGGGAATGTAAATTAGTTAAACCATTGTGGAAGACCATACAGTGACTCCTCAAAGATTTAGAACCTGAAATACCATTTGATCCAGTAATCTCATTACTGTATATATACCCAAAGGAATATAAAGCTTTATGTTATAAAGATACATGCACACGTATGTTCACTGCAGCAGTATTCACAATCGTAAAGATATGGAATCAACCCAAATGCCTGTCAGTGATAGACTGGATAAAGAAAATATGGCACATATACACCATGGAATGTTATGCAGCCATAAAAAAGAAGAAGATCATGTCCTTTGCAGGGATATGGACGAAGCTGGAAGCCATCATCCTCAGCAAACTAATGCAGGAATAGAAAACCAAACACTGCATGTTCTCACTTACAAGTGGGAGCTGGACAACGAGAACACATGGACACAGGGAAGAGAACAATACACACTGGGGCCTGTCAGGGGAGGCTGGTGGTGGGAAGAGGATTAGGGAAAAGAGCTAATGCATACTGGGCTTAGTACCTTGGTGATGGGCTGATAGGTGCAGCAATCCACTATGGCACACGCTTACCTATGTAAGAAACCTGCACATCCTGTATATGTAACCTGGAACACACACACACAAAATTTAAAAAAAAAAAATCATAGAACTTACGAATTAGTAATAAAAGAGGACACCAGTTTAAAGCCAGTAAGTAAATGACATACACTCTCAGGAAAGCCAAGCACAAAACTAGTAGTCTATGTCCACAGGTAGACAAGGTTTCTGGGTATAGAATGGAATGACTGAGCTAATAAGCAAAACCTTACCAACATATCAATTAGTTTTGTGATTGTATTTAGGAGTATGACCCGAAAATTTAAGAGTATGGTCAAGGAGAGGCCAACTCTTCCTACTCAAAACCCCACCCACTAAATTAAGCTAGAAGTTCTCAGAATTTGCCTAATATAAAACATAACTTTTTATTTCCAAATTTGCAGTTAGGCTTACACCACTGTTGTGCTATCTAATGTAGATTTCCAGGATACCAGGTATTTGAGCACGTGGTAGTGTATCAGGAGATGAGGCAGAAATTTATTCCACAAAAATCCATCATCCCCACAGGGAGTCTTTGTAGATTGGAAGGCTTATAAAAGAAAACGAAGCTTTGTTTAATGAGATTGAATGAAATAAGATGTGTCTGTGGATTCTCACAATGAGATAAGGATACAGAGACCAGGTACAGAGGGCATGGGATTTATTACATCATTCTATTCTCAGGGGTCCAGCTAGTTATCCCCAGTTTCTAGCATAGTGGGATGCTTTTCACCTGCAGACCAGTGATCAGCCTCTTTTATCCAACACCACAGTGTTTGGTTGAGTCTGTGGTTTTCATACAGATTCCCTAGCAATTCCTGCTTCTTGAGAGCTGATAACTATGAGGGATCAGAGGTGCTTGAGAGAGTAACTGTGAAGAAAATGTATTAGCCTGAATGAAAGGGCACAGAAAGAATTATACTTCCCAACTGTAGCTTTTGCACTAAGCCTAAACACATGTTTTTAGCTCAGTTCACCAGAGTGTCATTTCTAGTAAAAGCCAAGCTAACAATATAAAAGTATCTTTTATTTCCTTTTTTTTAATGTTTATTTTCATCCTAGAGTATGTAGGGGCAGGTTGGTGATTCTGCCAAGACAAGATTAGAATACTCCTGTGTTCCTGAATACATTTGTCAAAATACCCTGCAGTGTCACCTCAGTTTCTCTTAAATTATCACATATAAGAAAAATAATCACCTGCACTTAATGACTAACAAAGACATGGGATTTGAGGTGAGTAAGGAGTATAGAATGACCTCAATATGTCAGAGACAAAAGGAAGGGTTGATGGCAATGTCATATAGATAATATTACAGAAGAACAATGACCTTGGGAGAGTGAGAAGAAATTTTGTGGCATAGGTTTGCTCCTCTATACAAAACTGTAAATGTTCATGTAACATTATTGACAGTGTATGTCCGCTACCAGTTTCAGTGTTGTCTATAACATTTTATCCTTGCTTTCAGGGACAAAAACAAAGCTCTCCTCTTTATTTTATAATTTAGTGTGCGGGATATTTTCTAGAAAATTATAGATGACTTCTGTCACATCTGAGTATCAATTTAGTTCATCATTACTGTCAGAGTATTACAGTTTATGTACAGTAGACAGGTAGTAGATGAAACTGATCCTCTAAGAATGATAACAGGAGGACAGATAGAAATTGGATGTACTGAAAGGTGAAGGTTGGAATAAATTTTATTGTGTTTTTACAGGATTACAATTCAAAATAAGTGGTGATCCAGCTAACTGGGTACTCCTTTTTGCAAATTATCATTAATTATTCTTAATCCTCTCAATGTCAAAGGGATTGCCATGTTGATTATATTTAAAATAAGTTTTAATAAAATTGGTCATGCAATATATCCTAAAATAAACTAAATGATAAGCTCATTTTAAATTGTGCATTTGTTGCATTTGATTTGCTCAGACACTGTAAGGATTACAAGTGTTAACCTTGTTAGGTTGTTATTAGCATTTAAATTAATGGTTTTCCATCAATAGAAAGCAGATAGCCTAGTTCTCATGTTATTTGTAAAACAAACATAAAAATTAAGATATATCTGATCCAAATAGTTTTGAGCTAAATTTAAATACACATCAACGAAATATTGGCGAAAGTTGCCTCCAAATTTCTGGCACAAAATATACCCCCATTTGTCATCTCTAAACCACAGCTTGTAAGCATTTAAGAATCCACAGGTTGAATCTAATCTGCTGAAAAATTCCTTCAAGCTATTTACAATGCCTTCCTCTATAATTAAATGATACTTATTCCCTCTTTGATTTTCAGATCAATTTTAAACATAATTTTTAAAATTTTGGAATAATTTTGGTTTTCTTGAAAAATTACAAAGATAGTACATAGAATTACCACACTTTCAAATCCAAATCCTCCTATAATGAACATCTAATATTGGTGTCAGAAACCTGTCATAATTAATCAGCCTACATTGATGCATTGTTACGTAAAGACTATACTTTATACAGATTTTCTTAGTGTTACCTAATGTTCTCATTCTTTCCCAGGATCCAACTACATGTAGTCATCTTAAGTTTCTCTTGAGTGTGGCAGTGTTTCAGTTTTCTTATTTTTAATAACCTTCACAATTTTCAGGAGGACTGACTAGGTATTTTGTAGAAGATTTGTCCATTGGGAATTAACTGATGTTTGTCTCATGTATAGACTAAAGTTATGTGTATTGGGGAAGAAAACCACAGAGGTAAAGTGTCATTTTCATCACAAGATATATTAAAAGTAGATATTTTCAATATAATTTCTCATCATTGGTGTTGACCCTGATCCACTGGCTTAGGCAATGTTTGTCAGGTTTCTTCACTGTAAAGTTGTTCTTTCCTCTGCCTTTCCATGCAATATTGTTTGGAAGGAAGTAACAATACATAGCCTGCTGTTAAGGGGTAGAGTTATAATACTCCTTGAGTGTGTAGTATCTACATAAAATATTTGGAATAATTTTGCATGAAAAATTGATCTAATCTCCTCCATATATTTATTTATTTAATCATTTATTTATAGCAGCATATATCATGGTGGTTTATTTAACAATCTGAGCATAACCTAATACTGCTTTATATATTGTGTTGCTCATATTGTTCCAGTTTAGGCCACTGAGAGCTATTTAAGTTGGTATTTGTGTCCTTTGGCATATACCCATCAATTTTTTTGTTTGTATTTTGCATATTTGTTTGTAGTACTTCCTCCTTTTTGTATTTAAAGCTTTATATAATTTCATAATTTATTTTATATTCAACGGGTACATAGGTAAGTATGTTACATGGGTGTATTGAATAATGCTAAGGTTTGAGATATAAATGATCCCATAAACTAGCTAGTGAGCATAGTAACCAATAGTTTTTCAACCCTTTTCTCCCTCCCTCTCTCCCCCGTGTAGAAGTCCTCAGTGTTTATTGTTGCCATCTTTATGTCCACAAGTACCCCATGTATAACACTTATAAGCAAGAACATGTGATATTTGGTTTTCTGTTCCTGGATTAATTCACTTAGGATAATGGTCTTCAGCAGCATCCATGTTGCTGCAAAGTACGTGATTTCATTCTTTGTATGGCTGTATAGTATTCCTTTGTATACAAGTGCCATTTTTTTTTTAAATCCGGTCCACCAATGATAGACACCTAGACTGATTCTGTGTCTTTGCTGTTGTGACTAGTGTTTTTAGCACTTCATTTATTTTGGCAACTTACTTCAAGATCCTCTTGCATATTCCCTGCCTCAGTCCTAGAATCAGCTATTCTGGAAGCTATGGTTCCATTTATTGGAGAATTCTATTAGAATTTAGTAGACTCATTGCTACCAGTAGTAAACTTTTTGCTGAAATAAATGTCAGAAAATAAATTATTTTTATGTGTATCTATGTCGGTAGGTGTATAAAACATCTGTTATACTTTCTCTCCTCATTGAATTATTCAAGTCAAGTTAATTACAAATGCTGTGTGACCCATAAAAAGTCACTTAGGTGGAATTACAGCCCATTTCTTTGTGTGTGAGGAAAAAGGAACTGTAACTTACTATGATATTGCAGTGGTAACTCAAAGGAAAGCAATAAATGAACACTTAACCCACCCTTGGAATGGAGAGAAGATGTCTTGAGAAACCACATTCATGTTTGTATTCGTTTTCTATTGCTGTGTATAAAACTAATATAAATTTAGTGGCTTAAGACATACTAATTTATTATCTTATAGTATTTCTACATTAGAAATCCAGTCACAACTTAATGGGCTTTCTGCTCGGGATCTCACAATAGTAACACAAATTTATTGGCCAGGTTGTGCTCTCATGTAAGGTTTGAGATTTTCTTTCTAAGCTCGTGTGATTTAACTAAATTGAATACTTATTAGTTATAGGACAGAGGTCCCATTTCATTGCCACTGTCCTCTTCATGCTACTCTGAACTTCTAGAACCGCTCACATTCCTTGCCATATAATCCCCTCCAGTTTCAAAGTTAGCAAAGAAGAATCTTCCTCATGTTGCATTTCTCTCATGCTTTATATTTCTTTTTCCAGGAAGATTCTAGTCTCTTAAAGTTTCACCTAATTAGATTCTGCCCTCTGAAGATAATCTCCTTTTCTTAAAGTCACCTGTGCCATATCAAAAAACCTAAACATGGGAGTAAAATCTGTCATATTCTCAAGTCACATGCATTAAACAGGTGGGTAGTCTGGGGGCAGTAATACTGGAGACCATCTTAGAATTGTGCCTGCCATAGATCTATATTTTTATAATTTAGTAGAACATTCTTCAGTTGCAGATATAAAGACAGCAGGCATTAGGCAGAAGATAGAGGTAAGCAAGACATATAAAGTGTAAATACAAGCAATTCAGGATTGATAAGGTAGAAGACTTCCAGCCTGGCCTTTGGGAGATGAGACTATATAAATAAATATGGTATGAAGTAATGAGGGCCTCCTTCCATGCTAAGAAGACTTCAATTTTTCTGTAGTTTGTAGAGAATTTTAATCAAGGAGTAACAAGTAAAATTTCTTATACTGATGAAACACAGAGACAACAGCATAAGTAATAATTCTGATATTACAAAGCTGGTATCAGAATCATCCAGGCAACAGTTGACTAAGGCCTAAAATAAGAAAATGATAGTAGGAAAGAGGAGATATGTATATAATTACCCTTGAAAACGGGGTTAGGGTTCATAATGCCTCCAGTTGTGTAGGCCATAGCGAGATTATCCGGGAAGACACATGATCAAATGACCCAGGAGAGGAGCTCTTTGGGTCTGTCAGGAGAATGCAGAGTTGTTGATTATGAATCACAATATATAAGTGAAGGTTTCTGGGAAATAAGGCTAGAAATATGGCATCAATCATCCTGTAAAGTATCTTTAATGGAAACATGCTGGAAGAGTAATCATTCATTTGCATTTGAGATTATTGAAGAATTCTAATGCAATTTTTAAACAAGAAAAAATAAGAAACCAGAATGTCAAAGACTAAAAAGTGAAAACTTTAACATTTGCACAGCTTTAATAATTGTACAGTGGCAAAATTCATTTGACTTAGGAATAGGATGACCATGATTTAAGTGTTTAGTATTCTATTAATAAATAGTAAAGGTGTAATCTTGCTCCAATTGCTCAAGAACAACCACCATGCAACAGTTCATATCATGACATTTTGTATATACTCAATTCTGGTAAGAAATAATATGAAATATGTCCTATTTTGTCTTTGAAACTGTCAACCTCCCTCCCCAGCCCATTTATACCTAACTTGGGTCCAATATGATGGCTGGGGACAGACAAAGGATAGCTAAATAGAAAAGAAAAGCCAATTGTATAGAGTAACATAATGGAGTAGAAAACACTAATCTACTTAATGTCTTCTTTTTCTGTTCCCCTGATTCTGGAGCAAGCTAGGGATTATGCAAACAGTTGCCAAAAAGACTTCTTGCTATTTTAAATAACAGGTTTCTATTGGAAAACCATCATTTCAAAACTGAAACAAATGTTGTCACTTATTAGAATGGAAAATACATGCACATAAAAATGTATTTCTATTTTTCATCTGGAACTAAGATTTCTTAGAATACTTAAGCTTCTTTAAGTTGTATGCAGACTGCAGAGATGATTACACATTGCACTGTCATTTAGAATTAGCTTTGTTTACATAGAGTGGAAAAAGAAGTGGGCATATGACAACTATCCATTTTATTTGATCAGTCTAGAAAATTTGATTTTCTTTGTTCTGACATTGTTTGGCTGTTGAGATGGATCTTTTTAAATGACAGTAGTCAAATTTCTATGTCACTTCATGTTAGATTTAGCTTGAGCCAAGGAAATGTTTTTGTCCTCTTTACTTCTAAGATATTTGTTTAGGAACCTGGGTAAAGAGAGAATTGCAATTGAAGGGCACAGCAATGTATGTAGAGAACAAAGATGTATGGACATTTCTAAGTTTACTTTATAATATGCCATCAAAATATTTGATATTACATGTCAAAACAGCTGCTAAGGAAATACCATATAAACTAATTAGTGAGGACCCATGACCAACATAAGCACCAGAATTATATAAAATAAATCTTTTATCACCTCACAACTCCTTTATGAGAACACTGACTGACGAATCTACTCACCTAAGGATGAGAGACAAAAGTGGATCTCCTCTTTTGCTCTGGCATCTTCTAAATTGACTTCACTTTTGTTCTTGATTAATAAAGTATTGTAGGTAAAAAAGTTATCTTGTTAAAATTTTAATAAATTCTGGAAATATAGTATAGATGAAGGGAACAATATGAAATTAAGCAATATTTTTATCTTCAGGATTAAGTAAATTGCTTTAAAAATTATTTATAGTTTGCAATTTATAAAGTTTGCTCACAAGCTTAGTTTTACTTGGTTGCAATAATGGAAATAGAATACATACAACTTGGTTGTAATAATGGAAATAGAATACGCACAAAAACTGTTACTTTGGGGTATGAATTTTGTAAGATTTGGAAGTAAAATCTTGAGGGTCTTGCTTCCTTTCAGAGTAAATAGATACGCAATTGAGCACTTGTTTCATAATCTCTGATCATCAAGATTCCAGGACCTTACATTAAATTCCCGGTGTAATCTGTCCCTAGCTAGCAGCCTTATGTGGTCATTTCTTTTTGCAATTCTACCAACCTGTATCACTTTCATTTTATCACCTCTCTGGTAGTCCTTATGTATTCTCTAGCATACAAGAAGTTGTGAAAGATTGTGTTTTAAATTTTAAGCCTGAAATTTTGATTTCTGTGCTTTAGGCCCCAAAATATACTCTCTATTTCACAATCCCCCCTTACAAAATGGAAGCATTGTCTTTCAAATTCTTGTCTGTGCCATGGTTTCAAAATTCTTTCAAATAGGTAGGAATTAGAATGAAATGAAGATAAATTGGCCAATCTCAATCTTCCTTGACTAAATGAATGTTTTTTTTTTTTTTTTTTTTTTCCCTGGATAGGGGCAGGGCCACATATAAGAGAGGATCAAGAAAAAAAAAAAAAAAAAGATTAATATTTCATTGTATTATCTCACTACAATGATTTCAAAGATAAGGAAAGTAAGGTTCATAGTGATTTAGAAACTTGTATATGATCATGATGATGGAAAACTGGAAAGAACAGCTTGAACTGCTCTTGATAAAATCTCATGCAAGGATTTTTTCATGTCATAATCTAATTAATCTTCCAGAGAAATACACTTAATTGGAGAAATATAAAGTTTGTGCTCTCCTTTGAAGAATCAATGTTGATTAGATCAAGACTCAATAGTCTTTATAGGTGCTAACTGTCATGTCTTCAGTGCTGTGGGAACGTTGAGAAAGATGTAACTCACAGTCTGGACTGTTCGGGAAGTTGTTAAAGGTAAATGATGTTGTGAGAGAAGGACAAGGAAGTTGGTTGAATAGAATTTCATAGATAATGGCACCCATATGCTAGAAGTTGTAACTAATTTAATCATAGGGTACATTTAAGGTAGAAAAGTGGGAGAAGAATTGATAAAAGTTGTGGTAAATGAGGCTTGCATGTAAGTCATTAATAATCTTATATCTCATTTATTGCAAAGATAAAATATGTATGATTCCAAGAGACGAACACATTTAATCTGTGATTGGGAAAGATAACCATTGGGGATAGAATGTTAAAATAAAAATTCTTGGCAGAAAGGGCAGTTTGGAAGTAATTTGAGTATCTCAATAAGGAGCTAATGTTTTATACTTGAAATAATTCAAAAACAAGTGGTGTTATGAAGACAGAGGAAAAATCAAGATGTATTTAGTAGAAAGAAGGAACAGGGCCTAAAGACTGATAGTGTGAGATATTGTGTATTAAAATATCTGATACCTGGCACACACAACTATTCAATAAATGCCCTATCACTCTTTCCCTGCAACCTGTGTTGGATTGGTTTTTACATGAATATAACTCACACCTGTCTGCCATGAAAGTTATGCTTCTAAAGCAATTGGAGTATGATATGAAGATCTATCATTAAACATAATGAAAAACAATCAGGAAAATGAAATAGTGTTCATATGCATGTTTGACTACATAAACACACATTTACAAACATAGTTTTATACACTGACACCAATAAATGTGGGTGTTATATTACTCAAATGTAGATGTTATATCTGTAGATTTACAAGGTCAGAAAACCATTATATCATCAAACTAGTGTGCAATTAATATTTGCAAAACAAATGAATGGAAAGTCTTGATACTTTTTGTAGTTTTATATTTTGCAAGTTTAAAACAATAGCTTTTGAGGAATAAAATTCTAATACTAGCCACCAAAGAAAAATTAATCAAGATCATTCATTAGTTACTACATCTGCTCTACATTTTTTGCATTTGCTTTTTCATCTAGATACATAAGAGTTTTCAAGGATTAAGATGGTAAGAGTATCACTAGGATGAAGACAAATTTAAAAAATAGAAAGCAATAAGAGAAAAAGAGAGAACGGCACTTCATTCAGTTAAACATAAACCACAAACTTCCCCATCCCCTACATGCAGCGTCTATTTCTAGTGTGCTTTCAAATGCTCCCTGCCTCTCTGTAAATACTGTCATTATTCTCTCACTTGAGTTATTGTTCTCCACTCGTAATATTGATGCAATTTGGAAATTCTATTTATGTCACCTTAATAAATACATATCTCCAAATGACAGAGAAAACACCCCTCAGAAAGTTGTTTGCTGCTTTCTAGTTGCAGTACTGTAATTAATTTTACTGAGAAATTTAACTACCTCACTGTTAAACAATTTGCGTGTTACTAAATCCTTTGCATGCTAAATATAAGAGGCCCATCAACTATGTTGCTTTAATCACACCCATTTCAGTAACAACTATATTTTCTGATAAATTACCTTGAGAAATTACATGCAAGTATTTAGGATGTACACTCCAATCATATGAAAGTTAAAAATATAAATAGAATTTAAGAATCAAAGAAATGCCGGGCGCATTACTACAAAACTACAATGGTTAAAACGATGTTCCAACCAGGCCTGATGGCTCACGTTTGTAATCCCAGCACTTTGGGAGGCTGAGGCAGGCGGATCACCTGAGGTCGGAAGTTCGAGACCAGCCTGACCAACATGGAGAAACCCTGTTTCTACTAAAAATACAGAATTAGCTGGACATGGTGGCGGACACCTGAAATTCCAGCTACTTGGGAGGCTGAGGCAGGAGAATCACTTGAACTCAGGAGGCCGAGTTTGCAGTGAGCCAAGATCATGCCACTGCACTCCAGCCTGGGCAACAAAAGCAAAACTCAGTCTCAAAATAAATAAATGAATGAATAAAATAAAAGTCAAAGACGTTATCCCATGTTATACAATGAAGAAATATTCTTCATGATTTTAATAAAATAAAAATATATAAAAGATAGGTTAGGATTAAGTAAAAATTTGTATTTCAGAGCAACGATGCTCATCTCTGTTTGTCAAAATCATTTATAAAATATTTAAAAATACAGATTATTGGAATCTCCTCTCCCCAACTATTTCCAAAGATTACCTATAAGTGTAGGCAGGACCCCTTGTATCAGAATTTATAATTTCCCACATCATACTTAATCACAGTCAACTTTGAACACTACTGTTTTCTTTATTATTATTATTATTATACTTTAAGTTCTAGGGTACATGTGCACAACTTGCAGGTTTGTTACATATGTATACCTGTGCCATGTTGGTGTGCTGTACCCATTAACTCGTCATTTACATTAGGTGTATCTCCTAATGCTATCCCTCCCACCCAAACACACAATAGGACCTGGTGTGTGATGATCCGCTTCCTGTGTCAAAATACTACATAGTCACCACTGTGTAGACTAGAGATTAACCTTGTCTTCATACTAGAATGTTTGGAGAACTCTAAAATTACCAGTATTCAGTGGTGCTCTAAATCAATTAAATCTGATACCAATACCTAGCATAATTCCGGTTCCCATAAGGATCTCTTGGAATGGAACCCACACATTGGTATTTTTCAGATCCTAGGGATAACCTTATTAAACATAAGGGAAAATTCAGTTTCAAAAATGTCGATATTTGAATGCTTTTGTTGAATGATCTAAATTTAGTTTGTCTAGTAATCATCTTTGAACATGATGTTAAAGATGACTAATACAATGTGTAATATGACTACTTAAAATATTTGACATATAGATACATTGTGTTTAGTATTTGTTTTTTGACAATTTACTTGATCTCTAACTACCCTGTCACTCATGGTCAAATTATTTCTGAAATACTAACTGCTTTTAAGACTCAATTTGTCATCTGCTTTGGTTTCCTGTCACCCCTAAAAGCCTGTATCAGTTTTAGTAGGAATAATTTAAAAGACAAGGTTTAAAATTAATTTGAATTAACTTTAAACAGAATTTCATATTTATTATAATCTAGGAAAATGTAAATTTGAGTGACAATTTGATGTTAAGGTATTCCCTGACATATCATGTAATTTTTTTGAGAAATAGATGATGAAAATCATATTTTTTTCAGCAGTGGTAAAAATATAGATTTCAGCTGAACTGGGATAACTCTAGGCTTATCTCTGTTGTTTCTGGGGACACCTGCAAGTCTGGTACTAACTTTTGAACAAGATAAGAATGAGTGCGACAATTAATGATTTATACAGTTCTATTTAAAAGTCAGAAACTCCAGTGGTGGTACTCAGGGTTGGTTTGCTTATTGATGTCTTACATTTGGTATAATTGGTTAAACAACCTGGCTTGCTTCCATAATCAATGTGGCCTAAGTGGCTCTGCAGCGAATTACAGCCTTTACTGTCCTGGAACCATGACCCTTTGAACACAGATTGGTGATTCATAATGAAGAGAGGAAGTCTGTCCTGAGAAAGGACTTAGAGGAACTACACCTGAAATTCTCTTCGACTCTCATGCTTGCCTGCCCTTCTTTCATGCGTGGAACTAGAACTGTGTCTTTATTTTATTAAACTCGCCTTTAAGATTATTATGTAAGATCTTAGGAGTCTTTTTTGGGATCTGATTCCATGATCTCATTGCAGGTAGCTTTCATAAATATAACTCTGTACCCATGGTCTACTCTGTGAAGCCATTTTGATTACCAGGGTGAACTATGTTCTCGTGTGTGTCCCCATAGGACCTACCTATGCATGTCTGCATTTGAGCATTTGTTACATTATACTGTAAATGTTGTTCAGGTGCCTATTTTCCTCTCTAGATTATAAATTCCTGGGGAAAAAGTGAGCATGATTAAATTATCTACTTATTCCTGCTCACTTTTTAAAAAATGTCATTTTTAAATTTTTGTTTATAAAACAGACCATGTAACATCAACAAAAAAAATCAACTATACATGTTTATGCTCATAAAGGTTCAATTCCTTTCCTCTTTCAAGACCTAAGCACTTAACAAGTGTCTTTATCTAAGATATTAGACATATTATTTGATTATGAATTCAATCAAAGAATGACCAAATATATGATTTTTAGAAAAGTGTATATACTGCTTCCAGTTACCTGAGAAGGAACAAAAACATTATATTTGCAGAACTGTAGGCCATTGAATTTGAAAACTAAAACAAAAGATATTGATACACAAGTCCTACTTATGTCACCTGTGATTTTAAATGGTAGGGTGATAAATGAAAGCAGGTAAGAAGGAACTGAGGCAAACTGAAGAACATTGAATAAGATAAGTCAGATTTCAGATTTTTCAAATAGTGCTAGAAAACTGTCATAGATAATCCAATTATGTCCTTTGTTTTATTTCTTGTGCAAATAAATATTTTGTTTAAAAACTGTTTTCATATTCTAGGAATTAAAATTTCATATTCTAGAAATTAAAAAAAAAAATCAGTCCTGAAATATACTGCAATCAGTTAAGGCAAGTAGATATTCCCAAACAGCAAGAATAGCGACACTCTAGAACTCTGACTTACTACCGCTACAGAATTTTAAGAAACTGATTAATGGAATGGAATTTGACATCATTTGTGGACATACATTTTGAGGAATCTAGCACAGTTCTATATTCTCCATGGAGGCAGAAATACTCCATTGTTGATTTCTGTGGTGATTCTGGCAAGCTATTTAGAGTCTGTAGTCTTGATATCAAGTAAATGTTCAATAAAGGACTGAAACTACATGAAGAATAGTTCTATATGTTGTCAAATTTTTCAGATATTTTTTATTGCTTTCCCCTGCAGCTTTTGAGCTATAATTAACATACAATTATACATAATTGAAATATACAATTGTATGTTTGGTTCAGTGAAATCTAGATAATGAACATAGTCATATCTTCAAATGCTTCCCGATGACCATTTGTGTAACTGCATGAAATAGTAAAATCACAATTATTTCCCCTAAAAATGCAATTATTGTTAAAAATCCAAGAGATTTAATGGCAAGTACCTTGCTCTTCACATTAAGCCATCATTTAACAGTATTGTAGCTCACCACATTAGAGTTAAATGTTACAATTCACTAAAGATTGTATTGGAATTCTTACCCCATCCATCCCAGTCTGAGTGCATATATATATGTATGTGCGTGTATTAACATTAGGTAATATCCCTGTTGTTACAATCTTTCTTAATCAAGTGTATATGGGGCATATATACTAAGATTTTGGGTGTCTATTTCTTTACTTGCTAAACACAGCACTGAAAACTTCACCAATGTTATCAACCAGACTGCAGACTGTCTCAAGTAGTATTCTTTAATAAAACACTTCACCTACCTAGAGAATTTAGTTTCCTTCCCCCCTTCCCCCTCTTCTTTCCCCCTCTCTGTTTCTCCCTCTCTCCTTCTCTCTCTGTCTCTCCTTCTCTCTCTTTCTTCCTATCATTTATTATTCTATCTGTATGAAAAAGAAAACATATCCCTTTTGGTTAGACTCTTACTCTTCATCCTTCACATTATGAAATCTTTAGTTCACATAGATTAGGCATATATATATATATACACACACACATATATATACACACACACATATACACACACACACATATGTATCTTACACTATCTCTAAATTTGCAGTTTAATTTCTTAAAATTCAAAAATGTACTTGGAATTTCAGCAGAAAATTATGGTACACTTGGAGTATTTGTGACACTGGGGAAGAGGAAAGCAGCATAAAAATTATTTTTTTATTTCCCTTTAATGAAGTTCCAGGTTGATTCTGGTGATTCTGGCAAGCTATTTAGAATCCGTAGCCTTGATAACAAGCAGACGTTCAATAAAGGACTGAAATTACATGAAGAATAGTTCTATATGTTGTCAAATTTTTCAGATATGGTTTACTGGCAAGCATATAGCATTTAATATAATATGTAACCCACCATTCCAGATACTGAAATATATTTTTAAGATAAAATAACATTACCACACTTTCATAGGTGCTAATGTTACGTAAGGACATTAGTGAAAATTAAATTACTGATTAATTTTAATAAATTGTGTTGAATTTATTGTCTGGATATGGAAAGTATAACTTTATGTCTACCTTATATCCCCAAATAATGATTTTAAATAGTAAACAAAGTAAAACTTTCTACAATATGCTATTAAACTATTAATTAATTAAACTAATAATATATAATAATTTTATATATATATATATTTTGAGACAGAGTCTTGCTCTGTTGCCCAGGCTGGTGTGCAGTGGCATGATCTCAGCTCAGTGCAACCTCTGCTGCCTGGGCCCAGGCGAGTGTCCTGCCTCAGCCTCCCGAGTAGCTGGGATTACAGGCGCATGCTACCACACCTGGCTAATTTTTGAATTTTTAGTAGAGACGGGGGTTTCAGCATCTTGGCCACGCTGGTCTTGAACTCCTGATCTCATGATCCACCCATCTCGGCCTCCCAAAGTGCTGGGATTACAGGCGTGAACCACCGTACCCAGCCTATTTTTATGATTTCTCAAAGAGTGAAAAGGTTGAAAAATACTAGCAACATGTATAGCTGAGAAAAGGCTCATAAACATAAGACAAAGAATAATTAATCATAAGAAAAAGACAAAGGCATTTTCTTCTTTCAACTCTTTATGGGGTATTCCTTCCTAGTGTTATTTGCTAGAAAAGGGAATAGGCTTGAGCATTGCCTTACTGAAGGTTACACAGGTAAGTCGGAGAAAAGAGATTCAAACCTAGAACCCCACTTACCTCCAAAAGAGGCAGGTTTTTAGAGAATTCAGATTAATTCCGCATCATTAACAAGAGTTGTTTTTGTTGTTTCTTTTTTATGTCAATCTTTCTTCTCTTGGCCTGAATTTTATCATCTGGGAAATAAATGAAGGGGAAGAATCACAACACTGATTTTTAAATGGAATTTTATTTAAACAACCTGAATTACTAACAAATCTGTGGAAAAGACTCACACTATTGTTAAAGTTCAAGAAAATTCAAATTAAAAGGAAAACTAGATGCCACTAAACAACAACCAGAATGATTAAAATAAGATGCAGACCTGTTGGAAAGGAAATGGAGCAACTAGAACTCTTATAGGCTATTAGCATGAGTGTAAACTGTTATCACTATTTTGGAAACTATTTTTAATTATGAACTAAAGTTGAATATACACATTGTATGACCAATCAAATAACTACTCCTAAATACATATTGAGAATGCATATGTATATGTAACATGATATACCAATAAGAATATTCATAGCAGCATTATTCATAATAATCCTACATTAGAAACAAACCAAATGGCTATTATCAGTTAATAAATTTTATACAGTGGCATGCTATATTCTAACAATGAATAAACTAAAACTGCATACAAACATGGAATAATATAATGGCCATAACATCAAACAAAAAATATAAATGAATATATAACCTGTATTTCATGTATATAAAACAAAATATAAAGCAAGACTAGTCTGTGGATTTAGAAGTTGAGATTATGGTCATCTTTAGAAAGACAGAAGCAAGTACTAATTTACAGAGGCAAAAATAAAAATCTAAAGTGGTGGTAATTTACTATTTCTTGATATGAGTTTTGGCTATGCAGGTGAGTTTATAATAATTCACTGAACCATATAATGTGAATTTATGCATTGCTTTATAATATTGATCTACTTCAATAAAATGTTAAAAATAAAAATAATCATAAATTTATTATAATGCTCTGCAGAATAAATTTAGTGAATTATTATCCATTTAATTGGGCATGAAAATGGCATTATGGTTTTGGACACTAAGGACAAAAATAAATGTCCCTAGTTTTAGAAATACATGCTATTTACTAAAGCATGCAAAAAGATTATATTTCACCATTTGCTTTAATATATATTTATTAATACAATGAAAAATAATGAGGAAAAGATGAAATAAATTTTATATTTATGAAAGACAATACTAATATACTATTCTAGCTGCTTTTAAATATATTTGAAAGTTATTATAAACTTTTTAAAAATTAGTGCTACATTTATCTAGCGCTCAAAAAGACTAAAAATTTATTCTGCCCTTGTGTTTTCTTAGCACAAATGTGGCACTCCACCCATATAGTCTGCTGTTCAGAGAGTTACCTAGATATAATCCTTGACTTCTCCCTCACCAATTCTATTCCCACCACATTCCTTATGACACCTAAAGTCTTACTGGTTCTACCTCTTTACTATCCAGGGATTTCATCTAGCTCACCTCATGCCATGACCAGTGTATGAATTCAAGTACCAATCCTCTCGAATCTGAATTGCTTCGCTAACCTCTTTAACTGGTCTTACCATCTCCTGTTCTTGCCAGCTTATATCAATTCTCCACATTAGGGTAAGAGTGGTCTTTTCTAAGCACAGATTTAATCAAATTAGAATACCTAATGACTCCCCTATACTGGGCATAGGAAAAAGCACTGGAAATGTTTAGGTACTCAACTTACTGAAATAAATTAATATAATACATTCAAATTCTTCTTCAAAAGGAAGACTCACATTGGTGCTAGGATCTATTGCACAGGACTGCAATGTGTAGTAACATTTCAAATTGGAATTGGTTGTGCTCTCCTCCATATTTAGAATTTACTGGATGGATGGATGGATAGATGGATAGATAGCTGCTAAACTAACACAAGCTGCTCTGGTATTGCTCTCTGGCAGCCCCTCCACACCCAAAATAAAATGAAAAAAAAAAAAATGGCCAAGGAAGAAGACTCAGAAAAGGAAGAGAAGAGTAAAGCCAATAAATTGGAGTTCTACAGGCCTTAATGTAAGATGATTCAGGGAAATCGGGGATCCGCACACTGGAATGAGTATGATTTTCACACTCAGTAATGCACGTATATATTTTCAATCATGGTGGGGGGCGGTCATTTAGGCCTTTATGTGGTTTGTTGTCCTAACTGGGTGGGGTTTGCTGGCTGGAATAAAGCTGCATTTGTCAGAAAATGATTTCACATAGGTAAGTAAGATTTGTGGAATTTTTAGATGAGCTCTAGGAGTAGGATCAAGACTGAGCTTCTAGCAAAAATATTCTTAAAGGCTCCACATGTTTGTTTCATCATGAGAGCTTCCAGTACCGCCACAATAATTCATAGATACTTAGGAAGTCATCAGCACAATCGCTGGCTATTGGGCCTCAATTTACTTTTTCAAAATGGACGTCACATTACTGTTTAACATCCCCCTTAAGATCTTCTGCTTCTATAAAAAGTGAAGCCAATCCGTGACTACACTTGTCAACAGGGATAGCAGAATCAGACTAACTGCAGCCACATCATGCTGTTCCACATACAACTGCAAAATCATGAAAGGATCAGACTGAAAGAATATACATCTAGATTGGAAAAGGAACTGCAAGTGTGTCTAGGTGACACAGATCTTATGTTATATATTCCAAAACTCTGAGGTAAAGGGGACACACTACTAGGGTGTTAGAATTGATATCATTCAAGGTGATTTAAAAAAATCCTCCGCTAGTGTCATGGAGAGAGTAGTGAGAGAACTTTGTGGTTTTAAAGAAGTTATATTTAATTTTAGTTTTTTGCATACTTCAACCAGTATTAAGGGAAGCAAATAAAAAATATGAGGGGAGCTAAATACGTAAGGTATTAGTTTTTCTAATAAAATTAATGTCATATTTCATATGGTACATGGATGAATTACATAATGGGTAGTTCAAATATGAAAGGATATGTATAACTAATAGCATTTGATTCTGAAAAAAGTATTCTTGACAAAGAAATAATTTACTTTGTTGTTTTGTTTTCTTCACACATTTACACTCAGTCACTATTTTCCCAAATCTATTTCAGAAATTTTGGAGAATGTATAGAGAAAAAATGAGTTCACTTAGAGATAATCACGTTTACTTTTATGTCTAGCATATTTTGCCATATGTTCAATTAATGAATTATTATGTTATATATATACACACACACTTTTTTACTGTATTGGCATATTTTTTTCCTCTCTGCGCCCAAATCAATTTTTTCATATCCTACAAATCACATAGCATTTTTCCTAAATCCTAAGAATCAAAGGCTTCAAGATCAAAGGGACTTGCATTTTATTTTTCAGTCAACCATTGAGGTAAATGTGTTCATAAAACATGTTCATAAAAAGTATATCTTTTAAATACATTTTCTGCTTTTCTTAGAGATGTCACTCTTTAGTCCAGCAAAGGTATCAATTACTTTATCTAGTTTACAAAAATACTTTAAAATATGGACTGCTAGGCATGGTTGGTTTATTCTTCTCTCCTATGTAATTTCATTAGTTAGATTACTATCAACATGGAAAATATCCAATATTATACAGAAACTAGATCAGCAGAGTAATATTTAATCTTTTGCTTTCAGACTTGATCTTTTAAGATATATAATCACATAATATTAAGAAATTGCTTTTTATGAGAGCTATTCAAATGCAGAAAGTTTACTAATAAAGTATATTTGTTTTAAATTTGTGTTTATAATTTTGAGATATGCCTAAGATTAAAAAAAAACTGCTCATATTAGACAATATTCAAGTTCAAGACATGTTCTCTAAGATTAAAAAAACTACTGATATTAGACAGTATTCAAGTTCAAGACATGTTCTCTATCATTATAATGACATCCACCACAAAACCTAGGACAAACTTTTATAGTAGGCAAGATGAGTCAAAGCAATATAATTTTGAAGTTCCACATGAAAAATATGTTTTTAAAAATTGGCTGAATTGAATCAGATTACCCACAACATGACACTGCTTTTCCTAAACTAAAATTATCTGTTACTTTATAGGTGAAACTTCTGCTATTGTATATCAAAATTCTTTTCTAAATGGCCACGTAGTCAATTAGTCCATAGTGTAATCATTCTTGTGCTGAAAGCCAATGAAGTTCATAAAGAGAATGGTGATTTCGTGTTCCAGTTTGACAAAACTGGGGGAAATGTGGATTGAAGATGGATAGTTTGTTATGGGCCAGTAAAGTACTTTTATGGTTCTCTTTATCTTTGTTTCAAGTTGGACCTAAATCCAAATAAGTAGGCAAGAATAAATAAATGAAGAATAATATAAAGAAAGAATATTTATTGCATTACTTTCAGATGAGTATCAATCTCTGGTGTTGATCCTGGGATATACAAAGATCAAAGAAGTGAACCTGTGTGTGTGTGTGTGTGTGTGTGTGTGTGTGTGTGTGTGAATTATCTTAAAACAATACTCTGGGTGCCCTAGTATCGACTAGTCCTACCCTCTTGACCAAAGTACCTGAATTAAACTTACATTCATTTCCGGGCTTCTCTTGTGGCGACAGAATTGTTGACTATCCTTTTGATTTTATATAAATTCATTCCACAAAATGACTCAGCTGTGTTCAAGCTTGACTTTCTCCAGATATATTTATATTTTTCTGTTCTTAAGTTTCATAATCTGTTTCTTAATATGGAAAATCTAGTGTGGGTTTTTTACACATTATGTTTTCAGTTTTTAATTATAAAAGTCATGCTTCATATAAAATTTTGAAACAATATAAAATCAACGTAAGAGTCCCCTCACTCAGCCGGGTGCGGTGGCTCAAGCCTGAAATCCCAGCACTTTGGGAGGCCGAGACGGGCAGATCACAAGGTTAGGAGATCAAGACCATCCTGGCTAACACGGTGAAACCCCGTCTCTACTAAAAAAAAAAAAAAAAAAAAACTAGCAGGGTGAGGTGGTGGGCACCTCCAGTCCCAGCTACCTGGGAGGCAGAGTTTGCAGTGAGCTGAGATCTGGCCACTGCACTCCAGCCTGGGCAACACAGCGAGACTCCATCTAAAAAAAAAAAAAAAAAAAGGCCCCTCACTCTTTTTGACTATTCCTTCTTCCAGAAGTAATGACTATTAACAGTCTGATATGTATCCATCTACACTAAATTTGTTTTTTTCATGGAAGTATACAAACCTACATCATGAGATAGTATATGTGTAAGTTTTACTTGTTGTGTGGTTAGAAAAAAATAAATGCTTGTGAGTAATCAATGTATGGCTAAATAAACTATAAAAACTGACTTTTCTTAGGAATTCTCGAGGAAGAGCTCATAGATATATCTTAGATACCATAAATAGGGCAAAATCCACAGCTGCAGGCTGTGGATAAAGTTCGTATGTTTGTAGCCTTCAGGAAGTGTTCTTCAGTAGAAAGTCAAATAAGCCAAGAGGAGTCACGTAAGTCCTACTATGAAGTAGAAAATAAGACAATACTGACTTTAAAAAAATTCAATATACAATCATGTCATCTGCAAAGAGGGACAATTTGACTTCTTCTTTTCCTAACTGAATACCCTTGATTTCTTTCTCTTGCCTGATGGCCCTAGCCAGAACTTCCAATACTATGTTGAATAGGAGTGGTGAGAGAGGGCATCCCTGTCTTGTGCCAGTTTTCAAAGGGAATTTTTCCAGTTTTTGCCCATTCAGTATGATATTGGCTGTGGGTTTGTCTTAAATAGCTCTTATTATTTTGAGGTACGTTCCATCAATACCGAATTTATTGAGCGTTTTTAGCATGAAGGGCTGTTGAAATTTGTCAAAAGCCTTTTCTGCATCTATTGAGATAATCATGTGGTTCTTGTCTTTGGTTCTGTTAAATGTCCAACAGTTACAGACTGGATTAAGAAAATGTGGCACGTATACACCATGGAATACTATGCATCCATAAAAAAGGATGAGTTTGTGTCCTTTGTAGGGACATGGATGCAGCTAGAAACCATCATTCTTAGCAAACTATCACAAGAGCAGAAAACCAAACACTGCATGTTCTCACTCATAGGTGGGAACTGAATAATGAGATCACTTTGACTCGGGAAGGGGAACATCACACACCGGGGCCTATCATGGGGAGGGGGGAGGTGGGAGGGGGGAGGGATTGCATTGGGAGTTATACCTGATGTAAATGACGAGTTGATGGGTGCAGCACAGCAACATGGCACAAGTATACATATGTAACAAACCTGCACGTTATGCACATGTACCCTAGAACTTAAAGTATAATAATAATTTAAAAAAAAAAACTGAACAAAAAAAATTCAAAATTTTCACTTACTACTTGGATAAAACTCCTACTTAAGCTGTTATCTCTTTTACCTCATGAAAAAGGGACATTCTATCCGGAGAAGATTCAAAACAGATGCACAGATTTCACATACATACACCCACATCCATACATACATTCATTAATAAAACTGAAACTTCTGTTCTCATATCTGGGTGGCTCATGCCACAGGAAGCACCAAGATCTAATAAAAATGCTTCCTGAACAAATCATTTTTAACAGATGGTAATACAGTCTCCTTGTTCCCTGTGTTGTGTCATGTTCCAATGTCACTCTTTTACTCCTGGCTTACCAGACTAAACAATAAAAAGCAATTTACAAAATTAAAACAATCAAACCAACAACAAAAAACTGTAACCAAAAGACATTATCGTTACATACATTTTCAGGACACTCATCACTGAATATTCCTTTCTATTAGAGGGTAGGTCAGTGAGCATATAAATTACATAAGAAACAATACACTGCTGCCTGGGCATTACCTCAATACTCAGATGGTGGCTATATCCATTAAAATTTAGGTACAGCAAATGACATCTTGTCTGGAAGAAATAAAGCATCCAAAATTATTATTAAATAGTTTTAAAACAAATATCTCATTAGTATTCTTGAAAAAAATGATATACTTAAAAATGTTCACAATACAGAATGTCTAAAATCCTGGAATATATATACATATATTTTTTTCAGTTCCATATTTTTTTATACTTTATGTTCTAGGGTACATGTGCACAACATGCAGGTTTGTTACATATGTATACATGTGCCATGTTGGTGTGCTGCACCCATTAACTTGTCATTTACATTAGGTATATCTCCTAATGCTATCCCTCCCCCTTCCCCCCACCCACAACAGGTCCCGGTGTATGATGACCACCTTCCTGTGTCCAAGTGATCTCATTGTTCAGCTCCCACCTATGAGTGAGAACATGCGGCATTTGGTTTTCTGTTCTTGCGATAGTTTGCTAAGAATGATGGTTTCCAGCTACATTCATGTCCCTACAAAGGACATGAACTCATCCTTTTGATGGCTGCATAGTATTCCATGGTATATATGTGCCACATTTTCTTAATCCAGTCTGTCATTGATGGACATTTGGGTTGGTTCCAAGTCTTTGCTGTTGTGAATAGTGCCATAATAAACATACATGTGCATGTGGCTTTATAGCAGCATGATTTATAATCCTTTGGTATATACCAAGTAAGGGGATGGCTGGGTCAAATGGTATTTCTAGTTCTAGATCCCTGAGGAGTCGCCACACTGTCTTCCACGATGCTTGAACTAGTTTACAGTCCCACCAACAATGTAAAAATGTCCTCTCCACATGCTCTCCAGCACCTGTTGTTTCCTGACTTTTTAACAATCACCATTCTAACTGGTGTGAGATGGTATCTCATTGTGGTTTTGATTTGCATTTCTCTGATGGCCAGTGATGATGAACATTTTTTCATGTGTCTGTTGGCTGCAAAGTGTCTTCTTTTGAGAAGTGTCTGTTCATTTCCTTTGCCCACTTTTTGATGGGGTTGTTTGATTTTTTCTTGTAAATTTGTTTGAGTTCTTTGTAGGTTCTGTATATTAGCCCTATGGCAGATGAGTAGATTGCAAAAATTTTCTCCCATTCTGTAGGTTGCCTGTTGACTCTGATGGTAGTTTCTTTTGGTGTGCAGAAGCTCTTTAGTTTAATTACATCCCATTTGTCAATTTTGTCTTTTGTTATCATTGCTTTTGGTGTTTTAGACATGAAGTCCTTGCCCATGCCTATGTCCTGAATGGTATTGCCTAGGTTTTCTTCTAGGAATTTTAT
Source organism: Macaca mulatta (assembly GCF_049350105.2). Classification (NCBI taxonomy): domain Eukaryota; kingdom Metazoa; phylum Chordata; class Mammalia; order Primates; family Cercopithecidae; genus Macaca; species Macaca mulatta. The sequence goes on along the minus strand of NC_133409.1, from coordinate 91,090,932 downwards.
GGTTTTAGGTCTAACTTTTAAGTCTCTAATCCATCTTGAATTAATTGTTGTATAAGGAGTAAGGAAGGGATCCAGTTTCAGCTTTCTACATATGGCTAGCCAGTTTTCTCAGAACCATTTATCCTTTCCCCATTTCTTGTTTTTGTCAGGTTTGTCAAAGATCAGATGATTGTAAAGGTGTGGTATTATTTCTGAGGGCTCTTTTCTGTTCCATTGGTCTATATCTCTGTTTTGGTACCAGTACCATGCTGTTTTGTTTACTGTAGCCTTGTAGTATAGTTTGAAGTGAGGTAGCATGATGCCTACAGCTTTGTTCTTTTGACTTAGGATTGTCTTGGCAATGCAGGCTCTTTTTTGAATTTTAAAGTGAATTTTAAAGTAGTTTTTTCCAATTCTGTGAAGAAAGTCATTGGTAGCTTAAGGGGGATGGCATTGAATCTAAAAATTACCTTGGGCAGTATGGCCATTTTCAAGATACTGATTCTTCCTATCCATGAGCATGGAATGTTCTTCCATTTGTTTGTGTCCTGTTTTATTTCATTGAGCAGTGGTTTGTAGTTCTCCTTGAAGAGGTCCTTCGCATCCCTTGTAAGTTGGATTCCTAGGTATTTTATTCTCTTTGAAGCTATTGTGAATGGGAGTTCATTAAAGATTTGGCTCGCTGTCTGTTACTGGTGTGTAAGAATGCTTGTGATTTTTGCATATCGATTTTTTATCCCAAGACTTTGCTGCAGTTGCTTATCAGCTTAAGGAGATATTGGGCTGAGACCATGGGGTTTTCTAAATATACAATCATGTCATCTGCAAACAGGGACAATCTGACTTCCTCTTTTACTAACTGAATACTCTTTATTTATTTCTCTTGCCTGATTGCCCCGGCCAGAACTTCCAACACCATGTTGACTAGGAGTGGTAAGAGAGGGCATCCCTGTCTTGTGCCACTGTTTAAGGGGAACATTTCCAGTTTTTGCCCATTCAGTGTGATATTGACTGTGGATTTGTCCTAAATAGCTCTTATTATTTTGAGTTACGTTCCATCAATACTGAATTTATTGAGAGTTTTTAGCATGAAGGCTGTAGAATTTTGTCGAAGGCCTTTTCTGCATCTATTGAGATAATCATGTGGTTTTAGTCTTTGGTTCTGTTTATATGCTGGATTTCATTTATTGATTTGTGAATGTTGAACCAGCCTGGGATCCCAGGGATGAAGCCCACTTCATAATGGTGGATAAGTTTTTTGATGTGCTGCTGGATTCGGTTTGCCAGTATTTTATTGAGGATTTTTGCACCAATGTTCATCAGGGATATTGGTCTAAAATTCTCTTTTTTTGTTGTGTCTCTGCCAGGCTTTGGTATCAGGATGATGTTGGCCTCATAAAATGAGTTAGGGAGGGTTCCCTCTTTTTCTATTGATTGGAATAGTTTCAGAAGGAATGGTACCAGCTCCTCCTTGTACACCTGGTAGAATACAGCTGTGAATCCATCTGGTCCGTACTCGTTTTGGTTGGTAGGCTATTAATTATTGCCTCAATTTCAGAGCCTGCTATTGGTCTATTCAGGGATTCAACTTCTTCCTGGCTTAGTCTTGGGAGAGTGCATGTGTCCAGGAAATTATCCATTTCTTCTAGGTTTTCTAGTTTATTTGCATAGATGTGTTTATAGTATTCTATGATGGTAGTTTGTATTTCTGTGGGGTCGGTGGTGATATCCCCTTTATCATTTTTAATTGTGTCGATTTGATTCTTCTCTCTTTTCTTCTTTATTAGTCTTGCTAGCGGTCTATCAATTTTGTTGATCTTTTCAAAAAAACAGCTCCTGGTTTCATTGATTTTTTAAGGGTTTCTTATGTCTCTATCTCCTTCAGTTCTGGTCTGATCTTAGTTATTTCTTGCCATCTGCTAGCTTTTGAATGTGTTTGCTCTTGCTTCTCTAGTTCTTTTAATTGTGATGATAGAGTGTCAATTTTAGATCTTTCCAGCTTTCTCTTGTGGGCATTTAGTGCTATAAATTTCCCTCTCCACACTGCTTTAAATGTGTCCCAGAGATTCTGGTATGTTGTATCTTTGTTCTCATTGGTTTCAAAGAACATCTTTATTTCTGCCTTCATTTCGTTATGTACCGAGTAGTTATTCAGGAGCAGGTTGTTCAGTTGCCATGTAGTTGAGCGGTTTTGAGTGAGTTTCTTTGTCCTGACCTCTAGTTTGATTGCATGGTGGTCTGAGAGACAGTTTGTTAAAATTTATGTTCTTTTACATTTGCTGAGGAGTGCTTTACTTCCAACTATGTGGTCAATTTTGGAATGAGTGTGATGTGGTGCTGAGAAGAATGTATATTCTGTTGATTTGGGGTGGAGAGTTCTGTAGATGTCTGATTAGGTCCGCTTGGTGCAGAGTTGAGTTCAATTCCTGGATATCTTTGTCAACTTTCTGTCTCATTGATCTGTCTAATGTTGACAGTGGGGTGTTAAAAGTCTCTCATGATTATTGTGTGGGAGTATAAGTCTCTTTGTAAGTCTCTAAGGACTTGCTTTATGAATCTGGGTGCTCCTGTATTGGGTTCATATATATTTAGGATAGTTAGTTCTTATTGTTGAATTGATCCCTTTACCATTATGTAATGGCCTTTTTTGTCTCTTTTGAAATTTGATGGTTTAAAGTTTGTTTTATCAGAGACTAGGATTGCAACCTCTGCGTTTTTTTGTTTTCCATTTGCTCAGTAGATCTTCCTCCATCCCTTTATTTTGAGCCTATGTATGTCTCTGCATGTGAGATGGGTCTCCTGAATATAGCAAACTGATGGGTCTTGACTCTTTATCCAATTTGCCAGTCTGTGTCTTTTAATTGGACCATTTAGCCTATTTACATTTAAGGTTAATATTGTTATGTGTGAACTTGATCCTGTCATTATGATGTTAGCTGGTTATTTTGCTTGTTAGTTGATGCAGTTTCTTCCTAGCATTGATGGTCTTTACACTTTGGCATGTTTCTGAAATGGCTTGTACCGGTTGTTTCTTCCTATGTTTAGTGCTTCCTTCAGGAGTTCTTGTAGGGCAGGCCTGGTGGTGACAAAATCTCTAAGCATTTGCTTGTCTGTAAAGGATTTCATTTATCCTTCACTTATGAAGCTTAGTTTGGCTGGATATGAAATTCTGGGTTGAAAATTCTTTTCTTTAAGAATGTTGAATATTGGCCCCCACTCTCTTCTGGCTTGTAGAGTTTCTGCCGAGAGATCTGCTGTTAGTCTGATGGGCTTCCCTTTGTGGGTAATCTGACCTTTCTCTGTGGCTGCCCTTAATATTTTTTACTTCATTTCAACTTTGGTGAATCTGACAATTATGTGTCTTGGGGTTGCTCTTCTCAAGGAGTATCTTTGTGGTATTCTCTGTATTTCCTGAATTTGAATGCTGGCCTGCCTTGCTAGGTTGGGGAAGTTTTCCTGGATAATATCCTGCAGAGTGTTTTCCAACTTGCTTCCATTCTCCCCATCACTTTCAGGTACACCAGTCATATGTGGATTTGGTCTTTTCACATAATCCCATATTTCTTGGAGGTTTTGTTCATTTCTTTTTACTCTTTTTTTCTCTAAACTTCTCTTCTCACTTCATTTCATTCATTTGATCTTCAATCACTGATACTGTCTCTTCCAGTTGATCGAGTCGGTTACTGAAGCTTGTGCATTTGTCATGTAGTTCTTGTGTCATGGTTTTCATCTCTATTACGTCATTTATGGACTTCTCTGCATTGGTTATTCTAGTTATCCATTCGTCAAATCTTTTTCCAAGGTTTTTAGTTTCTTTGTGCTGGGTTAGAAGTTCCTCCTTTAGCTCTGAGAAGTTTGATCGACTGAAGCCGCCTTCTCTCAACTCGTCAAAGTCATAATCCGTCCAGCTTTGTTCCATTGTTGGCAAGGAGCTGCATTCCTTTGGAGGGGAAGAGGCTCTCTGATTTTTTGAATTTTCAGTTTTTCTGCACTGCTTTTTCCCCATCTTTGTGGTTTTATGTACCTTTGGTCTTTGATCATGGTGATATACAAATGGCGTTTTGGTGTGGATGTCCTATCTGTTTGTTAGTTTTCCTTTTAACAATCAGGACCCTCAGCTTCAGGTCTGTTGGAGTTTGTTTGAGGTCCACTCCAGACCCTGTTTGCCTAGGTATCAACAGCAGAGGCTGCAGAAGAGAAAATATGGCTGAACAGCAAGTGTTGCTGACTACTTGTCCCTCTGGAAGCTTCATCTCAGAGGTGTACCTGGCTATGTGAGTTGTGAGGTGTCAGTCTGCCCCTAGTGGGGGGTGTCTCCCAGTTAGGCCTCTCGGGGGTCAGAGACCCACTTGAGGAGGCAGTCTATCTGTTCTTAAATATCAACCTCCGTGCTGGGAGAATCACTACTCTCTTCAAAGCTGTCAGACAGGGATATTTACATCTGCAGAGGTTTCTGCTGCTTCTTGTTTCACTATGCCCTGTCCCCAGAGGTGGAGTCTACAGAGGCAGGCAGGCCTCCTTGAGCTGCAGTGGGCTCCACCCAGTTCGAACTTCCCAGTCGCTTTGTTTACCTACTTAAGCCTCAGTAATGGTGGGCGCCCCTCCCCCAGCCTCGTGCTGTCTTGCAGTTAGAACTCAGACTGCTGTGCTAGCAATGAGGCAGGCTCCATGGGCGTGGGACCCTCCAAGCCAGGCACAAGATATAACCTCCTACTGTGCTGTTTGCTAAGACCCTTGGTAAAGCACAGTATTAAGGTGGGAGTGACCCAATTTTCCAGGTGTTGTGTATCACGGTTTCCCTTGGATAGGAAAAGGAATTCCCTTCCCTCTTGGGCTTCCCAGGTGAGGTGATGCCTCGCCCTGCTCTCTCGCTCATTGGGCTGTACCCACTGTCTTGAACCAACTGTCTGACATGCCCCAGTGAAATGAACCCGGTAGCTCAGAAATGCAGAAATCACCCATCTTCTGTGTTGCTCACACTGGGAGCTGGAGGCTGGAGCTGTTCCTATTTGGCCTTCTTAGCACCCAATCCAACAAAATATTCTTAAAACCTGCTTTTAAAATGTAAAGCCAATTAGCAAGAAAAACAATACAGAATTTTTTAAAATCATGATCCTAAGTTTTAGAACAGTCATAAGCAACTTAATTATGTCCTATATTCTTTTTTAAATCCAAAATAAGGTAACTCAATAGCCTCTCAGCACATCACCCATCTCCTGGAATCCCATCACTGGAAATCTTTATATCCCGTCTTGACTCAATTTCCTACCTCTCTGCAACTCCTGAAATAAAATAATGCTTCCGTACTTTTGGAAACACAGGGTCAATCTATATCCTTCGTAATTCCAACGTAGATCACTCCTTTACCTTCATGAGGAAAACCCACACTGTGCTGAGGACAATGCCTTCTTACAACCTTCTTAAGTGGTAGATAATTTTTACTTCTTATCTCTGTTCCACCAGCCTGAACATTAGGGACTTCCTTCCTTTCTCCTCATTACAATCCTTTCAGACAAGTGATGCTCTCTTCTCCCTAAAATGCATGCCTCTGCCCTATCTGTCCTTATTGCCTCTCACCCACATTTTACGTTTCCTGTCATGATTCATCACTACATATAGTCATCCCCATGTATCCACAGGGGATTGGTTCCAGGACCTCTGGTGAATATCAAAGTCCACAGATGCTCAAGTCTCTGGTATAAAATTACATAATATTTGAATATAACTGACATACATCTTTCCATATACTTTAAATCATCCCCGGATTATTTATTATACCTAACATAATGTAAATGCTATTTAATTTGTTATACTGTATTGTTTCGGAAACAATGACAAAGAAAAATGTCTGTACATGTTCAGTAGAGGGGCAATTATGTCTTTCAAATTATTTTTGATATGTGGTTGGTTGAGTCATGGATGTAGGACACATGGATTTGAGAGGATCAACTGTTCTCCCTTGGTTAAGCTGTCAATCATATTATTTTCCTTATTCCATATGCCCTTGGCAATAATTATTTTCATTTTTGAGATGGAATCTCGCTTGCTCTGTCACCCAGGCTGGAGTGTAATGGCATGATCTTGGCTCACTGCAACCTCCACCTCCCAGGTTCAAGCAATTCTCCTGCCTCAGCCTCCCAAGTAGCTGGGGTTACAGGTGCCTGCCACCACACCTGGCTAATTTTTGTATTTTTATTAGAGGTGAGGTTTCACCATGTTGGCCAGGCTGGTCTCAAACTCCAGACTTCAGGTGATCCACCTGCCTCAGTCTCCCAAAATGCTGGGGTTAGAGGCATTAGCCACCACGCCTGGCCCCCTTGGCAATATTCTAACCCTAGCTAATCCAACTCTAACTACTCTCAGACTAAAACCGTGCATCTTAATCAAGGGGAAAAAAAAGACATTTTTCTACTCACATTAATTTCAGTGCTATTAATCACCATTTAATTACACTATATTTCCATATTCTTCTATATTCTTCTATATTTCCATATTCTTCCTCCTACTGTTCTGTACAATTATTTTATACTTCTTTCTCAAACCTCTAAACATTCTCCCCATCATCACTTTTGTTTTGATTTTCCTTCCTCTTTTATTTAGAAAACTAAAGCAATATCAGGCACCCAGTACCTCACCCACCATCCACCCTATATGCTGTCCTTATAATCTGCCTATCTTGTTACTATGGATGAATTATTCTGCTCTCACCTAAGTAGTCTCTCAATTTGTATTTTTCATCCTTTCTTATCTCAACTATTCAAGGAAATTCCTCCAGAAATTGTCTCTTCTCCTTTTTTCCCTATTTTAGTTCTCTCTACTGAATAGATAATACATCATTTACTTCTCCATTAAGTCATTTTCAATATCTTCAATTGAAAATGTAATTCAAAGCCTTGCATATATATTGTTACATCTTTTGCTCGGTATATATATTTTGTTACTGTGTTATATATATTCTTTATGAAATTGTATTATCTATATCTATGTCAGTGTTTTGAAATATAATTTTTATATACTGACATTTTTTCTGTATCAATAAACTTCAGCAATTCTTATAATTTTTAGATTACATTATACATGTAGACAACCACATTATCTGCATAGTATGACCTATTTATTTCCAATTTATTTCAAATATTTATAATTTTATTCATTATTTCCTCTTCTAAGTTCAGTGGCTGAGAACTTAAGAAAATAATGAGTAGAAGGGGTGTCAGACATACTTACCTTGTTCTTAACATGAAAGAAATGTTTTAAATACTTTTATTCATATTTTGCTACAAGACATTTTAAAATCTTGACATGGCATTGAATTTTGTCAAAAAGTGTTTTGAATATATTGCAATTATCATATACATTTTTTTCACCTTTTTCTGTCAATATTATAATTATATCAGATGATGTTCTAATTTTCAATTGTTTCTGCTATGCAGATATAGGTCTAAATTTTTCACAGTATGACACTGTTATGTTTTTACACATTACTATTTTTATTTGCTAAATTTTTGTTTCAAAACATTTGTATCTATTACATTTGTATCTATTACAAATATAAGATATTTGCATAGATATGAAACATTTGTATAGATATAAAACATTTGTATCTATTACTGTAATACTGACTTGTGATGCAGTTTCTTCTGTCCTTTTCTGGATTTTGGTGTCATGATCCTATAAGCTTACTATAGGATTGCAGTTATTGATTGCAATTACCCCTTTCTAAAAATATTATCTGGACACATGCAAAATATCTTGAGATTATTTTTTCTTTTATTGAACATTTGATAAAATTAATCAGTAAAAGAATATAATTCATGTAATTGTTTTTTCATTTATTAGTGCTTTCAAATTTATTTACATTGTATTATTTTAAGACATTATTTAAGACATTGTCCATTTACTAACGTAAAAACCTAATCCAAATCAATTTTTTTCTTATTTCTGATATTTTACGTGTATTTTTTCTAATTGCATTTCTTTAGTATCTTTGTTTTTGTTTTCTGGGAACAGATTTATTGAGATATCATTTAAATTCCATATAATTCATTCATTTATATTGTACAACTCCATATTTTTTAGTGTATTTGCAAAGTCGTACAAGCATTACCAGAACCAATAACTGCACATTTATTTATCCATTTATTAGCTGACAGACATTTGAGTTGTTTTCAGATTTTGGCCATTATGAATATTTGACTTCTATGACTATTCATATACATGTTTTTGTGTGAACATATTTTCACTTCACCTAGACACATACTTATAATAAAATATTATGGAAACTCTTAAAAATTAAGTTCAATTAAATTGCCATTATCTATATTCAATTTTCTTTTTTTTTTTTTTTTTTTGGTGGGGCACTTTATTGGCAAATTAAATGGGAGATAAATACTAATATCATGAGAATTAGAATAAAAAATAGAATCAAACTGGTTTGCAAATAACATAATCATATCATTGATAAAATTATAAGAAATGTTAAATCATTTAATGCACTTACAAGCTGTAAGATTAAATAAAAATCATACGTATTTATGCACCCAAACACAAACCAAAATATGTAAATGATACAAATATAATTCTCATTCAAAAAAAGTAAGTCCTAAAAGATTACATATAGTGTGTTATTTGGGCACATATATACAATAAAAGATAATATAATACAAAAGAAAAATAAGAAAACATTTAACACAAATTTCAGGAGACTTTCTCTCTCCTGATTGTATTGAGGAAGAGGCACGCAGGGGTTTGTCAAAGATTCTGAATTATTCTGTGTATTAATCTGGGTTGTAAATATTCTAATATTTATGTTATTTTAATATATTAAACATATAAAAACATTTTACATATATATATATATATAACCACTTAAAAGCATGTGGAACAACACAGAGCTAAGAAAGGCAAAGACAGTCCTAAGAAAGATTTGAACTAACAGATATCCAAACTCATTTTAGCCTTATTGAAATAAATAGAATGTGATTTTGGAGAATAGAACAAAACAAAGTAAAGAAATAGACTGCTCCATGAATAGAAACTCGAGTAACAGAGATCATATTTGAAATTACTGCGGGAAGAGGAGACCACTGTATAAATGACACAGGGACATGTATTATCCACATGAAAAATAAAATTTGAATATTATAGAAAAAGTTGATGAATTGAAATTAAAATGAAATGCTTTGTATATCAAAAGGCACTAAAATGAGTAAAACTATAAATCACATGTTGAGAAGATATTTTCACACAAATAAAGAACCTATAATATATAAATAACCTTTATAGAAAAGTTAATAACATATTAGGGAAAATATAGATCATTGGAAGCTAGTGGGAAAAAAAATGGTACAATGAATTCAGAAAAAAATATTATCTTTATATTGTAAATTTAAAAATTTTAAAATCATTAACCTAAAAGTCCAGTTCTATCAATATAACCTACTTTGTTTTTAAGAATTAACATCTGGCATCAGATATATGTTGTTCTTCTTAACAGCATTATTCTCAATGGCAAAAACAAAATATAACAATATCTTTTTGGTTTTTAGAAACATCACAAACGTGCATTGACAGGAAAATAAAATAATAAACTGTGATTGATATGGTTTGGAACTGTGGCCTCACCCAAATCTCATGTTAAATTGTAAACCCCAGTGTTGAAGTTGGGACCTAGTGGGAGATGATTGGCTCATGGGTGCAAATTTCTCATGAATTGTTTACTACCATCCTCTTGGTACTGTCTAGTGAGTGAGTTCTCATGCTATCTGGTCATTTAAATGTGTGTGGCATCTCCCCTCTCTCTCGATCTTGCTCCTGCTTTCACCATGTAAAGTGCCTTCCACTATGATTGTAAGCTTCTTGAAGCCTCCCCAGAAGCCAACAAGATGCTAGCATCATGCTTCCTGTACAGCCTGCAGAACCATGAGCCAATTAAATCTCTTTTCTTTATGAATTACCCAGTCTCAGATATTTCTTTATAGCAACATGAGATTGAACTAATACAGTCAAATATTCATACAATGGAATTAACTCTAAAGCCATGAATATATCTTAGAAACAGAATGCTTCATTGTGTGAATATACTATTATATGCTATCAATATATTCACAGGTTCTCGTGATTAGAATGTGGACATCTGACTATCACAAACTAAATTGATTATTAACAGTTTTATAAAATTCAGAAACAAGCAAAACAAGTAAAGTGTATAGCTTTGGGTGAAATAACTTCTATGGTTATTTTCTATTTTTAAAAGCAAGGAAATGGTGAAGACAAAACCCAAGATAGTATTTTCCTCCATGAGTATAAGGGAAGACTAGGGAATGGGATAGCAGATAAGTAGTACATGGTTAGATGTAAGGTATTAGCAACATTAAATTCTTCAACTTCTGCAGTATGTTGAAGGGTTTTAAATTATCCTTTTAAGTTAGTGTACATTTTACATATTTTTCTGTAATATGTTTTACTTTAAGACATCATTGAGATAATATAATTCAATAAAAAATGAAAACATTAAGCATGGAAATTGAAATATATATATATACACACAGTATTTTGAAAGAAAATATATATTTGGTTCTAACACTACATGTATTAGGACTTATTGTAGATAATTTATAGACACAAGGCAGGTAAATTATAATTTAATTAATATTAGAAGCAATATGAGACTATGATTATAAACCTATCTGCTGTTAAAAATTACCTGAACAAAAAATAGGGCTCATACCCTAATATTTTTAAATTCATGTTTTATTTTTATAACTTATCTCAAACATTTAGTGTCAAAAATACCTCACACAGTATAAAATAGTATATTATTCAATGGAGTTTTATTGCTTATGTGTAGATGTGTGTTCAAGCAGTATATTCATCAGCTCGGGCTGTCATAATAAAATATCAGAAATTGGGTGGCTTGAAAGAACAGAATACATTTTCTCAACAGTTCTGAATGCTGGAAGTCCAAGATCACAATGCCAGCAAGATTAGTTTCTGGTGAGAGCTCTCTTCCTGGCTAGTAGGTGTCTGCCTTCTTGCTGTGTCTTCACATAGCAAAAGAGAGAGAACAGTCTCTCCATCATGGGGGCCCTACCCTTATGACTTCATCTAAAACTGAATAGCTGACAAAGGCCCTGTCTTCAAATACTATCACATTGGGGCTTAAAACTCCAGCATATGAATTTCGGCAGGGCAGTTCAGTTCATAGCACACAATTCTCATTTTTAAAAGTGCCCTCTGTAAATAAAGTATTGTCTACAAAGTTCTTTACAGTGTGAATACAGTGAAAGGTTTTATTCCAGAAAGTCTATTATTATGAATAAAATCTAAAACCAGCTTTGTTTACTACTTGAGTTTTATTTCTCCTGGCAATGTGGTACATATTAAAGAAATAAATATATTTTTAGTACATACAAATATGCCATTTTTAATGCTAATGTAGTATTGTTTGGAGGAAAGTGAAGGAAGAAAGCAAAATCAAAGAGGTGGGATAACATCTAATAGTGGAGACTAAGAACATAAAATTCATAACATTTTAATGATTATTTTTCAATAAAACTATGTCATAAAATAATCTTCCTCCAAAGATAAGAGGTCTCATATGTAGCTTTTAAATTTTAAGATGTACTTTCCTAATTTGAATCTTATTTCAATTTTGTGTTTTAGGAAGGATGCAAAAAATGACATCAAGCTATAAATATTTCAAATTTTAATTCTTGAAATTAATAACCAAAAACATGTCTGAATGTGAACTATTCTGCTGCAGCACTAAATTATTTAACAAGCAATAGTAAGATCAAATTACTGTTTGACCCACTTAGACGACAGAGACAAATCCAGATTTATGTACTGTGGATCAATTTAACAATCTCATTCCATGACCCATACCCTATTTTACATACATCTGCATCCAGACAGACTCATCACCATAACCATTTTCAAATTTGATTTGTTGTAATCATGCCAGAAAGAAAGAAATTAAAAGCCTGCACTTAAATAGCTGAAAATTTTTGTTTAAAATAATAGCAGCTAGGGATAACTTCCTACACAATAAATTCAAGTAGTTATCAGGGCCTGTATTTATTGTGTCGGTGTCATTTACTTGTCAATCTCTTAAGTCCATTTGGTTGAAGATATTTAAACCCACCACACAGAAACAAAACATAAAAGACTGATCATGAAAAATAGGCTCTAGAAGAATGTGCATATATATCAAATTAATACAAATTTGAAGCACACTGATCAAATGCAGAAAGAATTCTACTAAGTGTTAAAACAGTTGAAAAAGTTCTCCCCCACCCGCAAGACCTACTTTTAAGTTCCTTTGATACAAGGTGGCACAAAGTCAAGAGAGAACTTAAAACAAGCTCCACATTAATATTTGAAAAAGGGCACCCACTGTGTTTGATGTGGCGCCCTTCATGCAAATCATGTAGTCCAAGAGAAATCCCAGTAGGAAAGATGCTGCTTTCTTCTTAGCATGCTCCCTCTTTTCTGCTGGATAATAATGAACTTCTCACACTCCCTTTGCAACCCCCCTTAAGCTATACAGAAATTAAGTTATTACTTGCTAGCTGAAGACTCTTTTGTCAGTTATCAGAATGTATTTTCTTATTGATTTTTGTTTAAGAGAAAGAAATGCACATTCAAAATTTTATAGGGGTAGTTTTTTTCGCCTTATTTTTCTAATAATGAGCAGAATAAGCTCCGAGCAAATGTGGCTAGAATGAGATTTATTCATTTAAATTATTTCCAAGTATGATTGATATGTATAGGAAACCATTTCTTTATGCTCTGGGAAATGCAGGAGCACTGATTTAGTTGGAGAGGGAAAATTACTAATGAAGAGAGCCAATGCATAGGAAACATGCCACATAGCCCATGGGAACCCCATTTAAAGCACTCTCACATTTGGGGGGAAATGCAGAAACTAAAAACCAAACTTGGAATTACTGTTATTTTAACAACACTCATTTGTTGTGTATTTGGGAGCTCCAAATTTCTGGTAACTATGTGTCCTCAGGAATATTTAGAAAACTAGAAGAAAAATAGCCCTAAGTATTTCCTTCTTTAATAACAATATAGGAATATTTAACATCTTGCCCCTACCACACATATATCAAATTCATCTAGGGGAAGCTTTGGGTAACTTTTCTTTGGCGTTCTTAAAATGGCGATTATTTTTATTGTGGTGAAACCTAAAGTTTCAACCTTATACTGCTAAATATAATAAAGAAAATATAAACTATACTTCACTTACTAGTTTATCAATCACTTCCACATACTCATTTTTCATTTAATCCTCCTCAAAACTGGATTCACAAACTAGTTTTACTGTCCCCATTTAGCAAAGACATCAGTTCTTAGAAATATTATTTAAATTACCTACATAAGTATTAAAATGTGATACAATACTCTTGTCTTCTGACTGTAGATAACTTGAACTTCTTAAAATAACCTAATTCTGTATCATGAATTAAAATCAAGAGAATAGAATCTGGCCTGAAATCTTCATGGGACATTAGGTAAATGAGTTTCTCCATGTTTACTCTACACATCCTCTCCAAGGTGTGAAAGCGAGCATATATATGGCGATTCAAAAAGTCTTTGGAAGTTTTCCGGAAACATAGCACTCTTCTGAGAAACAATAAAAACTGCATACCCAGGTCCAGGTTAAATTTACTTTATGTTTGTCACGGAAAGATACGTCCTAAGGCTGGTTCACAAAGTCTGTCTGCCCTATGCCATGCTCTCCTTCCCCCTGTACCTTCATGCTTCTACTTCAGTGAATACAAAATCTTGGATAGGAATGTGGAATTGATTACTTCATGCTTTAGATGATTAACTATCCTGTCATGTACTATTTGCTTAACAGTTCTATCTCTTAATGCATTTTTGCATTTCTATGTTACTGATTTTTTAAGATATATTATTTTGACAACATAGGTTTTTCACAAGGTTATTTGAATAGCCATCTGATATGATAGGAAAGAAGGTCTCACACCAGGGGTATTTCTTTTGTTTTTTAATAATTGATTATACTGGTTGTGAACAATTCCAGAAACTAAGAGACTATAATATGGCCAAAATAATTGATTTGCCATTTCAAAATCTAAACATCCCTGGAATTTCTTATTTCTGTACAAATGTAACACTCTTAATAACATTTGAATCTGATGATGAAAATTATAATGAGAATATTCATTTCCTATGCAGCGGGCTCATATAATTTCCTATGGGTTCATGGACTTTGACCATGCTATCTTCCTTTTATGTCTTATTGTTCCTATTTTTAATATGCACTTTCAAAAATTATTTTGCCTAAGCCATTGCCTTTTTTGAATACCAGCGTTAACTCCACGTTTTTAGAAAATAGGACAACTGATGCAGATTTAGAATTAAGAACCACAGATATAAAAAGGCCTACTTAATATTCTGCTCACATTCTGCAAAAAAAAAATATATATATATATGTATGTATATATATATATATATATCACAGTAAAGCTACAAAGGCACATCAATAGTACTGAATTTGAATTTTGGAAAAATCTTTAACAAAGTCTTTAGTTTTCTTTTTGAATAAAATTAACATGTCTACTGACAGAGAAAAATAAACTCAATGAAGTAAATAGATAATAATGATGAAAAGGATATGCTTGTCAAAACATGAACTCTAACGATTATTTTGCACAATTACCATCACTTTGATATCCTTTAAATAATAATTTCTCATCATCTTTTCAAATAAGACCATGAATTTCAATATGATGGATCAGACAATTAGTGCATCTAAACTAAACCCTGCATGTGGTAGGAGCCAGTGGGCTGTTTAAGGGAAAGGCTAAATAAATTGCACCTATGCACTGCTATACACAGCGTGTGATACTGTTCCTGACTTAATCAGATGATATGCTCATGCCTAGCAGCATCTAATTACAATTTTAATGACCCTATCCTTCATAGCTAACATACAGTGGCCACTTAAAGACGGAGCAGATAGATATGCTTTATAACCTCATATCTGGACAGTTGGTATGTGTATTTAGAATTTCTTTATTATACATATATATGTAAAAATTTTTATGCATCTATCATAAAAAAAATTATGACTTTGCTTAGAGCATGAGAGCATTTCTGAAACACAAAGGCAAAAATTACATTTTTTTTTGTAAAATAATGAAGATGCTGTTAGAATTCTACTGAAACAAATGATTTATTTTTCTATTTCTTAGTCCCCTGAAAAAAAGAGTGTACAAATATGTTAAAGAATAAAGAACATATTGCTTAGATTTTATTTAAAGAAACTATTAGCGAAATCTATTTAAGCACAGGATTAAAAACTAAAAGATGCTATCATTTATTCATAGGTTCTTTATATTAAATGCCTTAATGTTAATGCCTATTATTTCAGCAGATATTCTAAGATTTAGACATGTTGAATATCCTATTTTATAGTGGTTAGTGATATTAATAAGTAGAGCTTTGAGTCTCTCAAAATTATTCTGGGTAAGATTCAGTGACAATTTGTAACATAGTATATAATTAATTTTATTTTAATCTATTTCTGTGCCTTCTGATAAATCTTGCTTTTTTTTATTTAATTACTGCCTACATCCAAATAAAAATGTTTTGCATGCATTATTTATTAATTTTATAAAATGTCCATGAATTCTAGTATTTTATTCTTGTTTTTCAGAGGAAGACACTTGACAAGCTCTAGAAGATGATTCGAAGTTAAATAGTGAGTCATGTATGGATGAACTGCATCACTTTATCCATGAAAGTGTTCTTTTTATGTTAATAATTAATGTAAAATGCAATGCATGTTACTTTCTTTCATATGAAAATTTGTATCCTTATTAAATTAGGTAAACATAAGAGTTGATCATCAAGATAGAATTATATGTTAGTGCATCTGTGTTTCTGCAACATAAATCTCTACAACATGTTTACTAATACAGTAAAAGGAATAAAATGTAATACTAAACATTTGTACACATATTGTTTAATATTATCTTCCAAAGACTACCTTTCAAAGAGTACAATTATAAACTTTTAGGGACTGGAGAGTTCTCTCCAAAAGAGGCAATTATAAGCTGAAATTGCTGTATAGGTTAGAGTTAATAAGGGAAAACAGGAAAGTAAATGAGAGGAAAATCATTTCAGATGGAAAAAGCTATATTTTTGTGTTGTTGATAAGAGCATAGAAGTTCAATAACTTAGTACTTGAAGGAATGAAACAAAAGCGAAATACAGGAGCATAAAAATCACGGTGGTTCAAGATGAGGCAGGAAGCCAGACTAAGAAAATTCCTATAAGTGTAGCAAACATTATACCTGTATCACAGTGGCAATATGAAGCCTTAAAAGAGTTTGTACAGGAAGCCCATCTGACATTTAATTGAAAAGTGTGTTCTACTTGCTCTCTACAAGGTGGACTGGAGCTGAGCAAATATGGATGCAATGAACTACTGAGACAGTGATGTAGGTAAGTGATCATGATACCTCAAACATTTTACTAATCTGTTTGAATAAAGCAACATTTCCCAAACTTTAGTGAGCATCAGAGGACTAGTAAAAACACAAATTACACATCATAAGAACCAGAGTTTCTGATTCAGACAATCTGGAATGAATTCTGGGAGTTTGTGTTTCTTACTTATTCCTAGGTGATGCTACTGCTGCTGTTGCTTCAAGTATGACACTTTGAGAAACACTAGCTCAAAAATAAAATGTACACTGCCTTCAACTCACTACTAACTTGATAAGGTACACAAACCCTTATTTGGTTTTTCAGTTTTAGTAAATAAAAAAATATAAGGCTCCCAGCTAAATTTGAATTTTGGATAAACAACAAATAAAATTTTAATGTATGTTCCACACAATATGTGGATGTACTTATACTAAAAATATATTGTTGGCTATTAAAATTCAAATCTAACTGGGAATCCTGTGTTTTATCTTTCAGCCCTGCAGCCCTGATAGACCAGTGACGGAATGTTCTGTAAAATATACTCAGAAGTGTACTTTATTAAGAACTGCTAGACACCTTCCAAAATGGATGACTTTATTCCTCCCAGATCAATATGCAAGCATTCTCCTTGCTCTACAACCTCACTGATGCTTGGTATCACCAAGCCAGTATTCAAAGACTTCTGAATTTTTATGAGGCTTCTCTATTTTTATCCTAAACATTTAAACATAAAATTTACAAGTAGACATCAACTTAACATTTTTTTCATAAATCATTGACCTTTCATTTTAAATATATAATTGCATTTAAACATTAAATATAAGATGTTTGTCCTCTAACGTATAATAAATAATTGAACCCAACACTCATCTATACATAACATTAGAAATGAAAACTTTAAATTATACTTGAAATGTTCTGTGCATCTTTTCTATCGGCATTATCTCCTGTCTCTCCCCTACATCAAAAGATAACCTCTGTCTTATCTTCCAGGCTTATTTAATTTCTTCTATCTTTAAAAGATGAATATATATTTTCCTATTTGTGACTAAGGTTTAAATACAGAGCTGTATTTATCTATTATCCTTATGTTTTATAACTCAACCTTTTTAGAAACGAATGTCTATTAATATGTGTAGCTTTCCATCATTCACAGTGCTTCATTACATACCCTTGTATGTACTATTGATTGCTTTTCTGCTTGATTAACTGAGATGCCTTTAGGATTCCCCATATTGTTTACTGGGATGAACAACATTATTAGAAGCATTTTTGTAGATGTCCCTTTGTGAGCACATGAAGAAGTTTCTCTAAAGTACGTGTGAAGAAGTGGTATTGCTTGACAATGAGGTGTGTAACTTTAGTATTTTCAAATTGCTCTCCAAAGGGAAGTTAAAACATTTTTTGTTATTGATTTCTAGTTAGATTCTAGTTAGATTCTATTTCTAATGTAGTTAGAAAATTTACTTTGCATAATTTTAAATAATGTTACATTTGATTAACTTTGTTTTATGACTATCAGATATTCTATTTTGGGAAGTGTTCCATGTGTACTTGAAATGCATGTACATTCTGTTCATTTAGTGTTGAGTGTAGATTTGCCCATTTTTCTAGTCTATCAATTTTTGCTTTATGTATTTTGTTGCTATGTTTTTGAGTATATGTATATTTAATCAACATAGATTTCTCTTGATTAGTATTTGTTGCTATATATTTTTTCATTTTTTTCTTTTACCCTGTCTACATCATTATATTCAGGGTTTTTGTATGTGTGTAGATATTGTTCATATATTTACCTTAGGAAATATAATGTACATTATTATTTTACAGTCTAGTATTATACTGTGAAAATAAAGTATTTCCTCTTCAAGGAAATATAAGTAACATATCATAATATTTGTTACTTTTTCGTCAACCCATTCTGTTGTAGTTGTAATAGCTTTAAATCTACTTAAAATCCCACCAGGCAATGTTTTAATTTTTCCTTTCCTTTTGATAATCATACGCATGTGAAAGAAGTTACATAGGAGTATTATACCTAGCCAGAGGTTTACTATTTCTCCAATTGTCTTTTGATATAATTTATTTTAGTATAAGCAAACCCAATGACATTAAAGTTTTATAAAAATTTTGTGGACTTCAAGAAATTCTTAAGATTGTATAGGTTTGTTTTCCTTCTAAATCTTTTGCAGATTAACTTATTGCCTGTTAAAATATGCTAGAAAAAATATTAGATGATTCATTCTTGCCCAATTTTTCTAGAAATATTATCTCCATCATATATTGGCATCCCATATAATGGTTTATTCATGTTCCATTTCTTTGACTCTTGATCAAAGTCTTACAACCCTATGCTAACATTAGGCATTATACTTCCATAACGAATACTGATATATTACGGGAAAAATTCCAAACTTGACTACCTCTACAGGATTCTTTAGGATTTTTGGCCCATAGTCTTCATGTTATCTTAGAATCATGTTTAAAATGTATTTTAAAAATCAATAAACTTCTAGTAAAAGTTCAGCAATTTTGGAGATTAATCTTAATTTAATTGATTTTTTTAATTATCATCTAATTTTATCTAAGAGTATAACATACATTCCCATTAACTTAGAATTTTTTGACTTTCAATCATTTCATTTTACTGTGTATATACACAGAAAGTCTATATATGTGTGTGTATATACATCCTATAAGTATATACCACTGTGTATATACTGTATATACACAGTAAAATGAAATGATTGAAAGTCTATATATATGTGTGTGTGTGTGTATATATATAGCCTATATTGGTGTTACATTTGAAGACAGTATCTTTTAACTACACTTTTTGTAGTTTGCAAGTATACTCTCATTTTTTTCTGGGCAATTGTCTTGGATATTTATTTTAACCTTTTCTTAAAAAATGATTCATTTTTCTTCTTGGTTCTTACACATTCCACTTTCTTTTTCAATGACAGTAGCTAGGACCTCCACTGTAATGTTGATTTTGATTAGAAGTACTGATAGCAGGTGTGCTCCTCTTGCTTTTGACTTTAATGGGGATTCTTCTAATGGTGTAGAATTACAAGTGTATGCCATGTGTAGATAGAACTTATCAAATTCAGAATGTTACTATCTGGCTAAAATATATTTAATTATAAATATATGTGTGTGTGTATAATATTGCATATTATTATATATTATCAAGATTTTTGAAGGACCTCAGGGTTTACCCCACTTGTTTTGATACTGATTCAGGTACAATGGCAGAAGGCATGATAATCTCCGGTCAAGGCAAAGGACTTTATTTCTTAAGACAGAGCTAACAGTATGAGCATTTGGGTATTTCCACTGGTCCTCTTTGTTCTCAAGTCCCACTGGGTGGCATGAGGGGTCCAGATGAATGTTAAGGAAGCAGTGGGTTTGTATCTCAGTTCAGGAGTGCAGGGAAGGGTAAGGGCCTAGCTCTTTTTTGTAAAATGGCAAACCTTATAGAAAGTATAAAAAAAAATAATAAAAGTATTTTCCCTTTTTTCTTTCTGTCAATGTATTACACTCTAATATAGATCAATTATAAATAATGTTTGTTGAGAAATTTTATCCTGCTCTTTGTTTAGCAATATTGTTCTGAAAGGATAATATCTATTCACAAGTATGAAAGAAGTATGAATTTATAATATAGCAAATATTTTACAAGTTTATTATATTTGATAGACTGTCTGCCCTAACCAATGTTTGCATTTATTATCTATCTAATTTACAGAATTATTTGATGAGAGCTTTCTTTCAGTTGGTTCAGATAAAAAAGCTTAATAATCGGGTTATATGAAACTGCATTCACTAGAAAATACGAGAATATTTTAGCTTTGAGGTTTCATGAATCATAAGTTAACTGTATGAAAGAACTGTTCCTAAGTTTTCAGAGCTCCATTCATATATGCTATAGCTATACAAGTCTTGATCATCTTGTGGATTTCTACACTAGCTTAACTTGGAATATCCAAAAATAAAATTTAAAAAGAAAAACAAAATTTATGAACTCATTCATTTTATTGTTCTGGGGCTTGACAAAACCATTTCATAGTATTTCAATGGAATGTATAATGACCTATAATATTCAAGCCACTTTATGTATTCATAGTACTAATTGCAACCGGATATGGACAACATTAACAGAAATAAGAAAAATAATGAGGTTAGATATTAACCCAAGCTCTTCCCAAATTATAAAATCTTTTATAGTTACAACCAGCATAAGACTTACGGTAAACACTCCTGAGTCTCCCCTGATGTTTGCTGAATAAAGTAAATGCCTTAGAAAATCTATGTGTTTTTCATCTGTTTGCAGAAACACACACACACACACACACACACACACACACACACACACACACACACACACACAGTACACAGAGACAGGAAGATATTATGGGCAGTCTGAGAATTATCCCAAGTTCAAGAATTATCCCAATAATAAATAGATCCACTGGCTTATACATATGGGCACAACAAAACACACAGTAATTATATGCTACATTTTCATAGCATTCACAGGACTTTTTAAAGATTGTACTCATTAAAAGCAACCCTCCAGTTGTGTATTCAGGTGAGTTAAGGCTGTGTACTAATCTCTTTTTATAAAAACTTTCCCAAAAGGACAATTTGCTTTACATCTCGGCATTGTTCTGAATACAGTGCAGAAGAAATAGCATTGTGGGGAGTACCAGCTCAGCACAAGTAGGGGAAAAAGCAGAAAGAGGGGATGGCCCTCAAGTCAGGAGCAGTAAAGTGACCACAAAGTCAACATTTAGTCAAGTATCCCATGGGAGCTTTCTCAGTCATGGGAAATAGTGATCTCAGTCTGATCTCGACCTCTCCAAACACCCGCCTCGTGGCTATCACAGAGCATTAAAATACCAGACACTACTGCAACTCTTTGCTTCTCTAGAGTGTCAGAAATACAGTTAGGTGACAGATTTTGAGGGCTGCTTAAGCTATGGTAAGGCATTTACTCTCACAAAATATTTTATATGGATGATAAAGTTTCATTACTCTAGCTCTACTAATATCCCAGAACTCCCATTCTCCCTCACTTTAGGAGGACAGAAGTGTGAAATCAAGGTGTCAGGAAACTGGTTCCTTCTGGAGGCTCTCAGGGAGAAACCATCCCGATGGTATCCCTACCCAATTTCTCCTAGTTTCTGGTGGTCGCTTGAAATCCTCGGTGTTCCCAGGCATTCCTTGGTTTGTGGTACCATGATTCCAGACCCTGCTACCATTTTCACATGGCCTTCCTCTATGTGAGTTTCTCTGTATACTCTCCTCTTACTAGAACACTGGTATATTAGTCTGTCCTCACAGTGCTATGAAGAAATACCCAAGACTGGGTAATTTATAAAGAAAAAAGGTTTAATTGACTCAGAGTTTCACATGGTTGGAGAAGCCCCAGGAAACTTACAATCACGGCAGAAGGCACCACCTCACGGGGCAGCAGGGGAGAGAATGAGTGCGGAGCAAAGGGGGAAGTGCCTTATAAAACCATCAGATCTCGTGAGAACTCATTCACTATCATGAGAATAGCATGGGGGAAACTGCCCCCATGATTCAATTATCTCCACCTGGTCCCACCCTTAACACATGGGGATTATTATTATACAATTAAAGGTGAGATTTTCGTAGGGACACAGCCAAACCACATCAACTAGTAATTGGATTTAGAACCACCGTAATCTAGTATAACCTCACCTTAGCTAACGACGTTGGCAAAGACCTATTCCCAGTCACATTCTGGCATGCATTTGGGGATGGAGACAGTTGAATGGCCCTATTCAACCTACTACACTAGCCAAAGGTGAATAAGCACAATTTCCTTCCCAGGGTCCACTCTGGTATGCAGGAATCGTCTACCTGAACCCCTGCGGGGTTCTCTGCATGATCTGCTTTCAGAAAACTCAGGGATCTCTGGAGGTGTTTCTAGTTGAGAGCTAAACACAATCCAATACGCCTGTAATCCCAGCACTTTGGGAGGCCGAGGCGGGCGGATCACAAGGTCAGGAGATCAAGACCACGGTGAAACCCCGTCTCTACTAAAAATACAAAAAATTAGCCGGGCGCGGTGGCGGGCGCCTGTAGTCCCAGCTACTCAGGAGGCTGAGGCAGGAGAATGGCGTAAACCCAGGAGGCGGAGCTTGCAGTGAGCCGAGATCGCGCCACTGCACTCCAGCCTGGGCGACAGAGCAAGACTCCGTCTCAAAAAAAAACAACAACAAAAAAACAATCCCCAGAAACTACAGCATACATAGGTCAGACTCTTGCCATGTTCTGCTCTTTAGAGCACTGAGGCGCCAATATTTCTCAACTTCATCCAGTATTCAGACAAGGAAAAGGAAAGGATCTCTCCTCTTGAAAAGCACCAACACTCTGTAAATGGTAAGGAAAGGAGAGAAAATACACAGCATTCAGACAACTCCCTGCAAAGAATTTCTCTCTCTTGAGGTTTTTCTACCTGTTCCCCCCTCATGTGACTTTAAGTTATGCTTAGAAGTGAAGTGCAGTTTTTTCAGTTTCCTCTTAATACATGTTGCACAAATGAGACCTTGGCAACTCTTCCTAGAAGGTGTAATAAATTGACAACCTTTGTTTCAGACTCAGGCCTCAGTCAAGGTTGAGACAACTAAAAAAGTTTCATTTAGCATCTGGGTACAGAAGAATTAAAGTCATAATAATAAATTCTTGCTCATTTTTTATCATACCCAACTTGGGAAGCTTTCAGTTTATGCGAGTAATGTATTCCCAACCCAAGTATAAAACAACAACAACATAAATGTGTCCTAAAATGAATGTAGACTGCATTGTAAGGAATAAGAATGTTATAATATAAATTGATACAAATTCAATTTGTTATAAACATGTTAAGGTGTTACATGTTATCCACAGTGACTTGACAATGGTAGTAAGATCATTGTAGGCCATTTTAAAGACCAGGAATCAAAGAATTGCATGCTTCCCCAAAGACTAAGTAAAAATGGATAATTGGCTAATATAATTGTAAAGAATTTTAAACATTTTCCCAATTATAAAATGCGTTCAAGTTATTATAATAGTTCTAAAATATATAGAAACAAAGTGATTGCATCAGAGAAAATCATTTTGATATATGTAGTTCTATATTAATATACTTTTTTTAAAAGTATAATGTTTTATAAAGTTACTTTTTACATGAGATTAGTTATACTATTCATGGATTTGAAAATCTGTTTTTTTGACATATACATTTAGTTTCAATATTTTCCTGTGTTAGATCTTTTTTTCTGTATTTTTTTTTATTTCTTATAGGAATTTTTAAAAATACACCAAAAGAGGGAGATTGGTATATTAAACTCGCATGTGTCTGGTATCCAGCCTATGCAATTAGTAACAGCATTTGTATAGGCTTCTTTCATTTATTGTCCTCCCAATATTTGTTGATTAGTGTATTTGTTTCTGAGTACTATAAAGTAAATATTAAATATATATTATTTCATCTATAAATGCTTCAGTATGCATTTGTAGTAGTGAGGACCTTTTGAAAATATTACTCCAATAACGTAAGCACACAAAACCAAACTAAAAATAATCTCCTAATGTTATTTGTTACTTCAACAGTAATCTCAAACATGTATTTTTATGATAGGATTGTTCAAATGAAGATCTGGAAAGGGTGACCAAGAATTTGGTTGATGTTTCTTAAGTTACTTTTAATCTTTTAGAAGTTTATACTTCTATACTTTTTAATACCATTTATTTGTAAAAACCCTAAATTGGTCTTTGGGACATAGAATTTTTCACAATCTAGATTTAGCTGATTGGATCCTTATGGTGTCATTTAGCAAGCACCTCTCCCTGCTGTATTTCCTGTAAACTAATATTTTTATCCAACTGTTTAGTTAGTCAATTTTTTTTATAGGCAAAGCTATATCGCAGTTAATGTTGTGTTCTTCCCATTGAATCATATGAGATTAAAACAATGTTTGGCTTATTCATAGTTGCATTGCTTGC
Organism: Macaca mulatta; assembly: GCF_049350105.2. Taxonomy (NCBI): domain Eukaryota; kingdom Metazoa; phylum Chordata; class Mammalia; order Primates; family Cercopithecidae; genus Macaca; species Macaca mulatta. The sequence goes on along the minus strand of NC_133409.1, from coordinate 91,066,455 downwards.
AATTGTTGCCCAGTATTTATAAGGTTGTAGCATGTTTTCCATTCCTTTTAAAATATAATCTTTTATCATTGATATTCAGAAACTAGATCATACTTCATGGAATTTGATAATTTATAGTATAAACAATATTTTCTAAAAATAATTTCCTCATTAAACTATGAACAGATAACCAAACTTAAGATAAAGTCTGTAGGGCTTTCTTTCCTTTAGAAATTTCTCTACTCCTAGTCACCCTCAATTTAAGATACAGAAAAGTCTAGGATCCAGCTCCAACCTCTTTGAAGTAGAGTAGGTGTGGGCGGAATAACATAACTTCAGAGTGACTCAAGATATTGACATTTATTATTGTTCGTCCAAACTTTGAAACAATTGTGTGGATATACGTATTACGGGGAGCTGTAATAGAGTGCTATAGACACATATCGTATAAATACAATCCCTACATTTATAAGTGCATGGTTATAAAAGATGTTGTAGAGTTTCCTTTCCTATATAAATATTATACTACATTCTACAATTATTGCTATTTGGAACTTTCTTCTTTAGATAGAACAATCAAGAGAAAAGGTAATTGGTATCTTTGTGATATCTGTCCCTTAGTGGCTAAGAAAGCTTCATAATCTTAAGGTGCAATGTCAGAGATTATTGTATACTAGGCCTGAACTGGAGAAAAATGACTGCTTCATGTTCTAAAAGCATATTTAAGTGAATACTTTCCGTGGGATGCCACTAATTTTTTTTTCCAGTAGATGACAAAATAGCTCAGTAAGAAGTGTCATCTGCATAAAACAAATGTAAATGATTCTGTGTTTTGGTCATGGATCTTTATTGACTTGTGTGCTTCCAAGACTAACACATTTTCTCAATCTTTCCTTGTATTCTGCTTCTCTTAATCTCTCCCTACTCTGCTTTTCTCTGAAAATCAGCTTTATGCTAAGTCAGTCAGGAAACATGACCTCTGACAGCTTTCAAACAGCTTTACCATGAGAGAAAGGCTAACTGATTAAAATGTAAAATCTCACCAAACTTTATAAGAAAAAAAGGAAGGGCCATAAAAAACAAGAACTCCTTAGGCATAATTCTGGCAATATATGTGCAAGATCTATATTCTCAAACCTACAAAACATGGATGAAGAAACTCAAAACGCTAAATCGCTAGAAAAGTATACTATGTATGTGGATGTGAAGATAACAACATTGTTATGATATTGTTTCTCTTATATTGATTGATTCTAGTGAAAATCTCAGCAATAATTTTTCTAGATAATAAGCTGATTTTTTAAATATATTGAAAGACAAAGAAATCAGAATATTTTAAATCTTTTTGACAAAGAAGAACAAAGTTGAAAAATCCACACTACCTGATTTCAATAACTAATATAAAATTACTGTAATCCCAGCAGTGTGATGTTGGTGAAAAGATGAGCACATTAAATAAATGGAATGTAAGTTAATTCAGAATAGACACACAGAAATGGACTCATTTGAGCTTTGCAAAAATAAACAAAGCCAATTTAATAGAAAAAAAATTTTTTCAACAAATGGTGCTTGAAAAATTGAACACCATATAAAAAATCAATCTCAAACTACACCTCATACTTTATTCACAAATACGTCAAATGGGTTATATACTTAAATCTAAAGTGTAAATTGATTAAATTGGTAAAAGAAAACATGGAAAAAATCTTTATAACCCTGGATTAAACAATGTTTACTTTAAATGCAATACTAAAAGCACAATCCATAAGATAACAAGTAGGATTTAACTAAAATTAAAAACTTCTGATCTGCAAAATTCCTCTGATTAGATGAAAAGATAAGCTGCACACAGGGAGAAAATGTGTGCACATTAAGTATCCCACAAAATAACTTTGTATGCAGGCTACATAAGGAACTCTCCAAACTCAACAGTAAGAAAGTGACCTAATTTTTAAAATGGACAAAAGATTTAAACAGATACTTCAGCAAAGAGATATACAGATAGTAAATAAGTAGCTGGAAAGATGCTCCAACTCATCAGTCATTAGGGAAAGGCAAATTAAAGTCACAATGAGGTACCACTACGTCCATATTAAAATGGCTTAAACCTAACAAACTGACAATACCAAATATTGCTGTATTACCAGTTAAGTCTCAGATACACTTTTTCTTCATTATCTAATCTGAAATCAGTATCAATTTTCACATCCATAAAAATGTGGCTGCTAATTAATGCTTGTCCTCACTTGCTTATTGTGCTGTTATGAAAAACAAATGCAAAATATGTAGAAACCATTTTGTAAAATACAAAGTAATTTACTAATGTAATGAAAAATTATTATTGTGGAATTTCAGTGAAGATTTGAGAAAAGATTCAAAATGCAAATTCTTAAAGCAGGGTAATAATTTTTAACTAAGTATATTGCTAACTTATTTTTAGGCAGAATTATTGAGAAAATCATAAAAAGCAGCATTATGAATTATTACAATGATACAAATTTATTTTTAGGCAAATTAATTGAGAAAACCATAAAAAGCATCATTATGAATTAATTATTACAATGATACAAATTCTAGTAATTGCTTTGTGATCATATAATTATTGGCCCACAGTATCAAGAAAAGTTGCTAACCAGAACTAATGACACAAACATTCACTTTGAATGCACACACTACCTCTATTATAATATTTAAGGCAAACTGTCATATTAATTAATTATTTCAGTGCGTGCCTTCAAAATGGACTTAATTATAATAAAAATGTTTATTCTGCAAATATTTTCCTTTTTTCTTTGCATCTGTATCTGATCCCTCACTATAGAGTGCACTGATAATGCATCGAGTTATAATGCTCTACAAAGAAAAGATAAAAAGAAATAAAATAACTCCCAATCTAAAGAAAAAATTAAAATGTCAACAGTCCCTTGGTGACAGTTTTAAATGAGTCTTTAAAAGAAGCTTATTTTGGAAAGCCTTCTGGTCACCCCCAATTACTATGGTTGCCTTGGTTGTGACAGCTGGTGTGTAATCTTTGATTACACTGTCATTAAAATGTCTTTTATACCTTTTTTAATGCCGTCAACACACCATTTGCTTTTCAAATCACACCCTAAAGTGGGTGGATCATGGGCATTGAGGTATCTATGAAGTTTCTAAGCCTTTTTCACACTTTTAGGAGCTCGTAAATTCAGACACAATATGGGAATCTGATGCTGCTCCAGCTCTCATACACTAAATTTATCCTATTTTTTTTTTAACTTCTACTAACTCTTTTGATCTTTTTCTCCTACCCTCTGTATCAACAGAAAAAAAAATATTCATTTCATTAAAGTTCATCAATGTAACTTGTTGGGAATTTTAATAATGAAGTCAGGACTGAGGTGCAGTCCCCAAGCACATCAATTATAGCTTCTTGGGGGTAAAAATCCACATTGTTTCATAGCCTTAGACGCCTTCTTTAACCCAGTCAATCAGCTTGAAAATTTGCACCATGAGGTAAAGGAGCATGTAGATTCATCTCTATGGAGAGAATACTTAATGAAGAATCAGAAATTATTTTTTTAATTATTTTTTTCTCATACTGATCATGTGGTTTCAGAAATAAATTCAGATAACTTCACTGAGCCCAATTTCTTTGAACATACAATGTGAGAAATAATTACTCTTTTTCCTTTTTGGAGTAGTTTTGATCGTTTAAAAAAAAAATACAATGCTTGAGGACATGTTACAACCCAGAAATTACTGTAATGTAATACGGCTGGTCCTCAACTTATGATGGAATCATGTCACAATAAACCCATTATAATTTGAACAAATGTTTAACACCCCTAAACTATCACACATCATAGCTTAACCTAGTCTAAATTTAATATACTCCAAATACTACATTAGTCTACAGTTGAGCAAAATTATCTGGCAACACAGTACACTATAGATTACTAGTAATTTATCCTTGCGATCAAGTGGCTGACTGGGAGCTGCCCAGCATGGCAGGGGGGTATCATGACTGTCTACTGAATGCCTATCACTGTCACACCACCCTAAAGTCAAAAAATTCTAAATGGAATCATCATTAGTTAGGGAACGTCTGTACATTGTTGATGGTAGTGGTACCTCTACAGGTAAATCTGTCAGAACAACGATCACCATGACTGGCCATACGATCCTAAAAAGAAATATTTCTTTAGGACATTTCATCATTGTACAACATCATACATCATAGACCATATGAGCACAGATTAAACGGTATAGCCTACACCTAGGCAATATGGTTGCTCCTAGGCTACAAATCTGTACAGCGTGTTGCCATACAGAATATTGTAGGAGGCCTGGCATGGTGGCTCACTCCTATAATACCAGCACTTTGGGAGGCTGAAGTGGGTGGATCACCTGAAGTCAGGAGTTCGAGACCAGCCTGGCCCACATGGTGAAACACTGTCTCTACTAAAAATATAAAAACTAGCCAGGCGTGGTGGTGGGTGCTTGTAATCCCAGCTACACTTGGGAGGCTGAGGCAGGAGAATTGCTTGAACCCAGGAGACGGAGGTTGTAGTAAGTCCACACAGTGCCACTGTACTCCAGCCTCAGTGACAGAGTGAGACTCTGTCTCAAAAAAAAAAAAAAAAAAAAAAAAAAAAAAAAAAAAAGTAGGCAATTGTAACACAGTGGTAAGTATTTATAAACATAAACGATCTATGCATAGATATGATACAGAAAAAATGAAGTATAAAGATAAAAACATGGTACACCTGAGCCATGTTTTAGAGCACTTACCAGAAATGAAGCTTGCAGGGCTGGATGTAGCTCTGGGTAGTCAGTGAGTGAGTGGTGAGTGACTATGAAGATTTGTGACAGTAAGTACTCTATTATAGGCTTTAACAACACAACATACTTGGGCTACACTAAAATTATAAAAAAAAGTTTACTATTTTTCAATATTAAATTAATCAGCTTATTGTAAATATTTTTGCTTATAAACTTTTGATTTTTAACTCTTTAACTCTTATAGTAACAGCTTAAAACACAAACACATTTTATAGCTGCACAAAAGCATTTTTTCCTCTATATCCTGATGCTATACACTTTTACAATATTTTACAATATTTTATTTTTTACTTTTTAGACATTTTTGTTAACAACAAACATGCACATACACTGGTCTAGGCCTGCATAAAGTCAGAAACATCAGTATCACCGTCTTCCACACCTCGTGTTAAACTGGAAGGCCTCCAGGGACAATAACAAGGATGGAGCTATCATCTTCTGTGATAATGAAGCCTTCTTTTGGAATACCTCTGGAACAACCTGCCTATGGCGGTTTTGCAGTTAATTTTTTTTGTGAGTACAAGAAGTGCACTGTAAATTAATGATAAAAGTACAGCATGGTAAACAAGCCAGTAACATAGTGGATTATTATGATTATCATGTACTGTATATAATTGTATGTATTACACCTTTATAAAACTGGCAGAACTGTAAGTTTGTTTATACCAGAATCACCACAAACATGTGAGTACTGTGTTTCAATATGATGTCATAATGGCTATATTGTCACTAGTCAATAACATTTTTCAGCTCCATTTATCTTACAAGACCACCTTTGTATATATGATCTGTCATTGACCAAAACATTGTTATGGAGCACATTAGTGTACTTTATAGGAATCACCAGTTTACTAGGTTATATACTCCATTTCTTAGTTTAGACTCAGTAGCTTACTTTTCTGCGATTTCTAGTCTCCTTTTGAGAATGGGAAACTTTCCAATCATCAAGTGCTTATTGCTTTTAAGTTATATCCTTGTCAATATCTCTGCTATTTCACACTGTATTTTCTCCACACCTCATCATAGAGCACTCAACCAGTTCCAGTGATTTATTGCTGGTGAATTTCTAAAGCTGCATCATGAATTTCTTCATAGAGCCTTCACTGTCTGTTAAATCCACACTTATTTTCCATAAAAACCTCATTTGGAATTGGAATTTTCTCGATATTACTTAAAGTCTCATGTAAAATACCAAAATTTTGTACTAGTTCTCTTTTTTACATATTAGATATTGGGAGGCCTGTCATTATGAATACAACTTCCTCTTAAGAATATATTGGTTCTGAGATAAGTTCTCTTCCTCAACCCTATTCTGAATAATGAAAAAGCTATGATTTGTTCCTAATAAAATGATACGATTTTCTGGTAATAAATGTGTTAAAAATAATTCTAGAAAAATTTGAATTCTGGAAATCTTGTCATCTACAATTAATTTTAAATTTATGAAAGATTCTGAACTAGACATCATAATAAACATAATAAATTAAAATTATACTTGCTTTCAAACAGCTTGTTCTCTTACTAATAAAATAATTTAAGTATGCATATTACAACTAACCAATATCAGAGAAAAGACTAAACACTAAATAAGACTAAATGGGACACACTGAGAGTCCCAAATGAAATTTGGGACTGGAGCGTACCACTGACATTTTCCTGGTTTCCAAGACAAGAATGTCCTTAATGTTGTAATATCTAAATGTTAAGAAATAAGTGTTATAGAGAGTGACCAATACTTAGCTAAATTTATTACTCTTTTAAACAGCACTGTTATACAGTTCTCTTATTGATTGAAGCCAAGATAATTCTAACTTAAGAAATAGAATTGTATGGGCTTGAGAGGGACTTTTAAAAAACATAAATTTTAACATGTAGGAGTGTGATTGTTTCAGACTGAACCAAGTAGCATTTGGAAAACCAGCCAAACTCACAAATCTCCTGAAGGTCCGTTTGCTATATGGTGGAGAATCTAAAGATCTCTATGTGATGAAAAGTGCATAGTTCATGCAAGGAAAGGAGTAATGGCTCCTTCTCTTTGAGTTTGTAAAGCTTTGACCATTTCAGCAATATAAAAGGGTTGCAGAATAACTCTCTAGGGGCATGTGATGAGTTGGTGCATACTGACCATATCATAATAGAAAACGAGATAATTACATGAATAATATAAAAATGTGTAAGGAAGAATGAGGGAGAAAATCCTGTCTTAGGTGAAGCTATACCTTCAAGAACAGCACAATCTCCATCTCCTACATGGGTTTGTTCATTCATGACCACAGTCAATGGATTATCATAACTGAATGTGTACCTCTAACAGTTACATGAGTGTGTGCATTTTCTTTTGGAATCAAAAGATGCTTAAAATTGTATTATGGGTTTGTTACTTGTTCTATCATGTCTTTTATTCTATATCAATGTTATTCTCTTAATTCTTTGCTCAGAAATTATCTAATCCAGAAAATAGGCTGTTAAATGCCACTCCTTTGTGCTACTAATATACTTTCAGTTGCAGCACTCAGTATATATATTGGCTAAGTTACCTGGGGCTTACACTTTTGATGGTGAATGTAAGCAAGCACTCCTCTGCTTAGCACAAAAGGCAACCTTATCTCTTTCTAGCTTACACCTTATTTCTCTAGGTCCTTTTCTTTTCACCATCCTGGCTTTGAGATGCCTAAGTATTTCTACACCCTTTGGCCTTTCTTCCATGTTCTTAGCTCACTACCAGTGAGAAACATTTGATTTAGCCTGCGTTTTAAATGAATAATTATGATTGTTAATATGTTATCACCACTCACAGATGTGTGTATATAAATATTTAAGTGTTTTTCTTATTTTTACTGGATATCTCTTATACAAAAAGTCTTCCTTTTTAAAATACATTGAATCTCTAAAATCTAAACTATACTTCACTCACAGGTTGATATGAAAAAGTTTATGTGTAAAGTGTAAGTCTTGGTTCACCTAAAAAAGCTATGTTAATAAAAATATCCCTGACTTCACCTACATAATTAACAATACACAATATTCGCCCTTAGTAGATATGATGGCTTGGTTTTGAAAACACATTTCTCCCAGAATCAGCTCAACACTTTTCTTGATCATCGACTGTTTTCTTGACCATGTATCAAATGATATGTGAACACAGGCTTTTTTTTCTTCAGAATAAGCATGCTCTATTTTTGCCTAAGAGTTCTCATCATATTACTCAAAGCTGCTGAACCACTTTCTTCATCTAAACTACCAAATGCATTAATAAGATAGAAAGAAAATGAGCTGAGCATGCAGCGAATAATGAACTTGGGCCTAAAGATGGAATAAATATTTTAGCATATGAGCATATTTCTGTAAAGCGTTTGATTAAGGGATAATTCTTAATAAATGTCCCAAGTTCCCAGATGTTATAAACAGCATCTATACAGGGTGGTATCTACATTTTTGCATCCTTTTATTCTTAAATCATTCATCTATAGATTCTTTCAACATTACTTTTTGGAAACCCTGTCTTACCGAATTAAAAATTACTCCCTGGTTCTTGTTTCAATATAGTTTGTACGATTGTTTTCTCTGGGGATTGTGACACTAGTGTTTACTTCATACTTACCAAAACACCCTCTTTTATGATTCTGCAATAACTCATAATATTGCAGTCACTCATATTTAGGCTTCTCAGCGGGCTCCTTTTTCTGTGCACTTCTTTAAATGATGAAGTGCCCCAGTTTGGGTTCTCCACCCTTTAATCACTTCATGCACACTCTTTTTGTGATCTTGTTACCACATAAGGCTTCCCTGTTCACCTGCATGATTATGACTATTGCAAATTTCCCCAGGAACCCAGATCCACAGATCCAGTTGTAGACCATGTATTGCTGCCCAGCCACCCAGCTGCCCAGAGGCATCTTAAACCCAATATGCCCACATCAGAGCTCATCAATCTTTGAATTGCTGCAACAAACTCCCTGCCAAAATAAATATCTCATAAGGAATAAATAATTTGATGCTTTTGAGTTCTCTGTTGTATTATAGGCCAAATGTAGGAAAATATATTTTTAAAAGTTTATTTTAGCATGTGTCAACATTTTCTTATTCTTTTTCTGTTTCCCCTGACCTTTCCTCCAGGCCATATGTGGCTCCATAGTGGTGTAAATTTCATATTAAAATACATGTATGTATATATGTATGTAGTCATCTGGATTACCAAATCATCCTGAGATTTTTGGTTGACAGCACGTTGCTTAGAAAAAAATATTAAATTTTCATATGCTATGTTCCAAGGGGGCTCAGATATTGATGATAAATGCCCAGCAGGCTTCTAAGCTCAAGAGAAACCCAACTGGTATAGTATTGCTTTTACCTACAGGAGACAGTAGGGTAGAGAAAGTGACAGTTTTGACATTCTAGGTAAGGGCTGTTTTCTCTTGGAAAGCTTGATGTGGACATCAGTGTCTTACGTGGAGAGAATATATTTTTATACAGTATAAAACTGGTCCCTGGTCCTTCTCTGGAGATTTCTAAAGCCCACAAGTATACAAAGTATCCCATATGATTTAGGGCTTAAATGGATCAAAGTTCAGTGTGATTAGGAGTGAGAAGGTATAATTTCCCCTTCCCAGTTCACTCTTAGAGGTTGGAAATAGGCCTAGACATTCTCCTTGCCTTTATGTTGTGTAGCATGACAGTTAGTGGAGCATTCGGTGTCACAGTTGAGCTAAGGAAGCATGTCAGCCAAACAATCTCACTGACAACTTCCATGAGATACTAATAGAACTAAGAGGACACAGTAGAGCCTGCTAAGGACCTCCAACACAAACAAACTTTGCTGAAGCTCAGAACGCCCATGAGAAACACCAATACTTCCATTCTACATTGCTCCGTGCCCTCATCAATATCCTCATTCTATGCTTGTAGAGTGCTTTAGATGAACTGATTTGCTAATAAATATTTCAAAATAAAATATATAAACAGAATTTCCACCAAAATTTTTATTATATAAGGAATACAGGAATTTAAGATGCTGTGACTGGAGATAGGAAATTAAACTGATTCTTTTCTTTAGCATTAATTTTGTGGCAAGCAATACACTCAGCATCTTACATGTAATAAATTGTTTAATTCTATAAAATAAATATTACTATTGCAATTTATTAGATGAGAAAGTGATTTTCAAATTGCTGAACTAATTTGTCCTAGATCTCACAAAAAGTTATTGGCCAGAGACAAACCTATGTCTGTCTTTCTAAGCAATTGAAATGCTTTTGTTATGATATGCTTCAGCAAGAAGAACATTTTCATCACAGGACCTTTTTATGCATTACATTGTGGGTTTTCTTATCCACCAATTTAGAAAATTGCCATTACTTTTAAGACCCATTCTCATGACATCTTAGTATTCCTGGATTAGAAATGCATATATTTTAAGGATTTCTATATTTTGATTATGTGCTATTTTAACAAATTTTTAAATATATACATTCTCAATACATGTGCATCTACTTATTTATAAGTTATATGTAATAATGATTTAACACTAGCTACACAAGCCATATCATGTTGTAAGTGTACTTTATAAGTATTAACTTATAAATAAAACTTCATAAGTATTAACTCATTTAATCATTGCATTATCCATGAAGCAGTTACAGGTACTATTATCATTCCTACTTTAAAAATAAGGCACAGAAAAGTAACTTTGCCAAACTGCCTTATTTAGTAAGGGATGGAGGGAGGATTTAGACCTAAGCGGCCAGGCTCCAGGGGCATATCTTTGACCACTTTAAAACAGTATTACCTCTTTGTATTTTTCTATGATAATTTTGTATGAATATTATAAAATGTGTAAAACATAGAAAATTAAAAATGGTAAAATGTAAATAAATATGAAAACACCTTTGTTACATTTTATAAACCTGAATGGATCATCTTATACACCCCCTTTGGAAAATACTGGTTTGTTTTCTAAATGATAGATCTCATCTTTACTTTACTAACAGTGATGTTATCTTCAGATATATTTTGGGAAGACGATTATATTCTTTAACAAAACAAGCAAGAGAAGAATAGGAGTTTTATTTCCTCAAAAGTTTTTGTTGACTAGACCCCAAAGATCAACTTTGGAATAAGAAAGAAGAGAACATATGGAAATCAGTAGCAAACTATCAAAAGAATGATATCACGGAAGCAGTAAGCAGAGTTTAAAAACCATCTGTGTTTTATCTGATATATCTATCTAATAAACATGGTTTTTAGGAGATCAGTTGGGTTTGCAGGAATGATTGTATCTTCATTGTCTAACTGATTAGAAAAAGTATCCTCACTTTCTGAAGAAAAGTTTTACCATTAGAAACAGAAACTTAAAAAAGAAAAAGGACTACTTAAATATTTGTCTGTGTTAAATGCAATAAGCCATAGCATCATATATCCAGAAAAGATTGTTTCATTTAGTTTAATGAAATTCATACCCAAATATACACTTTTATATAATAAACTAGTGGATTCCTGCTATTTGTCCAATTTTTGCTTTTGGCAAAAATGTGAGTTTTAGCTTCATTGCACATTTCCCTGTGAGTTTTCCCAGCCGCAAGTAGACAGGTAATTCATATGTCTCAGTGGGGGTGTTTTGGAGCATGTTTCATGTGCAATTTCAGAGAAAAGGAGGCAAATGAGATAAGCATGAGAGATCCCAGGAGCTAACTCTTCCTAGGCAGAAGCTCCATTTAAAAGGCATAACATTATAATAAAAATTAAAAATGCACAAAGTGCATAGAAACAATGTTTGTGGTTAGAGAAAGAGAAACTTGATTTAATCAATCATTTTCATAAGAATTATATTATTTATTGTAGAAACGACAGTGAATCATTTTGGTGGCGGAATTTAGCTAGTAGGCAAACGTCAACATGGAATTGCCAATTTAAATCAACCTCAGTTCCAATATCCTTCATCCTGAAAACAGTTTAAACCAAAGTAATAAACAAACAGAAGGGAGACTATTGAGTTATAAATACTTTGACTCAGCGGATTAAGAATACTTAAAATCTACCCTCCAAAGATGTAGAGTATGTGTATTTTCCTACTCTTTGAAAAATCACTTTTATGCAGTTTTGTTTGTTTATAATCATATCGAAATGTCTAAACATAAGAGTTACTCTGAAGAGGACCACCCTGTAAAATTTGTGCATTTTCCAGATTTTTATAAAATAACTTGAAATTTAAATCTACTCAGCACATTTTCAAATATACCTAAGCACACAAGGTTTAACATAAAATTATATTTTCCTTGGAAAGGCTCAGAAGTCACTATCTCCCAGAAAAGAAAGATCTACTAAGAAGAAGTGTAATTATTAACAAGTGAATATTTTAAATTTAATATATATTATGGTGAATAGTGTGAATCTAATTTTCAAGAAAACTCAGAATCTACCCTATTCAATTAAATATATCTCCATGTTAACCACTCCCCTAGCCAAACTGAATATATTCCCACTGTGTCAGTAAATGTTACATTTTGTCAGAGAAAAAATAATACTAAAATCATATTATGATCTTCTGTCAAGCCAAGACCCCAACGCTTACACTTTTTTATATTTTGAATTGAGAGTTACAATATTTCTATTCAATTCAGAAGGATAAACTCTGGAAACTTTCCGATCACACAAAATATTTACTTCTCCCAGTTGTAGATAACATAAAACAAGAAAATATGAATTAGAACTTGATCTGCTCTTTAGCCCTTATGACAGTTAAAGGCAATATTTCATATAAAAATGTTTTTACTCAGAATTTTCATGGAATAAGTATAATATTTACAATGTTTTCAAAAATAAAAGCAACCCTAAATGTGGGATATGTATATATAAAATGTAATCTAAATATTTCTTAGGACCTACTACATTGAGGGCTTTGAGGAGAGTTTCAACGTTTGGATCCTCTCCACAAAAGAAGGCACATTTGCTTTGATTCTGTGTTTCATATATAATTTTCCAAACTCTATTTGCATATTGAGGCATTCAAAGTTGAAAACCCTTAATTGGCTTATTTTAAGGAGTACAGGGTCAATCCCCAATGCTGTGACATTACATTATAAATGCCTTGATTAATGCAAAAAATCTTCCTTCTTGTGTTTCCTTTTTGTGCTTCGAACTGTCATATATACCTTTGAATTTACTATCTTCTGACAGAAATTTAATGCATTATTAATATAAAAATCCAACAGAAGACAAGCCCCATTTAGGTTACAAATATTTATCACATGTTTAATAAGTGCAAGGCAATATTTAAAAGCACTAGAATCACTTAGGCATGGCATGATGCCTTATTAAGTAACCTTTATGTACTCCTAGTTCAATAAATATTGGTTGCAAACATACTTTTGTGTATTTTCTAGAGCATAGCCACTCTTACCTAGCAAATGTTCTGACTTTGGAAATACAGAGAAACTATGTTTTCCGCCCTGAATCTAAACAGATTTTTTTCTAATTGCTTCCAAATGTAACCTAGTTTTGGCTGTTCAAATGCCTTATTTTTGTTTTAATCTAGTTACTTGCATTTTAAATACAGCAATTTTACCCCTAAATTCTACCTTAGTACAATTATATTTATAGTGCGATAAATTTACAATAGGACTGCTAATATTTCATTATTGTTAAATCTCTTTTCAGATATCATCACTTTACCATTTTCCTATTCTTATACCTTTTATTTTTCTTCTTTCAGGTTAGAAGAGTTAGAGAGATACTAGTAAATAGGGCCCCTTGCCTATAAAAACAATTTATATCACCACAAATTGGTATGTGCAATACTTAGAAAGAAGTACCACATTGAAAAACAGGAGCAGTTTGCTGCTAAGCTACACTTCTGGAACCAGCCTGACTACAGTGCTCCGGGAAAAACCCATCTCTGGATCCCAGAACTTTCAGGGATATCTAGTCACCTCCACAAGCAGAGGGAGTCTGGTGTGAGGTAGAGGTTTCCAGAGCACCCTGAAGGGTCCAAGTCAGGACATGAGAAGACTTGCTCTGACCATTTTGTCTGTAATCACAGATCCGGAACAACAGAAGGGAACTTAAAAATGTTTCAGAAAGCCCACTAAGGCGCAGGAATCCACCGAGAACAGGGGCCTGGAATACAGGCACAGCTCACTAGATTATACTTTTATGGAAGCCACCACCTTTCTCTTTCTATTTAGTCACTTTAACAACCTCCTTTCATTTAAAATACAGTTAGTTAAGTGACTAAATCACAAGAATATAGTTCTCTAACTTCTCTGCTCTTTCATCATTGTAATTAGTACCGAACAGCTTTTATTTTAACTTGAGTATTAGCTCTGAACTTCAGGTCAAAGAGGTTTTTTCCCTAAAGCACTGAAATATAATATGAACAGATGGGAAGTGAGAAATTTTTAACAAAGTTAAAATATATTTCTTATAACTGTACTGCTTTTATTAACCTTACATATTTCCCTTCTTTGAAAATATTCCAAAATATTCATGGATGACCCTGAGCTTCAATTGTCACAGAGCTAATTTTAGCAAAAATTATGAAATATTAGTTATTAAAACCACCCATATTAAGTATAATACATGCTCAGACACTCTAGTAGGTGTTTGGATAGCAAATGACTTTCATTTTCATAGCTCATTGTACTCTTTCGACAACCACCTGTCTTTATTAATTGATCTCCTCTTTTACCAAATATTTAGTGCTTCTCACATGCCACACACTGATCTAAATCCTGGATACATATCACAATACAAAATAGAGAAATAAATCATGCACACTCACTTCTATTGTAGCTCATTTGACCTACCTTACCCATACCCAAAGTCTTCTAAACTAACCAAAGTCAATTTTGCTTCCTAAGTTCAAATCTCCTCATTTTACCAGATGGACTCTCTCCATGCCTTCTCCCATCCACATGGGCCTCATTTCTCTGTTTTCTTACCTTGTCATGAAGCTTATCTATATTTGGTCAGAAATTCTTATCCTGGAAAACCTCTTATTTAGTATATCTATTAAGGTATTTTGTTGTCTCATCTTTCTAGTATCATGTATTTATTTTAATCTTGACCTCCTGAAGATACCTTTACTGAAATTCTTGCTCAACCTAGAGGAGTGATGTCTATCATGTCATACTGTACAGATCATCACAGTTAAGAAAGAAAGTAAATTAATGGAAAACTACCAAAAATGCTGGTTGTGTTCTAAAGGGGCCTCGTAGCTGCCCTCATGTAAGGTTTAACTTTGTCTAAGGTCTAAGCCCTGAATCTTTTCTGAAGGAGTGGCACTTAGAGAAGAAGCACGTCAGTTTTCTTATGTTTGCATTCTGTTGCCTTTTTTATTCTCTTGTATATTAAATTGATATTTTCTACGAATAACTTAAATGCTATATAAAACATTCAAGTTACAGTTAAATGAATTTTAAAAAAGATATATACCATTACAGGTAAATCTTCCCATACCCCTTGACCTAGGCAACCCCTGATTTTCTTTCTATCATTACATATTAAATGTATCTTTGCTAGAGTTTTATAAAAGTAGTACTTTTTAAATGTTTTGCTTCTTTATTTCAGCATGTTTTTGAGATTAATTCATTCGTATTATATGTATCAACAGTATGTTCTTTCGTATCACTAAATGATAAATACAGCTAAATGTATAATACATTATTTATTCATTCATTTGTTGATGAACTTGCGGGTTAATTCCAGTTTGGGTTTATCGAAATAAAGTTGGTATGGCATTTCTATTCAAGTCCCTGTTTAGGCTTATCTGAGAATAGAATTGCTGCCAATATACAATAAATGAATATCTAACTATTTAAGATAATATCAGACTCTTTTCCAAGTATTTTACGTTCCTGAAAGCAATGTATGATAATTTGATATTGCTCCATATTCTGGTCAACAATTGGTATTAACAATTTTTTATGAGTTTTAATCATTAATATTTGTTTAAAATCTTGTGGTTTTATTCTTCAACTTGAGAACTTGATATTGAGTATTTCATCCTGCACTTATTGACCACTCATATATTTCCTTGAACAAAAAGATTTGTAAATAATACAAATATTAAATTGTTAATAACACATTTATAGAAATACAAATAAGTGTATATATGTAATTTGTAGATAATACAGTTGTAATACAATATATGTATGATATTTACAAATCAATGTTAAGCACTCCATATATATGGACTTGTGTGCATATACATATATTATATGTAAGTTCTTTATAGATATATAGACTGTATTTTCTCCCATTCTGCAGCTTTTCCTTTAATTTTTAAATGATGTACTTTTAAAGCAAAAATGTCTTTGATTAAATACAATTTATCTATTTTTAAAATGGCTTGCACATTTTGTGCTCTAAGAAACTCTATCAAAGTTTACAAAATTTATCCGTGTTTTTTTTAGAGAATATATTATTTTAGCTTAGAGGTTTAAGTCTGAGATCTATTTCAAATGATCTGAGGTAGTCGTAAAGCTATTTTTAAAATTTTTTCCATTTGGATATCACCTAACTGCATCTGCACCATTTGTTCAAAAGACTGTCTCCCCAACTCTCTTGTAAATATAGTTTACTGTTTAGAGTAGTTTTAGCTTCATGGCAAAATTGATCAGAAAGTGCTGAGAGTTGCTGTAGATGGCCTGTCCCCCCTCTCTGCCCCCTTCTCCACTATCAACCTTCCAAACTAGGGTGACATATTTGTTACAATTGATGAAAATACATCATTACCATCTAAAGTCCATAGTTCACATTAGGGTTTACTCTTGGTGTTACGCATCATGTAAAATGAAATGTATCCACATCTACATTATCATAAAAAGTAGTTTCACTGCTGTGAAAATCCTCTGTGCATCACCTATTCCTATCTCCCCACTAGCTATTAGCAACCACAGATATTTTTACTGTCTTCATAGTTTTGCCTTTTCCAGAATGTCATAAAGTTTCAGTCATGCAGTATGCAGTGTTTTCACTAAATAGGGGAAATTTAAGGCTTATTTTACTAAGTTGTAGTCATTTATGATCCTCCTATATTTGTTGAAGGACATCATGGCTGCTTCGAAGTTTAGCCAATTACAAATAAATCTGTTATAAACATTCCTGTGCGTGTTTTTGTGTGAACTTAAGTTATTAACTTATTTGACTAAATACCAACAAACATGATTTCTGGGTCATATGATGAGTATGTTTAGTTTTGTAAAAATGTACCAAACTGTTTTCCAAAGTGACTACAATTTGTGTTTCTGCCAGTGTCCCTGTTGCTACACATCCTCGCCAGCATTTGGTGTAGTGTTCTAGACTTTGGCCATTTTAATACATGTGTAGTGGTAGCTCATTGTTTTAATTTGTATTTCCCTAAGGCATATGATGTGGAACATCTTTTCATGTGCTTGTTTGCTATCTGTATATCTTCTTGGATGAAATGTCTATTCAGGTCTTTTGCCAATTTTTATTTGCATTGTTTACTTCTTTATTGTTGAGTTTTAATAGTTATTTGTATGTTTTGAATAACAGTCTTTTATCGGATATGTCATTTGCAAATATTTTCTTTTAATCTGTCACTTGCCTTCTCACTGTTTTCACAGTGAATTTTGCCCCGCAGAAGTTTTTAATTTTAATGAACTTTAGCTTTTCAATTCTTTCTTTCATGGATCATATACGTGGTAGTGTATCTAAAAAGTCATTGCCGGCTGCGCGCGGTGGCTCACGCCTGCAATCCCAGCACTTTGCGAGGCCTAGGTGGGCGGATCACGAGGTCGGGAGATCGAAACCATCCTGGTTAACACGGGAAACTCCGTCTCTACTAAAAATACAAAAACTTAGCCGGGCGTGGTGGCGGGCCCCTGTAGTCCCAGCTACTCCGGAGGCTGAAACAGAATGGCGTGAACCCGGGAGGCGGAGCTTGCAGTGAGCGGAGATAGCGACACTGTACTCCAGCCTGGGTGACAGAGCAAGACTCCGTCTCAAAAAAAAAAAAAAAAAAAAAAGTCCTTGCCTCATCTAGATTTTCTATTATGTAATCTGCTAGAAGTTTAACAGTTTGTGTGTTTTATATTTAGATATATGATCTAGTTTAAGTTAATTTTTTTGTCAAGTGTGCCAGGTCTGTGCCTATACACACTTTTCTTCTATTTGTGTGTGTGATGCTCCAGTTGCTCTAGCCTACTGTTGAAAAAATAATCTTTTCTTCATTGTACCATTTTTGCTCCTTTGTCAAAGATCCACTGAGATATCATGTGAATGTATTTCTGGGCTCTCTATTCTGTTCCACTGACTGAGTTGTCTATTTTTTCACCAGTAACACACTATTTGATGTATGCAGCTCAAAGTAAATTTTTAAGCCATGTAGTGTAAATACTCTGACTTTGTTCTCCTCCGTCAATATTAAGTTGCATATTCTGTGTCTTTTTGCCTCTCCATGTAGATTTTAGAATTAGCTTATTGGTATCCACAAATAACTTGCTGTTTTTTTGTTTTGTTTTGTTTTGTTTTTTTGTTTTTTTTTAATTGGGGTCTAAAGACAAAGTTGAAAAGAACTGAAATCTTAACAATATTGTCTCTTCCTATCTCTGAATAAGGAATATCTTTCCATTTTGCAGTTCTTTGATTTCTTGTATCAGAGATTTATAGTTTTCCTCATATAGATTTTTTACATATTTTATTAAATTTATTCCTAAATATTTTGTCTTTGTGAGTGTTAATGTAAATAATATGTTCTTTGTAATTTCAAACTCTACTTCTTTATTACTAGTAATAAATGATAGATTTTATATATTAATAATATCCTATAGCTTGGCTATAGTTGTTTATTAGTTACAGGAGTTCTGTTTTGTCAGTTATTCCAGATTTTTATGTATAGGATCATGTCATCTGTAAACAAAGACATTTTTATTTCTTACTTTCAATCTGTATACTTCTCATTTCTTTTTCTTCTTTCATTGAATTAATGAGGAATTCTTAAGGGATATTGAACAGGAATGGTAAGACACACCATCCTTGCCTTGTCCCTATCCTTAGTGAGAATACTTCTGATCTCTCACCATTTAACGTAATGTTTGCTGTTAGATGCTCTTTATCAGTTGAGGAAGTTTCCTTCTATTCCTTGTTTGCTGAAAATTGTCATGAAAGGATGTTGGATTTAGTGAAATCATTTTTCTGAATCTTTCATATCTATTTATATGACCATGTGATTTTTCTTCTTGAGCCTTATCAATTCAATGGATTTCATTAAATGATTTTAAAATTTGAACAAATCTTGCATACTTGGGAAAAATACCACTTTGTCATGATATAATTATTTTCATGCATTTTTGGATTAAATTTGTTAATATTTTGTTGAGGAATTTTGCTTCTACATTCATGAGATATATATATATTCTCATTATGTCTTTGCCTATTTTTCTACTTAGATAATACTCTTCTTATCAAATGTGTTAGGATGTATTCCCTCTGCTTTTATCTTCTAAATGTAGTTTTAGAGAAATGACATAATTTCTTTTCCTTAAACGTTTACAGACATCACAGGTGAATTCATAGGGCCTATGCCTTTTGTTTTGGAAGTTTCTTAATTTTTGATTCAGTATGTTAAATAAATATAGATTTATTCAGACTATCTATTTCTTCTTGTGTAAGTTTTGCAGGATTGTATCTTTATTGGCATCAGTCCATTTCAACTAGTTTAGCAAATTCGTGGTCATATATGTTCATAGTATTTTTTTAATGTCCATGGACTCTGTAGTAATATGCCCTGTTTTATTTCTAATACTAGTAATTTATGTCCTTTCTCTTTTTTCTTAATTAGTCTGCCTACAGACTTATCAATTATATTATTCTATTCAAAGAAACCAATTTGGTTTAGTTGATTTTCCCTATCGCTTTTGTTTATAATTTTTTTATTTAATGTCTGCTCAAATTTTGTTCTCTTTTTCTTCTTTTACTTTGAATTTAATTTGTTCTTTATTTCTGTTTTCCAAATGTGGTAATTAGATTATTAGTTTTAGATCTTTATTTCATAATATATGTATTCAATGTTATAAATTTATCTCTAAATACTTCTTTTGCTTCAACTGACAAAATTTGATATTGTTTTTAGTTATTATTTGATTTAAAATATTTTTTATTTTTTTGCAATTTCTACTTAGACTCATCTGTTATTTAGAAGTATATTGTTTAATTATGTATTTTAGGAATTTACAGTTATCTTGCTGTTACTGAATTCTAGTTTAATTTCACTGTGATTTGAGAGCAGACATTGTGTGATTTAAGTGGGGTCTATATTTGTGAATGTTTTATGAACTTGAAAGAACATGTATTTTTTCATTGCTGCATGAAGTAGTCTATATGTATCAATGATATCAAATATGTTAATAGTGTTGTTAAGTTCAACTATGTCCTTAGTGATTTTCTGCCTACTAGCTGTGTCCATTTCTGTTAAAAGAATATTGATGTTTCCAACTATAAGGGTGGATTCATCTATTTCTCCTTGAAAGTTCTATCAATTTTTGCTTCACATTGTTTGATGCTCTGTTATTACATGCATACATATTAAAGTTTATTATACATTTTGGGGGAATTGACCACTTTATCATTATGTAATGCCCTTCTTTATCCCTGATAGCTTTCCTTGCTCTGAAGTGTGCTCTGTCTCAAAATAATATAGTCACTTCGGCTTTCATAAGTTGGGAGAGATGTGACATTTTGATATAGGCATACAATATGTAATGATCAAACAGGTAATTGGGATATTCGTCACTTCAAACATTTTTAATGTCTTTGTCTTGAAACCATTCCAAATCTAATCTTCTAATTATTTTGAAACATAGGATAAATTAATGTTGACCAAAGTCATTCCATTGCGCTACCAAACACTAGATCTCATTCCTTCTAACTGTATTTTTGCAGCCATTAACAAACCCCTTTATATCCTCTCCTCCCCATTATTATTTCCATCTTCTGGTAATCATGGTTCTATTAATTACTTCCATGGAATCAATTGTTTTAGTTCCCACATGTGAGTGAGAACATGCAACGTATGTCTTGTGTGTTTTGTCTTATTTCACTTAACATAATGACTTCAGTTCCATGTATCTTGTTGCAAATGACAGGATCTCACTCTTTTTTGTAAGAGAATAATTTTCCATTGGGTATATATAAAATATTTTGTTTATTCATTCCTCTATTGATGGATTCTTAGATTGATTTCATATCTTCACTATTGGGAATTTTGCTGCAATAAACATGAGAAGGCAGATATCTCTCTTTGATATACTGATTTCCTTTCTTTTGAATATATATATACCCAGCAGTGGGATTGTCTCACTTCAGGATTGGTTAAGTTGTGAGCTTTTGTATCCACTTGTTCAATTTTGGTGACTGTGATTTGCCCTGTGACCTCACTTATAATATGGATCTAAGAAGAATTGCTGATTTTTGGTTTTGGTTTTTTAGTTTGTTTAGCTTTTTGTTTGTTGTTAGGACAGATTCCTTACATGCTACCCTGGAAACCAGGAAGACTTCATAGCCAAAAGTCTTACTTTTTCCACCTTTAATTATCTTAGCACCTTCGTGAAAAACTAACTGACAACATGTGTGATGAAATACGGCAATATATGGATTATCTCTTCTATTCCAATGATACATGTTTTTTCTTAGGCCAACCTTATGCGATCTTGATCAATGCAACTCTATAAAAGGCTAGAAATCAGGAAGCTCAAGGCCATCAACTTTTTGTCTGCTTATTTGAATTTTTATATAAATTTTAAAATAAGTTTATCACTTTCTACTAAGGTGGGAGACTTTTTAGTGATTTAGTCTATTTTAAGTGAAATAGGGCATTTCTTTTTTCTACTTTATCTAAATGGGTTTGGGAAATTTACACCTTACAAGGGATCTCTCCATTTTATTAATACTTCAAATACATCAAATACATTAGCAAAAAGTTTTTTATATCTTCTTAGTATTTATTTATGCCACAGGGATATGTAGTGATAACTCCTTTTTATTCTTATTATCAGTAATTTGTGTTTCTCTTTTTTGTTTTTTGTTTGTTTTGTTTTGTTTTTTGAGACTAAGGATCGCTCTTTCTCCCAGGCTGGAGTGCAGTGGCACGATCTCGGCTCACTACAAGCTCCGCCTCCCGGGTTCACGCCATTCTCCTGCCTCAGCCTCCTGAGTAACTAGGACTACAGGCGCCCACCATCACGCCCGGCTAATTTTTGTTTGTTTGTTTGTATTTTTAGTAGAGACGGAGTTTCACCATGTTAGCCAGGATGGTCTCGATCTCCTGACTTCGTGATCTGCCCGCCTCTGCCTCCCAAAGTGCCAGGATTACAGGCGTGAGCTACGGCGGCCGGCCTGTGTTTGTTAACCTAACTAGGGATTTATCCATTTTATTGATAGTTTCTAAGAAACTGCTTTTGGTTTATTATTTTATCTAATATCTTTTTCATTTTATATTTATCTCTGTTTCTGCAATTGTTATTCCTCGCCTCCTTTTATGTTGTACTTGATTTTCTTTTCTATTTTTACCTTCTAAAATTTGAAGGTTTGATTAGTAAATTGAAATTTTTCTTTGTTTAATATAAGCATGTAAATCTACAAATTTTCCTCTATAGACTGGTTTAGTTGCAGCTCAGAAATTTTGATATATGTCTTTTCTTTTTGTTTTTTTTTTGTTGTTGTTGTTGTTTTGTTTTGTTTTGAGACAGGGTCTCACTCTGTCACCCAGGCTGGAGTGCAGTGGCTCTGCAGTCTCAACCTCCCAGGCTCAGGTGATCCATCCTCTGTCAGCCTTCTGAGTAGCTACTGACTCATGTAACCATGCGGAGCTTTTGTGTGTACTTTTTTGTAGAGACAGGTTTTCACAATGTTACCCATGCTGGCCTCAAATTCCCGGGCTAAAGCAATCTGCCCACCTAGGCAGTGGGATTTGCCCACCTAGGCAAAGTAGTGGGATTACAGGCATGAGCCATGGTACCAGGCCTCATTTTCAATTATTTTGAATATTTCTAATGTATTTTGTAATTCTTTCTGTTTGACTCTTGTCTGGCTTATGTTATTGAATTTCCAGTATTGAATTTTAAACACCCAATTTTTGGGTTATTCAAATGTTTTCTTACAGATTTTTTATTTGATTTTATTGTGGTGATGTGACATATTTGATAAGACACTTCAAAGTTTATAAAGAAAGATTCCTTATGAGGCAGCTTATGGTCAATCTTGATGAATGTGTCTACAGAAAGAATGTGTCTTGTGTTTTTTTTTTCTGGAGTATTCTATAAATCTTAGTTAGGTAAATTTAATTGATAATGTTATATTTTCTATAGCTTTACTTATTTTTGCTAACTTGCCCTACCAGTTACAGAGAAAGTAGTGTTGAAATGTCTAACTATAAATGTGAACACCTCTGTCATTTTTATTTCTTGTACTTTCAAGCTCTGCTACTGGATGGATACTCATTACATATTTGCCTTATTATTAATCATCATTTGGTCCCTTTATCATTAATAAATTTTCTTTATTTATCCCTGATCTTATATTTCTACCTAAAATCCAATTGGTCTCACATCAAAACAGCCACTTCAGCTTTTTTTAAGATTCATCTTTGTATGCTATACATTTTCATTCCTTTCATTTTTCATTTGTGTATTTATATTTAAATTCAGTATGTGTAGACAGAGCATATTTGGCTCCTGCTTTTGTATTCAATTTTGAAATATCTGTCTATATTTAGAACATTTAGATTATGTATATTTATTTCTTTAGCAATGTAATAATGTTCAAATGCAATAATTTACTATATGAATTTTTGTTCTCCTTTCTCATTTGTGTTGATTTTTGTCCTCCTTTATTATCTTCTTTTGAACTAGAATATTTAATACTTTATTTTGTCTTCAACATTAACTCATGAACTCTTCCATTTAAATTTTTTTTTTAATAATACTTCTGGGTTGTTGATTATACACTTTTAATATATCACACCCTACCATCAAATTATATTATATTCTTTCACAATATATGTAAAATTTTACAGCAGTATACTTCCATTTTCTTCCCATTCTTCTGTCTTATTACCATAAAATTATATGTTATTTCTATATATGTCATAAAAGCTATAATAGTTAAATAGTTTTAAAATAAATTTAGAAATTATATGAATACATTTTATACTTATATATTTAATATTTCTGGTGCTCTTTGGTATATAGGTAAAATCACAACGTAATGTCCCTTTTATGGCTTAAAAATTTCCTTTGATATGTAATATAGTGCAAGACTGCTGGTGGCCTATAAACTTTGCTTTTCCCCTGCAAAAGTGTTTATTTTGCGTAATTTATGAAGGATACTTCTTCTAAATATAGATATTTGTGTTGTTTTTTATTCTTTTGACTTATATCATATTTGATGAGATGTCTGTGATTTTCTGATACATGTCTTTGTGTAGGCAATGTGCTTTGGGCTGATTTTCTTTTTTGTCGTTGTCTTTCAGTAGTTGATTGTGATGTGTATTAGCATGATTGGCTTTTTGTCAATCTTTGTCAGGTTGTATTTCTTAGGCATGTGGGTTTATAGTTGATTTGGAAAGTTTTAAGTCATTATATTTTTAAATAATGTTTCTGACGTTGCCTGCAGAGCATCCCAATTACACATACACTAGAATGCTTGATATATTAACTTAAGAAACAAAATTTTTCTTTTCATTTTTTTCTGTTTTGTTTTTGAATTGTTATATTGCTGTTTTCGAGTTCACCATATTTTCTTCTGTAGTATCTCAGCTACAATTAATCCTATCTACTATATTTTTCATTTTAAAGATTGTATTTTTTTATTTTTTGATGTTTCTTTGTTTATATGTTTTATGTCACTTATTATGTTTACATTTTCTATTAAATAATTGAGCATATAAGGTTTATGCATGAGAACTGCTTTAACATATTTTTGTATTTCGCATCTAATAGAATATTTTATCTTTTTTATTTTTAAAATTTTCATAGCTAATAATTTTTTTGGCTGAAGGACATAGTGATACTCCATTTCTGAGTGCTGAATGTTTGTGTTATTATAAAGAGTGTTGGAATATCTAACTATAAATGTGAACACCTCCAATCTCCCAAGCAGTTAAGAAATTACTTACAGATTGTTTTAATAATTATGACTTTATGTTGTTTGATTTTAGTTTTTATAAAATTGGTGTATATTTCCTATACTACTGCACAAGTTTAGCCTCACTACTGAAGTATAATTCTTCAACATTTTTCACATTGTGTGGCAAAACTTTAAATAATCACCTGATCTGTGTGAATTCGGGGAGTAATTATATTTCCAACTGTGACCAGTCTTGTCAATTTTCACCCTATGTATGCACAGATTGTTACTAATTGTATTGTCAAAGACTAAAGAGATATCTGTACAAATGTATGGGGCTTTTTCATTGCTCTGGAAGCTTCCCCTTCCTAGTCCTTAATCTGGAAATTTCCTCAGGATAAAAATTGGAGCAAATATATGAGAGACTTTGTTTGTTTCCCTTTTTTCTAGGATTGCTTCTTCAATGTCCGAAAGCAGTCATTTTCTATTGTTTCTCGGTTTTCAGAAGTTTGTAGTAGAAAGGTAAATCTTAAAACTGTTCTTTTTTAATGGCTAAAATTGGAAGTTCTTTGTGTCTGCCTATTTTGATAGTGATGATGATGACATAAATGATGATGGTGATTTTTATTACGATAATAAGAACTACTTTATGACTCCAGTTTTTTTTATTTGCAATATGGAAAGATGGGGCCTATGGGTGTCCTGAACTGGACAAAATATATAATAATTATTTAACATAAAATAGATTATTCCATTGACAATATATAGAAGATTTAGCTTTACACACACACTGTACTTTCTTCAAAGGTATTCTGGCTAAAGTAGAGCTTCAGAGCTCTCACCAACAAGCATGAAAATATTTCCAATGTTTTCTTGGGAGTCAGAATGTGATTATTTGCAAACAATCTGCAATGACCCATAAGAGGGTTTGGAACTTATCTGTGATATTGCAAATTCACAGCTTTGCTGTCCTGTGTAGAAAGAGCTTTCATCTGTTCACTGCTAATTTCATATAATGTACTTCTCTACCCTGGAAAGCACTAGAGGTAATGACCTGAATTATACTTCTTCAGCACTATATCACAAAGAAAAGAAACTGCTCTGAGGGCTGTACACATAGGACACACTTCACCCATTGCTAAAATGATACTTTCTTTGAACTGATACATTTCACTGTCTCCCGGCCCGCGGGATAGTCGAAGCAGGCCCTGGAGGAGGGGGTGGGAATTTGGGGAACAAGAGATACGAGAAATGGAGACAAGACAGTGCTCTGATCAAGTCTCTCTTAATGGCGGTAATGCAGTGCCTTATATACACTTGGAGGGAAAGGGGTTGGGCCAGAGGCGGAGATGATCTCATCGCAGAGGGCGTGACCAAGTAGGTATTGGTTTCTCTGGTCGAACCTCATGTTGCACCTGCGCTGTCAGGTAGTAATTTTCGCGGGCGCGGGAAAAATAGGTGAAGAAGCAGCAGGAAGAGCGCCATCTTTTATGAGGTATTAATACAGGGAAAAAAGGCAAAGATAGGGAGAAGGCGTGGGGTGGAAATGAATAGAGCTCAGGCGTTCCCAATCGTCAGCTATCATTCGCTATGGCCGGGGCGTGCAGCTCCGGACATCACTGTTGTAAAGCATCTAGTCATCATGGGACATAATGCCTGAAAAGCCCTTTTGAAAAGTAAATATAGCACTGCATTTTTATCAAGCTCACTAAATAACAATTCAACTGTAAACAACTGCTTGTTCATGGCAGCAACATAATAACCTATGTATCACTAATATATAAACTACATCCTGTTTGCTGTAGAGATTCATAGAGAAATAGTATCAACTTTAGAGACTCCAGACAATTTGAGTGCACTGGAACTTTAAGTTTTATGTTATGTAAATATACAATAACCAAAGAACCTAATGTGATGCTTGATTGGGCTGTTATTAACTGATGGTGGGAATTTTCTCCTGAGAATGCTTTGAATCCGTAGAATAACATCTCTACTTAGTTGAAGGGAAGATTGATGAACTATGGCCCCTAAGTAGCAACAGGGCAACTTGAAGATTTTCAAGTTAAATATGGCTCTGTCATTTTCTACCAACTATTAATTTAAATAATACTTGACATGCCTTATCTTAGAAATCTTATACTTTATTTTAACTTATTAGCTTACACCTTTTTTTGGCTTAAATGACTAACAAATATTATGGAATGGCCATATCTTGTTTGCTTTGGCCACATTTTGTTTGCTTTGAGAGTACATGGTTCAATAACTTTCAGATTAAATTAGCAGAAAAGTCACTAGCTGCACTCCTAGAATGTAAAGTGTTTCCCTTACTTGCCAAACAGCTAACTGTAAAATTTTTAGGACTTGTCATTTTATTTGCATTTAGGTTTTAGCATACTGTAGATTTTCATCAATCTGAAATATGACGAAGAAACTTTCATTTACACAAGCGATATGAATAAGGCAACAAAATACTATGTCATGCAGAAAATATAAGGAAAAGGGCCTGTATTCCTATTGAAAATGATTTTCGTAAGAACCTCATTAAGTTTATTTTTTTAAATTTCGTAAATTGGTTTAAACTTACTAGGAAGTCTTCTCTTTTAATAATAACAGGTATTCAAACATTTTATTTGATTTGACAGCATGCATATAAAAAAGAACCAAAAGAGTGTTGTTTTTCACTTTCTTTGACTTTTCACATTACAAAGAACTGCATTAATGCTGCATGTCATAAATTAAAGTAGTCCCTATTGCTTCTCACAATGGATCTTGCTGAAATAGTATTGCAAGCGCTTTGTAGATCAACTGATTTCAACATTATGGAAAAGGCAATTTAGACGTACCTCAATGTAAGCAAAAATGTAGAGAAAAAGTAGACAAAAGAGCCATTTATAGCATGACTGTGTGCCTTGATAACATTCAGATGTCTGCATCCATTTGCAGTTCTATTGCTAGAAATGCTAACTTGAGTGGTCTGCAACATTGAAAATATAGCTCAGCAATAAGCCATTTCCTGCAAAACAATGTATTGAAGCAAATCACCTTCCTATTCTAAGTGTCTCTATTTCATTGATATCTTACAAATAATGGCACAACAAGAGTCCTGGAAAGAGCACAATGCTCACAGAAACTGAGTACTCCACAGAGGACAGGAATGGTGAGTGAAAGACAAGTCCTCACTTGTATGTACTTTCTTTTATACTCACTGGCACACCCCCAGACTTTCCCCTTACTGCCTAGGCCCAGGCACCATATTTTTATATAACATTTGAAAGATACAATTGAGATTACCATGGAAAAAGGCACAAATCAATGAGAAAATGAATTTATCTGGGACAAACTCACAGTTTTCCCTGTGCTCCTATATTGTAAGACGTATGCTTCCCTTTGCCTTCTATTTTAAGAAAAATGAAAACCACAATTTTTTTTTACCATTTATATAGTGCCATATGATACTATGCCTCAGTAGGACAGGTAGGGAGTAGACAGAAGTGACCTGATTGGTTATAATAATGTAAAAATTAGACAGGGAATAAGCTTGTCTCTTTCCTGCACTTTGGCAAAAGTAGAGTCATGTTTGAAATAGAGAACTAACAATTTAACAGTTTAACACCATGTAATTTTCTTACTATGTAAAAATGCCCAAAGACTCATGAGAACAGCATTTATATCTTTCAATTAAGTTAGTATCTAAATATCATAATTATTCTATTTGCTACTTCTTTAAGTAGCATCTGTTTGGTCAGTATATATTTAATACATGTATATTTAAGAGATATATTTTAAAATAGTGCTCCCCAGAACATACTTTTTTATATTTCTATTTGGGTGTGGGAGGTAGCAACTGAGTGGTGGATGGTGATACCAAATTTGCTGTTCATGTCTATAAACCTACTTTGTTGCTGTAGAACTAGGGAAGTTTTGCTATAACTTGTCTTTTCTACCCTTCTATAGCTACTCATGGGAAGAACCCTAAGTAGTTTGAAAGAAATAGGATTTGTAAACTTATATTAGAGAGAGTGAATCCAGGCCTAGAAGAGTCTTGAAGCATTATCCCAAATACCAAATACAATTCCATGCTTAGATTTGGATTGAGATTATACAAGACCACGTTCCCACACGAAGAGTTATATTGGTCTGATTGACTTCTCTGGTTTCCATCCTTCTTCTTTCAAAGCAAGTTTATTGAAATCAAAGTCCATTTTTCTTTTACCAGTTATCTACTAGCACCTAGGAGTAAATCAATACATGTTTTAATTAAAGTATAAAGAAATTAACAAATCAATTGCCTGTTTTGCCTTCCAAGGTTATAGGTAGATTCTTTGTCGTTCTGGGATGAGTAGGTTCTATTGTTTATATAACAGTTCTATGTGGAGATGAGCAGTCTATATTCCTATTATATCTCATGTCAAAGCTGCTCTTGCTTTGGAAGATATATAGGGGATCTAAAATTCTCCAGATCATACAGGAAAATAAAGTCTTATCAAAAGCAGCTAATTTGCTTGCAATATAACAATTTTCTGTAGAAAAAATCAATATGATTTGAAGCTGAGTTTTTTGTACACCTCAAAGCAGGAAGGTACCACTCTACTATATGCTCCTTGTAACCTTCATACAATATCACCTGCTATGTTGTAACTCAGCAGGAAACAAAACACCAAAGATACCTCTGTGGCACTATACATTACTAGAAGCTAATGACAAAAGATTTCAGAAAAACAGATGAAATATTACAATACGGCTGAAAGTGTACCCCTCTTACATTGATTCTCTACTGCTAATGATAGTTTCAGAAATCATGAAAAGCAGGAAGCATTTATTTCTGAATTATGATTTTATTTTTAAACACATTGTGAAACAATACAGAAGTATTAGTAGGTGATAAACACAATTTGATAGGGATGAAGTTTACAAATGGAATAATTATAAACAGAGATACATCAAAAAATGGAAGCATGACCATCTTGCGGCAATATTGAAGAATTAACTAAATTAAATGTGTTACTGGAAGAGTTTGAATGGCTGCCTCTTGGAAACCACAGGACCAAGGAGTCCATTTTTCAATCTAAGGTTCCATTCAGTCCCTTACCTGTTCCTTTCGTCAGTTAAATTCCAAATATCTATGAACATAACTACTCCTCTCACTATATTATAAATTTCCAATGTACAGTGAGCCTGTCTTACTCATCTTTGTATCTTCTAGTGTCCTTGAAGGATACAAATCACATAGCAGTTTCTCTATACGTGCTAATCGTACAATCCTAAAAGATGACACATAATACATACATATCTTATTTAAATAAGTCATTCCCAGAAAAGGAAAACAAAAAAAATGAATGCCCTCTTAAGGCACTTTTATCCTTAAAGAATTATGGTTTTCCAGCTGCATCCATGTCCCCACAAAGGACACAATCTCGTCCTTTTTTAGCTGGAAACCATCATTCTTAGCAAACTATCACAAGAACAGAAAACCAAACACCGCATGTTCTCACTCATAGGTGGGAACTGAACAATGAGATCACTTGGACTCGGGAAGGGGAACATCACACACCGGGGCCTATCATGGGGAGGGGGGAGGGGGGAGGGATTGCATTGGGAGTTATACCTGATGTAAATGACAAGTTGATGGGTGCTGACGAGTTGATGGGTGCAGCACAGCAACATGGCACAAGTATACATATGTAACAAACCTGCACGTTATGCACATGTACCCTAGAACTTAAAGTATAATAATAATAAAGAAAGAAAGAAAGAATTATGGTTTTATATACTGTACTTCTTCTCATGAGAATATTTCCCAATTTCTTAACTAATAACCACACCAAGTTCAGAGTTTTCCTGGCCGTATTTTTCATGAGATCAACGATTCAATCTTGGCTAACACTGCCAAAACATCAATATAGCATAATATTGGATACTTCCCAAATTTAAACAATCTAGCAGATTAAAGGAGCTTGGTTACAGAAATGAAAATATTATGTCATTGGAATTCAAAAGCAGATATAGCCTCATGCTGTTTGGTTTGCACCAGCATAATTACATTTAAATAATGTAAAAAAAAAGTCTCCTTAATGGAAGATCTATTCCTACTCAGAAATAAGTTGTGTCCTCCTGTCTAAAGCATGCTAATATGTCATTACTCTAACAAGCTTACATTGCCTGTAGATAGGCATATGTGGACAAAATGTGAAGGACTTTAAGTCTGTTTTCTGCTTTATGATTAGGTCATACTAAGTATTATGATTCACTGTTCTTTAGATCTACAATTAGTTTCAGCCAGGTTCACAAGGGATTGAGTTTTGTTCTTTAGTCAAACACCAACATATTAGAAAAATGTAGTCATAAAGATAATAGGGATAAAGAGTCACTTCTTTTAGTCACTAATAAACTGAACCAAATAAACTATTCACTAATAATTGGTAATAAGATTTAGAAAAACAATTCTGCAATTTTAATGAGGAATCGATTTTATTTTATAGAAAAAGCCTTTGATGAATCAGCTGCATTCCATCAAATTTCTTAGGTTGGAGCAATGAAAATATGCATTTGTACAATTACAAATGAAACTGAACCTGCCTACACAGCCAGCATAGACAGTTCAGGAACATCAATCTGCTTCACCATAGGAAAACCCTTTGAGGACTAATGCAGACATCTTGAATGAAGGCAAATTTAATAGTAAGCTATTGCTAACATAAACATGCTATCAGACATATAACTATATTCATATATAACTTCATAAATATATGT
The DNA here is from genome assembly GCF_049350105.2 of Macaca mulatta. Taxonomy (NCBI): domain Eukaryota; kingdom Metazoa; phylum Chordata; class Mammalia; order Primates; family Cercopithecidae; genus Macaca; species Macaca mulatta. Next base: position 91,034,820 of record NC_133409.1, on the reverse strand, counting down.
CTTCCACCTATCCAAATTGTGCCAGTGTATTAGTCTATTTTGTATTGCTATAAAGGAATACCCAAGGCTAGGAAATTTATAAAGAAAGCAGGTTTATTCTGGCTCATGGTTCTGCAGACTGTAGAAGAAATATGGCATCAGAGTGACTTCTGATGAGGCCTCAGGAAGTTGTTAGTCATGGCAGAAGGGAAACAGGAGGAAGCATGTCACTTGGCAAGAGAGGGAGCAAAAAAGAGAAGAAAGTGGCACACTCTCTTAAATATCCATCTCGCCTGTGAACTAATGGAGAGAGAACTCATTGCTGTAAAGACAGCACAAGGCATTCATGAGGAATCCACCCCCATCACCTAGACACCACCCACTAGGCTCACCTCCAACATTTGAGATCAAATGTCAACATGATATTTGGAGGAGACACATATACAAACCATATCAACCAATGTCTATAAAATTCCAAGAAGAATCACGTTACATTTAATCCAAGAATAAGTTGAAAGTTAACCAGGTTAATTATTACATATACCAATTGTGAAAAAAAATCCTGAAAAAGTAGCCTATTAAAAAAAGAAGCTAAAACAAATGGTTGAAAATTAAAATTAAGTTAAATTTTTTTGCCAACTGAGATAAATCACATATAAATTAATAATTACACTTTTGAAATAATAACTATAATAAAATTTTTAAAAATACTTTAAGTGATATAAACTGACATAATATTAACGTTATTTAAAACTGAGCTATCAATAAGTTCTCCCTTTCCTTCAGGATCATCATTATGATCAAACATGAAATATATATATATATATATATATATATATATATATATATATATGGTATATGGCTACACACAATAAGGAATAAATTAGCCTACAGTCTATATTGTGAGATATATACTTTCATTAGTATAGTTTACTTAAATGTCATTCATTTGTTCTTATTTATAAAAGGGGAGCAAAGTCCTCTATATTCTGAATCTATCTAAATTTTAACTTTTATGATTTTAAGGTTTAGTTGTAAGTTTATTGCAGATACTATGCTAATATGTGGAACAGATATTGATGAACTGATGTGTGTTGTCTTAAGACAACATCATCACTCTATTATAATTTATTTCACCTAAAATGTCCGTTCTCTGAGATAAGCACGTTAATTCACCCTTAAACTCATTTTTAAAAATAGGTTTAAGTTCACTTTGAGAATAAAGTTCTTAAATAAGAACACTACTTTCAGAAATTATATGTAGGCATGGGCATATGCAGTATAACTTAACTTTTAGGGAACATCAATCTAAAAATGCAATAGACTTTTCTTAAGAAGTGATTATGAGTGAAAAAATGAGGAAAACTCTGCATGGGATTTCAAAGCTGCAGTAGCCGCTCTCACCACATATATATTTGCACCTATGTTCATCTATATGAAGGAAGCAGAGAGAAGGACAAGATAAGTTTCCCATTCTTACATTCAAGGTATAAAAGGGAAACCAATGATTACTAACCAACTGAAAAATTACGAAAGAACATGCATATGCACAGAAGAATATTGAACATTCTAATAAAGTAGGTTGTAGTGATGGTGTTTTTTTTTTCTCTTTTATGTTGAAACCATGTAATTGCCAATGCAAAATGGAAAACTGGCAATAAAAGCATCCATTTACATGAGAAATTGCTCAGTGCCCCCACACATACTGCTTTTCGTGCACAATACAAAATAGTTCCATTTTCAGTTGAACATATGCTAAGTGTTTAAGCTCAAAGATGATTTAGACAAAATGGAAAAGATTTTTTAAACATTTATTTTACACTTTATGGGATTCATTTAGATTGGCAGATGTTCTAGGATCCAACGAAAAGTAACTTAACTAGCTAGTGAAAATGACAATGCTTGAAAAGACAGCAAGAGGGAGAAAAAAAAATCTGTCACCTTGTGGCATTCAGTATCAGAAAGCATATAAATAAGTAAATAAGTAATAAATACATAAATAAAAATACAGGGAAATCTAATAGTTAAAATACTGAGGACTTCCAAATTATTTTAGGTACCTGCAGCAAATGATGTATTGATTTTGCTGTTAAACTGCACAGCTGTAACCAACACATTACACATGGAAGATAAAAGCAATGACTAAAAGCACCTTATTTCATCTGTCACACCTGAGGCACTGCCTTCTTCAGACCTTTAGTGTATTAGCACAGAAAATCAATTAGGTAAAGAGCTAAACAAATGAAGGGAAAATAAAAAAGGCCTCATTCACAAAGTGTCAGGGATGTCAACAAGCTCAGGAGACTTCAGTAAACTATGTGATATCTTCAAATAAACCATAACTACTTTTTCTGAACTTTTGAAAGTCAGAAATTATGTATTGTATAATCCTCTAAGCCTATTTTGGCAGGTTCTCAGCCATTAAACAACACATGAAAACACAAAATTGCTTATGGACAAAAATGAGCCACCTATAAAGTACACATCACAGTATGTTGTTTGCTTAAAGTCTGGTATACACACGTCTCTTAAATAAGAAATATTCTGTGTCATATAAGACCAAAGAAACCCAATGTTGCTATTTTCCTAATAGATTCTCAACATGATTATGCATAGGGATCCCTATATAAAGCCCCTTGGTACTTAACATTTGTATTACCAGTACTGTTTCTATGGGCCCCCCAAATTTGCAGTGCAACTTAAGCGACTAATCTTAGCCATTGAAATAATCATTTTTATCACAACAATCAAATGATTCCTTTTTTAAGTAGACAAAGCACGGAGTATCAAATCAGCCTTAGAGATTTTACTAGATTAAAGTGGCAAGATATTAATCTTTCTTTAAGGTACTTATTATTTCCTACTAAGAAAAACCACTTCTTGAGAGGAGGTCTCATAAATTACCAGAAGGAATGTATAAAAGTCACATTTCGACACTAAAATTTAGTTTTGTGTCTAATGCTTACCCATTTTCTTGCAACTTCACCAAATATTAAAACTATTTCTTCTTTGCATCATTATTTCTTATACTACTAGTACATGGTTCATCTTACCAATTTTCAAGTCACTGCTTCTTCATTTCACTTACCCATAGCTGTTAATCTAGAATCTCATACTTCTTCTTTATTCATATTCATATTCTTTTTTAAAAAAGCATTGTGGAATTCCATACACAGAGCTCCACAAGCTCTAGCTCTATCCTGACCAAATTCTTAGTTAATCACCTTTTGCATTTGCTTGTGACCACTATCTTCTCATATTAATTACTGATGTCCAGATATCAAGACCTCTCCCATGAAGACCTGATTTTCCCACTTTTCTTACTGGTTTGCTTCTTGTTGCTCAGGTTCAATACCAGCCACTAACTCTCTACACCCTGCTTCCTCACCTGAGCTTCAAATTAACAAATATTCACTGAAGGTCTGTTATGTCTCAGACACTGTGTTGTCACTTTTTTTTTTTAAATTATACTTTAAGTTCTAGGGTACATGTGGATAACGTGCAGGTTTGTTACATATGTATACCTGTGCCATGTTGGCGTGCTGCACCCATCAACTCGTCAGCACCCATCAACTTGTCATTTACATCAGGTATAACTCCCAATGCAATCCCTCCCATTTTATGTGTGTTAAAGCATACATAATTTAGTCATTTGAGTCTCAAAACTATCTTGCAACATATTAGTTCAGTTTCACAGATGAAAAAACAAACATGGAAAAGGTAAGAAACTAGCCAATTCTCATAACTTCATTTAGTTATAATGACACTCATTAAAATCTTGCTCTTTGTGACCTTCTCCTAAAAAATGACTTTACATTTCCTTCTTTGTACATAATAATTCATCAGATCAGCTCTTTGCCATCTCGGATTTATATGAAGCCCCAAGAAGAAAAAATAGAGGAAAAAAATTTCCAATGTGCCATCAATCAAAATTTCCAACATGCCATTCACATTAGTAGACATGTGAAAGGATGATTGTGACCTTTGGGAATAAGTTTGATGGGAGACAGAGGGAAAGATAGGGAAAAAGAAGCATGAAACATAAAAACGTGAGATTAAAGAGAAAACCAAAACAGGAAAGTATGTAACATATCCTAAAAATCAGCCTGAGTTGGTGCTCCAGAAACCACCATAAAGGAAGTGTGTATTAACAAAGCATAGGATTCAAAAAGCAATTCTAACCCACTTCGTAATTTCTTTAAGGTAAAGTGTTATTTTTTTAACAAAAGTTTTATATGGAAATGTTACTTTCAATGGAGAAAACCACCAGAGCAGAACTCAATTCTTTATCAATAATCAGGATATGAATTTGAGTATATTTTGTAAAGACAAATTTTCTAAGATCGAAACAGATGTTGAAGAATACCTACTTTCAAATAACCTGTTGAGAAAATGCTAAAGGTTCTTTAAATAAAAATTTAAACCTTTTGGAGAGAGGCGAAGCAAGATGGCAAAAAAGAAAGCTCCACCAATTGTCTCCCCTCCCCACAAGGACACCAAGTTCATAACTACTACACAGAAAAAGACACATTCATAAGAACCAAAAATCAGGTGAGCACTCACGGTACCTGGTTTTAATTTCACATCGCTGAAAGAGGCACTGGTGAGATAGAAAAGAAAACCGTGAATCACTGACCACACCCCTATTCTATCCCTGGCAGTGCTGTCCTGTTACAGCAGAAAGGAAAACCATACCAAACTCAGCTGATGCCTGCCCACAGAGGGAACATTTATTTAAACCAGGCCTGATCAGAGGGGAATTGCCAATTCCTGTGGTCTAAACTTGAGTGCCCACAAACCACACCCCCGAAAGCCAAAGTACTCTCCATCTCTAAGTAAACTTAAAAGACAGTCTAGACCACAAGGACTGCAACTCTCATAGGCAACTTCTAGGGCTGAACGAGGCACAGACACAGTTGCCTGCTGAGGTAGGTGGGGGTCATGTGACCTATGAGACACCAGTTGGGGCAGCCAAGGGGGTGCTGGCATCACCCCTCCCTTAAACCCAGGTTGCACAGCTCGAGGCTCCAAAAGACAACCCTTCCTTCCACATGAGGAGAGGAGAGAAAAGAGTAGGAAGGAATTTGTCTTGCATCTAGGATGCCAGCCCAGCCACAGTAGGATAGGGCACCAATCAAAGTCATGAGGCCCCCATTCCAGGTCCCATTCCAGATATTTCCAGACACACCCTGGGCCAGAAGGGTAGCTGCTGACTTGAAAGGAACAACCTAGTCTGCCAGCATTTATTACCTACTAACTGAAGAGCCCTTGGGCCCTGAATAACCAGCAGCAATACCCAGGTACTACATCAAGGGCCTTGGTGAGCCTCTGAGACTTGCTGGCTTCAGGTGAGACTCAGCACATTACCAGCCATGGTAGTTATCGGGCATAACTCTTGCTTGAGAAAAGCAGAGGTAAAAGTAAAAGGGAAGTTTGTCTTGCACCTTAGGTACCAACATCGCCGCAAGGTGATAGAGCACCGAGCAACCTCTTGGGGTCCCTGATTCCAGGACTTGACTCTTGGATGGCATTTCTGGACCTTTTCTGAGCCAGAGGGGCACCCAATGCCCTGAAAGGTGAGTCCCAGGCCAGGCAGCATTCACCACAATCTGACTGAAGAGACCGTGGTCCTTAATGGAACATTGCTGGTGGTCTGGCAGTACTTCTTGTGGCCAGGAGTGGCAGTGGCTACAAGGTGAGACTTCTCTTCCTTTGAAAAGGGGAGGGAAGAGTGGGAAGAACTGCATCTTGTGGTTTGAGTGTAAGCTCAGCTGTAATACAGTACAATACTAGGAAGACTTCTACGTTTTTTGACTCTAGTCTCTGACTCCCAGGTAGCACTTCTGGAATGCCCTGGGGCCTGGGGGACCCTGTCAGCCTGAAGGGAAGGCTGGCAGGCTCTGCCACCTACTGATTGTAGAGCCCCAAAGCCTTAAGCAAACATAGGCAGTAGCCAGGGAGTGGTTACAGCAGGACTTGGGTGAGACATAGTGCTATGCTGGCTTCAGGTCTGACCCAGTGCAGTCATAGTGGTGGTGAGCACAGGGGTACTTGTGTCACTACACCTCCAGCCTTAGGTGGCCCAGAAAAGACAGAGACTCTGTATGTTTGGGAGAAAGGGAAGGGAACAAGACTTCCTACCTGGTAATCGAGAGAATTTCCTCCAGATCTTGTCCAAGATCATCAAGGTGGTACCTCTACAAGTCTGCAGGAACCACAGCATTGCTAAGTGTGGGATGGCCCCTAAAACAGAAACAACTTAGATCACAACACCCAAGTTCTTTCAAATATCTGGAAAGCCTTCTCAAGATGGGTGGCTACAAATAAGCCCAGGCAGTAAAAGCTACGATAAATACCTAACTCTTCAGTGCTCAGACACTAAAGAACATCTACTAGAATCAACATCATCCAGGAAAGCATGTCCTCACCAAATGAACTCAATAAAGCACCAGGGATCAATCCTGGAGAAACAGAGATATGTGACCTTTCAGATAGATCATTCAAAATAGCTGTGCTGAGGAAACTCAAAGAAATTCAAGATAACAAAGAGAAGAAATTCAGAATTCTATCAGATAAATTTAACAAAGATACTGAAGTCAGTAAAAAGAATCAAGCAGAAATTCTGGAGCTGAAAACTGCAAATGGCATATTGAAGAATACATCAGGGTCCTTTAACAGCAGAATGGATCAAGCAGAAGAAATAATTAGTGAGCTTGAAGACAGGCTATTTTAAATATACATTCAAATGAGACATAAGAAAAAGCAATAAATAATAATAAATAACACCATCAGGAGCTACAAAATAGCCTCAAAAAGGCAAATCTATAATTGCATTTGCTGTAAAGAGAAGATAAAGAAAGAGATGGGGTAGAAAGTTTATTCAAAAGAATAACAACAGAGATCTTCCCAAACCTAGAAGAAGATATCAATATCTAAGTATACGAAGGCTGGAGAGCACCAAGCAGATTTAACCCAAAAAAGACCACCTCAAGGCATTTAACAATCAAACTCCCTAAAGTCAAGGATAAAGTATCCTAGAAGCAGCAAGAGAAGAGAAACAACATACAATAAAGCTCCAATACCCCGGCAGCAGACTTTTCAGTGGAAACCTCACAGGTCAGGAAAGAGTGGAATGATATATTAAAAGTGCTGAAGAAAACAGAAGAGAACACCTGTACTCTAGAACAGTATATCTGGTGAAAATATCCTGCAAACATTAAGGAGAAATACTTTCTCAGACAAACAAAGGCTAAGAGATTTCATTAATACTAGACCTGTCCTACAAAAAATGCTAAGGAGAGTAATTCAATCACACAAAAATGATATGAATGATCAATAAATAATCAACTGAAGGTACAAAATTCACTGGTAATAGTGAGTAAGTAGAAAAACACAGAATATTATAACACTGTAACTGTGGTGTGTAAACTACTGATATCCTAAATAGAAAGACTAAACGATGAACCAGTCAAAAACAATAACAGCAAAAACATTTCAGGACAGAGTCAGTACAATAAAATATAAATGTGCGGTGGTGGGCACCTGTAGTCCCAGCTACTCAGGAGGCTGAGGCAGGAGAATGGCGTGAACCTGGGAAGCGGAGCTTGCAGTGAGCCGAGATCACGCCACTGCACTCTAGCCTGGGCAACTCTGTCTCAAAAACAAATAAATAAATAAATAAATAAATAAATAAATAAATAGAAATAGAAACAGCAAGAAGTTAAAAAGTAGGGGAACGATTTAATATAAGTTTCTATTAGTTTTCTTTTTGCTAATTTCTTTTTGTAAGTACTGTTGTTATCAGGTTAAAATAATGGGTTGTAAGACAGTACTTGCAAGTCTCCTGGTAACCTCAAACCAAAAAACATACAATGGATACACAAAACATAAAAAGCAAGAAACTAAATCATATCACCAGAGAAAAGCAACTTCACAGGAGGAAAACAGAAATGAAAAAAAAAAAAAAAATGAAGGAAGAGAAGACCGCAAAGTAACCAGAAAACAAATAGCAAAATGGCGGGAATAAGTTATTTATCAGTAGTAACATTGAATGTCAGTGGACTAAACTCTCCCATCAAAAGACATAGACTGGCTGAATGGATTAAAAAAAAAAAAAAAGAAATTGATCTGCTACAAGAAACACACTTCACCTATAAAGACACATATAGACTGAAAATAAAGGGATGAAAACACATGTTCCATGCCAATGGAAACCGAAACAAGAACAGGAGTCACTAGAATTATACCAAACAAAATAGATTTTAAAACAAAAACTATAAGAAGAGAAAACAAGATCACTATATAATGACAAGGAGGTCAACTCAGCAAGAGAATATAACAATTTTAAATAAATATGAACCCAACATGGTAGCACCAAGATAGAAAAGGAAATATTATTAGAGTTAAAGAGAGAGATAGGACCCAATTCCAATACAATAACAGCTAATGATTTTGACACCCCACTTTCAGCACTGAACAGGTCTTCCAGAGAGAAAGTCAACAAACAAACATCAGACTAAGTCTGCACTGTAGACCAAATTAAAATAACAGATATTTACAGAACATTTCATCCAGTATACATGTGCAGAATATACAGTCTTTTCCTCAGCACATGATTCATTCTCAAGGATAAACCATACACTATGTCATAAAATAAGTCTTAAAATGCTCAAAATAATGAAATGATATCAAGCATTTTCTCTGACAATAATGGAATAAAACTAGAAATTAATAACAAGAGGAATTGTGGAAACTATACAAATACATGGAAATTAAACAATATGTTCCTGAATGAGCAGTGGGTCAATGAAGGCATTAAGAAAGAAATTGAAAATGTTATTGAAACAAATTATAATGAAAACACAGCACACCAAAACCTATGGATACAGCAAAAGCAAGATTAACAGGGAAATTTATAGCTATAAGTGCCTACATCAAATGAGAGAAAAAACTTCAAATAAACAATATAACAATTCATCTTAAAGAACTAGAAAGGCAAAAGCAAACCAAATCCAAGATTATCAGAGAAAAAAATAAAGATCAGAGCAAAAATAAATGAAATTGAAATAAAACAGTAAAACAACACAAAATATTGGTGAAATCAAAAGTTCATTTTATGAAAAGTTAAACAAAATATACAAATCTTTATCCAGGGTAAGTAAGAAAATAAAGAGAGAAGATAAAAATAAGTAAAATTAGAAGTGAAAAAGGAGACATTACAACTGATACTGCAGAAATTAAAAGGATTATTGGTGGCTACTATGGGCAATTATGTGCCAATAAATTGAAAAATCTAGATGGAATGAACAAATTCCTAGATACATACGACCTAACAAGGTTGAAGCAGGAAGAAATGCAAAACCTAAACAGACCAATAATGAGTAACAAAAAGGAAGCTGTAACAAAAAGTCTCCCTTTAAAGAAAAGTCTGGGACCTGATGGCATCACTGCTGAATTCTACCAAACATTAAAGAACTAACACCAATCCTACTCTAACTATTCGCAAAAATATAGGAGAGGGGAATACTTCCAAACCCATTCTACAATGCCAGCATTACCCTGATATCAAAACCAGAAAAAGACACATCAAAAGAAAGAAGATAGAAAGAAAGAAAGAGAGAGAGAGAGAGAGAGAGAGAGAGAGAAACTACAAGCCAATAAAACTGATGAATATTTATGCAAAAATCCTCACCAAAAACTAACAAACTGTATTCAACAATACATTAGAAATATCATACATCACGACCAAATAGAATTTATCCCAGGATGCAAGGGTGGTTCAACATATACAAAACAAAAAAAAAGATATTTCACAAAATCTGGATTTCTGGAATTCAGTGAAAAATGATATTCCATGCTAATGGAAACCAAGAAAGAGCAGAAGTTACTATACTTATATCAGACAAAATAAATTTCCAAACAAAAACTATAAGAAAGGACAAGTAAAGTCACTATATAATGATAAAGTGGCCAATATCCTTTATTCTGTTGATACATCATATTGGAAAACCAGAAAATTGATGCTGGGAAAATTGAATAGCCATATACAAAAGAATAAAACTAGACCTCTAGCTCTCACCATATACAAAAATAAATGGAATGAAAACCTGAAACTATGAAAATACTGTAAGAAAACACTGGGGACAATCTGCAGGATATTGATCACTGCAAAGACTTTTTGAGCAATACCCCACAAGCACAGACAACCAAAGCAAACACGGACAAATGGAATCACATGAAGTTAAAAAGCTCCTGCACAGCAAAGGATACAGTCAACATAGTGAAGAGACAACCCACAGAATGGGAGAAAATATTTGCAAACCACCCATCTGACAAGGGCTTAATAACCAGAATATATAAGGAGCTCAAACAACCCTATAGGGAAAAAAATCTAATAATCCAATCACAAATGTGCAAAATATTTGAATAAACATTTCTCAAAAGAAACATGTAAATGACAAACAGACATATAAGAAGGTGTTCAACATCATTGATTAATAGAGAAATGCAAATCAAAACTACAGTGAAATATCATCTCACCCCAGTTAAAATGGCTTATATCCAAAAGACAGGCAATAACAAATGCTGGCAAAGATGTGAAGAAAAGGGAATTTTTGTGAACTATTGGTGGGAGTGTAAGTTAGTACACCTACTATGGAGAACAGCATGGAGGCTCTTTAAAAACTAAAAATTGAGATACTATCTGATCTAGCAACCCCACTGCTGGGTATATATCCCCAAAAAAGGAATTCAGTATATCAAAAAGATACCAGCACACCTATGTTTGTTGCAGCAGTATTTACAATAGCTAAGATGTGGAAGCAACCTAAATAGCCATCAACAGATGAATGAATAAAGAACATGTGGTACATAAACACAATGGAGTACTATTCAGCCATAAAAATGAATAAGATCCAGTTATTTGCAATAACATGGATAGAACTGAAGATTATTATTAAGTGAAATAAACCAGGCAAAGAAATACAAATGTCACATGTTCTCACTTATTTATGAGATGTACAAATCAAAACAATTGAACTCATGGACATAGAGAGTAAAAGGATAATTACCAGAGGCTGGTAAGAGTAGTTGGGAGGTGAGTGGGAGGTGAGGATGATTAATGGATACAAAAAAAGAGAAAGAATGAATAAAACCCACTATTTGATAGCACAATAGAGTGACTACAGTCAATAATAATTGTATATTTGAAAATAATGTAAAGAAAGTAATTGGATTGTTTTGTAACTCAATAGATAAATGCCTGAGAGGATGAATACACTATTCTCCACAGTGCACTTACTTCACATTGCATACCTTCATGAAAACATCTAATGTACCCAATAAATATATATACATACTATGTACCCACAAAAGTTTTAAAAAATAATTTATAAAATTTTTAAATTAAGCTTTTAATTCTGGCAGGGATATTCTGTTTGGTGGGTTTCTAATAAATATTCAGTGACATAATAAGGTCATTTTTAATACTTGCGTCATTTGTGAAATATTTTATAGACTCATATTCAAAGTAGGAATAATAAGCTTCTATGCCTTTTGGTGCCTGCATCTTATTATTATCAATTGCAGCAGGATTCAAATATATGTCATGCACACAATGATTAACAGCCTATATCCAGAAATTTTAAAAAATTCTACAATTGATAATGCGTGTTGTACACTATCACCTCAGAATGTGAGGACATTTTCTTTGTTAGAGGTAATACATGCATGCCTCTGAGCCTGAAAAGATCAGAACAAAATTCTAAGATTTCTGAGTATTTTATAGACAATAAGTTTATATCCTACACTTCTGTAGAATTTCTCAGGCAACTATCACTTAAGATTAAACGTAGTTGAGTGTACCAACAATGTATGTCTTGGTGGTATCACTTTAGAACTTATTCAGAGAAGAAAGATCCATGTCAATTTCAGTTTTTTACTAGGTTTCCACTGCTAAATACACATAAACATCTTGATCCTGAAAGCGAACAATTCTGTTGAAACTGATATTCTCAGATCACCACGAGCAGCTTGCAGTTTGACAAGGCAATTTAGAACAGCGCTAGGGGTCCCAGATGTTTAAAAAGTTCAGCTTTTACCAGGGTGAGTTGAATGCTATGGCTGACTACATTATAGTCAGAATACAACAGAATGACTTTCTGAATTATTTCAGATATTAGAGAGGAGACCTGCCTGATACCTGAAAGGCTCAATCAACATCAATTATTTTTCATCAGTTAATATCTTCAAAATGGCTCTTTTGAAAGGTAACTCTATTAGCTGGGAAGGTAATGCATTATTCCATTAGCTTGTAAGAGGAAATTACTTAGCAAGGTCCTCAGGGAATGAACACCAATAAATAAGTTTTGATAAAGGGAGAAAATGAATATCGGAAGAAAATCTGAGCATGGATCTCGCCCAACCTATCAGTCCTAGGTAACTCACTCAGAAAAAAAAAAAAAAAAAAAAAAAAAAAAGACACTTTTTAGGAAGGAGAGGTAAAGATAGGGTCACGCCAAAGAATTCCCCATTCCCATAGTTAATAGGGCGCTACAGATATGAGGGTCATTCTTTATAGATCCAGCATGTATGTATTCACTCTCCTTTGCCTACACTTTTTCTGCTGTGAAACAGGGATAGTAATAGAAGTTATATCATAGGTAGGGCTACGACAACACAGATAATTCATCAACGTAACACGTAAGATGCATTTGAAGCTTTACCATAATATTAACATTATGTTAACATGTGGAGATTCATTAATATTACAGTGAAGTAGCTTGACATGTTCTTCATCTTATATATGAAAAAGTATTATTATTATTTCTGTACATTATTAGTATTCCAATATATAAACACTGTGAAAAATAAAAATGAAAATTACTTTGCATGGTTTTACTTTCAGTAGATTGATAAAGGTACTTAATATTTCCTTTTCTTTAACCTGGTGAAGTATCTGAAGCCTTTCTTTCTCATGTTAGAAAAGGAATTTCCAATAAATTATAAGCAACTAACCTCAATTTTCATTCCTAGTAAATGAACATACTTTCAAATAATGTTACAGAATTTTTTTATACTTATCCTAGATGATAGATAAATTCATAAGGTACTTCTCATTACCAGGAAATGGGAGCCCTTGTTACTGCTCCAATAAAGTGAGTATACACAACACTCTCTTAGAGACCAATAATCTCACAATATCATTTATCAGCTCCCTACAGTCTACAAGCTCATCTTTGAGGAGACTCTATCTGCATGAGGATTTCAGGATTAAATTTTTCTTTCAAATTTCACTCTCTAATAATAAAATTCTGTGGACAGTTTCTCAATTATTTCTACTTCCTAGGGTCAGGCTACAGAAGCAAATGTAGATATTTATGCACTTCATTCCCAGTGGATCAAGGTGATAATACCCAGTTTCTTTTATACCTATTTTTACAATTTTTGTGTGACTGGAATTTTTTCTAATTTTCAGACTAATGTGGTGGTTTATTTTATTTTCTTTCCATTTCCCCCCTTTCTTCCTTTGTATTTTTCCACCTTTTCCACTTCCGTCCCTCCCTCTCTCCTTTCCTTTCTTCATTCTCTCTTTCTTTTGTTCATTTTTTTATTCTTTCCTTCCTTCCTTTATTTCCAGTAGTTAGGAAATAGGTATTGGTGTTTCCGTTCCTGTATATTTTCCTTTCCTTTCGAGGAAGAGTCCTGGCTATGTGTTTAAAGTCCCTTATTTTATATGAATACAAAGAAAATTGCATAGGAGAACATTCATACACAAAATTAAGTAAATAATCAATTAACTATAATAAAATTATTTGAACATGAATCAGTTTTCCCTTTTGCCATTAAACTTAAATATCTCAGTATACATATTAATGATCATTGTAAGAAAATGCCACATTTATGTCACCTCCAGTGTATTGATTATTGTCATCACAATTCAACTATCACCATAATCATCAGCCACTTATATTTCACCCTTTAAATCTAATATCCTATCACCTTTCTCCTACTCTCATAACAATAGAATAAGTTCTCAGTTCTCACTAATATCTCTATTAATTGCTTTCCATCCTATTTTCTCACTCCAAGGAAATGGAAAAATCTCTTTGAATCAAATGGACCTGTCACTTAGGTTTAAGGCACCTTTGAGTTACAATACTTTGGCTAATTATGTAACTAATCTGAAACTCATTTTCACAGTGGGAGAAAAAAGGGATTTATGACATACGGTTTTGAATTTTGTCATAAATACTAAAGACAATATTAATTAAGCCAACAACATAGTGTCTAGCACCCAATAAATCATTTCAAATGTTAGGAAAAATCATTGTCATTATTCTTGTTCATTTACATTGAATCGTTGTTAATATTGTTGTGTATATCTAATCAATTAAATATATACATTGTGTGTATGTCTCTATTTCTGGAGTCTCTATAGTGGTAAACTGATCTATATTTACTCTTTTAACAATTCCACACTGCAGGGATTGGTGTCACTTTATATTAAGACATGAAATCACATAGTGTAAGTCCACCAACTCTGTTCTTTTTAAAGACTGTTTGTTTTTTCTAGCTAATTTGCTTTTTATGTAGATTTTAGAATCAATTTGTTGATATGCATAAAATTCCTGCTGGAATTTGTAGTAGGAATGTGTCGAAACCGTGGAACAATTTGAAAAATTGACATTCTCAAAATCATGTCTTATAATCCGTGAAAACTGTATATATTTCCATTTAGTTAGGTCTTCTACGATTTCTTTCCTCAATGTTTTGTAGTTTTTAGGACACAAATCTCACATACACTTTGTTAAGTTTCAATTAAAGTTCTTCATGTTTTTGATGCTATTGTAAATAGTAATTTTTATAAAATTTTAATTTACAGATTCACATTGCTGTTATATGGGAATTCAACATATGTTTTCAATAACATCAAGATATATTTATTAACATCCTTATTAGTTCTGGTAGCTCATGAAAGACTCTGGAATCCCTTACTTAGAAAACTAGATTCCCTGCAAATATAGACCATTTTCATTATTCTTTTCCAAATACAATGCCTTTTGTTGTTATTTTTTTAATCTACTTGGATTGGACTGACTAAAATTGGAACACGGTTACATTACAATAGCAAGTGCAAGCATATCTTTCTATCTCTATTTTTAGAAAATATATGAGGAAACATTCACTGTTTTACCATTAAGTATAATGTAATCGGTAGGGTGTTTTTTGGTTTGATTTGTTTGGCTTTTGTTTTTGACATTCTTGATGATTGTGTGTTCGTGCATGTGTGCATGTGTGTGTGGTGAGTTATCTTTAACAAGTTAGGAAGGATTCTTCTATTCCAAGTGATTTATCTCTAGCTTCCCACCACCAACGTATACATACACGTTTGTATATGTATGGCCTAGAGTCTAGGGTGAATTAGATTGTTTTGATTCTTTAAATATTACCAGGATATGGTCATGATACATTATCCTTTTCATATATAGAAGGGCTGATTGTCTGATATATTGTTTAGAATATTTTTATCTATGTTGCTGATGAATATTGAACTGCCATTCTTTTGTTATCTTATTTTTATTTTCTTTATACAGCCTTACAAAATTAGTTGACAAGTATAGTATCCTCTTTAATTTTCTGGAAGAGGTGTTTGACAATTGGTATAGTTATTTTCTTAATTGTTTAGGAGAATTCACCATAAAGGCTTCTCTGCCTAAAGTTTTATTTGTTGAAAGGGTTATTCAATAGATAGTACTATTGAGGTTGTCAGTTTTTTAATCAAACTTTGGTAGTTTAGTATTTCAAGAAATTTCTTCGTTCAAGTTGTTAAATTTATTAATATAATATTCATAATATTCCCATAAGAACTTTTAAATAGGGATGTCCTTCTGATATTATGTTGATCTCTATTTTTTCCTAATCACTCTGCTAAGTGTCTTTATTTTTACCATTAATAAGCATTTAGTTTTCTTGACTTTTTTTTTGTATTTCTCTTTACAGTTCATTGATTTCTGATTTTATCTTTATTATATTGTTTTTCTATTTGATTTGAAATCAAGTTGCTCCCCTTTTTCTACTTTCTTAAAATGGAGACTTAGAGCATTGATTTGAGACTCTACTTTTTTCAGATACAAGCAATTGTTATATATTTTATCTCTAGCACTTCTTTAGCTATGCTGTCAAATTTTGATGTATTTTGATTTCCATTCAATTCAAAATATTACTAATTTATTTTGTTCTTTATATTTGCCCCATCAATTATTTGAACATTTGTTATTACATTTTTAAATATAAGAGGATTTTGTGATATTATTCTCTTAACATATTTTTTATTTTTATTGTTGTTAAAGACCTTACCTTGTATGGTTTGACTTCTTTTAAATTAGTTGAAGTTTACTTTGTGACCCTACATACACATTTATCTTTGTAATACCTCATGTTTTCTTGAAAAAGAAAAAATATATATATTTTGTTTTTCTTGAGTAGTGTGTCCTATAACTGTCAATTAGATCATGTTGTTCAATACTATGTTTTAAGTCTATTTTTCCCATAGTTTTAAAATAATTACTGTAAAATAAATCTGTAAGTCACAAATAAAAACAACTTATCTTTTTTTCTTACAACACTACTTGGAGCCAAAATAATGTATCATTTTGATTATTCCATAAGCCTCATAACTATTCTCTCCTTACCATGCTCAACTATAGTATAGTTTGAATACAACAGTCAAATTTATTTATTTATTTATTTATTTATTTATTTATTTATTTACTGAGACAGAGTCTCACTCTGTTGCCCAGGCTAGAGTGCAGTGGTGTGATCTCTGCTCACTGCAACCTCCAGCTCCCAGGTTCCAGTGATTCTCCTGCCTCAGCCTACCCAATAGCTGGGACTACAGGCACCTGCCACAGTGCCTGGTTATTTTTTGTGTTTTCAGTAGAGACAGGGTTTCACTGTGTTGGCCAGGCTGGTCTTGAACTCCTGACCTCAAATGATCCGCCCTTCTTGGCCTCCCAAAGTGCTGGGATTACAGGCTTGAGCCACAGTGCCTGACCAAATTAATTTTTTAAAACTCAGATTAAATTATGTCATCCTTCTGCTCAAAAACTGTCATGGGTTCTACCTCTTGAGCAAAGTAAAATTCAATGTCCTTAGTGGCTTATAAACCCCTTTATGATCCGGTATCCCACTAGCTTTCTGGCTGGTTTCAGAATTATTATTTCCCTTGTCTCACTGGCCACTTACTGCTCCTGGAACATGCTAGGCACATGCTTACCTGAGGCCCTTTTTACTGGCTATCTCTCTTGCCTGGAATGCTCTTGTGTAGGTTAACTCCCTTATACCCTTTCAATCTGTTTTAAAGATTCCCTTTCCAATAAGACCCACTCTGACCACTTCATCTTACATTGCAATCCCTCTACTTTCCTCTGACCCTCACAATTCCCCATCACCCTACGTTATATTTCCTTTGCCATAGTACTTATTTCATATAATACATGGGCAGGAATCCATTACTGATTTATTCACCTTTATATTGTATACCTCTATAGCACTGTGTAACACAAAGTAAATATTCTTCAAATAGATGTTGAATGAATAAATATATTAATCAATAAAAAGTGAAGTGGCAGAAAATCTGAAACAAAAACATATAAACAAAAATAGAAATCAAACGAGAATATCAGCAGGAGTAGTAAGTAAAATACTAAGATATTTATATTAAACATAGAAAAACAAAACCACTAATTGAGAACAAGCAGATATAGTGCAAAGAACCAATTACTCTGAATCAGGCAACAGGCATTTAGATATAGTTCTACACTATCTTATGTTATGACCTTTAGAATTTCCTGCACTCACCCAGGGTCTCACATAATCACATCTTTAAGATAACCTCTAAGTTTACTTTAATTTAGGGCTACTACATGACCTCTTCCTAGGGATTTATATTATCCTTATTGGCAAACAGAGTTTTTATTCATATCATATTTGTTCTACATAATTTTTCTTCGAGGAAATTCACCTAAGGATAAAGGATTTGAAACACAGAAGCTGCAATTTTCTAGTGCAATTCTACTTTCTTTCCTCTGCATATCTTTAAAATACTTTTTACACCTTTGAGAAAAATTAATCAATAATGGGCATAAACAATTTGAATGCTTACTATGCAATGAAGAACGAGTCATATCAAGTTTAAAATTGCTTCAGATAGAGATATTTTGTTTTATACAAAATAATCCCTTTCTTGACCAAAGTCTGTTTTTATTTTTTAAACATGGCATGTTAGAGTCACAGTTTAGAGGAAACATCTCAAATGGCTCAGAGATTCTCAACTTAAGGAAACATTCCAACATTTATGACTATCTTCCTCTGTGCATTCTAAAAATTAAACAAAAGTTTCACAAAATACATGGTAAAATTAGAGATTAAAACAATGTGCTTTATGTGCTTTGTTCTGTTTTAAAATATTATCAGGTAATTCACGTATTGTTTTATTTCAACAAATGCCTATATAGCTTATTCTGAGAAATAGTACCAGAAATACTTTATGTTCAAGTAGCATACAGTATGTTAAAAGATTAAGGGCTGATGAAATCTGACTAAGCAGGATATCTAATTATGAATTTGATATTAAAAAACTGTACTATAATTTCCATATTGCATAATGTATGATTGGCTTCAGGAATAAAATATATTATCCCATAAATAGACAATTTTCACAGATCTTACTTGTAAGTATCCAATAAGATAAAAAAGGAATATGAATGCCTATCTAAATATATAGTACGAAAATTCAAAAAATATTAGTTTCAGTTGATTATTGTTTTCTCTTTAAAACTGTCTTTATACCTATGAATAAAAACAACTGTTTAGACATGAAATAATTAAGAAGAAAATAACAATATCTATTTAACTTCTCTAGATATTATCATTTTGACAAATTCACAGTAGCTACATTATTCTGATTAACAAGACAAAATAAAAAACAAAATAATTGAATAAGCATCCAAAGAGAAACTTCTTACTATCACAAAAGAACAAATGCTTGAACTTTCTCTTCAAAGATATTTTTAAAATTCAAAGCAAATTCCAAGCCAGATTACACATCGGAAAAGTCTTGGTTGGTTGTCAGTATTGCTTTAAAAATTTGGCTAATATGGTTAATAAAAGTCCATGAATAACTAAGAACTAAATCCCTAATCATTTCAGGTCAATTCTCATTATTTTAAAATCTTTCTAAAATACATTAGTCTTTTTACTCACCTTAGCAAGTTCATGAGTCTGAAGATAATTGAATCAGTGATAAT
Organism: Macaca mulatta; assembly: GCF_049350105.2. NCBI lineage: Eukaryota > Metazoa > Chordata > Mammalia > Primates > Cercopithecidae > Macaca > Macaca mulatta. The sequence goes on along the minus strand of NC_133409.1, from coordinate 91,015,534 downwards.
TCAGAATCTGCAATGCCTCAGGCTCATCGTTCTTAGCATCAATCCTCATTGCATAATGATGGAATTGAAATTATAGAGAGTGTATGGGATATTGGTCTTAGTCCCTACTGAACTAAAGATAAGCTCTAGAATGTTTTGACTTTTGAATACATAACTAAACCTCAATTATTAATGTATTATTTACCTCCATATCCCATTATTGCAAAAGGAGTAAAAACCAATTGGGTTATTTGAAGTTTCTGGTAAATTATGTTTAATTTTTTTCTCAATAAATTTTCCTTTTCCCTTTTCTTCTGGCATTGTATGTGTCCAAAAGAATTTTTTTATGAATTAAGAAATACAATGTTACCTGTGCAAAAGAATCACTGAATGTGTCTTTATTGATTGAGCAGTCAAAAGGTTAATCTGTTACCAGTTATTTCCCAAAGCTACATTTACTACCAACTTGTATATCAGCCAGAAGACTATATGTGAGAAAAGTTTCTCTTTGGATGCTTATTCAATTATTTTGTTTTTTGTTTTGTCTTGTTAATTAGAATAATGTAGGTACTGTGTATTTGTCAAAATGATAATTGTCTATGTTGGGTTTTTAGTTAACTATTTCAAAAATGTATTCTTAGCAATTATAAGTTCAACATCATTTTCTAAAAAAAATTACAAAAAGAAAACTTTCTGATGTCAATTAAATATTAATGGGGGATTCTGCTTCCCCATGAATGGGGGGAGAAGATAATGCAGGTAAACTTTCCCTGGTATCTCTCACTCAATGCCACTATTGAGTGAGCATTGCATAGAACAACTTTCTAAGAACTCTGAAAATTAAATGGTAACAGACAGATTGGGGAAGAGACTAGAATTAGAAGTTCTACCAAACTGATTCAAAGCTTACCATTATTTACTTTATTATTGCCTGCCCAGACATAGAGGCAAATTCCAACATGCTCTGTGTACAAGATATGAACAGAAATAAGTACACAAGGATCCCTCTCCTTCTGGACCAAGAAGAATAAAAGAGGAGCAGTATGGGGAATATGGTTGGAATTTGTGTTTCTGCCAAATCTCATGAATTGGAGGAGGGTCCTGGTGGAAGGTGATTGGATCATGTGGGAAGATTTCTCCCTTGCTGTTCTTATGATAGTGAGTGAGTTCTCATGAGATCTGATGGTTTAAAAGTGTGTGACACTTCCCCCTTCACTCTGTCTCTCCCTGCAGCTCCATCATGGTAAGATGTACTTGCTCCCTGTAGTAGTCTGTTCTCATACTGCTAAGAAAAAATATCCCCAGACTGGGTAATTTATAATGAAAAAAGGTTTAATTGACTCAGTTCTGCATGACTGAGGAGGCCTCAGGAACCTTATAATCATGGTGGAAGGCACCTCTCCACAGAGTGGCAGGAGAAGAATGAGTGCTGAACAAAGGGGGAAAAGCCCCTTATGACAGCAACTCACTCACTATAATGAGAACAGCATGGGGTAATCACCCCATGATTCAATTACCTCCCACCAGGTCCCTCCCACATGCCACAGGGACTATGGGAACTAGAATTCAAGATGAGTTTTGGGTGAGAACAAAGCCAAACCATGTCATTCTGTCCCTGGCGCCTCCCAAAATCTCAGGGCCCCACATATCAAAACACAATCATGCCTTAAAACAGTCCTCCAAAATCTTACCTGATTCCAGCATTAACCCAAAAGTCCAAGTCCAAAGTCTCATCTGAGACAAGGCAAGTCTCTTCCTCCTAGGAGTCTGTAAAATCAAAAGCAATTTAGTTACTTCATAGATACAATAAAGGTACAAACATTGGGTAAATATGTTCATTCCAAATGGGAGAAATGGGTCAAAACAAAGGGGCTATAGACCCCAAGCAAGGCCAAAATTCAATAGGGCAGTCATTAAATCTTAAAGTTCCAAAATTACCTCCTTTAACTCCAAGTGTCACATCCAGGTCACACTAACAGAAGAGGTGGGCTCCCACAGCCTTGGGTAGCTCCAGCCCTGTGACTTCTCAGTGTACAATCCCCTTCACAGATGCTTGCAGGGACTGGCACTGAGTGTCTGTGGCTTTTCCAGGCATGCAGTGCAAGCTGTCATGGATCTACCATTCCGGGGTCTGGAGGACAGTGGCCCTCTTCTCACAGCTCCACTAGGCAGTGCCCCAGTGGGGACTCTCTGGGGGATGTGACTCCAAATTTCCCTTCCTTCCATGCTGCTCTAGCAGAGGTTCATGTTAAGGGCCCTGTTCCTGCAACACACTTCTGCTGGGACATAGAGGCATTTCCAAACATTCTCCGAAATTTAGGTGGAGGTTCCCAAACCTCAAGTCTTGACTTCTCTGCACACACGGGCACAACACCATGTATAAGCTGCCAAGGCTTGGGGCTTGAACCCTCTGAAACCATGGCCTGAGTTCTGTATTCCTTTTTAGCCACAACTGAGATGAAGTAACCAAGTCTTGAGACTGCACTAAGCAGCAAGGTCCTGGGCCTGGCCCACAGATGTTTTTTCTCCTCACAGACCTCTGGGCCTGTGATGGAAGGGGCTGCTGTGAAGATCTCTGACATGTCCTGCAGACATTTTCCTCATTGTCTTGGATATTAACATTTGGCTCCTCATTACTTACGCAAATTTTAACTTCCAGCTTGAATTTCTCTTCAGAAAATGGGTTTTTCTATTCTATCACATAGTCAGGATGCAAATTTTCCAAACTTTTATGTTCTGCCTTCCTTTTAATCCTAAGTTTCAGTACCAACCCATATCTTTGTAAATACACAAAACTGAATGCTTTTAAGAGCACCCAAGTCACATCTTGAATACTTTGCTGCTTAGAAATTTCTTGTCTGATACTTAAATCATTTTTCTCAAGTTCAAAGCTTCACAGTTCCCTAGGGCAGAGGCAAAATACCACCGCTTCTTTGCTGAGCATAGCAAGAACCACCTTTATTCCAGTTACCAACACATTTCTCATCTTTATCTGAGATCACCTCAGCTTGGACTTCATTGTGCTTGTCACTATCAGCATTTTGGTCAAAGCCATTCAACAAGTCTCTAGGAGGTTCCAAACTTTCCCACATTTTACTATCTTCTTCTGAGCCCTCCAACCTGTTCCAATATCTACGTGTTACCCCGTTCTAAAGTAGCTTCCACATTTTGGGGTATCTTTATAGTAGAACACCACTCTCTGTGGTACCAGTTTACTCTGTTTATTAGTTTGTTCTTATGCTGCTATGAAGAAATAACTGAGACTGAGTAATTTATAAAGAGAAAAAAATCTAATTGACTCACACTTCCACGTGGCTGGGGAGGCCTCAGGGAACTTACAACAATGGTGGAAGGCACCTCTTCACATGGAAGCAGGAGAGAGAATGAGTGCCAAGCAAAGGGGGAAATGCCCCTTATAAAACCATCAGATCTTGTGAAGACTCACCCACTGCCATGAGAACAGCATGAAGGTAACCACCTCCATGATTCAATTACCTCCCACCAGGTCCCTCCTATGACATGTTGGGGTTATGAGAATGACAATTCCAGATGAAATTTGTGTGGGGACGCAGCCAAAACATGTCGCTCTCCCTTCACTTTCTGAGACCTCACAGTCATGCTTCCTATTAAGGCTGTGGAACTATGAGTCAATTAATCTTCTTTATTTCATAAATTACCAAGTCTTACATAGTTTTTATAGCAGTGTAAAGTGGACTAATACAGAAAAATAGGTACCAGGAGAGTGGGGCACTCCTATATAGATACTTGAAAATGTGGAAGCAACTTTGGAACTGGATAACAGACAGAGGTTGGAACAGTTTGGGTGGCATAGAAGAAGACAGGAAGACGTGGGAAAGTCTGGAGCTCCCTGGAAACTTGTAGAATGATTGTACCTAAAATGCTGATAGTGATATGCACAATTAAGTCAAGGCTGAGGTGCTGTCAGATAGAGATGAGAAACTTATTGGAAACTGGAATAAAGGTCACTTTTGCTATGCTTTAGCAAAGAGACAGGGCATTTTACCTCTGACCTAGAGATCTATGGAGCTTTGAACTTGAGAGTGATAATTTATGGCATCTGGTAAAATAAATTTCTGATTTTTTTTTTTTTTTTTTTTTTTTTTTGAGACAGAGTCTCACTCTATAGCCCAGACTGCAGTGCAGTGGTACAATCTTGGCTCACTGCAGCCTCCACCTCCCAGGTTCAAGCAATTCTCCTGCCTCAGCCTCCTGAGTTTCTGGGATGACAGGTGCACGCCACGACAGCTGGCTAATTATTGTAACTTTTAGTTTGTTTTTGACAAGGAGTTTTGCTCTTGTTGCCCAGGCTGGAGTGCAATGGTGTGATCCTGGCTCACCACAACCTCCACCTCCTGAGTTCAAGCGATTCTCCTGCCTCAGCCTCCCAAGTAGCTGGGATTGCAGGCATGTGCCACCATGCCTGGCTAATTTTGTATTTTTAGTAGAGATGGAATTTCACCTTGTTTGCTAGGCTGGTCTTGAACTCCTAACCTCATTATCTGCCCACTTCAGCCACACAAAGTGCTGTGATTGCAGGTGTGAACCACTGCACCCAGTTGGTTAAATAAATTTCTCTTTTTCTGGGTTTTTTTTTTTTTTTTTTTTTTTTGATACAGAGTCTTGCTCTGTCACCCAGAGTGGAGTGCAGTGGCACAATTGATCTCTGCTCACTACAACCTCCATCTCCTGGATGCAAGTAATTCTCCTGCCTCAGCCTCCCAAGTAGTTCAGATTACAGGCACATGTCACCACTCCCAGCTAATTTTTGTATTTTTGGTAGAGACAGGGTTTTACCATGTTTGTCAGGCTGGTCTCGAACTTCTGACCTCATGATCCACCCACCTTGCCTCCCAAAGTACTGGGATTGCAAGCATAAGCCACCATGTCTGGCCACAGTAAAAGTAATTTCTAAGCAGCAAAACATTCAAGTATTGACCCAGCTGTTTCTAAAAGTATATAGCCATATACATTTATGAAGAGATGATCTGAAATCAAAACTTATATTTAAAAAAGAAGCAGTGCATAAATGTTTGGAAAATTTTCAGTCTCACTATGTAGTAGGAAAGAAAAATCCATTTTCTGAGAAGAAATTCAAGCCTTCTGCAGAAATTTGCATAAATAAAAAGGAGCTGAATGTTAACAGCAAAAACAATGGGGAAAATGTCTCCAGGGCAAGACAGGAACCTTCATAGCAGCCTCTCCCATCATAGGCTCTGAGGTCTAGGAGGGAAAAATGGTTTCCAGGTCAGGACCCAGGGACTCACTGCCCTATGGAGTCTGGAGACATGGTGCCCTGCATCCCAGCTGCTCCAGCTCCAGCCATGGCTAAAGTGACCAAGTGCGATGGTTAATACTGAGTGTCAACTTGATTGGACACAAAGTGTTGATCCCGGGTTTGTCTGTGAGGGAGTTGCCAAAGAAAATTAACATTTGTATCAGTGGGCTGGGAAAGACAGATCCACCCTTTATCAGGGTGGGCACAATCTAATCAGTTGCCAGCACAACTAGAATATAAGCAGGCAGAAACATGTGAAAAAAGAGACTGGTCTAGCCTCCCAGCCTACATCTTTCTCCCATGCTGGATCCTTCCTGCTCTCAAACATCAGACTCCAAGTTCTTCAGTTTTGGAACTCAGACTGGATCTCCTTGCTCCTCAACCTATAGATGGCCTATTGTGGGACCTTGTAGTTATGTGAGTTAATACTTAATAAATAAACACATATACATACACACACAAACACACACGTATATGTATATGTATATGTATATATATACTGTGCCCTCCCAGATAAAGGGTGGGTCTGCCTTTCCCAGCCCACTGATTCAACTGCTAAAATACAAAAAAAAAAAAAATAGTTTTGTGGGCCAGGTCCAGGGCCTTGCTGCTTTGTGCAGATATTACATATGGTCAAAGGTATTATGTATAGTGTCACTAAACTCCTAAACAGTTTGGGTGGCTCAGAAGAAGATAGGAAGAGGTGGGAAAGTCTGGAGCTCCATATATATATATATATATATATGTGCGCACGCACACACACACACACACATATATATAATATATATGGATTTTCATATATTCATATATATGAATATATTCATATATATACGTGTGTGTGTGTGTGTGTGTGTGTGTGTGTGTGTGTGTATATGAATTTTCTTACCAGGAGTGGTTTCATAGAAAGAGAGTATTAAGGATGGTATTCTTTCATTTGTTTGGGGGTTTCATGAGTTGACTGCTTAATATAATTAGACCCAACAATGCTAAGGACAGTACTTCTAATAGTATGGAGAACACTGATAGTCCTTGGTGTGACCTGTTAAAAGGGTTTTGCAAAATAGATGCATTTGATACTCCTGATTCACCACTCATGAGAGGCAAGGAGTTTAGTGACACTATACATAATATCTTTGACACCATACATAATACCTTTGACCATATGTGGAGAACCAAGGAGCACAATGAAGCTAGTTGGTTGCTCCTAAGTTCAGTGGACAAAGTGATGAAAGAAAATGATGAACTCAGAATTTCTATCTCCCGGTCTCAGAAGAAGATATTGAGCTTCAAATCTGCTAAGGTTGTCCTGAGTAGAATCTTATCTCTTATAGAGAAAGAGCTGAAATTATGGAAAACCAGACACAAGCTCTTATCATGCAAGTGGGTGACCTGCAATGAACGGTGCATGCACAGCCTCGCCAGGTGTCTACTGTTAAAATGAGGTCAATTATTGGGAAAGAATGGGACCCTGCAACTTGGGACATGTGGGAGGACCCTGATGAAGCTGGGGACACTGTATTTGTAAACTCTGATGAACCTTTTCTTTTTGCCATAAGAAGCATCTTCCCTGTCACCAAGGAGTGGCAACATCCACTCCCTGACCCATGCTACCTTCAGCCTTTCCACTTTTGTCTGAGGAGATAAACCCTCTGCTGCCTGAAGAAACAGTGATGGCCTCCCCTGAGGCAGTTGCCAGGCAAGATAATGTTGATTCCTCTCAGTAGCCATCCCCAACACTCCTGTTTGTTTCTAGACTATAACTAAACTAAAGTCCTGGCAAGCCCCTAGAAGTGAGGTTGAGTGTGCAACCCATGAGGAGGTGCTACACTCAAAAGAACTCCTTGAGTTTTCCAATTACATAGACAGAAACCTGGAGAACAGGCCTGGGAATGGATATTAAGGGTGTGGGATAATGGTGGAAGGAGCATAGAGTTAGATCAGGCTGAATTTATTGATTTGGGCCCACTACGTAGGGACTCTGCATTTAATATTGCAGTTCAGGAAGCTAAAAAGATCTAATAGTTTATTTGCTTGGTTAGCTGAAATATGGATTAAAAGATGGCCCACTGCAAGCCAGCTGGAAATGCCTTATCTCCCTTGGTTTAATGTAGAGGAAGGGATCCAAAGGCTTAGGGAGATAGAGATAGTGGAGTGGATTAGTCACTTTAGACCTACTCATCCTAGCTGGGAGGGTCCAGAAGATATACCGTTGACCAATGCCTTGCAAAATAGATTTGTGAGAGTAGCACCTGCATCTTTTAACAGCCCTGTAATTGTTTTTCTCTATATGTGAAATCTAACAGTGGTGACCACAGTCACTCAACTAAATATTTAAATACAATGGGAATAATTGGATCCAAAGGTGGCAGGGGCCAAGTGGCAGCACTCAACCATCCAATGCGAGGAGGTAAGCATCGGTATTGTAATTGACAGCAGAGGCAAAGTGGCAATCAGAGTAATCTGACTCATGTAGAGCTCTGGCATTGTCTAAATAATCATGGTGTTCCTAGAAGTGAAATTGATAGGAAGCCTACTGCATTCCTACTTAATTTATACAAGCAGAAAACTTCTAGGTTGAATGGACAAAAAACTAATTTGGATTTTAAAAATAGAGACTCACAGCCCCTCAATCAATTTGCAGACCTGAGCCAGTTTATGGACCCAGAACCACTTGAATGAAAGGGACGCTGGGTCCCTTGAGGTAGGACCCCACGACATTACCTAAAATTTATAGAGTGAATGTTTCTCCCATCCTTTTCCAAGGAGACCTCGGGCCTTTTACTAGGGTAACTGTGTATTGGGGAAAAGGAAATTATCAGACTTTCCTGGGACTACTGGACACTGGCTCTGAGCTGATATTGATTTCAGGGGATCCAAAACATGATTGTGGTCCTCCATTTAAAGTATTTAAAGTAGTATCAACTTGATTAGATACAAAATATTGATCCTGGGTGTGTCTGTGAGGGTGTTGCCAAAGAAGATTAACATTTGAACCAGTGGGCTGGGAAAAATCTAATCAGCTGCCAGCACAGCTAGAATGTAAGCAGGCAGAAAAATGTGAAAAGGAAAACTGGCCCATCCTCCTAGCCTACATCTTTTTTCCATGCTGGATGCTTCCTGCCCTTGAACATGGGACTCCTAGTTCTTCGGTTTTGGAACTCTGACTGGCTCTCCTTCCTCCTCAGCCTGCAGATGGCCTATTGTGAGACCTTGTAATTGTGTGAGTTAATATTTAATAAACTTACCTTTATGTGTATATAATAGATATTCCATTAGTTCTGTCCCTCTAGAGAACTCTGACTAATACACCAAGTAACAACTAGGGCTGTGGCTTCAGAGGGTGCAACTCCAATTCTTGACAACTTCCACATGGTGTTGGGCCTGCAGGTGCACAAAAGGCAAGAGTTTGGAAGCCTCCACCTAAATTTCAGAAGATGTATAGGAACACCTGAATGTCCATGAAGATGTCTGTGGCACCAGCAGGGGCCTCGTGGAGAACCTCTACTAGGACAGCAAAGAGGGGAGATGTGGGATTGGAGCCCCCACACAGAGCCCCTGGGGCATTGCCTAGTGGAGCTGTGAGAACAAGTGCACAAAAGGTAAGAGTTTGGGATCCTCTGCCTAGATTTCAGAGGATCTGAGGAAACAACTGAATGTCCATACAGATGTCTATGGCAGCACAGAGGCTTCATGGAGAATTTCTACTAGGACAGCACAGAGGGAGATGTGGGATCAGAGCCCCCGCACAGAGCTACTGGGGCATTGCCTAGTGGAGCTGTGAGAAGAGAACTACTGCCCTCCATATTCCAGAATGGTACATCCACAGACTACTTGTACTTTGCCCCTGGAAAAGCCACAGGCACTTAATGCTAGCCCCTGAAAGCACCCACGGGGCTTGTTACCTGCGGAGCTAAAGGGGTAGAGCTGCCCAAGGCCTTGGGAACCCACCCCTTGCATCGGGGTGGCCTGGATGTGAGACGTCAAAGAAGATTATTTTGGAGCTTTAAGATTTAATGATTGCCCTCCAGGGGTTTGGATTTGCATTGGGCCTGTAGACCCTTTGTTTTGGTCAATTTCTTCCTTTTGGAATGGGAGAATTTACCTAATGCCTCTATGCCCATTGTATCTTGGAAGTAACTAATTTGTTTTTTTATTTTACAGGCTGTGTTAGTCAGGGTTTTCTAGAGAAACAGAACGAATATATGTATATATGGAAGGGAGTTTATTAAAGAGAACCGATTCACACAATCACAAGGTGAGTCCCACAGTAGGCCACCTGCAAGGTGAGGATAAAGGAAGCCAATAGTGGCTCAGTCTGAGTCCCAAAACATCAACGGTAGGAAAGCTGACAGCGTGGCCTTCAGTCTGTGGAGGAAGGCCCAGGATCCCCAGCAAACCACTGGTATAAGTCCAAGAGTCCAAAAGCAAAATAACTTGGAGTCTGATGTTCAAGGGCAAGAAACATCCAGCATGGAAGAAAGATGAAGGCCAGAAGACTCAACAAGTAAACTTCTTCCACCTTTTTCTGCCTCTTTTTTCTAGTTGTGCTGGCAGCCAACTGGATGGTACCCATCCATATTGTTGGCGTGTCTATCTAAGGGTCGGTCTTTCTCTCCCAGTCTACTGACTCAAATGTTAACCTCTTCTGGCAATAACCAGAAACACCCATATACACCCAGAAACAATACTTTGTATCCTTCAATACAATCAAGTTGATAATATTAACCATCACACAGGCTTATAGGTGGAAGGCACTAGCCTTGTCTCAGATGAGACTTTGGACTTGGACACTTGGGTTAATACTGGAAGGAGTCAAGGTGGGGACTGTTGGGAGGGCATGATTGGTTTTGAAATGTGAGAAGGATGTGAGATTTGGGAGGGTCCAGAGGCATAACGTTATGTTTTGAATTTGTAAAGTGTGTGGCACTTCCCCCTTTGCTTTCTCTCTCTCCTGCTTCACCATGGTAAGATATGCTCACATTCTCTTCTCCTTCCACTATTATTGTAAATTTTCTGGGGCCTCCAAGTCATGTATCCTGTTAAACCTTTGAAACTGAGAGTCAATCAAACCTCTTTACTTCAAAAATTACCCAGTATCATGTAGTTCTTTGTGGCAGTGTGAAAATGGACTAATACAATGGGTCAGATAAACTGGTGGAAATATTATTAGTATTTTCTTCCTTCTTTTTCTTTTTAGCATTATACAATTTTCCAGGCAATACCACAGCAGTTGCAGCAAGTAGATGAGACAAAAGCAGCTTCTAGCAGGCTTCTAAAATTCAGAGGATGATAAACCTTTATCTTTATCCAGTGATCTTTGGTTTCCAGAGAGTAGAGCAAATATCCTCCCCATCCTCTTGTCTGTTCTTCCACAGTTTAATCCCATATACGTTCCTGATAGTAATCAAAACCCTAGAATTGCAACTCGAGGTCAGGTAATGGAAGTTTAAAAACAAAACAAAACAAAACAAAAACAAAACAAACAAACAAAAAAAAAAAACAAGAAGTGGGTTGCGGAGATTGCCAAGAAAAGAGTTTTCACCTATAAAGTTGTACATAAACTCCAAAGTTCACCTCTATGGTGCACATTTATGACCCTGACCCTGAGCAACATAGTGCACACTTAGAGAATTTAATATAAGTTAGATCACTGGCTAAGTTGACCCTGAGCAACATACTGCACACTTAGAGAATTTAATATAAGTTAGATCACTGGCTAAGTTCTAGGCTGGTAACTAAAATGGTGTGTACGTAAGACATATGTGAAGAGCATTTCAAAGGCTTTGAGAATTGAACTTATATTGGAACCACACCCCAGAACTTACATTGGAACCACAGCCTAGTAATTTTTAATGAAGCTAACCAGATGATTTGCCTGTTAAAACAAACATGACAACACTCCTAATATTTATACAATACCAAGGGTCTTATAACATACAACAAAAATATCTAAACATAAGCCAAAATTACATGGCATATGAAAAATCCGGAAAATCTCAGTGCTTAAAGGGAAATTAATCAAAGTGAGCTACCAAATTAAAAGATTAAAGAAAAAACTGTGAAATTAATTTATACCAAAGGCATGTTTACTAAAACTCAACACCTATTTGTGGTTAAAACATACACACACACACACATACACACACACACACACACACACACACACGTATGAGAAGCACAAATATAGGATAATCTTTTTATCTTTTTAACCTGATAAAGGACATCTACAGAGAAAAAAAAAAACTGTAGGTAATGTATTTACTGGTAAAATATTTTATTTATCTGAGGATAATGAGTGAAGAGAGTCCAGCATCATAATTTGTACTCAACATCATAATGGAAATACTCTTCAGCATAAGATAAGGAAAAGAAATACAACTTATAAATACTGAAAGACAAGTAATAATAATAAAACTGTCCCTACTTGCAGATAATGTAATTGTCTATGCAGAAAGTCTCATGGAAGTTACTAAAAAGTTACTTTGAACTAAAAGGTATGATTAAAAGAACTGAATAATGTATGATTAACACACATATATTGTATTACTTAGTTTTCACACTGCTATAGTGATACTACCTTAACTGGGTAATTTATAAAACAAGAAGGTTTAATTGGCTCACAGTTCCACATGGCTGGGGAGGCCTCAGGAAACTTACAGTTATGATGGAAGGTGAAGTGGAAGCTAGACATCTCTTACATGGTGGCATGCAAGAAAATGTCAATGAAGGGAAATAATGCCAAAAACTTTAAAACTATCAGATCTCATGAGAATTCACTCACTATCATTAAAATATCATGAGGGAAATTGCCTCCATAATGCAATCATCTCCCACCAAGTTCCTCCCTCAACACATAGGGATTAAAATTGAGATGATATATGGGAGGGGGAGGGGGAACACAGAGAGAAAACAAATTATCACACCTCTGGCTTCTCCAAAATTTCATTTCCTTTTCACATTTCAAAACCAATCATGCCTTCCCAATAGTTCCCAAAAGTTTTAACTCCTTTCAGAATTAACTCAAAAGTCCAAGTCCAAAGTCTCATCTGAGATAAGGCAAGTTCTTTCTGTCTATGAGCACGTAAAGTAAAAAACAAGTTAGTTAATTCCAAGACACAATAGGGGTACAGGCATTGGGCAAATGTTTCCACTCCAAATGGGAGAAATTGGACAAAAAAGGGGGCTATAGGCCCCAAGCAAGTCTGAAACCTGGCAGGGCAATCATTAGATATTAAAGCTCTGAAATAATCTCCTTTGATGCTGTGTCTCACATCCAGGGAACACCGATGCAAGGGTTGAGATCTCATGGCATTGGTCAGATCAAACCCCTGTAATTTTGCAGGGTACAGCCCTTACAGCTGCTCTCACAGGCTGCTGTGGAGTGCCTGCATCATTTCCAGGTTCACAGTGCAAGATGTCAGTGGATCTACATTTTTGGGGTCTCAGAGATGAAAACCATCTTCTCACAGTTCCACCAGGCAGTTCCCCAGTGGGGACACTATGTTGGGGATCCAACCCCACATTTACCTTTCACACTGCCCTAGCAGAGGTTGTCAATGAGGGCTCCTCCCCTGCAGCAGACTTCTGCCTGGACACCTGGGCATTTCCATACATTCTCTGAAATCTAGTCAGAGGTTCTTAAAGCTCAACTCTTGTCTTCTGTGCACCCACAGGCTCAACACTACATGAAAGAGACCAAAGCTTGGGGTTTGAAACTCTAAAGCGATGGCCTAAGCTGTATCTTGGCTCCTTTTAGCCAGGGCTGGAGATAGAGTAGTTGGAAGGCAGGGTGCCAAGTCCTGAGGCTACACAAAACAGCAGGGCCCTGGACAAGGCCTATAAAATTATTTTTTCCTCCTAGGTCTGTAGGCCTGTGATGGAAGGATGATATGGTTTGGCTCTGTATCCCCACCCAAATTTAATTGGGAATTGTAACGCTCTGGTGACAAGGGAGAGACGTGATTGGAGGTGATTGGATCATGAGGATGGTTTCCTCCATGATGTTCTTATAATAGTGAATCATTCTAATGAGCTCTATTGGTTTTCTAAGTGGCAGTTTTTCCTGCTCTCTTCTCTCTCCTGCCATCTTGTGAAGAAGGTGCTTGTTTCTCATTCACCTTCTGCTGTTATTGTAAGTTTCCTGAGGCCTCCCTAGTCATGTGAAACTGTGAGTCAATTAAGCCTTTCTTTTTTTTTAATTTTTTATTTTTTTGAGATGGAGTTTTGCTCTTGTTGCCCAGGCTGGAGTGCAATGGCACAATCTCAGGTCACTGAAACCTCCGCCTTCTGGGTTCAAGCAATTCTCCTGCCTAAGATTACAAGCATACGCCACCACACCCAAATAATTTTGTAATTTTAGTAGAGATGAGGCTTCTCCATCTTGGTCAGGCTGATCTCAAAATCCCAACCTCTGGTGGTTTGCCTACCTCGGCCTCCCAAAGCACTGGGATTACAGGCATGAGCCCCTGCACACAGCCAACATCTTTTTTTTTTTTTTTTTTATAACTTACCTAGACTCATATGTTTCTTTACAGCAGTATGAAAATGAACAAATACAGTAAATTGGTTCTGGGAGTGGGGAACTGCTATAAAGTTAACCTGAAAATGTGAAAGCAATTTGAGAACTGGGTAATGGGAAGAGATTGGAACAGTTTGGAGGCCTCAGAAAAAGACAGAAAATGTGAAAAAAGTTTGAAACTTACTAGATAGTTTTGACCAAAATGCTGATACTGATATGGACAATGAAGTCCAGACTGAGATGGTCTCAGAGGGTGATGAATTATCATATTGGGAACCGGAGCAAAGGTCACTCTTGCTATGCTTTAGCAAAGAGACTGGTAGCATTTTGCCTCTGCCCTAGAGATCTGTGAAACCTTGAACTTGAGAAAGATAATCTGAAATTGAAACTTAACGTTTAAAAAGAAAGCAGAGCAAAAAAGTGTGAAAAATTTGCAGCCTGACCATATGGTAGAAAACAAAACCGTGTTTTCTGAAAGGAAATTCAAGCTGGCTGCATAAATTTGAATCAGTAACAAGGAGTTGAATGTTACGAGTCACCAAGTTAATGAAGAAAATGTCTCCAGGGCATCTCAGATATCTTCGCAGCAGCCCCTCCCATCACAGGCCCAGAGACTTAGGAGAAAAAAATGGTTTTATGGTCCAGGCCAAGGCCTCCACTGCTTTGTGCAGCCTCAGGATTTAGTGCCCTGCCTCCCAGCAGTTCCAGCTTCAGCCCTGGCTAAAAGGGGCCAAGGTACAACTTAGGCCATTACTTCTTAGGGTGCAAGCCCAAGCCTTGGTAGCTTCCATGTGGTGTTGGGCCTCTGGGTGCACAGAATTTCCAGAATTGAGATTTAGGAACCTCTGCCTAGATTTCAGAGGGTGTATCAAAACACCTGGATGTCCAGTTTCCAGACAGAAGTCTGCTGCAGGGGTTGAGCCATCATGGATAACCTCGGCTAGGGTAGTTTAGAATGTAGGGTTGGATCTGCCACACAGAGAACCCACTGAAGTACTGCCTAATGGAGCTGTGAGAAGAGGGACACTGTCCTCCAGACTCCAGAATGCCAGATCCACTGACAGCTTGCACCATGTGCCTGGAAAAGCCATAGACATTCAATGCCCACCATGAAAGCAGCCAGGGGTAGGGGGAAGTACCCTGCAAAGTCACAGAAGCAGAGCTTCTCAAGGCTGTGAGGACCCACCCATTGCATCAACATGCCCTGGATGTGAGACACATAATCAAGGAAATTATTTTGAAGCTTTAAGATTTAATGACTACCCTGAAGCTTTAAGCTTTAAGATTGCATGGGGCTTATAGCCCATTTGTTTTGGCCAATTTCTCCCATATGGAATGAGAACATTTATCCAATGCCTTTACGCCCATTGTTTTCTGGAAGTAACTAACTTGTTTTTATTTTACATATTCATAGATGGAAGGAACTTGCCTTGTCTCAGATTAGAATTTGAAGATGGACTTTTGAATTAAAGCTGAAATTAGTTAAGACCTTTGGGGACTTTTGGGAAGCCATAATTGGTTTTGAAACATGAAAAGGGCATGAGATTTGGGAGAGGCTAGGGGCACAATGATATGGGTCAGCTCTGTGTTCCCAGCCAAATCTTATGTTAAATGGTAATCCCTAGGTGTCCCAGGAAGTTCCCAGTGCTGGGTGATTGAATCTTGGGGATGGTTTCTCCCATGATGTACTTGTGACAGTGAGTGAGTTCTCACAAGATCTGATGGTTTTATAAGTGATGGTTTCCCCTGCTCTCTTCTCTCTTCTGCCACCTTGTGAAAAATGTGCTTGCTTCCCTTTCACCTTCTGCCGTGATTGTAAGTTTCCTTAGGCCTCCCCAGTCATAGGGAACTGTGAGTCAATTAAACCTCTTTTTCTTTTTATACATTATCCAGTCTTGAGTAATTCTTTATATTAGTGTGAAAATGAACTAATACACAGGAGCTGCAGCAAAGATCTCTGATATGCCCTGGAGACATTTTCTCCATTGTGTTGGCTATTAACATTCAGTTCTTTGTTACTCATGTAAATTTTTGCAGCCGGCTTGAATTTCTCCCTTGAAAATGTTTTTTTTTTTCTTTTTAACCACATGGTCAAGCTGCAATTTTTCCAAATTTTTACACTCTGCTTCCCTTTTAAACCTAAGTTTCCATTTCAAACCATCTCTTTGTGAGTCCATATAACTGAATGCTTTCAGGAAAAAACAGGTCATCTCTTCAACGTTTTGCTGCCTCGACATTTCTTCTGCCAGATACCCTAAATCATCTCTCTCAAGTTCAAAATTCCTCAGTTCTGTAGGGCCACCAATCTCTTTGCTAAAGCAGCACATGATTGAACCTTCCTCTAGTTCCCAATAAGTTCCTCATCTCCATCTGAGACCACTTCCGTTAGGATTTCAATGTTCATATCACTATCAGTATTTTAGTCAATACCATGCAACAAGCATCTAGGAAGCTCCAAACTTTCTCCTATCTTCTTGTCCTCTTCTGAGGCCTCCAAACTATTCCAATCTCTTCCTATTACCTAGTTCCAAAGTCACTTCCATATTTTCAGGTTGCCTTTATAGCAGTACCCCACTTCCGGTAACAAGTATCTGTATTAGTTCGTTTCCACACTGCTATAAATAATCTACCTAAGACTGGGTAATTTATAACACAAAGAGGTTTAATTAACTCACAGTTTTGCATGGCTAGGGAGGCCTTAGGAAATCATGGCAGAAGGTGAATGGAAAGCAAGGAACCTTTTTCATGGTGAAAGATGAGAGAGAAACAGAGGGAAAGGGGAACTTGTAAACACTTTTTAAAACCACATCTTGTGAGAACTAACTCACTCTCATGATAACAGCACGGGAAAACTTCTCCCATAATCCTATCGCCTGGGTGAGAGTGAGTCTCTGTCAAAAAAAAAAAACAGAAAGAAAGATTAATTCTAGACTAATCCTATACCTAGCTATGGTTTTACCAATAATTTAAACATTTTTTAGTATTATGTGAGCAAAGTCACAGAATATATATTTATTGCATATAAAGAGTGTATCTCTTTTGGCTGACCTGTCAATATTTCCTCAAAGTTTTTGCGTTATGTGCACTGCATATTTAATAAATGTTATTAAAATAATTTAACATGATGACACATTTGTGGAAATATCATCTCAAGAATAAATGTGGAGGCTTAAGCAGTGGAACAAGTTTACATTTTAAAAAATGATCTTATGACTCTACGAACCTTATGCTTTCAGAAATTTTATTAAAAAAGAAAATAAAGATCCAAATTTACTTGCTAAGTGAGCTTGAGGAATAGGCTAATTAAGTACTAAGTGGAAAAGAAATTCAAATATACTATAATAAATAATAATCCGAATAAGGGATATCTCTTAAGAAAATAAACAGTAATATAAAGAAGGCTTAAGCACCAGTTTGTTTCAAAACAATTTTTTTAAACACAAAAAATCCATTTTTAAATAAAATTGACCACAGGTAGAATTTGAATGTTTGGTTAAAGTCAGTTTGGAATGTTACCCAAAAAAAGAGAAGCCTAAGACAAGTTAGCATGTATTCATTCAGTCAACAAATACTTATTTGATATCTGTTATGCTTCAGGTACTGTTTAAGGAATTCCAGATTTAAAAAAGTATAAAGAAATATCAAATTATCTGTTCTCTCAGGGTAAATATTATATATCAGAATAAATGAATGAAAATATAACTGAGTGTTTTGAAGAAGGATAAAGCAAGGTAAGTCAATAGCGAGTTACAGAAAGGAGTAGTCAGAGAAGGTTTCTCTGATAAGATCAAATATGAGAAGATATTTAAACTAAGTGCAAAGTAAATGAATGTTTTATAGAGAGGAGAAATATTTCAGAACAAAGGACAAGAATAACAAAGACCTTGAGATGCGAACTTTCCTGGCATGTTTCAGGGCCAAAATTGTAGCTGTGGCATAGTGAACCATCATGCAATTGGGAGGATATGAACTTAAAGAGGAAGCTGAAGTGGCAGT
Organism: Macaca mulatta; assembly: GCF_049350105.2. Lineage (NCBI taxonomy): Eukaryota > Metazoa > Chordata > Mammalia > Primates > Cercopithecidae > Macaca > Macaca mulatta. Next base: position 90,997,745 of record NC_133409.1, on the reverse strand, counting down.
AGGGCAGATCATGAAGAGATTTCCAGACTATACCTAGAGTTTTGGCATTTATTATTTGAGCAAAGACATTGTGAGATTTTGAGTTTAGAAATAGATCTTGTTATGTTTTAATGGATAAAACAATTTGCTGAGGAGAGATTAAGGTGAGGTGGAGCATGAATGTGAGCAGAAAACTAATGATAAAGTTAGTGAATTTGTTGAAAGAAAAGATAATGGTGATCCAGATGAGGAGGTAGCATTGAATATGAGATTGGCTCTAGGAATATAAGGACCTTTTTGAGAAGAAAATTATAACCTTTTTTATGCCCCTGGAAGAGTGAATAAAGTGGAGTAACATAAAAGTAAATACAATTCATTGAACATAAAAATTAATTTCTTAACCAGAATTGTGGCTAAAACACAAAATTGGTTTCTTATACAGGATTAGATGTTTCCATACTAAATAAACGATCACTTAACAGTAGCACTCTCCTTTCTGTCTTTCCCAGAATAAGCATTCATATCTTCAAAGAACCTTTTCGGTGGGATTAGCTTCCAGTTCCGGGTGCCTCTTTTGCATTATTTTTCATATATATATATATATATATATATAAAATGAAAAATTATTTTATAAAACTTTTACAGAAGTACTGAGGAAATCAACTTGATTTTCTCTGTGAAACATATGTGTATATATACACACACACGTATGTATTTTAAATATATAGATGGCCTCCATCATATAATTATTCTATTTAATGACTTTTCCACTTGACAATGATGGGATAGCAATACTCATTTGGTACACTTCTTGACTTATGATGGGGATATGTCTATATCAGGTGATAACCCCATCATAAGTCAAGGAGCATCTGCATATTTCATATGTAATCATTTGTGTATATAATAATACACATATCCTATTTCACATGTGTATTTTATATAAACATTTAAAATAAAAATTATATATAAATATTTGTATAGTATATTTATACATATATACAGCTAGCTACATATGTAAATATAAATAGATAATATATATTGTGTACATGTGTAATGTATTCTATATAATAAGTATTAAATATGCAGATACAACTCCTTTTATTGTGTGCTGCTTTTCTGCACTTCAGATATTGTGTTTTTTGTAAATTGGAGGTTTGTGCTAACCCTGCATCTAGCAAGTCCATAATTGCCATTTTTCAAACAGCACATGCTCAGTTCAGGTCTCTGTGTCACATTTTGGTAACTCTCAAAAAATTTCAACTTTTTCATTATTATATCTGTTATGGTGATATGCAATCAGTGATCTTTGATATTACTATTATAATTGTTCTGGGGCACCACAAATTATGCTCATATTAAATGGTGTACTTAATTGATAAACATTGTATGTCCTGGCTGCTCCACTGCCTCACTATTCCCACATGTTTCTTCCTCTCCTCGGACCTCTCTGAGACACAACAATATTGAAATTAACCCAATTAGTAAAACTATCATGACATCTAAGTTTTCAAGTAAAAGGAAGAGTCACACATCTCTTACCTAAAATTAAAAGCTAGACATGATTAAAATTAGTGAGGAAGGCATGTTGAAAGCTGAGATAGACCAAACACTAGGACTCTTGTGCCAGACAATTAGCCAAACTGTGAATTCAAAGGAAAAGTTCTTGAAGAAAATTAAAAGTGCTACTTTAGAAAATACACAAATGATGTTAAAAAATAAATCAAAGCATTCTTATTGTTGATATGGAGAAAGTTTGGGTGTTCTGGATAGAAGATCAAACCTGCCACAGCATTCCCTTAAGCCAAAGCATAATCTAGAGCAAGGCCCTATCTCTCTTCAATTCTATGAAGGCTGAGATAAGTGAGGAATCTACAGATTAAAAGTTTGAAGCTAGCAAAGATTAATTCACACTCTTTAAGTGAAGAACCATTCCCATAGCATAAAGTGAAACGTGAGGCAGCAAGTGTTGATGGAGAAACTGCAGCAAGTTATTCAGAAAACCTATCTAAAATAATTCATGAAGATGGCTACACTAAACAACACATTCTTCGTGTAGATTAAACGCCCTGTATTAGTGGAATCTGCCTTGTGGACTTCCACTGCTGAAAAGAAGTTGCCTGTTTTTGAAGCTTCAAAGGCCAGGTTGACTCCTTTGTCAGGGCCTAAGGCAACTAATGACTTGAAATTGAAGCCAATGTTTATTTTCCATTTTGAAAATCATGGAAATTTAGTTGCTTCAATGATTTGATAAAACTTGAATAGACGAGTAGTTGCTCCTTATGGATGAACAGTGAAAGTGGTTTCTTTAGATGGCCTCTACTTCTGGTGAAGATGCTATGAATATCACAGAAATGCCAACAAACAATTTAGAACATTATCTAAACTTAGTTGATAAAACAGCAGCAGAATTTGAGAGGATTTACTACAATTTTGAAATAAATGTGGGCAAAATGCTGTCAAACAGCACCACATACTACAGAGAAATTTTTTCTTAAAAAATGAGTCAATCAACATGGCAAAGTTCATTTTTGTTTTCTTCTAAGACATGGCCAGAGCTCCCCAAACTTCAGCAACCACCGTTCTGATTAGTCAGCAATCATCAACATCAAGGCAAGACCCTCCACCACAAAAAGGTTATGACTTGCTTAAGGCCAAAATGGCCATTTCCAAGTAATGAAGTGTTTGTTAATTAAAATATATACATTTTAAAGACACAATACTATTCCACACTTAATAGAATACCATATAGTATAAACAGAAGATTTCTATGCATTAAGAAACCAAAAAATTCATGTGACACATTTTATTGTGATATTTGCTTTATGGTGGTGATCTGGAACAAAACCTGTAATATTTTCCAGGTATGTCTGTATAATGTTTCATATAGATATATATATTCAGTAGAATCTATTCTGTAGATTCCTCACCTCTCTCAGCCTTCATATATACATATATATATGTGTGTATATATAATGTGTGTATATGTGTGTGTGTGTATACACACACAGAATTGGAGCTTGAGCTTTTTGTGTGTGATGCCTTCCCTTCTTTTTCAATCTTCTTCTTATCTTTGCAATCAGAGAAATTGTATCCTCCTTGCTCATTTTCTGTCAGATTTTAAAAAGGCTGGGGGTGGAGCAAGATGGCCGAATAGGAACAGCTCCAGTATCCAACTCCCAGCGCGAGCGACACAGAAGACCGGTGATTTCTGCATTTTCAACTGAGGTACTGGGTTCATCTCATTGGGAAGTGCCGGATGATCGGTGCTGGTCAGCTGCTGCAGCCCGACCAGCGAGAGCTGAAGCAGGGCGAGGCATCGCCTCACCTGGGAAGCGCAAGGGGGAAGGGAATCCCTTTTCCTAGCCAGGGGAACTGAGAAACACAACACCTGGAAAATCGGGTAACTCCCACCCCAATACTGCGCTTTACCAAGGGTCTTAGCAAACGGGCACACCAGGAGATCATATCCCACACCTGGCCGGGAGGGTCCCACGCCCACGGAGCCTCCCTCATTGTTAGCACAGCAGTCCGCGATATCGCGGCAAGGCAGCAGCGAGGCTGGGGGAGGGGCGCCCGCCATTGCTGAGGCTTAAGTAGGTAAACAAAGCTGCTGGGAAGCTCGAACTGGGTGGAACTCACAGCAGCTCAAGGAAACCTGCCTCTCTCTGTAGACTCCACCTCTGGGGACAGGGCACAGTAAAAATAACAAAAACAGCAGAAACCTCTGCAGACGCAAACGACTCTGTCTGACAGCTTTGAAGAGAGCAGTGTATCTCCCAACACAGAGGTTGAGATCTGAGAAGGGACAGACTCCCTGCTCAAGTGGGTCCCTGACCCCTGAGTAGCCTAACTGGGAGACATCCCCCACTAGGGGCAGTCTGACACCCCACACCTCACAGGGTGGAGTACACCCCCGAGAGGAAGCTTCCAAAGCAAGAATCAGACAGGGACACTCGCTGTTCAGAAATATTCTATCTTCTGCAGCCTCTGCTGCTGATACCCAGGCAAACAGGGTCTGGAGTGGACCTCAAGCAATTTCCAACAGACCTACAGCTGAGGGTCCTGACTGTTAGAAGGAAAACTATCAAACAGGAAGGACACCTACACCAAAACACCATCAGTACATCACCATCATCAAAGACCAGAGGCAGATAAAACCACAAAGATGGGGAAAAAGCAGGGCAGAAAAGCTGGAAATTCAAAAAATAAAAGCACATCTCCCCCAGCAAAGGAGCACAGCTCATCGCCAGCAACGGATCAAAGCTGGACGGAGAATGACTTTGACGAGATGAGAGAAGAAGGCTTCAGTCCATCAAACTTCTCTACTAAAAAAAATACAAAAAACTAGCCAGGCGTGGTGGTGGCGCCTGTAGTCCCAGCTACTCGGGAGGCTGAGTCAGGAGAATGGCGGGAACCCAGGGGGCGGAGCTTGCAGTGAGCTGAGATCTGGCCACTGCACTCCAGCCTGGGCGACAGAGCCAGACTCTGTCTCAAAAAAAAAAAAAAAAAAAAAAAGAAAGCTAGCAGAAGGCAAGAAATAACTAAGATCAGAGCAGAACTGAAGGAGATAGAGACACAAAAAACCCTCCAAAAAATCAGCGAATCCAGGAGTTGGTTTTTTGAAAAGATCAACAAAATTGACAGACCACTAGCAAGACTAATAAAGAAGAAAAGAGAGAAGAATCAAATCGACGCAATTAAAAATGATAAAGGGGATATCACCACCGACCCCACAGAGATACAAACTACCATCAGAGAATACTATAAACACCTCTATGCAAATAAACTGGAAAATCTAGAAGAAATGGATAATTTCCTGGACACTTACACTCTTCCAAGACTAAACCAGGAAGAAGTTGAATCCCTGAATAGACCAATAGCAGGCTCTGAAATTGAGGCAATAATTAATAGCCTACCAACCAAAAAAAGTCCAGGACCAGATGGATTCACAGCTGAATTCTACCAGAGGTACAAGGAAGAGTTGGTACCATTCCTTCTGAAACTATTCCAATCAATAGAAAAAGAGGGAATCCTCCCTAACTCATTTTATGAGGCCAACATCATCCTGATACCAAAGCTTGGCAGAGACACAACAACAAAAGAGAATTTTAGACCAATATCCCTGATGAACATCGATGCAAAAATCCTCAATAAAATACTGGCAAACCGGATTCAGCAACACATCAAAAAGCTTATCCACCATGATCAAGTGGGCTTCATCCCTGGGATGCAAGGCTGGTTCAACATTCGCAAATCAATAAACATAATCCAGCATATAAACAGAACCAAAGACAAGAACCACATGATTATCTCAATAGATGCAGAAAAGGCTTTTGACAAAATCAACAGCCCTTCATGCTAACAACGCTCAATAAATTCGGTATTGATGGAACGTACCTCAAAACAGTAAGAGCTATTTATGACAAACCCACAGCCAATATCATACTGAATGGGCAAAAACTGGAAAAATTCCCTTTGAAAACTGGCACAAGACAGGGATGCCCTCTCTCACCACTCCTATTCAACATAGTGTTGGAAGTTCTGGCTAGGGCAATTAGGCAAGAGAAAGAAATCAAGGGTATTCAGTTAGGAAAAGAAGAAGTCAAATTGTCCCTGTTTGCAGATGACATGATTGTATATTTAGAAAACCCCATTGTCTCAGCCCAAAATCTCCTTAAGCTGATAAGCAACTTCAGCAAAGTCTCAGGATACAAAATTAATGTGCAAAAATCACAAGCATACTTATACACCAGTAACAGACAAACACAGAGCCAAATCATGAATGAACATCCATTCACAATTGCTTCAAAGAGAATAAAATACCTAGGAATCCAACTTACAAGGGATGTAAAGGACCTCTTCAAGGAGAACTACAAACCACTGCTCAGTGAAATAAAAGAGGACACAAACAAATGGAAGAACATACCATGCTCATGGATAGGAAGAATCAATATCGTGAAAATGGCCATACTGCCCAAGGTAATTTATAGATTCAATGCCATCCCCATCAAGCTACCAATGAGTTTCTCCACAGAATTGGAAAAAACTGCTTTAAAGTTCATATGGAACCAAAAAAGAGCCCACATTGCCAAGACAATCCTAAGTCAAAAGAACAAAGCTGGAGGCATCACGCTACCTGACTTCAAACTATACTACAAGGCTACAGTAACCAAAACAGCATGGTACTGGTACCAAAACAGAGATATAGACCAATGGAACAGAACAGAGTCCTCAGAAATAATACCACACATCTACAGACCAATGGAACAGAACAGAGTCCTCAGAAATAATACCACACATCTACAGCCATCTGATCTTTGACAAACCTGAGAGAAACAAGAAATGGGGAAAGGATTCCCTATTTAATCAATGGTGCTGGGAAAATTGGCTAGCCATAAGTAGAAAGCTGAAACTGGATCCTTTCCTTACTGCTTATACGAAAATTAATTCAAGATGGATTAGAGACTTAAATGTTAGACCTAATACCATAAAAATCCTAGAGGAAAACCTAGGTAGTACCATTCAGGACATAGGCATGGGCAAAGACTTCATGTCTAAAACACCAAAAGCAATGGCAGCAAAAGCCAAAATTGACAAATGGGATCTCATTAAACTAAAGAGCTTCTGCACAGCAAAAGAAATTACCATCAGAGTGAACAGGCAACCTACAGAATGGGAGAAAATTTTTGCAATCTACTCATCTGACAAAGGGCTAATATCCAGAACCTACAAAGAACTCAAACAAATTTACAAGAAAAAAACAAACAACCCCATTAAAAAGTGGGCAAAGGATATGAACAGACATTTCTCAAAAGAAGACATTCATACAGCCAACAGACACATGAAAAAATGCTCATCATCACTGGCCATCAGAGAAATGCAAATCAAACCACAATGAGATACCATCTCACACCAGTTAGAATGGCGATCATTAAAAAGTCAGGAAACAACAGGTGCTGGAGAGGATGTGGAGAAATAGGAACACTTTTACACTGTTGGTGGGATTGTAAACTAGTTCAACCATTATGGAAAACAGTATGGCGATTCCTCAAGGATCTAGAACTAGATGTACCATATGACCCAGCCATCCCATTACTGGGTATATACCCAAAGGATTATAAATTATGCTGCTATAAAGACACATGCACACGTATGTTTATTGTGGCACTATTCACAATAGCAAAGACTTGGAATCAACCCAAATGTCCATCAGTGACAGACTGGATTAAGAAAATGTGGCACATATACACCATGGAATACTATGCAGCCATAAAAAAGGATGAGTTTGTGTCCTTTGTAGGGACATGGATGCAGCTGGAAACCATCATTCTTAGCAAACTATCACAAGAACAGAAAACCAAACACCGCATGTTCTCACTCATAGATGGGAACTGAACAATGAGATCACTTGGACTCGGGAAGGGAAACATCACACACTGGGGCCTATTATGGGGAGGGGGGAGGGGGAAGGGATTGCATTGGGAGTTATACCTGATGTAAATGATGAGTTGATGGGTGCTGACGAGTCGATGGGTGCAGCACACCAACATGGCACAAGTATACATATGTAACAAACCTGCACGTTATGCACATGTACCCTAGAACTTAAAGTATAATAATAATAAATAAATTTTTTTTTAAAAAAGGCTGATAGGATCTTTTATCTGCATCTTCTTTTTCCTCCTTTCCTTCTTCTATCCATTGACCTGCCTTCTGTCAAATTAATTATTTTTTATACAATGAATAAAAGAATTCACTTTTTAGCCTTCAACTGCTAACTTTCTGCTTCTGAATTTTATTCTCTCATCTTGACCAATCATTGTTTTTCTTAACTGAAATTTTCATGTAAATGTCAGACAACTTCATCAATGTGTATCATTGAGTTAGTTACTCATGCAGCTATTCCTTGTGCTCTCTATGCAAATTATACTTTCCAGGCTCTCTTGTGATCTGAATTTGAGGTAATTTTGACCAATGAGAGGTTCTGCTAAGGTATTAGACTTGTACATAGAAGCTATAGTACTTCCCCCTTTCTGCTTCAGGGGTATCTCTAGAAGTAGCTATCTTTTCTCCATAGTTCCAACAACCTCCAGGAAGGCCTATCCTTCACAGTGCCAGCTGCAGCTAGTGGTCCTGCTCTTGGCTTCTTGCACCTCCATTTCTCCATAATATATAGAGCCTTAAAGATGGGAGTGGTTTCCTGCTATTACTAAATATGGATTGCCTCAACGTCTCCTTCCAACTTTTTAGTTCTTCCTATACCTTAGGAACTAGTTGTACTATTTATGTTACCTACTTTTTCCATTGTTATAAATGATATCATAATTATCCTGACTTCAGCTTCAAACACAATGATTTCAGTTTCTAAAATCACGCCATCATGTCATTTCTTCCACTGTGAAATGAGCAGAAGTAACAGGTACATATAATAAAGTGATGGTTCAGGCAATCAAATAATTTATAATCTACTTTACATAAATCTTGTTTAATATTTTTAAATATCTTGAGATATGGTTATTAAAATCTCATCTTTCTGATATCTAAATAAGTTTGAAGATGCTAAATAACCATTCCGAGATCAAACAGCAGGTAGGTAGAGAAGCTGGTAGTATTTAAAATGATGTTGTTTTGGCTCATATTATTTTATTTATAACATAAATTAATAAAACCAATAGATTAATAACATTTTCCAAAAACAATAATTATTTTTGCAAACACACCCTGACATACAGAGATAACAATAGCATACATGATGACTCCTTATTTAATCAGCTAGTTAGAAATCTTGCAGGTTCTTATTCTATGGACGAATTTGTGTAAAAAATAGCAAATATGTCCATTTATTTGTTATTATCTTCTCCTCCACCAGGGGAAGCAATAAAAATAATGTCAATTCCCAATACCATTTATTAAATAGGAAATCCTTTCCCCATTTCTTGTTTTTCTCAGGTTGGTCAAAGATCAGATGGCTGTAGATGTGTGGTATTATTTCTGAGGACTCTGTTCTGTCCCATTGGTCTATATCTCTGTTTTGGTACCAGTACCATGCTGTTTTGGTTACTGTAGCCTTGTAGTATAGTTTGAAGTCAGGTAGCGTGATGCCTCCAGCTTTGTTCTTTTGACTTAGGATTGTCTTGGCAATGTGGGCTCTTTTTTGGTTCCATATGAAGCTTAAAGCAGTTTTTTCCAATTTTGTGAAGAAATTCATTGGTAGCTTGTTGGGGATGGCATTGAATCTCTAAATTACCTTGGGCAGTATGGCCATTTTCACAATATTGAATCTTCCTATCCATGAGCCTGGTATGTTCTTCCATTTGTTTGTGTCCTCTTTTATTTCACTGAGCAGTGGTTTGTAGATCTCCTTGAAGAGGTCCTTTACATCCCTTGTAAGTTGGATTGCTAGGTATTTTATTCTCTTTGAAGCAATTGTGAATGGAAGTTCATTCATGATTTGGCTCTGTGTTTTTCTGTTATTGGTGTATAAGAATGTTTGTGATTTTTGCACATTAGTTTTGTATCCTGAGACTTTGCTGAAAAACAGTATGGCGATTCCTCAAGGACCTAGGACTAGAAGTACCATATGACCCAGTCATCCCATTACTGGGTATATACCCAAAGGATCATAAATCATGCTGCTGTAAAGACACATGCACACGTATGTTTATTGCGGCACTATTCACAATAGCAAAGACTTGGAATCAACCCAAATGTCCATCAGTGACAGACTGGATTAAGAAAATGTGGCACATATACACCATGGAATACTATGCAGCCATAAAAAAGGATGAGTTTGTGTCCTTTGTAGGGATATGGATGCAGCTGGAAACCATCATTCTCAGCAAACTATCACAAGAACAGAAAACCAAACACCGCATGTTCTCACTCATAGACGGGAACTGAACAATGAGATAACTTGGACTTGGGAAGGGGAACATCACACACTGGGCCTATTATGGGGAGGGGGGCAGGGGGAGGGATTGCATTGGGAGTTATACCTGATGTAAATGACGAGTTGTTGGGTGCTGACGAGTTGATGGGTGCAGCACAGCAATATGGCACAAGTATACATATATAACAAACAAACCTGCACATTATGCACATGTACCCTAGAACTTAAAGTATAATAATAATAAAAATTTTAAAAATAATAATAATGTTGGCCGGGCGCGGTGGCTCAAGCCTGTAATCCCAGCACTTTGGGAGGCCGAGACGGGCGGATCACGAGGTCAGGAGATCGAGACCATCCTGGTTAACACAGTGAAACCCCGTCTCTACTAAAAAATACAAAGAACTAGCCAGGCGAGGTGGCGGGCGCCTGTAGTCCCAGCTACTCGGGAGGCTGAGGCAGGAGAATGGTGTGAACCCGGGAGGCGGAGCTTGCAGTGAGCTGAGATCCGGCCACTGCACTCCAGCCTTGGTGACGGAGCGAGACTCCGTCTCAAAAAAAAAAAAATAATAATAATAATAATGTCAACTCCAAAAGAAGAGCCATGAATGTATTCTTAAATGTTTCGGAAGAAAAATAAATTTCATCTATTTTATTCAAATATATTCAGAAAATTACTACTTCCACTAAATACCAATAGGTTTTCTTGACAAAAATTGTCCACGTTTATATAAAATTACATAGCTATTGCAAAATTGAATTAATGCTTGAAATTCAAATTACTTATTACTATGTGAAAAGTTTAAGTATTTACTTTTATTCAACACTGAATCGCATTATTATCTTTGAAAGACTTTGATACACACACATACATAAAAAGGTGCACAGAACATTGAACTTGGTATTTGGAGAGTATATTAGTCCACTATATGCATAGTAGAACTTAGTCCTCATTTAAAGCATTTTAATGAAATTTCCTCAGTCATACATTTTGATTTTAACAGAATCTGAATGAAAACCCAAGTTTAAGCATATTCAGTTAATGCTGAGGCAAGTCAGCTATGGGTAGGACAAAGAGCATGATATCTTGTTGTATAAAATGTAATTTGCATTCACAACTTACTACATGAATCAAAGTTTTCTCATCTCTAACATGAGAATAAAATTAAGAGTATGTGCCCTAATTACTTCACAATGTTAGTATTACTGTGAAAATCAAATAAGTACGTTTATTTAAAAGTATTTTAAAAGCAGCATGTATCACCATTTTAATTAGGTCAGGAAGACAATATCATAAGTAGCAGAGCATTAAATGCTCAATGATTTATATTTAATATGATATACCCAGATTTTCCTGAGATTTAGGCAAACTAATTTTAAATGTAAATGTTTAAGGTTTTTGTTTGTTTGTTTTTGAGCCTCATTAATATTTGAATTAACTGAATATTTTTATAAATTCTTTGCAATTTGGAGACAAGATGAAAAATAAAGTGTTTGTGTTATATTTAAATGCATGTGGAATTTGAAGATTATTTTATTTAAAAATACAAAAAAAATGCACAACCCTCTGATCATACCTATTTGATAATTCTCACTTGGCATTTTTTCAATACATTATTATTTTTGGTTACTTTAATGACCAATTTTAGTTGAACACATAAATTCTGTCAATCGTATCAAACTCAGTTGTCAAAAGAATCAGAAAGGGCATTTTAACTGTAAAGTGGTTGATTCTAGAGTTGCCTATAGATGTGGCCTCGGAATATTAACTCTCTCATCCACCAGAATCATTTTAGATATACCGATAGGAGAACGTCATTTCATGAATCATTCAACACTAAGTTACCATTGGAAATAGAAAATAGCAACCTCTAGATGAATACAATTCTCAAATATCCCCTGCTCTTTCTTCAATCACTAATGTTCACATCCTTAATGAACTTTTGCCAACGTTTCCATGAAGTAAGCAAAAGGCAGTTCAAATTTACTTCAAATCTGTTTTCTTTTATACTAGCCATGGGATGCAGGTGATAATGAGCAAAGATAAATAATGAAAATGTAAGCCAAATGGAAAAGAAGATTAGGGAAATAATTGACTATATTGTGGAAAAAGAATGTTTCCTTTCACATCAATTTTGAACTATTTTATTTTACTTAAATATAATTTCAAATAGTTTCATAAGCACCATGTATGTTTTAGCCAATCAAAGAATAATTTACAAAATGCTGAAGGCAACACTATATAGTGAAAATGTAACTACACATTATCAAAACACCTTAGTCAATTTATTTAATAGCATAAGGATATATTTCTTAATCTGTTGAAGATATACACCAATCTAGCTTTCTGATTTTGCTCTAACGACAATTCTATCATTTTAACCTATGTCGAAAGTATTTTGTTGAACATTCTAGGAGATTCAGGATATTGAAAATATGGTTCCTAAACTCAAGAAAATTGCTAACTAGTTGCAATAGATTTATTCAGAAGGAACAGAGTGAATAATGTTCTCTGAGAAAGAAAAGAAATATGAGCAAACAGGAAATACGTAAATGTACATACTTATACCAGGGTAAGACTGGAAAAGCTTAACAGAAGTTAATATTTTATTAATATCTGTGTTTGGAAGTATAGGTATGTCTTTTACAGGTGGCAATGCAAGGCAAAGAGCATTCAAAACAAGGATAAACAATAATAGGCAGTTATGAATAAATAGGTGATAAATAGCAGTGAAATGACACTATTAGATTTTTAATCTCAAAACACAGAAGCTAATCTAGATCAGTGATTTTTAAATATGTTTTACGTTCCACATTGTGAGTATTTAAGGTCCTCCTGATCATTGGATTAGGGCCTACATTATCTGAACTTGATTACATTTGCAAAAATTGTATTTCAAAATTATGTCATATTCACAGATTCTTGGTGGTCAGGATCCTTAAACTGTTCTACTTTATTTCTTTATGCATATGACATACATATTGTCTATACATTATTTTCAATGTTATTTCCTATAAAAGCAGATGATTTTAATTTTGGAGATTGTACTTAGGCTGAAGTTCAGTGAAACTGGGCACCGGTGTCTTCCTATTCTACAAGGACACAGAAAGCACATTCTTGTGCTACCTTACTTTATGAACTATTTTTAATCTTTAAAACTTGAATTTCTGTTTTACTCTTAAGGTCTTAAGGAGGCAATGACTTGTTAAATAAACTACAAAAGATCTATCATTTTTAAATAGTTATGACAAAGGAGTGGGAAGATAGTCAGATAACTTACACTATATTTCTGATTCATTTGATATGGCAATCAAATGAAAGTCTGAATTTATTTATTATTCTGCATAGTTACAACCAGTCTTCAAAGATGTAAAACTATCAATGTGTTATATTAAGTGAAATCTCATGTTATTTATAGCTAAAATATTACACATTTAATCTACTAGCAACTTTGGTTTCTGAATTTCTGGAAAGAGAGCTGGACTGCTGCTAAAAGTATTCCAGTTCTCTCTATGAATTTTTGGACTTCTTGCACCTTGGGAAATACATCTTCCTCAGCATGTTTCTCTACCAAATGACTATTAAATTAGGGGTTGTCAAACTATAGCCCATTGCTTATTTTTGTAAATAAAGTTTTATTGTAACACAGCCTTGTCTATTTATTTATATATCATCTACTGCTTTTGTGCCACAATGGTTGAGTTACATAGCTATGGCAGGTCCATCTGGATTGCCAAAATTAAAATATTTGCTACTTCATCCTTTACAAAAACTGCAACCCTCTAATCAAGATTATTTATATTATTGCTCTAAATTTTAAAATTTATGTAATCTTATGGTTCTCTTTCTTTAGCTCCTACTGCAGAAACCTGATTAGGTACTTTCTACATGTTAGACTCATAAATGAAAAGTTGGTATATTAAAAGGTAAAATGATCTAGAGTCCATAAAATCTTTGTCAGTGCCTATGTTGTGAATAGTATTGCCTAGATTTTCTTCTAGGGTTTATATATTTTTGGGTTTTACATTTAAGTCTGTAATTCATTTTGAGTTAATTTTTGTATATGGAGTAAGAAAGGGGTTCAGTTTCAATTTACTGTATATGGTTGGCCAGTTCTCTCAGCACCATTTATTAAATAGGGAATCCTTTCCCCATTGCCTATTTTTGTCAGGTTTGTCAAAGATTAGATGGCTTTAGATGTGCAAACTTATTTCTGGGCTCTATATTTGGTTTCATTGGTCATTTTGTCAGTTCTTGTACCAGTACCAAGCTGCTTTGGTTACTGTAGCCTTGTATTATATTTTGAAGTTGGTTAGCTTGATGCCTCCAGCTTTGTTCTTTTTGCTTAGAAATGCCTCGACTACTTGGGCTCCTTTTTTGGTTCCATATGAATTTTAAAATAGCTTTTCTATTTCTGTGAAGAATATCAATGGTAGTTTAATGGAAATAACATTGAATCTATAAATTGCTTTGAGCAGTATGGCTATTTTCATGATATTCATTCTTCCTATTCATGAGCAGGGGCATGGGATGCTTTTCCATTTGTCTGTGTCATCTCTGATTTATTTGAGCAGTGGTTTACAGTTCTCCTTGAAGAGGTCCTTCACTTCTCTTGTTAGCTGTATTCCTAGGTATTTTTTTGTGGCAATTGTAAATGGGAGTTCATTTGTGATTTGGCTCTCAGTTTGACTGCTGTTGTTGTATAGTAATGCTAGAAATATCTGCACATTGATTTTGTATCCTGAGAGTTTGCTAAAGTTGCTTATTAGCTTAAGAAGTTTTGGAGCTGAGACAAAAGGATTTTCTAGATATAAAATCATGTCATTTGCAAATAGAGATATTTTCACATTCTCTTTCTATTTGAATATATTTTATTTATTTCTCTAATTGCCCTGGCCCAAACTTCCAACAATATGCTGAACAGGAGTGGTAAGAGATGGTATTTTTGTCATGTTCCAGTTGTTAAGGAGAATACTTCCAGCTTTTGCCCATTGTGTAAGATATTAGCTGTGGGTTTGCCATATGTCACTCTTATTATTTTGGGATATATTCCTTAAATACCTAGTTTATTGAGAGTTTTTAACATGAAGGAACATTAAATTTTATCAGGCATTTTCTGTATCTATTGAGATAATCGTGGTTTTTGTCTTTAGTTCTGTTTATGTGATGAATCACATTTATTGATTTGTTGAACCATATTTGTATCCTGAGGATGAAGCCTACTTGATCATGGTGGATAAGCTTTTTCATGTGCTGCTGGATTTGGTTTTTTATATTTTATTAAGGTTTTTTCATTGAAGTTCACCAAGGATATTCATTTGAAGTTTTCTTTTCTTGTTTTATTTCTGCCGGGTTCTGGTATCAGGATAATGCTGGCCTCATAGAATGAGTTAGGTAGGAATCCCTCCTTTTCAGCATTTTGGAATAATTTCAGTAGAAATGGTAGCATCTCTTCTTTGCACCTGTGGTAGAATTCAGCTGTGAGTCTGTCTCTTCCTGGGATTTTTTTTTATTATTATTATTATTGGTAGGCTATTTATTACTACCTCAATTTTACAACTCTATTCAGCTATGTTTTTTTCTTTCTGGTTCAGTCTTTGTAGGGTTTATGTTTCCAGAAATGTATCCATTTTTTTCTAGATTTTCTTGTTTATGTGAATAAAATTGTTTACTGTATTCTCTGATGGTTGCCTATAATTCTGTGGGGTCAGTGGTGATATCCCCATTATCATTTCTGATTATGTTTATTTGAATCTTCTCCCTTTTCTTCTTTGTCCAGCTACTGGTCTGTCTATTTTATGAATTTTTTTTCAAAAAAAAAATAGTTGTTGGATTTGCTGATTTTTTGAAGGGTTTTTCGTGTCTCTATCTCCTTCAGTTTATCTCTGATCTTGATTCTTTCTTTCTTCTGCTTGCTTTGAGGTTTGCTTGCTCTTGGTTCTCTAGTTCTTTTAGCTGTGACATTAGGTTGTTAACTTGAGATCTTTCTAGCTTTTTGATGTGGGCATTTCATGCTATAAATTTCACTCCTAACACTGCTTTAGCTGTTTCCCAGAGATTCTGGTATGTTGTATCATTGTTCTCATTAGTTTCAAAAATGTCTTGATTTCTCCCTTAATTTAATTTTTAATCAATATTAATTCAGGTGCAAGTTATTCAATTTTCATGTTGTTGTGTGGTTTTGAGTAAATTTCTTAATCTTTTAGTTTGACTACACTGTGGTCTGAGAGACTGTTATGATTTCAGTTCTTTCATATTTGCTGAGGAGTGTTTTACTTCCAATTATGTGGTTCAGTTTTACAGTGAGTGCCGTGTGGCAATGAGAGGAGTGATATTCTATTGTTTTTGGGTGGAGAGATCTGTAGATACCTATCAAGTCTGCCTGATTCAGAGCAGAGTTCACATTCTGTATATATTTGTTAATTTTCTGTCTCAGTAATTTGTCTAATATTGTCAGTGTGGTGTTAAAGTCCCCCACTATTATTGTGTGGGAATCTAAATCTCTTTGAATGTCTCTAAGAACTTGCTTTATGAATCTGAGTGCTCCTGTATTGGGTGCATATATATTTCAGACAGTTAGGTCATCTTGTTGAATTGATACCTTTACCATTATATAATGCCCTTCTTTGTCTTTTTTGATCTTTGTTAAAGTCTGTTATGTCAGAAACTAGGATTGCAACCTCTGCTTTTCTTCTGTTTTCCATTTGGCTTCATAAATCTTCCTCTATCCCTTTATTTTGAGCCAATGTGTGTCTCTGCATGTGAGATGGAGAGAATATGTTTCTTCTCTTGAAGACAACATATTGATGATAGTTGGTTCTTTATTTAGCTTGCCATTCTGCGTCTTTTAATTGGGGCATTTAGCCCATTTACATTTAAAGTTAATATTATTGTGTGGATTTGATTCTGTCATCTTGATGCTAGTTGGTTATTTTGCAGACTTGTTTATGTGGTTGCTTCATAGTGTCACTGGTCTGTGTATTTCAGGGTGTTTTTGTAGTGGCTGGTAACATTTTTTCCTTTCCATATTTAGTGCTTCCTTCTGGAGCTCTTGCAAGGCATGTCTGGTGGTGACAAATTTCCTCAGCATTTGCTTGTCTGAAAAATATCTTATTTTGTCTATGGTTATATACCTCAGTTTTGATGGATATGAAATTCTGGGTTGGAAATTATTTTCTTTTAAGAATGTTGAATATTGGCCACCAATCTCTTCTGGCTTGTAAGGCTTCCTCTGAGAGGTTGATGCTATTCTGATGGGCTTCCCTTTGTAGATTACCTGGACTTTCTCTCTGGCTGCTCTGAACATGTTTTCTTCCATTTCAACCTTGGAAAATCTGATGATTAAAGTTCTGGAAATAATCTCCTTATGGAATATTTTACAGGGTTCTCTGCATTTCCTGAATTTTAATATTGGCTTGTCTTGCTAAGTTAGGGAATTTCTCCTGGATAATATCCTAAAGTATGATTTCCAACTTGGTTCCATTCTCCTGGTCTCTTTCAGGTACCCCTGTCAGTCATAGGTATAGTCTCTACATAATCCCATATTTTTGGAGGTTTTCTTCATTTTTTTTAAATTTTTTTCCTCCATAATTGTCTGCCTGTCTTATTTCAGAAAGATGATCTTGAAGCTCTGAGATTTTTTGCTCTGCTTGGTCTATTCTGCTATTAATATTTGTCATTGCATTGTAGAGTTCTTGTAGTGTGTTTTTCAGCTCTAACAAGTTGGTTGTGTTCCTCTCTAAACTGGCTATTCTGGCTGTCAGCTCTTGTATCGTTTTATCATGATTCTTAGCTTCTTTTTGTTGGGTTACAACATGCTCCTTTTGCTCAGTAGAGGTGCTGCAGTCATTTGGAGCATAAGGAGCACTTTGGCTTTTTGAGTTTTCGGTGTTTTTGTGTTGACTCTCATCTTTGTGAGTTTATCTGCCTTAATTGTGGCTACTGACCTTTGATGGGGTTTTTGTGGGGTCTTATTTGTTGATGTTGTTCTTATTATTTTCTAACCATCAGGCCACTCTTCCATATAGTGGCTGTGGTTTGCTTGGGGTCCACTCCAAATCCTAGTTGCCTCGGTTTATGCTGTACTTGCAAGTATCACCAACGAAGGCTGCAAAACAGCAAAAATGGCAGCCTACTCCTCCCTCTGGAAACTTCATTCTAGGGGGTTACTGACCTGTTGCCTGTGCAAACACTCTTGGAGAAAGTGGCTGGAGATGCCTATTGGGAAGTCTCACCCAGTTAGGAGGAATGGGATCAGAGACTCACTTAAAGGAGCAGTCTAGCTGCCTTTTGGTAGACCAGGTGTGCTGTGTTGAGGATCCCTTCAGCCCCTGCTTGACATGGGTTCTCCAGGCCCCAGAGGCTAGACTGACAAAGAAGCCAGAACAGCTAACATGGCAGCCTGCCCCACCCCACAGGGACTCTGTCCCAGAGGGAAATTAGAGATCTGTCTGTAGAAAACTGGTTGGGGTGTCAGAAGTCCTGACTGGGATGTACAGCCCAGTGAGGAGGAATAGATAGATCAGGGTCTGGCTTAAAGAAGCAGTCTGGCCATGAATCTGGCAAACAGGCTGTGTTGCACTGGGGAGACCCTTCCTCACAGAGACCTTTTGGATCCTCCAAAGCTCGAGAGACTGAGTTGATTGAATTGTAGAGATGGCAGCTGCCCCTCCCCGAGTAGCTCCTTCCCATCTCAGGTAGACTCCACCCTGTTACCATTGGCTGGATGGAATTTCAAGCCAATGGGTCTTATCGTGTGACATGCTGTGGAAGTGGGGCCTGCAAAACGATGCTGCTTGGTTCCCTGAATTCAGCCCCCTTCCTAGGGGGTATGGACAGACCTCCCACCTTTCCTGAGTTGCAGACACTCTTATTGAAGATTTTGGGCCAGAGTATGTAAAGCTCCTGGGTCTCTGTGTGTGCTTGAGAAGCTGTTCTGCCAAGACTTCACACAGTTCTACGTGTCAGACCCAAGGCCCTGGTGATGTGGACCCATGAGAGGATCTCCTGATTCTCAGGTTGCAAAGATCCCTGGGAGGAGTGTGGTTTCACAGGTGGGGTCATACAATCACTCACAACTTCCCTTGGCTGGCAGTGGGGATTCCCTTGGCTCCATTGCTCCATGGTGGGCCATCGCCCCACCCTTTTCTTCTTTATTCTCCGTGGGTCGAGTTGTTTGTCTAAGCAGTCCCAGTGCGAGAACTTGGATATTTCAGTTGAGGGTGCTGCATTCACTCTTCCCTTTCCTTCCTCTCCATAAGCGCTGAGGACCACAGCTGTTTCTAATCATCCAACTTGGCTCCCTCTCTCCCTAAAGAGACGTTTAAAGTATATGTTTCTATTTAGTCATCTAATCTTGCATTCTGTTTATTAGCATCCTAATCTTACTAATAATTAACTTGTGTTAACATAGCTACTATGGGGTAGAGTATGGATTGGAATCCAGGTCTACCTTTTTTTTTTGTTTGTTTGTTTGTTTGTTTGTTTGTTTGTTTGTTTTGAGACGGAGTCTGGCTCTATCGCCCAGGCTGGAGCGCAGTGGCACCATCTCCGCTCACTGAAAGCTCCATCTCCCAGGTTTACGCCTTTCTCCTGCCTCAGCCTCCTGAGTAGCTGGGACTACAGGCGCCTGCCACCAAACCTGGTTAATTTTGTTGTTGTTGTTGTTGTTGTTGTATTTTTCAGTAGAGACAGGGTTTCACTATGTTAGCTAGGATGGTCTGGATCTCCTGACATCGTGATCCTCCCTCCTTGGCCTCCCAAAGTGCTGGGATTACAGGTGTGAGCCACCTCATCCAGCCCAGGTCTACCTTTAACAACATTTACACACATATATGAGAATCTATTTTCTTCCTGTACTCAGCCACTATAAAAATTCCGATACTCACTCATTGATTTCATGATTCCATTTCACAGTCATATGCTTTAATTTAGTCAAGCTAGAAATCTTGCATGAAATTTTTATGTCTACTATAATTATTGAGGTGTAAATTACAAAGAGCCTGGTATAACTAAGGTATAAATGTAATGTGTAGGAGTGTCTCTGTATGAGTGTATATGTAAAATAGAACAATTCAGAAAAAGCAGATATAATGCAAAGAACCATGTGGGTTTGCATATACACATATATTCATACATAAAAATACTTTAAACTTTTATAATTTTTCAACTATTCTTAAAGAATAATATTAGTGGGATGATGAAGTAGGATATATCTGTTTTATTTCATCCACAAAAAACAATTAGACTGCCATACACGCATGAAAATAACCTTGGGAAAGCTCAAGAGTCTACTTAAGAATGTGCAGCAATACTATAGAGCAAAACAAGGGAGAATAAACACAGAGAAAAAATTACAGAGAACATCAGCATAACTGAGTCATCTGGAGACTGCTGTGAACCAAAGAAGGGTAGGGGCTATTGCTATCAGCTGCATAGTGGGTGCCATCATGGTCCCCAGTTGTCTGTCTGGCATAAAGCTTGCAGCTTTCACCACTGAGGTAGCCAACAGCCATCACTGTTGGAGACACATCAGAGAAAGAAACTCTGTTGTGCTGCTTCCACATATCTAAGAAGGAGCCATTGTTATCTTACTCTATGACTGGGTTCGCCACTTTTCTCAGCCACATACATGCCTGAGACTCCATAGTTATGACTACACTATGTATGCTCACAAACTCCAGTTCTGCAGCCATTCCATGTATCCCCATCTTTAAGACTCAAGCTCTACAGAAGCGCAGTATGCATCGTGCACACCCATACCTCAAATAATGGAGTCACTACCACTGCAGGCTAGCCCCAGCCCAGGCCATAAAACCTCAATTACTCCATGCATGCCCGTGCTACATACAGACCCCATCTCCCCTGCCACTTATAAGAGTGCCTGTACCTGGGACAACGGTTGAACTGCTAATTCCAGCTAGTTCATTCCCAGGAGCCTGGAGACCCTGTCTCTTTGGGCATGGCTGCACTCCTGACTTCAGCTCCACAGATGCAACACATGCACACTAACTCTTCAGATACCAGGGCCACTGCTTCTATGGGCTAGTCTATACCCCAGGCCCTGAAGCCACGATGTTCCTTTACTCACCCTCATTCCTGACTCTGTCTCCACTGCTCCAGGGTGACCATGACTCAGACACTAGAGCCACTGACACAGCAAGCTAGTTCATGCACCTGGCTTTGGAGCCAACATCACTGCCTGTGGGTCCATGCACAGTGCCCACCTTCATGGCTCCTCTATAAGCACCTGAAGACACAGATGCTGGAGCCTCTGCTTCAGTAGGCACAGCACCAATCTCGTCCCCAGAGCAATGTTAGCTCTGCAGTTGCCCATAGTCCAGAATCTTGCTTTGCAGCATTTCTGTGAACATCTGCAGTAGGACACAAGAGCCACCAACCTAGTGGGAGCAACAAAACCAAGACTCTAGAGCTACTGTAGCTCTACGCACTTCCATTATCTGTAACCTGGTTCCCTGACAGCTCCACAAACACCCACAGCTGAAACACAGATACCAACTTGGCATCAACGGATGCTTATGCCCAGTACATTGGTGCCATTGCTACCATGAACCCAAAGGCCATGCCATCTTCATGTGTGCCTGCAATCTAGATGCCAGCTCCCTGAGCACAACGTGAATTCTTCACATCAGATAATGGTGTCACAGCCACTGCAAATATTCCTGTAAGTCAGACTCAGTGATAAAAGGTATCCCCTCCACCATGACTCCCCCCAGTGAGACAAAAAGAGATACGGAAGACTCTGGTAACCTTCATTACCAAATATTCCAGTAGCTCTCTGAACCACTGTGAATACCCACTGTGAATTGGCAACTGAAGACCCCTGCAATCTTTGTTGATGTTGACCTCAACTGACAGAGGTGCACAAAGATTATAGCACTATGCCGACACTGGAGACAAAACCACGCAACCCCCCAGCTAGTGCCCTCACACTCAACTACTGGTAAAGGTATAAACTCATTAAAACTAGTCTGTGAAACCTGGAAGGCATGACTGCTTCATCAGATGTACTTATATCATGCAAGGTAAGAAGAAACATGAAACAATGAAGAAAACATAACACCACCAAAGGAACACAATGATTTTCCAGTAACCGGCCAAAATCAAATATAGATTTCTGAAATGTCTGAAAATAAATTCAAAATAACTGTTTTAAGGAAGCTCAGCGAACTATAATAGAACACAGAGAAACAGCTCAACAAAATCAGAAAAAAAATACACAAACAAAATTAGAATTTTAACAGAGACTGAAATCTTAAAAAATAATAGAACAGAAATGGTGAAGCTGAAGAATACAAAAATTAAATTTTAAAAATACAATAGAATGTATCAACAGCACAATTGATCAAGCAGAAGAAAGAATTTGTGAACTTAAATAAAGATTAATTAAATATATCCAGTCAGGTGCTGGGCGTCGTGGCTCATGCCTGTAATCCCAGCAGCTTGGGAGGCCGAGGCGAGTGGATCACGAAGTCAGGAGATTGAGACCATCCTGGCTAACACGGTGAAACCCACTTCTATTAAAAATATTTAAAAAAATTAACCGGGCATGGTCGCAGGCACCTGTAGTCCCAGCTACTCGGGAGGCTGAGGCAGGAGAATGGCATGAACCCGGGAGGCGGAGCTTACAGTGAGCGGAGATGGCGCCACTGACTCCAGCCTTGGTGACAGAGCAAGACTCTGTCTCAAAAAAAAAAAAAAAAAAAAAAAAAAAAAAAAAAAAATCCAGTCAGTGGGTAAAAATAAAAACAAAGAATGAAAAAGAATGAAGAAAGCCTATGGGTTTTATGGGTCACTATCAAGAGAGCTAACATCTATATTATGGAAACATCAGAAAGAGAAGAAAGTGAAAGAAAGCTTACTTGAATAAACAATAGCTGAAAACTCCCCAAATCTGAGGGAAGATATACAGATCATATTAGACTTACAACCATTTCACTTACGATTTTTCAACTTTATAATTTTGCAAAAGCAATATTCATTCAGTAGAAACTCCAAGGTACTTCAAGTGCACTTAAAACCATGCTTTTTTTCACTTTCAATACAGTGTTCAAAACATTTGCATAAGCTATTTCTCACTTTATTATTAAATAAGCTTTGTGTTTAATTATTTTGCCCAACTGTAGGCTAATATTCTGAGCACATTTAAGGTAGCCAAGTCTAAGGTATGATCTTCAATAGGTTAGATGTATTAAATGCATTTTTTACTTAAAAAATTTTCAACTTATGAGAAGTTTATAGGAATATAAATTCATTGCAAATCAAGGAGTGTCTGCAAATATCTAGGCACAGGAAGCTTAAAGGACTCAAATTAGATTCAACACAAAGAAGGCTTTACCAAGGCATATTATGTCAAACTGTCAGAAATCAAGGATGAAGAGGTAATCTTGAAAGCAGAAAGATAAAATAAGTTTAATAAATACAAGGGAAATTTTATAAGGCTATAAATGAATTTTTCAGCAGAAATAAGCAAGGAGAAGATATGATTATGTATTAAATGTGCTGGTGGGGAAAAAAACAAACTTTCCAACCAAAATATATTTTATCTGGAAAATATATCATTCAGAAATGGTGAGATAAAGGCTTTCCTAAATACACAGAAACTAAGGGAGTTCACTACCAACAGACTTGTCTTACAAAAAAATTCTAAAGACAGTTCTTCAAGCTGAAACAAAATGATACTAATTAATAACATGAGAACATATGAAAGTTTAAAATTCACTTGAAAAAGTAAATACCCAGTCAACTACAGTATATTCTAGTACTGTGAAAATGTTGTGTAATACATTTATACTTTTAGTATATAGGTTTAAAAAATCATTAAAAATCATAATGGATACAATAATTTGGTAAAGAGGTACACAATAAAAACATAAATTGTGAGAGAAAAACCATTAAGATATGTGAAAAGTAAAAGTGTAGATTTTTTATGTATTGAGTTCTTTTCAGCTTAAAATATACTTTGATAACCTGATAATCAGGTATTTTTGTGTAATCCTCATAGTAATATGAAACCAAAAACCTATAGTACATACCAAAATGAAAAAAAAGAAAGACATAAAAGTGTACTATTACAGGACATCATCAATTTTGTAAAAGAAGGCAGCAAGAGTGGAAGAATGGAACAAAGTATATGCAAAACAACAAGAAAATCATTTAATGAAATAACAGTAATAAGTTCTTACCTGTCATTAGCTACCTTGAATGGAAATGAATTACATACAAAATAATCCTTCCCAATTACATAGACATTGAATGGTGGAATGGATACAAAACCAAGACCCAATTACGTGCTGCCTACAATGGACTCACTTCAGCTTTAATGACACATATAAACTGAAAGTAAAGGGATATATAATAATGAATGAGTTAATTAATCATGAGGTTATACTT
This sequence comes from Macaca mulatta, assembly GCF_049350105.2. Taxonomy (NCBI): domain Eukaryota; kingdom Metazoa; phylum Chordata; class Mammalia; order Primates; family Cercopithecidae; genus Macaca; species Macaca mulatta. Next base: position 90,973,464 of record NC_133409.1, on the reverse strand, counting down.
TCACATACATATTTATCAAACATTGAATCAACCAAAAATACATAAATATTAATACTTCTTAACAAAGGAAGAACAATACAAAAATAATAGAAGATTTTATTAACCCACTTTCAGAAACAGAAATGTGATCTAGACGAAAATTCATAAGAAAATATTGTTAGGCCATAAAACAAATCTCAACAAATTTAAAATTAAAATCATGATGGGGGAAGGGGCCAAAGGATGTCCTCTCTCACCAATCCTATTCAACATAGCACAAGAGTCATGGCTAGAACAATCAGCAAAGAGAAAGAAATAAGAGGCATCCAAATAGGAACAGAAGAAGTCAAATGATCTCCCTTCGGAAACAATGTGATTCCATACCTAGAAAACTCCAGAGTCTCTTCCAAAGAGCTCCTTGAACTGATAAGCAATTTCAACAAAGTTTCAGGATACAAAATCAATATATAAAAACAAATATTATTTCAATACACCAACAACAACCATGCTGAGACCCAAATCAAGAACATAATCCCATTTATAATAGCTACAAAAATAATAAAATACCCAGGAATACAGCTAAAGAAGTGAAAGATCTCTACAATGAGAATTACAAAATGCTGCTCAAAGAAATCAGAGATGACAAAGACAAAAGGAAAAACATTCCATACTTATGGCTAGAAAGTGTCAATATTGCTAAAAAATGGCCATATTTCCCAAAGCAATTTACAGATTCAATGCTATTCCTATCAAACTACCAGTTACATTCTTCACAGATTAGAGAAAACTATTTTAAAATTCATATAAAACCAGAAAAAAAAAAGCCTGAATAGCCAATAGCCAACGGAATCCTAAGCAAAAAGAATAAATCTGGAGGCATCACATTACCCAATTTAAAATTATATTACAAGGGTGCAATGACCCGAACAGCATGGTACTGGTACAGAAGCAGACACACAAACCAATGGAACAGAATGGAGAGCCCCAAAATAATGCTGCACACCTAAAACCATCTGATCTTTGTCAAACCTGACCAAAAAAAAAAAAAAAAATGGAGTAAAGATTCCCTCTTCAATAAATGGCTCTGGAATAACTGGATAGCCATATGCAGAAGATTAAAATCAAACTCCTTCCTTACACATATACATAAATCAACTCAAGATGCATTAAAGACTTAATGTAAAACCTAAAAGTATAAAAACCCTGGAAAATAACCTAAGAAATACTATAATGGACCTAGGAACTGGCAACGATTTCATGGTGGAGATCCCAAAACAAATTGCGACAAAAAGAAAAGTTGGCAAATGGGACCTAATTAAACTAAAGCTCTGCACAGCAAAGGAAGCTATCAACAGAGTAAAAAGACAACTTTCAGAATGGGAAAAAATATTTGCAAACTATGTATTCAACAAAGGTCTAATATCCAGACTGTAAGGAACTTAAATGAATTTACAAGCATAAAACAACTCCATTAAGAAGTGAGCAAAGGGCATGACGAAACACTTTGCAAAGAAGATATACATGTGGCCAACAAGCATATGAAAAAATACTCAACATCACTAACCATTAGAGAAATGCAGTTCAAAACTACAATGAGATACCACCTCACAGTAGTTAGAATGACTATTACTAAAAAGTGAAAAAATAACAGATGTTGGCCAGATTGCAGAGAAAACAGAATGCTTATACACTGTTGGTGGAAATGTAAAATAGTTCAGCAATTATGGAAAGTGTGATGATTCTTCAAAGAACTTAAAACAGAATTACCATTTGACCCAGCTATCCCATTATTGGGTGTATAACCAAAAGAATATAAATCACTCTACTATAAAGACACATGCATGTGTATATTTACTGCAGCACTTCACAATAGCAAAGACATAAAATCAATCTAAAAGCTCATCAATGGTTGACTGGATAAAGAGAATGTGGTAGATATAAACCATGGAATACTATGTAGCCATAAAAAAGAACTAAATTGTGTTCTTTGCAGCAACATGATGGAGCTGAAGGCCATTATCCTAAGAAAACAAATGCTAGAACAGAAATCCAAATACCACATGTGCTCACTTATAAGTGGGAGCTAAACAATGAGAACAAAAAAACACAAGGAGGGAAACAACAGACACTGGGGCCTACTTGAGGGTAGAGTGTAGGAGAAGCAAAGCGAGAGGATAAAAAAAAATTACCTATTGGGTATGATCCTAATTATTTGAGTGATGAAATAATCTGTACACTACACCCTCATGACACAGTTTAACTTATAACAAACCATCACATGTATCCCTCAACCTAAAATAAAAATTAAAAAGACAATAATATTAATCATAAAATTATCCAGGTGAATCAATTCCAGGGAAATTATATTTGGTATAGAAAATATGCACACAATTCTTCACTGTAGCATTATTATTAATATTCTTATTATTTTGAGATGGAGTCTTGCTCTGTTTCCCAGGCAGGAGTGCAGTCGTGTGATCTTGGCTCTCTGCAACCTCCACCTCCCAGCTTCAAGCAATTCTCCTGCCTCAGCCCCCTGAGCAGCTGGGATTACAGGCACCTGCCACCATGCCTGGATAACTTGTATTTTTAGTATAAACAAGGTTTCTCCATGTTGGCTAGGCTGGTCTCAGACTCCTGATCTCATGTGATCTGCCTGCCTCAGCCTTCCAAAGTGCTGAGATTACAGATGTGAGCCACTGTAGTCAGACAGCATTATTTTCAATAGTGGAAAATTATAAGAATCTAAAGGTTCAAAAAGGGTGAAATGTTGGCAAACCCAAGTTGGTCCACTCTAGAAATATTATGAAGCCACTGGAAATATTACAAAACCACAGTTATGAAGACTATATTATAACCTGAGAAAAGCTTATAGAATAATGCTCAGTTGAAAGGACTAGCTATATAAAGTAATCCACATTAAAATATATTACATAAAAAAGAAAACTTAAAATGTTAAATAAGCAACTCAAGAAAATCATATCAAGTATCTTTTTTTTACTACAATGGTATGAAACTAGAAATTCATAGCAGGAATAATTTTGAAAAATTCACAAATATGTGGAAATAAAGCAACACACTCCTGAATCACCAGTGGATCAAAGGAACACAATAATTTTCCAGTAACTAATCCCAAGAAATGGAGAATTACGCATTGGCTGACAATTAATTCAAAGTAATTGTTTTTAGGGAAACTTAGTGTACTATAATAAAACACAAAGAAACTATTCATTGATATCAGAAACAGAGTAAAGTGACAACCTTTATCCACTGGTTGGTCAGGAATGTGTTGTTTGATTTACACGTATTTGTGAATTATTCAAAATTCTTCCTGTTACTGATATCTAGTTTCATAGCATTTGTGGTAAAATCAAACAAAAAAATTTAAAAATAGCTTGAGACAAACAAAAAATGGAAATACGACATACCAATACCAAAGAAAGGAGCCAAAGCAGTTTTAAGGCGATAAGGGGAGTGTTATAACAATAAATGGCTATGCTAAAAAAAGCAAAAGATATCAAACAACCGATTGTTGCAACTCAAGGAGCTAGAAAAAGAGGAACATAGTAAGCTCAAAGTTAGCAGAAAGAAGAAAATAGCAACTATAACAGAAGAAACAAGATAGAAACTAGAAAAACAAAAGGTAACAAAAAGGTAGAAAAGAAACAAGATAGAAACTCGAAAAACAAAAAGTAACAAAAAGGTAGAAAAGAAACAAGATAGAAAAGAAAAACAAAAGGTAACAAAAAAGTAGAAAAACAAAAGGTAAAAAAAAGGTAAACACAACTCAAAGTTGTCTTTTGAATGAAATTGTCCTACTTTTAACTTGATTAAGAAAAAAAGATAAAAGACCCAAATAAAATCTGAAATGAAATAGGGGATATTACAATTGATACCATAGAAATACAAATGTTCATAAGAGACTTGCATGAACAATGTATGCCAACAAATTGAATAACATAGCAGAAATGTATAAATTTCTAAAAAATAAAATACAACCTACCAAGACTGAATTATGAACAACTAGAAAATCTCAACAGGTCAATAGTAAGTAAAAAGATTGAATTGGTAGTAGAAATTCTCTCATCTAAAAAAAAACCAAGAACTTTATGGCCAGCATTACCTTGATTCTAAAACCAGAAGAAGACACTACAAAGAAATAAAATTGCAGGTGAATATATTTCACGAACATAGATGCAAAACTCCTCTGCAAAATACTAGCACATTCAATAGCATATTGAAAGGATTATTCATAATGATCAAATGTGGGATTTTATCCCTGAGTTACAAGGATAGTTCAATATACCCAAGTCAGTAAATATTGTAATACATCAACAGCATAAAGAAAAAACACCATGTGATCATCTCAGTTAATATGGCAACAAATGCATAAATAGACAAACGGGATTGCATTAAATTACAACTTCTGCATGGCAAAGGAAACAGTAAACAGTGAAAAGATAACCTGTGGAAGGCAAGAAAATATTTGCAAAACATATAACTGATAAGAGGTTAATACTCAAAATATGTAAGGAGTTCAAACAACTGAATAGCAAGAAAACAAATAACCCACTTAAAAACTGCGCAAGAAACAGGAATAAACATTTTTCTGAAGAACACATACAAATGGACAACCAGTTTACGAAAAAAAGCTTAACATCATTAATCATCAGGTAAGTACAAATCCAACCACAAGGATATCACCTAATAGCTGTTAGAACAGCTATTTTCAAAAAGGCAAAAAACAAACAACAACAACAACAACAACAACAAAAACCACGTTCTGGCAAGGCTGTAGAAAAAAGAGAACTCTTATACATTGCTGGTCGGTAGGTACTAGTACAGCCATTATGAGAAACAGTATGCAGGGTTCTTAAAAAACTAAGATAAGACTATCTTATGACCTAGTAATCTCATTATTGGGCATATGTTTAAAGGAAATGAAATTAGTATCTCAGAGAGATATCTGAACACCTATGCTTATTGCAGCACTATTCACAATGGCCAAGAACTGGAACTGAACTGTTTCTATTGACATATGGATGAATAAAAGAAATGTGTGCATGTGTGTGTGTGTGTGTGTGTGCACGTGCATATATATATATATATATGCGCACACATTTCTTTTATTTATATATGGTGAAAGGAAAATAAATCTTGGGGCCCCAAAATTACTAAGCTGAAGGAAAAAGTCAAGCTGGGAACTGCTTAGGGCAAACCTGTCTCCCATCCTATTCGAAGTCATCCCTCTGCTCACTGAGATAAATGCATACCTGATTGCCTCCTTTGGAAAAGCTAATCAGAAACTCAAAAGAATGCAACCACTCGTCTCTTATCTACCTATGACCTGAAAGCCACCTCCCCACTTCGAATTGCCCTGCCTTTGCTTCCAGTTGTCCCAGCTTTCTGAACCTAATGAATGTTTATCGTATAGATATTGATTGATGTTTCATGTCTCCCTAAAGTGTATAAAACCAAGTTGTACCTGGACCACCTTGGACACCCATTGTCAGGACCTCGTGAGGCCATATCACAGGTACATACCCTTAACTTTGGCAAAATAAACTTCCTAAATTGACTGACACCCGTCTGAGATATTTGGGTTTAGCAATACACATGCACCTGCACACACATACACACAAAATGGAATACTATTCAGCCCCCCAAAAAAGACATTCTGTCATTCGTGACTACATGGGTGAAAGAGGAGAACATTATGCTAAGCAAATGAAGCCAGAAACAGAAAGACAGATACTGTATTGTCTCACTTATATGGGGAATATAAAAATGTCAAACTCAAAGAAACAGATAGTAAAATCATGATTGGCAAAGGCCATGTGGGTAAGGGGAATAGTGAAGTGTTAATTAAGGGGTACCAATTTTTCATTAGTTGAAATAAAATCTGGATGTGTATTGTACAGTAGTAACAATGTATTGTATACTAAAAATTGGTAAGAGAATATATGTTAAATATTCTCACCACAAAAAAAGGGAATTTGAAGTGATGAATATGTTCATTATTTTGATTCAAACATTTCAGAATGTATGCATATATCAAAATACTAAATTGTACAACATAAATGTAAACAATTTTGGCAAATATACTTTAATAAAGCTCTAAAATGTTTTCAGTACTTTCTAACAAGCATGCATTTTTATATAGAGTAATATATGAAATGTCTTAAGAATGGTCAATAAAGAAAATACCCAAAACAAATATAAAATAAGAGTAAATACCCCAAAAATTATCCAGTTGTGAAGCACTTTTCTTTTTTTTCTTTTAACTTATTTTAAAATCTAAGACATGTGTGTAAAAATCAGCATTGCTAATTTCTTGTCAAATGATTTCTATCTAACACTGTTCTATATTTTTCACAAGGTAAATTCAGTAACTATGCAGGATGAGTATAATGCTAGTAATTATTTCATATTTAAGCATGCCATTAAGTGTAATTTGTGGTTTTGTTATGTATATTTATTTTCCCCAGTGACAGAAGTAAATGCAGAGGGATGGAGATGATAATCCCCATTAGCACAATGAAGATATACACAGGTGGGAAGATTTCTTCACAATGACACTGTAAGAATTAAGTTACATTGTAAATGGAAAATGCTTAACAAATGAAACATACAAAATCATCAGCATCTTCTTTTCGGTGCACAAAAAATCACAGAATACTGCTTCCTAGAATCTGAAATTGTATTTAAAGAGAAAAAATAGAGGTAAGATCACAGAGAGAATGGGAAGTTTATAGTGCTCACTGAAATTTTCCAACTGACTGATGTAAATATTTTCTAGATAGTTTTGATAAACTGCTTAAAATCTAGCCTTCAGTTTTGTTAATATAAAAAAACAAATATGATACTTGCTACCCAACTATATCAAAGCTTTGAAGTTAAAAATCTATTGTGATTGATGTACTGGGTTGTTTGATTAATGAAAATGCTTTATGGACACAATATGTACACTAACTACACTTATATCTGAATGGGTTTAACTTCTAGAAGAAATTACCTTGACTAGTAATATAATCTTAAATTTAATGTTTTCCTTATTGTCCAAATATTGATGAAATTACTTCACCCTGTAAGAATGAACAGTAAGAATATAATACTTCACTATTTTAAAGTACATTATATTTCTTAATTTAGTCCTCAGTGATTTAATTATTATAATTGTTCTTATCTCATATTGACCACTCATTATATGCCAATCATTAGTGTTCTCATATAGTGTTAAGGAATTTCTATATATATACATATATATATATATAAACAGTTAATATATACACATATATATACATATATATAAACAGTTAATTTTTACAATTTATTAAGATATCATGATTACAATTTAGCTATTTAATAAATAAATACTGAAAACAATTTTTAGAGAGTCCAGGGAGTAGGTCTGGCCTTTTGGTAATGGTGGAGTAATTTGGTTGTTTACCTAGTCTGCAGATTACAATTAGGTACTCTAAAACAAAATATAAAAATACACTATCTGATGGCACTAAAGTGTAACCTAAAGCCAGCAGAACCTGGCTAAGGGCCAACATTGGGAAGAAAGGAATGGCCCTAAGTGAGTTTCCTATTTTTTATCAATTTTTGCCTGAAGGGAGTCTCCAGTGAGCACCCATGACAGGCAGCTAGAATTTGGATATAACTGACAAACTTAATGACTTTCGGAATTAGAGGACAGATATCAGGGATACCCCAACAGCTGGAATGTGACGAGTGGAATTTTGCAAAGAAAAAACTCATAGGAGAGGTGATTCCACATTCTACATATAAACTTTTCCCAACTCTGTGGCAGATCCCTGCTCTATGAATGAATTAGGCAAACTTCAAGCAGGCTAACAAATTATGTTGAACTGAACAGTGATTTCAATGGGTGTACCTTACATACAAGATAAAGTTTGGAGTTTGAGTTCAGACAAGATAGCTGTCAGTTAAAACAAACAAAACCTTAATACTCCTCAGAGAAAAATGACAAGATCTAGAGTCTATAAAATTATTACCCATAATATCCGATCTATAATCCAAAATTTCTAAAAGACACATAAAAAAATGTAAGACTATGATCCACATTCAGAGAAAGGAAATAAAGGAATGAACAAGTCTAAAATAGCGATATATTGCAATAGAAAAACTCATATCTATAAGAAATAGAATCTATGGGAAAAGAACCCCCCCAAAAAAAACTTAAATTCTGGAATAAATAATACAATATATGATTTTTTTTTTTTACTAGAGATTCTAGAGAATTTCCTAGGTTCACACACTTACTAATTGCCATATCTAAGATACAAATGAGGTTTGACTGATTCTAGAATTCATGCACTTTAATGCAAATCCATGTTGTTTCCCAATAAAATACATATTATTATATTACATTATTCATATGTGGAAACTGAGACTTGATAAATTAAGCAATATGCTTGGTAATAAGGACAGAGTGTTCAATAAGTCAATAATGTTCTGTGAAGCTTATAATTCAGTAAGTGTAATCAATACTAAATAGATGCCTTCAATGATTATTTAATTACAATAGTGGTAACTACAATTGTAAAACATATCATTTAAAAAGTTTGTAAAAAATGGTGACCTAACTTAGCTCAGAGAGCTTTGTACATGGTACCTGCTGCTTCTCAGTATGTAGTCAAACAGTATTTCTCCAAAGTATGACACTCTTTAAGAACGCAGATGTAAGATTGTCCTGTTCAGTAAGTGGATATTTAGTCTCACAGTTCTTAAGGAAATAATTTATCTTTGTTGCCACAGTATACTCAATGGAACCATACCAGATTACCTACATGTAAGACACAATAATATAAAAGAGGGCTATCTGTGGGAAATGGAACACTGTAAAAGAAATTGTAATGACTTTGAAGTACTATGATTACAAAAGTGGTAGTTTGGGCCATATTATTGCAAAAGAAAAATATCAGAGATTTAGACGTCTACTATATTGATGGTCTCCAGCATGCACTTCACTGTACAAAGCAACCATAGACAGGTAAATTAGTCTCTGAAAAAGATAAACAGTGAGCACTATACTGAAGGAATAAATATGTATTTTTATTTCTCTCTAATCCAACCACATTTTGTAGCATTTACATTAACTCTAACATGTAGCACAGTCATTAATAAAATTGAATCCACTGATCTCTGACACTTCTATTCATGTAATTTTTTGTGTCATCCTAATTTATTGTAATTAATATCAAAATCTTATTCTCAGCTTCTAATGTCCTAAGGAGCAATACTTTTCTACAAAACTGCAGTGAGACTCAAGTAAAAGTATCATTGTCATTTGAACCTGTATTTATTGTATCAGAATACATAGCAATACTGAAACATTTTAGGAGACTTCAATTCACAAAACTGATCAATCACCTTGAATGCAACCTCTCCCACTTTATAACTTTTTACAATTTTGATTTGCTGGCCACCCGCTACTCCAGAACTTAACAAGATTTATACTGAGTAGTAGAAATGTCCAGGCATTTCTGTGTTCAAGGAAATAAGCATCTCTCTTTCTCAATAAATATTCTATCATCAGTCATTTAAGCTGTATCTCTTTGTTTTCTTTCTTCCAGGAAATCCAAAAAAGCTTTCTGCCCACTAAAGATTCTACACCACATAAAAAATAAAAAAGAACAGGAAATCTTAAATTATTTCAGCTACTATTATCACCTTATTCTGCTTATATTCCCCTTCTGATTTTCTTCTAGAAAACATTACTTGTACTCCTCTACATTGCATATCTGCACTAAGGCCTTTTAAACTTATGTAATCCTGTTTACCCAAGTTATTTTCCAAAAATTTTAGAGCTTTATCATAAACAGAAAATATTTATGAAAAATCTCTTTGTATTCCACCTGGTAGATCTAGATAGTTGCTTATATTTTAAGAAAGATAATGTTAACTAATAAACATTTTATTAAATTGTGTAAATTTAATGGACACTTATGTCTACTATATGTCAGGTACTGTTGATTTATAAATATCGATACAATGAATCATATTGTTGCTACTAAATTATGTCAATTCTAACAGCATTCAAGAAACTTCATAGTATATATAAATAGATTATAATTATTATAAGAATGCCTTAAATGCAAAACTTTTGACATTGCTTCTTTCCTTTTGATAACTTGAGTTTTTTAAATAAGTATTTAAAGAGATGAAAGCAAAGGAGATAAGAGCTCTTGGTTCACAGTTGTTCTACAGAATTGTCAATTACTTCCAAGGATCAATGCTTGGCTTATTATACTGTTGACAATAATGCAAGGCCTCTGGGTAATGCCAAAACAGATCAAAAGTGCCAACATTGGTTTCACATTTTCTATTACTAAAACAAGTGTGGTGAAAGTTTTGGACACCAGAAAAAAAATCTGTCAACTCCCTCACCAGCAGCTGTCACCTATAGTTAATCTTTTTATTTCTATTTGTGTATTCCCCCTCACACCACTCTATCTCCCACACACTATGTCACCATCTGCCACCACATTTTCATGCATCCAATTGACCTCTCCAAACACGGCCCTGCCATCACTTTCAGTAAGTCAGGCATCACTAAGTGAGTGATAGCAGTGTCCTTTGAAAATGAAACTAGGTATTTCATAATTGAAAGAACTTAATATTTACTCACTTTGTCTAAACACGGAAATGTTTTTTAAGTGAAGGTGTAATAGCTATTGGGCTCACAGCGTGTTCTACCAAGTAAGAAAAATGTATCTAAATTTGAATGCTGTACATCTCCAGAAATAAAAGCAACAAATTTTCCTCACAATAACTCATACCAAACAGGAAACAATGCAAAAGATAAAGAACCAATTTGGAGAGTAGTGGTTAGTAATGTAGCCAGTGTGGTGAAGACTGCTAACATCTGAGCACATCTGGGTGACTCTCCTTACCTGAAAATTACACTTTGTTTCCAACCTGCAGTTAAATGTCATATGACCAGTTCTGACCAGTTCCTTGTTAGGACACATGCATTATTCCAGGCTGCTGTCTTTTGGAGTACTCAGGGTCTCGGGTGAATTTAATTACCATAGCATAAACTAGCCTATCCTGATTAAAACCACAGGTCAGAAATAATAGAAGAGTTCATCTGTCTTCTCTATCGCCCTTTTTTCAACACGTCCTCCATACTGAGGATTTTAATGATTGATTTCAGTTTTTTAGTCATTCTGTAGATTCAGTTGTGTCTGGGTACTAGAAAAGCCCTAAACTTTTCTATTATGTCAACTTGTAAAGGATTTGACTGCCTTTACAGTTGGGCTAGCTGAGGGTACATATTAAGGAAAATGTATGTGGGTTTCCTCTGGTCCTTTGCTGTCAGGCAGAGGAGACCCATAGTCATAAGTGAAGAACTTTCTCTGGAGGAGGCTCTAGAGACAGCAGCCACTGGCAGCACTGTCTGTTGTGACAAAAGGGGATGAGGAAACAGAAGACCAGTGTTAAGGCCTCAAGACCCATACTTCTTCCACATTTTGATCAAAGAATAAAATATAACCACAGATTGGAGAGAATGCTAGCAGAGACAGAACCGTTTTCTGAAGGCAATATTGAATGCTTCCCTTTTCTTAAAAAGGATGTACATAAAGTGGGTTTGGATAGGTTCCCAGATTGCACATCTGCCTGTCTCAATTACACCTGAGAAGTAGCAACCAAACAGATGGAAGTGAGAAGGATTAGGGAACAGCTTTCTTTTGATTTTATGCGCCTATAATCACAATGGCTTACACTCTTTACAACAAAGGGTCTTCAGACTGGCAGACAGTCTTGTAAATATAGACTGCAACACCTGTGTGTCAAACAAGTAGATACAGGTGCAATCGTGAGTTTTTAGACAAGCAGGATACACTTTGCTGAGTTAGACACATGCACATCCTTGTAACTCTCACTGCCTCTTTCTTAAATCATTATAATGTAGAACATAATATGGCATACTTTATTGATGGTGTTAAAAACCAATTGCTCTTTGCTAGATTGGGGAGGGGTTTAGTCTGTCAGTTTCCATTCTATGTCTCCTCTATTTCTACTTACTCTTTCCTCCTCAGCTTTCTGTGATTTCTCTCTGAATTATAATACATCATTAAATGGAATGGAAATGTTATAAGCAGTCTTAATGGTCAAAATGAATTTCCACCTCTTTCTCTAAACCTTCAGTGGTTTGGCACATTGGGCAGCTAAAACTTTTCAAAAATCTTAATATTACTGACACTTTGCAAATAAAATGGAAATAATTAACATAATATGTCATTTTTTAAAAATGACAGCTACAATTGTAAATACTTGGTATTTAAGTGAAAGAAAATATGAAGAAATAATACAGAGTGGTAAGTAGTTTTTTAAATTGTTTTATCACCACAATGAATCAACATTTTAAGACTGAGCTAGACAGGGATAGTAAGAGCTAGACAATAAATTAACCTACAATGTGAAATAATCTTCTACCTTTGAATTGGATCCTTGATCAGTTTCACTTAATCATATACCATGTTATTGATTAGCCTTAATAGATCTCATGCACACAATTTGTTAGTTGAGATTATTTTTCCCCATCTATATGGCCAATAACAATTTTTGAAAAATATACTAGAAATGTAAAATACAATGGGATCTGACAAGAACACCTAAATAATATTCTGATTAATTGTGACCATGAAATCTACCTTATAAACAGAGAATAGTGTTTCGTGATTTTCTCTAAATTATGAAATAGTGTACAATCATCATCTTACATAAATCTAACACACTTCTTAGTCACATAAGGTTTTACTTCACTCTGACAAAACTTAAAAATGACATAGGCATTTTATATTGTTATTTTGTATAAAACAGTAACATAAATTGTACTGTCTAATAGAAATATGCTTTACAACAGAAAGCAAAATTAAATTCTCTAGTAAATTATTAGATTTAGTTTAAAAACTAGGAATCTTTGATCAGTATGGTTCTAGATAACTGATTTGACTAAATTTCTGACACAGAAAAGCTTACTTTACCATCATTTAAAGAGATTCTATATGAATCAGACAGGACAAAAATTTTATTGCAATTTACCACAGCTCCTTATATGTCAAGACTGTGAGGGGAAGGCTTTAAAGTACCAATCTTATCACAGTCACTTATTACGTATTTGTTAACTTTGAGTGGAGTAAATAAGATAAAGGCGCAACAAATATAACTGACAAGTTTCTTAGAAATTCCAGTGCACAAAAGTCATGCATATGTACAGCAGGTAACTTATGGGACTCACTAAAAATAGCTGAATTACATGCACGTAAACGCATTCATATGCACCCAATGCACACACACACAAACACACACACACGTTGAATGATATCACTTTTTTTTTTGAAGTGGGGGGGCGCTAAGGTATTGCTCTGTTGCCCAGACTGGAGTGCAGTGGGATGCTGATAGCTCACTGGAGCCTCCAACTCATAGTCAGAGCTCATAGCAGCTTCTGAGCTCAAGTGATTATACCTCTCAGCCTCCCAAAGCCCTGGGATTATAGGAGTGAGTCACTGCACCATGGCATGATTGATATCACTTTTCACTATCACTGTGAAAAGTGATATCAAAAGTGATATCACTGATTTCACTTTTCACTATATATATATATGTATATCCACAATCTTGGAAAGAGCCCACTACACTTTGACCTACATATAAAAAGATAAAAATAATATCTAAAATATCCAAAAAGCAATAGAACATATATATATATATATATATATATATATATATATATATATAAATACACACACACACACACACGTATGCATGTTAGGAGTTTACAAGACATCGAATTTCATATAATGAAGGACATTAATCTCTGAGACACAGGAAACATGTTGAGCCTTCTAATTACCCAAGCTTATTGACTTGGGAGAGTCTCCAGGTCATTGAGTAGGAAGAGAAACATAAATAGAGACTCACATAAAATATTAGGATTCCAGGTTAGGGTATCTGAGCTGTAGCACCATCTTTAAAACAGAACTCCCAGTCAAGTACACCTGTCCTAACAACATCAGATAGATTAAATGAACCCAGCAAAAGCCCGTATATTTTGGCAATTTAGGGATTTCAGGATAACAGTTAGTTACCCAGGCAGGCATATATACAAAAATAAACAAACAAACCCTAACACATGCATAAACAAATACATCCTACCCACTCTATGTCCAGTGTCCCACTAACCTCAACTCCACATTGCACATCTGGGGCTTAGATAGCAGGGAGAACTAAAGCTCCTGCTGTCTTCTGTGCCATGAGTAATAAAGTCCTTTGTTTCTGATCCAGAAATCTTTCATCTTCTGCCAGCCTGTAGAACAGTGTGGTGGCCAATTTGTTAGCTCAGAAGTAGACTAAAATTTCAGAACCTTCACAATTCTTCTTAAAAAAAACACAGAAATACAATTTTTTTAAAAAAGCATCACAGCTGTAAAATAAAGCATTAAAAGTACAATCAATAAAATACTAAATTGGTAAATTAAAATTCATCAACATAAAAACTATTGCTTATTTAAAAACATTTAAAACTTGAAAAAAGCCATGTATTAAGAGACAAATATTTTCAAATCATATATCCAATAAATCACTTGAGTCCAGAATACATAAATAATTCTCAAAACTCAATAACAGAAAAATAACCCAATATAAACAAAAAACAGCAAACTATTAGAACAGATACTTCACCAGTAGAGACATACAGATAGTAAATACATGAAAAAAAAAATGATAAACATTATTAGTCATTAGGGAAATGAAAATTAAGCTACAGTGAGATATAACTACATACCTACTAGAATGACAAAATACTGACTATGAATAGTATTGGCAAGGATGCAGAGGAACTGGATTTTCAAACACTGCTAGTGAAAATCTAAATTGGTACAACCACTTTGGAAAACATACACCTACCATATGATCCAGCCATTCTGTTTCTAGTATTTACCCAAGAGAAATGACAGCGTACACCCATACAGTGACTTGCACATAGTAATTATAACAGCTTCCTTTAATAACCAGACTTGAAAAAATCCAAATTCCATTAACAGGTAAAGAGAAAAACAAATTGTAGCATATCTATGTAATGGTTAAATAAAATAGAATGAAATATTGAAACAATAGAAAGCAATACATTATTTAGATTTGCCTATAGCATGAATTAATCTCAATATAATTATGTTTCATGAAATATACCATTATCAAAATAATTAAAAGCATATACTCCATGATTCCACTTTAAACAAATTCTGGTGTAAATAACAGAAAGCAGATTACTGGATAGTCTGAGGAGGTGTCTAAAAAGGTTGTGAAGCCTTACTATCTGTGAAACAGAATTCGCAGTCAAGTACACCTGTCCTACCAACATCAGATAGATTAAACGAACCCAGAAAAAATGTCATCATCTTTTGGCAATTTAGAGATTTTAGGATAAAAGTCAGTTACCCAGGCAGGCACACATGCATAAATAAATAAGGAAATCCTACCAGAGAAGATAAACCTAAAAACACAGAAGTCCCAGACAGGTTTTTGGAATTCTTATTTTAAATAGGAATGTACAGTCATAGTTGACAAGACTTTAAGGAAATTAATAAAAAGGAAAAATAACATAAAACCAAAGCAAAACAAAATGATTGTGGAATAATTAAAGAAATAAAGCCAGAAACAGAATTACATTTAGAAATTTCTGATTAGTGTATGTAGAAAATAATGTAAAAAAGTGTTTTTGTCTGTAAATAAGATTAAGGTAATTTAGTTAAGAAACACAAAGAAAACAAGATTAATCTCTTAAAAGCAAATATGGAAATGCAAATAAAAATCAGTAACACAAAAGAATTTTTAAAAGTAAACAAGAAGATCAGGCCGGGTGCGGTGTCTCACGCCTGTAATCCCAGCACCTTGGGAGGCCGAGGCGGGCGGATCACAGGGTCAGAAGATGAAGAACATCCTGGCTAACATGGTGAAACCCCGTCTCTACTAAAAATACAAAAACTTAGCCAGGCAAGGTGGCGGACTCCTGTAGTCTCAGCTACGCGGGAGGTTGAGGCAGGAGAATGGCGGGAACCCGGGAAGCGGAGCTTACAGTGAACCTAGATGGCGCCACTGCACTCCAGTCTGGACGACAGAGACTCCGTCCCCCCACAAAAAAAGAGCAAATAGTAAAATAGTACATGTTTAGAGCACGAACACAAGGGATCCTACTTTCGAGTAAGAATAACCAGACTACAGAGAGGAGAATATTATTAAACGAATAATAAAGAAAATTTATTCAGTGCTTAAGAATGCAACCCTCCAGATTTATTAATAAAGGAAAAACAAAACTAAACATAGTTAAATATTATCATGAAATACTACTACAGAGGAAGATTGCTATTTCTAACTTTTAATTCAAAATCCCCACAGTAATTTATATTTTCATTTAGTCCTTAGGTTATTTATTTTGTATATTTTTAACCTGGATTTTTAAATTTTAAAGTTTTTAGAAGATACACTTATTGACATTTAATATATATACCATAAAAATATCAATTTTCAGTATTTACTTTTCAAAATTTGTTAAATTGTGCTTATATTAAGTAAAAACTATGTAAAATGGGAACGTATATCAGCATTAGTGTAGGGGTAGATATAACCAGGGTCACTGATTATTTCTTCTGCCAGATCACATCTGCTGTTGAGCCTCTGAGGTGAAATTTTCATTTCATTTATTAAATTTTGAAAGTAAACATTTTAAAATGTATTTACACTTATGGAACAATCAACACTAATTTTTAAACAGTTTCAGTGCCCCCAAAATAAACAAAGTCCCACTAGAAGTTACTCCTTATTCTTCCCCACTTCCCCTACACTAACATTGATCTACTTTGTCTTTCTATATAGTGGCCTATTCTAGATGTTTCATGTAAATGATATTATATAATATGTGGTCTTTTGTGCCTGACATCTTTCAATTATATAGTATGTTTTAGAGATTCATTCATGTGGTAGTTAGTATCAGTGCTTTATTCTTTTTATTTTTGAATGTGTTCCATTGTATGGATACAACAAACTTTGTTCATTCATTCATTTTAGACAATTGGATAGTTTCCACTATTTGGCCATTATGAATAATGGTACTCTGAATATTTGTGTGGGGGGTTTATATGTATACATTTGTGTTTATTGCTTTTGGATAGATACTTAAGATTGGAATCATTGAGACATATAGTAATTTAATTTCTAACATTTTGAGAAACTGTCAAAATTATTTTACAAAGTGACTATTCATTTCCAAAATAGGAGAGAGGTGAAGAAATATGTTACTATGTTGTATTTTATGTTTAATCTACATTATGTAGATTAGAATTACTATTTGGGGTCACTTCCTTTCAGCTCAAAGAAATTCGTTTGGAGTTTCTTGTGAGGTAGGTCTTCTTGCAAAATTATGCACTGTGTTTGTTCTTTTGGAAATGATCTTATTTTTCCTTGATTCTGGAAGAAGAGTTTTTCTGGATAGAGGATTTCTTGTTGGCTATTTTTCTTCCAATATTTTCAATATATAATCCATTGCCTTCTGGGCTCTGTTGTTTCTGATGAGAAGTGATGAGAAAGAGATTTTAATATTATCATGATTCTCTTTGGGTTACTCTTTTTTCTTGTTGCTTCTAAGATTTTTCTTTTATGTGGGAGGTTCCAGCAATTTGACTATGATGCATCTGTATATGAATCTTTTCTCGTTGATGCTTAGAGGATTTTTTAAATAGTTTTGAACGTGTAGAAATTTTTAAAGCAAATTTGGGATGTTTGGACATTTTTCATGAAATGTTTTTTCTTCCCCATTCTCTCTCCTCTCTGTATGGTATGACCATTAAGTATGTACTGATGCACTTCATGCTGTGCTACATTTGTCTTGGGCTTTATTCAGTTATATTTCTTTTTCACCTTGTATAATTTTTACTGATATTTCTTCAAGGTCACTGATTATTTCATCTACCAGCTCCACATCTGCTGTTGAGGCTCTGCTGTGAAATTTTCATTTCACTTATTATACTTTTTAAATGCAGAGTTTTTGTTTGTATTTTACTTTTTAAATTTCTTTCTCTTTATTGATATTCTCTATTTGATGAGATTTTAATTATTTAAAAATAGTTTACTTTGTTGACATGACAGTGAATGATAACTTCCGTGAAATCATTTTCTGCTAAGTTTAACTTCTGAACTCCCTCCAAAAGCAGTTTCTATTCCTTGCTTCTTTCTTGTATATGGGTCATACTTTCTCTTTTCTGGCATGTCACATTGTTTTTTTGAAAACTGAACATTTTATATGATACATTGTAGCAACTCTGAACTCTGACTCCTCACTCATCAGGTTTTGCCTTACTGGTCATTTTGTTCAGTTGTATATTTGTTCAACGACTTGGAAGGACTGAATTCTGTGGTATTTATATTCCCCACAGTGTGCAAGCTCTGAGGCCCATGTTTAATTTATTTTCCTTTGTTTTCATTTTTAACCTGAGCTTCTTAGAATAATCAACCACTTGTCTTTCACATATTGTTCATAAGCACCTGAGCCAATACATTTTTCACTCTTTTCCACTGAATCGCTGTGTGAACTGGGGACTGATTTCAAATTTTAAGGAGTTTACAAGTCTGTTCCATGTTCATCCAGAGATGAGTAGCTTGGATATACTCTCATTATGCACTTCTAGGATGGTGCAGGAAATTTTAGAAAGTATAATAATCAAGTTGAAGATTCTAAATTCACTTACCTACAGTCATACAAGCTTAAACACCACTTAGAAAATATCCCCATATTAATGGAATATTTTAAACTCATTTTGGACACCAAATATTTGGTGAATGTAGATAAATCTAGTATCTTGCATAATTTTACAAAAATTTTAACATTTTTATAACACTAATTTTTAATTGAAATTTTCTGTTTGATAAGTCACTTTTAGAAATGCATCCATCAGAAATGACATATGAACAAAAGACAGGGAAACAAACAAGAAGGTATATTATAAAATTATTTATAGTACTTACAGATAGGTGATAGGATATTTCAGTCAAGTTATCTTTGCCGTGAACATTGTCTTCAAAAGTCTACAAATAGATTGAAACTGGAATCTGACTACTTCTCATCCTTAGTTGATAGAATAGGAAACTGTGAGTTTTTTCTATTCAAACAATTATCTGGAGAATCATCTAAGCTCTGTAGATATCAGTACTGCAGTCTGATCCTTTTTATTGCTGAGCCATATTCTATGGTATGAATGTACCACCATTTGTTTAATCAACTCCCTTGTGAAAACATCTGAGTTGTTTCTGATTTGGACTATTACAGATAAAGTTGCTGTAGACATGTATCTATATGATTTTGTGTCAATGAAACTTTTTTAGTTTTGTATGATCAATGCCTAGCAACACAATTTCTTGGTCTTATATTAATTGAATATTTAATTTCGTAAGAAACTGCTACTCTATTTTCTCAAGTGGCTTATCATTTTACATTTACACAAATAACGAATACATGACCTAGTTTTTCTGCATCTTTACCAGCAGTTGGTCTTGTTGCTATTTCTGTCTTTAAACTTAGCCATCCAGATATAACTATATCTTATTTGGGTTTAAATTTGCATTTATCTAATGGCTAAAAATGTTGAACATATTTTTGTGTGCTTATTTGCCATTTAGCACAATTTATGTGCTCATTTGGTGAAACGTTTCTTTGTGTCTTTTTCACTATTTTCTTTGCTTCTTTATAAAATAATAAGAATTTATGTTTAAATCATATGAAACCTATATCAAGACTTTCAAAAGCTTTACATGTAGTCAAAGATGGTATCATTATTCAGGTTACTTTTATATGCCTTTGTGAAAAATGTTTTCAAGGCGAGTTTACAAGCCATGTTAGAAACCAGTCTTGTTTTGATACATTCGCACATCATTTTTACACTGAAAACAGTGTCATAACAACTTATTTATTGATTTGAATGTAAATAACTTATTCATTTCACCTGGTACCAAATAACTCTACACAATTTCTGCACAAATCTACTTTCAAAGCAAAAAGATTCATTATTATTAAGAACATTCAGAGATTGCCCTATGACAGGTTATTGAAGAAAGATCCCAGAGGAGAATTTTAAAACGTTCTCAGCCATAGCAGAAATCTTTCAAAAGTGAATTTTTGGAAAGGAAATGTTTTATACTGATAAATTTTATATTCTGGTATATCTTTTATTTATTTTTATTTTTTATTTATGTATTTATTTAGTTTTGGATTTCATGGTTATTTTTATTAACACAACAGAACCTCAGCTTCCAGTGCTTGGTTAGGCAAACATTTGCAAAACAGAAAACCAAACACCGCATGTTCTCACTTATAGGTGGGAACTGAACAATGAGATCACTTGGACTCGGGAAGGGGAACATCACACACCGGGGCCTATCATGGGGAGGGGGGGGGAGGGATTGCATTGAGAGTTAGACCTGATGTAAATGACGAGTTGATGGGTGCTGATGAGTTGATGGGTGCAGCACGCCAACATGGCACAGGTATACATATGTAACAAACCTGCACGTTGTGCACATGTACCCTAGAACTTAAAGTATAATTTAAAAAAATAAAAAAATAAAAAAATAAAAATAAATAAATAAATAAAAGAAATATAGTTAAAAGAACTAAAAGAATTATGTGCATAAAATATGTTGTTTATGTATTTAAATACAAGCGGGATTGTCTTCTTTTGTGATCCATTTCAAATCCCAAATATCTCATTTTATTTTATTTATTTACTTCTATTATATGATTTTTTAATTTTTTTTTTTTTTACTTTTTTTCCTCTTTATTTCTTCTAAAAAAAAAAAAAAAGACACAGGATACATGTGCAGAATGTGCAGGTTTGTTACATAGATATATGTGTGCCATGGTGGTTTGCTGCACCTATTGACCCATCCTCTAAGTTCCCTCCCATCATCACTCTATATCCCAATAGGACCTCGTGTGTGTTGTTCCCCTCTCTGTGTCCATGTATTCTCATTGTTCAACTCCCACTCCACTTATACGAGTGAGAACATGCATTCTTTGGTTTTCTGTTCCTGTGCTAGTTTGCTGAGAATAATGGCTTCCAGGTTCATCTAGGTCTCTGAAAGGACATGATCTCATTCCTTTTCATGGCTGCAGAGTATTCCATGGTGTATATGTTCTACATTTTCTTTATCCAGTCTATCATTGATGGGCATTTGGGTTGGTTTCATGTCTGTGCTATTGTAAATAGTGCTGCAATAAACATACATGTGCATGTGTCTTCATAGTAGAATGATTTATATTCCTTGAGGTGTATACCCAGTAATGAGATTGCTGGGTCAAATGATATTTCTGGTTCTAGATCCGTGATGAATCCCTATACTGTCTTCCACAATGGTCAAAGTAATTTACACTCCCACCAACAGTGTAAAAGCGTTCCTATATCTCCACAGTCTCACAAGCATCTATTGTTTCCTGAATTTTAATAATCACCATTCTAACTGGCATGAGATGGTATCTCATTGTGGCTTTGATTTGCATTTCTGTGATGATCAGTGATGTTGAGCTTTTCTCATATGTTTGTTGGCCACATCAGTGTCTTTTTTGAGAAGTGTTTGTTCATATCCTTTGCCCACTTTTTGATGGAGTTGTTTGATTTTTTCTGTAAATACGCTTAAGTTCCTTATAAATTCTGGATATTAGACCTTTGTCACATGGATAGATTGCAAAAATGTTCTCCCATTCTGTAGGCTGCCTGCTCACTCTAATGATAGTTTCTTTGGCTGTGCAGAAGCTCTTTAATTAGATCCCATTTGTGAATTTTGTCTTCTGCTATAATTGCTTTTGGCATTTTTGTCATGAAGTCTTTGCCGATGCCTGTCTTGAATGATATTGTCTAGGTTTTCTTCTAGGGCTTTTATGGCTTTGGGTTTTACATTTAAATCTTTAAACCATCTTGAGTTAATTTTTATATAAGGTGTAAGGAAGGGGTCCAGTTTCAGTTTTTTGTATATGGCTAGTCAGTTTTCCCAGCACCATTTACAGAATAGGAGATCCTTTTCCCATTGATTGTTTTTGTCAGGTTTGTTGAAGATAATATTTAGTGTGCCTACTATGGCTATGTCATGCACTTTTGAAGCAAACAAGAAACAAGACAGCTGTGATGTCATTTTGTTTTCTATGTTTTTCATCTTATTCTTTTCTCTTCATTGCTGAGAATTGCTTAAGCATGTTTTACCATTCCATTTTGAAATATCTATTTTGTTTATGTGTGTGTAGTATTATTTTTGTAGTGATTGATCTCTGTATTAAATTGTGTATTTATATAACTAAACATATATAACTGTGTGTATACACCACCACCACCCCCCAACACACACACCCCAGCATCATCTACTGGTGTCATCACTTTATCTGTTCCAGTGAATTGTAAAAATGTTGCTTCCTTTTAAATATCTATGCAAGGCTGAAAATAGAGGGATTTTTTAAAAAAAAATCTACCAAGCAAATGGAAAACGGTAAAGAGAAGGATTGCAATCCTAGGTCTAACAAAACAGATTTTAAACCAACAAAGAACAAAAAAGACAAAGAAGGTCATTATATAATGGTAAAGGATTCCATTCATTAAGGAGACCTAACTACCCTAAATCTATATGAGTCCTACACAGGGGAACCCAGTATAATAAAGCAAGTTCGTAGAGGCCTTCAAAGAGATGTACACTCCCACACAATAACAATGGGAGACTTTAACACCCCATAGATAATATTAAACAGATAATTGAGATAAAATTAACGATATTAAGGACCCGAAGTCAGCACTGGATCAAAAGGACCTGATAAATGTTTACAGAATTCTCCACCCAAAACCACAAAACATACGTTCTTTTCATTGCAACATGGTACATACCCTAAAATTGATCACACAATCAGAAGTAAAACACTACTCAGAAAATGCAAAAGAACTGAAATAACAGTTTCTCAGATCACAGTGCATTCAAATTAGAAATCAAGACTAAGAAATTCACTAAAAGCCATACAATTACATGAAAAATCAATAACCTGCTCCTGAATGACTTTCGGGTAAATAATAAAATTAAAGTAGAAATCAAGACGTTCCTTGCAACTAATAAGAACAAAGATAGGTTACATACCAGAATCTCTTGGACACAGCTGAGGGAGTGTTATAAGGGAAATTTATAGCACTAAATGCCCAGATCCAAAAGTTAAAAAGATCCCATGTTAACAACCTAACATCACAACTAAAAGAACGAGAGAATAAAGAACTAACAAATCCTGAAGGTAGCAGAAGACATGAAATAACCAAAATCTGAGCTGAAATAAAGATTGAGACAGGAAAAAAAAAAAAAAAGCATTCAAAAGATCAACAAATCCAGGGGCTGTTTTTGAAAATATTATTAAAATCAATAGATTGTTAGCTAGACTGATAAAGAATAAAAGAGGGAAGATTTGAATAAACATAATTAGAAATTATACAGAGGATATTACCACTGAACCCACATACATACAAAAAGCCATCTTATAATATTATAAACAACTTTATGCACATAAACTAGAAAATCTAGAAAAAATTCATAAATCCCTAGAAAGATACACCCTTCCAAGACTGAACCAGGAAGAAATTGAATCTCAAAACTGACCAATAATGAGCTATAAAGTCAAAGTAGTAATAAATAGCCTACTAACCAAAAATGTCCCAGAGTAGATGAATTCACTGCTTAATTCTACCAGATGTACAAAGAAGAGCTATTCCTACTGAAACGATTTGAAAATGTTCAGGAGGAGGGGTTCCTTCCTAACTCACTCTATGAGGCCAGCATTATCTTGATACCAAAACAAAGCAGAGATACCTCTTAAAAAGAAAACATTAGGCCAATATTTTTGATGAACATTGACACAAATATCCTCAACAAAATACTGGCAAGCTGAATCCAGCAGCACATCAAAAAACTTATCCACCTTGATCAAGTAGGCTTTATCCCTGGAATGCAAGGTTGACAACATATGCAAATCAATAAATGTGATTCATCACATAAACAGAACTAAAGACAAAAACCAAATAATTATCTTAATAGATGCAGAAAAGATTTTGGATAAAATTCAACCTCCATTCACGTTTAAAACTCTCAATAAACTAGGTATTAAAGGAAGATACCTCAAAATAATAAAAGTCATATATGACGAACTCACAGCCAATATCATACTCAATAGACAAAAGCCGGAAGCATTCCCTTTGAAAACAGGCACAAGAAAAGAATGACCTTTCTCACCACTCCTATTCAACATAGTACTGGATGTCCTGGCCAGGGCAATCAGGCAAGAAAAAGAAATAAAGGGCATCCAAATAGAAATAGAGGAAAGTCAAACTATTCCTGTTTGCAGATGACATGATCCTATAACTAGAATACCCCAGAGTCTCAGCCCAAAAGCTTAAGTTGATAAACAACTTCATCAAAATCTCAGGATACAAAATCAATGCACAAATAACACTAGCATTTCTATACATCAACAGTAGTCAAACTGAGAGCCAAATCAGGAACAAACTCCCATTCACAATTGTCACAAAAAGAATAAAATACTTAGGGATGCAGTTAACTTGAGAGGTGAAAGATTTCTACAAGGAGAACTGCAAACCACTGCTCAAAGAAATCAGAAAAGATGAAAATAAATGGGAAAACATCCCTTGCTCCAGGAAAGGAAGAATGAATATTTTCAAAATTGCCATACTGCACAAAGCAATTTATAAATTTAATATATACCTATTAAACTACCATTGAGATTCTTCACAGAATTTTTTTAAAAAGTTTGGATTTATATGGAACCTAAAAGGAGCCCGAATAGTCAAGGCGATTCTAAGCAAAAAGAACAAAGCTGGAGGCATCACACTACCATACTTCAAACTATACTACAGGGCTACAGTAATCATAACAGCATGGTACTGGTATAAAAACAGACACATAGACCAATGGAACAGAATAGAGAACCCAGAAATAAGATCGCACACTTATAACTGTCTCTGATCTTTGACAAACCTGACAAAAACAAGCAATGGGAAAAGGACTATTTATTAAATAAATGGTGTTAGAATGACCGGCTAGCAATATGCAGAAGATTGAAACTGGACCCCTTCTTATATCAAATACAAAAATTAACTCAAGAGGGATTAAAGACTTAAACATAAAACCCAAAACTATAGAAACCCTGTAAGACATCCCAGGCAGTACCATTCAAGACATAGGCATAGGCAAAAATTTCAGGATGAAGACACCAAAAGCAATCACAACAAAAGCAAAAATTGACAAATGAGACCTAACTAAAGTAATGAGTTTATTCACAGAAAAGGAAACTATCAACAGCGTAAACAGACAACCTATAGAAGGGGAGAAAGGTTTTATAAACTATGCATCCAACAAGGTCAAATATCCAGCATCTATAAGGAATTTAAACAAATGTGCAAGAAGAAAACAAACAAACCCATACAAATGTGGAAAAAGGACATGAACAGGCACTTTTTTGGAAGACAAACAAGGGGCCAACAATTATATATAAAAAAAACCAACATCACAGATCATTATCAACGTTACAGTAAACCATCTCACACCAACCAGAATGTCTACTATTAAAAAGTCAAAATATTACAGATGTTAGCAATGTTGTGGAGAGAAAGAAACACTTTAACACTGTTGGTGGGAGTGTAAATTAGTTCAACCATTTTAGAAGACAGTGTGACAACTCCTGAAGGACCTAAAGAGAGAAATAGTATTTGATTCAGCAACCCCATTACTGGGTATATACCAAAAAGAATATAAATTATCGTATTATAAAGACCCATGCATATGTATGTTCATTGCAGCACTATTCATAATAGCAAAGACATGGAATCAACCTAAATGTCCATCATTGATAGACTGGATAAAGAAAATGTGGTACATATACACTATATATATACTATGGAATACTGTGCAGTCATAAAGAATGAGATTATGTCCTTTATGGTGACATAGATGGAGCCAGGGGTGATTATCCTTAGCAAACTGACACAGGAAAAGAAAAACAAATACTGCCTGTTCTCACTTATAAGAGGAAGCTAAATGATGAAAGCACATGGACACATAAAGGGGAACAACACACATTGGGGCATTTCTGGAGGTGGAGGTCAGAAGGAAGGAGAGGATCTGGAAAAATAACTAATGAATATTAGACTTAATACCTGGACAATGAAATAATCTGTACAACAGACCCCTATGGCACAATTTTACCTGTATGATAAACTTGACCATGTACCCCCAAATGTACAGTTAGAAAAAACTCTATGCATTTCACCATTTGTAAAATAATTACATTAAATATTTCCTTTATACACATTTAAATCACATCAGATTGTGTTATTATGTTTGCCTCACCATCAAATATGATTAGAAACCTCAAGAGAGGAATGAACATTCATTGTATTTATCCATACTTGTGTTTATAGTTGACTTTAAACAACACAAAGTTGGAGTGTCACTCCTCTGCATGGATCACATATAACTTTAAAATCCTTAAAACTTAACTATTAATAGCCTGCTGTTGACCAGAGCCTTGTGGATAGCATAGTCCATTAACATATATTTTGTATATTATATATATATAAAATATTCTTACAGTAGGGTAAGCTACAGAAAAGAAAATGTTCTTAAGAAAATCATAAAGAAGAAAAAATATATTTTCTATTCTCTAAGTGAGGATCATCACGGACCTCTTCATCCTCCCCATCTTCATGTTATGTATGTGGAGAAGGAAGAGGGGGATTTTCTCTTGCTGTCTTAGCTGTGGCAGAGGCAGAAGAGATCAAAGAGGTGGAAGAGAATTCAGGAGAGGCAGGCACACTCAATGTAACTTTATAGAGATGCACCATTATTTCTGTCTGACATCTTTGCTTGTTAATTTCTTTAAAAATGTTTATATATGATAACAATCTGTCTTCTATTATTTGCTTTAGTTTCAGTCCCCATATCATGGAAGAGCCCATGCATAAAATAAGTTACAAACAGTACTAGATAATAAGAGAACTTCTGCCAGATTGTCTAATGTCAAATTGTTTCCTGTCACTACATTTTTATACAGCTCGTCCTTTATTGTCTGGCACTGGTTTGGAAACACACATCTCAATCATTCATCTTCTGTTACTTCCTCTGATGTTGGACTAGTAGCCTTGCATGTATCCATGATACATATATTAAAACATTTCACTCCCTCTCACTTTATTGGTATATCTACAATCTCTTCAGTGATTTCTTTGATTGGCTCTATTACAAATCTGTGAAGTCATGCACAACATGTAGACAAAGTTTTTACTAACAGGAATATATTATTTTCAGCTTGATGGCTTTCTTGATGTTTTCTATAACAATGACGGCATCTTCAATGGTTTAATCCTTCCTTTATGATATTTACTCTATCAGGGTTCTCTTTCATAGTGCTGACAATTCTTTTTTTTTTTTTTTTTTTTTTTTAGGCGGAGTTTTGTTCTTTTTGCCCAGGCTAGAGTGAAGTGGTGTGATCTCAACTCACTGCAACTTCCTCCCCGCCAGGTTCAAGCAATTCTCCTACCTCAGCCTCCCAAGTAGCTGGGACAACAGGCATGCACCACTATGCCTGGCTAATTTTCTGTATTTTTAGTAGAGATGGGGTTTCACCATGTTGACCAGGTTGGTCTCGAACTCCTGACCTCAGGTGATCCACCCACCTCGGCCTTCCAATGTGCTGGGATTACAAATGTGAGCCACCGTACCCAATCTTCTGACAATTCTTCCCATAGACTACCATGTGTCATGAGCTTTAAAGGTCCTTATGACCCCCTGATCTAGAAGCTGAATTAGAGATGTTATGTTTGGGGGCAATTGGGCCACTTCAATAACTTTTATTTTAAACTCATGGGGTTCTGAGTGACCAGGGCCATTGTCCAATCTCAAAAGTAACTTTAGAAGACAGTTTCTTACTGGCAAAGTACTTCCTGACTTCAGGGACAAAACACCAATGAAATCAATCCAGAAAAAGCGTTCTTGTAGTCCAAGCCTTCTCATACAACACAATGACTGGAAGCTGGTGTTTATCTTTTCTCTTCAAGGCTCAGGGGTCAATATCTATAACTTTATAGATAAGGACAGTTCTTACCATAAACCTGGGTGCATTTTCACAAAATAAGCAGTGTTAGCATATCCTTTCCTGCCTTAAATCCTTTTGCTTGCTTCTCTTTCTTAGCAATAGATGTCCTTTGTGACATTTTTTTCTCCAAAATAAGGCACTTACATCTGCATTAACAACCCCTTCAGGTAGGTATCTGTATTAGTCAGGCTTCTCCAGAGGGACAGAACTGATAGGATAGATGTAAATGTGAAAGGGAGTTTATTAAGGAGAATTGATTCACACAATCACAAGATGAAGTCCCATGATAGGACGTCTGCAAGCTGAGGAGAAAGGAAACTAGTAGTGACTTAGTCTGAGTGCAAAAGCCTCAAAAGTAAGCAAGCTAACAGTGCAGCCTTCAGTCTGCGGCCAAAGGCCTGAGAGCCTCCAGCAAACCACTGGTTTAAGTCCAAGAGCCCAAAGGCCGAAGAACCTAGCATCTGATGTCCAAAGGTAGGAAGCATCCAGCACGGCAGAAAGAAGAGTCAGCAAGCTGGTTTATCCCACCTTCTACCACCTGCTTTGCTCCAGCTGCACTGGAAGCTGACTGGATGGTGCCTATCCACATTGAGGATGGGTTTTCCTTTCCCAGTCCACTGACTCAAATGTTAATCTTCTCTGGCAACACCCTCACAGACACGCCCAGAAACAATACTTCACCAGCTCTCTAGGCATCCTTCAATCCAATCAAGTTGATACCTAATATTATTCTCACAGGATCCTGTAGCCTCAGTGATTTTCTTAACAGTGTCTGTGAACTCATCTGCTGCCTCTTGGTTGACAGAAGCAGCTTTTCCTGTTATCCTGATATTTTTTTTTAAGCCAAACTTCTTTCTCAAATTATCAAACCATCTTTTCCTAGCATTAAATTATCCAGCTTTAGTTCTTTCATCTTTATTTTGCTTTAAATTGTTATGTAATTACTTTACTTTTTATTTAATTATATTAGAGTTTATGTATGCCTTTCATAGAGTAATTTTCACAGCATAAAAGCTGTATTTTGAATACAAGATAGACAAGAAGGTATTACACAAAAGGTCCAAAGTTTTTCCACCTGCTGGCATAGCTTCAGTGATGGCTTCACAAATTTCCTTGTCTTTTCTGACAGTGGTCCCTGGGCTGGATTCATTTATCTTGAAATGGTAGGCAACTGCAGCTGAAGACCTCAATCTATGATACACATCAAGCAATTCAACTATTTCTTGTAATGTCATGACTTTGGTCTGCTTATTGGGAGCACCCTGAGCATCACTAGTGGCATTTCATATAGGCCCCCCGGTATTCTTCAAAGTTTATGCTATTCAACTAAATATAATGAGAAATGAGAGAGAATCATGAGATATCACTTCTTATTGCAATATGAAATTTATTAAAGAGAAGAAATACAGGAAGATGATTAGTGTCATGTAACATTTAAACAAATATTCACGACATGCTTGAGCTCATTGCAATAGCAACATGAAGTTGCAACAAAATTATTACAGTAGTACAGTATGAACTACAGTTAATTTTTATAGTTTTCATTTAATATTCCATATTTACATTTGGTTGCATTTATCTTATCTGTTAATGGAATCATGTATGCTTTGTGTTTGTGTACATAATCTTTGAAAAGTTTTTACTTCCTGTAATAGATTTGTGTGTATTTCATGGTAAGAAATGACAAAATAGACTGGTATCAACATATGTTTTATGAATTCATGACACACTTTTTTCTTAATTTTTGATACTTTTTAGCTACATGGTTTGTTTGTGAGTTTTTAAAAATGGTTTCAAATCTCAAAAAGAATTTATCTATTGAAAAAAAAATATGTGTATAAGCAGACCCACGCCATGCTGTTGAATGGTCAACTGTACTGCGTTCTTTCTTCTTCCTTTATATTCTAAGTTTTCTTTCTGCTTGGAGAACTTTTTTTAGATATTCTTTTGGTTATATCTTTTGCAACCAATTATTAGTTTGTCTTGATCTGAGGATATCTTGATTGTCCCTTCATTTTAAGGGATATTTTTCTGGGTATAAGATTCTGGGTTTACAGTCTTTTCTTTCGGTAATTGAAAATGACTGCATCTCCTTTTTGGATCCCATGGTTTCTGATAAGAAATGCAATCATTCTAGTTATTTCCCTCTTATAGTAAGGTATCATTACTCTCTCACTGCTCTCAAAAATTTCCTTTCGAGTTCAGTTTTGAGAACTTTGACTATAATTTATCTTAGTGCGAATTTTGTTGAGATTTACTAGATGTCTGGAAACTACTGATATATGTCTTTTGTCAAAAGTGGAAAGTTTTCAGACATTATTTTCTCATGTGCTTTGTCAGCTCTACCCTACTCTTTGCCATCCTTATCTCTGGTTACATAATGTTAGATCTTTTGTTATAATCTCACAGGTCTCTAAACGTTTTTCTTTCAGTTATATTATCTCTGTTTTCAGGTTGGCTAATTTCTATTGCTCTTCCATCTCATTCTTTCTTTTCTGTGTCACATCCTTTTTGTTATTGAGCTCATCCATTGAGCTTTATTTATTATATTTTTCATTTTCAAAATATGTATTTGGTTCTTCCTTATATCTACTATTTCTTTGCTTAAACTTTCTCTTTTTTATTGAGTCTTTTCATTAATTTATGTCAAGAATATCTATGAAATATCTATGAAAGCTAATTGAAACACTGTTGTTATGGCTACTGTAAATCTTTGTTATATAATTCTAATATCTCTGTATCCTCCATGTTATCAACTATTGATTATATGCTTAAATTCAGTTTGAGACATTCTTTATTCTTGGTATTATGATTCTTTTTTTTTACTTAAAATCTGGACATTCTGAATATTAGGTTATGCAACTGAAATCACATTTAAACCTTCTGAGTCATCTGTCTTGGCAGAAAAAAAAATGGAGGCCACCTCATTACTTCTAGGTGATGGTAGAAGTCCAAGCTTCTTATTGAGCCTTGTTAAAATCTGAGGGGGAAGTCCCTTTTTACTATGGGTTGGAAATGGGACTTCCAGTTTCCTTCTAGGCCTCCCCTGATACCTTCCTGGCTCAGAGGGATTGGTGTACCAAGTTATTGCTCCCCATGTGACCTGAATTGACACTGTGGCAGAGGTTGGCCTTATTAATGATGTACACAGTGAAAGTCCTTACTTTCCACTAGCATTTTTCTGATACCACCTTAGCAGGGATGAAGACAGGAGCCTTAATTCTGCTGTATTGAGATAAGGTCCAGGCCAGGGATTACTCCTCAAAGAGTAAGGCTAGAAGATAGCAGAAGACACTATTTATCCAGATATAAGAATGTGCCAACTATTTTTTCTTAAGAGGGGAGAGCAAGTTTAAATATTAAATAATATAATATAAACATTTTTATTTCATTTATATGAAAACAGTTATAAAAACATATATATTCACAGTGCTTGTTTCCTTGGATGGGTGGATGGAATTACCAGAAATATTAATTTAAGTGGAATATTTTTTCATATTTAATTTTTAATATAATAATGAGAAGATGCTCAATTTGTGTTCAGGAAAAAAAAAAACAAGCAATGACAACCAAAATAAAATAACTTTACACACACACACATACACACACACACACACACAATTTTTTGAATATCTTTTCCATAATTACTATAAAGAAAAAAACAAATTTTGAGGTTTGAATATGAATATGCCTATTGTTCAGCAAGATTTCTTTAATTTATAATTTAGACAAATCTGACATCACTAGATTGAAATTTTATTTCTATGTTACTAAGCATAAAGAAAAATACTGTTATCTGAAAGGTTACCTTCTAAGTGATGCTGTCCTTGTTCAGTCTACTTAAAATTGTAGCATCTATGCATTTGTATATTCCCACCCTCCTAATTTTTCCTTGTCAT
Source organism: Macaca mulatta (assembly GCF_049350105.2). Classification (NCBI taxonomy): domain Eukaryota; kingdom Metazoa; phylum Chordata; class Mammalia; order Primates; family Cercopithecidae; genus Macaca; species Macaca mulatta. The sequence goes on along the minus strand of NC_133409.1, from coordinate 90,941,385 downwards.
GAAAACTGTTTGAATAACATTTTACTTATTTTTTCAATTATCTGTCCTTCCTGACTCTAGTGTAACCTCCATGAAAGAGAGAAATGCAAATGACGTGAATAAACACTTAACGACAGCATTTAAAAATGTCTATTTTCAAACACACGATTTCATGTGAATGTGTTCTATTCTATAAATTAGGGTAAATAAATCTCTATTTGGCAACATTATATTCTAATTTGGCTTTATTTTATTTTAATTTATTATAATGTTTATGTGGCTTTTCTATAATTTTAATTGAATAGCCTGTATTAGTCCATTATCATGCTGCTATGAAGACATACCTGAGACTGGGTATTTTATAAAGAAAAGTGGTTTAATTTACTCACAGTTCCACATGGCTAGGGAGCCTCAGGAAGCTTCCAATCAAGTCAGAAGGTGAAACAGGCATGTCTTACAAGGCAGCAGATGAGAGAAATGAGTGCCAAGGGAAGGGGGAAGCCCCTTATAAAATTATCAGATCTCATGAGAACTCACTCACTATCACAAGATCAGCATGAGGGTAACCAACCCCATGATTAAATTACATCCCACTGGTCCCTCCCACGACATGTGGGGATTTATGGAACTATAGTTCAAATGAGATTTGAGTGAGGACATATCATTCTGCCTCTGACTTCTCCCAAATCTCATGTCTTTGCATTTCAAAACACAATCATGCCCTTCTAACAGTCCTCCAATAAATACACCCATTACAAATGGAATAAATTGGCCAAAACAAAGGGACTACAGACCCCAGGCAAGTCTGACATTTAGTAGGGCAGTAATTAAACCTTAATGTTCTAAAATGATCTCCTTTGACTCTATGTCTCACATCCATGTCATGCTGATGTAAGAGGTGGACTCTCACAGCCTTGGGCAGCTCTGTCCCTGTGACTTTGCAGCATACAGCACCCCCATCCTGGCTGCTTTCACAGGCTGGCATTGAGTGTCTGTGGCTTTTCCAGGTTCATGGTGCAAGCTGTCAGATGACCTATCATTCTAGCATCTGGATGATGGTAGCCCTCTTCTCACAGCTCTACTAGACAGTGCCCCAGTGGGGACTAGGTGTGGGGGTTCTGATCCCACATTTCCCTTCTCCACTGCCCTAGCAGAGGTTGTTCATGAGGGCTCTGACTGTGCAGCACACCTCACTGGACATCCAGGCATTTCCATCAGTCCTCTGAAATCTAAGCAGAGGTTCTGAAACCTCAATTTTTGTCTTCTGTAGACCTGCAGGACCAACACCATGTGGAAGCTGCCAAGACTTGGAGCTTGGACCCTCTGAAGTCACAGCCAGAGCTGTACCTTGGCCCCTTTTAGCCACAGCTGAGGTGGCTGGGATCCAGGGCACCAAGTCCCTAGACTTCACACAGCGAGGGGACCCTGGACCCATCCCACAAAACCATTTTTTCTCCTAGACCTCTGGGCCTGTGTTGGGAGGGGCGTCCACAAACGTCCTTGACAGGCCCTGGCAACATTTCCCTCATTGTCTTGGCTATTAACATTTGGCTCCTTGTTACTTATGCAAATTTTTACAGCTGACTTGAATTTCTCCCCAGGAAATGGGTTTTGCTTTTCTACCACACCGTGAGGCTGCAAATTTGCTAATATTTTGCTCTGTCACCTCTTGAATGCTTTCCTGCTTAGAAAATTTTCCACCAGATAGTCTAAACCATCTCTCTCAAGCTCGAAGTTCCACAGATCTCTAGAGCAGGGCAAAATGTCACCAGTCTATTTGCACAGCCAGAGTGACCTTTACTCCAGTTCCCAAGAAGTTCCTCATCCCCATCAGAGACCACCTTACCGTGGACCTTACTGTCCATATCACTATCAGCATTTTGGTCACAGCCATTCGGCAAGTCTCTAGAAAGTTTCAAACTTTCCAACATTTTCTTGTCTTCATTTGAGCTCTCCAAACTGTTCTAACTTCTGCCTGTTTACCCCGTTCCAAAGTTGCTTCCACATTTTTGGGTATTTTCACAGTAGCACACCACTCTATCAGTACCAATTTAAATGGTATTAGTTCATTCTCATGCTACTAATAAAAACATATCCTAAATGGTGTAATTTATTTTAAAAAGATGTTTAATTGACTCACAATTCAGCATGGCTGGGGAAACCTCAGGAAACTTATAATCATGGAGGAAGAAGAAGCAAACACATCCTTCTTCACGTGGCAGCAGGAAGGGGAAGTGCAGAATGAAGTGGAGGAAAAGCTTCTTAAAAAACCATCAGATCTTGTGAGAACTCACTCATTATCATGAGAACAACATGGAGGTAGCTACCTCCATGATTCAATTACCTCCTACCAGATCCCTTCCATGACATGTGGGTATTGTGAGAACTACAATTCAATATGCAATTTGGGTGGGAACACAGCCAAACCATATCATAGCCCCATATTTATTACATTTAATGAAATAAAACTCTGATATAAAAAGTTGATATTTTGTCATTCAAGGACAAAACCCAAAAGGAGCTTAAATAACTTCCATACTCCCACTTTCATTTCTTATTTTATTACCTTTTTCTTCAGTATCCCTTTCAGTGTAATGATGACATATAACTTTAGATACAAATTTCTAATTCTATCCTGTACCTATTTTTTAAATATTGCAGTCATATTTTTGATGGCCTCATAAATAAAAACTTGGAACTCATATTCATTTTCTTCAAAACTAAGCTCATAATATTTCCTCCCAATTATCCTTTTCCCTATATTTTACTTTTGAGACATTGTTGCCTATTTCACAAATAAGTTTGTTAACTTAGACTCCTCCATTTACCTCATATTCAATGTGCAGTTTCTACCAATGCATAACAATTTTATTCACAAATATCTCTTCCTTCCCTCATTCCCATTACACGTGATTCAAGTTACTTCTTAGGTCTACTCCTGTTACAATTCAGTAGAAGTTTAAATAATAAATTCAATCTGTGATACGCCATTTTAAGATTATGCTCCATACATATCCAGTCCTCTTTTTCTTCCTGATTTCACTGAATAACTATAAACATAGAGATAGAAAGAAGAAAATGTTTGATTTGGCGGCACATCACCCTTAACAAATCCTATATAAGAGATTATCTTAACTCTAGCTATCTGTGTTAGAGGCACAAATATTGTATTTGTCTATTTTAACTGAGATTTTGCAAATCTGGGATTCTAACAGCATTTCAGATATGATTGAAAAATTTGAATGAACAAAAGGCAATATATTAATGTCAGATTTCTAGGTATGATACTTGAATGCTGTGTACATGTGGTAATGAGAAACAAAAAGAAATTCAATATGAACTACTCTGTTTGATATGTGTCTATCAGGTACTTCAATGTGTTTCTGTTTCCCAAAGGAATGTATATGATAATTAGACTTGTGGTGAAGCACATATTTCTAAATGACTACCCTGATTCCATTGTAGGTAAAGGGAACAAATAGAAACTATTCTTATAAAAATATGAAATATGATATTAACGGCCTAAGTTGTATACTTCCCTTGAGACCTTCACTTTTAATAACCTCCAGGATTATAGATAAAAGTGAGGTAGTAATCATTACTGAAATGGATTTTCTGGCAGAATTAGACATCACCTCCAAGAATCAATAATCATTTGAAGCTAACAGGGTGATTAAATGACCTCCTTTTTATTTTTCCTCATGTTGAGTTGCTTTTTAATCTTCATTTAGAGTCACACTGTTAGAAACAAAGATAAACTGAGGACTTAGGACATTAGAGCAGCAACTTGAGACTTATTCATTATCAAAGTTAAAGACTCCCTTCCTTCAATCAAGGCATTTTTAGGTAATCAATGCATTCTAAAGGAAAAACTGAACACTCTAGGTGCAGACTGTATAAATACCACCACCTAAGGCTGCTTTTCGTTTTTAAAGATATGCACCATTAGCTTTGCTGTGGCAGGTGCTATTTTTTTTTATTTAATAATTTACCATGTCAGTGATGCTTGAGGATATCTTTACATTGACTGATAATGATGTCATTAATTCTTTTCCTCCAGGAAGTTTATCCCTCCCATCTTTTTACAGTCCAGAAAAGAACTGCCTCAAGTTGGCAGCAACTTAATTCTACTAACCAAATATTTTCTACCATATGTAGAAAATGCAGCCAATTCCCAAAAGTTTTTCATAGTTTGAATTCTCAGTTACTACGTAAAGAACTGTACTGACGAAACTATTTAGTTTGTGTATGTGTATATGTGATGTGTGTATGTGTGTGTGTCCTAATATGCACATATCACAATATGGAAAGGAAGTATTAGCGTTCATGTGCAAGAAATAACTACAATTTAAAAAATATAGAATTCAATAAAATTCAAAGCAAGCATTGTTTTATCTCTTATGCAAAGATAGATAGATAGATAGATAGATAGATAGATAGATAGATAGATAGACAGACAGACATAAACAGAGAGAGATCTGGTGAGTGAATATATACACACATGTATGCACAAAGGAATAAAAAAGAGAGAGTGTGTCTTTAGGTATATACTGTAAATATATTATTAACCTATTGCCCATACTTTTCTGACTCTGAACATAATAGTTTTTATTTATAACTACTTCTATCTTAAGTCTTCATTTCTTCATAGATTGAACATCTTTCATTTCTTTAAAAGTATATTTTATGTTTGAAGTCATAAACATGATTAACAAGATTACAACAACAAGTTATAAAGTAACAATTATCATGCACTTTCTTTGCAAAATATTTTCAAAATATAATTTACAATTCATTAATGAACCTCATTTCTGAAAATCTTTTATAGAGTTACTTGGTAAGTAGAAGATGATTTTCAAAATGTTGAAACTGGATACCTGAATTTTAAATACTTTTGCCACTGCCATGACAGTCACTTAGGGAAAATATTAGTCTTCTTAAAGAAATTGATTTTTAAAAATATTTTTTAACACTACAAAGTGTCCTACTGTTCCTTTTCAACTGCAGAATGTAATTTCACTTCATTTCTACATAGTTAACAGTTTGAAAGGGAGATTTTCAGCTAACATGTTTACAGTTCTGTTTATTGATTCTCACATTCATTTACAGACCTTAAATACTGTCCATGTAATTCTGACAAGAAGGACAGAGAGATGCTCTGTACTTCTCATAAATCCCTAACAGGAGACACATTATATATCTTTTTATGAAATTAATTTTGATCTGTGTGACCAGGTATTATGAGTCCAATCCATCCACATAATATTCATTGTCAGTATTCTACCTAAATTGTTTAGACGATCATTGCTGATTGTCTACCTGCTTTATTTATTTAGGAGTTGCAAAATAATTCTATCCTAATTCTATCATGTACTTTGCATTCATCAGCTGCCGTTTGTTACATTATTCTAAGTATCATGAAGTGTATTTTACAAAGAAGTTAAGGAATATGTTCTGGTGTTTATTAATTATTGAGAATAATAATTGGTTCTCAAAAATATAATAAAAGTGAGAAATATATTTTTATTTTACTTATGATTGCAGTAATATTAGTGTGTTTGATATACTTCAATCTATTGCAGTAATTATTTTTGATGCTCATATTGTCCTATCTTTGACCAGAGGCATCATTCAAAGTTTTGTTTTGTTTTATTTAATATGAGCCTAGTAATCTTTATCACTTTCTTTTTTTTTTTTTTTTTTTTTTTTTATTTATTTATTTTTTGAGACGGAGTCTCGCTCTGTCGCCCAGGCTGGAGTGCAGTGGCGCGATCTCGGCTCACTGCAAGCTCCGCCTCCCGGGTTCACGCCATTCTCCTGCCTCAGCCTCCCGAGTAGCTGGGACTACAGGCGCCCACAACCGCGCCCGGCTAATTTTTTGTATTTTTAGTAGAGACGGGGTTTCACCGTGGTCTCGATCTCCTGACCTTGTGATCCGCCCGCCTCGGCCTCCCAAAGTGCTGGGATTACAGGCGTGAGCCACCGCGCCCGGCCTTATCACTTTCATGATATCATGTATAATGTGATAATTCCAAACACCTCTTGCACCTTTTTTACTTCAGACCTGGAATTAGTCATTTCCTCAAGAAGCTTTGATTATTATTAATACAATGTGTTTAGTGATCACAACATGGGCACTACCGTTTCTCATTATTATATTGTTCATTGTTTCTCGAGTTTTGATAAATGCAGCTAGGAATATATGCCTTTTTTAATAAGAGAGAAAATACATCATAGAGTCATACTAATATGTCCAATAACACTTTAGAATTTTAGTGTTTTTGTATTATTTGATTTTATATTTATCTACATTTTATAATCTGAAAAATACTGGTTTCTAATGACGTTAGCTTATTTGCTTATTTGACTTGTCCTCATAGATGAGTGCTTACACATATAGTAGTATGCTGTTAAATGTTCAGTATTGAAAAATAAACTGCCTGGAGAAATAAAAACAGCCCTGGTTAGTAGCGTTTGCTTATTTCCATGGAGTAAATATGCCCACTCTGGTTGATTTCAGGCTAACACGGCACCACTGAATGCAAAGTTCAGGAAGATGCGTTGTCATGCAGAGGTGTCTAATATGTTCACCATACAGGTACAATAGATGCAAATAATCTCAAGACCACAAATGTCATAAAATAGAGTAAAGTAATTAATAAATGATGAATTGTTGAATATCATTGACTTCATTTTAAAACAAAATATATTTAGTTGTGAGGTTTTATTATTTAATTTTTTAATAATAACTGCATTTAACACTGGGCTCACAACGTTACTGAAAATTCAACGACCGGGTTTCACACAAGGTGGTACGAAGTTGGCTCAAGCACACCAGTCCCTTATGTGTACATACAATACATTTATTGTGGTAATACCAAAATAATTACTAAAAATAAGATTATTTAAAATAAATTTAAAATATTTTTGCTCTTAGGATATTTGCCAATGTATAAACACAAATTATTGCATTTTGAAATCCCTTGAAATAATTTCTCTCTGTATACTTAGGTCTTGTTAGAGACTATTTGATTCATTTGGCTTTTAAATATTAAATATTTTTATTTTATATTTTGATGTAATTTTAATATTGTGTAAAACTTTTGCATGTTTCCAATGACAAATGAAATATATCATCAGAGAAATTGTAATTCCGTCATTTGTTCATTTATTCTATTCTCTCCCTTCACTTATTGATAACTATAGTACGCAGATTTTATTTAGTCTTACATTCACAGTTAGACAAACATAATGTATTATTTATTTGATTTCATTAATACTAACTACAAATTTATAAGAAGTATAAAACGAATAGAGTGATATGTTAAGTGCCACTACAAACATGGAATCAAATATATTTAGAAAGCAGAAAATCCTATGGAATAAATAGCTCACCTTCTTAATCAGTTGCAAGACAGAATTAAAAAGTTTGGGTATTGTAGATATAATGAGACTTAAGATACATGTCAACCAAATGTAATATGTGGACCTTGTTTGGATCCGGAGTCAATCAAAACATTAGAGAGAAACAGAGAGAGAGAGAGAGAGAGAGAGAGAGAGAGAGAGAGAGAGAGAATTTGGGGCATTTTAGCACTATTTTAACTGTTTTCTGGTATTTAGGAATTATTGTAACTCTTAATTTTTTATTAAGAGTAAAAATAGTATTGGGGCAGTATTATAAGTAAAAGATCTTGTTTTTTAGAGATACATAGTGAAGTTTTATGTATTTTTATAGCTATTGGTGATTACTGAACTTGAGTATACACGTGTATATGGGGGCTCAGAATACCATCCTCAGAGATACAAAAAAACACAAAATGAAGTCACTATCCTCAAGAGTCTTATTAGACTGGTATAGTTTTGAGGCTTGTAAATAATTATTACACTGTGGTTATATAGATGGTTTAAAGTCTGCTAGATTGTAAAGAGTGGGGAGAAACTAAATCCATCTGGGGAATTAAGAAGGGCTTTATGGAGAGAAGGGTATTAATATATGTGTAAGAATTTGGGATTGATCAATGAAAATGAGAATATTTCACACAACAATCCTTATTTGCAGAAATAGGAGTTTTGAAAACTCGTGACATTTTCAAAAATAGTGAATAACAGATTAAGTTTATTTTTTTCTAGATTATATTTTTTATTGAAAACTAAAAGTACTGTACTTATGATGTGGTATAATTCTTACTTGTGTTTTTATTTATATCAGTGAAGTTAAAATTTTATCTTATATGTTATTAAAATTATGAAGTGTTTTTAGTTCATGGAAATTAATTATTATATTTAAAGTATGTGAGATAAGTCAGCTATGTCAGGTATGCAAAAAGTAGCTACTGAAATGGCTTTTTGTGAACTAAATTATTCAAAGATTTAGTTGAAATGTAAGTTATGCATTGCAGTTGTGAAAATAAACCTATAGATTGCATTAGTGGGTCATTGATGAAAATATATCAGTCCCTGTTATCCACAGAATTCATAATCATGCTAACAAGAGCATTTGACAATTTGAATATAAGTTTAATTTTTTAAAATGATGAAACCTAAAAAGACCATATTAAGATACTTTCTAAAACACTATTAGATCAATATGCAGTACTTAACAAATTATAGGACTCCGGGGATTCTTTTCCAAATGGAAAGGTAAAGATGTATGTCATCTGAAAATGATCCCACAGTAATTTTAAAGATCTTTGCTTCCTTTACACTCACCTTGAATCCATCTAGAATCACAGACCCAATCTAAATGACAAAGGCACATACTTAAGTATGAAAATATTGTAGGGGAGAAACAGGTACAAAGTGTGTTCCAAGTTTTGACATTTTTTAAATAAAAGCATTTGATATTAAGAAAGAAGGGGAGGAAACAGGCAAAGAATATGAAAGAGATGAAGAGAAAGTTAGAAAACCAAAATTATAGCATAGGAAAGAAGGATACTGAAAGGATTCAGAAAGAAGGAAAAGGAAAAATCAGACGCAACATTAAGAACAAATGGAGGAAGATCTATTGCCCGGTCACGGCCATGGAAGTACTCATCCCCCATCCACTAATTTTATATTTATTTTCTTTAACAAGGTTTTATCATTTTATTTTTTTCAAATTAGTTTTTAATCTCAATTTTACATATAACCCTTTATAAAAACAAATAGTGCTTCCTTATGCTTCAATGGTTCCCCAATCTCGAATTCTAATTTACAGAAGCAATAATCTATACAATTTTTCCCAACAGTGATATGCATGTTCTTCTATTTCTTTTCTTATTTATTTATTTATTTAAGATGGAGTCTTACTCTGTCACCCAGACTGGAGTGCAGTGGCATGATCTCGGCTCATCACAACCTCTACCTCCCAGGTTCAGGTGGTTATCCTGCCTCACCCTCCTGAGTAGCTGGGATTACAAGCGCAAGCCATCACACCCGGTTAATTTTTGCATTTTTAGTAGAGATGCGGTTTTGACATGTTGCCCAGGCTAGTCTTGAATTCCTGACCTCAAGTGATCCTTCCACTTCAGCCTCCCAAAGCGCTGGGATTACTGGCATGAGCCACTACTCACAGCATGTTCCTTCTATTTCTTGATTTTGTGCCCATTTCAGTTCTTCCATATACTAGTAATCTGTTATTGGGTTTTTAAGATATAGAGGCCTTCTAAGATGAAATAGGAAAATCTATTTTTCTATCCACTTCTCCTCAGAAACAAATGTATCTTCCATATTTGACAATCTATAAATATAAATTAATAGGTAACTTTTTTCAGTTTTTCAGTTATTAATGATTAAGAATATTGTTCAGTCTGAGACATGTTTGCAGTGTGGTTTTATTTCCTCCTTTTGGCTTGCTGTTCATTTTACTTTATATACAACAACAACTTTTCTTCCAACTCTCTGGAAGCATAAATCTATATTCCCACTCCAGAAGCCACAATATCAGTGCCTATCAGGACTTTCTTTTTTTTTTTCTCCAGGCTGGTTGTATTTTAGGATTTCCATTTGTCATTATTCACAGTATTATTTTTATCTCTCCTTACTTACCTTCCTCCCTTTTCTTGAGCACATTTATTCTTCATCTTCAGGAAAAGGACAGTATAGGAGATAGCTTTAAGACTGTGTGTGTCAGAAAACATCATCAGTCCACTTGCTACGAGAACACTAATTTACCTGCTCATAAAATTTTAGGTGGAAAATTATTTTTTTCTAAGAAATGTCAAAGCATTTCCAACCATCCTCACCCTTCCTGGTATTATTGAAAATACAAAGACATTGTCCTTCTTGGGGTTTTAGATGTAACCTCTTAGTATTCTTTCTGGGGGCTGTTGAGATTATAATTTTTTATTCCTAGAGTTCTAAAATTTTATAATGACGTATCTTGTTGTGGGAGTTCAAACTTTCTTGTTTTAAGCAACCAGCAAACCTTTTTGAGTCTGGACATTCACATCTTCCTATTCTGATGAAAGTTTTTGACCAAATTCCTTCATCAGAAAATACATTATTTTTGCAACCCCTATTATTCAGAAGAATAACTAGTTGACTACCCAGATTGATCCTATTTTTTCCTCTTTTCTTATTTATTTTTGTGCCTTTTTTCTTTTGTTAATGTTTCTTTGGACTTATCTTAAAAATTGTACATTTAGTTTTTAATGCATTTCTTTCAATATATAGACCAATATATATTTTACACATATCTATCTATCTATCTATCTATCTATCTATCTATCTATCTATCTATCTGTCTATCTATCATCTATCTGGAGAGAGAGAATGAGAAAGGGGCGTAGGCTTTAGCATACAATGTATTGAGACTTCTCCTTTTCATTTCCTATTTGTTTTTGTCTCTGCAGACTTATGACTAATGTTATTTTAACACAATTTCAAGAAAGAGTAGACCCAAAGACATACATTGAATCTACCATTTTAAAATAACAGCCACTTCCATATATATTTTCTAATTCACATTACTTATCTGCATTTCTTTATTTCTTTGTCTTGATGTCTTATTTGCCTCTTTTCAGCACTTATTTGTTCCTTTCCTCTTTTCATAATGTACTTATTAACAACATACAAAATATTTTGTTAGACTCCTACTCAAAACCTTTTTTATATTATTCATCCTACTTTTCTTATTATATATTTCTTTTACTTCTCATCTTTGTTATTTGATTTTTTAACATTTTCATTGTGGCAAATGTTATATGCACAAATGTAAAAAATTAATATGTATGATTTTTTAAATGGTTAAATAAGTATCCATACCCTTCACAGAGATAAATAGAATGTTAGCAACTACCTTAGAAGCCCACTGTGCTGCCCACTAAAATATCCCATTATTTCTTTCCCTAGAAGTTACATCTGTCCTGAGTTGTGCACATACTTCTTATTTGAAAAAATAAAATATTTGATTTGAATATTTGAACCAACGCTTTTTAAAAAATGAATGAAATAAATATGTTCTTTTGTGACTTGGTCCATTCACTCAACATAATGTTTTTGAGTTTTAATCATGCTGTTACATTTAGCTACATTTCTTTCGTTTTTTGCTGCTGAAAGAAATCCATTGTATATACATACCACAATTTATTAATTCTATGATTGTTGTATATTTTATTTCCATGTCTAAAACATTTCTTTTTGTGGTTCTTCATGTATATATGCAAAAAATTGAACAGAGTACAAACAAAATAATAAAATACAAAGAGTTGTGAATGCTCTTCTCACATTCAGAGAAATGACTGAATGATAAGAATATGAGAATTTCCATTTAATATGCAATTACAAACCTTTACCAAAGTGACTGTATCAATTTACATTCTTATCAGTTGCATAAGGCATTTCATCCATCATCCTTTTACAGAAAATTTGATATTAATAGAATTACATTGATGGTATTGACCATAAGGGTCTCAGACTTTTGCAGTTTCCTGTGAATCTTACTTGATTTTTTGCAAGAGTGGGAAGGAGAGGTCTACCTTTTGTCTCTTGTTCCCCATGCCTGATGTTGGGTTCAGTGCACCCTTCCTAATGAAAGCCAGCCCTTCCATATGTTCACTTGCCAGACTTCCTGATATACTTCTATTTTAATATGAGCAGAACTTCAAAATATTTTTCTTAGTTACTTATTCCACATGCAATTGTACACTCTAAACAACACTTCAGAGAATCTAGCCTGCTGTATTGCAAGAATAGAAGTTCCCTGTTTTATTTTCAACAGGATGAAGAAATAAAATACATGATTCTAACCAAAGGAACTACAGAAATTTTAAAGTTCTAAATTTATTTTCCTTTACTATTGGTTGTTGTTTCACTCAGTATTGCAGAAACACTAACAAACCAAGAGCAACCAAAAGATTTTTGAAACTTTAAAATTCACATTATTCACTTCTCTGTAGCTCATTTTCTTAATCTGTGTATGGCAATAATAATAAAATTAGCTTTATGAAACTTTATAAAAGTGCCTACCATTTATTTTAACTATTCATTTTAACTATTAGTGAAACCATCATATGCATATAACTTGAAATATATGACACCATAAATTTCTAAAAGCAGTCATTAAAAAAATCTTTTCTTCACAAACTTTTGCTCTCACATTCTCTCATAAACACCACACTCACTCACACCCACACAATAGAAATGCTTTGAAATTCATAGAGAACGAAACTGAATTTCATAAATAAATCTTGAAAGTGATTTGAAATAACAGAAAAAATATGTGCCAGTGTTAAAATATATTTAAATAATTGAACAAATTCCTGTAGAGTTGTTCAACATTTGCAGAGGCTGAAAGTACCTGCCCTTCAGAATCACAAAATAAGGAACTTCATTTGAAATATGCAAGTTGGGAAATACACAGCATTGGATTGAGAAAATACTTAACATCTTTAGGAAATTTTTATAATGGAAGTCTCTATTTATCCTTAATTCAAACCTTGCTCTTTGAATGCTTCATTTAATGTAGCTGGGCCAATCCACCATTCAAAAGTCTATTGAGTGCCTACTATGTGCTCAGCATGAGAGTAGCAGAATCAGACAGCTCTGACATTTTGATAGGTTGATCTGATTTTCTGTCACTTGTCTTTTAGGCTCCCCTAGAGAGAACAACCTGGAAGTAGCAGGCTCTATCCCTTCAGGGAAATCTTAATGAGACCTAGCAGTTCAGACTGACAACCTGCAATCAGACCTGATTTTACTGCATTTCTTTTAGACTGAACATTGGTCTTTTCTTTATGCTTCTTTATAAGTCCCTTATCTTCAAACATTTCATTTTTATATACTTATACATGAAAAAAATAATGAAAGCTTTGATTTTCTCAAATAAATGATTATAGTAGACCCTGACCTCAATTAATAGTACAAACAAAGATGTTACGTTTCAAATTGAAATACAAACTTAAAAATCTTCTTCACCTTTCAAATATTAATAGGGAAAGTCTAAAATAATTTGCAGATAATTGTTCCTTCAGTTTTCATGCTTTAATTTCTTCTGACGTAAACTTAAAATACATAAAGCCATTTTTTGTAGTTTTTTACCTAATTTATCTTACCTAGTACTAAATTCTTTATTTTTATCTATTTGTGTTGCTTCAATGCTAGGTCATTTTTCTTCATTTGTTATTATTAATTAGTATTTCATACATAATTCCCCTGCCCATACTGTTGTGAGAATCATGCTAGAATCAGGGATTGCAATTAGTAAACACAAAATAAAAATCACTTTACTTGTAGCTGGGCCCAAAATAGATCTCCAGATCCAAGACCTGAACAGTTAAGACTTGCATTCAAGAGTGTAAATCTAGATTATCAGATTGGACCATGTTAGAGTATAAGAATCGGGAGCTTTGTGTTTGAAGCAATATGGAGATCTAATCATCAACTATAATTTCTTAGGAGGGTCAGATCTAGGTTTTGTGGTACCGGAAACCTCTGTAATTTGGGAGATCTTAAAAAAAAAACAGAAAGATAAATTACTAATACAAAAAGTATGTTTGTGTTAATTGCAAAAGACTTTAGAAAGGAATAGTGCTAATTTCAGACCCTAAAATTTAAGCTTTATTTGATTCACAATAAATGTGCCTTACTGATGAGATTTATAATGAGTATAATTTTAGATAAAATATAGTATCTATGTGTTTAACATTACCTAATATATCTAATAGATAAGGAAGCTATCTCAATGCTAAATACATAATGTGATGAGCGTTCTTAAAAGTGTTCTGAAACCACAGATCCTGATGAGCGCAGGCATTGTATTCAATTTACAGTTGATGAATTTGACAAATTTCATTGTGTGGGACTGGAGAAAACTGAGGTAGAATAAATGAGACCAAGATAATTATAAGGAGGAGAGGAGAAAATGCAATGTGGTACACAAGGAGACAAAATGCTTCAGAGAAATAATGGTGACTTTAAATAAAATTTGTATATATGTAAATAATTTTAGAAATTATTTAATTAATAACAAAAATAACATTTATGTAAGATAGAAAAGAACTTTCAAGTGCAAAACTATTAGCCAAACTTCTATCATTTTGCAGTGCAAAAGAGTATGCAGAATGGCTTAGATTTAATGAAAAATCATTCAATTTATTTATGAGATGGACATCTTACAGAAAGTTGGAGACTATTTTTTCTTTGAGACCTTTTCCTTAGACTATATTTGACCTACTGCTTTATAAAAAAATTTAAACGTCACATTTTATTTCATCTTTAGAAATGACAGACTCATCTTTTAGTGACCTAATCTGTGAATTAGTAATTCTACATAGACGCATAAGCCCATGATGACAGAATAAATCAGAAAGAAAGAGGTTTGTAAATAAACAAAAAATTGATATGTAAAAGTTATTCATGAAAATATGAGTATTTCTAGATGTAGCAGGTCATGCACTGAAGGGAAGTAATAGAGTTATAAATGTTATTATGCTTCTTGAGATAACATTTAATTCATTGTAAAACTGACTTGAATATTATATTATCATTAAAAATAATTTTAGATTAAATATATATAAATAGCATGGGAATTGAATGGTTGAGAATTTTAAAGATAAAAGGATAAATTATTATGTATTTGTATGAAAGTTTTCAACAATGATAATGGTTAAAGTCAAAATAACAGTTGGATTAGGGCAACAGATTGACAATTTATTTCACACTTAGAGACCACAAGTAGCCACCTGAAAAACAAAGGCTCACTGATCTGGTGATAATTTATTTGTTGCATATAACAAAATGCTGTAATATTTATTTATGATTAAAATTAATTAAATTAGGTAAAAATGAAATACTGTAATGAAACAATTAAAATTAATATGTCAAATCAACTTACTGAAAGGCTACTAGAAATGTATCAATTTCTGCTCAAGAAGAATTAATTTTATGTATCCAGTATTAAGTGCTTTGCAAGAAATACTGTACAATTAAATGCAGTTGATTGCTTAGAATAACTATGATAAAAACATATATTATGCATAAGTATAAGCAGATAAATATTAAAGTAATATTTTATAACTAGTCTGATCATTACTGATATGGTTTGGCTATGTCCCACTCAAATCTCATCTTGAATTGTAGCTCCCACAATTACCATGTATAGTGGTAGGGAGCTGGTGGGAGGTAATTGAATCATGAGGCAGGTCTTTTCTGTGCTCTTCTCATGATAGTGAATAAGTCTCACGAGATCTGATGGTCTTATAAATGATATATCCCCTGCACAAGCTCTCTCTCCCTTGCCTGCTGCCATGCAAGACATGACTTTTCACTTTCCCTTCCACCATGATTGTGAGGCCTCCCCAGCCATGTGGAACTCTGAGTTAATAAAACTTCTTTTCTATATAAATTACCCAGTCTCAGTTATGTTTTTATTAGCAACATTAGAACAGAGTAATACAGTAATTGGTACCAGAAGTGGGGTTCTGATGTAAAGATACCCAAAAATGTGAAAGTGACTTTGGAACTGGGTAACAGGCAGACATTGGAAGAATTTGGAGGGCTCATAAGAAGACAGAAAGATGTGGGAAAGTTTGGGACTTCCCAGGGTCTTGTTCATGGCTTTGACCAAATGCTGCTCATCTCAACTGGCTATGAGGACCTTATTGGGAATGAAATAAAGGTGCCTCTTGCTATGTTATAGCAAAGAGTCTAGTGACATTTTGCCTCTGCCCTAGAGATCTGTGGAATTTTGAACTTGAGAGAGATGATTTAGGGTAACTGGTTGAATGCTTATGTATTCACAAAGATATGGTTTGGAATTGAAACTTATGTTTAAAAGGGAAACAGAGCATAAAAGTTCAGAAAATTTGCAGCCTGACAATGTGATGAAAGGAAGAACCTATTTTCTGAGAATAAATTCAAGCAGGCCGCAGAAATTTTCATAAGTAACAAAGAGCCAAATATTAACCACCAAGACAATGGGGAAAATGTCTCCAGGTCACATCAGAGATCTTTGTGGCAGGTACTTTTATCACAGGCATGGAGGCCTATGAGAAAAAAAAATGGTTTCATGGGCCAGGTCCAGGGCCCCCCAGCTGTGTGCAGCCTAGGAACTTACTGTGCTGAGTCCCAGCCCCTCCAGCTGTGGCTAAAAGGGGTCAGGGTACAGCTTGGGGCGTGACTTCAGAGTTTGCAAACTCCAAACGTTGGCAGTTTCCACGTAGTGTTTAGTATGCAAGTGCACGAAAGTCAAGAGTTGAGGTTTGGGAACCTCCACCTAGATTTCAGAGGATGTATGGAAATACCTGGATGTCCAAGCAGGAGTTTGCTGCATAGGCAGAGCCCTAATGTAGAACCTCTGCTAGGGCAATGCAGAAGGGAAGTGTGAGGTTGGAGCCTGCACATAGAGTCCCTACTGGAGTGGTGCATGGAGGAGCTGTGAGAAGAGGGCCACTATCCTCCAGACCCCAGAATGGTAGTCCCACCAACAGCTTGCGCCGTGTCCCTGGGAAAGCCATGGACACTCAATGCCAGTCTGTGAAAGCAACCAGGACAATCAGGATAGGGGGCTCTACCTGCAAAACCACAGGGGCAATGCTACTATCCAAGGCCATTGGAACCCACCACTTGCATCAGCATGACCTGGATGTGAGATATGGGATCAAAAAAGATCATTTTGGAGCTTTATGATTTGTATGCTCTTTCAAGTAAAGCTTTACTCAGTTATTGAAAATAAAATAATCACTGATTTTTTAATTAAAAAGCTTTGAAAGAAACCTGAGGCTCTTGAAGTAAAACTAAAACTAGGCTGGGCGTGGTGACTCAAACCTGTAATCCCAGCACTTTGGGAGGCCGAGGCGGGCAGATCGTGAGGTCAGATCGAGAACATCCTGGGTAACATGTTGAAACCCTATCTCTACTAAAAACACAAAAAAAATTAGCCGGGCATGGTGGGGGGTGACTGTAGTCCCAGCTACTCGGGAGGCTGAGGCAGGAGAACAGTGTCAATCCGGGAGGCGGAGCTTGCAGTGAAACGAGATCCCGCCACTGCACTCCAGCCTTCCTGACAGAGTGAGACTCCATCAAAAACAAAACAAAACAAAACAAAACAAAACAAAACACTAAAACTAATAACTAATGACGGGATGCTTTGATCCAGTACATTTTTTGTTTGCTAAACAATGGTTCAACAGTAGAAATTGAGAGAGCTTGTGTTTGATTCTTACCCATGTGTTTTTATTATAGATTATCTTTGGTAACTTATTTTACAAGTCCATGTAGAGAGTCTACAGCAGTGTGGCTTGTCTTTTTTCCTCTCACTTATCAGATTTTTGTGTTTCATAGTTTATTTATAATTGCAGTTTTGTACTACTCAGAGTAGAAGTGAGGCAGAGCAGAGGTGCAAGATGACTTCACAGTTAAAGGAAGGTTACCTAGAGTAACACACTTTGGGTTAAATCACATATCTGCCAGGTACAATAAATGTGATTTCATCAATGCTACTTTTCACCTCTGTGCCTTAATATCGTTTTAATACAGAAATAATTATTATAGCTACCTTTTATGGTTTCTTTGAGAATTAAAGTTGTTAATATATTTGTAAAGCTATATAAAAAATGCTGGCACTAAATTAATGTTAAACATTTATAGAAAATCCAGAGTCCCCTTTGATCATCATCCTCTATAACAATATACTTAGAATTATATACTTGTTAAGTGTATTACTTAACTACTCCATGTGCATTTACACATTTATACTCTATGTGTATAGAATGTGTTATTTTTAAAAAATGAAAGATATCATACTCTTCTTAACTTTTTTAGTCTGGTTTGTTGAAGGTATAATTTACAGACAGTTAAATTAATCTGTATATAGCATATGGTATAGATCAGGGCTTCCTTTTATGCATACTGAAGAAATAAAATTGTTTTTATATCGTTTGTTAAACAGACTGAATTGCCTCTACTCCTTTATTAGAGCAACTGACCATATTTCTTCAAGCTTTTTTATAGACTTGACACATTTTTCTAACCTAGAGGTATATTCTTTGTTAAAGATGAGTATTTTAATTCAGTTTCAGAAAAAGGTGATACATGGACTTGAATTAGAAAACATGAAATTAAGAGGCTTGCTTTACTGAAAATAGGCAAGAAAAAGAACTAAACTCTAGCATGTTCCATGATCATCTTCTGGATCTTCTTGTGTCAAAAGCTATATATTTTCTCCCTAAAGCAGCTGCTGCAAGGAATAACTACCCGGCTTTATCTCCCTCTAGCTGGGATAAACTAATTCCTCTCCACCCCCATCTCTCTTCTTTCAATAACACTGTGTGGTTGGTAAAGGCTTGGGCTCTGACCAATGAACATAATTGCCCTTTAAGCCAGCAACCCACAGGCAGTGGCACCAAAAATCTCACCCCTAGTCCCCATAAAGCTGCCATTGTTTCCAATGCCTCAGGAAGAAGGAGCCAAAATCTGACCCTCAGCACAAATCAAAGCCCAATATATAGAAAAAATAAGTCCTTCTAGGCCCACAGTAGGCAAGGCAAGCTGTGGGCAGGAAATGGATTTTTTTTCCACTACTGTGGTCTTCAAGTTACTCTACTGCTACTGAACTCCAAGGGTATCTGAAAGCACAAAAGGATCTCAACTAATGAGGAGAAGAGAACTTTGCCCAGACTGGGGATAAGAGTGACAAACAGGGAGACAGGTGAATGTCATCATGTGTAGGAAGATGATGCTTGGAACTTCCACTCTTCACATGGCTGCCAGTCCTACAGAGGACAACACAATTAAGAACCAAGACAACCACTGTAACCTGGTATATCTGGGGAAATCTTCAGCCTTTTCCTAGGTCCCATGTCAAGTGTTGAATCCCATTCTAGGTATGATACATGAGAGGGAAGATGAGTGCAAACTTAACCGTGAGAATCAGTGCTGGCCCCAGACACAGGGACCTCAGGAGTTCCAAATTAGACTCAAAGTTCCCAGGGAGCAACAGGGCCTACCTGCCAAAAAAAGAGACCTTTGCATTTAAAGCAATACTGGTGCCACAGTGGCAGATGGACATCACCATGGGAAGAGACCAACTGTAGATAATGATGTGAGGAGATAAAAACACTTCGAACCTGTGTTCTTATTCCAGAACTGCTCCATCTCTTCTTTGGCCATGGTTCCCAAAGCAACAATCAGAAAAGCATTTCTGATACAGAGCTGAGGACTAAAGTGGACTTGGAGGGAATGACGGCCTATAAGCCTCAACAAGAGTGCAGCCATCTTGGGTTCCAGCCTGGATGAAAATTAATCTAGAGTTACATTATTATGACAAAACCACAGTGTACTGACTACTATAACCAGACAGTAAGCCTTAAAATCAGTTGGGGTGAGTACTCTAAATTCTTTTTAAAATATTTTTATTAGTCTAAGCTCTTCGTTTTTGCTATATATTTTTAAAATTATTCTGTCAATATTCTACATAAATGCTTTCTGGGTGTTTTTCCCAAGATTTAAAAATAATATTGATAATTTTTTCGTGAATACATAATTATTGTACATTTTTACGGCATACATGTGACATTTTGATACAGGCATATAATGTGTAATGATCGAATAGTGGTAGATAATATATCTATCACCCCAAACATTTATCATTTATCATTTCTTTTTGTTTTGGGAATATTTCAAATCCTCCCTTCTAGCTATTTTAAATATACAATAAAATAATGTTAATTATAGTTAACAAATATAAAAATTTTAAAAAGTCAAATATATCCTACTGTGTTTTGATTGAAATTGCACTAAATCTAAAGATAAGGGAAATTAGGATCTTAATTATATTGAGTTTTCAACCCATAGACACTGTATGTGTCTCCAGTTATTTAAATCTTCTTTGAATTTTAATTCCATAGTATTTTGATTTTCCACATATACATCCCGCAAATGTTCTGTTTTATTCCTAAGTACTTTGTTAATGTATTATATGCATTTTGTTTATTTTAGTTCTAAATATCTATTGATAGTATATATAAATATTATTGTTATTAATATGCTGCTCTTTATTTTTTATTATTTATCACTGGCAAACCCACTCATGAGTTTTAGGAGATTATTTTAAAATCTTTGGGATTTTCTATGTAGAGGTTAAGCCATTTTGCAAACAACAACAATTATTTCTTCCTTTTCAATTTCTACCTTTGAAAAAAATTTTTAAGAAACTCTCTTTAGTGCATTGGTTAAGACTCAGGATAAGATATTGAATAAGTATGCTCAGAATATATATCGTTACCTTGTTCCCAATTTAAAATGGTAAGAATTCAGCTTTCCACCACCCAATATGATGCCTGCCTTAGTTTTGTGTTTGTCTTTACAATGAATAAATGTGACATTTTGAAATTATGATTTTTTGCCTCAGTTGTTGATATAATTATCTATTTTTTCTTTATTTTATTAATATATTAGGTTATGTTGATTTATTTTTGCATGTTAAAGAAGCCTAGCATTACTGGGATGAACCATATTTATGATACATTTCTCTTTTAGTGTATTGTTGAATTCAATTTGCTAATATTTTGTTGAAAATTTGCATCTGTGTTCATGAAGGATGTTAAGCCTTTATTTTCCTTTATTGTACTATCTTTTTCTGGCTGTAGATTGGTGATGCCATTATGGAAAACAGCATGGAGATTTTTAGAGAAATTAAAAATACAACCATCACATGACCCAGCAATCACTCTTCTGAATATAGATCCAAAGGAAATGAAATCACCACCAAGTAAAGATATCTGCACTCCCCTGTTCACTGCAGCATTATTCATAGTAGCCAAGATCTGGAAACAACTTAAGTAATAATATCAATCAATGGATGAATGGATAAAGCAACTGTGATAGAATATACAATGGGATATTTTTCGGACTTAAAACTGGAGGAGATCCTCTTATTTGCCACAACATGAATAAACCTAGAGGACATTGTGCTAAGTGAAATAAGCCAACACAAAAAGAAAAATATTGCATTATCTCACTTACATACAATCTTTAAAAAAAGTAAAATATGCAGAGAGAGAAAATAAAACAGGGTTATCAGG
Organism: Macaca mulatta; assembly: GCF_049350105.2. NCBI lineage: Eukaryota > Metazoa > Chordata > Mammalia > Primates > Cercopithecidae > Macaca > Macaca mulatta. The sequence continues at coordinate 90,919,906 of NC_133409.1, read as the reverse complement.
GGCTGGGTTGGGTAGGGTGAAAAAAAATGGGGAAATATTCGTCAAAGGATAGAAAGTGGCAAATACGTAAGATGCACAATTCTAGAGATTTAATATAAAACATGAGAACTATAATTAATGATGGTTTTTGTATTGAAGATTTTTGCTAAATGAGCAGAATGTAGCTGTTTTTGTCACATATACACCAAAAAAAATGGGTAACTGTGGGATGATGTACAAGTTAATTAGCATTGCTATAGTAAGCAGTTTTCTCTATGTATGTCTGTCATAATATAATGTTGTATCGTTTAAATATGCACAATAAAATTTATTTTTAAAAATTGATGTTTTTTATTATTTGAAAAATTTTATAGAATTGTTGTTATTTCTTCTTTAAACATTTTGAAGAACTCTTCAGTGTAAACATGCAATAGATTCTTTTTTGAAAGTTTAACTATGAATTCAATTTTTCTAATAGAGCTAAGAATATTCAGGTTATATATTTTATGTCGATGAGTTTGGTAGTTTGTGACTTTCATCTCCATGTAGAATTGTATTCATGTTACTGAACTGATTGACATAAAGTTGCTTATATTATTCTCTTATTATTTTAATGCCTGTGAACTCAGTTATGACTTTTGTTCCTAATATTGGTAAATTATTTCCTCTCTCTTTTATTTTTTATTAGGTTTGCTAGAGTTTTATTGATTTTATTGATCTTTTCAAAGAAATATCTTTGGTTTTCCTGATTTTCACAGTTTGTTTTCTGTTTTCAATTTCATTCATTTCTACTTCTATGTTTTTCCATCATTCTGTTCAATTTGGTTTATTTTACTCTACATGCCCTAGTTTTTTAAGATGGAAACCTACACAATTATTTAGAAACTTTTCTACTTTCTAATATAAGTATTTAATGCTATGAATGTCCCTTAAACAGTGTTTAATTTCAGATAAACACTGCTTTATCTGTCCCAACATTTTTAATATACTGTATTTTGATTTTTATTCTTTTCAAAATACTTTATTTTGTCCCTGTCACTTCATTTTGACTCATGGATTTCTTGCTTTTTTATGCAATCTGATAATTAAAACTGTAATTATCAGTCCACTTATATGGTTTGATTTGAATCTGTCATATTAGTAGTTGCTTTGATTTAAACCCATGTATTTTTTTTTCCTTTTCCCTTTGTTCTTGCTTTTTGGGGTGATTAATATGTATAAAATTAATATAAAATATATGGTCTTGTTTATCTTGTTTAATTTGTTAATACTCCTTTTTGAGTGTTTGCTCTAAAGTTCAGAATATAATTCTTTAATTTATATTACTCTATCTTCATGTATTCTTATACCACTTCATGTACAGTGTAAGAAATTTTCTATTTACCACTTTCCATACTTTGTGCTATTGTTGTCATACATTATTCTATAAATAACATAATTCTCCAAATATATTATCACTATTTTTATTAGGCAGTTATTCTTTTAAAGAATGTAAAATAAGAAAAATGTATTTTTAGTTTATGTACAATTTTAGCAACACTTTTGATTTATTTATTGTGTTTTATCTATTTAGTACATTTACCAAAATTTGATTTCATATTACTCCTTCCTTTATCATTTCTTATAGGGCAGTTCTGTGTAAAATGCATTCTCTGGAATTTGTTCATCTGAAATATCTTTTATTTGACTTCATTATCAAAATACATGTTCATTATACATAAAATTATTAGTTGTTATTTTTTAAAATTTATTTATTATTATTATACTTTAAGTTGTAGGGTACATGTGCATAACGTGCAGGTTTGTTACATATGTATACTTGTGCCATGTTGGTGTGCTGCACCCATCAACTCATCATTTGCATCAGGTATAACTCCCAATGCAATCCCTCCCCCCTCCCCCCTCCCCATGAGGGGCCCCGGTGTGTGATGTTCCCCTTCCCGAGTCCAAGTGATCTCATTGTTCAGTTCCCACCTATGAGTGAGAACACGCAGTGTTTGGTTTTCTGTTCTTGTGATAGTTTGCTAAGAATGATGGTTTCCAGCTGCATCCATGTCCCTACAAAGGACGCAAACTCATCCTTTTTGATGGCTGCATAGTATTCCATGGTGTATATGTGCCACATTTTCTTAATCCAATCTGTCACTGATGGACATATGGGTTGATTCCAAGTCTTTGCTATTGTGAATAGTGCTGCAATAAACATACGTGTGCATGTGTCTTTATAGCAGCATAATTTATAATCCTTTGGGTATATACCCAGTAATGGGATGGCTGGGTCATATGGTACATCTAGTTCTAGATCCTTGAGGAATCGCCATACTGTTTTCCATAATGGTTGAACTAGTTTACAATCCCACCAACAGTGTAAAAGTGTTCCTATTTCTCCACATCCTCTCCAGCACCTGTTGTTTCCTGACTTTTGAATGATCGCCATTCTAACTGGTGTGAGATGGTATCTCATTGTGGTTTTGATTTGCATTTCTCTGATGGCCAGTGATGATGAGCATTTTTTCATGTGTCTGTTGGCTGTATGAATGTCTTCTTTTGAGAAATGTCTGTTCATATCCTTTGCCCACTTTTTGATGGGGTTGTAATACCACACATCTACAGCCATCTGATCTTTGACAAACCTGAGAGAAACAAGAAATGGGGAAAGGATTCCCTGATTAATCAATGGTGCTGGGAAAATTGGCTAGCCATAAGTAGAAAGCTGAAACTGGATCCTTTCCTTACTCCTTATACGAAAATTAATTCAAGATGGATTAGAGACTTAAATGTTAGACCTAATACCATAAAAATCCTAGAGGAAAACCTAGGTAGTACCATTCAGGACATAGGCATGGGCAAAGACTTCATGTCTAAAACACCAAAAGCAATGGCAGCAAAAGCCAAAATTGACAAATGGGATCTCATTAAATTAAAGAGCTTCTGCACAGCAAAAGAAACTACCATCAGAGTGAACAGGCAACCTACAGAATGGGAGAACATTTTTGCAATCTACTCATCTGACAAAGGGCTAATATCCAGAACCTACAAAGAACTCAAACAAATTTACAAGAAAAAAACAAACAACCCCATCAAAAAATATTAGTTGTTATTTTTAAGGCATTTTAATGTCACTCAATTGTCCTCTAATTTTTCTTGATTTTTAACAAAAATCTACTCTAATTCTAAATTTTGTTCTTCTGTAGATATTTTCTTTCTTTTTCTTTTTTTTTTTTTTTACCTTCTGGAAGTCTTCAATATCTTCTGTTTTAGTGTCAACAATTAACTGTGCCTGTCTGAGATGTGTGTGTGATTATACTATTTTCTTATCAAATTTGTCTTCTTCCCAATGCCTTCTAAATTCTTTTACCAATATTTCAATTATTATACGTACCTTAGACCATTAGGTAATGTTCCACAGGATACCATATTCTAAATTAAAAAAAATTTTTCGTATTTTAGTTTGGATAATTTCTCTTGAACTGCAATTTTTATTTCCACTGTATCCATTCTTTTGATAAAACCATCAAAGGAATATTTGTATTTGATATCTTTTTTGTAGCATTTCCATGTGACTTTATTTTTCTATTTCCCATCTCTCTAACAAAATTACCTATCATGCTCTTTTCATAATTTTTTAAACTTTTTATATTTTTAAATGGCACTTCTTTAGTCTAGTTATATCAATTATGTGTTCTGACAATTATTTTTTGATAATTTTTGATGGAATAATAGGCTTTATAGACCAAAGAAAATAAAAAACTACAATAAATAGAATTTATGCTCTTCTTTTTTCAGGCTTTTGGTGTTGGGAGTTCAACTGAGTCAATTATTGAGCTGAGTTTAACTTTTGTTATTGCAGTAATTACATCAGCACACTACAAAGTTCAAATTTCTTCAATGGTGGGATGCTACTAAGTCATTCATAGTGTTCTCTCCTCTTCTTCTATTAGACCCAGATGCCTGCAACACAGAGATGTTCTACATGGACATTCTTGGCCTTTCCCCAGTTTTAGATTGTTGTGGATTTTACTGCATGCAAGTATAATTTGGAGGTCAGAGTAGTCCTCAGCTCTGCTGGTCATTTTTTAGTCCTAAACAGTTTTTGTATGCCGGTGCCTCGGGGATAGGGGTTTCTTAGCTTTTTACTCTTCGTTCTCATGGAAGCTAGTTTCTTATATCTATGGAAAATCGTGAGTAGGAAGGGGGTATGTATATCCTCTCAGATTGGTAGTCAAACTGCCTTTTATCAGTTTATCGTCTTCAGCCCAAGTGGATTTTTCCAGTCGTTCCTCAATAGCAGACAGCTTGTTTATTTTCTGTCATTCAGGGTAGTACATAATCTCTGGGCTCTTTATTTAAGAGGATGTTTCACAATCTTCCAATAGCTTAAAGACTTCTTTTATAAGAGAGTAAGGTCAGGAATATGGTGAGATTTTGTATCTATGCACTATACTGTGGGTGCTTCATCTGGTTCACTGCTCTGCCCCCAACATATCTTGAGAGTATCTGGTATTGACCCATATTAAAAGCTTTCAAGAGTTGATAGATAATTATAGATAATTCTCCTGATATAGCTTGGATGTGTTTCCCCTCCAAACCCCAAGTTGTAATGTGACCTCCAATGTTGTTGTGGTCCTAGTAGGAGTTATGCGGGTCATAGTGGTAGACCCCTCATGAATGGCTTGGTGCCCTCTTCATGGTAATAAGTGAGTTCTCTCCTACTTTACCAGAGAGCTGGTTGTTTTGTAAAAGTGTGGCACATCCCTGCTTCTCCCTTTTTTCCCACTCTTGCCATGGGTGTATGTTGGATCTCCCTTCACCTTCTGCCATGATTCTAAGCTTCCTGAGGCCTTCACCAGAAGCAGATACTGGTACCAGGCCTGTACAGCCTACAGAACTGTGAGCCAATTAAGCCTGTTTTCTGTATATATTACCAAGCACCAGGTATTTTTTATAGCAATGCTAAAACAGACTAACACATCTCCATATAGAGACAATATGTAAGAATGGCATTATCTCTTATTTTTTATAACTGTCCATGGAGATTCAGGGAAATCACATCATGGGACAGTTGTTTCAAATTGCTGCAAGCCCCTTAAACTAACTCGATGCTAGGTCTTCCATCTCAGACCAGAGCCATTTTCCACCAGACAACTCTTATCATTGATTAGTTTGGTGGAGACAGCATCCACATGGGTCACCTCCAGTTTATCATTATGGGACTTCAGGGATAAAGAAAACTAGGTAAACCTGAAGCTCATTCTGCTTCTTGAAACACGAGTATTAAAATCCTTTATCTCTGACTCAGTAGTCTTGTGTCCTCTACTAGCATCCATGAACCTGTAGTATGCTAAAATCTTAGCTTGTAAGTAGGATAAAATCTCAGACCCTTGATTGTCCTTGACAACAAATTCTTGCAATGTCTTGTCATCTTCTGTTTGTTTCTCCCAGGGATTGTACATGCTCATAACAGTCATTTAAGAAGGCATTCAAATTTTAGCTCTTTCTTGTTTACTTATTTCTTCTTACGATTTACTCAAAGTGAAGCAGTTCATGTAACTGTTCCTCTTTGGAGTTAACGGTCACTCTTTGGAATTCAGTTCATTTGATACAATCAAGTAGCTTAAAATTTTACAGATTATCTAGGGGGTGTTTTCATCATTATTGGGATAACAGTGCCATTTTCTTATGGCTTTGTACACTCTTTGCTTGTATTTAAAAATTTGCACATTTTGTTGTTCTGCAGTTTGTCCATGTGTCTTAGAGATTTTACTTGATGTCAATATGTACATTTTCTCCTTAACCTTTTCACCTGCCTCATGATACATCAAAATATGAATGATACAATAGTTTCCCTTATAATTAACATTTAAATATTATCTTATGGTTCCTGGTTCCAAATAGTGTCTATTCCTTATAGGCCTTCTTGAACATGTATGCAAGTATTATGCTGAGTAGTTATCAGAAGTATGATTTCCCTATCATTGTGTTGCCACATGCTTTTTTTTTTTGCTATTGATTTGTAATAGTTATTCATTTATTATATATATACACTAATTTTTGTGTGAGTTCTTCAGACATTTTCTAGTATACTTATATGTTAACCTTAACAATGATGCTTCAGTTATAGTGAAAACTTTGTTTATTTAATATTTTCCTCTGTGATGTTTATTTTTGTCTTAATGCTTTCCTTAAAGTTATAAAGATATTCTTCTGTATTTACTTTAGAGGCATAAATGTATATTACATGTTTAATAATTTTTTGATTGTGTTTATCATTTTTGTTAAGTTTATGCCTTTTTAATTTTGAGCTTTGTTATTATAAATAGTATTAACTTATTCTAAATTTGGAGTAATTTTTATACCTAATAATTTTCAAAAGGTACACAAATCCTTTGTGAACTCTATCAATCTATTAATTTATTATATATTATTGGTTATTACTTTACTGGTTTATTTGTACTTACAATGTAGTTTACTACTTGGTGGAGTAAGGTCTATTACTTGTTTTGAATTTTTTCAATTTATGTTACTTACTATCATATAAATTTGCTGCATGAAGTTGAGAATTAGTTTGATAAATTTTATAATAATTGTATTGGGATTTTAGTTAGATTGGACTAAATTTATGGATTAATTTGGAGAGCCTGGCTTCTTTATCATCATGACTCTTCCTGCCATTACTGTGGTTTAGATTTTTATTCATATTTTTTTGCATTACATTTTCAGTATTTTATTCTGAAATGTCTTAGATTTTTCTTAGGTTTATTTATAATCATTTAATAGATCATAGCTGCAATTAATATTGATCTTTTTAATTATGTATATTTCTAATTGAATATTACTGAAATAGAAGTGGTATTAAAGCTTGCTAATTCAAGTCATGAGCTTCAGAGTCATAACGAACCCCAGTTCTGCCACTTACAAGTTATGTGACCATAGCAATATTAATTATAATTTTGTGTACTTAAATTTTCTCATTTGAAAAGTGGCTAAAATTACAGAATTTATTTCAAAAGGTTGTCATAAAAATAAATAAGGTAACACACATAAAAAATCTCTACTATTTGACAAATGTAAAGTACACAATACATATTATCTGGAATTATAAGGACACTTAATTTTTTGGTGTTTTCTCAGTTCATTAACAAGTTTGTATTAGGAGTGCAATTATATTATCTAGAGAATGAATGTTATTTCTTCCTCTCCAACATTAATTTCACGTGTTTCTTTCTTTATCTGTATATAGGTTGGTTGGAATTTCAGTACAAAGTTAATATTGGGTTTAGAGCCAGTACCCTAGTCTGTTCTTTAATAAAATGTTTCTAATATTTAGCCATTATGTATGATTGTTACTTTAACACATTTTTAGACTCTATCTCCACATAACGAAGTTTGCCCTCTTCTAAGTTATTTATGAGATTTTTATTAAAGTATATATTTCTTTTTAAAACATATTAGATATAATTCATTGAATATTTGTTTTGTGGTCTATTGAGAGAATTCTGTTTTGCCCTCTTCTTTTTTAACAGAGTAGATATCATTGTATATAACATGTTTTAAAATGTAAACTACACCTGCATATCTGGATAAATCTAATAGGTCAGGTTGATGCTTTTCACTTAATACACTTATGATTGTTCTATTCTCCCTTTCTGTCAGTCTGTTTATATAAAAGATTATTCCAAAGCTCTTTTTTCTTCTCTTTGTTATGAGGGCTTATCCAGGCTCACAAAATGAAATGAATAAGCAACATCTTTCATTGAAACAATCGTTCTATATTAATAAAGTAATACTATAACATTTCAATAGCTGCGTAGTATTTCTTATTTTAGTGTCATATTGACTTAATCCATCAGTTGTTCACTTATTTAAACATATTTACTATGTACCTACCGTGTGTTTCACATGATTCTCAGTGTCCACTGTACAGCAACAAACAAAACAAATCTCCGACCTCATGGACCTGATCTACTTTTAGACTACGACAAATAATAGACTACTAAATCAATACATATTGAAAGTCAGTCATGTACATTTATTTCAAATAATTACTTTAATAATTTTAAAAAGGAGAGCAACGAGTACAAAATGTGCTGTTTCATACAGGATGCTTAAGGATAAAATATACTGTCATATATAGGTTGATTAATATTTCTTTTAATAAATATATAACCAACTTTTATTTAGATTTACCAATGTGTGCTAACTTCTGCTTTTGTTATAAAAATGATTAGCTTACCATTTTCTTTGGATTACTTGCTTAATTAATTGGAAAAATTCTTTAATAATTCTCTCAGAGAAGATTTGAGGAAGTAACATGTCTAGTTTCTTTCACTTTGTTTAAAAGTATGTTTATTTTGTCATTACACTCTGTTAGCAATAACTATAGAATAATAAGTGTAATATTTATTATCTAAAAATTTTTAAATATTGTTATAATTTATGGTAAATAGTATTAATCATTTATTTTAGTCGTTTTTGAAAAATTTCAGCCTTCATTTTAGATGCAGTGGGTACATGTGCAGGTTTGTTATATGAGAGTATTGCATTATGCTGAGATTTGGGCTACATATAACCCTGTCACCCAGGCAATGAGGATTGCACACAATAGGTAGTTTTTCAGCCCTTCCCTCAGCCCCACCTTTTGGAGTCCCCAGTGTCTATTGCTCCCATCTTTGTGTCTTGGTAGTGAGGAATCTGAGATATTTCTCATTCTCATTGATTAGTAGACAATCTAAGAGTTTTTTTCCCCTTTCTATTAAGTCTTTATCATGTTTTTGGATAGTTGCTGATATTATTGTTTTATTTTATTACTACCAATTTATCTTACTCAGTAGATGGGTCCTCATTGGGCTCTTTTAATGTGACTATTCTTTTTGCTTTACTCCTATTTTTGGGAACTTTTTGTGAATTCTTTGAATATTGTTTATCATTTATCCTCTCTAGTCATTCTCTGGAATTAATTTTAAAAGATGAAAGAGACATTGGAAGTTTATTCCACTTCAATTAACCTTTATTTCTTGCACTTTTTAAAAGAATTTAGATATGCCAGAAATATTATCTTCAGCTATGTCTATCATTTATATTTAGTTTAGTTTTGTTTTTAACTCAAATGATCCATGTTAAATATCCGTAATAACTTTTAGCATTTCTTATATGTATTCTATTCCTTAGTGCATTTCTCTGAAGATATTAACTGTTTTGACTCTGTATTCCTCGTCTGTTTTCTCAGTTATCTCTGTTACCTTTATTGAAAGTTATTTCTACTAATTCATTATTATGCCTTTGCTCTTTGGTGCTGTAGGTTTCTCTCAATATCTGATGATGGATAGATAGATTGATAGATACAGATACAGATATATTGATATATGTCATGTATATGTCCAAGTGTATATGTGTGTGCTTAAGATTTGTACTTGTTTATTTATTAGACATATTACTAAGTTGGCTTGTACAATTTGTTTATAAATATTGGATTGGACAGGACTTGCTTCAGAAGTTAGCACTGTTGCTTGTATAAACAGAACTAGAGAGCTAAAGGACATCAATCTTGCTGGATGGAGTGTTTTCCTAACTAGTATTATTAACATGAGAGGCATACTTTGACCCACATGAGTACTTTTTGACCCACCTGGAATTACCTTATTGTCACTAAGAGTATGGAGGAAAACATCACTGTTACTACTTTCTGGCTCAAATGGGTGGAGGAAGTTCACTGATGAAGGTCCCTGCTCAGGCTCTTGCCAAGGTGTAGAGCAACCTTGATAGTTACCCTTTGGCAAACACCTGCCTCTATGATCACCACCTTTGTAGATGGATCACTCTTAGTGTTGCTCCCACCTTCTCTAGTAGCTTATGTTTCTGCTTCCTGCTTATGTTTTGTCTTGTATTTTTCTTCATTGATTCCGTCTTGTCTCCTTGCCAGCTTTCAAAGGTTCTTCACAATCTCTGCTAAACAGTAAGTTTATATTTATTTTCCAAATTTTGTTTACACATCTGTTTATTTGCTTTAGTCCCTTCAATCATGTCTAAAATTTTTCCTAGAAAAGAATATCTGCAGTATGACTTTAATGCTCAGTCTTTGCCTTAAATAGTTTCACTTTTAACACGGTCTTTATGAAAACTCAGGAGTCACTGGATTTACAGTTTTATGGAGAAGTTTAAATTTATTAATATTAAATCATAAAATTACAGAATTCTCTTTATGAAGTAGATGCTAAAATGTACATTATTTCCCAAAAATATAAACCTAACATGAAAAAGTTTTATTGAATGGAGCCACAGTTTTAGCTACATTAATTAGTATAAAATGTCATTCATGCCAAATGCATTTATTGGGCAGCTCCTCATTGTGCAATTGATTGCACCCAGTTCAACAAATATTCATGGAATGTTTATTTTGTGTTACCTTAATACATACTTATAAGAATGACTTTCTTTCTTCAAAAGGTTTTTGTGTACCAAATTCCATCTATTGATAAAAGAATTGCAACCAAGTAGCTATTTAGAATTATATGTCATTATTGCTACATCAGAAATACACCAGACAAACCTCTTACTTCCTTAATATCATTGGAGGATATCTTACATACCAGAAGTGGACAAATATTTTGGACCATCTAGTAAATATTTTAGACTTTGTGGGTCATAAAGTCTCTTTTGCAACAACATAACTCTACTCTTTTACTGTGAAATATTTCATGGTTAATATAAAAATAGTAAATTTGCTGTGTCCCAATAAAACTTTATTTATGAAATAGACAATAGGCAGGACTTGGGCTGCAGTCCGTAGTTTACTTCCCCTCACTAGATAATATAAGCTTAAAGTATTTCAAACAACCATTTCTTAAACTTAATTTTTGAAAAAAATCTTTCTACTGCCTCTTATCAATTTGGAATACCGCTCCAAATTCTTCAAGAGGAGATTAAAGTAGCATGATATCTTTTGTCTTCATTAATTTAACAAAAATATTTTTACATCTGAAAAGGAATGTGTGTTGATAAACACAACTTCAGGATAAAGAATAATTCAGAATATTTTAAGTTCATATATATTATATTTTCCTTTATTGCTTCAAAGTTTCCAAAGATGAAAAAGGAAGCTTCAATCTCAAATTCCTGAACAAGATGAAAAATGACTCATAACTACATACTCTGTTATAAATATGAAAATAAAATCTGCAGCATGTAAAGTAACTTGTTATATAAATTTCCACAGTATTATTTGTTTAAACTAGAGCAAATGAAATGTATACTTGTCATCCATGTATAAAATATACTTGCTAATCTTTATAAACGCTGGGGGAAAAGTTCATAATAAAAGCACAGTCTGTAGTAATGCCAGAGATATTAGGTAGGATTTAAAAACCATTAAGAGAGTATTTGTTTTTATTTAAAACACAATGAGAATTGAAAAACATTAGCAGGTTACACTATAGCATGTATAGAGTTATTTTATATCATTTAAGATAATTGTGTTATATTTCCTCAGGTTTCAATCCCTTAATGGCAGATTTACTCTTTGTTTATGAGTCCTCCCCGTTGAATTACCACAATTTACTCTCCATTCGTCCTCTGGTAGTGTCCCAGGAAGACACACGTTTCTTCAACAGGGAGTAAATACTTGCGCTTTCATTGCTTTACACCTCATTCTTTCCTACTGGTCATGGCCAGTTTTGTTTGCGTGACTCTATGCTCACCATATTGTCACAACTGGCCTTATGCTCATATTGTTGTTTTCCTCTCTATACTCAGGTAATCACTCTTGTAGAGGAGGGTGTATACTAGATACCAACCCACCCCCAAATCCAATATTTGTCCTTCTCTGTCTTGCTTCCTTCCCTGGAAGTTCTATCCCTGTGCACTGCAATTCTAGGGTTTCCCTGCTAGCTGGCTTCCAGTTGGATTTAACTAATGAAAAGGACCAGCAACAGACGAGGATATGAATGAGACAGATCAGAAGGCTTTTTTTTTTCTCTGACTTCTATGTCTTTCATCTGTGTGTTTCTTGCAGTACTTGTAACCCTTCAGAACCTCATCTTACCAGCTGATTACTCTCACATTGTTCCAACAGTCACTGGGCTTCTGTAGCACAGTTTTCTCCCGTTGCTTCTTCAATCCTAACAGGCACAAAGGCTTACTACTCTTGTCTAGCCTCTATTTACCTACCTTATGTTTGTTTCCTTTTTGCTGTCCTCACCCTATAGGTCTTCTCTTTAAAATCCCTTCACTTAAAATATCCATCAGCTTTCTTTCTTGCTGGACCATGTTGTAAGAAATAATTTAGATCCTGAATGACTTTGTTTAGTTGATTTCTGTTGTTTTTTTAACTCTCCCAGCTCCATATCTAATCTTTATAAAATTGGAATACATTTTCTAAAATAAGCATTGATTTCTTAAATTTGATGCTACAGACTAGTAATAAAAATATAAGCCTTCATATACATAGGACCTTTACAGAATTTGAAGTCTAGAGGATTACATGGTTCATATAATAATAATGTAGTATCTTTTTAAAAATTTTCCTTGTAGTCTCTACTCCAAATATTTATTTTTGACCTTCATTAATGAGTGTTTTTAGATTTAGTCCTACACAACTTAATGCTCTTCTTAAATTGATTTCCTTCACTATTCTTCACTCTCTAAAAGTTTAAAAATTGACTTTTGCTTTTTCACCTTGAAATCTTCTTCCCCATATAAAAAGAAAACACTGATAGTTAATAATGAGTTTATTGACAATAAATCTATAGTGTAATTTATCCCAGAAGGATTGACTTTTCCTAATAGATTGCTGACTCACCTAGAATTTCACAGCTAGGGAGCCACTTTCTTCAAAGTAATGAGCAATTATGACATTGTCACCAAACAATAGCATACTGTCTCCACAAATCTTAATATAAAATATTTTGCCTTTGGAAACATATCAAGGAAATTATTGAAACTCAAGAAGTCTTCCATTACTTAGTCTATAATGTTTGTTGAGTGCATTTATATAAATGTGGTTAAAAATGTAATACTAGATATTATTGCCTGGAAGCATGAGGAGATGATAATATCACTGGTGTAAAAAAAATACAGTTCTTCACTAAAGTAGAATACTGTTTTTATTACAAATTACAGTTGTCATACTGAAGTTTAATTAAAATTTCCTCTAGAATCAAAAAGACTTTGCATCAAGGACTATATCGTATTGTAAAACCTAGGAGAAACCATTTCTTTTTTGAGTAATTTAATAGTTTGTCAACAATGTAATAGCTGCATCTCACATGGAGAAAAACTGTGAAATCAGGTGTATTTTTTTCAAAATTCTTTCATCATTCTCCATTTTTACCATGGTACACTTTCAGTGGAATATATATCCCTGCCCCGTTGGAAAATGGGATGTTAGAAAAATCCTGAATATGTTGGCAGTGTTTTCCTTATCTACTTGTGTTCATGCCTTTCACCATGAGAAAGGCCTGCCCCATGTTGCTACTTCTACCTGAGAAAAACAGGGATCTGTTCTGAAAACACACCTGCTGTTCATAATCCATATTAACTCTTGAACTTGTGTATTAAAAAAAATTGCTAGTTTTTATAAGCCATTATAATTCTGGGATAGTTTGTTATATAGCATAGTCACATCAATAGTTGCATTATACAAACTCTTTAGCAAAGAAATAATCAGAGGAATTCTGATAAATGAGACTTGCTGAAAGACAGTGGAACAGATTTGCATATCATTTAACAAATGCAAGTACAATCATATGTAACAACATTTTGGTCAACAGTGAACCACATATAAGAAGGCCGCCCCATGATATTCTAATACTGTAACTTTACTGTACCTATTCCATGTTTAGATACACGAATATGTCCCATTGTGTTACAACTGCCTAAAGTATTCAGTACAGTAACATACTGTACAGGTTTGCAGCTTAGGAGCAAGGGGCTATGCCATATAGCCTGGATGTGTAGTAAGTCATGTCATGTAGGTTTTTGTAAACACACTCTGTGAAATTTACAAAATGGCAAAATTACCTAAAGATGCATTTCTCAGAAAGTATCCCTAATATTAAGAGCATAACTGTATTTATGGATTGGTTTACACAAGAAACCATTAATTTCTACAATCTTCTCTGACCACTTGAGGAAAAGAAAATAAAAGAAAAAGCACAGATGATATTGGTATGCTTCTAACCTTGGATAAACTGTGTGTTCGGTGTGGTAAGGAAACAACTCTCACTGCTTATATTAAAATTTTTAAGAAGTTTCAAACAGTGTGATTTGTGTCCAGGATTAGCTTAGTACAATAGCCCTTTCAGAATGTGTTTTGTTTTGCTTGGTGTTTTTCTATAAAGCTGTTCATCTGCTTAAAGTGAAGACTTGGGACTGCTAGAATTCAAGTGATAGCCACTATGCTTCACTAAGAGAGTCCCTAAAGATATTACCACTTTCTTTCTCCTGAAAAATTCACATAAAATGCTGCTAGGTGCAGATGAGCAAGGCAGGTATCTTCAAAGGAAGGTGGTGACAGCATCTTGTCATGGGGCATTGCAACCAAGTGGGGTGAGGAGGAAGTCTGTGCAGGGTGGGAAATGGCAGCAGCTTGTCAAGGGTGCTGGAGCCTGAGCATGTTAAAATTATCTCTAGTGTTTCAAATAATTATTCAAGGTTATTCTCTACATCTGGATAGATTTTTAAAACACTTTGTAAAGGGGCAGGCAAAATGTGTGTGTGTTTGTGTGTGTGTTTAAATGGACTCATGTAGCTACATCAAATTATGTCAAACATAGTTGTCATTACTGTTTTTCAAAAAATAAATCTTCAACTAAAATATAATTTACAATTAATTCATCTAATCATTCTATGACTGTTTCTATTACCAAAAATTTGCATATAAAAGAAGCTCCCTCATGAAAAAGAATTTGCTACATTTCATTATTAAAATGAACACACAAGAAAAGCCTGATAGGCTACTTAAGACAGTTGTATCAGGAAGTGTATTATAGAGCAGAAAAATTGAGGATAGATTTAAAAGCAAAACAAAAGAAAGCTTTTTTTTGCATTCAAACTACATTAGGGAAAATTCTTTGCAAAATTTAGTTGCAATTTTTGAATACTTTCAGTAATTTCTTGGAGATGACTATAATCTAGGAAAGTCATTAGCTATTACTAACTTTAGCTATTACTCCGTTATATCTCAACCTAGTGACTGTGACAATACCTTCCTATGATGCTTGCTAGGAAGGAGTGGTAAGATCAGAAGCAATGCTTTACCTTCTAATAAACACCCAGGGTTTCATTGTCAAGGAGCTTTACCAATCCCAGGGAATTTAATCATCCTCAGCTCCCTCTCTCTTACTATTTTATACAAATATATCCTGGAGCACTTGACTGCTAATACTCTACTTGCCCCAATCATGTTCCCAATGTCCTCCAAAAAAGAAAAGCAAATTATAGGATAAGAGTGACCCCCATTTGATAGAAAATCCATAGACTAAGGATACTTTATTGGCAAGATTACTAGTTAGCATCTTCATACTTAACAAAACAATTTGAGCTGAAAGGAAAGTTATCTGTTATACTTTAACCTGACCAACTACCCATTATCTTTTATTGACTCCAGGGTTCTTTACAGAGTATTCTTTAAATTCATTGTTGGTTCTTCAATTTCTAATTGGCACCTGACTAGCCATTTTAGATCCAGATGTTTTCTTCAATTGAGGAATGTGTTTAAGTTAGAAAGATAGGCTTTTTTCTTCTGTGAGTATGTCTTCAATTTATTAATTAGAAATTGTTTTATTCAAATATCTGGCATTTCCCCCTTCAGATATTAGTAAATATTTGTAATTAAATTTATATCTTTTTATTTATCTTTGTGCCCACAGTTGATATAATTCCCCTTCTAAAACTAAGAAATAATAATTACTGTTAATATACCGAGTGTTCTTTATATTCAAGCCATTGTGGTGGTATTTTACATCCAGGAACATCATTAAATCTTTGCAGCACTGTATGAGGTAGGAATCATTAATAATATCATAATGTAGACGAGTAGCTGGGATTCTTAGAAGTTATTAGTTTGCCCAAGAGCCCCTGTAATTGGCAAGGCCAAAATTTGTACAAAGGCTGTCTAATTCTAGAGCTTGAGCTTGGCAGGATCTCATCAAGAATTTGCTAACAATTTCCTTTGGCTTTCTCACTTTTATCAGAAGTTCAAATTTAACTGCTCTATAATGACTGTCCCATTGCAACCTGCTGGCAAATATCCCTAACATTTTTTTTCACAATCACTATGGATTAAAACCAATGTTTGAGAAAAAATTGTTCATTGCTACTTGTAGCACAGGTATCTATGTATAGCCATGGCTATAGTTATAGCTATATATGTGTAGATTTAAGTAAAGGGCTTTTATGATTGTGGGGGCTGGGAAATCTAGAATCTGTAGGGAAAACCAACAGGCTGGAAACTTAGGTGGGAGTTAACGCTTCAGTCTTGAAGTCAAATTTCTACTTCACTAGAAATCTTCAGATTTCACTCTTAAGGCCTTTAATTGATTAGATATGGCCCATTCACATTATTGAAGGTGATTTTCTTTACTTAAAGTCAACTTGTTTTAGATGTTAACCACATCTACAAAATACCTTTATAGAAATACCTAGATTATTGTTTGATTAAGTAACTGGGTACTATAGCTTACCCAGGTTGACATATAGAATTAACTATTACTTTGACGTATAGAATTAACTATTACACTACCTATAAAAAGAAGCTGGCATTTCTTTTCGTAAGAATTGTAATAACCAATTTAATATAGTAATTTACTAAATGAAAATATGGAAAAAAGTAATACCTCCAATGGTATAGCTTCAAAGATTTGTAAATTTCTTAACCAAATATGAAAATATTGACTTAGTTGTACAATCCTGATCAGACTTACAAAACCCTATTCGTGAGTTTTAACTATTTAAGTATGGTATATTGAGTCACAATGATTCTGAAGACATGTACACCTCAGGAAACTTAATTTACCATTGATATTCACTTTGGTCTTCACGCACATGCTATATGTATTCATATCACCTATTTCTGTCATTCATTACACAATCCAATTCGATAAATTATTTTTGAAAAGTTACTGACATTGTATGATATTGAAGTCCTTGCAACCAAATGTTATAATTTTCCTAATTAACTCTGTCTTGATAGTATTATTATGAAATACGAGTTGATTTTCATTTGATATGCTTCCATATCATTTAGTTATTTTATTAGATTGATCAAATCATTCATTGGTTCATTCATGTATTAAAGATTATTGAATATATTGTAGGTAGTGAGAATGCAGTGGTGGGAAAAGAGAAATTGTTCTTCCCCACAGAGTTTAGTTGTTTTGAGAAAAAGTGATTGCATTATTATTTCCATAATATTCCTTCCTCCCCTTTTTTCTTCCATACTGGAGTTCAATGGCTCGATCTGGACTCACTGCAAACTCCACCTCCTGGGTTCAAGTGAATCTCCTGCCTCAGCTTCCCGAGTAGCTGAGATTACAAGCGCCTGCCACCACGCTTGGCTAATTTTTGTATTTTTAGTAGAGACGGATTTCACCATGCTGACAAGGCTGTCTCAAACTCCCAACTTCAGGCGATCCGCCCACTTTGGGCTTCCAAAGTGCTGGGATTACAGGAGTGAGCCACCGCGCCGAGCCAATATTCCCTTTTTTGACACCATATCTTATCCATCAATAAATTGTGTTGGCACACTCTTCAAATTCTTTTCTAGAGCCTCAAAACATCTTTCCACCTCCACTGTACTTTTCTGGCACACACTGACATCATCTCTGGTCTGTGTTACTGGTTACTGCTGTCACTTCCTATCTGGTTCCTCCTGCTCCTGCTGTCCTAGGTACTCTGTTGGTCTCCTTGCTCTGAAGCAAATTATGTGTATTTATGAGAAATAATGGGATGCTTTAATATGTAGACATTGTGGAAAGTGTCAGTGAAGCTAATGAACTTATCTGTCACCTCACTAATATCATTTTTTATGGTGAGGATATGAAAATCTATTATTATTATTATCATCATCATCATTTTGATACAAGGTCTTACTCTGTCACCCAGGATGGAGTGCAGTGGTGTGATCCAACCTCTCCTCCTGGGCTCAAGTGATTCTTGTGCCTCAGTCTACAAAGTAGGTGGGATCACAGGTGTGTGCCACCACCACACCCAGATTGTTTCTCTATTTTTAGTAGAGACAGGGTTTTGCCGTGGTGCCCAGGTCTCTCTTAGACTCCTGAGCTCCAGCGATCCACCTGCCTCAGACTCTCAAAGTGCTGGGATTTCAGGTGTGAGCCACTGTACCCAGCCAAAAATCTATTATTTTAGCAATTTTTAATTAATACATTGATAAATGTAGTCACCATGCACTGCATTAGACCACTAAAACTTTATCTTCCAGTCTAACTGCATATTTGCATAATTTAATCATCAGCTCTCCTTCCCCAATTCTCCCTCCCCACATCTAGCCTCTGGTAACCACCTTTCTACTTCCTGTTTCTATGACATTAACTTTTTTAGATATCACACATAAATGAGATCGTAATAATTGTCTTTCTGTGCCTGGCTTATTTCACTTAGCGTAATGTCTTCCAGTTCCATTTGTTTCATGCTGTGGCAAATGACAGAATTTCCTTCTTTTTTAATTCTTAAGATTATTCTATTATATGCATGTGCCACAATACCTTATTCATTAATTCATGGGCATTTAAATTGGTTTCTTATATTGACTATTGTGAATAATGCTGAAATTAACATGGGAGTGCAGATATCTTTTCAACATACCTATTTCAATTCCTTTGTATGCATACTCAGAATTGGAGTTACTGGATCATATGGGAATTTTAATTTTAGATTTTGGAAAAACATTCACACTATTTTCCAAAATGACTGTGTAATTTACATTCCTGTCAACATTTTACAAGGATTCCCTTTCCTCCACATTCTCACCAACACTTGCTATCATTTATACTTTTGATAATATCCATTCTAACAGGTGTAAGGTGATATCTTATTGTGATTTTAATTTGAATTTCCTGGTGATTAGAGACTTTTAACATTTTTTAAAGTGTGTATATATATATATATGACATATATATATATATATATATGTCATTCATACCCCTTTTGAAAAGAAATGGTTATTCAGATTCTTTACCCATATTTTAATCCAGCAATTTGATTACTTACTATTGAGTGGTTCAAGTTGCTTATATATTTTAGATATTAACCACTTGTCACATGTATGGTTTACAATTATTTTTCTCTAATATGTAGGTTATCATGTCAATCTATTAACTATTTTCTATTCTGTGCAGAAAGATTTTAGTTTGGTGCAATCCCAATAATCGATTTTTGCTTTTGTTAACCTGTGCTTTGGGTGTCCTATCTAAGAAATAACTGTCCAGACCAAGGTTGTGGAGCTTACCCCCAATGTCTTCTTCTATAAGCTTTACTGTTTCATGTCATACATTTAAGTTCTTTATCATTTTGAGTTGATTTTTGTCTATGGTATAAATGCCCATTTTCTTTTTTTCTTTTTTTTTTTTTTTTGCACATGGATATCCAGTTTTCCCAGTATCATTTATTAAAGATATTGTAATTTTTCCATTGTGTGTTATTAGCACATTTGTTGAAAAACAATTAACCGTAAATACTTGGATTTATATCTGGGTTTTCTATCTTGTTCCATTGGCCAGTATGTCTATTTTTATGTCAATATCTGTTTGATTTTTATAGCTTTATAATAGATTTTCAAATCACATAGTGTGATGGCTCAAGCTTTATTCTTTTTTGCTCAAGATTTCTTTGCTATTTGGGGTCTTTAATGGTTCCATACATATTTGAGCATTTTTTTCTGTTTCTGTAAAAAAAAATTCTAGAATTTTGAAGAGATTATAATAATTTTAGATGGTTTTGGGTAATATGACCAATTTAACAATATTAATATTTTCCCTCAGTAAAAATGAGATATCTTTCCATTTATTTGTGTCTTCTATTTCATGCATGAATATTTTATGGCTTTCAGTATACAGGTCTTTCACCTCCTTGGATACATTACTTCTAATTATTATTATTATTGCTTTTGAAAATAAAATTGTTTTCTTCATTTTTTCAGATAGTTGATTTTTAGTGAATAGAAATAATATCGATTTTTGCACATGGATTTTGTACACTATGACCTTACTACATTTATTTATTAATTCTAACAGTTTTTTGGTGGAGATTTTAGGGGTTTGTATATATAAGATTATGTCATCAGTAAACAGAAATCATTTCAGTTTATCACTGGGATAAATCCCACTTATTCAAGATGAATGATCTTTTTTAACCTACTGTTGATCTTTGTTGGTATTTTATGGAGGATTTTTGCATCTGTGTAGATCAGTCAGGGATATTGGCCTGTAGTTGTTGTTGTTGCTGTTTTTCCATGTAGTATCCTTGTCTTGCTTTGATATCAGGATAATGCTGACATTATAAAATGAGTTTGGAAGTAATAACTTCTCTTCAATTTCTTGGAAGTTTATCAATGAAGCTGTCAGTTCCTAGACATTTTTAATAGGAGACATTTTGTCATTTATAAGAATTGTTGGCTTAAATTACAATTTGGAATTTTGTATTATTATTCATGCCAATATGGTAAATAAAGCACATTGATCCATTTGCTAGACAATATTAAAACTTTATATTATTTATTATGCATGCCCATATGGTAAGTAAAGTACACTGATCCATTTACTAGGCAATTTTAAATAATAATTTTGTGGACATTTAACAGTTGCTAGCAAAATTCTCAAATGAGGAAATTTTTCTTGCTTTCTTTTAAGTGTCTTAAAATTTTCTAACAGCATAAAAATTTGACTGCCTGGTGATATGATTCTGGATATATTCATTCCAACATGACTGTGCAAATGACTGTATAGCCATTAAACTATAAAACTCATTTCCTGGCCCAAAAATATAAAAGGTAAATGTCCTTAATACTTCTGGTAAAGACCTCAGGACTTCACTGAATTTACTCTCTTATAATCTGAGAAATTCTTATTATTCAATTCTAAACCTGAGAAATGTCTGAGCATTTAGGTTAATTATTCATCTAAGAAAAAACAAGTAAGAAATATTTTAAACATTTCAGAACAGATATTTTCAAGATTTAATGTATAAGCATGACTATATCTGTGCTGAAATTTTTGACTCCTAGAAACACATTTAGAGGTTTGTATATTATTTAGGTTGCATTCTTTGAGTTTTTATGACAACTGATAATTTCCTTTTAAATTTCTAAAAAACCAGTCGTCCAAACTTCTATAGTATTTGTAAAGCCCTTTAGGGTAGTTTCTGTTGTTGTTCACTTCTTTCTGACCACAGAAACTAGCCTTCAGTACCTGACTGTAGATAGCTGTTCAGTGATAAATTTGTACACAGAAATATTACAATGACAGTGAAAGAGATGTATTTCTTACAGTCGAAGGTAATCAAGGTAGCTATCCAAACTCATTTATTTATGTATTTGTTTATTTCTTTTATGCAATGAAACAATTTTATTAAATTATAAGATCTACAAATATCTACAAATAGCTCTTGTCAGCTTAATACTACTTTGGTTTTAATAACAGGAGGAAAAATGTCAAGAGGGGTGTTAGTAACGTGTTCCAGGCTGGAAGGAGGAATAAGTGATATTTGTCTATTTCAACTTTCCAAATATCATAAACACAAAATTGGAAAGATTTTCCTTAGTAAATTTCTGTGTAGCTTTTATTAAACATTTTCGCAGAGAAAAATGTCCATAATATTAAATGCTAAAAGTATTTTTTAAACGCTTTTGAATACTCTCAGCTGATCAAAACACCTAGAACTTTACATGTAAGCAATTTGTTATTTTCACATTATCTGTGGTTTATTTTCCTACAAATCAGTATGTGTTTCCTGTTGCATAAGTGAAAATTGTCCTACTTATCACTTGCTTATTACATCCTATATTTGCATAAAATGGTGAAATTACTCCCACTTTATTTAACTTAGTATACCAGAATCCTTTTCAATCCATTGAATTAAACTCAATGTTATTTGAAAAACCTAGAAAACAAATGATGTTAACACACCTGTCACTGTGAGCTACTTTAGAGGATTTATGTATTTTTTTCTGTGGCACTTCCACTCAGTGTGCATGTCATCTAGTTTTTAAATTAAAAATGCAGTAATACTTTCCTTAAGATATCAATAATTTGTCATATTTTCAAATATAAACAGGAAGCTATAAGGACAAACTATGTACTGTAAAAATAGATTTACTAAGAGACCAATATAAATCATAAATCAAGTGCTATTAGTAAACTGCTTATACTTATAATATTGTCTTCTTTGTATAAATGGACATAGTCACAATTATAGCATCAAAATTCTATGCCTTTTGTTATTTTAGATTTTTTTCCTAAATATTGCTGCCCATCTCCAGTGAGAAATAATCTAGACTTATCATTTAAATGATAATAATATATAATATTTCTATATGAATGATAATAGTATACAGTTGACCCTTGAAAAATATGATTTTGAACTGCGTGAGAACACTAAACATGATTTTTTTCAATAAATATATTGGAAAGTTTGGGGGAGATTTGTGACAATTTGAAAAACACACAGATAATCAGTTTAGCCTAGAAATATCAACAATTATTTTTTAAAGTTAGGTATGCCATGAATACATAGAACGTCAGTAGATACTAGTTTATTTTATTATTTGCTACAATCTGATATAATAAATCTGTTATACAAAGTAAATATTTATCAAAACATAGAACACAGACCACACATGGCTCCATTAGCTGTCAAGAGAAAGGGTAACAAACTTAAAGACGCAATATTAAATCATAACTGCATAAAGTTAACAGTGGTACATACCCCACTACTTTTATAATTGTGTAACCACCTTCTGTTGCTGTTGCAGTGGGCTCAAGCGTTGCCAGTATTCACTTAAAATGCCATGTGATGCTAGTCATCTTTGTGTCAGTAGTTCCTTCCTCCTGCAAATTGTGATTCACTGTAAAAAGCAATCTCCCGCGGTTCTTGAGTATTTTTTTAATCATGTTTAGTGCCATACCATAAACCTTGAATAACATCATTGAAGCCATACAAAATGCCACTAGCGGTGCTAGAAGTGTTCCCAAGCATCAAAGTCATCACATTACAAGAAAAGTTGAATTGTTTGATATGTACCATAGATTGAGGTTTGCCTGCTATTTCAGACAGGCAATAAAACTTGTAAAGAGATGCTGTAAACTAATGGTATTGATTTTCCCTTCCTTATGATTCTCTTAATAACATTTTATTTTCTCTAACTTTATTGTAAGAATACAGTAATAAAATAAATATACAAAATATGTGTTAACCATCTGTTTGGGTTATCAGGAAACCTTCCAGCCAACAGTGGGCTATTAGTAGCTAAATTTTTAGGGGAGTCAAAATTACACATAGAATTTTGACTGTTTAGGGGTCAGTACTTTTAACTCACAAACTGTTCAGGTATCAACTGTATATCTTCTAGAAGACTGACATGTGAAGACTATAATGATTTTAATGCTTAAAATCTTTTCTATCTAGTTACATAGTTGCTCTAGAGCAAAACTCTTTAGGAAATTCATGAATGTGATGGAATTTCACCATAGTAATTTGCTCTATTTAATTGGTAAGGACAGAAAAAGGTGTGCTTGTTACAAGGGGAAATATTTTATTTGCCTTCTAGTCATACTATTGGTGTGGAAGAGATTCCCATCCCAAGATTGGAGGGATAGCCAAACACACTACATCTGACACTGGAATGATAAAATCAGCTGCAGTTATTAGTCACATCTACTGATAGCCTGAAGGAAGAGCAGACCACATGTCATGCAGGATCACATGGGGCCACAGGGGATCTGTGCTTCAGAACAAAGTGAACAACCAGGGTCTCCACTGGAGATTGTTATTGGTTTATTTGAATAGTTTCACAGACTGACAAAGAACTGAAACCTGCTATTCAGGGATAAGTGGGAAGCACATCTAGTCAATTTATTAAGCAGGGTTGTTGGCTAGAATACCTTATCCATCAGGGAAGAATGGGGATGGGAAGTTGTGGTTAGACCATTTGAGGCCCTCCTGGCTTCCCCCATTTGTCTAAGCAACACTTAATATTGGGCCTTAATATTAGACCTTTTACCATGGGAAATAAGTGTTGTAATGGAACTGGTTAGGAGAAAAAAAAAATGCTGCTCTATATTTAAGGCAGCCTGTGCATTAATCAAAATTTCTAAATATATTATCTTCATGGCCTCAAAAAGTAATCTAAGTCTTGAAATTTGTTTTCCTCAAGGATGTAACAGAGAAACTAATACTTGACCTATGTTTCTTGCAGTATATTTTTTAATTTAAACTTCTCATTTTGAGAGATGACTGTAAACTCACATGCACCTCTAAAGAGTAATACAAACATCTCTTACACACCAAACCTAGGTTCCTCCAGTGATAACATCTTGAAATACAATGTAAATCTAGTACAATATCACAACCAGGGTATTGACATTAATACAGTTCAGATACAGAACACTTCCATCTTCACAGCGATCCATTCTGTTTCCCTCTTACAGCAACACTTTCATCCCTTCATATTTCCATTCCTGAGCCCTGACAACTCTCCATCTGCCCTTCATCTCTGGAATTTTGTCATTGCAAAATATTTTATAAAATTAAACCATATAGTGACATTTTAGATTAACTATCTTCACTCAGTACAATTCCCTGGTGATTTATTCAAGCTGTTCTTTGTATCGATAATCCATTCATTTACATCTCAGAGTATTGTTATACTGCATGGAAGACCAAAGTGGGTTTAATTATCTGTATATTTGGTGATCATCTGCATTGTTTGCAGTTCTGGGTTGTTTTCTGGCTATTGTGATTAAAACTATTATAAATACTTGTGTATAGGTCTTGTATAAAGATATGTCTGATTTCTCTGAGATATAAGCTCAAGAATGTAATTTCTGGGTCATGTGATATTTTATTTAAAAAATTTCAAACTCTTTTCCAGAGTGAATGTGCCACTTCACATTCCCATAAGCAGTGTATGAGTGATCCAGTGCCTTCAAGTCATCACCAGGATTTGGTGATGTCACTGGTTTTTTTATTTTTATTTTTTTAATTTTAGCCTTTCTGATGTACAATGCTCATTGTGGTTGTAATTGGCTTTTACTCAATGGTTAATGGTGTTAATTATTTGTGGAATTTTACTGATGTTTTTATGCCTTATTGCCATCTGTATAAACTCTTTGGTGAAATTCTGCTTATGTATTTTGCCAGTTTTCAATTTGGATTTGTATGTTTTGTTTTTTATTTATTTTTTACTGTTGATGTTTGAATGTTCATTATGTATTCTAGATGTTAGTCTTTGACAGACATGCGGTTTGCAAATATTTACTCCCAGTCTGTGGGTTGCTTATCTTCTTAACGGGGTCTTTTAAGGCACAAATCATCTAATTTTAATTAGGTCTGATTTATCAATTTTTCTATTTTAAATGATAATTTTGGTATCAAATCTAAGACCTCATTGCTTAGGCCTGGATTCCAAATACATTGCCTTATGTGTTTTCTAAAAGTTTTATAATTTCATATTTCAGTACATTAATATACTTTCTTATAAGACATGTGGATTAATTCGAAGTTCATAGTTTCTCTTATGAATATCCTATTACTCTAGAACAATGCAATAAAGACACTATTTTTTCTTATTTAAGTATGAGTCTGTCAGAAAATCAGTTGACTATATTTGTATATTTGTGTGAATCTGTTTATAAGTTCTCTATTCTGCCTTTTATTTAACACATTGATTGATATGTCTACTTATCTGCCAATATTACATTCCTGATTATTATTATAGATGTATAACAGACTTATTCAATAATGAGTTGAGTCATTTCCCCCATCTTATTTTTCATCAAGATTGTTTTAGCTCTTCTCTGACTTTAATATTTCCACATGAATATTAGAATAAGCTTATCTATGTCTATAAAAAACTTGTAAAATATGAATTACATTACATTAAATCCATAGATTGATTTGAGGGAAAATAGACATCTTTACTGTGTTAAGTCTTCCAATCCATGAACACACTATATCTCCCCATTTACTTAGGTTTTCTTTGATTTCTCGCATCAACTTTTTGTAATTTTTAGCATATATATTTTATACAACTTTTTTTATGTTTTTGCCTGAATGTTTTATTTTCTTTGGAGTGATTATAAATGATGTTGTATTTCTAATTTTGTTTCCACATGTTCATTTTTAATCTACAGAAATGTGATTGAGTTTTGCCTATCAATTGATCTTGTATCCTGCAACATTGGTTAACTCAATTATTAGTTCTAGAAGGGTTTTGTTTCTGATATATATATATATATTTTATATATATTCACAAGGATCCATATATATATAAGGAATATACATATTATAGAACATCTTAGGATGTTCTATGTAGACAATCATGTCACCCGAAAGTGGGGAAAGTTTTATTTCTTCTACTCCATTCTAGATGTTTTTTCTTTTCTTCTTTTTTTTATTTAATTCAGTGACTACAACGTTCAGTTCTATGTTGAATAAGAATGGTGAGAGTGTCATTCCCCACCTTGGTCCTGATGTCAGTGAGAAAAGAGTCAGTCTTCACTATTAATCTTAAAATCATCTGTAGATATTTCATGGATGCTCTCTGTGAAGTCATGGAAATTATTTTCTATTCCTAGTTTGCCAGACTTTTTTTTCATCATGAATGTGTATTGAATTTCATTAAATGCACTTTCTGTATCAATTAATATAATCATGTTGTTTTCTAATTTAGCCTGTTGATATGATATAGTGTTTCAAATGGTAAACCAACTCTTCATGTGTCAATAAAAAATCTGTTGTAGAATAGTATTAAATTCTTGGTTAACAAACAGAATTATTGTTAAAATTTACTGGATTTAACTGCCTAATATTTTAAGAATTTTGGGGTCTAAGTTTATGAGAGATATTGTTCTGCGGTTTTCTTTTCTATTTCCTTCTTTGCTTTGTTTCTTCTTTTTTCTTTCCTTCCTTCCCTTCTTCCTTTTATTTTCTTTGTACTGTCTCTAGTTTTGATATCAGGATAATACTCATTGCTCTTCTGTTTTCTGCAAAAGGTTACATATAGTTGGTGTAAATTCTTCTTTAAATGCTTAGTAAAATTTAACAGTGAAGCCATGTGTACTCAAATATTTCTTTCTAGGAAAGGTGTTAATTAGAAATTTCACATTCCTAATGATTTTAATGCTATTATCAACTTATTTTTATTGAATTTTGGTACTTTGCAGTTTTTGAAGAATCAGTTCTGTTATTCTCAGTTGTCAAGTTGTACTGAAAAGTTGTTTATAGAATTTCCTTATTATCTTTTCAGTAAGTTCGAGATCCTTAGTGATATCTTCTGTTTCATTTCTGCTATTAGTCATTGCATTTTTCTCTGTTTACCTTTATCATTCTTGCTAATGGTTTATCGATTTTATTGATATTTTCAAATAATTAGCTTTTTGTTTCATGGATTTTCTTTTATTGTTTCCATAATCTTAATTTTATTATTAATTTTACTATTATTTTCTTTTACTTTTTCTTTCTTTCTTTTTTTTTTTTTTTTTTTTTTTTTTTTTGAGACGGAGTCTCACTCTATCGCCCAGGCTGGAGTGCAGTGGCGCGATCTCGGCTCACTGCAAGGTCCGCCTCCCAGATTCAAGCCATTCTCCTGCCTCTGCCTGCGGAGTAGCTGAGGCTACAGGCGCCCGCCACAACGCCAGGTTAATTTTTGTATTGTTAGTAGAGACGAGGTTTCGCGGTGTTAGCCAGGATGGTCTCGATCTCCTGATCTCGTGATCCACCTGCCTCGGCCTCCCGAAGTGCTGGGATTACAGGCGTAAGTCATTGCGCCCGGCCAATTTTGCTATCATTTTCTAACTTTTTTCTTTCTCCTTGTTTTTGACTTAGTTTGCTCTTTGTTCTAATACTAAAAGTAGGAACTTAACTTATTGATTTGAAATTGTTTCTTTTTCTTATGTAAACAATTCTAATGTTTTTTTTCTCAGCAGTGCTTTAGCTGTATCTCACCTCTATGGATGCATTGTATTATAATTCTCATTTAATTTCATGTATTTTTTGTTTCCTTTGAAACTTGCTATTGGGCTTACAGATTATTTAGAAATGTGTTGCTCTGTTTCCAAATGTTTTAAGATTTTTTTTTTTTTTTCTGTAACCAGTTTCTAGTTTGATTACATTATGATTGGAGAAGACACGCCACATATTTTAAAATTTCTCTAAATTGTTTAGACTGTTTTATGATCCAAGATGTAACCCATATTGGTGAGTGTTCTCACCATATGAAGTGAAGTATGGGACTTGAAGGAAATGCACATGCTGTCTTGTAGATTAAAGAGTTCTATATGTGTCAATTAGTTCCTATAGTTGATGGTGTTGTTCAGCTCTTCTGTGTCGTTGCTAGTTTTCTGTCTATTGATTGTATTAATTACTGGGAGTGGGGTGTTGAAGTTTCCAACTACAATTGTAGATTTGTCTATTTCTCCTAACTCTATCTTTTGTTCTTTCCTGTATTTAGAAGATCTATTGTGTGGGATATACCCACTAATGATCACTATGACCTCTGTATTAGTTTGCTAGGGCTACTATAACAAAAAGACACAAGCAATGAGCCTTAAACAACAGAAATTTATTTTATCACAGTTCTGGAGGCTAGAAATCTAAGATAAAGGTGTTGGCAAGTTTGTTTCTTCTAAGGGCTCTCTTCTTGGCTTGCAGATAGAGCTTCCTTCTTGTGATGTGCTCACATAGCCTATTCTCTGTGCATGCACATCCCTGATGTCTCTTCTTCTTTTAAGGATGCCAATCATATTGAATTAATGTCACTCTCCTGATATCATTTAACCTTAACTCCCTATTTAAAGGCTCTATTTCCAAATACAGTCACACTGGCATTAGGACTTCAAGATATAAATTTTGCTGGCCGGGCGCGGTGGCTCAAGCCTGTAATCCCAGCACTTTGGGAGGCCGAGACGGGCGGATCACGAGGTCAGGAGATCGAGACCATCCTGGCTAACACGGTGAAACCCCGTCTCTACTAAAAAAAAATACAAAAAACTAGCCGGGCGAGGTGACTGGCGCCTGTAGTCCCAGCTACTCGGGAGGCTGAGGCAGGAGAATAGCGTAAACCCGGGAGGCGGAGCTTGCAGTGAGCTGAGATCCGGCCACTGCACTCCAGTCTGGGCGACAGAGCGAGACTCCGTCTCAAAAAAAAAAAAAAAAAAAAAAAAAATATATATATATATATATATATAAATTTTGCTAAACATAATTCAGTCAATAAAAACATTTTAATGGATTAATTATTTTATCATTATAACATATATTTTTTATAACTCTGATAATTTTCTTTGCTTTGAAACCTGTTTTATCTGATATTAATATAGTCATTCAATTTGTTTTTTTAATGTTAACGTGGTTTATCTTTTCCCTTTAAGTTTCATCCTGCATATGACATTGTGTTTGAAGTGAATTTCCCGAAGACAGTATATAAAGCGTGGATATTTTTAAAATCCACTCTGTCAATCTCAGTGTTTTAATCAGTGTATTTTCATAATTTACATTTAAGTAATTTTTTGTTGTGGTACTGCATAAATCTGTGATTTCATTTATTTCTATTTTCTCTATTTTGCATTATTTTTCTTTTCTTCCTTTCATTTGGATTACATGAATATTTTATAGAATTCCATATTTTCATTGTGTTTTGGAATATATCACTTTGTATAGTTATCTTAATGGTTGTTCTAAGCAGTACAATATACATATATAACTTACCACAATCAACAGTTACTGACATTTTACTTTTTTTTTTTTTTTTTTTTTTTTGAGACGGAGTCTCACTCTGTCGCCCAGGCTGGAGTGCAGTGGCGCGATCTCGGCTCACTGCAAGCTCCGCCTCCTGGGTTTACGCCATTCTCCTGCCTCAGCCTCCTGAGTAGCTGGGACTACAGGCGCCTGCCACCGCGCCCGGCTAATTTTTTGTATTTTTAGTAGAGACGGGGTTTCACCGTGGTCTCGATCTCCTGACCTTGTGATCCGCCCGCCTCGGTCTCCCAAAGTGCTGGGATTACAGGCGTGAGCCACCGCGCCCGGCCACTTTTTTTTTTTTTTAACACAAGACCCTGTCTATGTTGCCCAGGCTGAGTTTCAACTCCCGAGTTCATGTAATTACCTCACCTCAGCCTCATGAATAGTTGGGATCACAGGTGCACAATACCGTATCTAGTGATATTTTACCACTTCAAGTAAGTACTGTATCTGTAGTTCTATTAATATCTCTGTACTGCCTCATTATAAAAATTTGTCTCAATTATTTCTCTGCATACACTATAACATAACTTTTGCTTCTGCCATCCAACATGATTTTTAAAACTCATGAGGAGAAAAAAATCTTTCCCTAATATACCTATTTTTAAATGAAATCCCAGATTTCCTGTCATCATTTTCATTCTAATTGGATAGATTTCTTAGCCATTCTTTAAGGGTAAATTGCTAGGATAAAATTAAATATTTCTTTGCCTGAGAATATCTTAATTTCCCCATCAACCCTGAAGGACAGTTTTGCAAGATATTGAATTTGTGGTTGACAGTTCTTTTTCCTTTCAGCACTTAAAATTATCGTGCCCCTTTCTTCAGACCTTCATGGTCAAATCGGAATTTCACTTTTATTTGAATAAGTTTTTTGTTTGTTTGTTTGTTTTGGTTTTTTTTTTTTTTTTTTTTGGTACAGATAATGCATCATTTCTCTCTGATTGCCTTTAAGATATCTTTCTTTGTATTTCATTTTTAGAAGTTCACTTATCATGTGTTATGGAGAGGATTGCGCTGAATTTATCTTGTATGGGATTCACTCAGCTTCTTGAATCTGTAAATTCATATATTTTTTTTTTTTTGCCAAATTTGGGGAGTTTTCAGCGATTATTTTTTGAATATTTCCATACCTGTATTCTTTCTGCTTTTTGCCTGAGTCTCCAATAATAGAAATGTTTGATATTATGTTCTGTTCCACATGTCCCTGAAACTGTATTCAGGTTTTTTTTCAGTCTAGTCTGTGATTCAGATTGAGTAAATTCTGTTGATCCCCTCAAGTTTACTGCTTCTATCTTCTGTCATCTCCACTCTACTACTGAACCCATTAAACAAATAGAAGGTATAAGATAGAGTCAAATGGAAATTATGGAACCAAGAAATGCAATAACCAATTAAAAACTCACTTGATGGGTTTTTATTTTGGTTATTACATTTTTTGATTCCATAATTCCCATTTGATTCTGTTTTATAACTTCTATTTATTTAATGACTTTTTATTTTTTTCATTGATTTCAAGAGATGCATAATTAATTATTGAAGCATTTTTGTGATAACTACTTTGAAATCTTTGATATACAGTTCTACTATATTATTTATGTCCGTGTCAGCAACAGTTGGTTGGCTTCTTTTTCTCATTTAAGTTTTGATTTTTCCTAGTTCTTGTTATAATGAGTGATTTTTGACCACATACTGGACATTTGAGATTGTATGTTAGGAGACTCTTAATCCTATTTAAATCTTCAATTTTAACAGGCAGTTGCCCTACTTAGGTTTAGTGTACAGGTAGTGGTCTAGTTTTGTGGGGTGTAATTCCAATAACAATTTAGTTTTCTGAGTCCTCACAATGCTATTCTGAACTGTTTTGTTCTGATTCAGCTTAATGTCTCACTATTCCCTGCTGGTACTGATGGCAGAGGTGGAAGTTGCTTCCCTAAGCACCCAGATCTCTTATGTAGGACATGCTGAATGTGCAGATGGAGAATATTTCATGCAGAGCATTGGGCTTCCCATTATGTCTCTGGTGGTGGCACCCAAAGGAGCGAGGTGCCTACCCGAACTCTTTAACCCACTGGATAGAGGACAAATTGATGCCTGACTTAGCACTACTTCTTCTATTGCAGTGGATGGCTAGGAGTATTGTTTTTATTTTTGGGCAGAAGATGAAAAAACACCAGGCCTGTTGGCACTTCCAGGGCAAATGGAGAAGCCCATCTGCCGCTAACAAATGTGGGACATGGTTTGGGTGGGAACGACAGGCACATTGGATTGCCTCTGCTGGAGGACCCAGGGGAGAATGTGAGCTGGCCCACCCAGATTCTGCTGCTGCCACTGAGCAGTCAGTCCCATTGTCACAGGTGTGAGGCCAGGGACAGAGGGCAGATGTCGCCAATACAGCTACTAGACATTGAATTTCCCATTAGATCTCTATCAACTTACTCCTTTTCCTGGTTTGTTGGCCAGAGAGACCAGAATGTACCTGCGTTTTGTTTGAGTGGACTTTTGTTTTGTTTTATTTTTCGTAATAGGCATTTTCAGATAGGAGTTTCATCTCTGTTTAATTGCAGGTATATTAATTAATGTAGATATTGTATTATCTAAATGTTTTTGCAATGAGTCATAAAATTAATATGTCCTTTAAATATATCTATAAAAATTAACACACAGCAGAACCATATTCTGATATAATATAGGAAACTGGCTTGAAATATGTTTTTCAGTTATTTTTAAATGTTCATTATTTAGCTTCAGAATATATTGGATATTTATAACTGGGTTGCCTTAGATTGCTTGTCTGTTGACATTCTCTATAATTTGTGGTATTTACTACAGAAAACACTGCATTTTTCAGTGCATTTTTATTTTCACTTTATGCTCCCTGCTGTGGAAAGTAATTTATCCTTGAGGATATAATCTGTCAAATTCTAGGTTCTATTTAAGATAAAATATTTATTTCTTTATTAATTTTGGTTTTAATAAGTTTCCTTAATCAAATTTTATAATGTATCTTATTTTATTTCAATATTCCGGCAAAAATGGTTCATATATGATAATAATTTTTGGCAAATTTATTTTTATTTTAGTTATACTACAAACTAAAGTTTTACATTGTGTAAGAAATCTTGGGTACAATTTTGTGTATTTCTATATTTATGGTATTGCATGCACACACAGATACACACATACATGTACTGAGATTTAGTTACCTAAACAGTAGGGACTGACTGATATAAGTAATATTTTTATACATTCAGATATTGTCTTACACTTTAAAAATAGTCTTTATTATCGATATAGGAAACAGCTCCCATTATTACAAAATTACCAACTTGATAACCTGGTTGGTATAGTATTTATCATAATAGTTCATGTAAGAACTAGATTGTTATAAAAAGCAGGCCCCAAAATGCAACAGCTTTACTAAAACAGGTGATTTCTCTGTCATGAAACAATTCACTTTACTGTCATTCTAAGGCTTATGACATTGTTCTTGGCTTCATTGTTTATCCTAGATTAGTTTTACATCCATATTCAGTTTGTAGATAGAGGAAAAGACAGGCAAGAATTTCGGGACAATAAATTTTATAAAGTTGACCAGATGGAAGTTTTGCACTTCTTTTTCTGTCTTTTTTGGTGATAACTGAATCATATGGCCACATCTAGCCACGAGGGGGCTGGAAGATGTTGTGTATCACTGGGCATTCATATACAAAGGAAAATGAGTGAACAGATATGAGAGGCAGCCTGGAACTTTCCATAACTTCGCAGTATTTTACTCTAGATTTCTCTTCAATTAGCCGAAACTTGACTTTTCTATATTATAAACATAAGGAGAAATGAGGAGGTTTTACATACAACTATCCTACTATTAACCTGAACAAATGTTAAACTCCAGTTTGCCATACTTGATCTTATTTCTAAGGTCTAGGTTTATGGACTGTTTAAAAAAACACTTTTGTGAACGGCAAATAAATACAGATATAATTAAACATGTATTAGGCCGGGCGCGGTGGCTCACGCCTGTAATCCCAGCACTTTGGGAGGCAGAGGCGGGCGGATCACAAGGTCAGGAGATCGAGACCACGGTGAAACCCCGTCTCTACTAAAAATACAAAAAATTAGCCGGGCGCGGTGGCGGGCGCCTGTAGTCCCAGCTACTCAGGAGGCTGAGGCAGGAGAATGGCGTGAACCCAGGAGGCGGAGCTTGCAGTGGGCCGAGATTGCGCCACTGCACTCCAGCCTGGGCGACAGAGCGAGACTCCGTCTCAAAAAAAAAAAAAAAAAAAAAAAAAAAAACCATGTATTGTGTCTCTTGAATGTTTAAGAATCAGGAAAGCATAAATATTTTTATTAAGGGTGTGGAGGCTATTTTTCACTTTTGCTGAGTTTCTCTAAATTTTTGTTTGTGTTTAAATGAAAGTCTGGGTAATTCTAATTTACAACTACATGACAAATCTTCCATCAGAAAACCAGTGAAAACACAATAAGAGGCCCTGAACCTTAGGAGAGCCCCCAGGACTCCATAAACATGTGCAGAAGCATTTGGCTATCCTAACTGTCACCAACCAAATGCTAACTGCGCTACAATTGGAAACCAATTCGAAAATTCACATACAAATATGAAAGCCAAATATTCTGCTGAAACAAATGTTTTCAGCTGAAACAAATGCTTGGGTTGTTTGCATGTGCCCAAACCAAATATTTTCTTGTAACAATAAATCTGTTTCCAAGTTATCTTACTCTGCATCATTTATTAACTAAGCAAGGCTTTATATTAAACAAAAGTTGATACTATCCTATACTTTATTCTGCTTTATTTTGAAGAAAACATGAAATAACCACTGACCATGAAATGGTATACTTTGTTCTGAAGGGTCAGTATCTGAGGAAAAGAGCCCTCACATACACTAAGGCCCTCTGTGGGAATGCTTAGAATAACCCCTAATTGTCTGCTTAGCTCTTAATACTTATTCAGCTTTCACCTCAATCATAACTTCTTCAGGAAAACCGTCCCTGTTTAAGTTAAATACCACAAACATTCTATATTTTTATTGTAAGTCGTATTAATATGTATCTCTTCCACTGTGCTGTAAGCAAAATAAGAGTAGTGACTGTGTGTGACATGTAAAAGGCAAGCAACAGTTATTGGGTAAATAAATGGAGATAATACTATGTGACACCTGCGGTTGATTCGAGAATGCAGTGGGTTATTGCATGTAAAATGCTTAGTGCTTGGCACATGGAAAGCAATTATTTTTTTCTCCCAATGAAATGTAAGCTCAATGGAGTCAACATTTTTTTTCCAACCAATATATTCATGAAACATAGAAGAAATTCTAAGATATAAAACATTCTCAATACATAAAGAATGAATAAATAAAAATGAGTTGAACCCCAAATGCAAGGTTATTTATAAAAAAAATCTTGACTTTATTACTGAGCCTGAAGGAATGAGTAAATAAATTTTATATATATACCCTTTATATATATAAAGATAGATATACACATATATGTATATATACACACCCATATATATGCACATATATGTGTGCATATATACATATACATATATATGTGTGTGTATATATATAAATACACATCCACATACATATATACCTTTAATTGTCTGACTGGTATAATGACTCCAGAGAGAGTATGAAAACAAAGCTGGGTACAGCTTGAGACTGGTCAAAAAAATATATCCTATTGGAAGCACTCTGATAATTTCTAAAGCTTTTAGAGCCATCTGATAAGAGTCAGTCTTGAATCTATTCTACTATTTCCATACAGTTTAATTAAAATGGACTTATTTTGTATAATACTATCTGGAATACAGATTTTAAAATTATGGCCAAAGATTAAGATAATGTGACCAGAATCAACTATGAAAATCCCCAAGGCTGAAAAAGATTTCTAGAACATACCAATTATTAGTTGGTGTGACTCATTAGTAGACATAAAAATGCTAGAAAACAACTTTTGGTATGAATGAGGACATGATACTTATAAATATATTGAATTACAACAGTTAAAATCACCAGCAGAAAAGACATTAAAAAATGAAAGAAAAGATAAAGAAAAAATGCAAAGAAAGCAAATCAGGAGAGAGAGACAAAGACAGAGAAACAGAGACAGAGAGAAAACAGTATCACTGAAAACACTGCACAAGAGCTTTTTCTCTAACACATTATGAAAATGCACAGGACATTGTGCACTAAGACCCAATGATAGCACTGATTCTGAGATCTGGCAAAACTTTGTCATGACCTATTACTGGTGAAATGGTAATGATGATCTATCTTTGTATGTAAAGTTCAGTGCTACCTTTCTTTACCACAATAATGGATATCGGGGTCCTTGTCTGACAGCTTATTTCAGAACTGAGCCAGGAGGAGTGTATACACTTCCCTGATCACTGCTGAAGGAAAGCAAAGGCTCATACTGAAAGCCACCATCTGCATGATACCAAACACCACAAAGTTGGCTATGCCTCCCTGCACAAATATGTTGATGCATTTGTATGGCTTAAGTCATCGAGTTAGTTTCAAAAATGTTTTTAAAATTTGTTTGACTTTTAAAAATGTGAATTAAGACTCCAGTAAAAATTTGAAGCCAATTTGAATAGACAGCTCTCAATTCCATTTTTAAAATATCGAGGGATATAGATTTTTAAAAAATGTGTTTTTACCTGAAGATCTTTAAGTATTTTATTTCTTTATATCTTATTTTCCATAATAAACATGTCTACATGCTTTATGTGAACATTCCTTATTTCTTCTGGCCTTATTTATGGCCTCATAGAGTCTATGTTGTGGCCAACTTTAAGCCACCAAATAAGAATTTAGTAGTTATTTTGTGTAATGTGAGATAGTATCTTTTATTTCACATTATTTTTCCAGCATTTATTTAGAAGAAATAAGGAAAAGATTTAGACTAGGTTACACAGCTATCAGAAGTTGTTTCCAAGTCTACAACATTAATTCACGAGAAATTTCAACAGTTAATTATTCTTATCTGCTTTTTTTTTTTAAACAAAGTGCTAAGAAAAATTTCTTTCATTGGTCCTAATGAGGGTTCGCTGAATGATGTAATAAATGCTGTCTTCAAGAACATCCTGACTATTAATACCATAAGTATTATAGTGCAGCTTCCTCTTATATTATCAGGAAAGTTCAATGTGGCAGTTTCCATTCACATGTCAGTCAAGAAGCCGAGAATGTATCCAAATCGCTGCCCAAGTACAAATGATCCAATCTGACAAATGTTTTGACAGCCTGAGTAAAATGTTTCCAGTAAAAAACAAATAACATATGACTATTTGATAAGTCATTTTTCTGTACTATACAAGACATTTATTAAATATTGAAATATCAAAAAGAATATTTGCATTCACATATATTCATTGAACATGTAGGAGAATAATACTAAGAATACTCATCACCAACCATCTTCTTTAAATAAAATATTTCTATTACCTTGAAACCCTTTGCATAACTTTTTTCTACCTCATCCTGTTTTCCTTAGGGAGGCAACTTCTTTCTTAAATTTCTTTTTGTATTCTTGATTTTATTTATTATTATACTAAAATTATTTTTCATCTTAATAAAACATTTTTAAATATTTTTAACTCTACTAATAAATTAAAGTAACCTTATGTTTCTCTGCAACATGCTTTTTGTGCCTTCAATGTTATTCCTGAGATTCAGTCATATTATTGTTTATACTTGTCATTTGTTCACTTTTACTTATATATCATAATTTACTTACATATGCTACCATTGAAGAATAACTGATTTCTTTTTGGGGGGCTAAGACAAATAATACTGACAAGGTTATACTGATACATGTCTCCAGGTGTATATCTTCTCTTAGGGTGAATACTAAAAAACAGATTTTATAGGACATCAATTCTGCTCAAAATTAGCTGATTTTACTAATTTAAACTCTTCAACAGTATAACAACATTCCAGTTTCTCCACAACTTCATCCTTACTTCCTATTGTCATTTTTTTTTTAATTTTCTGTAAATCGTTGGTGATAAGTTGTATTTTATTGGTCTTACGTTTCATTCCCCTGCTTATTAACAGTTTTAGAATATCAATGTGTTTTTGGATCATGTTTCATATATCTATTCAGGACTTTTGCTCCTTTCTCTTTGAATAATCATTTTTCTTTTATTCATCATTTTCTTGGTCAGCTACATATGTTGCAATTTATTTTCTGCTCTAACTTGTTTTATTTTATACATGATATACATGATATTTTGAACAACTGTAATTTTAAACATTAGTGATATCAAACTGATTTTATTTTACTTTTGCTCTTTGATTCTTAAAAAAATTACTGTCAACTGAGGTCATAAAGATATTCATCTATATTGAATTCTAAAAGTTTTATTGTTTTTCCTTTAATATTAAGGTTTTTAATCCACCTGGAATAATTTTTGTGCCTAGTACAAGATAAGGTTCCAGCTTCACTTATAATCCACATAGATAATAAATTATATCAACATCATCCATTTAAAACTTCATCAATTTACGCAGACCTACAAAGCCCAATTTGTGATATATGTATATGTGGATTGTTTCTGGACTTTGTTTTCTACTACTTGATGTTTTCTTAATTCCTAGACTAATACTATTGTCTTATTTATCAAAAGACTATAATAATTTATAATATTTGATGATGCAATTCCCTTTTCCTGTTCTTCACAGGTATGTCTTAGAAAATTCTGGCACATTGTCTTTACTATAAATTTTAGAATCTTATTGATATGATACACAAAATAAACTGTAGGGATTTTGACGTTCAGTGTATCAAATTTATAAATCAGCTTGGGAAGTATTGACATTTAAGGGTTATAGACTCGTCCCATATAACACTGGCATATGTGTCCATTTATTTGGGTCTTGCTTAATGCTTCCAACAAAACATTTTTATTTTCTTCAGTAAAAGCATGCTAATAATCTTCAGG
This sequence comes from Macaca mulatta, assembly GCF_049350105.2. Classification (NCBI taxonomy): domain Eukaryota; kingdom Metazoa; phylum Chordata; class Mammalia; order Primates; family Cercopithecidae; genus Macaca; species Macaca mulatta. Next base: position 90,880,989 of record NC_133409.1, on the reverse strand, counting down.
GCACTTTATTTCTGAGGTAGATACAAGTAACATCATTGGAAAATTATATTGTCCCAGAGGATTTTTAGTTTTTGCTCCTGTAAATAAATGCAACTGAGATTTATGTTAAGATTTTTAATACAATCAACTCAGTAACATTTCTTATTAGAAATCACTTTATTTCTATGTGTTTGTTTTTTACATAGATAATTATGTCATCTGTGAATAATTGATGATGGCAGTGGCCCACCTGGAGAAGCCACTGAAGGATGCCAGTTGCCGCGAGGGAGGCATGGCCAGGGTTGTGTCCTCCGTGGAGTCAGCGGAAGCTAGAAACAGGTGGGAGCCCTGCTCCCTACTAAGTTGGCCAAGTGGAAGCCCGAGGCTCCTGGGCCTAGCTGCAGCTGCCCAGCTGTGGCTTCAGACCCGGGCATCCCTGTGCTCCTGGGGTCCTGGGAAGCCCTTGGCCCCTACAGGCTCAGAAGTACCTGCATGCTGCCATGCAAGCCCCCTGCCACCTTGACCCGCTCTGGACTTTGAGCTCTGACGAGTGCGCGGGGAGGGGAGGAGGGCTGAGGGCAGCTCCTCAAGGGCCAGAAGGCCTCCCTTGGCATGAACAGCCTGAGCACCATGGACAGCATGTTGATGACAGGAGGCAGACAGGTTCCTAGGCAGAAAGGAATGTACCCAGTAAAACCTCCACCTTCAAGCCAGGGACAGTCTGAAGCCTGGGGTTGAACTGCCAGTTCTGGGTGGAGTCCACCGTCTGGAGTGAGAAGTTATGGTGCTTCTTCAGGTTGCCCATGACCACCTATGGACCAATCATCACGTATTTCCTGCCTTTTGAGTCCATAAAAATCCCAGGACTCAGCCAGACTCAGACACATGTCCGGACTACCTGACTGTGGAAAGAACTACCCACTTTAGGTCTCCTGTGAGCTGTTCTGTAGCTTAATGAAGCTCCTCTCCGCCTTGCTCACCCTCCAGTTTTCTGCATACCTCACTCTCCCCTGATGCAAGACAAGAACGCAGGATCCACCGAATGGTGGGACTGAAAGAGCTGTTAACAGGCGGGGCGCAGTGGCTCAGGCCTGTAATCCCAGCACTTTGGGAGGCCAAGGTGGGCGGATCACGAGGTTAGGAGACCCAGACCATTCTGGCTAACACGGTGAAACCCCGTCTCTGCTAAAATTACCCCCCCACCAAAAAAAAAAAAAAAAAAAAAAGCCGAGCGTGGGGGCGGGTGCCTGCAGTCCCAGCTACTCAGGAGGCTGAGGCAGGAGAATCTCTTGAACACTGGAGGCGGAGGTTGCAGTGAGCCGAGATCGCGCCACTGCCACTTCACTCCAGCCTGGGCGACAGAGTGAGACTCCGTTTCAAAAAACAAACAGAGGAACAAAAAGAACTGTAACACGGTAACACAAATAGGGCTGAAACACTCCCCCCTGTCCCTAACCATTTGCCACGTTAAGGGTGCCAAGAAGGAGAGAATAGCTATGGCCCTCCTGGGAGCCCAGAGCTTGGGGCTTCCTGAGCCAGGGCTGTGACACGCTGTAACACCCGCTCTGGGGTTCTGCAGTTCCTGGCATCTCTGACCTTTCATGCAGCATCACGTGCCCCTTGTCCAGATGAGGGTGCCTGCAGCGGAAGCAGCTTATTGGACCTCTGGTCCAGCCACAGCTTCACACAGAGTCAGCGCCTGTTCTGGCTTCTGGAGCTGCCGGGCCCACCAAAGCCCACCACAGCCCGCCACACCACAGCCAGTGCGGCGTGCCTGGCTGTGCACAGTGGCAGGGCAGGACTCCACGCTCGTTCACTTGCTCATACACCCTTTGCCGCTGTGGGTCTGGCTTGCCCTTGGCAGGCCTGGGATCCCGGCCGGTCGCGCGAACTGAGCGCAGCCTACTGGGCCAAAGAGGCTGAAGGAGCCCAGGGGGTGCAAATAAAATCCAAGCAGAGGCACTGCCAGTCAAAGAGGTTTCCGGCTAGCGAAGTGACAACCCAAGGATCCTGTAGCATAGTGATAGCTTCAAACCTTTGGTATAAAAACCAGCTGGCGGAACAAATCTGAAAACTTGTATGTCTCACTCAGAGCTTTTGAACTTGCTACTATGCCAAACCAATGTTCTTTAAAAAGTGTTAATGCTTTTTTTTCCAATTCTGTGAAGAAAGTCATTGGTAGCTTAATGGGGATGGCATTGAATCTATATTACCTTGGGCAGTATGGCCATTTTCACGATATTGATTCTTCCTATCCATGAGCATGGAATGTTCTTCCATTTGTTTGTGTCCTCTTTTATTTCACTGAACAGTAGTTTGTAGTTCTCCTTGAAGAGGTCCTTCACATCCCTTGTAGGTTGGATTCCTAGGTATTTTATTCTTTTTGTGGCAGTTGTGAATGGGAGTTCACTCATGATTTGGCTCTCTGTCTGTTATTGGTGTATAAGAACGCTTGTGATTTTTGCACATTGATTTTGTATCCTGATAATTTGCTGAAGTTAAGAGCCTGCATTGCAAAGACAATCCTAAGCAAAAAGAACAAAGCTGGAGGCATCATGCTGACTTCAAACTATACTCAAGGCTACAGTAACTGAAACAGCATGGTACTGATACCAAAACAGAGATATAGACCAATGGAACAGAACAGAGCCCTCAGAAATAATACCACACGTCTACAACCATCTGATCTTTGACAAACCTGACAAAAACAAGAAATGGGGAAAGGATAAATGGTGCTGGGAAAACTGGCTAGCCATATATAGAAAGCTGAAACTGGATCCCTTCTTTACACCTTATACAAAAATTAATTCAAGATGGATTAGAGACTTAAATGTTACACATAAAACCATAAAAACCCTAGAAGAAAACCTAGGCAATACCATTCAAGACATAGGCATGGGCAAGGACTTCATGTTTAAGACACCAAAAGCAACGGCAACAAAAGTCAAAATTGACAAATGGGATCTACTTAAACTGAAGAGCTTCTGCACAGCAAAAGAAACTACCACCAGAGTGAACAGGCAACCTACAGAATGGGAGAAAATGTTTGCAATCTACTCATCTGACAAAGGGCTAATATCTAGAATGTACAAAGAACTCTAACAAATTTACAAGAAAAAAACAAACAACCCCTTCAAAAAGTGGGCGAAGGATATGAACAGACACTTCTCAAAAGAAGACTTTTATGCAGCCAACAGACACATGAAAAAATGCTCATCATCACTCGCCATCAGAGAAATGCAAATCAAAACCACAATGAGATACCATCTCACACCAGATAGAATGGGGATCATTAAAAAATCAGGAAACAACAGATGCTGGAGAGGATGTGCAGAAATAGGAAAACTTTTACATTATTGGTGGGACTGTAAACTAGTTCAGCCATTGTGGAAAACAGTGTGGTGATTCCTCAAGGATCTAGAACTAGAAATACCATTTGACCCAGGCGTCCCATTACTGGATATATACCCAAAGGATTATAAATCATGCTACTGTAAAGACACATGCACACGTATGTTCATTGCGGCACTATTCACAATAGCAAAGATTTGGAACCAAACCAAATGTCCATCAATGCCAGACTGGATTAAGAAAATGTGGCATATATACACCATGAAATACTATGCAGCCATAATAATGATGAGTTCATGTCCTTTGTAGGGACATGGATGCAGCTGGAAACCATCATTCTCAGCAAACTATCGCAAGAACAGAAAACCATGTTCTCACTCATAGGTGGGAATTGAACAATGAGAACATTTGGACACAGGGTGGGGAACATCATACACTGGGTCCTGTCGTGGGGTGGGGGGAGGGGGGAGGGATAGCATTAGGAGATAAACCTAATGTAAATGACGAGTTAATGGGTGTAGCACACCAACATGGCACATGTATACATATGTAACAAACCTGCACGTTGTGCACATGTACCCTAGAACTTAAAGTATAATAAAAAATAAAAATATTAAAAAAGAAAAGAAAAAATTGCCATGCAAAAAAAAATTTTAAAAAATGGTAATGTGAAATACTAAGGCCCGGCATGGTAGGTTACACCTGTAATCCAGCACTTTGGGAGACCAAGGCAGGCAGATCACTTGAGGTCACGAGTTTGAGACCAGCTGGGCCAACGTAGGGAAACCCTGTCTCTACTAAAAATACTAAAAAAATTAGCCAGGTGTGGTGGTGTGCACCTGTAATCCCAACTCCGAATGCTGTGACATGAAAATCTTTTGAACCCAGGAAGCAGAGGCTGCAGTGAGCCAAGATCATGTCACTGCACTCCAACCTGGGTGACAGAATGAGATTCTGTAAAAAAAGAAAAATATGTGTATATATATATGTGTGTGTGTGTATATATATGTATACATATATATTTATGTATGTTTTATATATATGTATACTATGTGTGTGTGTGTGTGTGTGTGTGTATATATTAGCTGGGTGTGATGGCACGTACTTGTAATCTCAGCTACTGGGGAGGCTGAGGCAGGAGAATCGCTTGAACCAGGGAGGCAGAGGTTACAGTGAGCGGAGATCATACCATTGCATTCCAGCCTGGACAACAAAAGCAGAACTCCCTCTCAAAAAAAAAAAAAAAGAAAGAAAGAAAGAAAAAAAGAAAAAATTGGTGTTAGAAGCCTATATCATATTTATTCCATGATTTATTTCATGTTAGACATTTGCAATATCACGGCATGATTAAATTATAACAGCAACGCCAAAAAAATACATATATATACACCCAAACTTGTTATAATAATCTATATCCACAACCAGATTTTTAAAAATCACAAAACTAACGTTCTGGAAAATCAAATTGTGTCACCAATAGTAAGACCCCTGAAGCTAAATATAAATTACCTATATTTACCATGATTTGTTTTACAACGTAATAATTCAGTTGGAATACTTACATGTTCACTATCTTATGTCATTTTTTTATTGTTTTCTTTGGCTGCTTCAAAAACTGCTAATTTTAATACAAGTTCCAAGTTTAGGGGGAAAAAACACATTTTCACAATACTTTATATTTTTCAGAGAATATTTGCATTCATTACGTCAACTGCAATTCATATGAATTCTGTGCGCTGAGATGTCATTACACTACTTCTCAGGTAAATAGTTTAGTGGATTTATTAACAAATTATAAAAAATTAGAGGCCGGGCACGGTGGCTCATGACTGTAATCCCAGCACTTTGGGAGGCTGAGGCGAGCGGTTCACCTGAGGTCAGGAGTTCAAGACTAGCGTGGACAATATGATGAAACCCCGTCTATACTAAAAAGACAAAAATTAGCTGGGTGTGATGGCATGCACCTGTAATCCCAGCTACTGGGGGGCTGAGGCAGGAGAATCGCTTGAACCAGAGAGGCAGAGGTTGCAGTGAGTGGAGATTTTGCCATTGCATTCCAGCCTGGACAACAAAAGCCCAACTCCCTCTAAAAAGAAAAAAAAAAAAAGAAAGAAAGAAAAAGTTGATGTTAGAAGCCTATATCATATTTATTTCATGTTAGGCATTTGTAATGTCACAGCATGATTAAATTATAACAGCAACCCCAAAAATAAAAATTTTATTAAGAAAACAACAGCAGGAGAAACATTGTTACTCATTATTTCCTATTTCACATCCTTATGAATAATTTCAAAAATATTAGATGTTAAATATTGTAAAATAAATTGGGTTTATTAAATGATTTGTTAAATAAAACAAATTTCTCCACTAAATATATATAAGAGCTATATAAATATTCATTATACATATATACATATATTTAACATACACACACATATATAGAGAGAGAGGAAGAGGTTAAACTGATTGACACTAAATAGATAAGCTATTGGTAAGCTGATGGATAACCTAGAGAGACGTATTTTTGTTGATCTGATACCTACTTTTTGTTGGTCTAATTCCTCATATATATAAAAATGTATTTTACATAGTATTTAATAGGGGATAACCTCAAAATTAGGTATCAAGTTTTTATTTATTCATATTTTCATATCTAATCCTTGTGAAAAATAGTGATATTGATATGTCACAGGCCATAGTTAGAAAACATGCAACTAAATGAATCACAGATAAATTAATCTCATTACATTAGCTTACTAAAAATATTTATTTTTATGTTCTTACAAAAATAACTCCACTTTTTGCCTTTTACATGATTATCCATCCAGTGCATGTAATATTTTCCCTTACAATAGCCTTTGTGTGTGCTGTTGAAAATCAATAACCTTGAATGCTGTGTGTGGTGGCAAGTCTACCAACTCTGTCAGACAAGGAGAGAGGACGATTAAGATATTGCGTTTAGGCATGTGTATTAACTCACCATCTAACATGGAAAAGGTAATGCGTGTAACCCTCACAATGGTGGAGTATGGGGAGCTTTTAAATAGGGAGTTTAATCTCCTTTAGAGCAAAGCCACACTCTCTGTTGCCCTAGGTTTTTGGCAAGATTCCCAGAAGCTGCAGTCATTCATGAGCCACACACTCTGTTCTTTGGAAAATTGCATTGGGATCCTCACACAGTGCAACCAATGCTCTCGTTTTGGATGCCTCATCTGTAAAAAATCCCCTCACACATGTGTATACACGTGCGTGGTACTTAACTCAGCCACCACCGAAGAATGGAGCACTACAGGGATTTGAACCTGTAGTTGCAGGAAGTCCAAGTATTTCAAACCTTATGTGTTGACTATAAAACCATTCCCTCTGGCTGATTATTCTGGAATTAAAATGTAGTTCATGTTAAGCAAGCTTGGAAAATTCCCAAATCAAATAAACTTGTTTAGAAAGGGTTGTTCTCCTCTCTTTAGAAATACTGAAGCCACAACTTTATTCCACCTTGGTTCCCTGTGACTTTTGTAATGTACTCTTATGTTCTCATTCACACTGAACTCCGTGAAATTTGAATAAGACTTCTCTACAAATGAGATATGCTGAGTGTAACTATAAAATGTAATACAATGCACAATATGTGTTTACTTATTTAAATTCTGGAGCTATGAAAAATTAGTAGTATATTTTATTTTGAAGGCAAGGGGAAATCTCTTTCACTACTTTTTGTTTGTTTAACAGAATAGGGTGTGAGATTGTATCTTGCCTGGGTTAACTAAAATATCTAATTAGATCAATATGTATAAATCTTAAATGTTTCCTATACAATATTTTATAGGTATGTATATTTGATGTTCATACTAATTGAGATTGTATATTTCAATAAATATACTTGTCTTATATTTCATTTACTTTATTTTGAAATATTGAATTTTGTTAAAGTTCTTGTTTAAAAATTAATAGATTGAAAATCTAGTAGGTCGGGCTTTGGATATATTCACTTTCTGAGGTTGACACACATCTAAGATACGTATGTTATATTTAAACATATAACTTATATTTAAATTACGCACACACATATCATTAAACAGAAAAGACAAAACAGCATATAACGTCTGTTACCACTGCCAATAGCAAAAGCAGAAGACAATGTCTATTCTACCTCTTCATAACAAAATCTTGCTCTAGTTCAACTGGAAAAAAACAGGTTCATGTTAAGCTTTGGCAAAGAATATTTATAGCAATTAAGCTATTTCAGTTATTGAAGTTGTATAATCCTTAGCACTAACTGGCAATCAAGAGAGGAACCTCCAGAGCTTCAGGTTTGCAGACAGTAAAGTTAGATACCTTAAGACATGTTTTCTTTGCATGTGCACTAGTTGTTTGTTCACCTCATACACATACCTGTAGCTTTTCTGTTGTTGTTAGAGAGACATTTTCTTTGATATTATCATGTTATATTTCCTCAGAGCATTTTCTCCCCCAGGGCTGAATGTGCTTTTGCAAAACTGATTTCATTAATTCTTCTAATATTTCTGTGATTTTTAAAAAAGAACCAAGAGTGACAGAGAGAGGGCAGGTGGTGGTTTCTTTATTTCTATAGAGAAACTGAGACATTCAGAAGTTTATGTAGTTTCCCAGACAATAATACATTGAAGTCAAGAAAACAAAATATAAGTAAAACATAAGCAAAAAATTAGCAAGCACTCATAGCTCATTGTTTTTTTTTTTACCTTTTTATTTGCACAGAAAAATATAACCTGACTTTATTTGCATTTTATATAGTTAAATTGAAAATGGCTTGCTCTCTCCAGGATTAGCACATTGTTTACAAACTGGACACTTTCAAACAGCAGAAACCAGAGTCAAAACCCATGTGGCATTACTCAATTGTCCCCAGCAATTTCGATTTGGTATCTTCTGCAGATTTTATGATTGGCTATGAGGCAATGCATTAGAACACACGTAGAGAGACAATGGGGAGTTTCTTTTAAGACAATTCAACTTTTATATAAATGCAAAAAGTGAAATACTTCATAGAAATTAAAATATATATCCTATAAATAGTTATACCTCTCTCTCTCTCTCTATATATATATATATTTGCTTCATTGATATTTACAACTAAGAAAGAAGAATAAAAATTAGTTAACTGGAAAATACAGGATGCAGAGAATGTGCCAAAACATGCTTCCATAAACAGATGAAAATTTGAGCATCATTTAAGATCCTACACATAATAATACAAGACACAGTAACCTGAAAAAATCTGTTTGCATTTTAGTGAAAAATAAGGCTAAGAAGTAGCAATCATCATTTGATAACAATCTTTTACTTTCTACTTATTCTATTGAAGTACATAAATTATAATTGAAATATTTTCTGTAGCCACTATGTCGTCAGGGTCATAAAAACAAGAAAATTAAATTAGATCTGTTTTTGAATTGACGTCTTCTTTTCAACTTGTCTTGTTGCTATATTTTTTTTCCGAAATAAATTTATCAACCTTTTGAAGCTCTCAAGCCATATAAAATGAGGTGTTATTAATGAGATATATTTCGTTCTCCAAACTGATTTAATAAGCATTTTTTACACCTTGTGTATGAATGAAAATATTTACTTTAAAATATATTGAAGAGTCATAGTATTATTTTTACTATTAAAAATGATGCTATGTAATTCAAGTTTCTTAAGAGGAATACTGAAGACATTTAAACCTGTTTAGAACTTTCTTCTGAAATTGCATATTTTATTTATATTACAAAGAACATTTTTTCTTGTTCATCACTTGAAAGACATATTATTGCAAGTTAATAGGATAGTAGACATAGTTGATAGTTACTGTATTCTTTAACATTTCACAATTTTCATAAAAACAACTTTTTATATTTTTCTTTGGTATTTTTACTTAGATTAAAATGTGTAATATTTAATTTGAAAAGAAAAACACTAACATTGGAATAAAATTCAGCATTTGCGCAAATCAAGTAATTTTGCAGATTTAGTGTAAACTTGACGAAAAGATAACTGTGAGATGAGACTGAAAGAGGAAAATTGTGGTTAAAGGGTCAACTGGAAGAAACCTGCTGTGAGAGATTATATTTATGAACAATTTCTTAAACAAAGACAACATTATTAGAAACTGTTTGTAATAAATTCTGTATGAAACGAATGTAAATAAAGTAAAGCATGCTATTATACCTCGATGAAAATTGGTTGTTAAAGAGCCTATTGGCATTATAGAGAAAATAAGCCTGAAAGAACAGCTCCAATTGTCATTTCTGTTCAGATATTTTGCAAAGTTTTGACATTGAAAAATTCACATTTTAAAAATAGAGGTGAACCTGAGCACAAGAAAAAAAAATTCATAGAGATTTCAATTTGTTACACAGTATGACCATGCATTTGAAAGACTGTATTTTTTTTATTTTTGACATATGTAAGAGAAATGGATATCTACATTTTTTTATGTCGACTAGCATTGTACAAAGAAGATAATCAGTTTCATGTTCATCTCACATGTGTGGCAGGCTTCACTGAAGACAACTGGAGCTAGAATCAGAGAGATTTCCAGCAATTCTTGAAACAAAGCAAAGTAAGAAAGCTCAAAGCTTTTGCAGAAATTGTGACATTTGCCTCAAGTTAATGACCCCACTCCCTATGTAGCTATAAATGATAACAACAATAACAAAAAGAGCATAGCTGTTACAGTGACATGCTTTTTCTTGAGAAAAATATTGCAATTTAAAATAAACTTTTATTTCAGAGTTGGTCCACCGACCTACCCCCAGCCTTCACACACACACACATACACACACTCACACACACACACCCCAAATATAAGCTTCAGAGATATTCACTCAAACTGAAGGAGCTATCCATGAATTTTGGTCGTCTTTGTGTTATATCTTAAGATAGCTTTTGCCTTTCTTCCTGTGTGATTTAGATTCAGGTTAACAACAAAAACAATGAAATTTTAAAAAAATCAACAGTTTGAAGAGTGCTAATTAGAACCAATTATAATTTCATTGTCCTGCCATAGTTCACTATGTCCTGGTTAAAAAAGTAATAATAATTTTGCTTTCTGTACATGTCTGGCTTCATGCTCATGCCTGATTGGAGAAGTTTAATATTCAGCACATGTGCATAAAGTAATCCATTAACTAGCAGTCTGAAGGTAGCAATAATCTATACAATTCCTTGTGTCAATTTCTAATTAATATGAGTAAATAAATACCATCAGATTTCAAAAGGACCACTTAATTTATGGAACTAGTGTTTATTTAACCGGTATGTGAAATTGGTTTTCATGTCAATAAAGACACTAAAGTTTCTATATTGTGTATTCATCATGAAATCATAGAAATGACTATACTAACAACAAAGAAGAAAGTTCCCTCAAATCAATTTAGTTCTTGAGGAAAGCAATTCAATCTTAATGTAACCTACACTAGTTAACAAAAGATATTTTGTGAGCTTTGGTTAGAAATGTAATACAGTAACCTAGAATTACCTTACATCTAAGTTTAGCAACTACCATTTTCAAACTGGCTGTATATAGCTTAAAAAGTTGTCTACTCCCATCTAGCGGTCATAATGTTAAATTTCCTTTCAAAACTTAGCAGCCTGAATGGTCTGCATTAAGGCAAATGGAACTGCTGTTTTATTGTCAGAATTAAATAATTAATGCAGTTAACAACATCTGCATAGATTAAGTAATTCAGCCTCATGGGTTTTGTTGATAGCAGTAATTTTAAAAGCAGCATAAAATGGTTTTAGTCTGATTTATGGAGCGTAGCTCATGCTGCCAGAGCCACATGGAGCTCATTGACTGAAAAACTCCCAGGATCACTCAAGAGGATTGCCATAGTTCTATAGTCAACAATCTCTTATGAATATTTTATAAAAATGTCTATGTATAAAGAGAAGGAAAGTTCAAGCAATGAGGTCCTCTGTGTACAACTGAACTCCAGAATATAAAAATAGATGATTGATCTCTTCAAATCCTTGTTAAAGAAAAATTAAGACTGTCAGTTTTTAAAATAAGATATGCTTTAAAATTTTTATCATGTAATCTTTATTTTTTGTACCAAAATGCAGACTAGAATAGCATTGGTTGTGTTAATGATACCTGATTTTCAAAAACAAACAAAGAAACTGAAAAGAAAACAAATTCCATTTCATATTTCAGCAAAAGGAAGTGGTTTGGTTTTGTTTTGATTTTAAATCTTGTCCTAACATAGCAGCATGTGGCTTGGTGTGGGTATAATGTTGTACATTTACATATGTTGGATTAATTGGAACCTTGTATAATGGTGAAATCCAGTTCCATGTAAACAAATATAATTAAATCCTCATAGTATCTATGCAGTTGGATATAACTACTCACTCTTTTCCAGTGAGTAGAAATGTGAGCTAATTATCCAGTAGAGCATATCTACTTATTTTACTCACTAAAATACGTTGAGCGTCTCCATACGAATACCATACTGGTGTTCAGCAAAAATCTAGGGTTTATGTCACTATTGAACAGACAAGAGAAGCATGCATCATAACTCCAAACAAAGGAGTGGTCTAGTCATAACATAGTGTCGGGATTCTAAAGGAAGTAGGAAACCACAGTGGTTGGGAAAGCTTCCTGGGGGTGATAGGGTTTGATCTAAAGATTAAATAATGAGTGTGATTTGTGTTAGAAGCAAGAAGATAATGGCTTCAACAGAAACAAGGATGCTAAGTTCTGAGCAAATTAGATATGTTTGAGGGAAAGTTAGCAGATTATTCTCTCAAGAATAGAGAAGACTCATGCCAGGGAACAGTGGGAGAGAGTTAGAAAAGTAGGTTGGACCAGACTGGAAAGTGTCCTGAATGCCTTGACACGCAAGAAAGCTGAGTAAGCTGAGGTTGGATAAATGAGTTTTCACTGGAGGTATAAAACAAATATGGGAAAATATAACATGCAAATTCCTGCAAGGTGACTAGAAAGAAAAAAATTATTAAGAGCTTGTTTACTTACATAAAAACCATGAGAGTCGTGCAGTAGTTAGTTGATCAGGATAAACTGAAAAGTTGTGCTATGAACCTACTTATTGACTCATGCATATAAGCATCAAATACTTTTAGCATCTACTATGTGCTAGGGACAGGTATGAGTATTTAGGGTTTACATTTAAATGCTATTTAAAATGTTAGAAAAATAATATGTATTAGTGGCAACATAAAGAATATATATTTTTCATCACTGTAAAGCACAATGTAGAATCAATACTCAAGTATTCTAAAAGTTAATGTAGATAATGGGTTGATGGGTGCAGCAAACCACTGTGGCATGTGTATACCTATGTAACAAACCTGCACTTTCTGCACATATATCCCAGAACTTAAAGTATAATAATTGTAAAAAACTTGGATTAAAAATTGAAAAAAAAAGGTTTAGAGTTAACTACAAAGCCTAATTCAGATATTTTATGTATAATTTACTTTAAAAATATTTTTTTTACTCTAGTTTGAGTTGCTACTTCTTAAACAGAACTGCCATTAAAAAGCTAAAACAATTGTGAGGCATTGAAATGATATGAAAAACAATGAGTGTAAGTCATTTTAAATTAAATGAAATTATCTTAAAACTTTGGCAACTAATATCAACCAGTGACTTCTAGTAAGACAAGGAACAGTAAATAATAAATCACTTTTTTTAAAAAAGTGATTTTTTACTGTTTCAGGCTGTCCCTCCATTGACATATATACATATATATGAAAGAATAAGTGTGATTTGTGTGTGAGATATATATACATGTGCATATATATATATATATATCACTTTGAAATAGATAAATGATAGGTATAAAAGATTAAAATCACTAAACTAAAAGTAAACATATCAAATGAGTATAATTTTTAACTTATATTCTTTAGAAACCAGAACTGAGTATTTCAATTCCCAGTGTCTAAAATATGATAGTATGGAATTTTATCCTTTGAGTAGATTTAAAAATGGATTCATATTTGCAGTGAAAAATATTTCTTTGTGATTATTTAGGGAAATACAAAATTTTAAAAAATAAACTTCCTTGTTATATTTAATGATACTATTTCAGATAAAGTTAACGTTTTAAATGGCAAATATTCCAATCATATGTGTGTGTGTTAATCGTTGCATTTCACAAGTATAATTTTACATTCTAAAATAATTCACATTCTAGAAAGATATTAGAATTTTTAAAAATTTAGCACTTGAAACAAACGCTTTTCACAAACACATTTTGTAAAATAAAATGTTAAATGAATTTCACCAGGGTAATATTTTAATTTTTGTTGGCTGAGGTATTTTAGTAAGCTCCTATGAGGCATGTTTTCTTTGGCTGATGGGCTGAAAGATGGGATGATTCAATGACTTTGATGTGCTTTTATCAAGGTACATCAAGACTAAACTCAACACCATCAAACAAAATTTTTTTTTTATTTTGTTTTCTTAGGATAAAAGAAAGCATATGCCTTTGGATTAAGAAAAAACAAAGTAAAACCAAAACAATAAAGTTTGCCTGCAATAGACAGGTGAGTCAGAGGAGTGAGGTCCTGCATATTGAATCACTCCAAGAGGTATTTTGTTTAGCTGTTTTAAGACTCATGCCTCCACCCTCCCCCAACCTTTTTTTTTTTTTTTTTTAATATTGTAGTAAAGAACAAAGGCGATCAACAGGAAAAGCAATATAGTAATTAAGTAGTAATTGGTAGAAGAGGCTTTGGGGTTAAAATTAATAAAACCAGCATGATGTACATTAAGACTGTATAAATATTTAAGGAACTACAGCCTGCTTGGAGATGTAAACCGATTAGCAAAACTACTTAATCTGGAGATTCAAATGTTTCAGGTAGATAAAATAAACAGAGACTGCTTGTTGGAAATACGATCAGTTTTCGTCCTGGGAGTGCTTTATTTTTTTTTATTTTAATCATCAAAATAAAACATTTTTGATGTTTTGTATAAAAGGTTTTATATTGCATCTAACGCAATGCAGGAAATGGAATCACAGATGAAATCATTGCAGATGTTTTTCTTTTCTTGTCAGATCATGTATTATAGATGGAATTCTGGCCTTTCACACTGAAATTAAAGGGCAACTATAACACAAGAAACTGAAAACTCATCCTTCAGGACTTTCTTTGCTGGTAATATTGATACATAAAAATTTGTCTACGGGAAGGAAATCATTTAAAGGTAAAATAGTTATTCTTCATTTCCAGCAATTCAAATGATATAGTCAATGTAATTGAAAACAACTAATAGAGGCATTATAACTTCTGTTTAATCCATTTCCTTTCTCTTACAAAATCTACTATAGGAATTTGATATAAACTTCAGGATTTAAATATTTAACATTGAGAAGAAATTTTTAAAAACAGAACTAGTAATTGAATGTTGGCAAATACATGCATGCTTATATTTAATTAGACGAAATATCTAATAATTTACTGGTATTTATGTTTATATCTGAACCCTTTTGTAGCACACAGCGTTAAACATGATAATGTTTAGAATATACATTATGTTCTGGGTTATATTCACATAACATCCAAATACCCACGTGAATAGGGACACTTTCGGAATTGGGCAAAACTAAATGTTCAACATAAACACATTCTGTTAATTCAACAAATTAATCATTATCTCACAAAATTAGTTAGCATCATGTGTACTGTGAATTATGAGATACTTATCTTACATCAGAATTCCTCAGCAAAGATCAGTATTTTTAGTATTTTTATACTCAATTCCTGTGAAAACACTAATTTTTGCCAGTAGAATGCATCTGTATAGAATATACACCCATACCAAGGCCAGCACATTCAGGTCCCTATGTGCAATTTTAAATTTGTGTTTGTAGAAATATCAAATAAATGTTTTGAACAGGAAAAGAATGATAGAATAGCCAATAATTGTCAGTGAATAAATCAAAGCTTTTCTTTCTATTGACAGAGCACTGGAGAGAAATGCTTGTAAAGGGGGTTGTAGTCAGAAGACTTTCTCTCTGATTGATATTAGGCACTATGTGGGTCAGGAAACAAGCTAAGACAATGATCCGTCAAGAATACCTTGTCCTAAATATGTCAAATATTTAAGTTTTGTTTTTCTTGTTCATGTTTTCTACATCTTCTCCCTGGCCTATTTTTCTTACTTAAAAATACAACAAAATAAACTATCATTCCATAGCATTAATTTTTAGCTCTTGGCAATACCCAGTCTTAGACTACTTTCTCAATATTATCTTTTTTGGAATACTACATTCAAAATTCTTGTTGTTAATACAAATAGGGAATTTTGGTGTTCTTTTTAAAATAAGCCATTTTGTTTACTTGAAAAGAGAAATGTATATAGTTAGTAAAGCATTTTAGCTTTTCTAAATTCTGCTTAAAATACTGTAATAATAAACATGTAGATGGAAGAATATCTTACTTTTGTTTACATGCTGGTTGAAAGAGGCGTCACGTTAAGAGTAATCATTTGCATTTTCCTTTTACACTTTTGCTTGTAAATGTAGCAATACATCTTTGCTGACTATAAAGGTATTTGCTGACTTACCCACCACTTTGTCTAGCACAAAAAAAATTTTTCAATATTCATTAATCATACAAACGTGCTTATATTAAATGTATAATAGATGTTATAAAGATAATCTATGTTAATTCACTTTCAATTTAAGAAAGCAAAATTTTACCTATCAATATCTAGTAAATAGTAGGGAAACAATTAATTCTATATTTAACACAAAAGGCAAATTCAGTAACTCTTGATCATTCCTAGCATCACAAAATAAAACGTGTTCCATCAAGTAGTGTGTGGTAGATGGTGGATTTTTCGTTAGTTATAGTAACATAAAAAATTCTTCCGTACGTTGCAGTTCTTTCCCATGTAACTCATTGAAAACAGTGGCAATTAAAGGCTCTTACACATCTGATAGAAGTAGGAAATACCTCCATAGCTTCCCCACTGACACTTACCTGTTCTCTCTGTTGATTTATACCAACTGAATTTTCTCATGCCAGATACTTAAAAATTCCAAAACATATAAATGGCAGATCATAAGGTTTGATATATAGGGCTACCACATCACTTGGACCAGCCTTTTATCTCTAATGAGAAGAAGGTGAGATTATTATCTAGCTAATTTATTCCAAAATTTTATTCATGTGAAGTACATAATTTCTATCTTATTGTTTAATATTTGAAAGAATTACTGCCCTGCTGGGAAAAAATATATATATTAAAATGTAATTCAGTTACCACAGGGAAACAATTGGAAGTTGAGTATATTGTCCACAGTCATCAGATTTTACATTGCAGCAAAATTATCCCTTCTGTAATGATAAAATATTATACAGATATTTACTGAGCATTCACTGTGTGACAATCTCCAAATTAAAAAGTTATTCTTCTAAACCAATATATTCTGAGCTTAGACAGGTAATAAAAATATACAATTTCATAGATCTATCATTTTAGTTGTTTTGTTTTAATGCCTCAAATTAAGAGTCACAAAGGCACTTCCATTTTGTAGTTTGCTTAAATTAACATATCATGGACAATTTTTAAACATGTGTGCTAATAACATAGCACTAATTAGTGTCTCTCTTGTTAAGAATTTCTTGTTTTGTTGTTACTGGAATCACAACTTCTTCATGGATATTTTAATATTAAAAATGTTATAATTATCTACCCCTTAAAGTTTTTACTAAGACCATGTAAGTCCTGAAAAATTCTAAGTAAAATAAGTATATATAGAAAATAGTCTTTGCAGTCATCTCCAGGAGTAGAGAACATAAGAATTACTAAAAGAGAGTGAGAATTTCCAAGATGAGGACCTCACCTGTGAACAACTGAGCCAAGATAGCAGCTAAAAAAGACCCCACAGATTTTTCTTCAATATAAAATGCATTTAAGATAGAAAACTGCAATGACCACAAATGGGACAGCCACAAAACAAAAATAGGAGGTAACAACTGAGATTATAAAGAATATTAATGTAATTTTTATAGTTTAACATTAAATTATTTCATTACTTAATATTTTATAACATAAGCCTATTAATATTATGTAAAGTTGATAAATAAGAAAATTTATTTTTAAAAAATATTATATGAAGTTAATAAGCTAAACAAAAAAAAATCTAAAATTAAATCTTCATTTGATTCAAGTGTCAGACTACAATGTGAGCTACAAGATCTGGTATTAGGTAAGAGTGTCCTTTGTTTCTCTTGACAAGAACAAAGTAATGAGACACAAGGCTTTAGATATTTTTGACATATTTGAGAGAATTATCTACCAGATAGAATATGAATAGAGATGACTGAAGGGATAAAGGATTATAGAATTCAGGTCAAGGTGGGAACGACTGAGAAATTTTGAAGAACATGGAAATCATTTTGTCAGACATTTCTTCTTTCATTATACATGAGAAAAGTAACATCTGAAGCCATTTTTAGAAGTAAAGTTTCTTAATATTATCTTATTCAGTTGAAAAAGAAGTATGACAAATGTACCTTTAGGGGTGTGTGTTTGTGTGTGTGTGTGTGTGTACGTGTAAGGATGTGCAGCTGCTCCCAGTCATATGTGGTGTATGGTAATGATGAGGAGGCAGGAGTCGTTCTGCAGCACCCTTGAGGGCATTGGCAAAAGGAAAATAATAAGCCCCTGAGAGTCCATATCCCTTTAGCAGTGTATGAATATAATATAATATAAAAAGAAGTTAAAGTCAGAGATGAAAACAGGTAACACTATGCAAAGATGGAATGAAACGCACAAATCTGCTTCTCTAGTGGTAAATTTTAAATAGTCGTATTTTGTCTACAAATTATTAAGCATAGTCTGTATAATATTAATTATAATAGTGACTGGTTCAGCCACCATCTTACTATGTTATATTGCATATTATGAATGAATGAAATTGGCAATATGATTTAACAGTTGTGCCTTCAATGTCACAGTATTTTAAAATAGTGGTCAGATTTCTATCATATTTTTCACTGACTTACCAGTAGTGGTATCAGATTATGCAAGCAAGTAGATGTTATATGAAACCTGACATTACCTCTTTTTTTTTTTTTTTTTTTTTTTTTTGAGACGGAGTCTCACGCTGTTGCCCAGGCTGGAGTGCAGTGGCGCGATCTCGGCTCACTGCAAGCTCCGCCTCCCGGGTTCCCGCCATTCTCCTGCCTCAGCCTCCTGAGTAGCTGGGACTACAGGCGCCCGCCACCGCGCCCGGCTAATTTTTTTTTTTTTTTTTTTTTTTTTTTTTGTATTTTTAGTAGAGACGGGGTTTCACTGTGGTCTCGATCTCCTGACCTTGTGATCCGCCCGCCTCGGCCTCCCAAAGAGCTGGGATTACAGGCTTGAGCCACCGCGCCCGGCCGACATTACCTCTTAATAAGCATGGGCAGGTTTCTAAGTTCTGTATTTCAGTTTCCTCAGCTGTAAACTTGACAATTTTAACATTATTTCCTCATGTACATCAGTTGAGATAATATACTGAAACTGTCTGGTACCATCAAGGGAATATAGTGAGCAAGTCATAAATAGCAACGGAAAAAAAGAGGAAGAATAGAGTAAGGAAAAGAAGATTGGAATGCCAGTATTAAGAATACAAACATACATAACACAATTTTAAGTTTCTATTTATTTTCCAAAGTCATTTTTAGACCAAAGACTCTTTGAACCATTTTATTTTTGTGTAATCAGAACAAACTACCAGTACAAGGCCTGTCTCTCCTCTAAAAGGGACATAATTATAGTACTTAACTCTTAAGACTGGTGAGGATTGGCTTACTAAACACATGGAAAGTGCTTAAAGCAGGGCCTGGAATAAATAAGTATTTCATAAATGTTACTTATTGCTACCTTTTGTAATATTTTCACCCCCATAAACACATTCAAGTTAGAGACACAAACTTCTAGCCCCTATAAAACAAAAAGAAAAGTACAGAAAGAAAAAAAAATTAATAGATGTGATTTGGAAAGTATTATTCCTGTTTAACATTTGCTTTTCTTTCAAATTTTATGTTTAGATCTGCTTTTTCTGACCTGTGCCAAATTATTTCAAGAAAAGTAATAACGTAAGTAGCACTTATTGAGTTATTATGTCTAGGCATTTTCCTGAGTACTTTACTTGATTTATAGGATTTAATCCTCCCAGCCTTAGATAGAAGGAGATACAGTAATTTTTGCACTATTGCAGAAGAGAAAATTGTAGCTCAGAGTTAAGTAATAAGTCCCACGTCATAGGGCCAGTAAGTTAAAAGAACTGAAATCAAAACATAGTTACAATTAAACACTCCTCAGTTAAGGTGTATATTCCCCTATTCAAACAATCCCTAAAGATCTTCAGTTTCCAAGTAACGATGAATAATCTAATACCCAATGGCCAGGTAAGAGAAATTTAGGAGTTGTTGGAATGAGCCTATGAAAGTTTCTGGCTTATTACTTGTTCTTCTATTCAAAACCCAACTATATAATTTGTTGTTAGCCAGTAAGAAGCCTTAAGCTATCTAAAAATAAAAGATTTGTATTTCTACTGAAGAGGTTATACATTTTTTGCTATTTCTCCTAAACTAATCCAGAAATAAACATACCAAATTTATAGAAAGTTGTCAAAAACCCCTCGTATTCTACAAGCATTGAAGATACATTCCGTAACACTGCAATTACACACTTCAGTTAAATTCTGAGTAAGTAGCTTAGGATAATATTAAAATATTACTCCATTTTTATTGTATAATCATTCTAAAATGAAGCTCTATATTTCTAGTTTTAAGCTAGGAGGCAGCTTAACCGGGCCATTCAAAAAAAAAAAAAAAAAAAGCCCATTGTATATGAATAGGTGGCAGTGGCCTGCTTCCCAAAATCCCTGCGACAGAGAAACCAGAAACAATTCTTAAAACTAAGGAGACAAAGCGCTTAATGATCTGACTTTCTCTCTGTTTTTCTCCAGGTTTTTGTTTGTTTGTTTGTTTTTGTTTTCACTTCCACCTTTGAACCAGCCTCAACATCATGTCAATCCAATCATTTCTCCATATCCATAGATTTGAGAGACTGTAGGAAGTATATCCAATATTATTCCCTCTCAGTTCCCCACAATTTATACTTTTATATACTGTAACAAAATGTTGCACATATCTCTCCAAGGAAAATACTATTTCTTATGAGAAAACTAAGTAATAATGGTAATAAAAGCTAATATTTACTGAATGCTCACCGGGTGTTAAATACAGCCTTGAAAATGCATCATCCCATTTCTTTTCACTGAGGCTTACTGTGGTATGATTTTTATTCAGTAACACTCATACCTTTTTAGATGTATAGTGTTGCGTGTGTGTGTGTGTGTGTGTGTGTGTTTTCAAATTGCCACAACTAAGACATAGAATACATCCATCACACCCATAAGTTCTCTTGTTCCCCTTTGTAGTCAATTTCTCCTGCCACCCACAACCCCTTTGCAACCACAAATCTGATACCTATTTTTATTGGCTAGAAGTTAGTAAGTGGCTATAAGTGTTGGAACCCATATTGAATTCCACAGCTGTCTGACTCTGCAACTCTTACTCCTAAATATTCTATGCTTCTATCTCTTCAAAATGTAATTTTCCTTATTAATTCATGAATGATCTTAAAGAAGCTCTTTGAATTTGCTTATTTTGTTTTTAAATTAACATGAACAAAAGTAGTAAGTTATAGTGTGAGGTAAATTAAAACATAATACTAAAGTATGGATATAACTAACTTAGTAATTGCTAAAACTATGTGAGTAGGGAAAAATACAAAGTTGAACATTGCAGCATGGCAGGATCATTCTCAACATATCAGTGTCTGCATTTTCCTTAATAGTTTCCCTTTCTCCCTGTTCAAAGGGGTATTAAAAGCAGGCCCTTTGAAATTCTATGCCTCAGGATGTTTTGCAGAAAAAATCACAGAGACAGTCAAACTCCTTTAAAAACTGGAGACTCAGAAGAGATGATACTATGTGTATGAGTAGGAGAAAGAGAAGCACTTTGGGGAACAAAGTAAAAGGCTGGCTTTCTAAAATGAGGTAAAAGACAGGAGTTGAGAAGTTCTAGAATAGCTGAGATCTTTGTACTGCTTAGTGGCAGCAACCCACAGAGCTTACAAAGTTTGACGTTTCATCAAGAAAGAGAAAATATTTGTCACTATGGTTTCTCTGATACCAGTGAATCAAAAGTGTTGCAGAAGTAGCTATGCTGCCAAATTATAAATGCCCATACAAACGGAGAAGTTCATATCTTGTTGGTAACCTGTGGGCTGACAAAAGACCTACCGTCTACTGACATTTACCATGCATTATACATGCATTAACATGTCTAATCCTCTCAACCCGATGGTATTAGAATTTATCCCATTTCAAAACTGAGAGAACAAAGGCAAAGAAATGCCAAGATTTTTTGCTCGAGTTCACACAGTATCTAAAGAACAAACACACGATTTGAACCCAAACAAGTTCTATCCGGAAAGCTTATGTTATATAGTGCCTAAATCAACCTAAATTTCAGGGACTTTTCTTTATGCTGAAAGAGGAAAATTAATATAAACAAGATTGACATTTTGAAAAATTTCCTCAAATATAGGACTGAATTTTGATTTATTAAAATAGTTAGAAAAATGTATTCCTTATGCCACTGAGTGTGTAGACATAAAGGTATTCCCAATACATTAGCAGTATAAAATGTGATACCCTTATAAGAACACTTAAGCATTTCAGAGGAATTTTTCATGTTATTAAAAATGAATAACTTATTACTTGAACATAAATTTTGTTGCTTTTTTCAGTGGTCAATATTAATAAGTAATTGTTAAGTTTCCTTTTGTCATTCAAAACTTAAGAATGAAGTCTCTATAACAATGTGACACAATTTAAATTAATTGAATAGATGTTACATCAGCATGGCTGGTATGAGTAATTTGTGTATTCTAGCCATACCATTTTCCCTCAGCCTTAAGGTTCTAGTGTACTTATTTATCCCCTTCTGATGAAATAACATATTTCTTCTGTGATTACAAAATGGCTTTTATTTTATTCTTATAATAAGGCATTTATTGGTTCATTTGTTCTTCAATGATCTAACAA
Organism: Macaca mulatta; assembly: GCF_049350105.2. Classification (NCBI taxonomy): domain Eukaryota; kingdom Metazoa; phylum Chordata; class Mammalia; order Primates; family Cercopithecidae; genus Macaca; species Macaca mulatta. The sequence goes on along the minus strand of NC_133409.1, from coordinate 90,858,544 downwards.
ATCTATGTGGGGAGCCCACAATATGTCTGACATTCCTTAGGTATTCGACATAAAAAGATGAAGATATATTTGCAACTTTAAGAGTGTTCAGTCTTCCTGGGTGATAGGTGAATAAATAAGTAACTAAAATAAAAAGTAATTAAAATTAATAAGATAAAAAAGGCTATGTTCATTCACTCATTCAACACATATTTATTGATTATATATGTACTATTCCAGGGCCCTGTGGACACAAAAGAAAGAAAAAAGAAAGAAGGAAAGAAAGAAAGAAAGAAAGAAAGAAAGAAAGAAAGAAAGAAAGAAAGAAAGAAAGAAAGAAAGAAAGAAAGAAAGAAAGAAAGAAAGAGAGAGAAGAATAATAAATCCTTGCCCTCTTACATTTTTATTTGAGGTGAGACCATCAAGAAATGAACAATATTAGGTGATGAAAAGTGTCACAGAGAAAAAACGCCTTAGAGGAGTACCAGGAGTACTGCCTAGTGACAATGTGACTGTGAGGAAAGAGTTAACGTAGCGGGTCTGACTGGTCACTCCTTGAATGACTCCTCGGGAATCTGCAAACCTGATTGACTCTTGGTCAACCCCAGGGAATGTGACCCTAAAGTTTTTTCTGTTACTTATTGATTATATTGTATAAGCTTAGAGCAATTAGACATGCTTCAACAGATTATCAGATTTATCAGGATTGTTTTGTACACACATCCAGATTGATGATATACCTTCGTTCATTGTTGAGGTCCTGAGTTTCTGTTATCATGCTAGATGATCAACTTCAGATAAAATCCCTGGGCGCTGAGACTCAACCATGCTTCCCTGGGTATAGATACTTCACACAAATGCCTGGCTATGTTTGGGGAAGGATCCTGGGATCATGCCAAGTGTTTTGGTTTGAGGTTCTTTTTGTTTGTTTGTTTTTTGTTCTATTTTGTTTGTTTGGCTGGACACAGTGTACTTTATTAATGGTGAATGGCAAGGTAGGACTCCCAAAGTCCTTCCCATTTTTCAGAGGCTCTGGGATGGAAAGCATATCAAGGAAGGGAGATTTTAATATGTTAGAATATGAAAACTCTCCAGTAGCTGAAAGTCTCTTATTCTCCTTCTGGGGCTGCTGGTACAGAGGCCACCTTGGAGGCCATGTGGTCTAAAAAATCCACCACTCCATTGCTTTAACCAAATTAATTGTCACACTGGGATAGAAGCTTCACAAAACAGTCATTGAAGGTAAAAACCAGCCCCAGCATCAAATGTGGAAAAGTAGGTGTCACTGTTAAAGTTATAGTAGATGACCTGGTCGTCAGTGTAGCCAAGAATGCCTTTTAGGGAGCTCTTCAATGGCTGTTTCACCACCTTCCTGATGTCATCACATTTGCCAGTATTCTCTAGACATCAGGTCAGATGTTCAACCAACACATTGTGCAGACACAGAAGGCCATGCCAACAAGCTTCCCATTCAGTTCAAGAATGACTTTGCCTGCACCCTTGGCGGTGCCAGTAGATGCAGGGATAATTTCGGGGCAGCTCCATTGCCATCTCACATTTTCTCAGAGTGGCCATCCAAGATCTTCTGGGTGGCAAAGATGGCACAAAATATGGTCATGAGTGCCTTTAAGATGCCATAGCTGTCATGAATTGCCTCAGCCAGTGGGCTAAAAGTTGGTGATGCAGGAGACATCACTGACAATCTTCAGGAATACTTCATATTGTTTGTGCCCAGCACAAACATGGAGACATCAGCAGAAGGGGCAGAGATGACCTTTGTGGCTTCACCTTTCAAGTGAGCTGCAGATTTCTCCAAGGTAGTGAAGATTCCAGTGGACTCCAGCACATACTCAGTACCAACATCACCCTATTTGATATTAGCAGGATTTCACTAATGGAAGATGAAAATGAGATTTAATTCATGACAAGTTTCCTATTTTCAGCCTTGACTATACCATGAAATGTCCATGAGTTGACATACTGGAATCTGTGGACCAGGTAGTTGAGGTCAAGAAAGCGGTCATTGATGGCGATCATATCTACTTAGCTGAAGTTAGCCCTGATGACCAGGTACCCAATACAGCCAAATCCGTTTACTTGAACCTTCACCATCATATCTCAGGGATGTGGCTGGCATTGCATGAGGAAATGTATCTGTCTGTCAAATGAGAAGGATCGGAGATCCAGGATCATGGTGCTATGAAAATGCTCCTAGAGATGACACATTTGGGGACTGGACACTGAGGGAAAGGGGCTATGTCTAACTTGCATTACCTTCTGTGAGAGTTGATTGCTACCTGCAGTTCTTTCTAAAATGCTGGGTCACACCTCCATTTTAGCGTGGAACGACCATGCCACTTCCTGCCAGTCAGCTGTAACTGATTAGAACAATGTAGATATTGGCCCTCAAATGGATCCAACTGACTTTTTTTTTTCCTCTCTCAAGGATTAGGATTTAGGAAAAACTGAGTCTCAGCAGTAAGATTTAAGTATGAGGGGAAGTATATCTTCATAAATAAAAAGGCTATTTTCTGTAAACTAAAGGAGAAAATCTGGACTGCAGAAAGAGAGAGGAAAGAAGATACAAAGAGTAGTCAGGATGAGAAGCCAATCAGTCGCAGTATCTGGGGCTCATGAAGCCAGAGGGGTAGTCCTGGTTTGTAAGACCAAGCTGTGCCTTTGGACTTGAGTCTTGTAACAATTTTGTATCTTTCAATGATTTCATAGCTAATTTTGATAGGTTTATTTTCCTTAAAGCAAAATAATCATTAATGGGTTTGGATCCATTTTAAGTAATTACATATACTACGAATGACTGCATAAACTATGCCAAGAAAATTGCAGATTATTCTATGTAAAATTGAATAATAGTACCTTTTTTTAAAAAATGTAATCGGAGAAAGACAATTCTAACAATAAAGTAGTGAATGAAAGAGATGGAGGAGAAACTAGATAAAAAGTGAACTATTAGGAAGAAATCTTAGAACTATGAGGAAACACTAGTTTTCATGGTTCATGAAAGAATAAAGTTTGGAATCATTCTTATAAATTTCAGGCTGATAACAAGTTGTATATTCATTTCTAACACTTGAAAAAAAATCACTAGGGTGTTTGCCTTCGAATGTTTGCAGGTGTGGGTAATTAAAATACCACATTACTTTCATTTGATTGTGTAAGCATTCTCATGTCTACAAGTGATTCTAATCAACTTCACCAACTACGTGGGAGAATCCTCTATAATTAACAAAACTTTATGTACAATTATTAGAGTTTAGCATGATAATTCATATTGCATTCCTAATTATTATTTGTATCTACTTTAACTTCCATTTTTCTTAGGGAATAATAATTTACTAAATGATCAAAATAGTTTCCATTCTTTTCTAATGAAACTAGAAATAAATAGAAAACAGTAAAGTATGTCAAAAATTAGCCACATGTGATCATAAACATAATTATAAGCCTACACATAATTATTTATTAGACAAAATAACATTTCAAGTTATTTTTTAATTTATTCTTTATTAGATTTCTAGGGTCATTTTGGTATGAATAAATCTTCCTTCATCTTGCAAAGGATACACTGTGGCTAAGAGCGGTGAGTTTACACCTGATCTGGTGATCAAGATGGTGCTATCCTGCCGGTCTGCAGGAATATATGTAATGTATAATACAGCTTAGTGGTGAAGATAAAAGCTTTGGAGATATAATGACCAAGATTCAAGCATTGATTAAATTTCTAAGGCTTAGTATCATCATCTATAAATTGAGGTAATAATTTTTACTTCATAGAGTTGTTGAGAATTAAATGAGGCAATACACATACAGATCCTAGTGCATACTATATATTAAATGAATAATTATCATTACTGTAATACTTATATAAATGGGCTTATTCTCTGGGAGAGGCTTTTATGGTACAGAAGTTAAGGTAATGTAATAAATTGCAATCACGATTCTTGAAATTTCCCCTTTATTTCAAATTGCCCATTTTGTAAAAATAAAATGGCATAGATGGATAAAAAATATAAATGTTGAATTTTAAAGGACAGTCAACACAAATTAAACTAGTTAAACCTAACCATTTTGACTCTGGATCCAGTAGAACATGAATTTCAAACAGAAATATTATAAGGTTTCATCTCCAGAAATTCTCAGACATAGGTTTGAGGTGATTTCTAGGAATATTGAATACAATAAGTGAATTCTCAGGCAAGTCATTCTCAGCACCCACTCCAAGTTACACCACATGAATCTCAGATGTCTGAGGACAAATTCTAAGTCTTGTTCATCCCTACACATTCAGTGCATGACTTTGTGTCTAATATGCACTAAGTACTCAATACATAATAATGAAATTATATGATTAATGATTACCATACCAAAACCAAATTGATTAGTATTATTACTGTTTTGTTAATTATCTCTACTGTGAGTTGTATGTAATTTGAATTTTTATTCCCATTTATGATAGAGAGCTTTATTTTCAAATTAGTTTTTGTGATCTGTGACAAAAATGGAAATAAGGCAAATTTATTTACTGTAATAGATGAAAAAATTTGAATGTATTTTTTACTTAGGTTTATACTCATTCTCAGACTTTTTCAAGCATTTCAAACATTAAGTCTTGAGATCAGAAACTACCTCATCCTAATATATGACTCTATATTCATTTCCTCCCTGAAAATAAACCATTCTTTCCAACTGATGCAAAACAAAAGGCTAATCTTTTGTTTCCTCTTAACCAGCAAATTTTAAGTATAAAAAGAATAAGTCTTCTGGTCACTATGGTCCAGCTGTAAGTGGACCTATAGGTCCACTATGGTACCTATTATCTGGTATTACCTGGAAATATCATAAAGCCTCCTTGTGAAATCATTCTAAAAATATGTTTTCCCATTTCTCTGGAGGATATTCTAGGGAAGTTGGTTGTTTAATCATTAATTTTATGGAAGGCAAAAAGGAAACATCGAAAATAAGTTGGGACGTCAGGATGTGCTATCTGTGAATGTGGGGTCTAAAATCATGTTACATATTAAATATATAGAAAAATCAACTTCAAGTGTTTGAAGAAAGAATAGAAAGACTATAATACATATAGAAAAATTGCTTGTACTGGGAAAAAGCAAACAAAAATTATAGAGTAAATAAAGTCATTGACATTAAAGAAAAAAATAAAATGTGTTGACAATTTACATGGCTACAGTAAACACAAATGAAGGAAGAATTACATATTTAGAAGTTAGAGTTACAGAAATATAAAAAAAGCAGATAAATAAGAACTTAGAAACTATAATGGAGCTATTACACATTAATGAAAGATGAAGTCATTTCAACATACAACTGATATGAATTCCAGAAGTAGAGAATAGAGATATGTAAGTAGATATTCTTAAAGCATGATGAAAAGATTTAAATATAAAAGAAAATATTAAAAATTTAAAGAGAATTTAAAGAAAGAGAGAAAAAAATAGTTTGCAGAATGAAACAGCACACAGAAAACCAAGGTAAATAAATAAATAATAAGCCTATATCTGTTTACATTGTAGTAAAAATGCATAACATGACACAAAGAAAAAAAATTCTAAAGTACAAAAGGAAAAAAATAAAGAGAAAAGAAAAACTTCTTCAAAGAAATTACAACCAATTTTACTGCAGTTTTCAGCAAAACATTTGAAGCTAGTATATGAAGTAATTATATTCTAAAAATGTTTAGAACACATAGTTGTCAATCTAGAAATCCATACTAAAATAAATACCATTGACATGTGAAAGCTGAATGAATATTTTCAGACCAAAAAAACCAGAAATCTTACATTTCACGAACCCTCACTGAAAAAATGATGAATGAAAATATGTTAGTAAGAAACAAAAAAGAACCAAGAAAAAAGTTATAGATGAAAAAAAGCAATAGTAAGCAAATAAATGGCTAAGACTTTTTTTATATCTTAATCAGTACTTACTACTAGGAAAAAAACCACTGGTATTAAAAAAGGGATTAAAGCAAGAACAATAAAATTGAAAATAATATATTGAAAATCGGAAAAATAAATTAAGATAACCCTGTTGTACATTTTAAGTATGCATATAAAAAACTTTTATGTTTAATCAGTAAATTTATTGTGTTTATTGTTTATATTAAAACATTTAAATGTAACTATTTAAAGAATATACTTGCACGCCTGTAATCCCAGCACTTTGGGAGGCCTGGCGGGGGTGGATCCTTTGAGGTCAGAAGTTCTAGATCAGCTGGGCCAAGATGGTGAAACCCCATCTCTACCAAAAATACAAAAATGAGCCAGGCATGGTGGCACGTGTCTGTAATCCCAGTTACTCGAGAGGCTGAGGCATGAGAATCGCTTGAACCAGTGAGGGACAGGTTGCAGTGAGCCAAGATAGCGCCACTGCAATCTTGCCTGGCCCACAGAATGAGACTCAGTCTCAAAAATAAATAAATAAATAAAAATAAAACAAGACTAAAAAATGCAATGATGATATGATGGGAATAACAATCGGAAAAAAATAGTAAATATAAAAATCTAGATGTTAGTAATAATATATTTGTTCTACATTTACATAAAATGGAAGATCACAAAAAAACAGTATAGTTGGAAATATAATTAACTAGAAGAATATGTAAAGAATGACCTATCTTTTTTAACTTTATACATATAAACTTACCCATCTCAAATACACTAAGGTGAATAAGCAAGCTGTAGAATGAAAAATATATCATGACACCATATCACAAGACTTCGAAAGATATCCTATTCTATGTAGAGAGTCCTTGCTATCCACAATATGCATATACGACAATCCAAAATGTTACTTATATATACAAATAACACTAGTAAATATGTTACAACATGGATACCAATCAGTCTCACCGTATGGGTTGCTTTTGTGAAGGAAGAAATGGAATAGGATTGAAGACAGGTACCAAGGGAACATTACCTCCTCAACTTTATCTGTAACACTTATTTACTGAAAAATGATTTTGAAATTATCAGGATGAAGCTTTAACATTTATTTATTTTAGACTGTTGTTACATGGGTATTTGTAATATTAAGCTTTATGCATATATATGTAATAATTATATGCTTTAATAAGAGCCTAAAATAATACATTGCTTTTCTTATTTATCTATGGAATATTGGAACGTTAAGTTTTCTGTAGTGAAATACTAAAGTAATAGAGTAACACATACCTTCTCCTAACTTCAATACAAACATTGTTATAGGCCGGGCGCGGTGGCTCAAGCCTGTAATCCCAGCACTTTGGGAGGCCGAGACGGGTGGATCACGAGGTCAGGAGATGGAGACCATCCTGGCGAACACCGTGAAACCCCGTCTCTACTAAAAAATACAAAAAACTAGCCGGGCGAGGTGGCGGGCGCCTGTAGTCCCAGCTACTCGGGAGGCTGAGGCAGGAGAATGGCGTAAACCTGGGAGGCGGAGCTTGCAGTGAGCTGAGATCCGGCCACTGCACTCCAGCCCGGGCTACAGAGCAAGACTCTGTCTCAAAAAAAAAAAAAAAAAAAAAAAAAAAAAAAAAAAAAAAAAAAAAAACCACATTGTTATAATACTTTATTTCTCAAAAAAATAGTACTATTTCCAACTTTGAAATAGGTACTTCACATGGAATGTCAGACTACTTACAGGTGTCCTAAAATCCTAGACTGGCTTAGAGCCAGTGGTATTTTGCCTATTCCAAAATTGCAAGCATTATTTATGCCACGTGTATGAAACTACTGGTACATGTCAAAATTGCATCTTCCTTCCATTATCTCAATTCACTTGGGATCATTTCACAATGACAAGTATCTGCTTCCCTACTAGCTTAGCTCTCTTAAATCAGGATGTGTCAGTTCTAAAAAAAAAAAAAAAAAAAAAAAAAAAAAAAAAAAAAAAAAAAAAAACGCGTCTCCTATAAATGAAAAATTCATCTGTGGGAGTTTCATAGAGAAGCACTGTCATCCATGAAAGATGTAAGGCTCACTAGAATTTTGAGTAAGAGTGAAGGAGAAAGTTAAGAAACTATACATTTACAAGCAATAAAGGCCCAAATGACATTAAATGTTAATGAGTCTGGCCTTAATTGAGTTTTACTCCCACCACTAAGCTCTTTAGTAAAATATATTATCACATCATTTCTTTTATGATACATTAAAATCTGTACTATATTAAAACATTAGTTATTTTGTTACCATTTTAAAAGAAGTCTTGCTTCATTTCACAGTATTGTTTATTTGTAAAGTGTATTATCACAACATTGTAGTTTGTCAGAATTCCTCAACCTAGGAAATGAGGGTCAATTTAGCTATTTTATTCACAGAAATTGCCTTTCCTAATTCGAGATTTTTTTTTTTTATTTTAACATAAGTCCTTGGTGAATTTCCCAGCAGACCTATAATTTCACATTGGAGCTTTTATTGTACATTGTGCCAGAGACATGGATTCAAAAGGGAACCTGTCCTGTCCAAAGACTCTACTTTTCAGTGAATTCTCCAGACCCATTGCTGTATCCCAGTGACCACAGTGATTGTTTGAGTATAGCAATATATCAAAAGACAGCAAGTGATCCTTCACATTTGCCCTTTATTGAAGCAAATCTACGTTGGGCTCAACTGAGTTCCCAAACAGCACAACCTATGACAAGATGAAAGAATCCCAAGAACAGGGGACAAATCAATGCACTCTGCTGGTCAGCAGCCTGAGAGCTCAAGTTATTTCATTAAAGTGCTATATGGGTTACTGAGATTCTTCTTAGGTTCTAAAGAATACTGCAATTTAAGCACATATATTTTAAATGAACATTTCAATGTAGCCTATTCTTCATAATATATAGGGTATTTTAGAATCACAAATCTGAGGAAAGCACTTCTCTTTTCACAATTCTTGGACTACTGTTTACTAGATTTAGAATTCTGTCAGGGTTCTGCAGCACCTAACACTGTACCCTGCCAGTAGTTAGGTAATCATTACCTGAAAAAAAAAAAAAATCATAAGCAAGTAAATAAGGATACTTCTTGAATAAATAAATGAGTACAAACACACCTAATCATACTAAACCTCAGTCTACTCATCTATAAAGGATGAGGGGGATCCCCAAGTTGAAGAATCATTATTAGAGAATGAAATAAGGTATGTAAGAAACCTAGAACTAAGTGGAAGCAAAAATAAAAAAATACAACTTGAGTATTCTTCTATTGCAACTTGGCTAGTAATACATTTATTCATATTAGTTTCTGTTCAAAATGTTATCTAAAATATGATTATTGTACACTGTAAAAATTATGTTAAATTCTACCCTGCAAAGCATATTAGTAACATTTTCCTGTCACTTAACTTTGCATTTTGCTATTTTAACCTCAAAGTTTCGTCACTGTGTACATGTCATAACTTTCATAAAATGCAAAATACTAGCCCCTTAGTAGACATTGTATTTATGAAGACTCTGAACATCACACATTATTTCTATTTACCTCTAACACTCCTTTGACCTTGTCACATTTTAGAGGTAGTGGTGAAAAGTCTAAAGTTCTCCTGAAATAGTGTGATTGGCTCCTAGAGTAGAAAATACATTCATTTGACCAAAGGGATAAAACTGGACATTTTCCCCAAAATGCTGGCACAAATTCAGCCAGGGTGCAATACCAGCACCAAAGTAGGCATTTGGGGAGGAGGAGACATACCACAGTGTGCAGTCACTGGAGATCAAATGGCACTTCTTTTGGGGGGATTACTGTTGTCTTTCTTTTGGGACCTAAAACTGATGTCAGCATGCTTCATGACTGCATTTTTCTTTTCTTTTTTTTCTTTTTTTTTAAGATCTTACAAATGTTGATATATTTTATTATGTAACATTGAAACATCAAAAAGATTCATATCAACACCAATCTCAGAAAAAAGAATTTAAGTAACTTAAAGGTAGAAATGTCTTTAAGCACAATGGTACAGGTACCATTTTTCCAAAGTTGTGATTTTTGCTTGAAAGTCGTTATACCTGATGTAAATGAGGAGTTGATGGGTGCTGATGAGTTGATGGCTGCAGCACGCCAACATGGCACAAGTGTACATATGTAATAAACCTACACCTTATGCACATGTACCCTAGAACTCAAAGTATAATAATTAAAAAAAAAAGATTGCATTTTTCTAACTACAGTTCAGAGATTGGGATTTCTTTTAAAAATTAAAAAAATGAATAATGCTATTACACCCACAAATGACTTTGAATTCATACTATTTCTGAACGAAATTATATGGCATCTATTGAATTTTTAAACTATAATAAAAGTAAGTGAAGTGATTATGTTTTAGCTGATTCTTATAATTTGGGTACAATTTTAATTTAAGTATAATATCTTTAATTTAGCCAATTTTACTTAGCTCAAAAGCATTGTGACAACTCTAGATGAGAAACTAAATTCCAGTTTCCAAAATTTTGAGTGACAGATGAGAAACATTTAATCAGAAAGTTCTACAATAGTACAACTATTTTTCTATGAGGTTAATATTTTACCACATTAGAAACATTCAGAAGGCCACATATTGCATTTTATCTACAAGAATGCCAAAACTATCAATAAGAAGAAGAAGTTCTAGATTTAATTTCTTTCAAATAACTTTCTCACATGTGAATTTTAAATCGTTTTTGTTAAATTTAATATACATTCATTTTTTTCAGGTGTTAAAAATTAAAAGTATAATTTGGAGTTAATGTGTATGTAAAGATGAAAATAAGTTTATAAAATTAAATGTTAAATAATAGAATTAGCAATTGATGCTGTTTTCTTCTAAAGTTAATTTCCTGTTAGTAGACAGCTGTAAGACTGAGAGCAATGTTATAGTGAGGCCCGTTTTCACAGGAGTAATAATGACCTGCAAAAGTGAAAGTTTCCCATTTCATAGTTATAATGTGGCTCAGGTATGAATGAGTAGGTTGATCACGTGAACACGTAGTTCAATCGTGAATTGATCTCTAGTGGAGGCTGCTTGACTGGATATCAGAGGTGAAGGCTATTGACAACATGTTTTCGCTTGATTGACCGAAGGTGAAAAATAAAACAGGGTGGTTAGTTCTTATTCTCATTCCTATCACCAACTTTCCTATTACACTCTTAAAAGTTATAGAAACAATTGAAAAAAAATTAAGGTAAAATTTACTGTCTTCTGATATGTTTTGCTCAGCTGCTTTTTATCTGCCTTGCTCTAAGCCTCAGGAGCTCAAGAATAAAATTCACTAGAGAATTTCATGCCATGTTCTTACCTGTGGACCTGGACTATCCTCAGGGAGATCTTTCTCAAATTTAAAGTCTTCAGAAGAATGAATAATGACTAAATCCTGAGAAGGAATTTAAAACACACTTCTTCAACTAACCTTCATTGCTGCTCTCAGATCCAGGTAGAATAACATCAAAGTTACTGATGCATCAAGATTTAAAAGGGCCTCTATCCCATAACCACTTAGATTCTGGCCTTTTCCATCCTCAGAACATAGAGTATTTACCATGACCTTCATCTCATAAAGGGCGTGCATTATTTGTGTACATATCAGGTCATGTACTTTTCATCTTTTTATTTAATATATGGCAGATGCAAATTCCTTTTAAAGACCAGCTCACGCATCACCTATTCTATAAAACTTTAGCTGCTCCTTATATCCTGGAATAAAGTAGATTCTCAGTACATGTTAGCAGAAACAAATGAATACATGAATACATCACTCCACTTTATGAAAGACTCAACATTTTGAAAATGTTTTTATTAATGTAATTTTATTAATAACACATTTATTTATCCCTGTTCACTACAAAAACTTTAAGCCATTGGTTTTTTAAGCCCTATATCACCAATATCACTATTTCTGGCTGATAATAGGCATACATTGATGTTTAGTTAATGATGGATTATTCAATCAAGACATATCTGTTAAAAATAGACTCACAGGCTAGACATGGTAGCATAAGCATGTAATTCTAGTGCTTTGAGAGGCCAAGGTGGCAGGAACATTGGAGACCAGGAGTTTGAAAACAGCCTGGGCAACATAGAAAGACCCTGTCTCTACAAAAAATTGAAAAGTAGCCAAGTGTGGTAGTACACACTTGTAGTCCTATTAATTCAGGAGGCTGAGGCTCAGGAGGCTGGGATCACTTGAGCCCAGGTATTCAATCCTGCAATAAGCTGTAATCATATTCCTACACTGTAGTTTAGGCAATGGCACAGTACCTTGTCTCTTAATTGCTCTACATTCTTTTTAATTTACTCAATTACATCTTTATGAAGGTTTTATATCATTGATACTATATATATTACATTCATAAAGATATAATCCAGTGAATTCCAAAAAATATATAATAGATAGAATAGAGGGAATATAAAAGAGAAAATGAAAATATGTATTATATTTCTATTATTATATAACAAATTACCACAAGCTTTGTGGTTTAAATGAACATACAAACATTTACTATCTCACAGTTTCTGTGACTCCAGGGTCTAGGCACGGCTAAGCTGGGTTCTAAGTTCAGGGTCTCCCTAGGTTGCAGTATATGCTGGCTATCACCTAGACACATCTCTCAGTTTCTAGAGGCAGTTCCCTGCCACAAGGCCCTCTCCCAAACATTCTTCTTACAGGCCATCTCACAACTTGGAAGCTCCTTTTTTCATAGCTATAGTTTCTTCCTTCAGAAAAGGACCAGTCCCTATTTTAATAAATTTTCCTGACTGTCAGACTCACTCATGATCATCTTTCTTTCAATTGATTCAGAATCATCTTGCTTGGAGTTTTAATTACATCTACAAAATCCCTTCACCTTTACCATCTAAAGAAACCTAATCAAAGCAGTGATATCTTATCATATTTATAGATCCTGTCCACACGTTAGGAAAAGAGATTATGCTAATTATACTCCAAAATAGGGATGATGAAGTCTTCTCAGAATTCTACCTGTGAAAATGGAATTTAAGTCTGAAGTACAAAGAACATGACCCTCTATCATAAATGATCTAGCTTTCTCTCCAGGCAAAGGGTAGAATTTCACTTCCTTACCAATTCCCATCTGAAGTTAGGTACAGCAATGTGTTTTAATCTTGACAATGAAATAAGAGTAGAAATACATGTGCCATTTCTATGAGGAAGTTTTAGAAGCCAGCACACAACTCATATTCCTTTCTCTCTGCCTTAGGCATTATGAAGCCTTGTGTTGAAATGAAACCTCTATCTACCTCCGTCTTGAGTACTTGCGAGTAGAGTCATACTTACAACCAGCATTAGAAAAGCAGCATGAGAGAAAAAAGTTTGTTGTGCTAAGCAACTGAATTCCTGGGGATATGTGTTACTACAGGACATTTTTTTCCATTTCTGAATTATAAATGTACCACTTAGAGTTCATATGTTAAAGGGCATCTTAGTCACATAGGGTGACAATAAACTGGAATATTCTCTCAAATGCTAAGTGGGAACTAGTACTGAGTGTCCAGAGATGCTGAGCATGGTGAGGCACACCTGTAGTTTCAACTACTGGGGAGGCTGAAGTGGGTGGACACTGAAACCCAGGAGATTGAGGCCAGCCTAGGCAAAATAGCGAGACTGTGTAACAAAACAAAAAACAAACAAAAAATTTCAAGAAAGGAAAAGAGAACAGGTTGAACCAGAAACATGAGAAAAGTATTGGAGAAAATGATTAAATAAACATTATACTGAGAGGAACAGAGTGAAATATATAGAAAAGTATGTAAATATAGTTTTAGGATGTCATTAAGATTATGGGAAAAGGTAGTCACTTGAACACAGTAATATGAGGAGCACTGATTCAAAGGAAAAAGTAGAAGAAATTCATATTGTTCTCTATTATTGCATGATTTAATTTTAACCCATTGTTTCTCCCTCAAACTTAATTTATAAAACCTGCCAAACTGTATTCCTGTTCATTCATTTATGTAAGTAACATGGTTAAAATTTATGTGGTACAATCTGTTCATCATTTTTCTAAATGTCTAGAATGGAAAGGAAGCTGTATTCCAGTTATAAATATCTAGTAGTTAAGCAGTAAAAAATAAACAACAAAATAAATGGTCTAGATGTCATTTGTCATGGACTGTAGTGGTTAATCATTGTTTACTCTATGTAAACTACCTTTATAAACAATGTATCTGCTTACTCCCAAAGCAGACACTAAATACAAATATAGAACTACATATTAAATTCAGTGAAAAATAATAGTAAACAGAAATTCAGAAGAGACAAATCCTGATTCTAGAATTGTCATTACTGAAAAATATGTGATCGTATGAACAGCAAATAATTTTCATATACCTGTTTTCTTCTCTGTATGATGGTAGGGATGTGATTATTTGACCTTTCACATGTGAATTTCTAAATTGTTACATATAAAGTAGCTCCACATAGAAAGGTTTATGTGAGTAAATACATGGAATATGTGCCTGGAAAGAAATTTTTAAAGGAGTTCAAATTAATTTTAACTTACAGGACTTTTTGTTTACATATCTATTCAATGTGGTTATACACAGACCTCCTAGGATCTTCAGAGTCTTTTATCATCCTATATGTCTTATGAATCAAAATCTTCCATGGTTAGTAAATTTAAAGGTCAATAATATTATATCTAATAAAAACTTGATGGACAGCTACAGATAGCTTATTACTCATCTATTTATTGACAAAGAAAACCACAAACCTATTCATCAACACCTATGATGAGAAAACAGAAAGGTATTAGAACTATGTGAACAACACCCAAGATCAAAGTTACTATCAGGATTTCTACTGGTTGTTGAGTTGTTTCTTCCCCCAAGATTGATTTATACAGCCTGTCAAACTATTATGCTCTCCAATCATTTTTGTAAATCATGTGCTTCAGACATTAGGTGATAATCTTCATCATTCTTCTAAATTTCTATGATGAGAAGGAAACTGTTTTCTAGATATGATTATCTAAAACTTTGCATTTCTACAAGGATACTAACATCTGTGAAAGAGAAACACATTTTTTTGGTATATGATTTTGTTGTGAATTAAGCCCTGTGGCTACACTTTGGGTCAGTCGAGTTTAGGAGACCAGCAATGGCTCCATACTCTGGATTCCCGAAATGAGTTAAGCTGCCTTTTGCTTTCCAAAACTAGGTATAAGCTCGCTTCCAGGCAGGACTTACTTTAAAACCCAGCCTCTCAAAGTATGTTCCAAGATATTACAATTAACTTCTGAATGACTGAATTTCAAAATTAAGAACCCTAGAAGAAGACTTATATACAGTTTCTCTTCATCCCATCTTCTTCCTTCTGCTGACTATATTTTCTATTTTGATCAATTATTTCATTATAAGAAGAGTTCTATGGAAAAATTATATGTTGTGAAATAACTTGTTTGTCTAGCATCTATAAATACATAAATGTAATCTAAATTAACTTCTGGATGGGCAGCCACCAAAAAAGAAACGGTGCAGATTGCCAAGTTAAAAGTTTTCTTTTTCATTTGGTGATAGTTTTACAAAAAGTTGTAAAAATTTTAATAATTACAGATTTATTTTAATTTGTATAATATTACATCTGATGACATGCAAGCATGAGCTACATGTGCTTCACAAACAATTGCATTTACAACCAAGTTCCATAAACACTTTTAATGATTCTGGCATAAATACTATTGCCAGACAGACAGCTCAGACTATTTTTCTTGAGTAATTTTGTAAATATATTGTTGCTCTATAATACCATGAGTCACCAAATTTTTAAACTTATTACCACAAAGCAACAAAAATATAGTTACAGTATTGAAACATTTATTGAATATGCAATGGCATGCACAATAAAATCAGATGTCTCATTTTTGACAGAATTAACTGCCAGCATGATTTACTTTGTTTCCATGAAATGGATAGAGAAAAATGAACCTACTTTAAATTTCTATTTCTAACAGCTTATGGTAACAACATAAAACTGGTGTCACTTAACTGTTTGAGAAGTTTTTCTTCTGCTAATATAGCCAACACGAACAGGAATTGTCTCATTATTTGTAAATGCACAAGAAAACTTGAAATCAAATGAGTAAAATGGGTTTAGACTAAAATACCTATTTGATCCAAATGATAAGTCAGTTATCAGAGTTATATTTATCTGCCACTTACAAAGTCTTCTTACCATAAAGACTAATTTTATTAAATAGGTGCTGAAGCTTTCACAGATTATTTGTGTCATCTGTATTGAATATGATTAATGGTTTTCATAAGTCTACATGGTGGCTTGTGAATGTGGACAATATATTGTCATGTTCATCATCAGCTTTTGGGGACAGGGAAATCCCTTGTTAATTTTTAATTAAACATGAATCTTTATGCACTTATGGTGACCAAAAGTGGTAATTGCATATTAGAAACATTACCAAATAATAACATAAATAATTATAGATTTATGCCACATGGTAAATGGCAAATGGTATTCTCAATATTCTCTATTGCCAGACAGACAGCTCGGACTATTTTTCTTGAGCATTTTCATCATGTACCTGAACTGTAATACCTTTTATTTTCCTTTGACTCCACTGACTAACGGTCTTGCATATCTGTGGAGCTCTCAGGTTGCAATGGTAGCAAAGGCACAACTCACTCGTGTGTTAAGTGTTCAAAAAGGAGTAGCATTAAATACTTCTCCTACCACCACCCAGTATCAGAAGAACGAGCTATCCCGGAACAGCATTTTATCAGCAAGAACTGTGCCTGCTGTCCTTGGAGAAAGCTGAGAAAAGAGAGTTGGGTCATTGAGATTTAACTATGCATTTGAGTGAGAATTCCATTCATTGTGTAGGTATCTCACATACTATTAATGATGTGTAGCGAAAGCTGGACATTTATTCCAGTTTATTGTGATGCAACTACAAATAGTAATGTTTATCAAAAATGTAAATAAGACAAATGATCCATCAGATTGATGTTGGGATAACATGAATTAACAAAAATCATTCTGGTTTCCAAACCAGGTTGACTATACCAGGATATATAAACACTCTGTATTAACTAATCAGCTCTCTTCCCAATCCAGGTAGTGAGTTAAAATAATAAACTCCCTATCATGTATAAATCATAATTCATTTGGATTACTTAAACAATTTTTTTGGAAAAAAAAAAAAGCTCAATGTCTCTTAATCCTGCCTTTTCCTTTTTTTTTTTCTCAAAAATACAGTTGTAGAGCATTGTAGCATGTAGTTTCAAATTACCCTGAGATGTGAGAGTCCCCATATGCCTTCTGTCTCCTCTGTTATGGAATACTTTTGACATTCCTTGATAAATTTGGTGTTGGACTTAATTTATGATGTGGTTTTGTTTGCTTGTTTGTTTTTTCTTGGGTACTTGTTTTGGCTTTGACCATGGCCAGAAGCCCTTACTGGCTGATCTGACCTTCCCTCAGCTCTTGAGGTTGGTATATATTCCCTAGTACCTGCCCTGTTCTCTATCTTTTCATTAATTCATGTGTTTCTCTTCAACTTCTGTCAGAGTAGCTTCTCTTTTTTTTAACAACAGAACCCACGACAGACCCACTGGCATCACCTGACACTACAGGGGAGGACAAAAATGATAAAAATAAAATACTTTCAGGATAATTAGAAGTTTTCTTTGCTTTCGTTTTGCTAAAATGGCCAACTAACCAACTTTTCCTATCTTAGATATTTCTGGCTTCAGAATTGGAATTACAAGGCAAGAAAGATATAAGAAAAATAAAATGGATGAATTTAATATTCCAAAATGTCATCCCATTTCATTCAGTATAAAATAAAGTTTATGCCCATATATATATATGAATATATATATATTCAATGTTATAAAGTGAGGGTCTTTATGCATTCCCGAGAGATCTTCTACATTAACTTTGTAGAGTAAAACAGAATCCTTTGATCTGCTGAAAAGAAGGACTACAAACACTTGCTTCGTATGATGCCTATTTAGTTTAATAAATATATAGTACACAAAATAATAATATCTTTTAACATAGCTTTATTGTTAAATTTTAAGAAAAAAACACTGTACTCTCAATTCATATAAACCAGCTGAGTTAGAATTCTTGAAAAATGGTTTTCTGATACAGGATAAACCAATTGTCTATATGTCTGGACTCAATTACTTAATATAAATTCAGTATACATTCAAAACAAATTAATTTTCTTTTAACAATGCACTTTTATACAAATCTTTTTATTTAAAGTGTCTGGTGTTACTATACATGAACCAAGCAGTTTGACTACATCATTTATAGAATTACAAACAATTCTTTCTAACAATGGAACTCTTTGTGTGGGTATTTTGTACAACATTTCATCTACCAGCTAATAAAACTATCTAAGAAGCCTTATGGTACAAGACACACATAAGCAAGAAAGATAAAAGGAAAGGTTAACACTTTTTCAGCATCTGTCAACACTGTCTCCTATTACATTTGATCACGTTTAAAGTAAATGCAAACATATGATATCATTGACAGTAAAAGTGAATGCCACACAGCAGCTACTTTGCTTTTATCCATTCTGCAGATCACTCATCACAGACCGTCATGGGGAAGGACGATGCCGCTTTATGGTTCATCTTTGCCAGTAAAGCACACTGCTTCAGCTCTTCAAGGCTGAACATTCAGCCTATAACTAACAAAGAAATCCACCCTTGTGCATTTCCCGTTTGAAACCTGGAGAAAGGAGCAGAGTAGAGAAACCATTCTGCTTTGTTCTACTGTAAAAAGTAAAAACAAAAGGAAAGGCAAAAGATTGGCAAATAAAATGTGAACAACTAAGTATGCTATTGCTTTGTCAAAGGTTTTAATGAATTTTTGAAGTGACTCAAGGACATCTTTGTCTAGAGCAATGGTTAACAAATTGTATTCCCCAAACTTCCTAAAGCAGCACCCCCTAGGAAATTACTAACAACGCAAATTCTCAGGCCCTATACCAGAACTACTGAATCAGAAACTCTGTGGGTGGCATCTAGCAATCTTCGTTTTAACGCACTCTCCAGATGATTCTGACACACGTTAAGAATGTTTGAGAACCACCAGTTTAGGGAAATTCAGTATGGTGCATATCACATGGGTTTACTCCAATTTAATATTATCATTTTAATTATCAGAATAATTTCATAGATATGTACAGGTCTCAGTTTATATAGATATGAAAAAAATAGATACTTTGATGTTTGTATTTTATAAAATTAATTCATTAATCTCAAAAATATATCTGTTTTTTACATATTTTATAAGAGAGCATATCCATTTAAACAAAATCTTGGAAAATCTGTGCTCTTTCCACTCAGTGCAATCACATACCACAAAGCATATTTCACATAGTAGCCAATAATAGAAATGATATTGAACATAGTTCTAATAATAAATTTTGAGTTTAAGTTGCAGTCTGTATTTTTAAGAGGTTTTTTTCTATTTTCACTTATTCTTCCCAATTATGATGCAAACTACATATGATGTATGGAAACAGATGATATTTTAAATTATAAAGTGCTTTAAAATGGGCTTTAGAAATAACAATACTAAGCTTTGGAATTCTTGGAAACTGTCCCTAACTTCGTCTTTCTATGAACATCTTCTTAAATGCCTCTTTAGATGGAAAGAGGACTACATCCTGGAATGTGTGTTTCAGGCCTTACTTCCTGAAGGATTGGTGAGGTAGAAAACAAATGTTTATTTGGGAAACATGGGGAAACCACAAAACTGTAAATTAAAATACATGGCCTAATGAATTAAGACTCTGCAACTTATCCAGACAGTCAAACTTGACTGTGCTAATGAGTTTTTTGTTGGTTCTGACCACCTTTTCTGGGCCCTGAGATAGGGACACAACTGTTGTTTGCACCAACTGAAATCTGGGGGCAGAGACACCTCCCCCTTATTTCTCAGCAAAGAATACATGATTTGTCAAATATCTACTAATGGCCCACAAGACATTGACCACTCATTTTTACTACTATATAATCAGTGATACTACAAATTGGCCTGGAAAAATCACCAGCAGGCAGAGATAAAGAAGTACATGCATAAATAACCAGAAGAAACTCAATAGTCAGAAAAAGGAAAATCAAGCTTGAACCCAGAAAACATGATCTCATTAAAACAAAAGTGTTTTGGGAAATTTGAAAAACAAAGTTTTCAAGTAGACTTCTAAAATATTTTACTTTAAAAATAGCATTCAATATATTTGTATCAAATAATTTAATGAGAAGATGATCACTATTAAGAACTGAAACAGGCTGGGTGCGGTGGCTCATGCCTGTAATTCCAGCACTTTGAGAGGCTGAGGTGGGTGGATCACCTGAGGTCAGGAGATTGAGACTAGCCTGGAGCCTGGCCAACATGGTGAAACCCCGTCTCTACTAAAAATATACAAAAAATTAACCAGGCATGGTGGCAAGCTCCTGTAGTCCCAGCTACTCAGGAGGCTGAGGCAGGAGAATTGCTTGAACCCAGGAGGCGGAGGTTGCAGTGAGCCAAGATTCCACCATTGCACTCCAGCCTGAGTGACAACAGTGAGACTCCATCTCAAAAAAAAAAAAAAAGAACTGAAAGAGTGACCTAGAAGATCAAAAACATGCATCTCATGACACTGTGCATAGGTACAGTAAGAGAAGTTGAGGCTGTTGGAGCATAAATTGAGGAGATTTCATATTGAAAGGTTTTAAAAATATATATTTTTTTAAATTAGAGACAGAGTCTTGCTATGTTGCTCAGGCTGGTGTTCGACTCCTGTGCTCCAGCAATCCTCCCGCTTTGGCCTCCCAAAGCATGGAGATTACAGGCATGAGCCACACTACCTGACCAATCTAGAAGAATTAAAAGAAACAAATTGAGGCAAACTTCTAGAGAAGATTACTAAAAATATAAGGCCCTCTGAATGTACCTTTTAAAATCCTGAAAGAGAAAGGAAATCTTACATACTTTGTAACATAAACGGGTCAAGGAAAAGAGAACCAGACTAGCATGGGGCTTTAAATCTGCAACACTGAAAGTCAAAAAACAATGCAATTACTTTTCAGATTTCTTAGCGAAAAGATTGGGACACAAGAATAATAAATCATTAAAGCAGAGGAAATTTATGTTCACATATGTGCAAAGATTCAAAGGTGCCTCAGTAAAGTGTCAATATAAAATGCTGTAACTTCAACATGAGGGAGGAGAAAAGGGAATATAAACAGTGGTGAGTGATGCAACTTACAAAGTACTATAGTTGAATTCAAATTGGTGGTGATAGTGTGATTGACAGTTTAAAAATATGTTAAATAAGAGGCTTTTGAAACTGAAATGAAATTTGTGTCCAGTTTGATTGTGTTAAACTGAAAGCTAAAGAAATTCTGAATAAAAGAAGAATAAACATTTATTTTTTGTACTTTCCAAGAACTCTGGTAGTAAGGGTCCCATACTTCTCTTGCTGTGGTTGCTGATTTTGATTTTACTGGCCCTTCCTATCCTTCCATTTTAACATTTTAATGATGTTATCATTTCACGGTCACAGGATTGCTACTGCAGAACCAAGCATCACATTCTTACAGAAGAAAAGGAAGCAGAAAAGTAATGGTCATTTTTCTGATGTTTTTTTTTTTTTTTTTTTTTTATCAGGGGAAAATATCTGTCTCATAAGCACAATAACAACCTTCCTGTAATTACTGATTGGCCCAAATGGAAGGTATGTCCACACATAAAACAATCCTTGGCAAAGGGGAATCTGATTATGATTGTCTTAGGCTGACAATGATTTATCGACTAGAAGTGGGCACTTTGCCCTTCAAGAAATCATGGAGTTCGGTAAACAAGAAAGAACTACCAAATGGCTTTGAGTAAATCACCAAAAGCGTGTCATACGCATTGTTATATATAACATGGAATTAAACGTTTTTAAGTAGCACAAAAAATTCAAAGGTTTGGAAAGGATGTGGGGAATATAAAATCAAAACAGCATTTTAAATGTCTCATAGTCTCTATTTGTACGTGGGCTAGTGGGAAGGAAAATAAGCTTCTAAAGATTTTTGTCAATGTGAGGGAAAGAAGAGGGAAAATACAAAAAGTTTTGTGATGTTGAAAAGGATTATCTCATTCTAAAGCTATAGTTAATATGCCTTGGTGCAAACCAGAAAAGCAGTAAGAAATGTGCTTTAAATTTGATAAATTGAAATTTAATTAACAAACAGATTTGTATTCTGTTTGGAGAAGCAAGCAGCGAGAGAAATGAAAATCCTAGGTGGCTTTCTAAAACCACTGTCTCTGTGCCACCAGACAGCTCAGTTGAATCAGAAAGTTCAGAGTGGGATATGGATACAGGTATGTTTTTAAAATTCCTTGGGTGATTCTAATGTGCAACCAGGATTGATAACGACTATTTCAGAGGAATAAAAATATAGTACAATATCCACTATAAATTATATAAATTTTACAAATTCTTTCAGCAACCAAATTTTGAGTGCCCACGATAACCTAGGCAGTGTTCTAGGCACAGGTGACATTGCACCAAATGAAATAAAGTCTTAGGGCTTGGACCTTCAAATGAGAGAGACAGACAATATCTATGTAATGTCAGATAAAAAATGATAATGCACTCTGATAAAGTGTGGGAGGTTAAAGCAGGTGTGCCCAGGGATATCCCCTCTGCGGAGGAGAGAATTGAGCAAGGCAGGAATAAATGTAGGAAGTGAACCATGAGCACACGTGAGGAAGGAGAAAGAGAGCAGAGGGGAAGCAGAAGAACAAGGCTTTGCATCAAGAGCATGTTTCAGCCTACAGCAGTACACTCAAAGTCCTGAGAGAATGGAGTGTTGAACAGAAAACTCTAAGCTTATTCACACTTTGATTCAAAAGTAACGACAATCAAATTAGCTTTTCAGAGAAAGATTCAGAGATTTTATCTTTTCTAGATGCTGACTCTCAGAACTTCGAAAGTATATATGTCAACAAGAAGGAAAGAAGACCTAGAAGAAAGGAAATCATTCTCGTAAACTCCAAATAAGTATTTTAGATTAAAGCAAAATTAATAAATGATTGATTTAGGAAATTAATTAAGAACAAGATGAAACAAAAATAATATAATAAAATCACATGGAAGATGGGGAGAGTAAGGTCAGATTCCACATGTTCTAATGTTCATGAATGGTTAAGAAGGGGATGGCGAATTCGATGAACTTCAAATTTTAAGTCAAGTGTACAAATGAAAATTTTATATACTCACTAAAAGAACGTTAATTAATAATTCGCAAATGAGTTGAAAAATGCAGTAGAGATAATATGATTAATCAACTAGACAGTTAGATGAAAAAAACATCTGCAAAGAATGGGCATGGAAACTATAAAACACAGATGGGAAAACATACCTGGGTTGTAGATTTGTGATTTTGTTGGGTTGTAGATCTGTGTATCTTTTGTCTATAAGAGATAATTTGTAGAAAATATAAAGAATATATGAAGAGAAACGATGGCATTACCAATATTAAACTACTATGCCATTACATTGAAAAATACATTTAAAACTCAAGTAAATAAAAAAGAAGTGCAAATAGGCCTGATATGTATGAAAATTTAATATGTACAAATGTAATATTTCAAGACAATGGAAAAAAGATGGCTTACTTAATGATGTTGGCATAGATGTATATCTGCAATGTAGGGTAAAAGGAGATGGATGAGAAAACATGGTAAAATATAAAAGTCTATCCAGACTATTACTACACATATATGAGAAAAATGAGCTTACTCATGATAATCAAGAACTAAAAGATATCATGGAAAATGAGGATAAGAATATGGAAATATCTGCCTTGTTTTAATAGAATATTTGCATTAATATTTTATCATAAATAAAAGTTAAATCTCAAATGCAGATACTTCTAAAGAAATGAATATTAAATTACATGTGAACTAAAATAAGAACAAAACTAGCATCACCTACACTGTACTAAACATTTTCCGTTGAGAAACTCAAGCCCAGTTATATTCATTTATTATGGACCACATATAAATTGTAATTAATCTGTTAAAATTGAGAAAATAAAATATTTGTTTCAGAGGACTGTATGGTTTATTGTACTTACAAAACATTTCTTAAGAAAATAATACAATGATCTGCCATTTTTGCAACTGACCTCTTGGCCAAATACTGCAGCGTTTTGCCCTGCCCACTTTGTAGAATCTGAGTATCTAACGATGAAGAACAGCAGAATGAAAACTTTTCAGTAAGTATCCTTCAAATCAAGCAAAAGTAATTTTGTGGGCTACGCATTTGCAATTGCCTTCCTTTACAACCTCCAGAGAGCTCTTTAGCATCACTTGAATTAGGACTTTGGGCAAAGAGCCTGCTCAAAATGAAACTACTATTATAGTTACTCTTGACCACGGTACATTGCTTTTCTGTCCCCAATGGCAGGCACTCCAGCAGTGTGAGCAGTCAGGGAGCACCACTAAAAATATAGATAATAAAATCTGTGAGAGTTCCCTGAAGCAGATACAAAAATGTATGTGCATTTGCTCCTTTTTAGAATATAATATTGGAAAGAAGAGACACTCATTGGAACACATGATAGCTTTTGCATTTCAGTAATTTATCTATAAACATCATATCATTCTTGAACAAGGCAATTTCCCTGTTGCATTGTTGTTATATTTACCATTTATGATAATTTGGGGACACATTTCAGAGTGTGATTGTTTATTTCAATCAACTCCATAAGTGTAAGTTGATTACAGAGGTGGAGAACTGTGAAAAACATCATTCATTTAAGAAAAGGCCTTTGAGCTTATAGTTAGCATAGTTAACATAGTTCCATCGTTTATTTAGGGCTATACCACTAAGGACATATGTTAGGGGTGAGTTTAAAAAGAGGGGAGGTTTTTTTTTTTTTTTTATTGGTTTGTATATCAGTTTTTAATGGATTTGCACTCCAGAAAAGAAGTCTGCTTAGATTTATGCCAGAGTCCAGGGCTATTTACAGATTAATGGCTTTTTTTTTTCTTCCTATACACAGCCTTCCCATATATACCACAGGCTACTTCAATGGCTGCAACCCACTTGCCAGAAGACAAGTTAACTCCTCTTTAGTCATGTCCAAACTATTACAAATTCCTTTTGTAGAATAATACCTCTCTTTGGGGCCACACCATATGGCTTACCCTTTCCAACTCCTATCTTTTGACCACATTTTTATCCTGTATTTGTTTCAGGGTAAATTGAAAATTCATGTGTGAGATTTGTCAAACACTGTACACTAAATTCCCAGCACCTCTTTGCTGTAGCAATCTGATGCAGGGGCCACTCTGGACCTTGCCACAACCTAGGACTTCTCGGGCTTACAAATGTAAACTCTGATGCCCACACTTTTGTCATAACTTTGCAAGCTTACTTTTTCCCTCCCCAAACCCATAACTCAAACCTACAAACCACATTAAGATGTTTATTTGCTCTCTGTGTATCAATATCCTTTTGGTTTCATGTCAGTGTAAGAAATTTCAATTATTTAGCCTATATAGTAAAGTAGGTAATTGTGCAGACCTCGGAGCAAGACTGCCTGCATTAGAATTCTGACTCCAACATTTATTAACTATCATAAGGGGAAGACACTTAACCTCTCTGACCCTTGATTTTTCTTGTCTGTAAAATACAGTTTGTAAGAGCTCATTTTTATAAAGAAAATACATGTTTTTTATTTGTTTATTTTTTTCTATAAAGGAAAAGATAGCAGATTACATATGAGACTTAAAGTGGACCAGGAAAATAAATGATTATATTATGAAAATATCAATTTTTCCTAAGGATAAAAATCACCTTATAAATGTAAACTTCTTGTATTTTAATCCTTTCTTCCATGTATTATTGGGACTCTATCCCAAGTGTCTCAAACTTTTCTATAAGAGTTAGCACAGACTTCATTGTTTTTAAAGGAACTAAACTAGTCACAACATCTTTTTTTCTTTTTAGTCTGGGTGTATGTATTTAAAAGTTTATCCCTACTCTTGCCTGTCATCGTGAGTTACCCTAGCCCACACCAAAGGAAAAGGAATGCAACCAGACTGAGATCATGACACCAAATATTGCCTTTCTTGACAGAGCGCTGCCATCCCTCATGCATAGTCAAACAGGCAAACTGGCACAAGTTCAAGACCTCCAGAAAAACTCATCGTTTCTCCACTTTCTGTCACCTTAATTTAGCCGCTGGCAAAGAAAAGCTTAACCATTGCTTCAAGAAGGAGGGTAGGTAGGAGAACAAAGATGACTTGCAAAATATAACATCTGAAAAATTGCAGTTCCTTTGTGCAGATTTGCTTTTCTCTTTAGTGGGGAATTTCTCACAAGTTCTGCCTTTACCTGAAGTGTCACATGGCTACATGAAACAACATTCTCCCCACTGCACCCACTCAGGCTGACAAAACAGCCTCATTTCAAAGAACAGTGAGAGTGAGAATTATTGTTTCCAAAACAGCATAGTCTTGAAGTCTTCCTGGAAGAGAGTTCCTCCATAATTTTCACACATCAAAGTGATAATGAAGTGAATTCAGACGTCCATTTTTCAACTCAACAGTTGAAACAAACTCATCTTAAATTCTTTAACTGAACTACATTGAAGAATTTGGAGGTTAAATTATGCTTTACTGTATGACATTTTGTATCCCAAATCACAAGTTTTAGACTGAAGAGTCTGTTCCTCCTGATTTAACCCATATTGAGTTTGCACGTTGAGAAAGCATTGATTTATGCTTGGAGAAGCAGGATAATCTGAATTCTTGACTCTACCAATATCTAGTTGTGAGCTACAAATTATATAATCTTTCTACTTCATATTCCTTCTCTTTATGAGATACAGACTAATTTACTATCTTCCCCTTTCTCATAGGAATTATGTAGCTTGGAATGTTGGCTTGCATTAGACTGAATATTGCTTCGTGATTCTTAATAGAAAATAAATAAATAAAAGCGGTTGAAGGAATAAGCTGTTCAGCTAAGAGGCCATATTAATTATTTAAAAATCTCACCAGAAATCATTACTATTTAATGTAAAAAGGACTGATGAATTTATAGGATTACAGGTTTTTTTTCTTTACAAATAGCTGTGGAAATATATTTGTGTTTTAATGCAAACATACATCAAGGATTAATATCAAATTTTGTATAATGTCATCACTTGTGAGAAAAAGAAATCAGCATATACGTAAGATCTTCTCAAGCATTGCCTTTTATATGGATAGCAATTAAGCAACGACTTCACCTTTAGATTAAACATATGTGAGATAAAATTTACAGAAGTTCATATATAAATAATTAATCATGAGCATTTTTACTTAAGCATTAGCCATGTTTAAAATATGTGTAGATGTGTGTGTATTTGAATGAGTGAGACAGCCTGTAAAACACAGAGTACAATAAATATAAGGAAATATTTCAAAATTAAAAAATCATGAAAGAAATTACTTCAGAAGATGTGTGGCTCTTCCTCATATTTTTAGCTATGCATAAAGACTAAATCACATTCTAAAGACCATCAGAACAAGACATTTCTGGCTATCTCACTGATGTGTATTAGATTCTTATTGAATAAATTATTCTTATATTTTAAACTCAATTTCCTTGTGCTATACTTATTCAGAATGGTGGTGAACTAGTCCATCACATGCTACAGTCCATAATTATTTGATTCATGGCATCTGAGGTACAAAGTGATCTCTTAGATCTTATTTTAAAACCATTTATATATATATATATGTTTCATTTCTTAAATTTGTTATATTTGATGACATCCCCCTGTATTTATAGACTCCTTCAGAAATTACTTTTTCTTAGTATGTATACTTTCACTAGGGAAGACCAAAGTTATTGTGCTGATACCTTAATTGATAATAATAATAACAACATATTACTAAAATAATATTGCTTTTAACTTGTCAGAGCTCTTATTTGGCCACACTTTAGCACAAATTCTTCTCCAATTTGCATCTCTTCCTTTCTTCCTTCTGGTTGTGTACTGAAGCTATATCTCAGCTAAAAGTATGCCATTTTGGTATTAAATGATTATTTTTAAAATGCAACTGGTTATATGGCACACACAGTATCTTGGGGATATGACTGAACTAATGAAGAAGAGAACAACTAAAATTATTTTTTTAAAGCTCATAAAACACCCGTAGGGAACAGTAGCCAATTTCTGTCATGCAGTCTGGGCCAACCGGAGACCAGGCGTGTTTGATCTCAAGATGAATACAGTCATCCTGGTAGGTTTCATTCTCCAATCATTCGTTCTCTTAGCTGTGATTGTCACTGAGAAACTCTTCATCAGTCCCTTTGACCACCTTCTCTGTCTGTCATTAAGTACATGAGAACTTCTGGACACTTTTATATCACAGGAAGCTGAGAAAAACACATTCCCAGGCCCTTTTTCAGCTCATCGCTGATCCAACAAGGATGTTTTGAGGATGCTGTGCCTCCAGTGCCTCCTTCCAGAGTCATACAAGGGAAGGGAGTCAGCAGAATTCTCTATACCTGCAGGGTTTAGCATACTTACTGGATGCTTGTAACACCTCTTTCTTTCCTCAAGACTGGTCTCCAAATGAGAAGGAAAAGGAAAAAGTCAAGAATGCCTGCCTTTTTTTATTTATAATGTTTTCTTCACCATTCTTGGTAAGGTTGTACTTTTATCCTTTTGTGTCATTCTTCATTCTTCTTTTAGTCCAGTCTCACTCAGATTAAGCTTATTTAGCAGAAAGATGTACTTCTCACATACATTTTATATATATATTCTTTCAGGCTTGGCCCACAATATGTTATCTAGAAGCTTTAGGAAGTTAGCAACTCTCTCTTGCCACAAACCTTGGTTTTCAAGCTAATGCCTTGTTCTGAGTTTAGCTACCTATCCTCTTCCCCTGAAGGGCCCTCCCAAATAATGAGATGGAAGTTAGAAATAAAATATAATTAAGAGGAAATCAAAACAGAATACTTCAATATTTAAAAAAATATTATCTTTGTTTTCTTCAACACAATCTGTACAGGAAGACAATAATTTAATTTTGGGATCAGATTCACTTCATTTTGTTACTTCTGCTTGCAGCCCTTGAAATCTTTCTTTCCTTTTTTGATATATAACACAATCTTTCACTTAAAAAAAAAACAAAAAACAGAACTTAGAAATAAATGATATGTGGAGAATACACATCTAATTAAGCACACAGGCAGACAGATGAACACACAGACATACATACACACATACAAATATTGATTTAAAAACCATAAATAAGAATTGTCACAAAAAACTACAAGGTGTTTTACTATTAATGTAAAATACATTCACATCTTTGAATGGTTGGGTCATAAATTACTAATTTTTTTTTTTTTTTTTTTTTTTTGAGATGGAGTCTCGCTCTGTCGCCCAGGCTGGAGTGCAGTGGCCGGATCTCAGCTCCGTGCAAGCTCCGCCTCCCGGGTTCCCGACATTCTCCTGCCTCAGCCTCCCAAGTAGCTGGGACTACAAGCACCTGCCACCATGCCCGGCTAATTTTTTTTTTTTTTTTTTTTTTGTATTTTTTAGTGGAGACGGGGTTTCACCGTGTTAGCCAGGATGGTCTTGATCTCCTGACCTCGTGATCCGCCTGTCTCGGCCTCCCAAAGTGCTGGGATTACAGGCTTGAGCCACCGCGCCCGGCCATAAATTACTAATTTTAACTCACAAGCCAATGCATATTTACTAGTAGTTTCTGAGAGGAGCTCATTGTAGAGGCAAGTTATAGGTAAAATGTCCTGAACCGTTCTGGCCATGAGTAGAAGGTGATGTAATAATCATCTATTTTCATATATGATATAGGCAATCCAGTTGTGACCAGAATATCATTGCTCCCGGGGAGTCATTGTCTTCTTCCTTCTAATTCTATAAATTCAGGCCCCATGCCACACCTATATTTGCCATATGCACAAAACATTTTCTTACCCTGGACTCATTTGTAAATCACAGTGTCCTTAGAATCTTTTTGGACTTATTCAGAGTTTGGTCTTGAAATTACAGAAAATTGCTGCTTCAAACATACAGTACCCATGACTCTACTGCCACAGCTCTAGCTAATTTCCTATCATGCTGCAATTGCACAAATCTGTGCAAATGCTGAAAATTCAGAAAGTTATCATTTAGTGAAAATAAGTTCTTTTACAGCCTTTCTTAAATAGCTTTTGCAAAATGCTTTCTGATTATATACACTTTCTTCTATGTGATTGAAAGGTTTGAAAGCATTTTTCATTCATTAAATATTTATTGAGTTACTACTAAAGGACATGCACTGTTTCCACTTTAGTCTAAGTAGTGCCTGGAAGTCTTTCTTCAAATGTATATAAGCACAGTTTCCTTCATTATTTTTTTCTTGTTTTCTCCTACAAACATCCTCCCTAGCATTGAGGATTTAAGGTACTTCCCTGGAAAAAAATACTGCCTTCAGAAGATTATAGTTTTAGTATTTCTTATTCAATAGTATAAGAAATATGTATTATCCTAAACTTGAAGAATATTTTGTAATCATTTAAATTCCCAGCATATTAAAAAATAGCTTTTTCCTATCTACTTTAATAAAACTATGACCTCTAATTTAAAAAAAAATATTTTTTCACTCAACAAAAACCACAGATCCTGATACACTAGGATAGTATTAAGGATTGGGAAGAGAGAGAAGGGCCAGCATCAAACATAGAATGTTAAGGTCCATAAGAGAAGACCCATACTTACCTATGATGGGAAACAAATAAGCAAACAAAATATACAGTTCATTAGCTTTTGAATATTTCTGCTTCAAGTGGAGTCAGTAAAGACATATTGGGGAAAACAGCACAATATACTGAGATATGTCATTTTGATCCAAAGTTGTAGAAGTAAATTCACACACATACACACACACACGCACACACACACACTCCATAAAGATAAATGCTCACATGTGCAATAGACAATTGTTGATTCAAAACAAATGTTTTGCTTCCACCCACAGGCAGAGGAAAGTAGTGACTCCAGTCATACTGTATTTGCTTTTCATCACCTGAAAAGCCATGTGTTTATGTTGAGTACAGAATAGTGTGTTAAGCACGTTCAGCTATTGCAATCACAAATTATTTAGGGTGACTGAGCAGATATACTACCTGTGATGATTGTTGATCTCAATACTACAGTAATTTCACAGTATAACTTACATACATAATAAATGCAAGTCTATAAATCCTTCCCAAAGATTTTACCCTGATCCCCAAATGTTACTCAGTTTAGTAGATATCACTGTGTAGCTTTGATGTGAAATGCCAATATGCCTGTGAAACTGCACGTTTATATTGTAAAGAATTCTGACAACTTGCCCAAGTAGAAGAAGCTGTAAAACCAAAATTAAACAGTTATGTTAAAAATAAGAATAGTCTTGATCTCTTAGACTAATTTGATCGCATATGTAATACAGAACCTTAAATTGCAAGGGAGGTATAAAAGGTATAACTTATGCATTAAAAATATCATGACTGTATGACAAAGTAACTCGATTTAAGATACAAAATACATATTATCAAAATATACAGGAGTCTCCTGATTATTCAAAGAAAGAAGAAAATAATTCAAAAATTTCTATAATTCCTATGCATAATTTTCGCTAATGTTTCAGCATTGTTACTTAAAAAATCTTTTCAAATATCTAGATGTTGGTTCTGGAAAGAAGCAGCAAATAAATAGAGATACTGTGGTGTAAACACGGAATATGACATATGAATAAATGTTTTAAATTATAAATAGGAGAAAATCAATATTATAACTCAAAAGTACTTTTACAAATGTAACCACAACTCATTTTATATAATATTTTTGATAATTTGTAGTTTAGAAAGATTTTTCAAAGTTTCAACAAACGTTTTGGAACTGACTGTGCTTATTGCTTTGTCAAAGGATGTCTCTCTCCAGCCAAACTAAATACAATCTAAATACCTCTCTTCTCGCCAAGGCATACTGTATGTAAGCTTTCATTTTATGATTGGATATATTTTTAGACTCTCTGATTGGATATGTTTTTGCTTATTTTTAGATTTTATAAGAAAAAAGGAATAAATATCAGCCACAAGGCTAGTTTCCCAAGTCTTCTGTTCCTGCCTGAAAAGTTGAAGAAACATATCAATGAACTTCTCTTTCACTATCCCCGTCATCCCGTAAGGAATAAATAATTTCCAGAGCATGAGTCACAACATTTTATGTTAGTTAAAACAATTATATGACACCAATAAAACAGGTATTTAATAGCAAGATATTCGGTATTCAAAAACAGCACGATATTTGCATTAGTCTTACATTATTGAACTCTAAAAAATAAGCGGCATGCGTATCCATTTCACCAAGCCATTCCACAGAAAGAAGAAGATATTTTTGGCCAAAAATGTAATTCCTTGAATATTTGATAAAGAAAATATCTTTTGACTTTTTTAAAATTAAAGTTAGTCCATTATTCAGAGCTAGGAAATATTCAGAGTATGAAAATGGAAAATATTTTGAAGTACTGGATAATTGTTAAGGCGTAAAGATAAGTTTCAGTGACAAAGATAATACTGGTAACATAAGCAGCAATGTGTATTGTGTAATAATTAAATGTTCAGTCATTTTCTATGTTCTTTATATCAGTTAACTCATTTAGGTTTCTGGCTGATTAATATCCACAGATGTAGAACCTGGACCATAAATAAGTCAGGTAACTTGTCCAAGTTCATATTAATGGTAGACCTGGCTTCAGCTTGGGATTTTAACCAGGGTTGAAGGACATGACTCTAAATTTTACATATGGAAGAAAATGAAACCTGCCCCTCTGAGACTAATGTGCATAATGTCCAAACTCCCCATTTATCTAATAAATGAAGTAAAAGTATTGTGACATGTGATTATAATAAATTTCTGGAATAATAGTAATAACATCCACACATTTGATCAAAATAAATCAGTTTTATGTAAAAAGCAAACCTTGAATTGAATGTTTTTCTAGGGACCTTCACTACAGGGGAATAAGAAGTGATGTGTGGAACTCTATAGATCCCACGAAACAGAGAAAAATGGGATTCAGTGAAGTCACTGATGGAAAGGAGTGTGATTGTGTATTCCAAATTTCACGTCAAAGTTCCCATGTGGCCCAGACTATTATTTCTAATCTAAAATGTCTGAGATTGCCTGGTAAGCCTGTGGATTTATACCTGTTGGGTATCAAGAGCTAAAATTTCACACCCATCAAGGTATTTGCTATTAAAAAACAGTAAGATATTTGTATTAGTCTTACATAATTGAACTGAATCAGTTCAGTTTTTCTGAATCAGAAACACTGATAAAGCAAATTGTTTATATGCTAGACTATGTTTGGAAAATATGTCAATTTGGGTTTTATAGAGTTTGATTTTTGGCCAAGTACAATTCAGAGAGTTTCTATTGAGTCTTTTGAAAATGTTACTTAAATCCTCATGTAACTTTCCGCTTACATAAATAAATTACCCTTTACCAAATGTTACATACAATATAAAACTCTTCAAAATCTTCTCCAGGCACTTGGCATTGTCTCTAACAACTTCTCATTTAAAGAGTGAGGGTGTGGTAACTGGCGATGGATTCTCACTATTCATACACTAGTAGTATAGTTTAACTGTGTCCCACAAAAATCATGTGTTGAAAACTTAACTACATTTAACAGTGTTGGAAAATGAGGCCTAATGAGAGACTATTAGGCCATGAGGGATATGTCCTCATGAAAAGATTAATGTCATTCCTGCATTATTGTAGGACTGACTTCCTTATCTCAGCAGTGGAGTGAGCTTGGCCTTCTTTTTTCTCTCTCCCTTTCTCTCTTCTTCTGCCATGAGATGACAAGAGAATGCTCTCACAAGATGCCTGTCCCTTGATCTTGAACTTTCCAGCCTCCAGAGTCCTGAGCCTATAACTTTCTGTTCATTATAAATTACCCAGCCTTGGGCATTCTGTTATCACAGCATGAAACAAACTAGGGCAAGTAGTATATGTTTTATCTACCCACAGAAAGTCTTCAGTCCTCAACCAGCTTCTATTTTCTTGGCATCCAAGAAATCTAAATTTTGCAGACCTTGAAATGAACTGTTACTTGGCCTTAGGCAAATTACTTAACATTTCAGAGTATTAGCTTTCTTATCTGTAATATATATATGTATCTCTCATCTGTAATATATATATAGTATGTATATGTACATGCAAATATACATACATATATTTGATAAATACTCATCAGTTGTGATATAAATGTATAGACACATAGATTAAATATATAAAAATACATACAGCACTTTTTATTTATACAAAATATACATGGTGTGTATATGTGTGTATATATAAATGTGTGTATATATAAACACATGCAAACAAGTGAACTGTCTGGTATATATAAACTGATAAATATTAGGCACTTATGAATGCTTTTAATTGAATTAAGAAGCAACCAAAAATAGAAAAAAAAAAAAGCATCCTGCATAATATCAGCATTCTATTCTGAATACTGAGTTTGCTCCCTAAGAACATTACTGTGTTATTTTTTAATAATGATGTCTGAGACTGGCAGGCACTTACACACAGTACAGAGGAAAATTCTCATCTTTCCACAAAGACATTTTTAAAAAGCAAATAATAAAATGCATTTTATATTTTTGCTAGAATGTTCTAATTCTCATGGATATGATATTGAGCTGATCCAAATGTAATAACGTGAAAAATCAATGAGATCTTCAAGGTCAGAAACCACATGTAGGCCGGGCGCGGTGTCTCATGCCTGTAATCCCAGCACTTTAGGAGACTGAGGCAGGCGGATTATTAGGTCAGGAGATCGAGACCAGGGTGAAATCCCGTCTCTACTAAAAATACAAAAAATTAGCCAGGCGTGGTGGTGGGCGCCTGTAGTCCCAGCTACTTGGGAGGCTGAGGCAGGAGAATGGTGTGAACCCGGGAGGCGGAGCTTGCAGTGAGCCGAGATCGCGCCGCTGCACTCCCCTGGGCGACAGAGCGAGACTCCGTCAAAAAAAAAAAAAAAAAAAAAAAAAAAAGAAAGAAACCACATGTATCAGAAGAAAGTGATATTAATATTGATACAACTCTCAGGATTCAAGATCTTAATATGTAAATGAACTTACATCAGAGTTCATTAACTGATTCTATTTTTTGTTTTAACATGTTTGTAGCTTCAGAAACGAGAAAAAAAAAAATCAGTGCAAAAACTTTTATGTTGCCCTTTCCTTTACCTGGAGCACTCTTACTCCACACACCCCCTTGTTTCATCTCTTGCTATTCAGGTCTTTGGACACTTGTCACCCCTCAAGGAGCACCCTTGCTAACATTTCACACCCATCAGTTTCTTTTTGTTTGTAACTTTGCATTACCTGATATTATATCATGTCTTTTGTTTACTTGTTTATAGTACCAATCCCTGGAAAAGTGTAGGGAATAGACCTTTTTCTCTTTGGCCCACTGTCAAGAGAGGAGTTAGAAGACAGCCTAGTGCAACCAGATTCTTAACAAGAAATGGATCTGATTATATCATTTTAGATCATTTTTGACTCTTCTTAAATTTTACATAAATATAAATATACAGTATGTACTCTCTGAAAGCTTACCCTTTTCACTGAGTCAAACATTTTTGGGGGGGAATTAATAATGGCACTGACTATAAGAGTGTTTTGTTCATTTTATTATTGAGTTGTATGCAACTCTAGGAATACACCACAATATTATACATCATCATGTCTTTACATGGTGAACATTTGGGCTGTTTTCACCTTTTGGTTATTATTAACAAAGCTGTTAGAAATATAAGTATTGTTGTAGATATATTTTTTATTAATCACGTGGAATTGCTGTCAATGTTTTTAAATGGGTGCTAAATTTTATAAGAAACTGCCAAACTGTTTTTCAAAGTGCTTTTAATATCTTACACCTCCATCAGTGACATATGAAAATTTCATTTCCTCCGGATCCAAGGAAACAATTGGTATTGTCTATCTTTTTAATTTGGGGCATTCTAATGTGTGAATGAAATGCTGTTTTGTATCATATTGTGGTTAAACTTTGTACATCCTAATGCCAAATATTTACATGTATTATTAGCCATCATATATCTTCTTTCGGGAAATTATTAAATAAGAAGTTTACTTTTCTTATTTGAGTGTGTTGTCTTCTAATTATGAGATTATACGATTTTTGAATGTGTTTTAGACACATAATTCTTATCAGATAAATGTATTGAGAATGTTTTTCTCTGCCTGTGTTTTACTCCTCAATTTTTGAGGGATTTGTTTTAAAGAACCAAAACGTTTAAATATTTTTGAAGACCAGATTAAAAATTTTTATTTTATAGTCCTTGTATTTTGAGTAGTATCTAAAGTTATGAACCTGCCTCAAGGTTATGAAGTTTTGTTTTTATTCCCTATGTTTTCCATTTTACATTTAGATATATGGTCCATTTTGAATTTAATTTCCTCTTTTCGAATGTCTCAGTTTTTAAATTAATTGTTATTTAAACTTTTTTTTTTATTTTCAGGTATAAGCGTATAAAAATACGCAAGCACCTCTTTAACTGTATCCTGCAAATTTGGTTACTTAGTGCATTCATTTCTTTTCAGTTCAATTGTTTTTAATATTTCCTTTGAGATTTTTTATTTGACTGAAGGAGTACTTACCAGTGTATTACTTAATTTGCAGATATTTCAAAATTTCCTTATTTTAAAATTGATTTTCACTTTCCCCAAATAATATACTCTGTAATATTTGTTGTTTTTGAGATTTACATGCTCCAGCGCATAATCTATCTTGGTGAACCTTCTTTGTAGACTTGAAAATAATATGTACTGTTTAACTGTTGGATGTGGTAGTGGTAATATCAGTTAGGTCAAGCTGATTACAGTGTCGCATAATTAATGCAACAAGTTATTGAAACTGTAATTCTGTTTACTGAATGTCTTTTGTGTTATTACCTTTATGTATTTTACATATAATATGTATACATATATACATTATAACCACAATGTACAATATAGTTTTTCTTTAAATTTCTAGTTTTCCTTAAAGGAATTGGAAGAAGACAAAAAAATTTTTATTTTACTAACTTATTTATCATTTCTAATCCTATAGATTTCAATTTCCAACTAATTTTCTTTCAGTCTGAAGTAAATCTTCTATTATTTGTAGTTGTGGAGGCCTAATAATTAATTCAATGTTAATTTATCTGAAAAACTATTTATTTTACCCTGGACATATAATTCTGTAATGACAGGTTTATCCTCCCATTTCCATTTATCTTCTACTGTATCTGATATACACTGAGTTGTCATTTAAATTTTTGTTTCCCTTGATATAATATGCTCTTTTTTTCCTAGCTGCTTTCAAACTTTTCCTTTGATCTTTTATTTTTAGCTGTTGAATATGATGTATCTAGATATAAATTTCTTTATATCTACCCTACTCAAGGCTCACCGAACATCTTGAATCTGTACATCAAGGTTCTTCATAAAATTTGGGAAACTTTGGCCATTTTTTCTTCAAATATTTTTCTGCCTCATTGTTACTTTCTTCTCCGTGTGATGCTTTAATTACACATATGTTCAACATTTTAGTATTGTCCTGCAGGTCCTCAGTATCTTTCCCATGGTATTGAATAATCGTGTCTCCCTGTTTTTCAAAATGCATTGTTTTTACGAGACTATCTTCAAGTTCATTGACCTTTCTTTCTACCATTGCTATACTATCCTTAAGCTGATCCAGTGAATTTTTTTATTTCAATTACATGTTTTAGATCTACAATTTTCACTTGGTCCTTTTTATACATTCCATTTATTTGCTATATTACCCTGTTTACTCATTACATCCACATTTTCCTATGAATATTTCAACATATTTTCCCCTCGATATATTTTGGTAGTAGATTTAAAGACTGCTAATTCCAATATTGAGCTCTCTTCAGAGTCAATTTCTATTTTTTTCTTGTTCATGGGTAACATTTTCTTTTCTTTTTTTTTTTTTTTTTTTTGACATTACACTTAACACTGACTGTACACTTAACATTGCCAATGTATTTTGTGAAGACTATAGATTTTAACTTGTTAAGGCTCATTTTCAATGTTTCGTTAGGGTGGACCTGTGGAAAACATAAGGTATTTTGTAAGCCTCTAACTATATAGGAAACTGTTGAAGGCCGAAAGAGTGAGGGTCATGATCAACTCAGTATAGCACTGGAGGTTACATGAGTAAACAGCAAACTGTTCTCATGACAGCTGGTTGTTAGCAAACTGACAGACTGCGTCTGCCGCCCAGAAGGAATCCTGAGGGCAGTCACGACCCAGGCACAAGCATTTCTTGTGATTAGGCACATCTGAAGCCTGTTAGCCATCATATGAACCTGCGATCAATCAAGCAGCTGACCAATCGTTAGCTCCTCCTGCCTGCTCTTTCTACCCAATAAATACGAAGAGCTGTGGAAGCTCAGGGTGGCGGCTGCCTTTGCTCACTAGAAGCAGTGAGCTCTCTTTTTCCCCTGGCCCTTTCCTTTAAAATAGTTTCTTTTGTCTTTAAGTTTTCATTACTACGGTCCGTGCGGCCCTTCCTTCAGTCTTGTAATGACGGTCTCAAGTAGTAACTGTGGCAGTCTGCCACAGGAAACACTTTCTGAATCTAAAGTTCTACCCAGTGATCTTTATTAGGCTTGATTTT
Organism: Macaca mulatta; assembly: GCF_049350105.2. Taxonomy (NCBI): domain Eukaryota; kingdom Metazoa; phylum Chordata; class Mammalia; order Primates; family Cercopithecidae; genus Macaca; species Macaca mulatta. Next base: position 90,819,841 of record NC_133409.1, on the reverse strand, counting down.
AGGAACTTTTATCATTACTCTAGAGTAGACTATAAGAAATCGTTCTTACTCCTAATGCATAGTCTTTTTATTGCCTTAGCTGAATACCTGGGGTATCAACTCTCCTCTCTTGCTGGGCCAGAATTCCAGTATCTTTCAGCGTTGCTCAAACCCTAGTGTTTCCCTTCTGTTCTCAACTCTGTAATAATTGAGTCCCTACCAGAATATGTGCAGCTCAGCATTCAGTTAAGGCCTCAAAAACAAATTCTTCATAATTCAACTCTTCTTGACTCCATTTGGTGACTTGAGTATCTTATATATCTTATATTCTGGTTGCTTCAGAAGCCACAAGCTCTATTCTCTGTTTTCTCAGCTCAGAGGGATCATGGTGCTTTTCTTGTGTTCAAGCTCTCTGGAACAAATTGGAACATAGTCCAAAGGTGCAGAAGTGTGGCGGCTGGATAGCCCATCTTGAGAGGGGATTGCAGGTTCCCTTTTTCCAGGGATTCAATCTCAAGTTGCCTATGATGCTATGCCTGAAAATAGTTGTCTTACATATTTTGTTCAGATTTTATTTTATTTTATTTGGTGAAAGCAGTAGTCCCATATCAGTGATCCTACAATCTCTGACAGATGAAATTTCATTAAACATTTTAATTTCTCAAGAAAATAATTTTTCATTGTATACTACTAAATATGAATGGAATGGACTACTATGTAATACCTGATTTATGTATGTATTTATAAAATAAGCATAACATTTTAATAGTTGATTAAACATCCACTTTTAAAAATAAAATAATTTATTTCAGTTTAAATTAAAATATTTTATAAGGTAGTTAAGTTACTTGTACTAATGTCATTTAGATAAAATATTATAGTTATTACTCAGAATTATTATTGAAATTATAGCAGTAATAATCAAATAATATCTTCTGTAAATACTGACATAATTAAAAATTGTTTTGTTGTATATGGTTTATAGAGACACATACATATACTAATTCTCAGCTATATGTGTAATTTCCAGTATTATACTCAAAACACTAGACTTTAAAAACATTTTTAGCTTGCTCATTATCTACTATAGTAAAATGTTAATTTTTTGTTATTTTTTTCCAAAGGGAACAATTTAACTTAAGTATGTGACATAATAACATGCATGAGATACCAAAAATCCATCATAAAATCAGTTTACAATAAGTGTTACATTATTTTAATATCATATTCTTCTAAAATTTGACAGTTAATTCTTAAAATAACCACTAAAGTATTTTCTTAATTATATAAAAAGTTGAACAGTTGGTATTACCCTTATTTGTCAAATTAAAAATACAGTAACTAAGTAGAATAAAGCATTTAGAAAGTTCTGTCACATAATTTATAGACATGTTCTCAATTTAATATTAATTTTTCTAATAAATATTTAGTAAGCACTCCCTGTACATTTAGACATGAGTAACTTGGGATAAAGTAGTCAGCAATATGGGCATTATCTCCTTCATGAGAACTGATGGCTTAGTAAGATAATCACTTCGATTGAATTATTAAAATGAGTCAGACAGGCATTGTCTGAATATATACACACATGTGCACACATAACTACATACATACATATGCATGTATATTTTCATCTAATTCTCATGCTAACTCCATAAAGTCCTTGTTATCACCATTTTATTGATCATGTTATAGAGGTATATTTTACCAGTGTGTCATATTACAACACTGTTTATTCTTGTTATTGGTGGTGGTGGTGGTGGTGGTGGTGCTTGTTTTTGGTCACAAATTCTTGGCTTTCATAAAACACTGTAGAACACTCCTTACTATGAAATTCTTTGGCATGAAAGGCATGCACTGTCAAGATGGTATAAGAGAAACTACAGAGAACAAGGAAATTGCATTGGATTTAATCAACCTGACCCTATAATACTGCCTGTCTTTGTAACATAGCTCATCTTTCCATTTTTAATAGACAGTTACTTTTTTTGATAGTTACTACATTTTCTCTGCATTTAATATTAAGCTATCAGTGAAAACTTTAGCTAAAAGTGAACCTGTATCATTTTCTTTTTCTTCACTCTATATCTACATTAAGCAAAGAATGAACTCAGGTAAAGGTAGGTATAGTCATGTTCTCAGTCCTCTGGCTTCTCCCCTCCCCCATCCGCAGTCTCAGGCATCTTCTTTCTATAACTGTCATCCACGCTGCGCCCAGCCACCTGGCATCTGATGTGATCTGTGTTTGTATAGATCTTAGACTGATAGTATAATTCAGTCTAAGGTCTTTCAGACAACCGCTCTCAACTAGCTCAATCTCTTTGACCTGTGTTCTAGCAGAATAAAGGCCATGTCCCCTTGAAGCTTCCACTGAGAAACAGTCATCTATTAATTGGTGAATCACTTTCAACCACCTTACTTCCATCTGTGGAAAGCCTATGGTTTTCAGTTGTTTATTTGTTAACTTGATGTTTGACAGACAAGCAAAATAAAATGACAGGAATAACAGCCATTTTCCTGCTTATGCGCATATCACTCTCTCACACACACAGACGTAAGCCTGGGTGCGTGTATATCTACTCCCCAGTGCCTGTAGTGAATCCACGTTTGTTGAAGCCAACAATTATCCATGCAGCTCTCCTACCATGTGCTCCCAGTCACCAGCTGTCTCGCTTTCCAGCATGCTGAGGCTTTTGCTCTTCCCCGAAGCAGTTCACATGGGCACTATGATCCTCTCAGCTTAGTCTCTGATTCTAATCCCTATCCTAGGGTCTTGGAGCTTTTTGCTTCTTTTAGCTATTTCCAGTTTGAAATTCATATTTATTACTGGCTCCTCCTTCCAGAAGTGTTGGCTGTAAGGAAAAAGATTAAAATGAATCACAAACTATTTTCATTTATTCTACTAAAGCTTTTCCTAATAGCCAAGGCACACTGATATTATACAAGCTCAGTGATACCCACAAGTGGAGGTCTTTTGAATTTTTGTGTTAATTGACACTATATGAATGAGATTAACTTGTTCATACCTAAGCTTAGGTACAGCATATTACCTGTGGGAGCAAGATTCAGGATTCATTCTGATTGGGATCAAGTAATTTTCATTTATTCCATAGGTAGTATCACTCCTAGCCTCTTCACTCTAAGATAAGATACTTCTTTCTCATAATGTCTCTATTCACTGACTCAGTAATAATTCTTTTGGTAATATGCTCCTTTTTTAAAATAACATCTGGGTTTGGCTGCCTCACGTTACAAGAATGGCTTGTCATCCAACATACTTTTTTTAATATTCTTAGTACACATAATAACAACAAGACACCTAAAAATAATTAAGAGAAGCTGGCACTTAAATTTTGATTACATTTTATTTCAAAGGCCATCCTACATTCTATTTAAGACAGAAAGAAAAGCATATATATTTAGCACCTTAAACTTAGAGTTTATAAAGTAGCACTAAAAATACAAAAAAACAAAAACAAAAACAAAAAAACACAAATTTCCCATTTGGTGAAGAAACCAGTCAAAATGCTGTGTGTAATCCCCTGATGGTGATCTTGCCTTCATCTCAGTGGGTAACTAAATAATGCTTTAATAACAGTTAACTGACAAAGTGGTTGCAGTGGATATTCTTGGAGGACTCCTTTTACTTCTTACCGCTCTCTATTGACCTAATAATTAGTCTTCAATAAGAAAAGGTCAGCTTCTCATTCCATTTCGGTCTAAGGTTCTACTCATTGATTCACAATTTTCCTTTTCTTTTAACCTTATATATATTTCTTGCCAACATCACCCCCAGTGAAAAGAGTCCAAACCAATGATGTCTACTTGCAGGTTCATTTGGGTTAAAAGAGAGTCTGGGTAAGAACAGGCACAGTTCAATCTATTTATCATAAAAGCTAGAAGATTCAAATGGCATGTCTTGCTGAGGGCAGGTCAGTCATAGCTGTAAAGTAAAAGTGATAGCATACTTAAACTTGTAAATAAAGATTATCATATGGATTTCTAGATGTCTTGATTCACTTGTTTTAACTTTAAAATATATTTTTTCTTTTCACAGTATCTTTAGTTCTAGATTTTTATTGCAGCAGTTTTCTTATAAATCCATCCCACAAACAACAATAACAACAACAAATCTCTCAAGTTTCAGCCAAGTTTCTTCAGGGCTCTGCAATTTGGAACATAATTCTCTTGAAGTGTAATCACTGCATCCTATCCTAATGTCCACAGGAACAAGACCTTACTCTCAGAGAAATGGTAAATATAGTCCCTTGTTCATAATACCCACTTCAAACCAGGAACCAGAAGGTCAACCCATTACAGTAAGTTTGTTTTAATGTGTTCAGTCCTAGTAACTGAGCCACTTTTCCTCCCAAGTCCACAGTCCAGAGTTTCAGAGAACAAGGGGAAAACTGAAAAGCTCCTGTCACTTTTGCAATGAATATCTTTCCCTAGTTCAATAATAAACCTATTGTAGAATGAGAAGTGAGAAAATGAGAACCTGAAGAAGAAAATAGATCCAGTTATTCAAGTCATTTGGAAGGTAATATTATGTTGATCATATGTCCGTAATGAAGATGAAGACAGGAAATTGCAACTGGTTCCTTCAAAAAAAAGGGGGGGAGGATATTTTAATGAGAAACAAAACTCTCTACTCAGAGAGTGGCTTATGGGTGCATGTAGTAGCCTCCCTTTACTGCCATTTAGTCAGAAGAAACAAAGAAGTAGCTGCCTACATCTGACCCTACATCACATGTGGAAATCCAGACTTCCAAATAAAGTGACAGACAAAAATACAATGATAATAATGCTATAAGATATCATGGAAATTAACTAATAAAGAGGAACATGTAAAGAAGTAGGGGGTAAGATTCAATAACAAAAAAAAATATGAAGCAAAATAACAATAAGAAAAGACTCTAAGAACATGGTAATAATAATATTGGGATACAAAACAGCAGTTTGAAAGGCAGACTGGAGGTACATCATTTAATGGTTCCAGAAGACAGAAACAAATTCTTTTAAGGCTGCCTGAAGGTGAGGAGAGACAAATATAATAAGCCCTTGAAACAAAATTTGCAAATAATATAGATTGCTAGAGTCTTTTTTTTTTTTTTTTTTTTTTTTTTTTGAGACAGAGTCTCGCTCTGTCACCCAGGCTGGAGTGCAGTGGCGCAATCTCAGCTCACTGCAAGCTCCTCCTCCCGGGTTATGCCATTCTCCTGCCTCAGCCTCCCGAGTAGCTGGGACTACAGGCGCCTGCCACCACACCCGGCTAATTTTTTGTATTTTTAGTGGACGGGGCTTCACCGTGTTAGGCAGGATGGTCTCCATCTCCCGACCTCGTGATCTGCCCGCCTCTGCCTCCCAAAATGCTGGGATTACAGGCTTCAGTCACCGCACTCGGCCAGATTACTAGAGTCTTAAAGTGAGCAACGTTAATTTAGACTCTGTGACTTAGGCAAGTTTTTTTTTTAATATATTTGCCTCATTTTCCTTATGTATGAAAGATGATAATAATTACATTGTCCCAGTGTTTTTAAGTGTTAACTGAATTAACCCTTGTAAGTATGTAGAAAATAGTAGCCAGTGTTGACTACTGGAGCTTTATCTACTATTATATATGTCTATGAGTTGCTAAGTTGCAGAAAATTTAATACTAGTTCATAATGTATTGTTGTTAAACTATGCTTTAATAGTATTCTGTATTTTTTTTTGTAACTTAGACTGAATATTAATGCAAATTTCTGAAATTGAGAGGCTAAAATATTGATGGATTTCTGGACATTGATAAAACTATGAACTCCATTATATTAGACAGACTTTTTTTCAGGAATTTATAATAATCCACTTTAATAAAATAACACTTTTATGGAATGGAATACTAGAATGGTCTACTCGAACTGATAGTGAGTTTTCTCTCTGATCGGGTGTCCATAAGAAGCCAAATTTTAACCAGAAGTGCAGTGACCGTAGAACTGGAACAAGGTGGGCAATTGTCTGATTCTAATGTATGAAGGTAGGTTGGAATTCTGTTAATGTTCTCCTTAGGCTGACTAACCTTTAGATAGGCTTTTTCATGATTATAGGCCTGATGGAGCTCAGAAAATGATACTAAAAAAATATGCTACCTTGGAATACTGAGTATTTTAAGCTACAGGAAATTGGGAAAACCATACAAGCAGGAAGATCACGCTTTGACTTCCTCTGGTCTTTCTCTCCTGAAGCGGGCCGTAAAGTAATTATCTGACCTACCTTCCCTGAAAGTAGGTCATAGGATGCTCACTAGAGTGATCCTTCCCTATACTGGAGGCCTAGAAGAATCTGAACAAACAGGTCTTGCTAAATTCCCCCCAGTTTCTTACTGTTAGATGATGCCCTTTTATTCTCCAAGTATATTTCTGCCCTGAACATCTATGAACAGTTTTCTCTGGGTCTTTAAGTCTTCATTTCTGAAGGCTACTATGTCACATAAAATTTATATTAAATAAATTTAAGTACATTTATTTGTTTTTCTCTTTTTAATCTGTGTTAAATTTTTTTAAAAACACAATATTTTATAATCAGGAAATGAAAAAAAGAGACTTTATTTCATATGAAGTGCCGCAGTCTGTAAGGTGACCATCTCACAGAGAAGCATGCTTCCAGCCAGGACCAGAGACAGGTACTTGGAAGGAGGTTGGGGCGAGAGTTTTATTCTGAACACATATTCAGTAGATTACAGGAGGAGCTATGAATATTAATGAAAATGGTCCTGACACATGGGTATTGAACAAACATGCATGTAACATATGACCTATGTTTATTCTGGGATGGAGACAACTTTTAAGTGTATTACAATTTTTGCTGTTTATATAACAATTGGTATTTTCAGGACACAAATTCACACAAGTGCACTATCTCTGTAAACCAGTCAGAATCAATCCATAGTCTCCAGTCTTCTTACCAAAAGAAAGCTATTGAAATCTATCTCTTGACAGTAGTTACATGCAGTTGTGGAACAGGAGCTGGGGGGTCAGTTAGTAACTGGTGGAGCTACATATTGTTTTAATATTGCTTATATTGAGGCCAATGCTTGCTTAGCTTCTAGAGAAAAAGAAAAATCTCGTGGCTGTTAGAGAATCATTTATCTTTAAGTGTAGGGGTGCATGACTTAGCCCTGGCCAGGCATCACCTTAGGTCCTATTTGTAATTTGGTATCTTATTGCCACAAAGAGTCTTTTCTGTCAGTCTTAGGATCTCTATTTTAACATTAACACTGGTCAGTTGTGTTGTGTGTAAACCACAAAATGTATCTGACCTCCCATCTCATCATGACCAGGAACTCAGCTTTAAGGTTTTTCTGGGGTCCCCTGGCCCACAAGGGGATCCATTCAGTTGGTGAGGGTGGTAGAAGTTTATTTTTAGTTTACACCTGTCTTTTATTTTAGAGTTTGAATTTATTCCTTTGAGATTCAGACCTTCTATCACTCATAAATGTCTCTCTCAGGGACCTCAGAGTCATCGCTTTGAAATATAACCATCAGAAAGATAAAGTCCCAGTCTCAGTCATCCATTCTCTGTGGAAGAGAAGGAGCTTAACTTTTATAAGGGCTAATTAGCAAACACAGGTAGTCTAACACATCGACCAATCTCCCCACTAATGTCTTCAAGGAATTTTCTGCTAGTTCACTGCAGCATTTAAAAACTCTCCCACCTTTTGTTTCAGTAGACCTGAGATCAATTTTTCTTTACTGTTACACTAGTCTTGGTCCCTGTTGCAATAGTCTTCAATAAAGTCTTGAGTTTTTTTTCTGTTTAACCTATGCAGTGCAATTTTTATTTTATGGGGCTGAAAGCGTGATCTCTGCAACTTCATGTGCTGAGGCCCCCGATTTTCTTCGTTATTTTATTCAATACTGCCAACCTCTGATTCTTTTTATTTTTTATATTTTCTCCTCTACCTCAGTGTTTCTCAATTGTGGTTTGAAGCGTCTGAGGGGGTTTAAGATACCATAGTCTGATTTAATTCATCTGAAGTAGGATGGGGAATTGGTATTGTTTTAAATTGTCCGAGATTGCAGTAATTGACAATATTGAGAAGTACTTTTCCAGAGGATAAAACTTTTCCTTTCATGTAATGCTTCTACACACATGTAAAGTAAAATTGATCAGATACTCATCTATCAAATTAAAATTGCCTGCCATTCCTGACATTCCTGGCCTTTATCTGCATTGTCGATTCAGGGTTTACAAAACTCTTCAATCACATATTTATTGACATCCTCTACTTGTTTCTATTATAGAAAACAGAGACCATACTTTATAGCCATATATTACTAGTTTAGCTCACAAAGACAACATTAAATTCTGAAGTGGGGAAAGTAGAAGACCCAATTTATCTCCCTTTTTCATTTGGCTAATTTCACTGAGTTTATCCAATCTCATCTTCAGAACTACTTCCTTTTCCCTCACACTATTCAAGTGTATTGCATAGATGGCCGCACTGGCATCACGTGAGAGCTTGATAGACGTGCAGAAGACACACCCACCATGTACTAAATCAGAATGAGCCTTTCACAAAATACCCAGGTCATTTCTATGCATATCAACCTTTGGGGTATATGGCTTAACTATTAATATAGTAATAGTTTTTTGACCACTCATATGCATGTCCACAGCAAGCTGGATTTCCTGCATTAATTTTTGTATTACTCGTGTCTAGTACAACCCTGGTATTTAGTAGGCATCTAATATATACATTGAAGACATTACTGTTTATTTATTCATAGTCTTATTTATTATTATTCTTAAATTCTCTTTCTTTTTTTTTTTTGACAGATTCTCACTATGTTGGAGGCTGGAGTGCAGTGGCACTGTGTCGGCTCACCGCAACCTCCGTCTCCTGGGTTCAAGCAATTCTCCTGCCTCAGCCTCCCAAGTGTCTGGGATTACAGGCACCCACCACCACGCCTAGCTAGTTTTTATATTTTTAGCAGAGATGGGGTTTCTCCATGTTGGCCAGGCTGGCCTCGAACTCCTGACCTCAGGTGATCCACCCACCTCAGCCTCCCAAAGTGCTAGGATTACAGGCGTGAGCCACCATGGCCAGCAAATTCTTTCTTTTTCATTTTAGAATCATTTAAATAATATTCTATGTTATTATATTAGTTGATGTTAATGACAATGTTTATAAAATAGAGAAATAAAAAATAAAGGTTTACCGTCATCCTGAAACAACTTTGCATTTCTAAAACCACTACTCCATTTATTTTATATGTTTGTGTATAGTTGGGATCATGATGCAGATATAATTTTGAATACTAGTTTTTCATTCCATATTATACAATCAACTTTTCCTTGCCACTACTTACTTTTCAAAGCCATTTTTTAATGTCTACTTAATAATTTTAAGGGGCATTTTACGTCATTTACATTATGGCCTCAGCCCACCTTTCTAGCTTTAGCTCCAGACATGGGTCAAATATATATTCACCACCTGCTCTAATCAAACTAGATTTATTGTTGTCTTTACTTTTCTTACAGTTTCATCTTTTTCTGAAGAGATTTCTTTCTCCTCCTACATAACTCAGCAGATTAAAAATCTACCATTGTATATGATTTTTGAAATGCAAACTTCACTGTATAACTTGTTCATGTACACTTCAAAAGATGTCTCTCCATTCTCCGAACTCCTATCACTTGCTGTTTTTATTTTCTATTACTCTTATGGCATTTACCACATGTACCATAATATTGTGTTCTAGTTATATCTACCAGTTTATCCACACAGAAATTCAAGAGCCATGCCCTAATATTTAACTATATTATAATTGTATTATATATACTATTATTGTAGTATGATGCAATGATATTATAAATATTATTGTATTTATATGTGTGATATTTATAGGACTTGCTCATAGAAGATAGTAAGAACAATTGTTGAATTATCTTCAGTACAGAATCTTTTATTACTTTCCAAGACCTCTTGCCATATCTTCCATGCAGTTACTTACCTCAATAACCTTGATTTCCTCATTGATTCATCTCTTACCTTCATGCACAAGATCCTGACCATCAGCAAGCAGTGTCTTCAAGCATTTTCACTACCTCCGTTCTGACACTCTCTAGTCCAAGGCAACTTTGGATTTACTCACTGACTCCCACTTTCCACTCTTTCCCTGATAATAATATTTCCTCATAGTAATGAGTCACCTTTTAAAAGACTAATCAGTGCTGTCACTCTCCTGCTTAGAACTCACCAAAGGCCTCTTATTACACTTAAAATAACAGTCGATTTTCTAAACGTAACTTACTGAGCCCTGTCAGATTTGGCCACAGTGTGTACTTTCCAAAACATTCCTAAACTTATTCTACAATAGCCATACTCAAACAGAAGCTCCACTCTCATTTTTAGTCTTTGAATTTGCTTTCTTTTGTGTGGAATACTCTTCTTTTAGATATTTACATGATTCCCGCTATCATATCTTCTGGATGCCTGATCAACTGGTGCTTTTGATACTTCTTATCCTCACCATTTCCTCTAACATTTCTCCTCTCTCATTATCCTTTTTAAGTGCTTTGATAACACTTATCATAATTTGAAATTGCATGACCTATATTTGTTTATTGTCTGTCTTCTTCACTAGAATGTAAGCACCTTGAGGGTAGGGGCCTGTTGTCTCTTATTCACTACCCGGAACAGTTTTCGGCACATAGTCTATCAATAAATAATCGTGGAATAAATGAAAGAGTAATATGACAATTGTTACCTGCTTTTATCCTATGTTAATCTATTTTTTCTGATACTCAGAACTGTAATTGGAAGTAGTGAGGACAAGCAAGTGTAAACCCTCTATATCTAAGGTTTCTGCATCTTCAGATTCAAACAAATGTGGATTTTTAAAAATCTAAAAATAAAATAAAAGTAACATACAAATTACATTGTATTGCATACTGTAATCTAGAGATAATTTAGAATATATGGGAGGATGTGCATACCTTATATGCAAATACTTCACTGTTTTCTATAAGAAACTTGAATATCCTTGGATGTTGGTATTGGCAAGAAAAGTCTTGGAACCAATTGACTCTGGATACCAAGGGACAATTACGTATAAAAAATTGTGGTAAATTCTTATTCTCCATTTAGTTTGACTGTATAAGCACAAAGCCACAATGACAATGAGAACCAAGGAGTAACCAAGGATTAAATTTGCGTATAACATCCAATAACCCTAAGGACTAGGAAAACAATTTCTCTTTTTCCTTCCCTCCCCACTTTCCCCCAACAGTTTCCATTATCTCTTGACTAGGAACACGAGCTTTTTCTTAGGACAAATTATAAGATAGAGGTACTATTACAGAGACTCATCATAGCAAGTCCAAGCTTTTGTGCTTTAAGGGAAGAACATCTGAGGACAGAGCACCTTGGGGTAAAGATAAATGTTGAAGATTTGCAGGCCTGGCAGAATCCTCTACATAGATTTCTATGACTCATTATTTTCATAAAATATTTTATTTTATCATGTTCAGAATACAAAAACTTTAGTGTTCAAAAACTTCCAAAACTGCTGCTTATGAAGAAACCATATTTCCCCATCAAATGATTTTTGAAGTTTAAAAAGATAAGGTTAAAATGCTGTCTGTGAGTTCTAATGGCATGCCAGAGCATCAGTTATTTATCTTTAACTATATGCCTGGAAGGACTAAAATGGCTAATACCACTTTGTATCAGAAATTCTAAATAAGAAAAAATATAGAATAGTGAGATGTGTACAATAGTAAAACACATTGAAGTGAATCACTGCACCTACATATATGCATAATATAAACTTACTATGGTCTAGTACACTTATTTTTAGCATTACTAAATCACAGATCAAAAATAATAAATAAATAAATAGATCTTTAATTACAAGAATATGTGCATGATGTCTAATTCCACTTCATGTAAGAACCATTAGAATATTAAAAGGTCATCCTTGAATGCATTTTCATCATACTAATCATAGAAACTGTAACAGCATCATATTGTAGGTAACAGATGAGTTCAGCCCTAAGGCTAAATTCTGGTGAGCTGTGACTTTTGACTGAAATATAAAGGTCATGTCTATGAGCTGAAAATCCAGTCATCCACAGTTTAGTGTCATATTAAGATTGAATAGTACAGGAGTAACAGAATGCTAACTTACATGCTGAATCACTGATTGCACAGGTAATGATAGCCCACCACATGTACGTAGTGAATTAAAGAATCTTTTGCCCTAAATTATGAACAATTTAAAAATATACTGGAATTAATAGTGTCCTTGCTATGTCAATACATACATAATTGGAACTAGCTATGGTTTGAATTATCCCCCAGGAGTTCATGTGTTGGCAACTTAATGCCTCTCTATCCTAAAAGAGGGTCTGCTTTCATAAATGAATTAATATTGCTATGACATGAGTGTATTCATTATTGCAGGAGTGACTTTGTTATAAAAGTGAGCTTTCTCTGGATCTCTTGCTCTTATTCCCTTACCTTGTGATGCTCTTCACCATGTTGTGATGCACTGAGAAGGTCCTCTCCAGATGCCACTGTCATGTTTGTGAAATTCCCCACCTCTAGAACCATGAACTAAATAAACTTTTCTTTATAAATTACACAACCTGTGATATTCTGTTAAAGCAACAGAAAATGAACTGACAGTTTCCAGTTTTCTGAATTTTGGGGATTCAGAATTTTCTGAATCTCTTCCTGATCCTGCTATGAGATTCTAAGATTTCAAAACCCGGGTTAAAAAAATGAGAAATATTCTAAGCTTGGGAGGAAATAAATAAAGCATAAGACTAAAATGGGGCTGGGCACAGTGGCTCATGCCTGTAATACCAGCACTTTTGGAGACCAAGGCAGGAGGATTGCTTGAGGTCAGGAGTTTGAGACCAATTTGGTCAACATAGCAAGACCCTATCTCTAGGAGAGAAACTAAAAACAACCAACCAAGTATGGTGGCACATACCTATAGTCCTAGCTACTTGGGAGGCTAAGGCAGGAGGACCACTTGAGCCTAGGAGTTTGATGCTGCAGTGAACAATAATCACACCACTGTGCTCCAGCCTGGGTAACAGAGGGAGCCCCTGTAAAAAAAAAATTAAAAATTAAAAATTAAAAAGGACTAGAAAATCTAATATCCTCATACATTAAAGTATAATAATAAATATTATAATTTCAGGATGTAATTCACATGACCCCATTCTAAAGGTTGTGAGAAATAAATCTTTTGGCACAATATCTATGTTTAGAACTTTATATCTTATGATAAATATGAATATGGAAAAGACAAAGTTACAGAATAAAAATGTTAAATAATTACATTAATAAACAGACACATGATACCTTAAAGTCAGAAGAAAAGAAAATTAAGGAACAGTAGAAAATTAGTAAAATTCATCATTATTTTTGAATTGAAGGATAATTATTCAGTTAGCAATTAGACTTGTTTTATCTGAATAACCCAAAAACAATGGATGGTGAATTTAAAAAATAATACCCTTGAGGAAAGAAAGAGCATACTTTATTTTATGTTAAAACTTGCATAAATGTGTGCAGATTTTTGACAATATAGCTGATCAAGTTGATGCCTTGAGAATCTAACCACTGATAGAAATACAAAAGTTCTTACAAATCATAACTTTAATTCCATAATTATTCTGCATTCATTTCAGGTACTTTAAAATACACCGTTTACAAAAATATTACTTAAAATAATTTGTCATGAAAATGTGTTTCCTGATCTCATCATTGAGGCCTTCAAGAGGTAGACTTTTGAGATATTTGTATCTTACCTGGTTGGGAGACATAGTTTCTTAGATTTAAAAAGAGACACTCAGTATTTTTATATACTTCTGTTAGTTAGCAAATTATATTTTCTCTCACCGATTGGATCGGTATCCATTGTTTATTAGTAATTGTGAGTTCTAGTGCCTTTTCAGGGGAATTATATATGGTTGTTGGACATGGAAAGAAACACAGAATACCATAAATTATTTCTGTTATAGAAGCCTGTTATTCTTTCTGGATGTGAGTGAAATACTCAATACTCAATTTTATTTGGTAAGAATGACTATGTGCATCAAATCTAGGCTTAAATATTCTCGACACTATCAAAAATTTTCAGTGTAAACATTGCATTCAATCTTAGAGGGTATGTCTCCTACAAGGTAAGATTTAGTTGTCTATGTGCATATGTGCTGGGGTTAGGCAGTGGAAGATACAGAAAGCTCTAAGATTAACTTCTTACATTTCCTTTGCTATTTTCAATGCTTTTTCTGAATTTCTACTTATTTGACTTCATTAAAAATGAGTGATACTTCAGGTTATTGACATTTACTGAAATTAACTTTAAAATCTGTTTTATATCTTATATCTTTGTTGCTACTGAAAACTTATTCAAATTATTCAATGACCTTTACTGAAAAGGAATATATTTTTGTACATGGTCATTTACTAAAGAGTTTTCCTTAGGTTTTATCAACCAACAATGCTAGCCCTTTGAATCGTGGAGGTCTTCTTTTTCTTTTCACCCATAACACACTGGCAATGTCTATCACCTCTGGCAGACAGCTAACAAAGTCAGAAGGATTTTCAGTCTACTCCTGGCCTCCAACTGCTATTTCTATTCTGTTTCCATGGCAATGGAAATCAGATATATAAAATAATAATAAAAAAGAAATGCTTTTACTTGAGAATTTTCCAAGCTTTTGTCAAGCTTTTGATTTTCTTTATTAAAATACAATGTTTATTTTCAAGTTAAGTAATCAAATACTTAGTAGTTGTTTCTTGAAACTTTATTTTTATTCCAGAATCCAAGTATTTAGGAGAGAATATATTTCCTTTGAAAGGAAAAACAAAGTGACTTTGACATGACTCAGCCTATAATCTGTTTGTCTATGATATCCAAGACAGCCAAATAGTGTCCTACTGGTTCTCAGTGAGGCTGTAACCCCAGAAAGAAGACATCATTTGCCTTGTTTGGGGTTGGTTTGGGGTTGGTAGGGGATGGAGCATTGCTTCTGAAACTGGTGGAACTGCTGCATAAAATGAAAGAAAGAATCCAATTTCAATTCAAAATGTGTCCAGAGTACAAAGTGATGCTTAAAACATCACAGTGACAATTTTGGAAGCAGATGGATGATGCCAGCTTGGTTCTGTAGAGCTGCTCATGTTATCCCTTCTCAATAGTAGAGCCTGTTGTCATAGGCTGCTACACTTTTATCACACCTAAGCTCCCAAAGGTAGATATCGGCTTTAATGTATGCTATCTCTTTTTTTTAAGTATCACTTCTGAGAATTAATTACCTCATTTTGTTTCCTTCATGCTATGTTATATCAAACATCTTCCGTTCTTCTAGAATAATTCATGACTTTGCTACTTTGGGCAAGTAGACAGAGGTGTTTTAAGACCAATTCTGTATTCTTGTGAATAGTATCGTTGCCTCACTAAAATCCATGATTATGGTCACAATCTGATATGGAGCCACAGTTCAAAAATAAGATGCTGGTTGCAGTTATCTTGTTGGTTTTTTCTCTTTCAATTGAAAAAAAAAATCCACTTTTTACATTTTTATAGAATAAACAGCTATAACACGATTTTTTGACCATTTTCATAGTTTATTTCAAATGCTACATACCAGATATATGTTCTAGTAACTTTGTATTTGTTACAACCTTCCAAACCTCACACATAACACATCCCACATAGACATGTCTTTGAAACAGGAATACATTATGTCACAGGTCTACACTCCTCTCTGGCTCCCATGATCAGAGTGACATTAAAGTAACTTAGGCATTTTGCATTATATTTTATTTAAGTTCAATTCATGTCTGTTGAGGTATTTTTCCCGTTTTCTGATATTTCCTGGCACTTAGAGATCTCATGACTGCAGAAGAGAATACACAAGTGAAAGCAGAATGATGAAGAGCATAAGATGTGAACTTCCTGAACTCAAATCTAACACCCTCACTTCTTTACTGTGAAAACTGGTGAGGTTGTTAATAAATATCACCACCCCTTATTTTTTCAATCTATCAAATGGGAACAATAGTTATAAATAGTTAAATAATGTGATTGATGCGAAGATTAAATATATCTGGTACACAATAAACATGGAAACATATTTTACAACTATATAAATTAAACAAAAGGTAACAAAAGTGAAAGTAAGTAGAATAACCATTTAAATATTGCCCAATTGCAATCATTTTTTACAGTAAAAAAGGGTGCTGAAATAATAAAAATATATAATGTTTGAAATATTTATGTACTTGATAAATCGTTATACTGTTTTGATTGATAAATGTTCTATTGTTTTGATGGGTGTATAAAATAGTTCAACTCAAAAATTACTTTGAAAATTAATCATAAATAATTAAAAGTATAATTATATGTAGCAAAATTAATTTTGAAATTTGCATTGATTTTAAAATAACATAAATACAATAATGATGTTTGGCACATAATCATATATTTAATCAATTCAGTGTCATTGTTTCTGTCCATAGCAAGGTATCTTGCAGTCCACAGCTCAGGCTTGAGCACCAACTAATACAATGAGTAGAACCTGGGACAGCAACACAACCCCAAACCACAAGGAATTAGCTGTCTCTGATAGCTTGGTCCTAGTGTGCTTGATCATGTCCCCATATTCCCTGCATGATATTCTTAAAATTTCTTGAAGGGAAAATGTTAGTTATACTATTAGAAAGGGTTGAGAGAGAGATTATATTTCTAGTTATCTTTCAAATTTAACCACATGTGTCTCTTTTTGTTAGCTGAGTTTATGTGGAACTTCAATGTACAATCGACCCTTGAACAATGTGGGGATTAGGGGTTCTGACACACTGCTCAGTCAAAAATTTGTATACAACTTTTGAGTACACAAAAGCTTAAGCTGATTGAGTACCCAATAGCTTCCTGCAGACCAGAAACCTTACCAATGACATAACCAGTCAATTAACATATATTTTTAAGTTATATGTGTTATATGTTGTATTCTTAAAGTTGTGTTATATGTTGTATTCTTAAAGTTAGCTAGATAAAAGAAGATGTTACTAGGAAAATCATAGGGAAGAAAAATGTATTTACTATGTATTAAGTGGAAGTGGATCATCATAGAGGTCTTTGTCTTCACATCGAATAGCCTGAGAAAGAAAGATGAAGAGGGATTGTTCTTGCTGTCTCAAGGATAGCAGAGGGGGAAGAGGTAGAGGAGCTGGAAGGGTAGGCTGGAGAGGCAGGCACATTTGCTGTAACTTTACAGAAATACATTGTTATTTCTGCCTTTTTGCTTTTTTGTTGCTCTAAAAATGTTTCTAAATAGTACCAATCCTTCTTCCACTATTTGCTTTAGTTTTAGTGCCCATATCCCAGAAGGAGTCATTTTCTAAAAGTTAAAAAAAAAAAAAAAAAAAGCAATCTTGAGTAATCCGAATCTTTCTGCCAGATTGTCTAATGTCATTTCTTTTCTGGCACTGCTGCTTCTATATTTCTGCCTCATCATCTGGCACTGGTTTGGAAGCACTCATCTCTACCATGTTGTGGTCTGTTAATTCCTCTGGTGTGCTGTCTATTTGCTCTTGAATTTCTCCAAGATCTGTATCTTGACACTTCATCTCTCGTTTATTTTTTTTTTTTGCCATATCCACAATATCTTTCATGATTTCCTTGATTGACTCTGTCATAAATCCTTTGAAATTATGTGTAACATCTGCACAGAATTTTCTCCAACAGAAATTTTTGTTTGTAACTTGATGACTTTAATGGCTTTTTCTATAAAAATGATGGGATCTTCAATAATTTAATCTTTCCAGACTTTCATGATGTTCTATGAGGGTGCGCTTCCATAGCATTTGCAATCCTTTTCATAGAGTACCTTTTAATGAAACTTAAAGATGCTTATGACTCCTGATCTAGGGGTTGAGTTAGAGATGTTGCATTTGGGGACAAGACAACTACCCTTTCACGCTGAATTCACTGAGCTCTGGGTGACCAAGGACATTATCCAATATCAAAAGAACTTTAAAAGGCAATCCTTTCGCAATGTGGTTCTTCCTGACTTCAGGGACAAAGCATCAATGGAACCATTATGTAGGCCTTCTTGTTGTATAACCTGTTGTACAGGCCTTCCTGTTGTATAACTAAAAGACTGGCAGCTGGTGTTTATTCTTTCCCTTCAAGGTTCAGAGTTTAGCAGATTTGTAGATAAGGGCAGTCCTAATAATAAACCCAATTGCATCTGTGTGGAACAGAAGAGTTAGCCTCTCCCTTAATTTCTAGTGTTTGCTTATCTGTCTTACTCATAAGTGTCCTTTGTGACATTGTTTTCCAGAATCAGGCACTTTCGTCTGCATTAAAAACCTATTCAGGCAGATATTCTTTTACCTTAATGACTTTTTTAGTGGCATCTGGGGACTCAGATCCTTCCCCTTTGTATACAAAAACTGTTATCTTGCCATTTTTAAAGCCATACTTACTTTCTAAAGTTATCAAACTATCCTTTGCTGGAATTAATGTCTTCAGCTTTAGATCTTTCACCTTCCTTTGGTTTTAAGTTCTCAAATAATGAATTTGTTTTTGCCCAAATCATATTAGTGTTTATAGCTATGTTTTTCTTATAGCAATCTACACCCACATAAGCTGCATTTTAATGTGAGATTAAAAGGTATTCTAAAAACAGTGCAATGTCATGCCTGCTGGTATAGCTGCAGTGACAGCTTGATGAGTTTCCCTTTTTTTGTTGTTTTTTGTTTTTAACAATGGTTCTTATGTTGGATTCATTTATCTTGAAATGGTGGGCAACCACAGCTGGAGACCTCAATCTAAGGTGCATGTCAGGCAATTCAACTTTTTCTTGTAATGTGATGACTTTTATCAGTTTGGGAGCACTCCCAGCGTCACGAGTGCCATTTTGTTTGGGTTGCATGGTATTATTCAAGGCTTAAGATGTTATACTAAATATCATAAAAAATAAGCAAGAGCACAAGATACTTTATACTGTGATACACAATTTACTACAGAGATGAACAGCTCATAAAGAAATGATTACCATCACACTTGCAATATTTGCACTCACCGCAATAGTAACAGGAGGTGACTACAAAATTATTACATTAGTATAGGGTGTATTACTTAATTTTATGCAGTTTTGTTTTATTATTACATATTTAGGTTTATTTACTTTTCTCTTGACTGTGAATAATATCGGATATTATCTGTAACTGTGCACATAAGTTTTAATAAATTTTAACTTTATAAAATATTTGTGTATATTTTATGTAGTACGTGACAAAAAATGGACTAGTATTCACATATATTTTATGCATTCATAGAATCTTAACTTTTTCTTTTATACAAATATATTTCTAGACTACCTAGTTTGTCTGTAAAGTTTTTTCAAATTGTAACAAACCTTCAAAGAAAGTCCATAAAATTGGACCTGCACAATTCAGGCACATGTTGTTCAAGTGTCAACTGTAAGTGCTTTGTGCAACTTTTAGCTTTTATGCTTTGCTAAGAAATGAACAATTTGGGCAAATCTTAACCAGTCAAGACATTGGGACAACAATTCGGCTAGTTCTGTCCCAGGAAATTCCTGTTGTCACCTAGGAATATGACAATGAAAAACTGTTAGTGTCATTGTTTTGACTTTTTAAATTTAAGTTACTGCAGAATCAACAATGTAATAACATTACCTAGTTTTAAAAGTCCGTGACAATCAACTTGTTTCGGTGTTGGGATGACAATATGCAATCCATTGTATTTTTTTCCTTAACTAATCACATGATTACGTACACTTACTACATGAAAACAAATATAAGAACAAATGTAAAATTAAAATATAACTTTTTTCAACATGAAGTACATTATAATAAACTGGCCTTTATCTAACAGGTGATAATCGGATGTTAAATAGAATAATTAACTTAATCCGGGATGAACCTAGGAGCATTTTGACATTACTTTGCCATCAGGAGTTAGTATCAATGTTTCTGAAGAGAAGTAAATTCTCTCTATTGCTATCACTCTCTTTTTATTTGAATTGCAGTTTTGAGTTAGTTTTTTGAATATTTCCTTTTTCTATTCATTTGCCTTAAAACTATCCATAATTTTTGTATTAATTAGGTAAATAGTACACAAATTAGCCTTTTGAATAATTCATTTATAATATAATACCTGTAGTCTTTATAAGACTATAGGTAGACAACATAAAATAAAATTGATAACATTTACTCTTAAATAATATTAATGATAAAAAATGAAATCTAAATGCCAGGTTTAGTGAAGTAGAATTGGACTTGGAGAAATGGGAGTCTGTAGACAAAAATACAGAAAAGAAACTCATACCCATACTATTAATATTCACCGGGCCAATAATCAGTATAATTTGATGCATTACAAAGGTTGATTAATAATTTAAAGTTCATCTGAAAATAAGTGAAAAAACAATTTACTCTGATTCAAAAAAACTTAGAAAATGAAAAAGGAAATTTTAAAATTCCAAACTTATTTATCTTTACTTTATTAATTCAGTAATTAAATTGGCTTTAGCGTTGTCCAGCCAATTATTTCTGAAAACAAGTACATCAGTATTTGTATAATTCTAATTATTTGCTTGTAATAAAAATTTTTTGATGTCAAAATAGCAGGATAAATGTGGTCAAATTGAAATTGCCTCTATACTTTTAGAAGATCATGTCTTTAGAGAACCATCTAGGAAAGACCCTCTCAAATATACTGCTTTTCCAAGCAAATAAAAACATTTTTACAAATGCTTTGGCTACTAATTTACCAACATTAAACCCCAGCATAGAAGATGCAAGAAAGCAGGACTCCTGAAGCAATGGACCAAGCCCAGGGATATAATTGAATATAGAGATTCCTAGGGACTTGTTTTGAAAAGACGTGAAATACACATAGGAAAGGCACAAAAATAAATGTTCACTCACCTCTGCATAAAAAACCCAAAAAACAAAAACAACAACAACAAAAAATTTTTAAAGCAGATTTTATTTTTATTTGAAAGAGCTCAAGTACAAAACATTATAAATATGTATGTATTTGTGTGTATACATGTGTATACATATATATAATTATATATACATTATGAAGCAGAAAAGTAATATTGCAAACAGTAATGTCTACCCCACAATGTGAGATATTGAGTATGATCTTCAAATCCTGTGCTCTCCTCAATGATTACATGAATCTTTCTCCCAACTCCACCCTCAGTCTTTGGTTAAATGTGTTTCTCATCATCATCTTATCATGTCTGTATGTATTAGTATATAATTTAGGTCTATCTGTTGTTTTAAGGTTGTAAAAGTACAATTATAATTTCTTTATTCTCCTTTCACTTGATTTTTAGTCTAAATGTTGTCTTCTGAGATTTGTTCATGTTTATTGGAGTACTCTATTTTCACTCTTGCATACTTTATTTTTATATAAGAATCTGCCAATTTTTTATACACTCTATTGAGAATGGGTATTTGTGTGGTTTCTATTTTTTTCCCCTATTATAGATAGTACTTCCATGTGCAGTCTTGCATAAATCTCCAGAAGCAAGTATACAAGAGTATCTCTAGGCTATAAACTAAGTAATGGATTATTGAGTTCAGGATATGATCATTTTTCATTCTATTCTATAATGCCAAACCTTTGTCAAAGTAATATTCAACTGTTTGTGAACATTAGACTGCTTCATATCTCACTGATAACTGATATTATCAGACTTCTTTAATCTTGCCAATCTGGGAAGATGAAAAATAAGTAATTGCGGTTTTAATGTGTATTTTCATGATTACGAATGAGTTTGAATACATATTTATACTTATTGGACACTCCTGTTTTCATTCAATTGCTTGTTTTCTTCGTATTACTTTATAGGAGACCTTTATAAATTCTAGATATTAATCCATTGTCAGCAATATTGTAAAGGTGAATATCTTTTGCAACGTGTGTTCCAAGTGAAAATTTTGTTTCTAATACCTGTAAGAATGACTCACGAATAGTAGTTATGTTCTTATCTTCAATGTAATACATATATTCTTATTTTAAAAATATATTTTCTATTTTATATGTCTTACTTAAGTACCTTTTCTACCATGAGGTCATAAAAATTGTTCACAATGTTTTCTTCTAACATTCCATAGGTTTCCTTTTATATTGAATTTTTTATCTTTGTGGAACAGATAGTACCCTATGGTATAGGATAGAAATAGGCAAATATATGATAGATAGATACACACACACACACACACATACTTGTGTATATATATATCTCCTCATGGGAAAAATATTGTTCATTGATTTCTCTTTTATCTAAAATGATGGTCTTGTCATACATCAGGTTACCTATATTTTTACCCGTAAATAATAGAACCTAAATAAAGCACTTGGAAAGGTTATTTTTATTTTTTAATTATATTTTTCAAGGTTCTTTCAAAGAAATACTATTAAAATAAATCTATTATAATATATAGACCCTTTGTGTTTTTCATTTAATGTGTGATCTAAACATTTTCTCACATTTTTACTCAATCTTTTTTTCTTTCTTTTTCTTTTTCTTTTTTTTTTTTTTTTTTTTAACGGAGTCTCACTCTGTCATCCAGGCTGGAGTGCAACAATGAGATCTTGGCTCTCACTGCAACCTCGGCCTCCCAAGTTCAAGAGATTCTCCTGCCCCAGCCTTCTAGGTATCTGGGATTATAGGCACACCCCACCATGCCCAGCTAATTTTTGTATTTTAGTAGAGACAAGGTTTCACCATATTGGCCAGGCTGGTCTCAAACTCCTGACCTCAAGTGATCCACTTGCCTCAGCCTCCCAAAGTGCTGGGATCACAGGCATGAGTCACCATGCCCAGCCCAATCTTTCCAAATATTATTTTCATGAAGCCCAAGAGTCTTACTTTCATATCACTGTGTTATGATCTGAACATGTGTGTCTCCTCCCAATTCGTGTTGAAGCCCTTATCCCCAGTGTGGCAGTATTCAGAAATGAAGCTTCAAAGGACATAATTAAGGTTAAGTGAGGTCATTATGATGATGCTCTGAACAGATAGGATTAGTGTCTTTATAAGAAAAGGAGGAGAGAACTCTCTCTCTCTCAACATCATATGACGACAGAGCAAGAAGGCAGCCATCTGCAAGCCAGGAAGAGAGCCCTCCAAGGAATCAAATTGGCCAGCGCCTTGATCTTGGACTTCACAGATCCTAGAACTATGAGAAATAAATTTCTGGTACTTAAGTCACACAGTAAGTAGTATTTTGTTATGGAAACCCATGCAAATGAATATACAGTTTTAGCATTATTTAAGATGTTTTTAAGCACTTTAATGTAATAGATAATTCTATGTAGACTGCACCAGAGTAGAGATGTAGTTCAGATCTTTGAATTACTTTTTATAATAAATCCCCAGGAAAAAGTTTAGTAAATCAAGGGAATAAGCATCTTTACAGCTTTCAGGAAAAAAATGTTTTGCCATATTGTTTTCTCAAATAATTATATCATTATACATATGTTAACAATACTGGAGCTATCAATTGCACAAATAAAATTCAGAGACTTTGTTATAGCTCTATTTTAATATTAAAATGAAACTGGTATGATGGTACCTCATGAATACTTTGATTTTCAATTTAGTACCATATTCTTTATGTTCAGCTGTTCTTTAATTACACAGACTCTAATTTTGTGAATCTTAGCCAAAGAAAATTATATTTGACTCAAATAATTCTGTGTATGTACATTTGATAAATCATAAGAATATGTTTGCAATTTACTTATCAACAAATTATATACCCTTATATACACAAAAACACATTCAAGGAAATAAGTTTACCCAATAACTATCTAATGGCAGAAAACCATAAGAAGACAAAGGCTATATTTTAAAACACATATGGGGGCGGAGCAAGATGGCCGAATAGGAACAGCTCCAGTCTCCAACTCCCAGCGCGAGCGACACAGAAGACCGGTGATTTCTGCATTTTCAACTGAGGTACTGGGTTCATCTCACTGGGGAGTGCCGGACGATCGGTGCTGGTCAGCTGCTGCAGCCCGACCAGCGAGAGCTGAAGCAGGGCGAGGCATTGCCTCACCTGGGAAGCGCAAGGGGGAAGGGAATCCCTTTTCCTAGCCAGGGGAACTGAGACACACAACACCTGGAAAATCGGGTAACTCCCACCCCAATACTGCGCTTTAAGCAAACAGGCACACCAGGAGATCATATCCCACACTTGGCCGGGAGGGTCCCACACCCACTGAGCATCCCTCATTGCTAGCACAGCAGTCTGTGATCTACCGGCAAGGCAGCAGCGAGGCTGGGGGAGGGGCGCCCGCCATTGCTGAGGTAAACAAAGCTGCTGGGAAGCTCGAAGTGAGTGGAGCTCACAGCAGCTCAAGGAAACCTGGCTGTCTCTGTAGACTCCACCTCTGGGGACAGGGCACAGTAAACAATAACAAACACAGCAGAATCCTCTGCAGATGCAAACGACTCTGTCTGACAGCTTTGAAGAGAGCAGTGGATCTCCCAACACGGAGGTTGAGATCTGAGAAGGGAGAGACTGCCTGCTCAAGTGGGTCCCTGACCCCTGAGTAGCCTAACTGGGAGACATCCCCCACTAGGGGCAGTCTGACACCCCACACCTCACAGGGTGGAGTAAACCCCTGAGAGGAAGCTTCCAAAGCAAGAATCAGACAGGGACACTCGCTGTTCAGCAATATTCTATCTTCTGCAGCCTCTGCTGCTAATACCCAGGCAAACAGGGTCTGGAGTGGACCTCAAGCAATCTCCAACAGACCTACAGCTGAGGGTTCTGACTGTTAGAAGGAAAACTATCAAACAGGAAGGACACCTACACCAAAACCCCATCAGTACATCACCATCATCAAAGACCAGAGGCAGATAAAACCACAAAGATGGGGAAAAAGCAGGGCAGAAAAGCTGGAAATTCAAAAAATAAGAGCGCATCTTCCCCGGCAAAGGAGCGCAGCTCATCACCAGCAACGGATCAAAGCTGGACGGAGAATGACTTTGACGAGATGAGAGAAGAAGGCTTCAGTCCATCAAATTTCTCAGAGCTAAAGGAGGAATTACGTACCCAGCACAAAGAAACTAAAAATCTTGAAGAAAAAGTGGAAGAATTGATGGCTAGAGTAATTAATGCAGAGAAGGTCATAAACGAAATGAAACAGATGAAAACCATGACACGAGAAATACGTGACAAATGCACAAGCTTCAGTAACCGACTCGATCAACTGGAAGAAAGAGTATCTGCAATTGAGGATCAAATGAATGAAATGAAGCGAGAAGAGAAACCAAAAGAACAAAGAAGAAAAAGAAATGAACAAAGCCTGCAAGAAGTATGGGATTATGTAAAAAGACCAAATCTACGTCTGATTGGGGTGCCTGAAAGTGAGGGGGAAAATGGAACCAAGTTGGAAAACACTCTTCAGGATATCATCCAGGAGAACTTCCCCAACCTAGTAGGGCAGGCCAACATTCAAATCCAGGATATACAGAGAACACCACAAAGATACTCCTCGAGAAGAGCAACTCCAAGACACATAATTGCCAGATTCACCGAAGTTGAAATGAAGGAAAAAATCTTAAGGGCAGCCAGAGAGAAAGGTCGGGTTACCCACAAAGGGAAGCCCATCAGACTAACAGCAGATCTCTCGGCAGAAACTCTCCAAGCCAGAAGAGAGTGGGGGCCAATATTCAACATTCTTAAAGAAAAGAATTTTAAACCCAGAATTTCATATCCAGCCAAACTAAGTTTCATAAGTGAAGGAGAAATAAAATCCTTTACAGATAAGCAAATGCTTAGGGATTTTGTCACTACTAGCTCTGCCTTACAAGAGACCCTGAAGGAAGCACTAAACATGGAAAGGAACAACCGGTACCAGCCATTGCAAAAACATGCCAAAATGTAAAGACCATCGAGGCTAGGAAGAAACTGCATCAACTAACGAGCAAAATAACCAGTTAATATCATAATGGCAGGATCAAGTTCACACATAACAATCTTAACCTTAAATGTAAATGGACTAAATGCTCCAATTAAAAGACACAGACTGGCAAACTGGATAAAGAGTCAAGACCCATCAGTCTGCTGTATTCAGGAGACCCATCTCACACGCAGAGACATACATAGGCTCAAAATAAAGGGATGGAGGAAGATTTACCAAGCAAATAGAGAACAAAAAAAAGCAGGGGTTGCAATACTAGTCTCTGATAAAACAGACTTTAAACCATCAAAGATCAGGAGACAAAGAAGGCCATTACATAATGGTAAAGGGATCAATTCAACAGGAAGAGCTAACTATCCTAAATATATATGCACCCAATACAGGAGCACCCAGATTCATCAAGCAAGTCCTTAGAGACTTACAAAGAGACTTAGACTCCCATACAATAATAATGGGAGACTTCAACACTCCACTGTCAACATTAGACAGATCAACGAGACAGAAAGTTAACAAGGATATCCAGGAATTGAACTCATCTCTGCAGCAAGCAGACCTACTAGACATCTATAGAACTCTCCACCCCAAATCAACAGAATATACATTCTTCTCAGCACCACATCGTACTTACTCCAAAATCGACCACGTAATTGGAAGTAAAGCACTCCTCAGCAAATGTACAAGAACAGAAATTATAACAAACTGTCTCTCAGACCACAGTGCAATCAAACTAGAACTCAGGACTAAGAAACTCAATCAAAACCGCTCAACTACATGGAAACTGAACAACCTGCTCCTGAATGACTACTGGGTACATAACGAAATGAAGGCAGAAATAAAGATGTTCTTTGAAACCAATGAGAACAAAGATACAACATACCAGAATCTCTGGGACACATTTAAAGCAGTGTGTAGAGGGAAATTTATAGCACTAAATGCCCACAAGAGAAAGCAGGAAAGATCTAAAATTGACACTCTAACATCACAATTAAAAGAACTAGAGAAGCAAGAGCAAACACATTCGAAAGCTAGCAGAAGGCAAGAAAAAACTAAGATCAGAGCAGAACTGAAGGAGATAGAGACACAAAAAACCCTCCAAAAAATCAATGAATCCAGGAGTTGGTTTTTTGAAAAGATCAACAAAATTGACAGACCACTAGCAAGACTAATAAAGAAGAAAAGAGAGAAGAATCAAATCGACGCAATTAAAAATGATAAAGGGGATATCACCACCGACCCCACAGAAATACAAACTACCATCAGAGAATACTATAAACACCTCTACGCAAATAAACTGGAAAATCTAGAAGAAATGGATAATTTCCTGGACACTTACACTCTTCCAAGACTAAACCAGGAAGAAGTTGAATCCCTGAATAGACCAATAGCAGGCTCTGAAATTGAGGCAATAATTAATAGCCTACCAACCAAAAAAAGTCCAGGACCAGATGGATTCACAGCTGAATTCTACCAGAGGTACAAGGAGGAGTTGGTACCATTCCTTCTGAAACTATTCCAATCAATAGAAAAAGAGGGAATCCTCCCTAACTCATTTTATGAGGCCAACATCATCCTGATACCAAAGCCTGGCAGAGACACAACAAAAAAAGAGAATTTTAGACCTATATCCCTGATGAACATCGATGCAAAAATCCTCAATAAAATACTGGCAAACCGGATTCAGCAACACATCAAAAAGCTTATCCACCATGATCAAGTGGGCTTCATCCCTGGGATGCAAGGCTGGTTCAACATTTGCAAATCAATAAACATAATCCAGCATATAAACAGAACCAAAGACAAGAACCACATGATTATCTCAATAGATGCAGAAAAGGCTTTTGACAAAATTCAACAGCCCTTCATGCTAAAAACGCTCAATAAATTCGGTATTGATGGAACGTACCTCAAAATAATAAGAGCTATTTATGACAAACCCACAGCCAATATCATACTGAATGGGCAAAAACTGGAAAAATTCCCTTTGAAAACTGGCACAAGACAGGGATGCCCTCTCTCACCACTCCTATTCAACATAGTGTTGGAAGTTCTGGCTAGGGCAATTAGGCAAGAGAAAGAAATCAAGGGTATTCAGTTAGGAAAAGAAGAAGTCAAATTGTCCCTGTTTGCAGATGACATGATTGTATATTTAGAAAACCCCATTGTCTCAGCCCCAAATCTCCTTAAGCTGATAAGCAACTTCAGCAAAGTCTCAGGATACAAAATTAATGTGCAAAAATCACAAGCATTCTTATACACCAGTAACAGACAAACACAGAGCCAAATCAGGAATGAACTTCCATTCACAATTGCTTTAAAGACAATAAAATACCTAGGAATCCAACTGACAAGGGATGTAAAGGACCTCTTCAAGGAGAACTACAAACCACTGCTCAGTGAAATAAAAGAGGACACAAACAAATGGAAGAACATACCATGCTCATGGATAGGAAGAATCAATATCGTGAAAATGGCCATACTGCCCAAGGTAATTTATAGATTCAATGCCATCCCCATCAAGCTACCAATGAGTTTCTTCACAGAATTGGAAAGAACTGCTTTAAAGTTCATATGGAACCAAAAAAGAGCCTGCATCTCCAAGACAATCCTAAGTCAAAAGAACAAAGCTGGAGGCATCACGCTACCTGACTTCAAACTCTACTACAAGGCTACAGTAACCAAAACAGCATGGTACTGGTACCAAAACAGAGATATAGACCAATGGAACAGAACAGAGTCCTCAGAAATAATACCACACATTTACAGCCATCTGATCTTTGACAAACCTGAGAGAAACAAGAAATGGGGAAAGGATTCCCTGATTAATCAATGGTGCTGGGAAAATTGGCTAGCCATAAGTAGAAAGCTGAAACTGGATCCTTTCCTTACTCCTTATACGAAAATTAATTCAAGATGGATTAGAGACTTAAATGTTAGACCTGGCCGGGCGCGGTGGCTCAAGCCTGTAATCCCAGCACTTTGGGAGGCCGAGACGGGCGGATCACGAGGTCAGGAGATCGAGACCATCCTGGCTAACACGGTGAAACCCGGTCTCTATTAAGAAATACAAAAAACTAGCCGGGCGAGGTGGCGGGCGCCTGTAGTCCCAGCTACTCGGGAGGCTGAGGCCGGAGAATGGCGTAAAACCCGGGAGGCTGAGCTTGCAGTGAGCTGAGATCCGGCCACTGCACTCCAGCCTGGGTGACAGAGCGAGACTCCGTCTCAAAAAAAAAAAAAAAAAAAAAAATGTTAGACCTAATACCATAAAAATCCTAGAGAAAAACCTAGGTAGTACCATTCAGGTCATAGGCATGGGCAAAGACTTCATGTCTAAAACACCAAAAGCAATGGCAGCAAAAGCCAAAATTGACAAATGGGATCTCATTAAACTAAAGAGCTTCTGCACAGCAAAAGAAACTACCATCAGAGTGAACAGGCAACCTACAGAGTGGGAGAAAATTTTTGCAATCTACTCATCTGACAAAGGGCTAATATCCAGAACCTACAAAGAACTCAAACAAATTTACAAGAAAAAAACAAACAACCCCATCAAAAAGTGGGCAAAGGATATGAACAGACATTTCTCAAAAGAAGACATTCATACAGCCAACAGACACATGAAAAAATGCTCATCATCACTGGCCATCAGAGAAATGCAAATCAAAACCACAATGAGATACCATCTCACACCAGTTAGAATGGCGATCATTCAAAAGTCAGGAAACAACAGGTGCTGGAGAGGATGTGGAGAAATAGGAACACTTTTACACTGTTGGTGGGATTGTAAACTAGTTCAACCATTATGGAAAACAGTATGGCGATTTCTCAAGGATCTAGAACTAGATGTACCATATGACCCAGCCATCCCATTACTGGGTATATACCCAAAGGATTATAAATTATGCTGCTATAAAGACACATGCACACGTATGTTTATTGCAGTACTATTCACAATAGCAAAGACTTGGAATCAACCCAAATGTCCATCAGTGACAGATTGGATTAAGAAAATGTGGCACATATACACCATGGAATACTATGCAGCCATAAAAAAGGATGAGTTTGTGTCTTTTGTAGGGACATGGATGCAGCTGGAAACCATCATTCTTAGCAAACTATCACAAGAACAGAAAACCAAACACCGCATGTTCTCACTTATAGGTGGGAACTGAACAATGAGATCACTTGGACTCGGGAAGGGGAACATCACACACTGGGGCCTATCATAGGAAGGGGGGAGGGGGGAGGTGGAGGGATTGCATTGGGAGTTATACTTGATGTAAATGACGAGTTGATGGGTGCTGACGAGTTGATGGGTGCAACACAGCAATATGGCACAAGTATACATATGTAACAAAACTGCATGTTATGCACATGTACCCTAAAACTTAAAGTATAATAATAATAAAAATATATATATATTAAAAAATAAATAAAAATAAAAAAATAAAAATAATAAAAAAAATAAAACACATATACATGTAAAAAAGTAACTATAGTACTTACATACACTATGGATATGTATCTATGTATGCATGTGACATATATACACACATACTCACACATACAAATAAGCCATTAATAACTAAAATCTATAGAAATTGATGGCTTCAGTGCACTATTTTAGAAGAGAATCTTGAACCTTACATACAAACATACAACACCTTACATACAAACATACAATATCTGAAACTAATAGCCAATTGATTACTTCAATAAACACTTGGCCTCTTTTTGGTACTTAAGAGACATTTTCTGAAATATGCCTTTTAAGCTTTCAATTTGTAGGTTTCTGAATTAGAACATGTGAATCACAAAGAGCCAAATTACTGCAAAGCAGTGGCATTTACATTTATTTAATATTTCCACTCACCTTATTTCTCCTGGGAGCAAAATAAGCTGCTGCTATTTGCTCAGAATTGGTGGCCATGATCAGACTGACTGTCAGAGAGTCCCTGTCTCTCTCACTAATTTCAAGCTCTATTGAATAGTGCTGCTGTGACAGAACCAGTGTGCAACATTTATTAGCAGCCCTGGCACAACTTGGGGAAAATCTTAAACTTGTGGATGTTGCTAATTACAGGGAAAATACTAACAGTTTTTCCTTTCTTTCTTTCTTTTTTTTTTAAATTTTTGCTTGTTTGAGGTTTGTTTAATAAACACATCACCATGGTAGGGTGTATTGCTATAAATAATATCAACAACCAACAGGTATTATAAAACAAAATACAGATGGAATATTATTCCATAAACAGAAGAAATAAACTAACAGAAATCATGCACCATTAAACTTGCCTAAGAGACAAGAAACGTTCTCTCCCAAGCTATTTGCACAATCTTCCCTTTGAGATATCTTTCATGTACTCATTTATTCCATTACAGAAAAAATTCTAAATGCAATCTTGCCACTTCCTCACCTGGAATTCCCTCTTTATTTTTGTGTAATCATCTGGTCTGTAAATCTCTACCTGTACTAATGTGATTTTTACCAATGACTTCCTAGGTACTATATTCAAATGGCATTTCTGTCATTTGTCCATTTTACCTTTAACTTTTTTCCTAATGTGTATTTTTGTACTATACTATTCCTGAAATATATGTATACTTTGCCTAATGTCACTTTTTGCGTGGTTTTTTCCTTCTCAGATTCTATGAGTTTCTCTTCAGTCCACTGGGTAAATTAAAAAATTCATAGGTCTCTTTCTTGTGGTTTTTTTTCTTCTTGGACTTTATATTATCCTCCTAGTAATCTCACCTCTCCTTATGGGTTTAGCTACCACCTGGATTAACTCACATGTGTTTATTTGTCCGATATTGCCCATTTGACAGCATAAGCCATAGTTTTACTTGCTGTTTAACCTCTCCACCTATACACTAACAGATATCTCAAACTCAATCTGTTTTAGAAATCTGTTTGACATGTATACAAAACCTGAACAAAGGCATACTCTCTGACTCAGAATTCCACAACCCTGTCCAGCCTCCATGGAAATGTATGAAAATGGACACCAAAAACCATATATGAGACTGTTCATAGTATCATTACTAATAATTACTCCAAACTGATAAATCCCAGACAATAGAATAAATACATAAATTGAGGTCAACTAATAAAATGGAATACTGCACAGCATTGCAAAGCATTGCTCAGCATAACAGTATCAATTAGTCTTGCAAACCAAATTCTGAGTGAAATGAAGCCAGAATAAAAATGTGCATGTTATATTATTTTATTTCTACAAAGTTCAAAAGTACAAAAAACATTTTTTACTTTAGTGGACAGGATATTTTTTATTTTTGAGGAAAAATATGGATTGTTGGGAGAATAACCAGTTTTTGTTTTTATTGTGTGGCTGGCAATGTTCACCATTCTTTGTCTTGATGTGGGTCCTGGTTCCGTGTACACTCATCTGGTGAAAACTGATCAAGCTATACAATTATGAATTCTGCACTCCTTTATCAGTTATAGTTCATGAAATTATTTACTAACATCACTTTAAAAATGATAATAAATTACCTCTTTATGCTACCACATGAATAATTTTGGAAGTATATTTTGTCATGACACTGTCCTTCATAGAATCCTTCCATTTTTCCATTGACCATAGGTTGAAACACAAATTTCTGAGTGTAGAATAAAAGATCTTTCATAATCTAGTTTCTGCCTAGGTCTAGCCTCATCTTTTCATCTGTTTTCGTCACATGAAATCATGTTTATAATATTATTTCTTTACTATTAATTTTCCTTGTTTATTGTTTAAAATTCCTTTTTAATTTTTGTGTAAATACTCAAATTTAGTTCTATGTAGCCTATCTTGCCTTTATGAGGCAGTGAAGAATTTTCTCCTGTATAATTTTATATCGTTCTTTGTGCACCTTTCTTGTAGCATCCTTTCCAGTCTTTTTTATATAGAAGTAATATGGAATTAGATAGCAGTCAGGCAACAGAGGGCAAAATTTTGATATATTAAAAATATACCCGAAAAAATTAGAAACTTAATATTTTGCAAGATTTTACTGACTACATTATTTATTACCTATTTCAAAATTGAGAAAAAAAATAATGCAAGCTCTCAAGACATTGATGTAAATACTGATGCAAGGTTTTCTGACACTGTGAATCATTCACCTGCAATGTAAAGTTTTATCTACAGCCTGAAGTATAAGTTGAGTAGTACAAACAAAACAAAAGGTGCAATAAAATGCATCCAAGCAACTATCCAGAAGCGCATTGAATATAGTAATAAGCGTATATTCTGAAATATAATTATATATATATATATATATCATCATGTGTAACTAAAAATATAAACATAGTCTCATAAAATTATCTAATTATATTTTTCCACTACAATTAATCTCTAGGTTTACTTCTGTGTAGATTATAAACAATTAAACAAAGGGCAAAGAAGTTTTTCCATTTTTCTCGTGGAATTAAAGAAAAATGTTCAGATATAATAATTATTTGCATTATTCTCTTTGTTTTAACAATAAATTCTGTGACTTTAGAGTACCTTAAACAGGCACATTAATTTATATTTGCAAAATGTATTCAAATGTTTCAATTTGCCTTATAGGTAGATTCAATCCTTGTTCTGCCACTTTCTCATATGTGTCATTGAGGAAAACATATGTCATCTATAAAACTGAAATCACAATGTCTTTCTCAGAACTTCTCTGAGATTTAGAGATAAATATTAAAAATATTTAATACTATGCAAACTGGAAAATCCATAAATGCTATATATTATGATTTCTAGTAAAACGAATGAAGTTGACTAGACTGAGTTATAAAATTTAAAGAAGCTGCTAAATTTGGAATTCAACTATAACAATTATTTAGCTACTAATAATTAGCATTTGTATAGTAGACTCTAATCCTCTTTATTGACACACTAACTTCTATCTTTTCTCACTGATATTTTTCACTGATACTTTCTCACTGTTACTGAATTTCTTGCTTGCAGTTTTACATGTTTCGAGAACTTGCCTCAAAATGTAGGTTACTGTCATATAATAAAAGAAACTGTCCTTTTTCCCCATGCCTGATTGGGACCCTTGAAACCCTTGGAATTTCCTGAGTGATAGGAATGTCTGTTATTCATGGTGGTCCTCTGGTAGCACACATAAGCTTATGCTAATGAGATGACTTATGACTGACTCCTAGATAGTTTATAATAATGAGATAACTCAGGTTGGAGATTAGTTCCAATCATGTGATTAAAGGGTTGGGGCTTTGAGTCATGCAATATCAGCTTGCCCTCTTGGGAAGGGAGGGCGCTGGAGAGTGAGTTGAACCACACCGCCAAGGATTCAGTAACTCACGCCTTCATAACAAAATCCCAATAAAAGCTCTGGGCACTGAAGTTTCAGTGACCTTCCTGGTTGGTGATCCACATGGACGTGGGGGTGACAGGTCCAGAGGACATGGGAGCTTCTAGTACCCTCCCAGGTCTTTCCCTATGAATCTCTTTTTCTGCTGGCCCTGATTTGCATATTTTATAATAAAACTGTTATCACTACTAGCACTTTCCTGAATTCCTGAATTCCCTGAGTCCTTCTAGTGAATTACTGAATTCCTCAGGGGTTAGCAGGCACTCTCAAATTTGAGACTGTTTTGTCAGAGCATAGATGCTTGTGGCTAGTGTCTGAAGTAAGGGTAGTTTTGTGGGCAACTGTCCTTATCTGTGAAATTTCACCTAGCTCCAGGTACTTAGAGTCAGAATTGCATTTCAGTGGCAAACCAAAATGCTTGGATTGGGGAAGGTTACACAAATAAAATAAATTTTTAATATGATAAATACAGTAATACACACTTGGTCTATAGGGAGGCGTCTGCCACTGAGTCCAACTTATACCTTCCTTCTGTGCAGAATTGTACACTCAGTGTTGCCAACAGTTGTAATTTTAAAGGGAAAGTACAAACCCTTATTTTTATATGAAATCTCATGGTTTTTAAAATTTTGTCAGATAATGTCTGGCCTTTGGCAACTTGACACATTTCATTTAAAATATATTCTGGGAACTTCAGTCTGGGGCCCAACAAAAAAATACCTTCAAGGTCATCATACCGGTCATTACAAGAAAAAGCTGAGAAAACTAAAAAAGCAACTACTTTTTCTGGACATATCTGAAGTCTCAGGGAAAACACAGACATGGTAATACACAGTCATCATCAGGATCTGCCTTACCTGACTGGAATAGAGCCATAAACTGGTAGGAACACTTAAATGATAATTTCAATGAATTACTAGAGACTGAATATAGATTAGCATAAGAGTGAGAAAGTCCCGAAGGGGCTGCCGCCTTTGGGCTCAGCACACTTTTATATGGTTTCTTTTCCAGGAAGCCCACCAGGTTCTCATAATGAAGTTCTAACTCTAGCAGGTAAAGAGGAAAAATAAACATGCAGGCATCACGACAAAACATTAAAATATGTGTGGGTAAAATAGAACTACAGGGAAGTCGAAAAATCCACTAATAGAGTTGGAGAGTAAAACGTCGCTTTTTTAGTAATTGATTGGCTGAGAAGGAAGAAATCAGAAAAAGAGATAATTGATATGACAAATATATTCTGATCATTTAATTACTTGGACATGTATTTCCTCTGTGATTTATTTATAACTTTATGAATTTAATAAATGTTTAAGTGATTAGAGTGTAAAAGTCTAACTGATAAGAATATAAGATATGCTAAGTAGGCAAAAGATATTAAACCTTTTTTATCCTTATTTAGTTTATCAAAACAAAGGTTTTTAAAACTGATTAAAGTTCTGCAAAAAGCTGTCTAAATGATAGTGTTATGATGTTTCAAAAATATAATAAAGGGCTTTTGACACAAGAAATAATAAGTGCTAAATGTTCTGTGACATTTATATTTCATAAGTGTAAACCTAATCCTTTTAAAACATATTCATCATTTAATTTGTAAAAGAAAAAAATGTTATTGTAAGTTTAAAATGCTATAATAATTAGCCCTTTTAACTTAATCAAGCAACTGGTTTTTTAAACAATTTTTTGGGGATTCTTAGTGTAACTATTGTTCTTCTGTCTTGCTCAGGATGAGTAATACTAACTGCATTATTTGATGACCTCTGTGGTTTAACACAAGAGAAATTTACTTGTCATTTCTGTCGTATTCCAAGGCAGTCGGCTAGAAATGTAAGGAGGCCTTCCTCTAAAGACGTTTATTCTCTATCTACCTGGTAGGTTTGTTGCTAAATGAATGAATTGAGAGAAAGAGGGAATGAAAGATCTTTCAAGATTGCAAGAAGTAAACCCCATTTGTGCTCACATTCCTTTGGTCAGAACTCATATACAGAACGTGGCCCCTCCTAGGTGATCAGAATTGTTAGATACATGGATTTACTCCTGGCATATAAATACATCAGAAAATTAGTCTCAAAAGTCGCAGAGTGATATCTTTAAAGGGACACCGTTTAGTTATGAGTTGAACCAGAATTTGTGGTTTCTGTTAGTTCAAAATTGTTAAAAATTCTAATCACTTACAAATAATCTAAGGTTAGATTGAAAGACAGAATATGTAATTTGAAGAAACTTTAATTTCGTGTTGCAATCAATTAGCAGTAAGTAC
This sequence comes from Macaca mulatta, assembly GCF_049350105.2. Lineage (NCBI taxonomy): Eukaryota > Metazoa > Chordata > Mammalia > Primates > Cercopithecidae > Macaca > Macaca mulatta. The sequence goes on along the minus strand of NC_133409.1, from coordinate 90,783,274 downwards.
TGAATACTCTAAATTACATTTAAATCATTATTTTGCCTAAATAAGAGACAAAATAACTACCAAACATAAATGTTGTTAAATAACTTTTATGATATATTGGACAAGATTTATAAGCTTCCTACAAGATGCAACAGACTAGAATGAAAGGCAGGAATACTAATATGGATGTTGCTCCTTAAATTATGCGTAAACCATAAGAACTGACCACTTTCAATCTAGGAAATGTTTATAAAAATTATTATTCAATTTTTTCCTTTGTCTGAAATTTTTGTCTTTTTTTTTTTTTTTTTTTGAGATGGAATTTCAGTCTTGTTGCCCAAATGGCACAATCTTGGCTTAAGAAATTTTTGTCTTTAATTTTTCTTCCTATTTCTATATTCAGTGTGAGTTTGCAAGTTTTTTAAAAAAATATTCTTTGACTCAAAAAACATCTGTAAGGTAATTGTTATGTACTGAGTTTACATTCAAAGTTTAGGATTATGATGTTTTAATAAATTTTAGAAAATTTTTGTATGTTTCTAGCTTATATAATAATGTTATTCTTAAAAACTAAAATCTGTTTTCACAATATATGCTTATATCTAATTTACATACTAGATTACGTTCTATTTTTTCTTTTTAAAATTATGATGGTGGTAGAATAAAATACAATTGTACCCATATCACCACTTATTAAAATATCCCCAGGATATTTATAGGTGATTCATGAAATTACACTTAGATAACAAAATAAAATATTATTTTAAAAAGTTATGTTTTAACATAATTGGTTTTAAATTTGTATGAAGTGATAGTCTTTTGCCCAGGTTAAGAGGTTGGTAAACTTCTTTAAAACAACCAATCTTAAATGAGCCTTCCAGTATAACAATATGTGATTTTATTCATTGTATCCCCACTATTTGAGCATTGCAGCATGACAATAGATAATATTAAGGGGTCAGAATTAGCTTTCTTAACCATAATTTCTATGACTTACCAAGCATCTTTTTTAACTTACTAACAATGACATTTAATATAATTTGTAGTATTTGACTATCACATTTACTTTTAGTAAATAAATACTAACAGTTTTAATGTTGAATATACAATTTGTATACAAATATTTGTTAATGTCATTAAAGTCTGCACTTATTTGAGTTCATATTATAGAACTAATACAAAAGAAAGGCCAAAAACGGAAATAAAAAAGAAGTTATACAGAGATTGAGATGCCCTTCAATTTGCTAAAGAGTTCATTTTTCCTTTAGTTAAAAAAAGAAGCATTTGAATCAAATACATAAATATTAAAAAGGCAATTATGGCTTGTTGCCGGGACAACAGAAATGAAGCACATGATAAAATAATGGAAATAATTTACAGCTCAGTGGGACAGCCATAGAGACAATAATCTAATGCAAAAGTCACATTTGTTTCAAAAGAAAATAAGATCTCTTATCTAAGCCCATCTTTAATTTCCACATTAGTGTACCAGGTGATAGTACAGAATCCCACATTTCAAATCTTTCAAAGACATTTTTAGTTCATGGGTGGTTAGGAAGCAACATCACTACTTTAATGCAAATAGGTTCTTCTGAATAGGCTAGCAATTCAGTTATATTTGGGAAGAAAATACTTTTGCTTCCCTAGAAACCCTATGATGTTCTGTAACAAATAATAAGCCCATGCAAAATTCTATATGCTGTAGGTAGGTCTGACTCAACTTTTAAAACTCCACAGGTACAGTTACAAGTGTGTCGTATGAACATACAAATATAATGACCTTCTCAATTAAAGCCCCAGAAGTTAGAAAATACTTTCAGTTTATGTAAAAGAGTACATTGAAAATTAGCTTAGTCCATGATTTTTCTTTTTTTTTTAATTTTCATTTTAAGTTCAAGGGTACATGTACAGGTTTGTTATGCAGGTAAATTTGTGTCATGGGGGTTTGTGGTACAGATTATTTCATCACCCAGATATTAAGCCTAGTACCCATTAGTTATTTTTCCAGATCCTCTCCCTCCTCCCAGCCTCCAGTCTCCTAAATAATGTGTCATTTTTACAACGATATCTGATAAATATTTTGAATATGAATCCAGCCGTCTGGGAAATGAGATTCATTTGTAATTCAAGACCGGATAAATATAACATAAAGCTAACATCAAGAACAGAATCGCAAAAACATGACTGGAAATAATAATAGCTCTATCATAATGTATGCTTATTAGTTTAGTCGATAATGCATATGTAAATTGGGCTCTGGTATTTTTAATAAATTTTGACCACAATTATATGACAAAGACTAGCATCCTCACATGTCTTAAGTAGCCACAGTAACATGAAGAGAAATCATACATTGTACCTTGGATAATCTATCTAAATCTAAAAATGTGTGGAGGAATTATGAAGAAAACTAGTTGGCATTCTTGTATTCATGAAACAATTGATTGCCTTTTGATTGGAGACTAATGGATGCCCAATTTTCAAGGCATTAATAACTCATAAAGTAGGAAGCTAGCCAGAGGACAGATACAGTTGGGGGTCACAATTATGGATAAAGATTAGGGTTGGCTCTAAGGAAAATTTTTATTTTAGTAATGATGCATGTCAGATTTTCTTTTGGCTTATTCCTTGATACCTACAGAGAAAAAAGTAAGTGAAATGAAAAAACTCTATCACTACATGTAATTTAAGAAAAATTTTAAAAATGCAATTATATTTTGTGGCCTAGTAATGGATTACAACATAATTCTTCAGGGTGGAATTGAGTGTGGAGAGAATATGTTCTACTATTTCAGCTCAATATCTATTTACATAGTAACACCTTTCATAATATTAGAAATGTGAGAAAGTCACCTAGATGACCAGATTGCTTGAGAGTCTGTCAATCAACCTCAGGAATGACAGGAGATATTAAGGTTGTGATGTCAGTTCACCCAGAAATGGCAGATAAGACATGGCTCTGATGGAAGAAAAATGTAAATTTTGACCATTGGAAAGGCCCTGTGAAACTTTGCTGACCTGCCTGAGCCAGAATGGAAGAGCTCAAAGGGCATGGGTCCCAGAGACTCTGAGAATGGGATCTGTTATTATTAAAACTTAACACTGTGTTTAGCCTAGTGTGGCTAGGAGTAAGCGTAATGAAAGATAATTTAGACACTTCTAAGGATACTTTCTTTCTTGAATATTCTAGAGCTTTGAAAATTTGAGGTAGATAAGTTAATCTAAATAACTGCTACCAATATATAAATGCAAAACTTAGGAATAATTATTAATTGTATTAAGGAACTTCAATGTATGTTATCATATTTGACCTACATAACAATCTGTGTAAAGTAGGCATTATTATCTCTGTTTCTCATATGAAACTTAAAGCTGTTAGGTAGTCTGTCCATGCAGGAATAGTGTATATCCACCAGACAAATACACGGCTGTCTGACGCTGAAGTCTTTGTTCTATTACATCATGTGGCCATAGAGAAAACTGGAAGAAAGTTCCATCATTGTTCGCAAACATCAATATTTATAATTCCACATGAATGCACAGGTAGGACATAAACGAAAAGGCTATTTTTGCTTAAGAAATAATTGTATTTCTTTCTTTTTATGTTTTCTCATCACAAACTCGAAATGTGAGAACAGCGAATACAATCCTGGTTGACCTCAAGATCCTTTAGGATTATTTTGTGATTTGACTTTCATGAACAAAGAGCCAGTGAAAACATACAAAACAAACCAATGAACACGTAATGGTGCTGACAAGTATCCTGCCTGGCTCCCTACCCTTAGGAGACTGTCATCCTGTTTCATTGTCAGTTTATAAACATCATTGCTAAATGGAAAGCAGAGATAATTCATTCAGTTCACTTAGGAAAACCTTGAACTTCAGGTCACCTAAACTAAATCTGTTTAAATCTCAGAAGTAATGAGAGAGCAAACATAAAATTATAGAAAATTCTAATGCTATTTCCATCCCAGGGAGTTCAGAATTACATTATGCAGAGAATATAATTAACTCCACTGAATTCTACCCTAAGTAGCATGTTAGAAGTGTAGGATTTGTCATTAGCATAAATGGAACAAAAATACAGGCCTGAAGTAAAATATCTGCAACATTGCCATCAACAGCCAATGGGAATGAAAGAATCTTGCGAAGGAATGACAGGTCAAAGGAAGTGATGAAAGCTGTAATTAAAACCATAAACTGTAAGTAAGAGAGCATGTAAACTACAGAGCCATTTAGTCTATGGGTGAATGAATCCCGAATAATTATATCAAGCTAAATGAAAAGCTACTGCTTTCTTGCAAGGCTCATGCTAGAACAGAAAAGGGAGCTTCCCGAGAGGAGTCAGAAAATCTTCATTCTCTGTTGGGTCTGTTCTGAATCACTGTTTGATTTCTAGTAAGAACTTAAACTTCCTAAATGTCTCTTTCCCATGACTATATTCTGAGACCAATCATGTTTCCTTCACAGATAGGTTTGGAAGACAAGTTAAAAAAAATAGTTAAAAGATGTTTGGGAGAAAGGTAATAAAATATAACTATGTTTCTCTTGAAGTCTCCAGGCATGATAAAAACCAGAGTCTAAAATAGAAAAAATTCAGGTTTAAGTTTTGTTCTTACTATTGATTTGATGCCTACATTTAATCATGTAATATCGTAGAATTTCAGTTTCCTTATATGTAAGTTCAAATAAGGACAAACTTTAAGTGCAATATGGAAAAGGTAAAAATCTAGAAATAATACCGATGATTTTTTAAACTTACTGCCAATGGTATACAATAGAAGAGTAATGACAAGCCTATGGGAGGAAGATGTATATGGAAACTTTTATATCCCAATTTGTCAGTAAACCAAGCGATGTACGCAATGGTCAGTAGCTCAGTATTGCTCCATTTATTAAAATATTTTTAAACATAGATTTACATTTTATTCTAGTTGGCTTTTATAGTTTAATAAGTGTGCCAATTTCTTATAGTGAGAATCACATTTTAAAAAGTGTAAAGCCCGATTCTTTACAAGGATATTGCTACTGTTTATTTTGAAAAGATGAAAGGGGAGCTTTAAGGTAAGAGCTGCGGACTCTCAAAGGAGAGGCAAAGCACAAAAGTTTCTTTGCATAATAATGAAATGAATTGTTTTGGAATTTCCTTCTCAAAATTTCAAACCTAGATAACATACTTTACAAGGTAATTAATTTACTTCATAATTTATTTTTAAGTTCTTCCTAGTCATTTTCAAGATACATGATTGTTTTGTCAGTCTCCTAAGAGCCACTGATGTTGCCTGGAGATGTGTTCTGTTTGGCCTACGCAGTGAACCTTTTTGTAGAGCTGAATTTTCAATTCCCATCAACACCTATGGGATTAGAATTGAACCTATCCACGTTTAACTTACTTGTCTGGCTCCTGAACATTTTTGAGTTTCCACCTCTGTATACAGAATAGAACCTTAAAACAAATATAGTTGACCCTTGAACAACATGGGGGTTGGGGGTGCCAATCCCACGCAGTGAAACATCCACATACACATTTGACTTCCCCAAAACTTAACTACTAATAGCCTACTGTTGAAGAGAAGCTTTACCGATAAACAGTTCATTAGCACACATATTTTGTATGTTATATGTATTATATACCATATTCTTAGAATAAAGCAAGCTAAAGAAAAGAAAATGTTATTAAGAAAATCAAAAGGAAAATAATATATATTTATTATTCATTAAGTGCAAGTGAATCATAACAAATGTCTTTTATCTTCATCATCTTCACATCAAGTAGGCTGAGAAGGAGGAGGAAGAGGAGGGGTTAGTCTTGCTGTCTCAGAGGTGACAGAGGCAGAAGAAAATGTGTGTATGAGTGGACCATGCTGTTCAAGCCTGTGTTGTTCAAGAGTCATTGTAGTCTGGAATCACTATGTACTGAAAGGAACTTGAGTTATAATGTTCATTAAATCCACATAATATATTTTGAACAGATATTTTCCTAGTTTTTATGGTCTTGAATGTGTTCCAACTTCTACCTTATTCTCCAGTTTAATACCTCTAATTTATGTAGACTGAATGAAGATAATTCATTTTCCTTCTTGAATCATCAGAAATTATTCTAGGGAGTATAAATTTGAGCATGATAAGCTGAACCCTTTCTATCTCACTCACCTCTAAAGCAGCCTCCCAATCCCTCACATCCCTTATGGTAGGCTAATATTTCAGGGTACTGCTTTTAAATTAGTTTTGTGTTTTTAAATAGTCATGATTCAAATCTATTTGCAGTGACTTTGAATTCATAGATTTCAAGTCCATGGTTGCAGTACTATTTTACTGCAAAAGTGTTCTCTGCAAGGCATTGATAGATTAGTAAATAATAGGCATACATTCCTGAACACATGGACACTGGGAGGGGAACAACATACACTGGGGCCTGTGGGGGGATAGGGGCAAAAAGAGGGAGAACATTAGGACAAATACCTAATGCATGCGGGCTTAAAATCTAAATGACAGGTTGATAAGTGCTGCAAATCACCATGGCACATGTATACCTGCGTAACAAGCCTGCACATTCTGCACATGTATCCTGGAACTCAAGGTAAAATTAAAAAAAAAAAAAATTTAAATAACGATTAAAGCTGCTGAGATATTTTGCTTCCCAGAATACCACACCTTGCCTCGCTATCCTTGGTCCTAACACCAGTTCACACATTTAGGCTAATAGGTGGTCTGTGCTTTTTCTGGTTTTGGTTTACTTAAACCGTGGTCTTTAGAGAGGTCAGTTGGCATAGACAAAGTATTCCATAAGCCCTTGAGAGAGCTAGACTGTACCTTTCGGACAAAGATGATATCAAATAGAAAACACACACACACACACACAGAGGGAGGGGGAGAGAGAGAGAGAGAGAGAGAGAGAGAGAGAGAGAGAGAGAGAGAGAGAGAGATTTTTCTGAATCTTGGGAGAAACAGAAAGGAAAATAAGAAGGAAAAAGTGAGCACATAAATATTCGCAGCTCCAGTGCCCTGCTTTACTGACAAAGAATTCAAGATGGAGAATGAGAATGAAAGATTTCTAAGCTCCATAGTAACATAAAAATATCTAAATTCCACACGCTTCCATGTGGTAACCATAACACAGAACTCCACTAAAAGTGTAGGAGCATGAAGACAGGAAAAATAAACATCTCAATAGCATTCTATATAGACTGAAGACCCAGCAGATGCAATGGTGAACATCTCCTCAAGTGTCAGGTGCAAAAGGATGACTAGTCCCTCCTACAAAGCCTTGGCACTCTGTAAGTCCCTTCATCTCCAATACTTGGCCCAGCACTAGGAAAAGGGGGGTTGTCTTGGCTGAGAATGAGTTTCCACCAAGTGGTTAATAGGGGGAGAAATAAAAATAATTTCATTATAGAAAATGATATGTATCATGCATATCTGTGTTCTTGCACAGATTCATATCTAGCATGTAATTAATTAAAAATCAAAATAAAATGTCAAAAGTGTTTTCTTATTACCTATGATTCATTAGAATCTAGACATTAAAGACCTCAGGTGTACATCATAGGATGAAGTCGTTTCTTCTGTTTTTTAGTTACATCTGCATCACTGATTTCCAATGCAATGTTGAAGCAAATTCACATACTAAAATAATCTAATATTAAACAGGAATATAATACTCTTCATATGTTGGCAGTATGTGCATGAGGCAAGTAGTAGACTATATATATATATATATGTATATATCAGTATGGTTAAAGAATTTAGTATGATCCAAGACATGTAGATATTAAATGTAAAGTATAGTATTATTAGGTTTAAACATTTAACCAAGCACTAAAACTACCTCAGTGAGTTTCAGTCCAACACTTCATCCCAACCTCAGAAGAGTGCAACTCTCACTGTCATCATACAAGCGGAGCTAGAACATTTGGGTCCACTTATTCTTTGCAAATGAGGTGCCTCACTTCTTGACTTCTAAAACCTTTAAGCAATCTATTTCTTATAACATGAATCAAAGGTTTATTGGATGTCTTCTGAACCATCTGGGTGAGTTAAGGGTAAAGGAATCTAAAATGCATGTATTCATTTCATTTAAAATACACATGGGCTTATAAACCAATTGAAAATTACTTGGCATGAATGTAGAGGAACTTGGCAGAAAATGTTTCCTTGAACCCAACATTTTGACAAAGTCCAAATGCAATAAATAATTGCCCAGATTTTTAGCCATGAATTGGCACAATAGTCAAATAATAATTAAAGAAAAGAAAATATGTCGAAATGAATTTGAAAAAGTTAGATATGATTTCTTAAATGAAATGTAGCTTATAGAAAGGCTTATGTATCTTTTACTACAATAATGGATCTTAACTTTCAGGGCTTTGTTTTCTAGCATCTGATTACAACTAGATGGCTTTTCTATGCCTCTAGGAATCAGGTGGGATTTTTTTGTTTGTTTGTTTTGTTTTTTGTTTTTCCTATTGCCAGTTTATAAGAGTGCTGTAGAAACTGAAAGTAGTGTCAGGTGCTCTTAAAATGAGGCATGTATGCACACATAGACACATTCCTGCACACACACATAAAGAAAAAACTCCCTACCCCACAAAGTAAAAGTAAAAACTGCTCTTTGTATTTGTTCCTTTGAAGATTATCACACACACACACACACACACACACACACACACACACACACACAGCTTCTAATCTACTAACAGGAACAGCGAACAATCTTTTTTGTAAATTTTTGCTTCCAACAAGGGTTGCTATATAAAATGCAAGACACACATTTAATTTGGATTTCAGATAAGCACCAAATAATATGTTTTGGTGTAAGTATGTCACATGTAATATTTGGGACAAGCTTATATGCAAAAAATAACTATCTGAAATTGAAATTAAACTAAATGTCCTGTTTTTTTCTAATTTTTCTTAATCTGAAAACCCTACTTCCAACACCTCTTAATGAATGCATTTAGAAGAGGAAGTATTTCAATAAATAAGTAGTTCTCAAGATCCTACCATGTAGTTTCTAAGAACAAACAGATCTCTTTAGGTACTTACATTCCACTCAGGACGTAAGACTAACATGTGAAGAATGCAATATAGATTAATTGTCAAATTGTGTTTACTATCTATAAATGATCTGTTTATAGATTAAAAATAATAAGGCCTATTGAAATTAAAGAACTTTTCATGATTGATATGCACTTTGAAGAAAATGAAGACATTTTCCATGTAGAAGAGGTATGAAGAAATATTCTAGGGCAGAGAAATAAGATTGAAAACTTAGAGGAGAGAATCAGCACAATATATTAATGATACATTGCAGATATTCAGACGATGGGAAAAATATTATTCAAAGATGCTTAAAACTAAAATGTGAAAACAAAATATACGCATGTATAACATGGACACTACCTTTCGATCATTAAAGATGTTACTGTACTTAAAAAACAGACTTATAGACCTCAAAAGCCTTGTAGTCTTTGTGTCTTAGCAATTCTTATCCAGAATTGAATTTTGATATAAGCAAGAACATGGACTACACCTATTTTATATTCCCAGTATTTTATATTTTATATTCCCAGTATTTAGCACAATGTTTAAGCATAGTGCTCAATAAATGCTTGCTAAAAAAAATTTCTCATTGTAACGAAGAGAAAAAAGGAAGGGAGGAAAGAGGGAAGGAAGGAAGGAGGGAAGGAAGAAGGGAAGGAAGGAAGGAAGGAAGGAAGGAAGGAAGGAAGGAAGGAAGGAAGGAAGGGATTCCTCAAAGTTGGTAGATATTTTAGAAGTTATAAAAGTAAATTATTTTAATTGTTAAATTTATCTATATTTCTAAAGAATAAAATACAGAAGCAGAATTTCAGCTGCCAATGTCACATGAAGAAGGATTCTACTGCCCTTTTTCATCCATTTATTTTGAAGAATATTACTTTAAATTGAAATAATATTGCAGGCATTTAAAACATATCCACCAAGGTTCCAGAAGGTGATTCTACAAAAACTATTCTTCAGGAATTACTCTTCTACTCAAAACAAGAATTATAATATAAATAAACATATTTAAGGAGTTGTTATTGTGAGACATTTAAGGCTATAGTATTTAGGCATTTAAAAAAATTAGCATTATTGGATAAATGTTTTTGTGCAACAGTCATTGAAGATTCTTGAAGTGGAGATGGCTCTGTTTGCTTTCTAACAGAGAGCTTGTTGTTGTGTGTTGATGTCAGCATCAAGTCTAAAAGCTATTGCTGTAGCTGACAAGAAACAAAATCTCACTGTCAATCAGTGAATTTTTTCATTAGGATGAAGGATATTTGAATATTTGCCATGCTTCATAGATTTTTAATCTTAAAATCATAGTTTTTCCATATACATATGTATTTGAAAATTAATACTGCTTTTCTTCCTTTTCCTCTGATTTCTATCCAGTTATTAGTCCTCCATTCAGGACTGGTACTAGTTGAATAAAGACAGGAAATATGATAACATATTCTGTGGTTTACCATCTAGATTTTTATTAAACGTAAAAGTAGATTTTAAGGAATGAGATTGAAAGATGATAATGCTTGGCAAGATTGAAAGGACATTGGTCAGGTGATATGGTTAGGCTTTGTGTCCCCATCCAAATCTCATCTACAGTTGTAATACCCATAATCCCCACAATCCCCACGTGTCAGGGAGAGACCAGGTGAAGGTGCTTGAATTGTGAGGGTAGTTTCCTCCATGCTGTTCTTGTGATAGTGAGTAGGTTCTCATGAGATCTGTTGGTTTTATATAAGAGGCTCTTCCTTCTTTGCTTGGCTCTTCTCCTTCCTGCCTCCTTGTGAAGAAGGTGCCTTGCATCCCCTTCCCCTTTCACCATGATTGTAAGTTTCCTGAGGCCTCCCCAGCAATGCTGAACTGTGAGTCAATTAAACCTCATTTCTTTATCAAGTACTCAGTCTTGGGCAATTTTTTTATGGCAGTATGAACACAGACTAATACACCATGGTTTCCAAACACAGAAGCTGACTGCTTTTGTCTTACATTAAAAACTTGATAAAAGCCCCTTCATAGGCTTGTCCATCAGGCAGTACTAAGTTAGAATAGCATGTCCCATGATATCAGGGTCAAAAATTCTGTGAACAAAAAGTCCTCAGACTCCTCTATTACCCAGGGCAAGACCTAACAGTCTTGCCTCTGGTGGCACAATGCTAAATTGATGTTAAACAAACATGTGTATTGCACAGACTCCTTTTCATTTTGGGGTAATGATTTTATCATATTTATAAGGAATCACACATTTTTTTTTGAAGTCAAACAATACAAGAAATATATAAAGAATAAAGTTTTAAAAACCCTTTGGCATTTCATCACCAAGAAAAAATAGTTGACAGAACATTATTCCCGTTTCTTTCTATGCATGTATACTAAAAAATTAAATGAGTTATATATTAATAAAAATATTTTATTATATCATATCCATGAATTTTATTTAAAAGTATTAAATTTCATATTTCTTGATTTTTTAGGATAAAAAGGAAATAAATTGAAATTGAAGTGCCAGATAAATTATCCCTTCTTTAAATAAAACAAAATGATTGTAATACCTAAAATATGTATTTAAAGTTAAGAGTAAAAGATTGAGATAGATAGACTATAAAGAACTGGAACCATTATTTTTTCTCCAAATTTCAATTTTATATTAGCAAAATAACTACCTACTACAAAGGATGAGGAAACCAGAGCTCTCATGTTTTTACCCTCTCTTTCTTTCTGCAAATTCCTGCTTTAAAATGATTGTATTTTCATTTTTGAATTATCAAAGTTCATGACACTTGTACTATTTTCTGTAGACACAAGTTTCTCAGTTGGTTTAAGCTCAGTTTTCTATCTGAGTGAGAAATTAAATACTTACTCTCAGTTCATTTTTCCATGTCTGTACTTTATTCCTGATTTGCAACTTTTCATTTACCTCCTAGTTAGCTAGATTAGAACAATAAGCAGCTTTTCAGGAGTAACTTAAGGGTATTATTTTTCCCTGTACTTTTTGCGTCTCATAGTAATTGCCTACTGCCTTCATAAGTATAAAGTACTTATGAACTTGAATTATGAATTGGCTATATTTTTGGATATTTTCTCCTTGGAATTTTGAGGAGATCACTCCATTTTCTTCGATATTTAACCTAGCTGTGGAAAGTCTGAAGCAAACCTGATTTTCCATCATACATTCACTTTTGCATTTGCCTGTGTGAATGAAAATTTATTCAGGTGTCTTTGAAATGTAATACTAAACAAGAATATGTTTCAGTATGTTTCACTTTGTATCAATTTTTCATAAAATATAGTGTGATCTTTTACATCTTTAAAATCAGTTATTCATTTCACAGCACTATTTTCCCTAATGTATCTGTGAATATATTTTTCTGTTCCATTTGTTGAATATTTGACAGCAGAAATTACTTACATTTGAGATTTTTTTATCTTTTATATCCTCCCAACTCCTTTAATATCTTTGTCTTTTTTCTTTTGCATTAAAAATAATATCATTCCTTTCTTCTGTGGCAGTTATTTGAGATTTATCTTTACTTTTCCAATCCTATCTTTTCCCAATTCATTTATTTGTTCAGTTAATGATGTCTGTTTTTTCCTAAATTGGTTTTTACAACTCAGAAACATCATTTTCTATTCTCTTAATGTATCTTTGAATTATTATTCTATTGAAGTAAGTTCTCATTAAGTTCCTCTAAGGTAGGAGGTATTCACAGAAATAATCCTTTTCAAAAAATAAACAATGTGATACTTTGTCTTTTTCCAGTCATATTTTCTTTCTTCTGTTTTTGGATAATATTGTTTCATAGCTGTCATGCAGTTATGCCCACAACTAGAGCTCTAAACAATTAATGTTAGAGAACTTGAAATATTTACTGTCTAGTGTGATTTTATGGTTTTTGTTTTTTAACTGTCTCTAAAAAGATTTCGCTGCATTAGTAAGTAAGTGTGTCTTACCAAAGAGGCAGGGGGCACACTCAAGTTCCATATCACTACTAATTTTACTGTGAATGTATGGGAAATGCAAAGCCCTGGTTATCTCATCTCTACTGACATCTTTAGATCTCATTGCATGTTACAAAGGCTTCTCTCCTCTCTCTCTCTCTCTTTTTCTCTCTCTTCCCACCCTCCTCAGGGTCTCTGTCTCTTTCTATTTCTCTATTTCTGTCACTCTCAATCCTCTTTCTGCTACCTATCTGCATAAATTTCTTTTCCTGGAACTTCAGACAACTAATAATTATTCAGATTCCTCTCTACTATTTTTACTATTTTGTTTTTGGATGAAAAGCTTAGACACTCCATCAAGAGCTTGCAGATATGAACTTTTCATTGGATTTCATGTTAGAGATTTGACGGCATTAATTTGAAACATTTTTTTGTTTGTTTTTTGCTGATGAATTGTTGTTTGTATCATATTTTATTTTGTATTTGTGTGTGTGTGTCTATTTCATTAGACATTATCTTTATGACTTCTGTAATCCAATTTTACTCTGCCATATTTTGACAAATTATTTTCATCACAATATTCCCAAATAGTATAAAATTCTTATGTTAATAATTTTGATGTCTTAAAAATCTATTAACTAAAAATGTATAAAATTATTGCAATTAAAATTTAGAATAACAATTTAATACTATGAATGGTGTTTTGCTCAGAAATTATATTACAACTCCAAATGTGAATATTTTGCCAACTGGTTCATTACAGGTTCTTTGACTTTGAAAAGTTGATACACTGTAGGGCCAGGAGATGGCTCAATTGTCCTACTCTTCTTTTCTATTTGAACTATGGCCTTTCTTTGATGTCAGTGTGCATTGTGTGCACTCCACCTTATTTTTTTCATTATTTAACAATTTTGATCTCTCAGCAACTGTGTATACTGATTTCACTTAGCAGAACTTAATTGTAATGTACCCCAGAATATGTTTCAGATATATTCTTAAAGTAATTATTTTAAAATTTCATTGAAATAGAAAACACAACACTTTTACACTTCTTACATATTACAGAAAATATGGGTGCCAGTAATTTTTTAAGTGTTTTTACCTCTAGAGCCATGTAAGTGAAGTACCAAGACAGGCTGATTAATACTTAATCTAAATCAAGAAACACAGAACAGTGCCCCATTGACTTCATAGCTTCCATTTGTAAGTATGTGCTGTTTACAAGGCAAGTGCTGGTGGAAAAAAAAAAAAGGAAAAGAAAATTAGCTATAAATCAAAAAGTCAGCCCCACATAGGAGTTTACGACTTTTATATCCTGAAGCATAGTCTAAGGTATTTCAATGTACAGCTTGTATACTTTCTTTTTACATTCCTGGATCCTTTAAATTTGTTATCTTGGTGTTTTCATTTTCAGACCTGTATAATCAGCAACATCTTTGCTCTGTAAGGGGAAAGTAAAATCCCATTGCACCAGTGTCATTTTTGATGTAGATCTTTAGGAAAAAAAATAGCAAGTACCAAGGATTAAATTATGCTGTTGTCAAGCCTCTAATTTTTCTATGAATGAATTGTAAAGTAAGCAAAGGGTGAGGGGAAAGTACCATATGCTCTTTTTCCAAAGGAGTGTGTCTTAACAACAGATCAGAAGTCACCTGTAAATGCTGACTATGTAGAAACCTCCAGCTGCTTATTCTGCACAGGCAGTTTTTGCTTTCTTTTTGCTGAGCTTCCAAAAGGGTAATATCTAAAAATAATTATTTCTGCCAGTTGAGTAATTAATGACGGCCTTACCAAATGACAGTTTTATTGAATGACATTGGAAAAGATGAATTAGCTTTTTATCAAATGGTATTTTAGTGTTTCACAGCCTCCATGAATAACCCAAGAAGAGTGTTCCTGTTAAATTAGGGAAAACAGTGTTTTGTTTTTCATATCTACAAGAACTATTTGGTACACGTGAGTATTTTTCTGTGAAAATCAAAAAGTTAATATATATATTACTTTGCTCTTATTTCATGACTAAAATTATTACAGAATGAAAATTAATAGATATTTATCCTTACTGGCAGGTCAGTTATTGTCAAACATTTTATGAATTATAACTTCTCTAGGATCTTTGTCCTTAATCTTTTCACCACTTCCCTCACGTCTATCAGACTTGAACCAACAACAAAGAATGTAAGCTTTATATTTGTCAACATGTTGATTGATCTGGTTTACTGCCACTACCACTCTTCTCACTCTTCCTCATTCACTACCAAAGGCATGTAAAAAGGAATTAACGCTGAAATCAATAAATGTCCTTATAGGGTGTTAGGAAATAGTAGTTAAGTAGATCTATAACATTAGTAAACTGTAGTACACATGTACCAAGTTCCAGAAATGAGCTTCTTCCCTTTTCTCTATCTGATCTCATGTCACCAACCCTAGGAACTGGCTCCCTTGTTCTCCTGAGCTAGTAATGCCCTAATGCTGTAGTGTTGTGGGGCTCAGTCTTTGATCCTTGGTTTGCTCTTATAGTCATCTCAGTGATTCCCATGTCTTTAGAATCCCATCAATATGCTGAAAGCCCCAAATTCTGGACTTATACACACCACAGGCATCTTAACATCTCTTCTTGGATGTATAATAGACTTCTAAAAACTTAAAATGTCTAAAAATGAACTGGTTTCCCCTGAAAAATCTGTACCACTTGTTGGTTTTCAATCTCACTTAATGGCAAATAACAATAATAATAATTATTATTTAAACTCTTATCTTATTAGTTACTTTCTGTCACACTACACATCTAGGCTGTGAGAAAATCATGTCAACACTACCTTCGAAATATATATACAATCAAGTCATTTTTTACCACATCTCCTGCTGCCACCCCAATTGGACCAGCATCATACTTCATCTGGATGACTGTATGTATTTCACATTTGCCTTATTTATTTCAACTCATGCCTTCTCTGCCATAATCTATACTCTATGCAGCAGTCAGAATGACCCATTTGAAATGGATCCTAGATATCTTCACTCATCTATTTAATACATTTGATGGCTGAACATTTTACACAGAGTGAGTCATTAAAGTCCAATTTAATTAACCCTTTTATGTAACTATTTGCACATATCTCGCATATCACTGCATATCACTCACACTAACTTCTGGCTTTTTCTTAAACCAAAAAAGTATCTTCCTATATTACTTTGTTCATTTTATTGGGAACACTTATTTCCCAAATGTCCTCCAGTCTATCTCCCTCCCTCATGTCTTTTTTTTTTACATATATATACTTTAAGTTCTAGGGTACATGTGCACAATGTGCAGGTTTGTTACATATGTATACATGTGCCATGTTGGTGTGCTGCACCCATTAACTTGTCATTTACATTAGGTATATCTCCTAATGCTATCCCTCCCTCCTCCCCCCATCCCACGACAGGCCCCAGTGTGTGATGTTCCCGTTCCTGTGTCCAGGTGTTCTCATTGTTCAGTTCCCACCTATGAGTGAGAACATTTGGTGTTTGGTTTTCTGTTCTTGTGATAGTTTGCTGAGAATGATGGTTTCCAGCTGCATCCATGTCCCTACAAAGGACACAAACTCATCCTTTTTTATGATTGCATAGTGTTCCATGGTGCATATGTGTCACATTTTCTTAATCCAGTCTGTCATTGATGGACATTTGGGTTGGTTCCAAGTCTTTGCTATTGTGAATAGTGCCACAATAAACATACATGTGCTTGTGTCTTTATAGCAGCATGATTTCTAATCCTTTGGGTATATACCCAGTAATGGGATGGCTGGGTCAAATGGTATTTCTAGTTCTAGATCCTTGAGGAATCGCCACACTGTCTTCCACAATGGTTGAACTAGTTTACAGTTCCAACAACAGTGTAAAATTGTTCCTATTTCTCCAAATCCTCTCCAGCACCTGTTGTTTCCTGATTTTTTAATGATCGCCATTCTAACTGGTGTGAGATGGTATCTCATTGTGGTTTTGATTTGCATTTCTCTGATGGTGAGTGATGATGAGCATTTTTTCATGTGTCTGTTGGCTGCATAAATGTCTTCTTTTGAGAAGTGTCTGTTCATATCCTTTGCCCACTTTCTGATGGGGTTGTTTGTTTTTTTCTTGTAAATTTGTTTGAGTTCTTTTTAGGTTCTGGATATTAGCTCTTTGACAGATAAGTAGATTGCAAAAATTTTTTCCCATTCTGTAGGTTGACTGTTCACTCTGATCGTAGTTTCTTTTGCTGTGCAGAAGCTCTTTAGTTTAATTAGATCCCATGTGTCAATTTTGGCTTTTGTTGCCATTGCTTTTGGTGTTTTAGACATGAAGTCCTTGCCCATGCCTATGTCCTGAATGGTATTGCCTAGGTTTTCTTCTAGGGTTTTTATGGCTTTAGGTCTAACATTTGAGTATCAAATCCATCAAGGCCAAAAGAACAAAGCTGGAGGCATCACACTACCTGACTTCAAACTATACTACAAGGCTACAGTAACCAAAACAGCCTGGTACTGGTACCAAAACAGAGATATAGACCAATGGAACATAACAGAGCCCTCAGAAATAATACCACACATCTACAACCATCTGATCTTTCACAGACCTGACAAAAACAAGAAATGGGGAAAGCATTCCCTATTTAATAAATGGTGCTGGGAAAACTGGCTAGCCATATGTAGCAAGCTGAAATTGGATCCCTTCCTTACACCCTCATATCTTTTAAGTCCTTCATTATCATCTTTTCCATAAGGCCTACCTTGACCACCCAATGGAATGCTGCATTCTCTTCCTGTTCCCAACCACAGCACCATTCTTTTCTCTGCTTGACCTTTTTTTTTTTTTTAATTCACTTTCTAACATATAACACATTTCCTCTGCTTATTATATTTGGTATTTATTTTCTACATATCCTGCTAGAACATAAGCTCCTTCAGGGGACTGAAGTTTGTTTGTTTTGGTTGCTGGGCAATAATTCTTATTTTTCACAACTTAACATATTCTCTAGTTTGGGTACTCTGACCAGCTACAGTTCTTCCTGTCGAGTGAAAGTGAGTTTGCCCCTAGAGCAGATTCAAATGACCCAACTGATAGAACTGGTAATCACCTGAGAGACCTTGCTAGACTGAACTTTCTCACACTCACTTACATCTCAGTTTCCATTCTGAAACTTAATACATCTCTGTACAATAAAGAATAGTGGAGAGGTTTGCATGTCTAATAATATTAATTATATCATTACATTTATTAATGTTAGAACATCATTTTGGGAATAGTACTAATATATACTTTCAATATTCAGTTATATTTTATGTTAATTTCTCATTTAGAATTTTATAATGATATTCATGTGTATGACCCATATTGAAAAGTAGTCTATTTTAACTTTAAACTCTGCATTTTTATTACCAGGAGTGTATTAACTTCTTTGAAGAAATGTTTAAAAGATTATGATTGACTCAGGTTGTCTATTCAAAGAGATTTTTAATGAAATGAGTAGCAGCTGAAAAACATACCTTATTTAAGACTACACCAACAATATACTTAAAACAAAATATTTTTCTTGAAAACTTGTGATTTCAAAGAACATTTATAGTGTACAATGCTACTTGGCAGGTAGAATATCTACAGAAAATTCAAAAAATGTGCTAACTTTAGGTTTTGAATACTAAAATGTATACTCACTATTTACTAAGAAGTAGCCCTAATCTTACAGAAAATGAATGGCTATGGAACTGTATCATTAAACTGTAAGGAGTAAATGGGAAGTTGTGTTTTGAATAAATCTGTAGCCCATCTGCAACGGCTTTGAGAATATGAGAATCAATGTTACAGAACAGATTTCAGCTTCTTTCCAACTGACACGGCCATTGAATATTATTCACGAGCATAACAAATCTCATCAGTAATGGTAGTTCATATTAGTCTGGCACAAAGGAGAAACAGGTTGCACTTTCATGAACATTTTCTTTTTCTTGCTATAATCCCACCCCTTCAGATTCCCCAAACTCGGGCCCTCCAAAACTACATAATGGTTGAAAACCAAGACTATGGAATTTTGTATTTCTTTGTACTGGAAATATATTATTTAAATAATGAAACCATTCTAAGGAAAAATAAAAAATTGCATTCAATAATTTCCAAATGAAAAGTCATTTGTTTATAGTAGGCTATTCAGTCAGAGTTAGACTACCTTTTACCCTTTTGCTTTTGTGACACTGACTTTTTTTCTACAAATAGGCTGGCTGTCATGTAAATGTGCATCATTGCTTAAAAGAAGAATAAGCAAAAAATCTCCAAAGTCAGGGTAAATCCATTGCCTCTGCTTCCAAAACAATACTAGTATTCTCCCAGTGATGCATGTGTAGAAACAACAAACAGAAACCTTTAAAGATCATACTTTAATGATCATATGGTTGAACTCACCATATTATAGATAAATGAAAAGGCGTATCGTTGGTGAATGAGGTTAACTATCTGTCCCAACTGTGGTATCTACGTTTTCTGACTCCCAGTTGAATTTTTTTTTTCTAGATTACCATTATGATTGCTTTTCTTAACATGTGGAGGGAAATAGTGTTCACAGTAATTCATTTGCCAAGTAATTATAATACTGTACTCCTTTATGAGAAGGCTTATCAACAACACTGGAAATATTAAACCCCCATTGGACTAATTAGGAAATCTTTACAGCTTAGTCAATTGACTCACAGCTAGGGGGATACAAAAAAGAAGAAAACAACCAAACACCATTAATTTTTTCTTTTTCCTTCTTGGGACCTCTCTCTTTATTGAAAATATTTAACATTCATTAAAAAGCAAAATAAAACAAATTAAAACAAAATAAAAATCGTCCATGGCAGTAAGTTAAATAAGCATGTACTTTCTTTGAACCCAAGCATAATAATTTTTTCATTGTATCAGAGCCCTAAGTACATGCCAACTGCATTAGAGTAGCACTACACTATTTCCTGGCTATTAGCCAAATGCCGTGCAACTGAATATACACACAGCCTGCTTTATATTTCAAAGGTTCAGATCAAATTAGTTTGAAGTTTTAGTTAAATTAGAAATGTTCATGTCTTTCTATCAATACTAGATAGTTAATCTTTCTATTTCATATTTTAAATTCTCAGATTTTTAGTAAGCTTATCAATTAAGATAAAATTAACCACTATATTTCCAGGTGAATGTTATGATCCTTTAATGAAGTGAAATGCCACAAAATTTCTTTGGTTAAAGGATCTGGTAATCATACTTATGATAAAATGGATAGAAAGATATAGCTATATCTATGTCTATTTATATCAATGAACAGAAAAACACAGTTGTATGTGCTCCATAGCCTGGTTCAAGAAATGCTTATTTACAAATGCATTGGTAATTAAAAGTATGATTTTTAGGAAACTTCCTGTCAAATATTCAAATTAAACAAATGTTAATTATTTTGATTATGTATCTGTATTCCCCACCAACCAATTTGCCAAACCTATGGATTTCTAAGGAATTATACTAGGTAAATTTCACTTTTATTTTCCTCATTTTCTGTGATCACTACTAAAGGTAGGACTAAGGAGAAACAAAAGTCTTGGAGTCACTAAAAGGCTCAGAAATTTTTTTACGCAGACAATTGTGAAATATTGCTTTATTTCCAAAGAATTTTTAATCACTTCTCAGTCAGATTGAACATTTTAGCTTTATACTTCACAGTTTCTTTTGTCTTATGATGAGTTGTATGGCTAGTGTACTTGGGTCTGCTTCCTTAACATAATTTAAACTTCATGAGGTCAATGGCATATATTATATTTTGTGTATACCCCAAAATATAGTACAACTTTTGATACATTTTTGGTGTGCAAAATAATATGTGCATTGAACGTAATGGCTTTTACATGAAACTACAGTAAATAGCAAATTAGAACAGACTAGTTTTCTTTCTTCTAGTGTTGCAAAGGATCTAGTAGTAAATAAAAATACTAAAATGCAAAGTGTTGACTGTTGTTCTGGGCCTTTGAAATAAATAGGGCTTTTTCTTGTCTTTGGGAGTTTTCGTTTCATTACCAACAGCAACTGCCATTTCATTTGTACTTTAAATATAGTGTCTTTCCTCGGTATAATGGACTAAGCTAATAAGAGTGGACAAATCCAACTACTACCATTTATAATACCAAATATAAATGTCAGATAAAAAAATAAGTAGTTAGCCGAAGTTGAGAGAAATAAACTCACACACAAAAAACATAAACTACCAAGTAACAAAACAGACAATATGCAGCTGAGAGCTGATGCCATCCATCAGGAACCATAGGGTAAGGGTATCAAATGCAGATGTAGAGGTTGGGGCCAGGTCTTTAATGTATATGGGAAGAAAAAGCCAGAGACTTGGGCCAAATGGGGGCCAGCATACTGTAATAGGGCTTCTGTGCAAAACACAGCTCCTTAAAAAAGTGCCCAATAAATACAAATCATATTGGAAAATCTCAAACTTTTAGCCCAGGGAAGACTTCAGGAGGGTTGTTGTCTCCTCAAAAACAATACTTGCAGGGGAGGACGGGAATGAGGATTAAAAATTAAAGAACTAAAGAACTGTAGCAAGAATTGAAGTTCCGTCCAGACTTGCACTTTTCACAAGAGGTAGGAACCTAACCAAAATGTGTAACTATGATTAATTCAGTTAATATTAAATATAATAATTAGTATTAGTAGTATTAAAAAGATGTGGCTGGGCGTGGTGGCTCACGCCTGTAATCCCAGCACTTTGGGAGGCTGAGGTGGGCGGATCACCAGGTCATCCCGGCCAATATGATGAAACCCTGTCTCTACTAAAAATACAAAAATTAGCTGGGCGTGGTGGCACATGCTTGTAGTCCTAGCTACTCGGGAGGCTGAGGCAGGAGAATCGCTTGAACTTGGTGGGGTAGAGGTTGCAGTGAGCCAAGATTGCACCACTGCACTCTAGCCTGGTGACAGAGTGAGACTCCATCTCAAGGAAAAATAAAAAATAAAAAAAGATGTAACTAAAATCTCATTATAATCAAACAAAGACCCAAGGAATCTTTCTCTCTCCCACAAACAGATGCACATAAAACCCAACTGGAAAAAAAGCTGCAATAAAACATTACATGCCATTGATGAAACATAACTTGATTATTCAATTTATTATTTTGTCTTTGGAATGTTCACTACTTATGTTGCTTCTCTTAATCAAAAGACTTCAGAAATTTGCTTTAATGACATAAAAATTTGAATATTCTACTTTGATGAATAGAGTTAAAGAATAAAATTCACAAAGTGTATAACTGCTTAACCATAACTGCTGAATTTTGCTTTAAAATAACAACTAACGGTATCGTTGATTTAATTAACTGTGTCTCACCTCTTTCCCAAACAGACATGGAATAAATATAAAGATCTCAAGGGGATCATTTTTATACTTTATCAAATGCTTTAAAGGATTTAAAAGGATAATTTCAGTTGGTCCATAACTATATTTAAAACTCTGTACTTTTTAACCAAATAAAACATAACTCGAAATTGGTCTCCTCTATTGAAATAATAGCATTAAGAATATATGAATTTATTAACAGTGCTACCCTTCATTCCATGTATTTTTGGAATCCTTTCAGAATGTATCACATAAATTTCTGTAAGCTTTACTTTTCTCTATTATTTTCTAAATAATAGATTATTCTATTATGCTATGAGTAAATGGACAAAGATTCCCTGTTCAATGCCTTTCCATCTTTCTCAGTTTCAAATTTTTGTTGTTGCTTTTGTCATTTGTTTTCCCACCATATCTACTTAGCCATTGATTGTAAGTATTTTAGAGTTAATTATTTTAATTAAAGCTGCGTGGCTCTGCATTTCAGAAAGATAAAGTATTTGCTAGGATTTAAATTAGGAATCTTCAAATCCATCATAAATCTGACTCAGTTTCATTTGTATGTTTCCAGCCCGCTCAAGGGCAGTATGTGAAGTAAGTCAATATCATGCGTGTAATTGACTGATTACTATTAATTTGAAATATGTGAATTTGAGGACTGCTTTTATATAAATTCATTAATGTGCTATCCTTCACTGGCAATGATCAAGCTGCTGGCACATCACTAATAGGATATTTGCTTTGCGTTGTTTTTTAGTGGTCATGATGAATTTGGGTTGATCCATTCCACATACAGCTGTCTATTTTTTTTTTTTTTGTGACTAATGGGCTATATCTGGTGTGGCAGGCTTATTTAAGGATATTATCTATCCTCATTCTTAAATGAAGATGAAAAACATGGCAACAAAATATATAATGTTAGCTTCATTTACTAGAGCCAAAGACACATGAATATATTATAAAACTAGTATCTAGTCAAAAAGCTAGAAATTATCAGGATAACTTTTGCACCCAAACAAAAAGTTAAATTCATGTAAACTATAATGGATTTTTACATATACTATCAGTATGGCACAAAGTAACATGTAATTAATGATTTCAAATGAAAATTTCAATAAAAAAGGGATGATTTCGAACAAATATCAGTTTGGCAAAATGTAATGTTATTTGTACTAGTTACGAAGCTATTGTCTCTCAGCTTCAACCCACCTGCCTCTTACCCTTCTACACTTCTCTTTGTAAGCTGAGGCTTAAATTATATTTTATCTGTAGAGACATATGAAGAAAAAAGTATGACTGAAAAGAAAAGATACTTTCTTTTGTCCTTTTTGTTGTTGTTCTTCCTAGTACAAGAAAGTCCCTTCAGCCCTGCAGTTGTTTATCTCAGTCCCCTGCATCCCTGGGTACTTCTAGAACCAGCTTCAGTTAATTATTTCACAGGCACCAGTATGAGCCAGATAGAATCTGTTTACCAGAGTATTAGACATCATTCCATGAGGACCTCCTCCAAGATTCTAAATCTCCATTATTTCTCCAACTGGATGGGTAGTGTCTCTTTCTCTCAGTTATTACTATTTTGTTATGTCATTTTTTTTTCCATTTTAATCCTTCAAACATCTGTTTAACCAGTTTCCTAGGATGTCAAATTATCTTCATTGAAATGCATAATACATTTCTATTTCCTGATTATTTTGATAGAGTACCATGAGAAAGGGTTAACATTTCTAGAGATTAGACAATTTTAATTGAAATATTGAGTAAATTTTTAAATCCATAATCTACTTTTGAAATATTAATCAACTTAGTTAATTCTGTTGTCTGTTTAAATCCATTTCGTTCTTCTTTGTTACTGACAAAAAAAAAAAAAAAAAAAAAGAAACCTTGAGAGATACTTTAAATGTGAGAGCATAAGTGACTATGGTGGTCACCTGGTTTTGGTTTAAACTGTTTTGTTTTGGATCTCCTCCGTGACCTTTGGAGAACTTATTGCCCTCTCCCTTCCTTTCCCCAAACACACACATACCACATGCACTGTGTGGTTCCAGTTTGCAAATCACAGAACCATATGTCCCCTAATTTCCAAAGTTGACTGGTCAGATTTCCTTTACCAAGAATGTTAATCATGAGTGCAGACCCCAAAGATGAAGGATAACTTGGGTTGAATCATTCAATGCCAATTTCTAAGAGAGATGATGCGCGCATTTCTTCTCTTAATATCCATGGTTAGTGTCCACAGGACTGATTCTCTGGCTACTCCTTCTCTCCTGAGGCTACCGAATATTCTTTGTTTATATGGTTAAGTAAATAGGGGTAGATTCCTTTATACATACAGTAGTTCTGCTTATATATTTCTTTTTAGATGGCTGCTTTCCCAAGTACATTTCTCAGCTATGCTCTCTAATTAACTAGATAAAGGTGTCCTTTTCTCCATTTTTTAAAAAATGGGATGAAAGAATCATATCTGCTTCATAGTTTCATCCATTGACATCATATATTTATGAAATATAATTTTAATATAAACTTTGGGAACATACTTGGTATACACAGTCTACGATTAATTAAGGATAGTGTTTGATATGGTTTGGCTGTGTCCCACCCAGATCTCATCTTGAATTGTACATAATTCCCACATGTCATGGGAGGGACCCAGTGGGAGGCAATTGAATCATGGGGTGGGTCTTTCCCATGTTGTTCTCATGATAGTGAATAAGTCTCACAAGATCTGATAATTTTATAAAGGGGAGTTCCCCTACATAAGCTCTCTTGCCTGCTGCCATGACTTTGCTCCTCATTCGTCTTCAGTCATGATTGTGAGGCCTGCCCAGCTATGTGGAACTGTGAGTCAATTAATTGAAACCTCTTTCCTTTATAAACTTTGCATTAGTTAGGGTTCTCTAGAGGGACAGAACTAATAAAATAGATGTATATATGACAGAGAGTTTATTAGGAGAATTGACTCACACGATCACAAGGTGAAGTCTCACAATAAACCGTCTGCAATCTGAGGAGTCAGGAAGCCAATCCAAGTCCCAAAACCTCAAAAGTAGGGAAGGCAATAGTGCAGCCTTCAGTCTATAGCTGATGGAATACGGCTTCGCATGCTCCAGTTTATGGCTAGATGGGTCAGAAAGCAGCCCCCTCGTGATAGGTAGTTCAGGTCCCATGGTGACTTGATCACCCACAGTCAAACTTTCTGTTTCCACCAAAGCCCAGTAACAGGCCAAGAGCTGTTTCTCAAAAGGAAAATAATTATCTGCAGAAGGTGGGAGGGCCTTGTTCCAAAATCCTCGAGGCCTTCTGTGTGATTCACCTGTGGGGGCCTGCCAAAGGATCCAAACAGCATCCCTATCTGTGACTGACACCTCAAGCACCATTGGATCTGCTGGGTTGTATGGCCTAAGTGGCAGAGCAGCTTTCACATCAGCCTGGAGCTGCTGCATAGCCTTCTCCTGTTCTGGACCCCACTCAGATTTGCAGCCTTTTGGGTCACTTGATAAATGGGCTGGAGTAACATACCCAAATGAGAAGTGCGTTGCCTCCAAAATCCAAATAGGCTCACCAGGTCTTGTGTCTCTTTCTTGGTTGTAGGAGGGGCAAAATGCAGCAACTTATCCTTCACTTTAGAAGAAACATCTTGACAGACCCCACACCACTGGACCCCTAGAAATTTTTCTGAGGTAGAAGTTACCCAAATTTTAGTTGGATTTATTTCCCATCCTCTGGAATACAAGTGTCTCACCAATAAGTCCAGTGTGTTTGCTACTTCTCACTCACTGGAGCCAATCAGCATAATGTCATCAACGTAATCCATCAGTGCGATATCTTGTGGAAGGGATATGTGGGGTGCGAGCCCCAACACAGAGTCCCCACTGGGGCACTGCCTAGTAGAGCTGTGAGATGAGGGCTACTGTCCTTTAGGCCCCAGAATGGCAGATCCACCGACAGCTTGCACCATGCCCCTGGAAAAGCTGAGGACATTCAGCGTCAGCCCATGAAACCACTCAGCAGGGGGAGCTGTATCCTTCAAAGCTACAGTGCAGGACTGCCCAAGACTGTGGGAGCCTGCCTTTTGCAACAGCATGACCCGGATGTGAGACACAGAGTCATAGGAGATCATGTTGGAGGTTTAAGATTTAACTGCCCCACTGGATTTTGGACTTGCATGAGGTCTGTAGCCTCTTCATTTTGCCCAATTTCTCCCATTTGGAATGGGTGTATTTACTCAATGCCTGTACCCCATTGTATCTAGGAAGTAACTAACTTGCTTTCGATTTTATAGGCTCATAGGCCGAAGGGACTTGCCTTGTCTCAGATGAGACTTTGGACTGTGGGCTTTTGAGTTAATGCTGAAATGATTTAAGAATTTGGGGACTGTTGTGAAGGCATGTTTGGCTTTGAAATGAGAGGACATGATATTTGGGACGGGCCAGAGTTAGAATGATATGGTTTGGCTGTGTCCCTACCCAAATCTCATCTTGAATTGTAACTCCCATAATTCCCATGTGTCATGAGAAAGACCTGGTAGGAGGTAATTGAATCAGGGGGGTGGGTCTTTTTCATGCTGTTCTCATGATAGTGAATAAGTCTCAAGAGATCCGATGGTTTTAAAAAGGAAAATTCCCCTACACAAGCTCTCTTGCCTGCTGCCACGTAAGATGTGACTTTGCTTCTCATTTGCCTTCAGCCGTGATTGTGAAGCCTCCCCAACCATGTGGAACTGTGAGTCAATTAAACCTCTTTCCTTTGTAAATCACCCAGTCTCGGGTATATCTTTATTAGCAGCATGAGAACAGATTAATACCATGTTGATTCTATTTGGGAAGATGGCTTAGATAATATTTTTGAAGTTTACTTAGCAAAAGTCATTATATGAAATTAAAATTTAAATTGTGACCTGTTTCTCTTTTTTATTGGGACACACAGAGTTTACTGGTGCCTCATTAATTTCATGTATTTGTTTACACATGTTTTTAACAAATATTTATTAAATTTGTCCTATATGCTACACACCATGGTAAATAGAAGAGATGAAGTATTAAGGAAAAGTCTGTCTTCAGAGAGCTTCCACTACAGTGGGAGAAATGGACAACTAGAGAAGTGCTGTGAAGCATGACAAAATCTATTGTAATGATAGGCACAGGATACTATGGAGACAGAAGTAAATGGCATGTGGTCAGATTAGAAAGTAGGAAAAGTTTATAATAAGATATAAGAAAATAAGGAAAAAGGAGAAAGGAAAGTTAAGACATTAAAAAAGAAATAAGATACTTAAAATTTTGCTTGTTTAGAACCAAGGATTCCTTTGGTGAACATAGGAAAACAGGTAATAGGCAGGATCCCACTTATCTTTGTATGCCTAGCTTGTATGCCAAGCTAAACTCTATTTCTTTCTTGATATCATATTGAAGAATAACACTATGATCAAGTTAAGATTACATTAATTAAACCTACTTTTAAGCCTACTTTTTGCTCATTATAGAGGTATGTAGATGACTTATAATAATTCTTCATTTTATTTTAAAAACACTTAACTATGAACAATTAACAGTAATTTACATATTAGCATACTAAATAACTTTTGCCCTCGTATTTCATTATAGTTGTAACTTTTTAAGATAAATATGTTTGGCAAGCAATAGTTATTCCAGGTGTATGGAAATCAGCTGATAACTATTGGAGAGTCCACATTATCAAAAATATGTAATTAAAAACTAATATAATAATTGATTTATATTTCAAATATTATAAGATGTGTTGAGTAGTCACAACTTAATTATGTACAATACTGGGTATTTATTTCATTTTCTTTTATTTTCAGTGTCTGCTATCAACATTGTTTATTGAATCTCAAAACCACTGAGCAGTGATGAAACAATCTTGCCTATAATAACATGCCAATTAAACCCAAATATCATTCAAATATTTCTAGATTAAAACTCCGTCTTACAGGCTGAAGTTTTCACTGCCTGTTCTTGTCAGTTCCAATTGGTTGCTATGGAGATCACTGCCCTTCTTTTGTTGTGGGGTATGCCTCTGGGTGTGTACATCTATCTCTTTTGTATAACTCCTTTGCCAGATGTTGGATTCACTCAATATTAGTTTTAGCATTTCAGAGGGAAGTGTCCTTTTTTGTTTTTATCCAAAGGAGCAAGTTTCCTTTGTTTTTTCAAACTGCTGTAGAAACGCTTTTCCTAGTCTCTTATTGGCCCAAATAGTTTCAAGCATATCAAAATGTTACCCAATCAGTGATAAAGACAATGGAACTACTACCATGACTGATTTAGGATACTTATCTAAGGTTGAATCATTAGTGGTATCAATCACATTATAACCATACACAAATACAGGCATATCTTGGAGATACTGAATGCTCAGTTTTAGACCACCACAATCAAGGGGATTGTATTAGTCCATTCTCAACCTGCTATGAATAAATAACCAAGACTTGGTAATTTATAAAGAAAAGAGGTTTAATTGACTCACAGTCCACATGGCTGGGGAGGCCTCAGGAAACTTACAATCATGGCAGAAAGCACCTCTTCACAGGGCAGCAAGAGAGAGAATGAGTGTTGAGTGAAGGGGGAAGCTTCTTATGAAATCATAAGATCTCCTGAGAACTCATTCACTATCAGGAGAACAGCATGAGGAAAATAACCCGTATGATTCAATTATCTCTACCTGGTTCCACCCTTAACATGTGGGGATTGTTATAATTCAAGGTGAGATTCAGATGTGTACACAGAGCCCAACCCTATCAGGAATATTGCAATAAAGCCAGTCACACACGTGTTTTATTTGTTTTGTTTTGTTTTGTTGTTTATGAGTGCATATAAATGTTATGTTTACCCTACACTGAGAGTTTATTAAGTGTGAAATAGCATTATGCCTAAAAAAAAGTGAGCATAACTTAATTAAAAATACCTTATTTTTAAAAAAATGCTAACAATTATTTGAGCTTTCAGAGAGTCATAATCTTTTCTGATGGAGGTTTTTGTCTCGATGGTGATGACTGCTGATTGATCAGAATGGTGGTTGCTAAAAGTGAGGTGGCTGTGACAAGGTCTAAAATAAAACAACAATAAAGTTTGCTACACCTATTGATTGTTCCTTTTGCAAAGATTTCTCTATAGCATTAAGTGCTCTTGGATCGCATGTTAGCCATAGTAGAACTTTTCTCAAAATTGCGTAAATTCTGTAAAATCCTGCCACTGCTTTATCAAGTAAGTTTATGTAATGTTCTAAATCCTTCATTGTCATTTCAGAGGTGTTCACGATAGCTTCCTCAGGAGTAGATTTCATTTGAAGAAATCACTTTATCTTCTAACCATGAAAAGCAACTCCTTATCTATTGAAGTATTTTCTGAGATTGCCACAATTCAATCACGTCTTCAGGATCCACTTCCAATCCTAATTGTCTTGTTATTTCCACCACATCTCCAGTCACTTCCTCCACTGAAATCTTTAAACCCTCAAAGTCATTCATCAGGATTGGAATCAATTTCTTCCAAACTCCTGTTAATGTTGGTATTTTGATATTTTCTGAAGAATCATGAGTATTCTTAGTGGCATATAGAATGGTGTCCTTTCCAAGGTTTTCAATTTACATAAATCTATCAGAGGAATGAGTATTTATGGCAGCTATAGCCTTATGAAATGTATCTCTTAAATAAAAAAACTTGAATGTCAAAATTACTTTTTGATCCACAGACTACAGAATGGATATTGTGTTAGCAAACATAAAAGCAACATTAATCTCCTTATACACCTACATCAGAGCTCCTGAATGACAAAATGTATTGTCAATGATCAGCAACATTTTGAAAGAAATGTATATTTTCTGGGAAGTGCGTCTCAACTGTGGGCTTAAAACACAGTAAACTATACTGTAAATAGATGTGTTGCTATCCAGGCTTTGATGCTCCATTAATGGAGCACAAGAAGAGTAGATTTAGCATAATTTTTAAGGGCCCTAGGATTTTCAGAATAGTAAAGGAGTATTGGGTTCAATTTAGAGTCATCAGCTGTATTAGCCCCATCAAGAGTTAGCCTGTCTTTTGAAGTTTTGTAGCTAGACATTGACTTCTCTCTAGGCATGAAAGTCCTAGATGGCATCTCCTTCCAATGGATGACTGTCTTGTGCACATTAAAAATCTGTCATTAGCACAGTCACGTACATCAGTTTTTTTAGCTATGTCTTCATGGTAACTGGCTGAAGTTTTTACATCAGACTTACTGCTTCACCTTGCACTTTTATGTTATGGAGAGAGCTTCTTTCCTTCAACCTCATGAACAGACCTCTGTGATAACAGCTTCAAACTTTCCTTCTGTAGCTTATTCACCTCTCATAGCCTTCATAGAACTAAAGAGAGTTAGAGTCTTGCTCTGGATTAGGTTTTGGCTTGTGAAAATATTTGATTTTCTATCCAGACCACTAAAACATTCTCCATATCAGCAATAAAACTGTTGCACTTTCTTATTGTTCTCATGTTCACTAGAGTAGCACTTTTAATTTCCTTCAAGGACTCTTTCATTGCATCTATAACTTGGCTAACTGTTTGTCACAAGAAAATGAGCTTTAGGCCTATCTCGATTTTCAACATACCTTTCTCATTAAGCTTAATCACATCTAACTTTTGATTTAAATTGAGAGATATGCAACTCTGCCTTTTACTTGAACACAAAAAGGCTACTGGAACTTTATTAATTGGCCCAATTTAAATATAGCTGTGTCTCACAGAATAAGGAGGCTTAGAGAAGAGAGGGAGGGAGAGGGTGAGGGAGGGTAAGAGGAGGAGGGAGAGAGAATAAAGAGAATGGTACAGGGAATGGCCAGTAGGTGGAGCAGTGAGAACACATAGAATGTTTATCAATTAAGTTTACCATCTTGTATCGGCCCAGTTCATGACGCTGTAATATAATTAGAATAGTAACACCAGATATCATTGTTCACAGCAGGTAACCATCACAAATATAACTATAATGAAAAAGTTTTCACTATTTTGAGAATTATCATAATGTGACACAGGGACAGGAAGTGAGCACATGTTGGTGGAAAATAGCACTTGCTTCATGCGGGATTGCCACAAACCTTCAACTTACGAAAAATGAAATATCTGTGAAGCACAATAAAGCAAAGAGTAATTAAATGAAGTATTCCTGTAACATTGTATTTAAGTAAAACTCATGTATTCAGAACTACAGTTATCATAATTTTTGGTTTATTGCACATTTTCATCATTAGTCTCTGAATTGACTAGTTATAATGTACATGTGGATAGGTAGAAACATCAGAGGGAGAAAGAGAGAGAGACTATTTTGTCTGAAAATAAAATGTATAAATGCTCTATAAATTTATTCAACTGAAAAGTTTTGGGCTCCACCTTTGAGATCTAAGACAAGATGCTTATGTACTAAAAACAGAAGCTAAATAAGTGTTCTTGAGAAAACAGAGTGAGGTATTTCATTGTAAAACATAATCCATCATTTCACCATCTAGTTTTAATCATGGCTCATTATTTGCGGTATTTTTCTTTCACTATTCCAAGACATGTACAGCAAAAACTTGATTTCCTTTTGCTGTGCTAGCTTTTAGAGCACATTGACAGAAATGGTGAAAAAATGTAGTCAATGCTTTCGGACATATGTGAAAATCCAGTGCCCATATCAGTTCTTGGCTAAAATAGTTCTGCCAAGTGTATTTTCTATTGCTGTGTGCTATTTCTCTCTACATTTACCTTTTGCACTTGTCTTACACCTTTCCTGTCTCTCTTCTCTTTCAATCCTCAGTCACTCTCTAACTACTCAAAGCACCATTTATATAGAGTACTCGACTCACAGTGAAAGGTGAAAGCACCGTATTCTTGCATCATTTCTTTACTCCATTCCTGTCAGCCTTGCAGAGGGGTGTGCATGTGTGTGTGAGTGTGTATGTGTTGGTTGCAGAGAGGGCTACATTTCAAATATTGATTAAAGCACAGTTGAAAGGGTACCTTCAAACACATAGTTGTGATTGACTAAAATGATTCAAACTTGCAGGAATCTATTTGTTAAGATGCCTAAAATATCTTCATTCTTTTATCAACTATATTAACATTTTAAAAACATCTGTCCTAGCCAAGAAATGTCCTAGAGGTGATAGTACAGCTCTGGATACAAGTGATAAGGCCCATGCCTTCAGTAACTGATATTATGTGGAGGGTGGAAAAAGAAAAACAACAACAAATGTCTAATAGTCTGGGTATATATGAGGTATACACAGCAAAATAAAATAAAATAAAGTGGCTGTATTCCCACTCTGGGAGCCCAAGATGGGCGGATCACCTAAGGTCAGGAGTTCAAGACTAGACTGGCCAACATGGCGAAAGCCCATCCCTGCTAAGAATACAAACATTAGCCGGGTGTGGTGGCTCATGCCTGTAATCCCAGATACTTGGGTGGCTGAGGGAGGAGAATCGCTTGAACCTGGGAGGTGGAGATTGCAATGAGCCAAGATCACCCCACTGCACTGCAGCCTGGGTGACACAGCAAGACTCCGTCTCAACAAATAAATAAACAAACAAATAAATAAGATAAAAAGAAAGGGAGTGTTAGGATAGAGGGTGTCATATTACAAATGGTGATCATGGATCACCACCATCGTGTTGTCTCAGGTAAGTAAGAGAAATCATGAAAGCAGAGAATTGAAAGAAGGGAGGGAATAGGCCATGTTGCTATCTGGGGGACTGGGAGACAAACAACCCAGATAGAGGGAAGAGTGCTTGGAAAGTGCCTAGGGAAGGAGCATGCCAGACACGTTTGCAGTAAAACAAGGAGGCCAATGTACATGACACTGAGTAGGCTGCAAGAGAGAAAGAGTAGAGATGTAGAATGCCTCATATCATGTAGAACTTTATAAGACATGGCAAGGATTTTGGCTTTTATTCCCTCAGATGAATAGAAATAAGTATATTTTGAATAGGAATATATGACATGACTCAGATTTTAACATGCTTTTGCTTATAAAATCAAGATGGCCTTTTTTTTCCTGTTTTGGACATTTTAAGTTTTATTTATTACATTGTCAATTGGAAGCATCATTTAGTTGGACCCATCACTTCAAAAAGCATCATTTAGTTGGACCCATCAGTTCAGATTTGAGGAGAAAAGCCAGAATTGGAGCTTCTCATTTGGGTGTTTCATGTATAAATCCTTTTTAAACCCATAAAAGAGAATGAGATTACCTAGGGTGTTAATATACATAGATCCTGAAAACAGTTCATGTTTTTTGAGCCACAAATTTTACTTCTAACGAGTTATCCTAAGGTTATAATCATACATGCAAAAAATGACTACTATGTAAAGGTATTACCACACTATCTTTATTTTACTACATTCAAAGCCTCACTTCCAAATAGTACTTAATCACATATATGTGTATGTATGTATGTGTACATGTATGTCATTAACTACTAAAATATACTCTATTTTGTATTATAGTATGTGTGTGTGTGTGTATATAGAGTGTATTCACAGAGAGAGAGAAATGTATTAGAATTGCAAGACTATTATTACATGCCTAAGGAGAAATTGGCAAAATAATACACAGCACATCGAGTTTTAAAATCATATATTTAAAACAATTTATTTTCCTTTTTAGGTTGGATAATTACATACTGCTCTCAATTTGAAATTAATATTTAGGACATTAATCTTAGATACATGCTTAAAGTTGTTCCCAGAAAAACTTAAGCTACTAGTGTCATATATATATATGTGTGTGTGTGTGTATATATATATAATATATATATATATATTTTTTTGCTGAAACATTAATACCTGACTCTATGGAAGACCTCAGATATTTTCATGATATAAACACTGAATTTTAGACAATGGTAAGTCATTTTGAAATGTTTTGATGTCTATTTGGCAAGACATCATCAAGGAAGAGTAGGGCCTTATGAGAAGTCTATTGATAAAGTGTAATCTGAATATAAAGGCAAAATATATTATTTATCTGATCTGTTCCTTGTGAAAACGTAAAGAAATGTAGGCTAAATATCATCATAGTGGGGAACAACTTGGAAAATAGTACTGGATATTTGGTAACAATGTTATACATACTAATCTATTTGATTTTCTCTATTCCTAGTTCATGGGCTATGTTATGATCTCAGATATAAGTTAGACATATTTTTTTCTGTAATGAAACTAAGAGAAATAGTGACTTGGGGTGATTTCTATAAACAAAATGATCTAACATACATGTCATCTTAATCCCCCAATAATGTATAGCTTGTGCAAGCAAGCATCTTATTACAATACTGTGCCTCTCTTAGAGAACTCTGGGTGCTTCTGCCTCCTAAGTGTAATTTAATTTATCTTATGATATGTATAATAAATTATTTTTATTGATACATAATTGAAGCCCACATGGCTTAAATGACCATTTTATAATACAGGCTTATACATTTTATTCTACCTTTTCTTTTCCTCTTACATAAAATTGGAGGTAATGAAGACATCAATTTTTATCTTTAATATAATCTATTAACACTACAGAATCTACAGTATTAGTGGCTCAAGATCAGAAGCTATTTTGAGACTTGAATTCCATATTTTATGGCTTAGCAAAGTGAGACATTTTAAAAGTTTACAGTTCATTTCTTATTATCTAAAAATAAATGTGGGGGAAAAATCTTACTCTATCCACGTACAAATGCTTTCTATAATCTGACAGTTTGGAAAAACTGCTTTATAAAATGA
This sequence comes from Macaca mulatta, assembly GCF_049350105.2. Taxonomy (NCBI): domain Eukaryota; kingdom Metazoa; phylum Chordata; class Mammalia; order Primates; family Cercopithecidae; genus Macaca; species Macaca mulatta. The sequence goes on along the minus strand of NC_133409.1, from coordinate 90,748,209 downwards.
GTTTTTACAATATGCTACTCTCTTTGATAACTTTGTGTCATTTTCCAAATGTGTTTAGCCTTGCGCTCATATTCTAAAGAAACTGTCACACAAAGATATCCCTTATATGAATCTAAATAACAAAAAAGATTCATATGGGCAATTTTATAAAACTTTCTTGTTAAACGTGCAGTATTTCTTCACATAATTTCTCAAATCATCTCAGAACTATTGTCGATTAAGTTATTCTGCAATTAAGAAGAAAATATTTTTGAAGTATTTATACTAATGAAACAATTGATAATTATGATAATTATCTAAATAGTGGAGATCTGCAAGCATGCTTAATCCTTCACTCCACAGTGAATCTTTAAAAAAAAAAAAAAATTCTTCTGCCAATAGTTTGTCAGAAAGAAGTTATAAAATTGACTAATTTAATTTGTAACTACGTGTCTTTTGAAGTGCTAGCATGTATCAATGAGTTCTAAAGACCAATAGATTAAAATAACTGGAGTAGCAGAATTCCAGATTACATCAGCTTCTGTCTTTGTAACAATCAGGCAGTAAGGACCAAAAAAAAAAAAAAAAAAAAAAAAAAAAAACAAGGTAAATTGACAACAGAATGAATCATTTTCACAGACCTTGTCTCCTCCAACTCAATTCCCTTCATACTCTGATCATTTGAACTTAAAATTAGCAAGTAGAGTATTGAAGAAACTCCCCAGAGAAACGTTGGTATAAAAACATCAAATTGTATACTTTAATTACACTATAATTTTTCTTTGAGGGGGATTACTGTCATCTTTGCCAAAGAAAAAAGCACGTTTATGCCAAAGTTAACATGACAATCCTGAAATTTGAACTTATCTATTTAGCAGAAAGCTTGCAGGAAGTGATAGACTTAAACATCTTGCTGCTTAACATTGATATGTCTATAATATTTGGGCAAAATTCTCATTATTTCTTTTATGAATTTGAAAAAGCACTTATTTATTTTTATGTTTTGGAAGTTGAAATGTGTTCCTGAAAGTGAGAAATCCCTTTTACTTCACCATATGTCATCTTGTCTTTTTGACACTCCAAGCCTGGAAATATCTCAAGTGTGCAGACTTCTGATTTCCAAATTATCTGCTGCCAAGAAGGGAAGTGGGTATCTGAAACTCAGCCACAGACCTTGGCAAATTTCAAATTCAGAACGAAACTTTCGCTTTAAAATTGTGCTCAAAAGTTGAACGGGATTTTTTTTTTATGTCTAATTTGTGTTCTATTCCTATTACAGAATAGTGGGGGGAAATTATTGTAGCCTAGTTTAAAAGGCTTTTTAAAAAATCACTAGAGAGAAGTTTTGAGGGATTAATAAGGAAATTAAAGTTTCTATTCTTTTGCATTTAAAATTAACAATGTAGAGTGACAAAGTCCTACCAGCAGCAATATTGCTGAAGTAAGCATATCTTTTGGGACTTTTTAACAGTGGATGCTACTTGATTTTTGGAGGTATCTGAACATATTCCACAAATGATGGCTTGTCTAGCAGTACGAATAAATTTTCTGTGATACAGTATGGTGCACCTCTAAACTGAAAAGGAAATGGTGATTTTGGCCACGTTGCTTTTTGATTTTTTGTTGTTACTGAAAAAGTGCTCTAACTAGAACCCAAAGAAATCATTATTTCAAATATTCCTCCATTAATAAGAATAATTTCTGATCAATTTTCAATAATTTTGTACCAAAGTTTCAGGGAGTTTGTATTTGAATGGAAGCAATAAGATATGTTCCAGATTTTAAAAATCAGGTTTAGATAGTTTCATTCACTCAGGAGATAATTTAAGTAATATTTATTATCTATTTCTAACTTTAAAAAGCAGGTTTAGATAGTTTCATTCAGGAGGCAATTTCAGTATCATTTATTATTATTTATTTTTAATCTTTGTGAGTACCCAGTAGGTATATATATTTATGGGTTACATGAGATATTTTGATACAGGCATACAATGTGTAATAATCACTATTATGTAATTTTAACTTAAAGTTAAAACAATGGAAACGAACCTTTCCAGCTCTAGAGATGACAGGTGATACTAAATGAAATTTCTCTTGCTACAAAAACATAAAACATACCAAACTTGCTGGGGGAAAAAACTTCATGTTAAAAAAACAGTGATAATTAATTAATAGCTGCTTGGGGTTTTAAAGGATGCTTGTCTCAGCAATTGGGAGATTTACTAGATGTAATTCCCACAGAGAGACAAGGGGTAAAGCTCTTGGACAAAGTGATGTGGGAGCTGAAGTTGAGATCTTATACATAAAGCTACACTCTGAAACAATTATAATCTCACTAGAAAAGTGGATAAAGCAAAGTTTGTCTTAAAACACCAAGCAATAAGTATTCATGTATGTTTCTGCCTAATCATTGGGAGGCATATGGAGGGAAAAAAAGAAATTTCCGTGAGAATTAACCAACATGAGAGTCTAGAATTTATAATACCTAAATTTAGGAAAATGCCGTAAGAAAATAATTACCAAAATAAAATAAAACCTTAGGACCAGGATTATCACTGGAACTCTTGGCAAAAACAAACTTGCAACCATTCTGGGAGCATATTCAAACAAAATATTATGGATGAAATTTACTTAACTATATTAATAATAATAAATGTAATAAATGCAAGTGGAAAAATACTTGCCAATAAAAGACAATATTTGCAGATAGTTATGGAAGCTAAATCAACAAACAACCTAAGTCATAAAGAAGGTACAGTTAAGTAATAATAGTAGATAAACGTACATAGAGAAAGAGCTGATATATCTATTAAAAATCATACAAAATAAATTGTAAGTGAGAATGTATTATTACAAATAAAAATGGTTTATATCTAATAGAGAAATAATAAATCAAATAATTTATGTATTGAGGATGTTTATATACCAATGACCATACTCTCAGTATATAAAAATAAAATTTAGTCCTAATTTAAACACTATCAAGTTGTGCTTTTTAAAGATAAAATTCTTAATAAAGATCAAGAGAAATTTGAAAAAATAAGTTAAAAAATAAGAAAGTTTGTACTACCAGATACCAAAGCATACTAAAATTCTATAATAATTAAAACAATTCTGTACTTACCCAGGTTCAGAAAGGAACAAAATAAGATCAAGAAACATATTCTGGTATATACAAGTATCTAATTCATGCTAGCAATGGCACTTCAAATCAGTGAGGAAAAAGCAAAAGCAAGCCAAATAATGGCATTGAGGTAATTTGGAAACAGATTGTTAAAACTGATCCCTTAATTACATGATTTATTCAAAATAGCCCGAATATATTTTTTATGTATCTAAATGGAAGATAATCTGAATAACTACTGGAAAAAGTAAGTATTCTTTTACCATTATCTGAAAAGGGGGAAGATTTTCAAAGCATAGAAAAATATCTCAAAGCCATAAATGCTTGCAATTAAAATAGAAAATTGTCAATGACACCAAAAAAATTAAGATAATTGTGAGAAATTGTGAAATAGAAACACTATATAATACAAATTTAATCACTTAAATTTATATAGTGTTCCTAAAATCCAGCTGAAGGGAAACAATGAATAAAATGACATCTCCTTGGTATATTCGCTTATTAATAAATATGTAATCATAAGACAATATATAATGACATAAATGAATATAATTACAAGGAGATATTTTATTCCAAGATGTTGACAAATAATTCAGAATATGTTTTGTTTTCTTAGAAGTAGGTTATGGAGAAAGAGACACTTTCAAATGGTCTCCATGTAAATGTAAATTGAGTAACATTTTGGAGGATAATTTTACAATAATTATTAAAATTAAATTACTCACCTACACTGACCCACCCACATATCTACCTAAAAGCTGGACCAAGAAGGAGCATCATAAGTAATCTGGAAATAATGCAAATATCCATTATATTACTTGTCAATGACCTCAAAATTGTACATAGGCAAAAGTTATTTTTTAGAGAAGCACGTGTCTTCTTTAAGAATTTTTATTTGTATGTGATAAAAATTAATTTCAGCTAGTTTAGCCAAGTAAAAGGGAATATTTCTGAGAAAAGATGCCAGGTATCTATTGGCAGAAGTACTTAAACAAAAACTTGAAAGATTAAAGCACAAAGTTACCATTTTATTCCTATTCTCCTGATTTCCTGTGCATGCAGAACTGGAAAACAGCTTTCTCTGTTTCTTAGACTACATGAAAGAATAAAGCTTCCTATAGCTTCTGAATTCACTTATTATAATGTTTAACACCTACATAGACTAGAGTGCTATCCCAATTATAAATTTACGGAGACAAAATTAGATTGCCCCAGTTTAAGCCAGCCATCCACTTAAAATACAAGACACTCAGTGCATTTAAGTTTCACCCCTGTAAATGCAAGGACTCATTCCAAAGAAGAAGGAATCATTATGATTTTGGCATCAACCTCAATAAGTAAATGTTTAAAAGAGTGCATGTATGTATGTGTATATGTGTGTGTTTAAAACTGGAAAGATTTCTTTATTCCTGATATATTCTGTTTTCTTTGTAAAGTAAGCATCTAATTCATCCAAAGCAAGCCAGTGCTTATGTTAAAGTAGGAGGCTCAAGGAGAAAATTAAAATATTGAAGTAGCCTTTGAATAATTGGAAAAGAGATTTATTAGGTAAATGGTTTGTTCAGTGGCACTTATACTCCAATTGCAGGAGGTTGAAGTCATTCATTCGTTTATTTCTAAGTAACTGGAATGCCATATTTTACTATTTTCAATAGAAAGCCTACAGTAGAATTAATGAATGTCTGTGAAACAGTTGATCCAATGTTGAAGTTTGGTTAACGATTTGGCAAAGGCAATTGAGTGTGGAGAAAAGGGAGTCTATGAAATGCATATTAAAAACTAGGTTTAGTGGGAAAACATAAAATGAGGCTCAGATTATTTAATGATTAAAGAAGGACAAGTCAAGGGACTAGGAAGTTTTAATGATGTCAACGTGCATGTGTTAAAAATGTAAGGGATGAGAACCCTGGAAGAAAAAGAGGTGATAGACAAAGAGTTGGCAGTCGAATTTAAGATTTCAAAGTGGAACGCTTCCCACTGATGTCAAGATTCTTAGTGGCTTTGGCAGCCATTGGTGAAATGTAGTAATTATAAAGTTCATAACAATCAAGAAAGTCAATGAAGTTTGATGCCAGCCCATTAGATTTTTTGTAAATTGGAACATTAAACCTACTAAAAATAGAACTTACGTGTATGTATTTTAAATGCCAAAGGTAACACTGATAGTAAAACATCTGATTCTACAACCACTCTCTGTAATCTTTCACTTACATCTTTTGATCAGACTAATCAATCATAACTGGACAGCTGAATTAATAATTATTTTGATAATTAAGGAGTCTGAAAACTTTTTAATGTATTAAGCTTCAGATATCAATGAAGCTTAGGTGAAAAGGAAAATATTTAGAATAGAATAAAGCATTATTCAAGAATATCTACAATAAGTGTTATCAATTATTTAAAATATCTTAAAACCACTTAGACTCCATTTTTACCTATAAATTCTGGAATATTTAATATATATGCCAATTTATATATATGTATATATAAAATTTACTTTTACTGTGGTCAAATCAAAGCATTACTTTTAACTCTCATATATAATCTTAATTTACACAAGTTAAAAATAACCATAAGTTAAAAACAGAAAAATATTTAGTTTCATAAAGTAAGCTTAGTTTTGTGCCTCTCTATTAGTGAAAAGATAATACACAGAGGAAGCTTTACCATAAGAGGTCCTTTGGGCTCCATTCTGAGATATTCTGTTGCACTAGAAAAAAGAAATTGGTTTTTCTGTGTTTCAAGTTATAACCTCACTTAGGTAGCCTCAAAAGATTTACCAAACTCTCTGGCAGCCAGTGTTTTAGTGGTTCTGGTGTATTTGGATATTTTGGTAATATTAAACAGCATTTGGATAGCCTTTAAATACTGTTGAAATAATCTTATGCTCCACAGCAGTGCATTTCTTCTTTTTCAGTATTTATAAACTGTAGCTTGTGCTAATGTGCTATTATTATCATTATTATTATTGAGATGGAATTTTGCTCTTGTTTCCCAGGCTGGAGTGCAATGGTGCAAGCTCGGCTCACTGAAACCTCCGCCTCCTGGGTTCAAGCGATTCTCCTCCCTCAGCCTCCCTAGTAGCTGGGATTACAGGTGCCCGCCACCACGACCAGTTAATTTTTTGTATTTTTAGTAGAGACGGCATCTCACTGTGTTGTCCAGGCGGGTCTCAAACTACTGACCTCAGGCAATCAACCCTCCTCAGCCTCCCATGTGGCTCATGCTAACGTATTTTTAAATAACTTTTGTTTCATAAGTAAGTAAAACCAGCCTTTCTCATTGTGCCTTTTCCCCTTCATTTAATATACCATATTATTGCTGATTATCTTGATGTAATATCATTCTGATTTTTTCCTCACTCAATCATGTTACTATTTGCACATTAAAATTATATGACCATCCTAGTTATTCATATGTATTCATTCTCACTTTCTTACTCTTTTGCCGACTGTCTTTCCCTTATGCCTTTTACTACAGGTACCTAAACTTTTCCTGCTTTGCCCATATTTTGGTTACTCCTACCACATCTCAGAGCACCCAAAACAACATCAACAACTGACTTAAATATTAACTTATTATTATTTTTTAAATAACCCTCTGAGTTGAGTCAATTTTTTGGCTTCACATGGTTTTGGCTAGGGGCACTAGGAACGCTGGAGAGCCCAAAACGGTCTTACTCACTTGGATGGAGTTTGATGTTGACTGTGGGGTAGAAGCTCAGCTAGGGCTACTGTCTATGTCCTCATTTATCCTCAGATTAAATAGACGGAAAAATATACCTCACTTATGTAAAGGGAAACATCATGTTGAGAAACAGCATATGGAATGGGAGATTGTTGCAGTCACCTCTGGGAACACAATTTACCAGGACCTACTTAATCAGTGTGGCTAGCAGAATTCTAAGATCATTCTCAAAATTCTGTCCCCTAGGCATACAGACCCTGAACAATCTCCTCTCCTTGTGTGTGGCTGGGAACTATGTAGAAGAGGGGGTAGTAACTCCCCTGATTAGGTCGCATTGTAAGGCACAGGTAATATGATAGCCATTTTTGTGATTATGTTGCGTTTATAATTCCACCAAAGTTGAATAGAGGGAGATTCTTTTGCTGACATTAAAGAAGTAATCTACAATGTTGTGAGAGGCCACATGGCTATGACTGAAGGGCAGCTTCTAGAAGCTGAAAATAGCCCCAGGTTGAGACGCAGCAAGGAAATGACAACCTCAGTCCTACAACTGTAAGAAACTGAACTCTAGTAACAAAATGGATGATCTTAGAAAATGATCCCTAGCCTCAGATGAGATTGTAGTCCTGACCAAAACCTTAATTTTAGCCAGGTGGGAACCTGAGCAGACAGCCCAATTACCCACACAGAACCTGATCCATAAAAATGGTGAAATTTAAAAATTCATGTTTTTATGTTGTTAAGTTTGTGATAAATTGTTACATAGCCATAGAAAGCTAATACAATAATGGAAGAGAAATGATTAATTTCTTTAATCTTCAGATTCAGGTACACATCTTCAAATAACAAACTTTAGTATTTCATAAATTCTCATTCTGAACTTGAGTGTTCTCTTTTTCGAAGCCTTCACCATTTGCTTTCATCTCACCAGAATATAACTCCATAACGCTAAGCACATTCTACTCCTCGCTCATGTTATTTCTCTCCTCATATTTTTCTATTACATTAAATAATATCCTCAAAAATATTGTATTGGCTTGGTTTTGTTGCAGCTTGACCTCTTTTCTCATCAAAAGGGGTAGATATTTTCTACCACATAGTTTATGGATATTGTGAAATCGAATGGTTATACTTTTTTCTTCATTGCCACTTGCAAACTGCTATATATCCAGGCTTTAGTAAAAGTCCCAGCTCTTAAGAGATTCTTACATTCTCAGCCAAGTAACTTTTTGCCCCTCTGCATTGCCAGCATCAATTATTTTGTGTCACTGCTCTTAACATTTTAAAATTTGGTTCACACTTCATTCTAAACCTACCAAAATTCTGTGTGATGTGTCTATCCAACACATTTGGTTCGTAATTTCTTCACATACTCAGCTCCAGATACCTTCACCTCTGCAAACACTCATTTCCATGACCACCTCCTAGATTTGCATACTTCCAAATCATTCAAAATTTCAAATATATTTACGTTTTATTTCAACCCCACTCTGTTTTCCACTAAACAAGATATGATCTTGTTGCACTGACATTGCTAAGGAATTGCCTAGGTCTAGGTCCAAGATGACTCACCATGTTTGCATTCCAGCCAGGGAGAAAGGTGAAATGGAAGTGAGGCCAGTCCCTTTCTTGAAAGAAATTCTATTTTTCTTTGCCATTTTAGTTGTGCTCTTGAAAGAACACAACATAGTCAATTCAATTAGTTGTGCTCTTGAAAGAACACAGCATAGTCAATTAATGCAATTGTATTATACCACATTGCATTAATTGACTATGGCCCCAGCAGCTCTAAAGGAGTAAATTCTGAGTGGCTATGTATCCAGCTAAAATGTTGGGATTGTCTTACCAAGGGAAGAAAGATGTTAGGTAACATTTTTAGTGTGCTCCAGATGGTAATCAAAGGAGTGTTCCTACGGTTTCAGGGACTCTAGGGGCATTATTATCTGTTTTCATACAATACAATTCAGCAGTAATAAAGAAACTGAATTGGTAGCATTTGATTTACATTACATTTTAAATTTAAAATTGAAACTCATGATTTAACAAATATGTATACAGCTAATGGAAGGAATGTTATAAGTTCATATTGCTTTAGTAATCCCAGGAGATAAAGTCATGACAGTGAGTGAATAGAGGCTTAAACTGCTGCTGTTTTCAACCTTGGCAGGTGTCTATAATTCTCCAGCTTGCCATAATCAGAGGAACAAGTAATTTAGAGTCAGATAAATCTAAATGTTAATAATCATCACAGCTCTACTACATATTTAGTTATTTAGCCTCTTTGAATTTATTTTCCTCATCTGTAAAATAGAGATAATTGTCATTTCAAAGTTGTTAAGAAGATTAGAGATAAACATGTAAAAAACCCATTGGTGCCTGGCACAGAGAAGAAACTGTAAATGATTAACATTATCATTAGTATTTTATGTGCTGCCCCTGTCTTTGCATATAAATTGTTATCATCTCTTCCACTGCTTTATATCTGCCAACCTACTCTTTGCTAGGACCTTCAAAAGTTCAGTCAATCTTAATTTTAATAATCCAAAATCACTTAGAAATACACTAGACTTTCTGTCTATGTTGTGCTAAGGCAAAGCATCAAATTCACTTAACTAGCACAAATTGGTGTCTAATATGTTTTTTTTCCTGATACCTCGATACTTTATTCAACTGATCTACTACTAGACATCCCGCTCAAAAAAACTCTTAACTTTCTCCTGTCCATTTCCCATTCACAACCCTATAAATCTCAGTAGATGACCTTACCTCCTACGTTAGAAATGACAATACCCAAGTTAAATATGAATTTTCACACATATTCTTTTCCACTCCTCAAAATCCATTTCCTAACATTCTTTCTAGGATCAATAAAAAAACAATTACCACCACCACCAAAATAAAAAATTTCCTACCGTGAAGGTCAATCACTGCACACACACTCTTAATCCAATTTTTCTTCACCGTTTTTAAGTTATGAATTTATTTTTAAGTTATGAATTTATTTTTAAGTTATGAATTTGTTTTTAAGTTATGAATTTATTTTTAAGTGCCTACAGTAAACAAAGTGAAGATAAATTATGAAAAGAACCCAGGCTCTGCCCTTTAAGATCTTCCAAAAAACAGAAAAGAAGGGGAAGGATAAAATGATGGGATAAACACAAACACTCACTCATAAATGCAAATAATAAAAACAAATAATTACATACAACCCTCCCTCCTTACCAAGAGGTTGGTGACTTATCTATTCTGAGAAACAAAAAGTATTCTGAGAAAGTTATAACTTGTTTAGAGGCATATCCTACAGAGAGAAATAAATAGCAGAACCCAATGCTTAAACCTGTGTTTTCTCTTATTAACAGAGGCTACCTTTAAGAAATATCAGCCTTTACATTTTAGTGAAAATGTATTCTGGTGTTAAGAATTCCGGGCATCTCAGATGTATGAAGGTTAGATTCAACAGGATTATTAACAACAATAAGAGTTTTAAATATATGAAAGAACAAAAAGAAATGAAGTACATAATTATATTTTATTTTATTTTATTTTATTTTATTTATTATTACTATAAGTTGTAGGGTACATGTGCATAACGTGCAGGTTTGTTACATATGTATACTTGTGCCATGTTGGTGTGCTGCACCCATCAACTCATCATTTACATCAGGTATAACTCCCAATGCAATCCCTCCCCCCTCCCCATGATAGGCCCCTGTGTGTGATGTTCCCCTTCCTGAGTCCAAGTGATCTTATTGTTCAGTTCCCACCTATGAGTGAGAACATGCGGTGTTTGGTTTTCTGTTCTTGTGATAGTTTGCTAAGAATGATGGTTTCCAGCTGCATCCATGTCCCTACAAAGGACGCAAACTCATCCTTTTTTATGGCTGCATAGTATTCCATGGTGTATATGTGCCACATTTTCTTAATCCAATCTGTCACTGATGGACATTTGGGTTGATTCCAAGTCTTTGCTATTGTGAATAGTGCTGCAATAAACATACGTGTGCATGTGTCTTTATAGCAGCATAATTTATAATCCTTTGGGTATATACCCAGTAATGGGATGGCTGGGTCATATGGTACATCTAGTTCTAGATCCTTGAGGAATCGCCATACTGTTTTCCATAATGGTTGAACTATTTACAATCCCACCAACAGTGTAAAAGTGTTCCTGTTTCTCCACATCCTCTCCAGCACCTGTTGTTTCCTGACTTTTTAATGATCGCCATTCTAACTGGTGTGAGATGGTATCTCATTGTGGTTTTGATTTGCATTTCTCTGATGGCCAGTGATGATGAACATTTTTTCATGTGTCTGTTGGCTGTATGAATGTCTTCTTTTGAGAAATGTCTGTTCATATCCTTTGCCCACTTTTTGATGGGGTTGTTTGTTTTTTTCTTGTAAATTTGTTTGAGTTCTTTGTAGGTTCTGGATATTAGCCCTTTGTCAGATGAGTAGATTGCAAAAATTTTCTCCCATTCTGTAGGTTGCCTGTTCACTCTGATCGTAGTGTCTTTTGCTGTGCAGAAGCTCTTTAGTTTAATGAGATCCCATTTGTCAATTTTGGCTTTTGCTGCCATTGCTTTTGGTGTTTTAGACATGAAGTCTTTGCCCATGCCTATGTCCTGAATGGTACTACCTAGGTTTTCCTCTAGGATTTTTATGGTATTAGGTCTAACATTTAAGTCTCTGATCCATCTTGAATTAATTTTCATATAAGGAGTAAGGAAAGGATCCAGTTTCAGCTTTCTACTTATGGCTAGCCAATTTTCCCAGCACCATTTATTAAATAGGGAATCCTTTCCCCATTTCTTGTTTCTCTCAGGTTTGTCAAAGATCAGATGGCTGTAGATGTGTGGTATTATTTCTGAGGACTCTGATCTGTTCCATTGGTCTATATCTCTGTTTTGGTACCAGTACCATGCTGTTTTGGTTACTGTAGCCTTGTAGTATAGTTTGAAGTCAGGTAGCGTGATGCCTCCAGCTTTGTTCTTTTGACTTAGGATTGTCTTGGAGATGCGGGCTCTTTTTTGGTTCCATATGAACTTTAAAGCAGTTTTTTCCAATTCTGTGAAGAAACTCATTGGTAGCTTGATGGGGATGGCATTGAATCTATAAATTACCTTGGGCAGTATGGCCATTTTCACGATATTGATTCTTCCTATCCATGAGCATGGTATGTTCTTCCATTTGTTTGTGTCCTCTTTTATTTCACTAAGCAGTGGTTTGTAGTTCTCCTTGAAGAGGTCCTTTACATCCCTTGTCAGTTGGATTCCTAGGTATTTTATTCTCTTTGAAGCAATTGTGAATGGAAGTTCATTCCTGATTTGGCTCTCTGTTTGTCTGTTACTGGTGTATAAGAATGCTTGTGATTTTTGCACATTAATTTTGTATCCTGAGACTTTGCTGAAGTTGCTTATCAGCTTAAGGAGATTTGGGGCTGAGACAATGGGGTTTTCTAAATATACAATCATGTCATCTGCAAACAGGGACAGTTTTACTTCTTCTTTTCCTAACTGAATACCCTTGATTTCTTTCTCTTGCCTAATTGCCCTAGCCAGAACTTCCAACACTATGTTGAATAGGAGTGGTGAGAGAGGGCATCCCTGTCTTGTGCCAGTTTTCAAAGGGAATTTTTCCAGTTTTTGCCCATTCAGTATGATATTGGCTGTGGGTCTGTCATAAATAGCTGTTATTATTTTGAGGTACGTTCCATCAATACCGAATTTATTGAGCGTTTTTAGCATGAAGGGCTGTTGAATTTTGTCAAAAGCCTTTTCTGCATCTATTGAGATAATCATGTGGTTCTTGTCTTTGGTTCTGTTTATATGCTGGATTATGTTTATTGATTTGCGAATGTTGAACCAGCCTTGCATCCCAGGGATGAAGCCCACTTGATCATGGTGGATAAGCTTTTTGATGTGTTGCTGAATCCGGTTTGCCAGTATTTTATTGAGGATTTTTGCATCGATGTTCATCAGGGATATTGGTCTAAAATTCTCTTTTTTGGTTGTGTCTCTGCCAGGCTTTGGTATCAGGATGATGTTGGCCTCATAAAATGAGTTAGGGAGGATTCCCTCTTTTTCTATTGATTGGAATAGTTTCAGAAGGAATGGTACCAACTCCTCCTTGTACCTCTGGTAGAATTCAGCTGTGAATCCATCTGGTCCTGGACTTTTTTTGGTTGGTAGGCTATTAATTATTGCCTCAATTTCAGAGCCTGCTATTGGTCTATTCAGGGATTCAGCATCTTCCTGGTTTAGTCTTGGGAGAGTGTAAGTGTCCAGGAAATTATCCATTTCTTCTAGATTTTCCAGTTTATTTGCGTAGAGGTGTTTATAGTATTCTCTGATGGTAGTTTGTATTTCTGTGGGGTCGGTGGTGATATCCCCTTTATCATTTTTAATTGCGTCAATTTGATTCTTCTCTCTTTTCTTCTGTATTAGTCTTGCTAGTGGTCTGTCAATTTTGTTGATCTTTTCAAAAAACCAACTCCTGGATTCATTGATGTTTTGGAGAGTTTTTTGTGTCTCTATCTCCTTCAGTTCTGCTCTGATCTTAGTTTTTTCTAGCCTTCTGCTAGCTTTCGAATGTGTTTGCTCTTGCTTCTCTAGTTCTTTTAATTGTGATGTTAGAGTGTCAATTTTAGATCTTTCCTGCTTTCTCTTGTGGGCCTTTGTGCTATAAATTTCCCTCTACACACTGCTTTAAATGTGTCCCAGAGATTCTGGTATGTTGTATCTTTGTTCTCATTGCTTTCAAAGAACATCTTTATTTCTGCCTTCATTTTGTTATGTACCCAGTAGTCATTCAGGAGCAGGTTGTTCAGTTTCCATGTAGTTGAGCGGTTTTGATTGAGTTTCTTAGTCCTGAGTTCTAGTTTGATTGCACTGTGGTCTGAGAGACAGTTTGTTATAATTTCTGTTCTTGTACATTTGCTGAGGAGTGCTTTACTTCCAATTACATGGTGGATTTTGGAGTAAGTACGATGTGGTGCTGAGAAGAATGTATATTCTGTTGATTTGGGGTGGAGAGTTCTATAGATGTCTATTAGGTCTGCTTGCTGCAGAGATTAGTTCAATTCCTGGATATCCTTGTTAACTTTCTGTCTCGTTGATCTGTCTAATGTTGACAGTGGAGTGTTGAAGTCTCCCATTATTATTGTATGGGAGTCTAAGTCTCTTTGTAAGTCTCTAAGGACTTGCTTGATGAATCTGGGTGCTCCTGTATTGGGTGCATATATATTTAGGATAGTTAGCTCTTCCTGTTGAATTGATCCCTTTACCATTATGTAATGGCCTTCTTTGTCTCTTTTGATCTTTGATGGTTTAAAGTCTGTTTTATCAGAGACTATATTGCAACCCCCACTTTTTTTTGTTCTCCATTAGCTTGGTAAATCTTCCTCCATCCCTTTATTTTGAGCCTATGTATGTCTCTGCGTGTGAGATGGGTCTCCTGAATACAGCAGACTGATGGGTCTTGACTCTTTATCCAGTTTGCCAGTCTGTGTCTGTTAATTGGAGCATTTAGTCCATTTACATTTAAGGTTAAGATTGCTATGTGTGAACTTGATCGTGCCATTATGATACTAACTGGTTATTTTGCTCGTTAGTTGATACAGTTTCTTCCTAGCCTCGATGGTCTTTACATTTTGGCATGTTTTTGCAATGGCTGGTACCGGTTGTTCCTTTCCATGTTTAGTGCTTCCTTCAGGGTCTCCTGTAAGGCAGGCCTAGTGGTGACAAAATCCCTAAGCATTTGCTTATCTGTAAGGGATTGTATTTCTCCTTCACTTATGAAACTTAGTTTGGCTGGATATGAAATTCTGGGTTTAAAATTCTTTTCTTTAAGAATGTTGAATATTGGCCCCCACTCTCTTCTGGCTTGGAGAGTTTCTGCCGAGAGATCTGCTGTTAGTCTGATGGGCTTCCCTTTGTGGGTAACCCGACCTTTCTCTCTGGCTGCCCTTAAGATTTTTTCCTTCATTTCAACTTTGGTGAATCTGGCAATTATGTGTCTTGGAGTTGCTCTTCTCGAGGAGTATCTTTGTGGCATTCTCTGTATTTCCTGGATTTGAATGTTGGCCTGCCTACTAGGTTGGGGAAGTTCTCCTGGATGATATCCTGAAGAGTGTTTTCCAACTTGGTTCCATTTTCCCCCTCACTTTCAGGCACCCCAATCAGACGTAGATTTGGTCTTTTTACATAATCCCATACTTCTTGCAGGCTTTGTTCATTTCTTTTTCTTCTTTGTTCTTTTGGTTTCTCTTCTCGCTTCATTTCATTCATTTGATCCTCAATCGCAGATACTCTTTCTTCCAGTTGATCAAGTCGGTTACTGAAGCTTGTGCATTTGTCACGTATTTCTTGTGTCATGGTTTTCATCTCTTTCATTTCGTTTATGACCTTCTCTGCATTAATTACTCTAGCCATCAATTCTTCCACTTTTTTTTCAAGATTTTTAGTTTCTTTGCGCTGGGTACGTAATTCCTCCTTTAGCTCTGAGAAATTTGATGGACTGAAGCCTTCTTCTCTCATCTCGTCAAAGTCATTCTCCGTCCAGCTTTGATCCGTTGCTGGCGATGAGCTGCGCTCCTTTGCTGGGGGAGATGCGCTCTTATTTTTTGAATTTGCAGCTTTTCTGCCCTGCTTTTTCCCCATCTTTGTAGTTTTATCTGCCTCTGGTCTTTGATGATGGTGATGTACTGATGGGGTTTTGGTGTAGGTGTCCTTCCTGTTTGATAGTTTTCCTTCTAACAGTCAGGACCCTCAGCTGTAGGTCTGTTGGAGATTGCTTGAGGTCCACTCCAGACCCTGTTTGCCTGGGTATCAGCAGCAGAGGCTGCAGAAGATAGAATATTTCTGAACAGCGAGTGTCCCTGTCTGATTCTTGCTTTGGAAGCTTCCTCTCAGGGGTGTACTCCACCCTGTGAGGTGTGGGGTGTCAGACTGCCCCTAGTGGGGGATGTCTCCCAGTTAGGCTACTCAGGGGTCAGGGACCTACTTGAGCAGGGAGTCTGTCCCTTCTCAGATCTCAACCTCCGTGTTGGGAGATCCACTGCTCTCTTCAAAGCTGTCAGACAGAGTCATTTGCGTCTGCAGAGGTTTCGGCTGTGTTTGTTATTGCCCTGTCCCCAGAGGTGGAGTCTACAGAGACAGGCAGGTTTCCTTGAGCTGCTGTGAGCTCCACCCACTTCGAGCTTCCCAGCAGCTTTGTTTACCTACTTAAGCCTCAGCAATGGCGGGCGCCCCTCACCCAGCCTCACTGCTGCCTTGCCGGTAGATCACAGACTGCTGTGCTAGCAGTGAGGGAGGCTCCGTGGGTGTGGGACCCTCCTGGCCAGGTGTGGGATATGATCTCCTGGTGTGCCTGTTTGCTTAAAGCGCAGTATTGGGGTGGGAGTTACCCGATTTTCCAGGTGTTGTGTGTCTCAGTTCCCCTGGCTAGGAAAAGGGATTCCCTTCCCCCTTGCGCTTCCCAGGTGAGGCAATGCCTCGCCCTGCTTCAGCTCTCGCTGGTCGGGCTGCAGCAGCTGACCAGCACCGATCGTCCGGCACTCCCCAGTGAGATGATCCCAGTACTTCAGTTGAAAATGCAGAAATCACCGGTCTTCTGTGTCGCTCGCGCTGGGAGTTGGAGACTGGAGCTGTTCCTATTCGGCCATCTTGCTCCGCCCCCAGCGAAGTACTATAATTTTGTAAAACTACAAAACAACAACAGAGTTAAACTCAGAAAATAACTGACAAGTCAACTTTTCTTTAATAATAAATTTTCTATGATGTAATTGCATAAGTAAACTATACCCGCAAACAAAGAGGCAAATTGATTTTAAAGGTCATAATGGTGCTTTGTATTTTTATCTTGCAGATACTAGAAAAAATGTAAGACTGATGATGTGTTCTGATATTCTATTAATCATAGACAAAAAATACACATTGCTATTTATCAAGTAACAAGAGATTAACCTGAGCAAGTTTATGCTTTTTTTTGTTTGAGAGGGCATTTAAGATTTACAAAATCTGAAACATACCTTTAATGATTATTTTTTACTATGAGAAAGAGCAGTGAAAATGGAAAACTTTGGCAGGATTTCACCAAGGTTTAGTACATTAAAATATTAGCAAATTGAGTAACTTCAGCAAATTAAAATCATCTGTCTGTAGATTTATATCTCTAACAAGTTTTCCAGCATGTAATTTCTTTGTGTGTATTGAAAAATAGTTGGATCTCATTCACCTGATATGGAAACTGAAAATCCATGAATATTGTTTTACCCATTATTTTCCCCCATTATATTAATTCTACTAATGAGGTCAGAGTTTGACATTTTAAATTAAATGAGTTTATTAGTGACAGTAGTATTTTGGTATAGGTTCACTTTGTATATTTTTGTGAAGTAAATCTTTTAAAAAATACGCATTCATTTTACATCAAGCTTTAAGCCAATTCACAATTCTGGCACTCTGCAATGAACTGGAAGCCTTCTTTTGTCACCCAGAGGGCTTTTTAAAATTTTGTGTGTGTGTGTGTGTGTGTGTGTGTGTGTGTAAAGCCTTAAGAAAAACACCACAAATGCAAATGCAATAATTAATATCATTTTGTGTGAATGGTGACTAATATGTTTCCAGAATGATGGACAATGAAAGAGCAAAGAGAACATAGATACTTGGATAATTAGTCAATTTGTCCAAACTAGTTTTTCCTACTGATAATCTCCAAATTTTTGTTTTCTTCTGTACATTAACTAGTGATGAGTAGCAATTATGAAATAAATTGTACCTAGACATTTGCCAGGTTTATGATTTTCCACTAAATATATACATATATACACAATATACATACATACATATATACACCAACACACATATATATACATTATATATATACATATTTGTATATATACACACACACGTACTTTTTGCAAGAAAATCAAAACTTTCATTAACCAAGCCAAGCACTTTGCATATCTTGCAAGATGCATCCTCAGGCCAGTTGCTATTGGGAACCTTTGGCAACTCTGTGCTCCCTCAGAGCAGTGGACACTATTATTACAGCACCATGTGCCAACTGTAACACAATCCAAATATAACCACCTGTTGTCCTGTTCATCCTTCATCATTAGTTGTTTTTCTGGTTGTTGTTTTGTTTTTTGTTTTTTTGTTTTGTTTTGGTTTTGAGACAGAGTCGTGCACTGTTACCTAGGCTGGAGTCCAGTGGTGTGATCATGGCTCACTGCAGCCTCAATCTTCCAGGCTCAATTGGTCCTCCCACCTTAGCCTCCCAAAGTGCTGCAATTACAGGCATGAGCCACCACATCTGTCCTGACTATGGGTTCTGTGTTACCCCAAGATCTCTGAGCCTAGACCAGTGCCTAGCACAAGGTAATTTCTTAATATATTTAAATAAATAATCAAGCTATGCTCCAAATCTGAGATGTACCAGGGAGGAGATTGAATTAAAAATAAGTACAGAGAAGATCGTCTGAATTCAAGGAACATAGGGAAGCCAGACATTAACACAAATTATTTTTTTTCAAACTGGAGAAAGTTTTAGAAGTAAGCACACATACAGAAGATAGAGGTCAAGAAAGTCAATGTACCAAAATTATAGTAGAAATAGAAATTATAAACAAAAAAGAAGCATTATAACAAACATTTTAATACTCTTCCTGCTGAAAAAGCATCCATAGACCAAATTTTAAGAGCATAAAGAGCATAGTTTAGTTCTATACAATAACTCTTCAACTTTGAAAATTATTATTTCAGCAAGTTTATGCCCAAGTAAGAAAAATAAAACAGTCCAATATGGGTTAGTCAGTATACACATATTATCACAATGAGAAAAACTCAAAACACAGTACCTACACTGCATGACTTACACGTGACTTCAAAATGTACAAGCACCTCAATATTTGCCTGGGTGTTCAATCAGGAAGGCACGGTCTGCCTTGTACAGGGAAGGTGTCAGAATGCATTACAAGTATACCATAGTGTTTTCGCTGCAGAACACATGGCTAAATGTGTCTCCATCCTTATCTTCAAGGCCTAACCTTTGATGATATCGAAATTCTGGGGAGAAAGGACAGCAACTTTCTCCAGTGTTTGGATTGAATCTCTTTGGGTTAAACTATTACTCACAGAAGTGAAAATATAGTCCATTTTCTGAAAAGGCACACCAATTTGTAACCGATCTGGAAAATTTCCACTGATAAAATATATGCTTCAGTTATATATGTTAGGCACAACCAGAGGATTTTAGGGATAATCTTGATATCTTTACACAGTTCTCTACCTTCATACCATGTCTGATATCTGGAATAATGAAGGGAGAACCAAGGACAATCACTGAGAATAGGTGACCTCTGAGGTTAGGCAAGAAGGATCTTTGTCACCAAATTACTCATCATGTAATGATGTCTGTATTAGTTGGGATAGGCTAGGTTATGCTGAGATAATGGATAACTCTGAAGCCAATATGGCATAAAATAATTAATGTTTATGTGTACATATGAGCATCACGGTTTGCCTAGGGATTTTTCTGAATGACCTAAGCTTGATGATGTATCCAACATCTAAATCATTGCTTGATGCTATGGTAGATAAATGCATATGGTGAATTGCACATGGGATTTTAAAGGCTTTTGCCTAGAAGTGAGACAAACCACTTTCATTAACATTTATTAACTGAAGTCAGTTACATGACCATACCTAACTTCAGGAGGGGCTACGAGGGTGCATTCTCCAGCTGCTTAGATAAAGAATGAGAACACTGGTAAATATTGCAAAAGTTATCATAGTTTATAATTGTAAATAACATCTTTTCAATTCTCTTTTATATTTTAGGGAACTGAAAAGCAACTTAAATATTACTTAAAGGTTAAGAGAAGCAATGGTTTTACCTGCTGCACTTTATATGCAAAGATCATAAGACCTCACCTAAAGCTGAGAGCATAAATTTTCCCACTATTGATGATACATTTATGAAGTGTTGATGTTATTTATTCATTCTAGAAATATAATTTGAAATATCTTAAATAGCAGTTTTGAAAACTACTATTACAGATGAAATGATTAATCAAATATTGAAAAACTATTTTTAAAATAATAAAACATTTTTTAATTTAAATATCACTTCTTCATCTTAAGATTGTTTTCATTCATGTAAAAAAGTATTTAAGGGCCGGGCGCGGTGGCTCACGCCTGTAATCCCAGCACTTTGGGAGGCCGAGGCGGGCGGATCACAAGGTCAGGAGATCGAGACCACGGTGAAACCCCGTCTCTACTAAAAATACAAAAAATTAGCCGGGCGCGGTTGTGGGCGCCTGTAGTCCCAGCTACTCGGGAGGCTGAGGCAGGAGAATGGCGTGAACCCGGGAGGCGGAGCTTGCAGTGAGCCGAGATCGCGCCACTGCACTCCAGCCTGGGCCACAGAGCGAGACTCCGTCTCAAAAAAAAAAAAAAAAAAAAAAAAAAAAAAAAAAAAAAAAAAAAAAAAAGTATTTAAAAGCAAAAACAACATAGAAAATTTGTTTCAAAATATTGTTCTTGGTTGCTAACAAATTATCAGTGATCTTCTTGCCAAATCCATTCGTCTCTTTTCTGTGTTTTATTCTGTTCTCTGTAATAGACCTTCTTGACCATTATTCTTTCTGTAACTGTGTCCATCCTTGGCTTTCATTGGCATGGTTACTTGTGTTTTTCCTTGTGCCTCTAGGTTGGTTCTTCTAAGACTCCTGTTCAGGTGCTTCCTTTTTGGCCCTATTTCTCAACATTGGCATCAACCTAGCACCATCCACTGTCCTCTTTCTTTCAACTGTTTTACTAATGATGGCTTGATGAAATGATGGATGGATGGCAACCTCCATCCTTCTAGTCTCATGTATATAACCAATATCTGATGATGGGCCCCAAATCTAGTTTTCCAGTTCTGAGACGTCTCTTTACATTCAGATTCATATTATAAGTTGATTGCTGGATAGTACTTTATAAACAAACCTCAAGAATGTAACATTAAATCATTCAAAAGCTGAACTAATTTTCTCCCTCTATACCACAAACCTACTTCTAATTATTTTATATAGACATATTAGTAGATATCAGCATCACATATCTAGAAACTTTCAAATTATTGTTAAATCCTTCTTTACCCTCTGCCTTCAAATACACACCACACACCCAATTGTTTACCAGGTTCTCTAATGCTTAAATTCAAAATGCACATTGATTCTCATGAATTTCCTCAGCAGTCTTCCTTATCAATCTTTTGGTCTCTGATGTAGATTAAGATTTTGTCACTTGGAAATGCTTTTAGCATCTTACAAAGACTGCCATATCTTTATGCACTGTTTTGCCTAGTGTATTTTTCACACTGCAACCACACCACATGTATTTTCTTTTCTTTTCTTTCTTTCTTTCTTTCTTTTTTAAATTTATTTATTTTATTTATTTTATTTATTTTTATTTTTTGGTAGTGTCTGGCTCTGTCACCTAGGCTGGAGTGTAGTGGAGCAATCTCGGCTCACTGCAACCTCTGCCTCCTGAGCTCAAGTGATCCTCCCACCTCAGCCTCCTGAGTAGCTTGGACCACCATGCCTGACTAATTTTTGTACTTTTGGAGAGACGAGGTTTCACTGTATTTCCCATGCTGGTCTCCAGCTCCTGAGCTCGAGCAACCTGCCCGCCTTAGCCTTTCAAATTGCTGGGATTAGACAGGAGCGAGCCATTGAACCCAGATTGTATTTTCCTGAAGACGAAAGTGACCGTGTCACTGCCCTGCAGAATATTTTCAGTAATTTTCCTTCTCGAAGTCCAAATGCTTGAGAATGGCAGGAGATCCTCCCCAGTCAAAGCATGAGTTGATTTACCAGCTGCATCTCTTTTCAACAGCATATACCTAGTACTCCAAGATACTGAATAATTTATTCTGCCATAAACTAATGGTCTTCAAATATTAATATGAATAACAGTCACCAAGGCAGTTTGACAGAAGTGTAGTTTCTTTGGCCCCATCCAGAGATACTGTTGTAGATGTCTGGGGGAAAACCTAGATATCTGTAGTTTCCATACATCACTAGGTGATATAGTGCAGGTGGTCTATGGATGGTAATTTCAAAGTTTTGCTTAACATATTTTGCCATAAAATTTTTGCCCTAACGATTTCTCTGCCTGGAAATTATTTACTTTCCTTTTTGTCCCAGATGAATGCCTACTCATTCTTCCAGAACCATCTGAGTGATACCACTTCTAATTTATTTCACCTTAATTAGTTGTTCCATACTTCATGCTTTTATATAATTTGGTTATATTTTTATTTTAATAATTTATATATTTTTAGCCATTATTTTGCATATATGACTCGCCAGCTGTATTGATAATCCTTGATGGCATCTTCATTTCATTTATATTCAAACATAAGTGGTTAATATCTATTTGTTGTATTTAACTAAAGATACTCTATCTGTCTGTGGATTTTATTTCTAAAGGAAAGCACTGTGCACCAAAGAAAATAAAATGCAAAAACACCAACTAAATGTTCTTTGTTATGTTTAAATAAGACACTTTATCAGATTTGCAGATGATGCTCAATGTATTCAATAGATGATAGAGCAATATTCAAATATATCTCAGCTGACTGAAGTACTGGAATAAAATTTGTATGGATAAACACATAGTACCATATTTATGTTTTAAAATATCAGTTGCATAAAATCTAGATGTGGGAGATATATCGAGTAACAGTTAATGTAAAAATAACTGGAGGTTTTATCTGACGACAAAGACAATATGATCCAAAGTACTATTTAACTAGTAAGGAAGCTAAAGCAATTTTAATCTGCACTCATAAAAGTCTGGTGTCCCTATCACAGGATATAATGGTCCCTCTGTGAGCTACGATGATGAGTTCAAATAGTAGATGTTATGTTGAGTCTATGCCACCATACAGGGATATTTACAAATTAGAACTGTGTCTAGAGTATTAGTAGAAGAATATGAAAATAGGTTGGGAATGGTTACTTGACAAATTGTTGAAGGGACTGCTTAGAAAGAAGATTAAATGAAGAATGGTGTCTGTCCTCACATGTGTAAGACAGTATCATGGAGAAGAGAGATGCATGCTGGAGTTGCCTCGGAAATAAGCATTGAAATTATCTGTCCTAGGGAGGAAAAATTTCTCTCAGAATTAATAATTTTTGTTGAATTTGTTCACTGAAATAAAGAATCTCCTAGAGTAACACATTTCCCATTCTTGTAGATTTTTAAAATTTTATTTGTTTATTTATTTATTTTGAGATGGAGTCTGGAGTCTCACTCTGTTGCCCAGGCTGTAGTGCAGTGGTGCAGTCTCAGCTCACGGCAACCTCTGCCTCCCAGGTTCAAGCAATTTTCATGCCTCAGCCTCCCGTGCCACTGCACCTGGCTAATATTTGTATTTTTAGAAGAGACGGAGTTTCATCATTTTGGCCAGGCTGGTCTCAAACTCGAGACCTCAAGTGATCACCCGCCTTAGCCTCTCAAAGTGCTGAGATTACCGGAGTGAGCCACCGTGCCTGGTCCCATCCTTGTAGATTTTATGCACACCTGTCACCAAAGGGAATGTGTCTGTACCACAGAGAATCTAGTATCAAATGATCTTTAAAGGGCCTTTTACTCTAACATTCTTCTTTGTTTGTTTAAGGTCAGGTTTACTGAGGTATAATTTACATACAATAAAACTTACCTTTCTTTATGTGGACAGTTTTAAGAAGTTTGGTAAGTGTATATTTACATGTATATATCATGTTACCCTTACTACAGTGAAGATATAGAATATCTGTATTCCCTCCAAATTTTCTTATGCCCCCGTTTAGTAAATTGCTTACACCACTTCTACCACCTGACAACTCATTTGATTTTCATGCCTACAACTTTGCCTTTTCCATAATATAACATAAAGAGAATCACACATAGTGTTGCTTTTTTTAAAAAAATCAGTGGATTAATGAACAAAGAAAATTTGGCATATATGCATGCAACTGAGTACTATTCAGCTATAAAAAAGAATGCAACCCACCTATTTGTAGTAACATGGCTGGACTGAGGGTCAATATGTTATGTGAAATAAACTCTTTCTTTGAGGCAATGACAAATATCACATGCTCTCACTTATATGTGGAAGCTAAAAATTTGATCTCATGGACATAGTAGAGTGCTGCCAAGCTTTCTTTTTGCATATTTTTAAAAAATTTTTAAAGTTCTTACTGAAATTTTATCATTAATTTTAAATAAGCCATCCCATAATAAACTGTCTGTATGTAGAAATGCTCTCCAGCTAAATGAATTCATACAGATTGAGTTAATCATACTCTGGTCTAATGCAAACTCACAAAACACACAGACACATACACATACACACACACACACAAACACACACCATTTCATACGCTCTTACAGGGAGAAGTACCACTGCTGATGTCATCTTCATATGTGGGATTCTTTCTCACAGTTATTTCTCAGATTTCCTCTCTTGGTCTGACACCCAGTGATATGAGGAGAGTACACAGTAGTGCCTGAGGAGGAGCTGTCTTCTCTCCCATGGATCTCATGATGCTAGTGAGCTTAGTCCTTGCATAAAGTGGGTCTACTTTCATTGTAGCCATCATCCTTTCATCTACTTGAAACATTTTTTTTTTAATTTTCCACCCCTAACTGAAACTTTCCCTAATAAAAAATATTTGAGCAAAAACCTGAAGTTTCTTGGATCGTTAATTACATCCATTATATTAGGTGACTGAGAATTGCTATATCAGGTTGGAAGATGCATACTTTGGGAAACAGGGTTTTTTTGTGGGAGGTCTGCTGTGGGATGTGTGGCACTTTAGAACAGCAGGAAGGTACTCAGGATGGCATGGGGATAAGGTCAGAGAACAAAGAACAAGAATCATTAAAGATCTTTCTATTTTATGGAGTACTTTGCAAATATTGCATCATTGAATGCTTACAATGATGCATAAAATTGAGCATGATTAAGTCTTTTCTGCAGTTGAAGAAAGATCACTGCAGTAACATGGTTCAAGTCACATTGCTGCTAATCCAAGACATAGTACATATGAATCAGAACTTCCCATTCTAAATCATTCCTTCAGTTCATTCATTCCCCAGATATATGCTTATGTCCTTTCCATAATCATTTTATAAGCTTTGCTTGAAGGATAAGGAAACAAGGGCTCTGAGACATAAATGAAATTTCTTAGGAAAAAATAATAAAGAAATTTTAGTGGTGGAATTTTAGTTTATGTTTAGTCATCACTGTTCCTGCTCTATCTTCACAATTAAATAAGTAGGGAGTGGTACTCTATATTTTGTCTGTTACATTTACCTTTTTACCGTTTTCCAAATTTGAAGATAATTCCTAGAATAAGAGGGTCATGTAGTACTATTTTGAAAAATTAGAGTCATTCCCTTCCACTTCTTTCTTGTGCCATTCTATATTGTCTGCTTAGCCATGCTTTGCTCCTTCCTTTGCTACTCTTGTGTTACTCTTTATTTCCCAACAGTTTTCTCATTATGATATAAAAAGCTTGCTAATATATGAACATATCATGTATCAAGACTAGTGGAAGTATAATATAGTGGTTAAAGATTTGGTGTCAGCCAGTGTGCAGTTTGATTCCAGTTCTGATCTCTCTGCTCTTAGTAAGTCATGAAAGCCTGAGTAAGTCTCCAAATTCTATGTATTCTAATTTGGAAACTAAAGATATTAATAACTCCTTTATAGCATATAGTATCATTATCAGGAATGCAAGAAATTATGCCTGTAAAAGTATTTAGTACAGTGCCAACCAGAGGCGATGCTCAATAAATATTAAATGCAGTGAAATGTCCTAGGTGATTCTGTTAATATGCTGTGTTGGTCAGGTCAAATTATGCCTATCTGGAGGAAAAAAAAAAAACATCAAATAAATATTTTGAAAGTATATTCTATTTGTTTTAGAAAAAAAAAGTTCAAGAAATTGTGGTGACAAAAGTCTCACAATGACATAAAGTCAAATCTGGGGATTAAATTCAGAACCTTAAGCCTATGTTTTGCTTCGAAAATGTAGACATCCAAGAGAAACAGGAGACACAGCAATGTAGCCCAGTAACCTAATAATGCACTACTGAACACTTCTAGCGCTGCTAATATATTTTCAGTTTCAGATGGCTTTAAAGTAAATTTCTCAAATGCACTTCAATCTGGTTAGATACACAGCATGACAATAGCTGTGTAGAAAAATCAGAGTTTATGGCTCATCAGATCTCTATTTTAGCTATGTGCAGAATGGCTGCTGTACTCACTCATGGCTCCGTTTAAACACTTGGCTGTTCGACATTTATACATCCGTTAATTAGCAGCTAGGCATGATTTAAAAGATAATATTCCTGACGTTCAGCATATATGAAGCAGTAAACAGCTTTTGTGGAAGATTAAATGCTTTAGCAAATCAGAGACATTTGGTGACCCCCCAGCAACCATTTGTTGCCAGAAAACTGCAATGCTACAATTATTGTGCCGAGGGGAAAACATACTCAACCAACAGCACAACAAACAGAAGAATGCGTTTGAATTTGCCTCTTGTAGGCTTAGAAATATGACTCTTTTCTTGTTTATTTTTTATTTTATTGATTGAATTTCATTTGAAGAGAAGTTCATATTTATAGCCAAATATAATGTACTTTAACATACCTTAGATTGAAAGGACTTAACAGTTCTAGGGATCAATGTATATTTACAATTAAGAAGTTCAAAATATGTGGCTAATATGAAAAACTATAATTTTCTAAAATTTACCTTTTAAAATTAAATATAATTCTGTATGATACCTATTGCTGTCAATGGAATGTTAACAAAATTTTGGATTTTATACAATGCCAATCATATATTCATAAATACAATATGTTTACAAAAATCAAAATATATTTGGCTTGTTATATGGACAATAATAAGATAAATTAACCCAAATTATTGCTTGGAAAAATCTGAATACTATCAAACATACTTTTATGTTAACACAAAATTTGAAAATTTCAGATTTATATAAAACTTCATATTTATATATCAAATTTACAAATCAATATCTTCCTAATGAAAATTATATACATATTTATAATTTTATGTATACATATAATTTCTAAATTAATTTGTTAATTTATACATATATTATGTATTCCAGTATAAAGGCCCAGAAGTGTAAACATATTTAAATAAAAATAATATTTATAAATGCATTTTTCCCTAGATCTCTTGATTCTCAAGTTCTTCTATTATTCATTTTTAGTTTATTTATCTATGTAAATATATTCTGAATGAAAAATAATTAAAACAATAAAACAACAAGGAGAAATAAATATTTGGCAGGAATAAAGAAGATATTTGATAATGTATAGTAGTCAATGCATGGAGAAAAGTTATTTTAATACATAGACATGTCTATGTTCTAGGCTTACTGGAAAAAAATTACATGGTCTAGTAAGCTGTTTTGGCTCTCAATAAGAAAAGAATTTCCACTGTTCTTTCTCCATAATTGGATTTGGTATGCATTGTAAAAGAAACAGCGCCTTTCACTGAGCAGTGTTAGTAACCCATTTTTTAATAATACAAAAGGCTTCTCATACCACGTGTTGATCACCATAAATGCTTGTCTAACCCACTTCTCTCTCCTTTCTCCCAGAGGCATTTTCCTGCAGGCCAATGTGGTTGTAGATGGGGGTAGCGGTAGTAAAAACCTTCAACAGGAATCTGAGATCCTTATTTTCAGTGTTTCTTTTTGATTTTTCTAAGGCACTGCTTTTAAATTACCATCGGAAGCTTGAAGTTTCAAAATTGCTTTAACGATAAAGGTACATTTTGTTTGGGGAAGTGAAATTCTGCATTCCGTGAAATCTGTATCTTTTTTGAATGGCTATTGGGGAAGAGACTTTGCAGTAGTTTGAAGCACTGCTTTAATACCTACAGAAAGGCTGAGGATGCACAGAGGCATCTGCCTTCACTGTGACTAAAATGTTTACTTTAGCAAACACTGCTCTATTAAATTTCAAAGTGGTGCTCTTTGAATTTTAAATTGTAAAGGAAACCTGGCCTCCATTCTTGAAAGCTTTGGTTTAAACATAAAAAGGAGAAACTAGCTTTGAAGTTTGAATGAGATGCATGAACTCTCCTTCTTTCACTCAGTTTGAAGAACTTATAGTGTGGGCATGTGTGCTATTTATTATTCTAACTTATGACTTGAGTGATATTCTTATTTCTTTCACCCTTGACCATTCCTACTCTAAAAAAAAAAAAATAGGATTTGGGGTTAATGTAAGGTTCATTTATTATTCTCCAATCAGGAAATGTATCTAACAAAATAATTTTAAACATTTTTCTAAACAAACTACTTTACTGCTCTTTAATGGACATCTAATTTTTCAAATTGTACCTAAACTCCAAGATTTTTATTAGTGCTTTTTGTTCATTTTTCCAGAGCTTACTATGAAAATAAAAGTAAAAATACAGAAAATTTGTATTTTTGGCATAGACGTTCACCTTAATGAGTATTTATTTGGGCAGATGAGTGTTTGCATAATAGAACAATCCATGGACCAGAGATAATTGAGCATTACAATAAGTTATGTCACCTATCTACAAATGGGAGCTATTAACTCTCCACTTAACTTACTTCGATGAACTTTTTAAACCAAATAATTACAGATGCACATTCACAAAATAAGCCTTTTCAGGGTCAGTTCATTTTATCTGCTATGATGAATAATATTCTTGATAGTATTGTTTCTATTTTAAAATGAAATAAGCTTTTTATCATAAAATTTGTCAAGGCATTACTCTTAGCAAGTAAACACTTTAAATAAAATAATTAAAGAATCATGTATATGGAGTAAAACTTATTAAATTAACTTTAAATTTTCTTCCTGAAAATTCCACATAACACTTAAGGGAAAAAAAGGGAGAAAATTTGTAGCATTATTCTCATATATTATAACATGTTTGTCTTGATTCAACAACTGTTCCTACCAATAAAACTTTTTCTAAACAGAACATGCTCTTTCCTTATTAAAATAAACAGAGATGACTAATTTGTCTCTGAATATTGTAAGAAAAAGAGAGAGCTGTTAGCAGTCTCCTCTTTTCCCAAATATCTGTTTTATACTCCTTCCTTAATTCTCTCTTGCATATTTAGGTTAAGAAATGAAAGGTATTTATAGAAATATTCGATATACTTATGAATCAATGAAGCGTGGAAAATTCCTTATTAATACAGTCAACTAGCATGGACATTTGCCAATGGGAACTGAGGCTATATGATAACCTACACAGCCATCCACCCTAGCTAATACATCTCCAATCTCAGGGGAGCAAGAGGGCCATAACAAGGAGCTCCAGAGACTGAGCAACTCTCTTCCTCAGCAATTCACAAACTGCTATTTTGGGGAAGAAGATCTACTAGGAGTGACTTTAGTTATATAAAGTCTAATAAATGCTGTATGTCATTTTCTTCTTTTAGAAATTTCATATGCACAATATAGTGTTAGGTCCTGCAGTAAAGAAATCACAGAACTGTCAAAAACCCATACCCTTTGCAGCATGTTTTGTGATTCTTTGACCTGGTGCCTGGCAATAAGAGTAATAATATCAAGAAGTAACACAATTATAATTTTTATATCCCAATAGACTCACATAAAAATATCTTTGCAATTTCATTTTAATATAAAGAATATCTTTCTGAGATTAGAGCTATGCAATAATGGGGTAGAATGTCTTATGTGGTAATAAGCTCTCTGTCGTTTGGTTCATTTGGTAATACTCAAGCAAAGATTGGTATTGGTGTAGCAGTCTGTGTGTTAAAAAACATCTCTGCACTATATTTTGGATACTACTAAACATCTAAAGCAGTTTAAAATTCTAAAGTATATGATTTTTTCAATGCTTTGTGTAAATTTGCTTTTCATGCTCATCACTTTGCCTATTAATAAATAATCTAAAAAGGGAGCCATATGAAACATTTTAAATCATAACTATATATGAAACAAGCCACTATGTATTACTAATATATATTTAAGTCCACATATATGATATTTGTCCAATGCTAGTGATTGGAAACTAATTCAAATCATTTAACTTAAATTATGCATAAATAAAAAACAGATTAAACATCTTTTGAAATGACAGACATGCATCTGTATCAAAACATTAAGAAAAAGATCCTGAGTTAATGCTGAATAGTTATAAAACACTTAACAAATTTTTAAATGCTTTTGTTCTCCCATGCTTTTTTAATAGCATGTCAACTGTAATGTTTAAAATAGTAAACACTTGTTTGATATAATTGGTAATCTTTATGTCCATCTCTGTGAGATACTTAGGAAAGCCTTCAGATATGAATCACATGTGGGCCTTCTCTAAGGATTCTCGACACATGAATCAAGTTAGCTAAAATGCATCTGCTTATGACTAAATGCCTCTTAATGTTATAAATACTCTTTTTCTGAATATTTAGGAATTATTATAATAATGTTATATGAATAATGAGGTGAATTAAAAACCTCTGAACTTCAGAGAGAGAGACAGAGAGAGACATACACATTAACAAAAATGAGCCTAGAGGATTCCAGTCTTTCTGGTTTAAATAAATACATGAATACTATTGAATGTGTTGATCTTTGTGACATCAAATGAATAGTAAAAAATAACATCCTTGAACTACCACATATCGTAAAGTTTCTGTAAAAAGAAAAGATGTTTTCTAACCACACCACAAGAAGTATTTTTAAATCTCCAGATTTCATTGAAAATTTCCTAAACAAATGTAGAAACCACTCAGAGCCATGAGAACAAAGGAATCTATTTGAAAGAATAGAAAACCTTCTGAATTAGCACTGTGGAATATCTATGGTGCTAAACTGTAAATTCTTTTACAGTTTTTGGATATGTTTGAGTTTGTTTAAAACTTAAATGATTTTACTGATTTACTTGATTTAAATGAGACAAGATTACTACATAATGTTGTAACTCAATCATCATGCAGTCATCTAGGGGGAAAGTGAACCATTCAGAAACATTTTCACATATGTAATTTGTATAAACCATAAGGTTACAATTAAGAAATCTTAGGAATATATATGACTGTGACAACAGCGGTGGTATCAGCCTCTTTGTCTTCTTGCTATAGACAGCAATATCCTCAAGGATAGAAGATTGCCTGCTTTTATTTTATGAGTCAAGAAATTTAGTATTTCTACTCTCAAGGTACTACATTTTTAAAAATGACTCACAATGCATAAGTGTAACAACATGTTACTTTACTCCAAACTTTCATCATCAAAAGTACCTAAATTCGGAGGATTCTACACTAGTTCTTTCATGCAGCTCTGCCCTAAGAGCTCTCAGCACCTTATGTAGTAATTTTCTACTCATTTCAAATTTTTTATAAAATGAACACATCACAGGAATATTTCTATTCTCAGTAGTTTATGGGATCCAAATAAAGTTGCTCAACTTCCGCATAATTCCCCACCTCACATCATCCGCCACACAAGTTAAATGTAAATTTTCCATCTGGCCTTTTAAATAAGGACACTTTCATTGGTTCTTATTATAACTATTTTACTTATATTCCCGCAAACTTTCTTCAGTTTAGATACTAGATTTATTTGCCTACCTTGTTAGAGAAATTATGTAAGCATTGATTATTAAACTTCTGAGAGTTCCTTAATGATGTGCTATGTTTGTTTTATCCACAGTTTAACATTAATTTCCTTTCTTACAGATTATCAAAATCATAATGATATATTTTATTAAATAAACAAATATATATAAAGCACTACCATGTGAAAAATACTTTCTTGTGGAAAACAAAAAGAAAAAAATCCTAGTTCCTGACTTTGCAGTCTAGAGGAAACAAAAATGTGAATAATGAAGACATTCATTATGGAAAGAAGACAAAAATCTCCATGATGAAAGAGTCCAAGGGGAAAAGGAGAGATTATTTCCAATTGCGGAATTCCAGAGAAAAGTTAATGTTTCCATAGGTGACAAAAATATTCTATGGAGAGGGAATCTCCATTATTGGCATGGAGAATCAGTTTCACTGGGATTTCTGGCATAGTAAAGTATCTGCTGCAGTGTCTTCAATCCAAAATCAAAACAACACAGATTTCAAAGAGCATTGCACTTCATTTATTTTGGAAAACCATTTTTTCTCTGAGTTTTCAATTTCTTTCTCTGTAAAGGACATCTTTTCTAATCTATATTCATGAGGACTTCTATAAGTTTGAGTAACAAATGGAATAATGTACAAAAAAACTTTGAAAATTGCCATTCAAAATAGCAGGCTTTTTTGTCAAACTCTTCATGTATATTTAAGATAGTGATATGGATTTTTGAGTGAAAGTTCTTGAGAAATAGAAAATATGAATGTATTACTGATGCGTAACTACTTTTTGTATAAAAAGAACCCCAGTTCTAGGAAGGGGTTAGAAAACGGACAGACTGTGAAAGTCGGAGAGGTGTTTACCCTCATTTTTTTGTGATCTAACTAGTTACAAAGAGACAAGGAAGCCCTCTAGATGATCTTTTTTATTCAGAAAACATTAAGTACAGCAGGTACTCAAGTACTGTTTCATGACACGCCGTTTCTTTATAACACTAATGAGAAGGAAAACTGGTTCCCAGTCCAGGCCACTTTATGTAGAGTTCGCACATTCTTCCCATGTCTGCGTGGGTTTTCTGCGGGTTCTCTGGTTTCCTCCCACGTCCCAAAGCTGTGCATGTTAACTGGCGTTTCTGAGTGGTCCCAGTCTCAGTGAGGGTGCGGGTGTGAGCCAGAGCTGAGATGGGATGGCGTCCCGTCCACTGCTGGCTCCTGCCTTGGCCACTGGATAGGCTCCCGCCACCCACAGCCCTGAACTGGAATAAGCGGGTAAATAATCATCTTACTTATTTTATTAATCTTTCTTAAACGTAATATAGTTCACTTTAATTTCAATGTTTATTAGAAATGTTTTCATCTTTATTTGGAAATTTGGTGATGTATTTGTGATGAGAAATATGCCATGGGAACTTAATTCTTGTTTTATTAATTCACCTAGGGTAAAACTGGTTTTGTTACACGTTGTTTCATTTAAGGTCACAGTTTCCAAGAAGCTCTCGACCATGTTAAGTGAGGACATACTACACTTCAAAAAAAAAAAAAGAGAGAGAAAAAAAAAAAAAGAAAAGAAAAGGCATCTGGCATCCTCTGTTTCCTCCCCAGCCTTGTTCGGGTAAGGGATGAATCTAGGAAGTTTTGCCATTTGACACACACATACAAGTCAACTTTTTAAAATTTTATTTTTTTAAATTTTTATGGGTACACAGTAGTTGTATATGTTTATGGGGTACATGAGCTATTTTGATACAGGCATATAATGCATGATAATCACATCAGTGTAAATGGGTATTCATTATCTCAAGCTTTTATCCTGTGTGTTACAAACAGTCCAATTATATTATTTCAGTTTTTTAAAACTGTGCAACAAATCATTCTTGACTGTAGTCATCTTATTGTGCTATCAAATACTAGATCTTACTTGTTCCATCAATCTGTATTTCTGTAGCCATTAACCATCCCCACTCTCCTCCAACTGACCCTACCATCACTCAACTCTCTATGAGTTTGTTTTAATTTTTAGCTCCCGCAAATAAGTGAGAACATGCAAAATTTGTCTTTCCATGCCTGGCTTATGTTTAATAACAAATTATGAAGCATGATTTGAAAGAATATCAATGTAAACAAGCCAGAGTCCAACCACATTCATTCTTTATGATGTTAAGGTCATTTCCTTGAACCACACTCCTAGCACTATAGTTGACATTCTCTCTGTTAGGACTCCTTAAATGCTCTGAATCATACTGTTGTACATTTTCAACACAAAACAATTTAAATTTCTCTTGTATTTTACTGTTAAAATAATAATTACCCCCTAAATAATGAATTATTCAAATGAGTCAATAATAAAGTTACCAATTTAATTAAATAAATTGAATCTAGATAAATCAAAATATACATTCTGTTAATCTTTTGTATTTTATTGGTAAAATTATAAGTTTTCTACCATGAAAAATACAGGCTATAATAAATGTCAAAATCTCTAGAAACTAACCAAAATACAATAAAAATAATATTCAAAATGAACACTTGAAAATTATAGACTCATTCCAATTCATATCAATCTTATCTGTAAACTTCTGAAAAATGTAAAGTCCTCAAAATAGTTAAGCATAATTGACCAATAGAAAGATCATTTGGGATTTTCCTTTTATTCAGTTCAAGATGATCACATGATACATTCCAATTTTCAGTAGAAACTATCACATTAGGCGAACTATTTAAATATTAACAAGTTTTCATCAAATATTAACTTTAAACATATTAGAGATCATTTAAATCTAAGAGATACAATAATTTAAAATAATATAGTTATGGTGAAATATAATTAGTGGCACTTAGTAATAAGTGATTTTACTCCACATTACATATTCTAGAGGGAACAGAAAGGAATATTGTTTTGTGTGATAAAATTTACCTAAAGTATGATCAGCGTTTTAGAAGTTTCCTCAGCCTTCACAGAATATGTTCTCATTCAGGCACTACTAAGTGTACTGAGAAATCCAAATGTAATTTTTACAATTTTCCAGAAACAAAAATAAGGGATAGTTCACCAATGATAGTGGCTTACAGCTTCAAATAGCTGTATGCTTGTCAATATTTCTATGTAATTCTGAAAGAGACTAATGTTGGCATTTCACAGAAAATATTTGAGCAAGGATAGTTGTTCCCATTTATAATTGCTTTCTACTTCCAAGATTGCAAAGTTCATTTACAAGCTGTTTGACAAAAACATGGGACTTTCAAATCAAATATTGTAAGAGGAAACACAACCATATTATCATTACTATTTTATAATACAAACATAGTACAAGAGACACCTATTGAAAGTTCAAAGAAATTTAACCTCAAGTCAGCAAAATAAAATTTGACCAGGATCTTACAGTTTGTAAAGTCTTATTTTTAAAAAGCTTCATCTTGAATAATAAAATCTTCCATCTTATTGCCAGAGATTTGATTTGGCATTAATCGAACACATATTTTTCTTCTTTATTCTTAAACTAATTTCTAACCTAGAGCATTAGCTTCATGCTTTTCCTTCTGTAAACTTTGTAACTTATGCTGCTGTTTACAATAACAGGGCGTATCTGTGGAGTTAACCAAAGCAATTTAAAATATTTGTGATTTACCTGATCTTGTTTAATCACAGTTTGAAAAAATTGATCACGGCAAAACTTTTTGGCAGACATACATTTAGTTCTTAATTTACTGAAGCTGAGTTTCTATGCGATAGCAATTTTTTTCTTCAGAATTAGCTAGTGCTACCTGGTTGACTCTTGATTTCATGTTAACATGGTAAGGAAAAACTGCTTTGCTAATCTCTTTGACCTGGAGTAACTGCAAAGCTAAGTCCTTGTAATATTATAAGGCTGAACTTATGTCCAAACTAGATATTTCAGGTGTTTCAAATGTAGTACTTGAATTTTCAGCTTCTTTAATGGAAATGCAACATTACCACGATGCAAGAAGACATTAACAATATATTTCCAAGACATGCTTTTACATTCTAAGGTTATTATCATAAACATTTAAAAATATACATCATTCAACACAATAGATAATGAATTTAAGTTCCTAAGGGAGTTGTTTTCCCACTGATTATGAAGGAAACCCATTATAATTGATGGTGACTGTGCGTCCACCTCAATGAGCAGCTTTGCTCTTTTTCGTGTATGCATCTGGACTTAGATTATTTAGAAGTTATTTTTTCACATTTAGATAACTCAGATGTCTCAATGACTGCTTCACATTTGTAAATCAATAAACAACCTCAAATACTACTGTATTTTTTTTTCAAAATTTAATTACTAGTATACTCTCTTGGTTGACTGTTGTATGTAATCTTTTTCTCATCAAGAATGTTTATTATACATATGAGGTGTACAAGTAATAAAAAGCATAAACCAATATCAGTATTCTGCTAGAATTATTTACCTTGGCAATTCAGTCAATGTTATTTTTGACATCTATCAACCCCATCCCAGAACAACAACTTTCCTTTCCTTTACCCTTTAGATAATTTTATCTGTGCCATGGGAATATTAAATTGCTTCTTTGCATGAACACTTAATCATCCTCCGTACTACACAGCCAATTTTAAGATCTTTGGTGATAGATTGTCCTAGTGTTGGACTTGATTGTTCTTAATCTGTTCTCTATACCCCTGCTCCACTCTTATGAGAGGAGTTCACCTCTTCGGATTACATTTTTCATGATCCATAGCCAGCTGACTCTGGCTGCCTTCGACAATGGAGACACTGGTGAGGGTGCCTTTTGGAAGGCAGTAAGAAGAGATAAGCCAAGGCATTGTCACCTTCATCTTTGCTGAGCAGTTTTCAAATGTGGCTTCTCTGGGGTTCCAGCTTGCATCTGACAGGTCTATGGTGGCTCAAGTATTGAAAGGATGATCTCTGATATCTAATATTATCACTCTTTATCCCTCCAATCTAAGAGTAATAATAGCTTTCTACTATTGATAATCTCTGGATTACCCCATCACTCCTTGCGTGGTTCCCCAAATCCACATTACCTCTGCAACCAATTTCCATGATGAAATGCCCTGCTACAAACATTTTAAGTGCTTTCTGATTACAGTTTGATATATCAGTCTTACACATTATCACAGAGATATATAATGGTATGTTGTCATTTTGATCATATGTTATATATCAGAAAATTGAGACTTAGAGATATTAACCTGATTTTTTTATTTATGTCAACTGATGGTGGAAATTGAATTTGAATTTAGATTAGTCTGCCTCTTCATTCAGTGCCTTTCAACACAGAGCATGTGTCTTGCACGATAATCTGTATATTG
Source organism: Macaca mulatta (assembly GCF_049350105.2). Taxonomy (NCBI): domain Eukaryota; kingdom Metazoa; phylum Chordata; class Mammalia; order Primates; family Cercopithecidae; genus Macaca; species Macaca mulatta. Next base: position 90,711,447 of record NC_133409.1, on the reverse strand, counting down.
ATAAGTATCTAAATTTTTCCTTACCTGAGCTAAGCCTGCAAGGATCATAATATATAGCTAGAAATATCTCAAACTCCTTTACTTTGTAAGAAGGCTTTCTAGTGACATGGTGTGATTTATGCTTTGGAAAATACAAAGTGCTGGGCTGCAGATAGCTTCTCAGGAAATGGGTGGAATCTGGGAGACCTGACAGGAGTTTGTGTTATAATCCAGGCAGAAGGTCATGATGGCCTGGCCAGAGTACTGGTGTTGGACAGATGATAATGTTCAGATTCTAGGGTATGTTTTGAAATTAGAGACAATGGGAGATTGGTACAAATTAAATGCAAGATTGGAGAGAATGAACTACTGCCATCAGCTGAGATGAAGAAGGCTATGAGAGAAGCATGTCTGCAGAGATTCAGGTGAATCATCAGTAGAGTTTTACACGTATTAAGTTATATTCTTACTGATTAAATTGTGTCATCATGAAAACTAGCTTTCTGGTTAAGAAATGTAGCTATCATACAAGCACCCATATGCACTATTGTAATCTAAGGAACTCCAAGAAAATTTAAACCAGTTTAACAAACCATTGGAACTAAAATCATGTCATTTGAAAAAGTCAAATTCAAGAAAAGGGACAAAATAATCAAGGATGCCTTAAAAGTCTTAGGTAATGTCACTGCAAAGGTTTCTAAATGATGAAACAGTCCTAGGGTGACAACTTTCCCCAGTATTGGATATACACAGAACCCGCCTTGCCTCGAAGACATGAAAGCCCAACAAAACCTATGGTTTAATGCAAATTAAAGATTTACATAGTTTATAATTAAGCATAACTTATTTTAGAAACTCAGACTAACGTGTGTGTAAATGTCTATTTTCTGCTCATTGGCTGTTAATCTAAAAGCAGATTTTTGCCATCTTTCTACCATTTGCCCCTTTGTTGTTTTAAGCCAAGTTCTCAAATAGACAGGCAATTCCTTAAATACTGAGGTGAGTTTGCCAAAGAATTTAGTGTAAAAATGAGTTCATATATAGTATATGACAGTCTATAAAAATGGAACCAGAGCAAAAAGAAAAAAAAACTGTAAATGGAGTGCATTGCACATGGCAATCATAATTTCAACTCAGGACTTGTATTCCCAACACACAGAATTGCCTCTCCATGTATAATTGAGGCTGTAGCTTCATTATATGTCCTTTTACAGAGCCTTTGCTTTCTAAACCAAATAAAAATTCATGTTTGCTGTCAGTCTAATAAAACTACTATTAAAACTTGCCTCCTTTTATTTTGATGCTTATGAATGTTAGTAGCAGTAATATTTTGAAAATTGTTTTAGCATTTTGGCATGTGAAGGCAATCTCATACCTAAAAGCATGTAGTATCAAAATTTTAAAACAAAGTAAGTAAGTTGTCTTTGTTTCATAGACCCTTGTATTTAGAATTAGGAAGGACTCATTCATTTACTAAAATAGTTAAGGATTTTTTTTTCTTATACAAATTGGAGAATGCAAAGTTATAAAATACTTAGATTATGTTTCTCATTAAGGGTCCTTTATCCATTTTACCAGAACAAACAATAATGTCCACAAAGGATAGAAATTACTTGCAGCTGTTTTTCCAGTGTAGAAAATGAAGATTACCAACAGGGCGTTGGTTTTTCATTGAAAGTCCAGATGATGGGTGGAAAATTTGCCTCTATTATATCTTGGAAGTGGAATCTCAGGTATGTCTCACTTAACGCATGCATATTTAATTGTCTTAAAGAAAATACTTAATTAGGACTTGTATCTTCCAGTTTGTGATCATTTGTATATTACTGTTTGATTGAGACATGAAGCTATGTTTTGACCATTTACTATTCAGACATTATTCTATGTATTATTTACACTGTAATGCAAAACAAGTTGCCCCTATCTACTGTTATAATCTACACACACACACACACACACACACACAGCACATTACAACTTAATCATACTAAAACTTGGTAAAGATAATGGTTTCTTATTAAAGCCTAGTAAGTACTATCCTTCCTTAACACTCCGTGAAATATAAATGTAGCTTAAAAATTAAGACTGTATTTGCAATTGCTCAAAAAGAAAAGAGAATAATATGATGCCATAAACCTCAAAAAGTGGTGACAAAGGTCAAAAAGAGTAGAATTTAGAGGTTCATGGCATTACTTCTAACTTTACTCCCATGTTCCCTGCTTAAAGACATGATGGCTTAAAAATGTGGTTAGAATATAAAATATTTCGTCTGTAAAAGTTAGTTCAGGGAGGCAATTAAATAGTTCTCAGAAGAAAGTTAAGGAGATGCTTAACAAATTACATTGGTACACTGAGAAACTCTGGGCAAAATTCTCCAAATATCATCAAAAAGAAACCAAATGACATAGAAAATATGTAAATATACTGTGAAATAAACAAATTTTTAAAAATTATTACTCAGTCTAGGAAAAAATGTAAACCAAAGAATAGAAGGTGTGATTGAAACTACCATTGTACAACAGGGTCCAGTTTCCTTCCATATATGAAACTCCAGCTAAGGACCATATTGCCTTGCAATCAATTGTGGGCATCTGTTTATAATTAAGCCATTGGCAATGGAATGAACAGATATAACATATGGAATGTATGCCTCTCTTGCTAAAGGGAAAATCTTTCACCCTGGGTACATTTATTTTTTTAACTTCTGCCTTAGAAGACTGTCAAAGACTAAAACGAACTTGAAAGTTATGTGTGGAGGATCCAGAGCCATATTTATGGCAAGTCCCTGAATATTAATGTGGAGAGCTATCTGTCAAGCTGGGACATCCACCCTGAGTCATTAAATAAAAGGAAAATAAACTTATATCTTGTTTAAACAAATATGTTTTGAGGTTTTCTTTATTTTTGGATCTAATAAGCCCCTAATTAGCTCAAATGGGTTATTTCCCAGAGAGCCTGGTGTAATCGAACAGGTAAATAAGAACATGAAATTAGTAAAAGAAAACATAAAAACATATACATTAAAATATAATAAAAAAAATTTTAAATTACTACAGAGTTAAGCGAATAAATTGCCAAAATAAAAGGAAAACTAGTAGATATAGAAACAAAGGAACAGGATGGAAAAAAATGACATGGAAATTCCAGTACAGAGGTAAGCCCTGAAATAACCACAATGAACACAGATAAATTAAAGCAGTTAGAAAAAAGATAATAGGTGGGCAATTCGGATAACATATCAGGAAAATGTATGAAGCAGATAACATAGAATGAGAAATTATTCAATTATGCAGGGTATAAAAAAGATGCCTGAAATGAAGGAAGAAGACATCAGTAGACTTGTGTGGCACATTATTTTCTAGGTAAAGTTTGATATGGTAGAGTTAACAGTGGGTCATCTCCAAACTGTATTATTAAACATTGAGAATAAAGAGAAGGTTTTTACTCATCCTGGCAGATTGATAAAAACACTTAAAGGAAGAAAGAAAAATAAGACTTATATGGGACTTCATAACATTCAATACCAGAAGATAAATAAATCTATGTACACAAAGTTCTGAAAGAAATCAACAGGGACCAAAGACTCCTTGGACACTGGCCAAAATATTACTTAATTACAAAGCAAGAGAGATATTTTCTCAAATATGAACTTATTAAGAAAATACAGCTCTTGGCCAGGTGTGGTGGCTCACACCTGTAACCCCAGCACTTTTGGAGGCTGAGGCAGGTGGATCTCCTGAGGTCAGGAGTTAGAGACCAATTTTGCCAACATTGCAAAACCCTGTCTCTACTAATAATACAAAAAAGAAAGAAAGAAAAAACCTTAGCAGGGTGTCATGGTGCACTCCTGTTATCCCAACTACTTGGGAGGCTGAGGCAGGATAATTGCTTGAACCAAGGAAGCGGAGGTTGCCATGAACTGGGATCACCCCACTGCACTCCAGCCTGGGAGCAACAGAGTCAAAAGAAAGGAAGGGAAGGGAGGGCAGGGGAGAGGAGGGGAAGCAGGGGAGTGGAGGGGAGGGAAGGGAAGGGGAGGGGAGGGGAGGGAAGGGAAGGGGAGGGGAGGGGAGGGAAGGGAAGGGAAGGGAGGGGAAATGAATGGAAGGAAGGGAGGAGGGAGGGAGGGAGGGAAGGAGGGAGGGAGGGAGGAAGGAAGGAAGGAAGGAAGGAAGGAAGGAAGGAAGGAAGGAAGGAAGGAAGGAAGGAAGGAAGGAAGGAAGGAAGGAAATACAGCTCCTATGATCCCTTTGTGAAAAAAACTCCCAAATGTTATACAAAGTCAATCAACAAATGAACAAAATATAAAAACTGCAGTGAAAATATTGGCATAAGGAGAATAAAAATTAAGCATCATATATACATACATACATATCTGTGTGTTTGTATACACTTATCTGTGTGTATATATGTATATATGTATATATGATAATACAAAACAAATGTAGGAATCATGCTTATGAAATAACTTTAGGAATAAAGCTCACCTTTACTCCTAAAGGTGAGTAAAGGTGAGTGAAGATCAGATCACCTTCACCAAAGTAAGTAGGCATATATATATATACACACACACACACACATATACATATATATGTCACAAAACAACTATAGCAGTGATGCTTACAAAAGAGAAATAAATGCCCTAAACTAGAATAATAAAATATAATAGCATAATTTATACAATTCTTATGAGAAAGAAGTGTTAAATTATAATGTATTTCCACTTTAATTATCAATGTTAAAAGTAGGAGCAAACTAATAGAAAGACCAAGTACACAGACCATGTAGATCCATGACACAGAGTTTACTTATCTGAAGAATGCAGAAGAAAGTCAGTAATATCGGAGTACATAAAGGAGAAATCAACATGTTTTAGAGCCAGTAGAAAGATAAAAATCTAGACCACAAAATCTTCAAAAGGAGTTGTCAGTGATAATTTCTGATTGCATGTGTGTTACTTCCCGTATTTTCTGCCCTCCTCCCAGCCTTTCCTTGTAAACATAAGCTTCTATACTTAAACATGGACCAGTGTTAATTCAAATTAGTTTAATATGTGCCCAGGACCATCTCTTCTGAGCCAACTGCTCCCCATCAATCTTAGAGTTTACATAATATAAAATATACTAACAAGGTGAGGTCTCATTCACCCAGGATTAGCACAGATATCATTTATCACCCTCCCTAGGTTTACACAGCCTGATGTAAGTATGTTCTTTAACCCAGGTCTGAAACAACAACAAGGATCATTTACCTAGATGTCACAGGCAGTCATGTTAATAGGCCTATTAATAAGCCCTATCCCGCAGCTAATTACCTCATCATTTACAGCAAGAGTAAATTGATACTGTAAAAAACTGAAACTAGATGAAAAAAATACACATAATGACTCAACCTCATAATGTGTTCATAAACCCCTATCCTTATCAAATAACATATCCTATGATGAAGAAACATTTATCCTCATCAGATCCTTCAGTTTTTCCTGTTTATTTTTGTCCTGTCTAATCAAATAAAATTATATCTAATGTTTATTAATAGAGTTTATATATTATCATCTCATTTTAATAAAATAATATGTCATATATTCAGTCTATCCATTATTTAGTTCATGTTTCTGCTTAGAGTGGAAAATTATTTAATGTATGGGATGGCATCACCTAATATTAATGATAGCTATTTCAGGATGATTGTAGTAATGATGGCCAAGTTCTGTCTTTCAAGTTAGAGAATTGATTAGAATATGACTCAGATTCTAATGCTTTTACTTCTGTGTAATGACAAGGAATACTCATATGCACACATTTCATGCTTACTTATTTTTGAAGTTTCCCTCCATCTCTGCAGTGAGCAGGCTCCAGGAAGTGGGAATGATGACCATGGCCAGAAGGCATGTTCCATAGTCTCACACGGGCATTGGAATTGGCCAGTGCTACTGAATGCCACATGTAATGGTTAATCTTAATGTGTCAACTAGACTGGGCTAAAGGATGACCGATAACTGGGTAAAACATTATTTTTGGATGTGCCTGTGAGGAAAGAGATTCGCATGTAAATCAGTAGTCTGAGGAAAGATCACCTTCACCAAAGTGGGTGGGCATCATTCAATCCTTTGAGAGCCTGAATAAAACAAAAAGGCAGAGAAAGGACAAATCTGCTCTTTCTGTTTGAGCTGAGACATCCATCTTCTCCTTTTGGAAACCAGTGCTCTTGGTTCTCCGGCCTTCAAGTCTGGAATGGAACTATACCACTGGATGTTTTGGATTGCCAGATTGCAGAAAGTAGATCAGTGAACTGCCTGACCTCCATATTTATGTGAACCAATCCCTAATAATAAACTTCTTTCTACACATCTCTATATGTCCTATTGATTCTGTTTCTCTGGGGAACCCTGGATAATATAGGACAGAAGTAGGATCTCATATTGGTTACCTAAAGATACCACAGTACTATTCAAAGTATGAGAGTTCATTACACAAGTAAATTCCTCTCCCCCCGCCACCCCCAGGGCCCAGGTTATTTACTTTCTACATCATTTCACTTTATTGTAACCAAATAAACACTTGTGCTCAAATTCAAAGCAACACCTCAATAATTTTAAGTAAATTGTTTATAACTTTACTTCTAGAGAATCGAGACTATTGGAAAAAAGTCTGAGAAAAAACTGGCCTAGGAATGTTAATCCAGCATAATCTTTGGCACCACCCTTTGAATATATGGCAAATTTTCTTTGATGGTTTCTGCATTTGTTACAATGAGTACATATGAATTTTGAATAAAAAGGAAATTCTTTAAAAATAAACAACCAAATAAATATACAATTAGGACTTCTGGCAAAACCTAAAAAGCAAAGCAGCCAAATTCTTTGAGAAAATATAAAAATATAAACACACACATATAACCTTACCTTAGCAAAATCTGTCTGTCATCTAACCCTAGTGACTAATCCTAATGTCTAATAGTGAGAAAATGTGACATTATGTACTTCTTGGTGTGATGCAACAAGAAATGCGAAACACCACCCAGTAAATATTATTCCTCAACATATTTACTCTGATTCTGATCCATCTTCATATCTAATATAGTTTATAGTAATAAAAGTGATGAAGGAACAAGTTAAATGATATCTTGAGGACACAGACACATCTAGAAGGTGAGATGCTTATAGATCTATCTAGTCTCTTCAAAATTTTATAGAAAATAAAAATAGCAAGACTGTACTAGGTTGAAAGAGACATATGAGACACACCAACAAAAATACCCATGGTTCTTAATTAGATCCTATTTTTAGCAAATTTAACTGTAAGATATATTTTGGGAACAATTTGAGAAATTACGAGAAGGACTAGGAGTAATAAATGATATTAGAGAAATTTTTATTTTATTGTATTACTTGTAATTTATATTTATTTATTTATCTGAGACAGGGTCTCACTCTGTTACCCAGGCTGGAGTACAGTGCCATATCTCAGCTCACTGCAGCCTCAACCACCCAGACTCAAGCAATCCTTCCTTCTCAGCCTCCCAAGTAGCTGGGAGTACAGGAATGCGCTACCACAGCCAGCTAATTTTTATATGTTTTGTAAAGATGGGTTTCACCATGGCCAAAGCTGGTCTCAAACACCTGGCCTCAAGCCATCCACCCACCTTGGCTTCCAAACCTGCTGGAAACACAGGTCTGAGCCACCAAGCCCAGGCAAGAAGTTTTTAAATGATTTGTAGAAAACGGGATTGTGGTTACATAGGTAAATAACTGCGTGTTTGAAGATGCATATTGAAAAACTTAGAGGCAAAATTTATGTCTGTTTTAATATAAATTAATTAAACAAAAAAGTGAGCAAATATGGAAAATAGTAACATTTGAGAAATTTTTTTTTTTTTTGACAGTCTTATTCTGTTGCCCAGGCTGGAGTGCAGTGACATAATCTCGGCTCACTGCAACCTCTGCCTCCAGGGTTCAAGCAGTTCTTCTACCTCAGCCTCCTGAGTAACTGGGACTACAGCTGCCCGCCACCACACCTGGCTAATTTTTGTATTTTTAATAGAGACGGCATTTCACCATATTGGCCAGGCTGGTCTCAAACTCCTGACCTTGTGATCCACTCGCCTCTGCCTCCCAAAGTGCTGGGATTACAGGTGTGAGTCACTGTGCCCAGCCTGCATTTGAGGATTCTTTATGTTTTTCTTGATATTTCTGCTTATTTTTTAAAATATGAATACAACCAGGAAAAGCAATATAGATATGGGACAACGTATTTATGGCACACACTGCAAGAGCATCCACTCGAGTCTGTAGCAGACATTATTGCCCAATTACGTCAGTCTTTCCCAGTGACTCAAGGCATGGCTCCTGGTTGCTTCTCAACCAAGCACTTCTAATAGATTAAAGTCAGCATTCAGACTAAAACTAAACTATTTTCTATTCTTGTGATAAAGGAAAGTTTAGTGTCATGGGTAGATATTCATCCATTGTTTGTTATGTGAAAAGTGTAGACAAAATGAAACCCCAGCTATATGGTAAAAAAAAAAAAAAAAAAAAAAAAAAAAAAATTGTTTTAAAAATGTGTTTATATAAATATAAAAAACAAAAGGGTAACTGATACAATGCTAATAATGGTTATTATCTGGAAGTAGAATTTTAGAGATAGTTATGATAGTTACCATACTATCGTAACTATGAGTAGGGGTGCAGCTTGGAACTTCAGCTTTTAAATTTTCTTCAATTTGTTACTGTTTTCTGAAGTTTCTAAAATAAATTTATATTCCTTTTATAAGCAAAAATATTGTTATGTTTAAATCATTTTGTAAGTGTTACTCCAATGGGGAAAAAATGTTTATTTTGACAGACAAATTGATACATCATGTCAATTATGTTTTTTCTAATTTTATGTAACCGATATTTATTTTAGAATTGTTTTAAATTTATTAAAAAATTGGCAAGTTAGTACAAAATGTCCATAATATGCCAAATCCAGTTTACTCTGTTTTAACATATTATGTAATACAATTCGGTAAGCACTAAATATAAATCATCTCATGTCATCATTTGTCACACTGGAATGCAAGTAGATATTATACCCATTTTATTTGTGTGTGTGTGTGTATATATATATATATATATATATATATATATATATATATAAATAAAATATGGAACTGAGTCATACAGAGGTATATTTTCCCAAGACCACATAACAAGCTACATACCTATTCAAATCCGAGGTTCTATGTGATTAAAATATATAATTTGTATCCCAACACAATAATGCCTCCTAAGATATTGGATGCTCTTCAAAAAAGAGAAATCTCTCATATTTGTGTTATGATGTCTAGACATTAATTCTTAGGGAAAAAGTAAAAAAAATCAGAAAATCAGAGGTTATATGATTTTTCAGCAGGCTCAGCATAGTTACTGTTTATTAAACATTTTTGTCATTTGTTTTTTGTTGCTAAGTGAACTACCTTGCCTTATTTATCTTCATTCACTTAAATCTTTCTAGCATAAACCTATTTTCAAGATTATGTTAGTGATGTTTTTTATTCTGTAGAATAATAACACCATATCATATAATATCATCAATAAATGAGTCTACTGTTTATGTTGTCAGTAAAGTATAAAGTATTATTCAAATGTCTATTTTATACCAAAATAAGTAAATAGTACAATTCCTTTCTCCCTATTATCGAAAAATACAAGTCAGCTTTTAGTAAAGAAAATATGAAAGTATAAAAAAGAAAAGCAAATTAGCATTAATGCCATTTTTGAAATGGCATTTAAATAACTGATGTGTCAGGGTAAAAGCCTGAGTTAAAAACATTAGTAGAGCATATAATATTTCTCAAATCCTCAGCAGTTTTCAAATCCTTCAGAGTTTTCTTTGTGGTAGCCAACACATATAAGATAAATAGGCTGAGGCATAAAGAAATACCAGATAAAATTGTTAAAGATGTCAAATCATTTTTGTAAAACATTTACTGGGGATATCAACATACACAAAACAAATTTCTCTAAATTGCCAATTTTCAGTAGACAAATACATCTGTGATTTAAAAAAAAAAAATACCTTCTCAATTTGTTTTACCAACCTGAAAATCACCTCAATAAACTACAGTGAAAATGTTAGCATTGAGCATCTCTTTAAAATGTAATAAAAATTAGGCTCAGAAAGGTTATTTAACATGACTGATGCCACACAGGAGCTTGAGTTCTTATTTATATTCTCTATGACATGTAATAATAAATATAAAGAAAAGTTAATGTGAAAAAGAACTTCACTGCTTGTAGCATGTCAATTCACACAGTTGACAACGGTGATTAGCATTTGAATAGATAGAGGGTAGTGGAATCTTTGGTCTTCACTAATATCAAAGGTCAGTAGATTTAGAAATAAAAGATGAGCTTGGATTTTCCTTTTCAAAACCAGCCAAATGAAAGTCAAAAAACAACTAGAAATAATTTTTAACTTTCACTTATTTTTCACAAGGCATGTATTTTATTCCCTTAAGGCCAAGGCTTTTGCAGCCTCTTCCCAATACTGCAGGCCACAGAATTCGGTAAAATACTAAAAAAATGAACATTTCATCCTTGGCTGAATATTGTTATTGCTCTATGGTTACATTGTGCACCGTATATAGATATAATTTATCTATTTTTCCATTAAACAAAATCATAACTGGCAAGTAGAGGTATGGAATTGGCTTCTGTAGTGTTGCTCTCTTTATAAGATGTGATGTCCTCATTCTAGCTGTGCTAGCTTTTTGCAGCAGCAGTTTTTGTTTGTAAAATGAAACAGCACCACCTTGTATCCTGAAGTAAAGTTACAGCTTCTTTAAAATATCTAACATTCAGATGTTTACACATTTCAAATATATGTAGTAAGCGTCATATTATGAAGTAGATAAAATTTAATTATAGGCCTGCTCTGTGCTAGATTCAGCTGTGTAATTACTAAACCACTAAACTGATACTGCTGTATTTGTGCCCCCAAAATACATACTTTTAGATATAAACTTACCCTGATACAACCAAATGCAGAAAAATATGTTAAAATGTGTAATAGCTATCAAATGGCAAATTGTCTCTCACGGCTCACAAAAATGATAATTCGATTAAATGTTGAGATCTCCCCTAACCTTGTTATTTTAGGACTCCATCAGTCCATATGTACATACAAAATGAAACATAAGTCCTAATCTATAAGGTAGGTAGATGTTTTAGATAGTTATTAAGTTCATGGAAGTACATACACAAATACTTTGCTATCATATAAATATATACATATAAACAATTCACCTAATTAAAATTATTAGAGATTTCCCAGTAGAAATCGGTGGCATTTCTTAAATATCTTTTAAATAAATTTAACCACAAAAATAATACTTAACAAATATATGCATAGATGTTGAAACTCTTAACCAGGATTATGAAACAGCGTTCACTGAAATCTAAGTTAATACTTATGTTTATGACTCAGAAAAATTGTGAAGTACAGCATAGCACTACATTAATATATTCAAATGTTTCTTTAAAAGTTCATGTGTATTATATATCATATTTTTGAAAGATTTTCTTATGTCTAAATTATGGCATATTTCAAACAAATATAATTCACAATTCATCAGAAATATAAAGAATATTAAAATATATTTGCGTAAAATCTAAACTTTCTAAAAGCTATTATATGAGTTTTTGATTGCCAGGGTAATGTTTGTATTATGATTTCTAGATCAATTGTTTCATGATATATTTGAATTTTTGGCCAGAAATACAACATTTAAGATGAAATAAGATATCTGATTTTTCTCCTTGCCAACACAGTATTATTCTCAAAGATACACAATTGCCAAGTAGGGGTTACAGACCTTATATTTTGCATTTTATGATTTGATTTTATGCCATAAAGTCAAAGTATATTATAGGAATACTTAAGCCCAGCCAGGTGTCTGGAATTTCACTTCCCATATCTTTGATTGCTTTATAATCTAATTTTCTATAAGGAAAATTCACTTATCACATTCTTCTTTGCATTACAAGTGTCTCTTTGCAAGTCTCTTCTGGAAGGTATCAGAAGGCTTGCATTGTGTCTGCCTTATTGTTTTAATACAAGTGCCTATAGTAGTGACTGGTACATAAGAGGCACTCAATAAATATGTTTCTATAAATACATTTTCTCATATAACTGACAGAGTAGGAGTATGTGGTATAAAAAAGTTCACAAAGCTGCAGTTCCAAGCTGTACTCCTACTCATAGTTATGAAAGTACGATATACTTAGTGAAAAGTGAAAAAAGGAACGTATCTGTCCTTATAGTTCCAAGTAGCAGACAGATAACCCACTTCCATTTTGATCCTTCCATTATTTATTCTATCAATCTTAAGGATGGTATGCATGCTGCTTATTTTTATCAGAATTTTAAAAATGGGGCTTGGGTTGTGGAAACTTCTACTTTCTGTAGCCTGTGGAGTAACTGTAATCTTCTAAGAGGTATAAATATTTTGTCACACCCAAGGATAATTTTAATTACTATTGCTCTTATTTTAATCTTCTGAATTAGTTTAACTTAACACCTACTTTACCAAAAATGGGACTCAATAAATATTTTTAAATTAATAAATGAATCATATTTGATGCAAAATACATATTAAAATAAAACCTATCTATATGTAGGCATTTAAACAAAGGTAGGAGATAAGAATTTTATGTAATTAAAATATTCTTCATACAAGAAAATTTTGCAAGGGTTTTCTGTCATTTGCAAGTACAAAATTATTAATAATAACAAGTAGAGAATCCATCCAGGTTTTTATTTTATCTATAGAGGAATTTTAAAAAATATATCTGGGAACTGGGAAAATTATTTTAGGATGGTAAATGACTATTGATTCTATCAAACCTTCAAATTCTCAGAATATTCATTCTCCTATAAAGCTTGACAATTTTTCAGTTCCTATCTGCTGTGATTCTTATATTGACCCAATTTTGAGCTCTACTGCCTTGAAAAAGTAAAACCCTATATTCTGTAACTATTTCAAAGTCTTCTGGAAGTTGAAAAATGAGATGGGGTAAAATATTAAATTATAACAAATTCATTTAATCACTTCATTAAAGTATGAAACTAAAATTAGATAATATATTCAATAAATATGATTCAAAGTTGAACATATGGTATATTCAGGAAATAATATTTTAAAATATTCCAAACTTATGATTTCTAGGAAATGAAGAAACAAAAATTGGTGAATATTTAGGGAATGGGTTTGATTCAAAATTAAAGTTATATTAATGTGAACATTATTAGACTCTAAGTAGAGGACAGAATATGCTTGCTGATGACCTTATAATTATTAACTGTGAATTAAACTGAATTGCTTCAGATCAGATGCTGGGCAAGAGAGGATGGGGAAGAATTTAGTAGCTAATTTCATTTTACTTACAATAGGGAACAAATAGACCATAGTCAAAAAAGGAGGATTAAGGGTGCTAGGAAAGGTACTTAGTATGAAGGTAACCACGAGGACGGAAATAAATGAGCCTACTTAGATTCCAAAAAAGTTAAAAAGAGCTGGGCACAGTGGCTCATGCCTGTACTCCCATCACTTTGAGAGGCTGAGATGGGCGGATCACTTGAGGTCAGGAGTTCAAGACCAGCTTAGCCAACATGGTGAAACCCCATCTCTACTAAAAATACAAAAAGTAGCAGGGCTTGGTGGCAGGCATCTGGAATCCCAGCAACTCGGGAGACCGAGGCAGGGGAATCGCTGAGAGGCAGAGGTTGCAGTGAGCCAAGATCACACCACTGCACGCCAGCCTGGGCAACAGAGTGAGATTCCATCTCAAAAATAACAACAACAATACTAATAATAGAAAGATCTATCTATTTTAAGAACAGAAAAATTAATACACAATTGAAGAATAATGAAAATATTAAAGGGGATGTGGAACTATTGCCCCTAAGAAGAGGGAGGAAATAGGGTAGAGGAACTAGCTCAGAAACAAGACTTCTTTGCCTATGCCTTGTTTTGGAGATGTGCCTCTGGAAACTGATCAACATTTTTCCATGTACCTTTGCAACACAACTACATTCTTTCAAAGAAATTTACAAAAATAAGCAATAAACAAATGAACCTGTGTTTTCAGTTGGTGGTATAAAGAGGTGAAATACTAAAAGTGAATTTAAGGCATAGTAATCCCCCAGAGGGATATGTGTTAAGGACAAAACTATTACTTTGATTGTGATAATGGTATCATGAGTGTTTGCTTATGATTGTGCACATCAAATTGTGCACATCAAATATGTGCAGTTCTTTGTATCTTAATTATACCTCAATAAGGCTGTTTTAAAATCTACAAAAGAAAATTCAAACATTCAAGCACTCATGTTTTTGTTGTAGTGTTTTTTGTTTTGTTGTTTGTTTTTAATGAGACAGGTCTCACTCTGTTGCCCAGGCTGGCATGCAGCGGCATGATCATGGATCATGTCTCATTGCAGCCTCTACATCCTAGGTTTAAGTGATCCTGCTACCTCAGCCTCCCGAGTAGCTGGGAATGCAAGTACACACCATAATGTCAGCTTTTTTTTTTTTTTGGTAGAGATGGGGTTTCACTATGTTGCCCAGGCTAGTCTCAAACTCCTGGTCTCAAGCAATCCTCCCACCTTAGCGTCCCAAAGTACTGGGATTACAGGCATGGGCCACTGTGCCAGGCCTAGTGTTGGTATTTTAATACTGATATACTTACATGTGTAATACGGGATAAAAGCAAATGAGTAATTGTTTTTTATTTGAATTCCAACAATCTCAGTGTTATTGAGAACTGGAATTCTTAGCACAGACATAACAGAAAAATAATTAATAGGAAGGAGTTTAAAGTAAAAACCCTGGAGGTCCTGAATTTGAATTCAATGTAGTGGTATGAATTAATGAGATATTTTAATAAAAATATATTTAAGAAAATATCTTCCTCAAAGTAAGTGTATTTGTTATCTATTTTAATTTAAAAACAGCAACAATGACCAACCATTTATAATGAATCTAGATTTGGTCATAAAATATCTATCTATCTATCTATAGATATTCTCTCCATTTCTTTCTCTGTCTCTCACACACACATACTCTCTCTCTCTCTCTCTCTCTCCCTCCCTCTCTCACTGGAAGGAACCAGGGCTTCTTGAAGAAAAGACTGTAGCAGGAGAACTTCAAGATGAAATAGACTGTATTTTCATATCAGAGAGCAAGGAATCTTTCAAAGATATTTTGAATGCTGTATTGAAACTACTCAGAAATAATCTTAAAAAAAATTTCACTTGGATTTAGAAAGTTTGAGAATTAACTGCAATAGACTGAAACATACCAAACATATAACATGAGTTTGTAATGAGACTAAAAAACAAAACAAAATAAAACAAAAAAGCAACTCCATCCACCGATTGGTTACCATTGAAATTTTTTTAATTATTTATTTTGAAATTATTAAAATAAAAAAAGAATCAATCATTTATCCCACCTTACACTAATCATTCCACTGGGTGACCAAATACTATTTGACTAGATGAAGAAATTATCTCTTAATAGAAATATTTCATCTCATATATGAAGAAATAGTGATTGAATGAAAATGCCCCTTTTGAGTATGAAGTAGTGAAATAAACCCTATGAATTCTGAAAGGAAAAGATCAAGGTCAATCTTCTCCATGAAGGTTAAACACCTATGTGCATCTAACTCTACCACTCATTTTTAATGTAATTGCTGAATTCTAAAAATCCATATTTTATCATTTAGAAATATATTCTAATTTACAACACTCATTTTTCTAATTGTTTCATAAATCATTTGAAGAAGAGACTTGGGGATGGTTATGCAGATATTGAGCTCCTTATTTGAGAATATAAAGATGTGTGAAAGACAATCTAGAGTATCGTCAAATTCACCAAGTACTGACTACTGCTATTCAATCTGAAATTTTTACAAAATTTGAAGTTCTAAGAACTTAACACTTAGGTTTTTGAATGAAATCTCTCTCTCTTTCCCTATTTGAATTTCTTGTTACTTCAAAAGATGAAATGGAAAGTCAATATTTGACTCCCTAGATTATTTAAATTTTTGAAAACTTAAAAAAAAATTATGAGTATAATTGCAAATGAATTTTAAGTAGACGTTATCTCTAGAAAAAAGATTCATGCAGGCAGTGTGATACCTACCTACAGTTCCAGCTACTTGGGAGGCTGAGGCAGGAGGATGGGGAGAGTCCCTTGAGCCTAGGAGCTGGAGGCCAGTCTGAGCAACATAGCAACAGCAGTCTATAAAAACAAAACAAAACAAAAAGATACAAAATAAGAGTGAAGGGCAAGAGAGGCATCACATTAGCAGAAAAAAAATGCAATTCTAATTTCCACAGAGCTGAAATTTCAGAATAAAATTTCAGAATAAAATTTCCTTATTAAGACTAAGTGTGCAAATAAAGCATACAAAATAGTGAATACCACAATAAGAATAAATATACCAAGAAAATATTCTTCCAAAAATATTTATTTGTAGATAGAAAATACCTCCTTTATGAATTTTTAATGAATTTACAGATTTCTAAAATATTCCCTATATCTAAACTTTATTTTCTTGATGGTGTTTATTATATAATACTATAAATAATTATTTATTGCTCATATTTTTCTCCTTGACTAGAATAAAGTGTTCTTGAATATAATAAAATCTTAGTATCTTGTACAATGTTTAAATTTCTTGCACAAGACAGATCTATAGAGAATAAAGAAATATTGAATAAATAAATAAATTATGAATAAATAAATTGCTTATGTCCTGTTATGTTGAGAAAGTCATGTAGATATAGAAACTCAAAATTTTAGTAAAGATTTTGACTCTATTATTCATAATATTCTCTCAAAAAGATAGAATATTTCTCCTCAAACTTTACAATTCATCCGGGGGTTTTGTTGAAATTCAGATTTTGATTCAGAAGGTTTGGGATGGGGCATCAGATTCCACCTTTCTAATTAATCCTTACAAGCAAGATTTAAGGAAAGCATTTTCATGTTATTTTTTCTACTATCAGGATCTTCCCACGCCATTTTATAACTCTGGCCCCTTGGAAATCGGGACATCATACAATTCAATGATTAAAACTCAGTCTTAAATGTCAGGCAGACTTAGGTTAACCTTGAAACTCTAAATTTGGTGGACAAGTTACTTATCTAAGTTACTATGTCTGAAAAATGCAGACAATGAAAATTTCCAGGTACACAATACGTGTGAGGCATAAATGAGCAAAATATACTGTATGTAAAATATTTAGAGTGGTGGTAGTAATAGTAGTACTATTATCATTAAATGATTAATAATAGTAGCAGGAATCATGATACTGGTAGAGATGGAGGAGATAGTTGTGATATTGATTACTATGATGTAAAGAACATAAAACAAGTTTATTTTGCCAAATCTTGGGACATTTTATTGACTTCATGATACTTGCCAGTATCTGTGAACATTCTACTCAATGTCTCAATCCAGGTCAGATAAAATTATTTTATAACATTTGATATATAGGTTGGCAGCTGTCCCATATTCACTAATACATTTCAAAATTCTCTCTCCTTTAATTTTCTCTCCTGCAATCACAGAAACAATCATGACTACTTAATAAAATGTTAATGGAGCGTGTGGACTTTTATTGAATTTTCCCTTAAGAAAAGCTAAACAGACCAACTCTGAAGATGTATAAAATGTAAAAATGTGATGGAAGTAGTTTTCCTCAGAATTCTTTAGTTAAATTTGAAGCAAAAAGAAAAAACATAACCATTAGAAAATTCCCCAATGGCAGGTAAAATATTTTATTACATTTTACTGCCAAATATCAACTATATAGAGTATATATAAAATATATACTAAGCATTTGCTTTGGATGGATGTGACTCAAAGATCAACCTGTGATAACAACGACTTTTTTTTTTTTTTTTTTTGGAAAGTTCAAACAGGAAGGAGGCTGTTGAGATAACCTAAATATCTGGGAATTTATAGTTTTATGTCAACAACTCTATCAAAAGCCTGGCTGTGACAATGGAGGGGGAAAATACGTCATCATTAATGGGCAGGACATTTGAGTGTGAATAAATCTCAAAACACAAAATAAAGAACTCTTAGTAGACCATGTAACTTTTCTAATTTTTGCTAAAAGTAGTGACACCGTGTTGCCAATGCATAACCCAATCTGCAATGATAGAGAATAATTTTGCCTAAGGATTAAAATCAATAAAATTATAGTGAAATTTGAAAAAGGCATATCATGGAGATCTCCAGCCACTCCTGTAACTAATGGTCATAGCTCTTTAGTAGGTAACATTTTTCTCTCTTAGCCCCATTTCTGACTATCAGAGAATGAACTGCAGAAACCCAAAAAGGAAAGAGTAGGAAAGATCATGAAAGATACTACACTTTTTCTTTTCTTTTCTTTTTTTTTTTTTTTTTTTTGAGATGAAGTCTCACTCTGTCACCCAGGCTGGAGTTCAGTGGCATAATCTCAGCTCACTGCAACCTCTACCCACTGGGTTCAAGTGATTCTCCTGCTTCAGCCTCCCGAGTAAGTGGGATTTACAGGCACCTGCCACCACGCCCGGCTAGTTTTTGTATTTTTAATAGAGATGGGGTTTCACCACCTTGGACAGGCTGGTCTTGAACTCCGGAACTCGTGATCCACCTGCCTCATCCTCCCAGAGTGGTGGGATTACAGGTGCCCGCCACCATGCCTGGCTGATACTATACTTATAAATTACACAGAATGTGCCCGATGTTCTTCTGAAATATGAAGATAAATGTATGTCATTAATAGGCTCATATAGATGGTTAACCTTTACTCTGGCTTCATAATTTCACATTTCCAAGATAGCTAGGCTTCCAATTTTTTGCAAAACATCTGAACTTTCTTAGTGAGGGGCTTGTTTTAATAACAGAAAGATAACAAAAATTCTTCAAATAGGTGCCTCCCACCAGACCTCTTATTAACTACAAAAAATGTAAAACCTCACAGGTACCCACTTGGCCTTTTCTGACAGAGAAAACCAAGTTTAGTAATTTCAGCTTGAAAACATAGAAAGGTTAAAATATAAAGCCCAGAAAATTCCTTGGGACATTTAACTTCAGTTTAGGAGTTAAATATACGGCTTCAGAGATCCTTGTAAGAAAAGGCAGAATGGCTTAGTGGACCAAAGTATGTGAATTGGAATCAGATGTCCGTGAAAGCCAACCTTGAACTTGCCACCTTGCAAAATCTTTTTAATCATTCTGTCCTTAGAATCTTCAGTTACTAAGTAGGGTGCACTACCTTACACAGGAGCCAGGATGAAAATTTATAACTTATAAACCTGAAGTTACAGTGTCATTAAGCAGATCCTGACTCCATTACAACATATTCTGGGCTTAGATTGAGAAATGTGAGGAATTGGATTCAATGTTTTATAGTATATGATATGCTCATTCCAGAGCATAAATTGAATCAACCAACTGCACCTTCATACACAAAGCAAAGCGCATATTGCCAGTTAGTCATCTTGATAAAAATTGAAAATAAATGTCTTTGCAAATGTTAATGTTCTCATTCAAAATGTTCTCTTCTAAAATTAGAATCAGTTCCCATTGCTTTCATTTTCACATTTGTAGCATTATTTTGTAAATGGATAACTACAAGCAATTTATAATGAGGTTACATTAATTTACTACAATAAATCTAGAATTCTTAAATGTTATGTATTATTGGATTTATGTCATGCAACATATGGCATAGATGCATTACCATATGCTATTTTTGTGATATTTAAAGAAAGAAGCAAAGTTTATTTCAGTTGTTCATCCATTCAATCTATTTATTTGTTCAACAAATAATAATTAAATACAGTAGTCCCACTTTATCCCTGGTTTCATTTATTCAGAGTCAACTGCATTCCGAAAGTAGGAGAGTACAGTACAATATGATGTTTTGAGAAAGAGAGAGAAAGCAAGCAAGCACATTCATATAACTTTTATTACAATATGTTGTTACAATTATTGTCTTATTATAAGTTTTTGTTGTTTATTTCTTGCCAAACCTAATTTATAAATTAAACTTTATTGTAGTTTTGTATATATAAGATAAATCATAGTATATATATGGTATGGTATTATCCATAGTTTCAAGCATCTACTGGGGTCTTGAACATATGCCCTGCATAAAAGGAGGGCCATTGTACCTAATATTTTCTAGGCTCTATGACAAATGCTAGGTATACAAAAAAAAAAAAAAAATACACACAAGCATGTTCTTGTGAAACTTACACTATAGTGGGAAAGACAAAATTAAAATAAATAAATGAATAAATATATAAATGCACAAATAAGAGCACAAATAAAAATAACTTGAAAATCACCTATAGGGATTAAGCAACATTTTGTAAGTTTAAATTAGATAATTGGATCACGGGTCTTGGGAGCAAAATTTAAGCTGAGATCTGTCCTTCAAATAGAAGTCATGCAGGTAAAGAACATTCCAGAGAGCTCCTAGCACATGTGAATGCCTGGAATAGGCAGTCAGTTCATAAGTTCAAGGAACTGCAAGAGGGACAATGTTATTGCAGAAGTGAGTTAGGGAGACAATATTTGGAGATGAAGTTAGGGTGGTATTCAAATCTGGATCCTACAAAAACCCAATTGAATGGCATGGAAGTTGGTTTTTAACAAAGTGATAATATGATTAAATGTACAATTAGAAAGTATCATTTTGAAATTTATGAATAATAACTTATTTGAAGACAAGAATAAAACAAGGAAACCAAAGAGAAGTCCAGAAAAAAATATATATAGTGTCTTGAGTTAGAATGATGCCAGTAGAAATGCAAACAACCATACCTAGTCAAGAAACATTGGGTGCATAAAATTATCAAAAATATGTAATAGATTAGATATTTAAAAACGACATCAGAAAGTGAGAAGAATAATTCCAAACTATCTATTTTGAGTATCTGTATTATGAAGGAGACATTTACTTTGTGACATTCACTTTATTTTTTTTTATTTTTTTTAATTTATTTATTATTATTATACTTTAAGTTGTAGGGTACATGTGCATAACGTGCAGGTTTGTTACATATGTATACTTCTGCCATGTTGGTGTACTGCACCCATCAACTCATCATTTACATCAGGTATAACTCCCAATGCAATCCCTCCCCCCTCCCCCCTCCCCATGATAGGTCCCTGTGTGTGATGTTCCCCTTCCTGAGTCCAAGTGATCTTATTGTTCAGTTCCCACCTATGAGTGAGAACATGCGGTGTTTGGTTTTCTGTTCTTGTAATAGTTTGCTAAGAATGATGGTTTCCAGCTGCATCCATGTCCCTACAAAGGACGCAAACTCATCCTTTTTTATGGCTGCATAGTATTCCATGGTGTATATATGCCACATTTTCTTAATCCAATCTGTCACTGATGGACATTTGGGTTAATTCCAAGTCTTTGCTATTGTGAATAGTGCTGCAATAAACATACGTGTGCATGTGTCTTTATAGCAGCATAATTTATAATCCTTTGGGTATATACCCAGTAATGGGATGGCTGGGACATATGGTACATCTAGTTCTGGATCCTTGAGGAATCGCCATACTGTTTTCCATAATGGTTGAACTAGTTTACAATCCCACCAACAGTGTAAAAGTGTTCCTATTTCTCCACATCCTCTCCAGCACCTGTTGTTTCCTGACTTTTTAATGATTGCCATTCTAACTGGTGTGAGATGGTATCTCATTGTGGTTTTGATTTGCATTTCTCTGATGGCCAGTGATGATGAGCATTTTTTCATGTGTCTGTTGGCTGTATGAATGTCTTCTTTTGAGAAATGTCTGTTCATATCCTTTGCCCACTTTTTGATGGGGTTGTTTGTTTTTTTCTTGTAAATTTGTTTGAGTTCTTTGTAGGTTCTGGATATTAGCCCTTTGTCAGATGAGTAGATTGCAAAAATTTTCTACCATTCTGTAGGTTGCCTGTTCACTCTGATGGTAGTTTCTTTTGCTGTGCAGAAGCTCTTTAATTTAATGAGATCCCATTTGTCAATTTTGGCTTTTGCTGCCGTTGCTTTTGGTGTTTTAGACATGAAGTCTTTGCCCATGCCTATGTCCTGAATGGTACTACCTAGGTTTTCCTCTAGGATTTTTATGGTATTAGGTCTAACATTTAAGTCTCTAATCCATCTTGAATTAATTTTCGGATAAGGAGTAAGGAAAGGATCCAGTTTCAGCTTTCTACTTATGGCTAGCCAATTTTCCCAGCACCATTTATTAAATAGGGAATCCTTTCCCCATTTCTTGTTTCTCTCAGGTTTGTCAAAGATCAGATGGCTGTAGATGTGTGGTATTATTTCTGAGGACTCTGTTCTGTTCCATTGGTCTATATCTCTGTTTTGGTACCAGTACCATGCTGTTTTGGTTACTGTAGCCTTGTAGTAGAGTTTGAAGTCAGGTAGCGTGATGCCTCCAGCTTTGTTCTTTTGACTTAGGATTGTCTTGGAGATGCGGGCTCTTTTTTGGTTCCATATGAACTTTAAAGCAGTTTTTTCCAATTCTGTGAAGAAACTCATTGGTAGCTTGATGGGGATGGCATTGAATCTATAAATTACCTTGGGCAGTATGGCCATTTTCACGATATTGATTCTTCCTATCCATGAGCATGGTATGTTCTTCCATTTGTTTGTGTCCTCTTTTATTTCACTGAGCAGTGGTTTGTAGTTCTCCTTGAAGAGGTCCTTTACATCCCTTGTCAGTTGGATTCCTAGGTATTTTATTCTCTTTGAAGCAATTGTGAATGGAAGTTCATTCCTGATTTGGCTCTCTGTTTGTCTGTTACTGGTGTATAAGAATGCTTGTGATTTTTGCACATTAATTTTGTATCCTGAGACTTTGCTGAAGTTGCTTATCAGCTTAAGGAGATTTTGGGCTGAGACAATGGGGTTTTCTAAATATACAATCATGTCATCTGCAAACAGGGACAGTTTGACTTCTTCTTTTCCTAACTGAATACCCTTGATTTCTTTCTCTTGCCTAATTGCCCTAGCCAGAACTTCCAACACTATGTTGAATAAGAGTGGTGAGAGAGGGCATCCCTGTCTTGTGCCAGTTTTCAAAGGGGATTTTTCCAGTTTTTGCCCATTCAGTATGATATTGGCTGTGGGTCTGTCATAAATAGCTGTTATTATTTTGAGGTACGTTCCATCAATACCGAATTCATTGAGCGTTTTTAGCATGAAGGGCTGTTGAATTTTGTCAAAAGCCTTTTCTGCATCTATTGAGATAATCATGTGGTTCTTGTCTTTGGTTCTGTTTATATGCTGGATTATGTTTATTGATTTGCGAATGTTGAACCAGCCTTGCATCCCAGGGATGAAGCCCACTTGATCATGGTGGATAAGCTTTTTGATGTGTTGCTGAATCCGGTTTGCCAGTATTTTTTTGAGGATTTTTGCATCGATGTTCATCAGGGATATTGGTCTAAAATTCTCTTTTTTTGTTGTGTCTCTGCCGGGCTTTGGTATCAGGATGATGTTGGCCTCATAAAATGAGTTAGGGAGGATTCCCTCTTTTTCTATTGATTGGAATAGTTTCAGAAGGAATGGTACCAACTCCTCCTTGTACCTCTGGTAGAATTCAGCTGTGAATCCATCTGGTCCTGGACTTTTTTTGGTTGGTAGGCTATTAATTATTGCCTCAATTTCAGAGCCTGCTATTGGTCTATTCAGGGATTCAACTTCTTCCTGGTTTAGTCTTGGAAGAGTGTAAGTGTCCAGGAAATTATCCATTTCTTCTAGATTTTCCAGTTTATTTGCGTAGAGGTGTTTATAGTATTCTCTGATGGTAGTTTGTATTTCTGTGGGGTCAGTGGTGATATCCCCTTTATCATTTTTAATTGCGTCGATTTGATTCTTCTCTCTTTTCTTCTGTATTAGTCTTGCTAGTGGTCTGTCAATTTTGTTGATCTTTTCAAAAAACCAACTCCTGGATTCATTGATTTTTTGGAGAGTTTTTTGTGTCTCTGTCTCCTTCAGTTCTGCTCTGATCTTAGTTTTTTCTAGCCTTCTGCTAGCGTTCGAATGTGTTTGCTCTTGCTTCTCTAGTTCTTTTAATTGTGATGTTAGAGTGTCAATTTTAGATCTTTCCTGCTTTCTCTTGTGGGCATTTAGTGCTATAAATTTCCCTCTACACACTGCTTTAAATGTGTCCCAGAGATTCTGGTATATTGTATCTTTGTTCTCATTGCTTTCAAAGAACATCTTTATTTCTGCCTTCATTTCGTTATGTACCCAGTAGTCATTCAGGAGCAGGTTGTTCAGTTTCCATGTAGTTGAGCGGTTTTGATTGAGTTTCTTAGTCCTGAGTTCTAGTTTGATTGCACTGTGGTCTGAGAGACAGTTTGTTATAATTTCTGTTCTTGTACATTTGCTGAGGAGTGCTTTACTTCCAATTACGTGGTCGATTTTGGAGTAAGTACGATGTGGTGCTGAGAAGAATGTATATTCTGTTGATTTGGGGTGGAGAGTTCTATAGATGTCTATTAGGTCTGCTTGCTGCAGAGATGAGTTCAATTCCTGGATATCCTTGTTAACTTTCTGTCTCGTTGATCTGTCTAATGTTGACAGTGGAGTGTTGAAGTCTCCCATTATTATTGTATGGGAGTCTAAGTCTCTTTGTAAGTCTCTAAGGACTTGCTTGATGAATCTGGGTGCTCCTGTATTGGGTGCATATATATTTAGGATAGTTAGCTCTTCCTGTTGAATTGATCCCTTTACCATTATGTAATGGCCTTCTTTGTCTC
Organism: Macaca mulatta; assembly: GCF_049350105.2. NCBI lineage: Eukaryota > Metazoa > Chordata > Mammalia > Primates > Cercopithecidae > Macaca > Macaca mulatta. The sequence goes on along the minus strand of NC_133409.1, from coordinate 90,686,638 downwards.
TTTTGATCTTTGATGGTTTAAAGTCTGTTTTATCAGAGACTAGTATTGCAACCCCCGCTTTTTTTTGTTCTCCATTTGCTTGGTAAATCTTCCTCCATCCCTTTATTTTGAGCCTATGTATGTCTCTGCGTGTGAGATGGGTCTCCTGAATACAGCAGACTGATGGGTCTTGACTCTTTATCCAGTTTGCCAGTCTGTGTCTTTTAATTGGAGCATTTAGTCCATTTACATTTAAGGTTAAGATTGTTATGTGTGAACTTGATCCTGCCATTATGATATTAACTGGTTATTTTGCTCGTTAGTTGATGCAGTTTCTTCCTAGCCTCGATGGTCTTTACATTTTGGCATGTTTTTGCAATGGCTGGTACCGGTTGTTCCTTTCCATGTTCAGTGCTTCCTTCAGGGTCTCTTGTAAGGCAGGCCTAGTGGTGACAAAATCTCTAAGCATTTGCTTATCTGGAAAGGATTTTATTTCTCCTTCACTTATGAAACTTAGTTTGGCTGGATATGAAATTCTGGGTTTAAAATTCTTTTCTTTAAGAATGTTGAATATTGGCCCCCACTCTCTTCTGGCTTGGAGAGTTTCTGCTGAGAGATCTGCTGTTAGTCTGATGGGCTTCCCTTTGTGGGTAACCCGACCTTTCTCTCTGGCTGCCCTTAAAATTTTTTCCTTCATTTCAACTTTGGTGAATCTGGCAATTATGTGTCTTGGAGTTGCTCTTCTCGAGGAGTATCTTTGTGGCGTTCTCTGTATTTCCTGGATTTGAATGTTGGCCTGCCCTACTAGGTTGGGGAAGTTCTCCTGGATGATATCCTGAAGAGTGTTTTCCAACTTGGTTCCATTTTCCCCCTCACTTTCAGGCACCCCAATCCGACGTAGATTTCGTCTTTTTACATAATCCCATACTTCTTGCAGGCTTTGTTCATTTCTTTTTCTTCTTTTTTCTTTTGGTTTCTCTTCTTGCTTCATTTCATTCATTTGATCCTCAATTGCAGATACTCTTTCTTCCGGTTGATCGAGTCGGTTACTGAAGCTTGTGCATTTGTCACGTATTTCTCGTGTCATGGTTTTCATCTCTTTCATTTCGTTTAGGACCTTCTCTGCATTAATTACTCTAGCCATCAATTCTTCCACTTTTTTTTCAAGATTTTTCGTTTCTTTGCGCTGGGTATGTAATTCCTCCTTTAGCTCTGAGAAATTTGATGGACTGAAGCCTTCTTCTCTCATCTCGTCAAAGTCATTCTCCGTCCAGCTTTGATCCGTTGCTGGCGATGAGCTGCGCTCCTTTGCCGGGGGAGATGCACTCTTATTTTTTGAATTTCCAGCTTTTCTGCCCTGCTTTTTCCCCATCTTTGTGGTTTTATCTGCCTCTGGTCTTTGATGATGGTGATGTACTGATGGGGTTTTGGTGTAGGTGTCCTTCCTGTTTGATAGTTTTCCTTCTAACAGTCAGGACCCTCAGCTGTAGGTCTGTTGGAGATTGCTTGAGGTCCACTCCAGACCCTGTTTGCCTGGGTATGAGCAGCAGAGGCTGCAAAAGATAGAATATTTCTGAACAGCGATTGTACCTGTCTGATTCTTGCTTTGGAAGCTTCCTCTCAGGGGTGTACTCCACCCTGTAAGGTGTGGGGTGTCAGACTGCCCCTAGTGGGGGATGTCTCCCAGTTAGGCTACTCAGGGGTCAGGGACCCACTTGAGCAGGGGAGTCTGTCCCTTCTCAGATCTCAACCTCCGTGCTGGGAGATTCACTGCTCTCTTCAAAGCTGTCAGACAGAGTCGTTTGCGTCTGCAGAGGTTTCGGCTGTGTTTGTTATTGCCCTGTCCCCAGAGGTGGAGTCTACAGAGACAGGCAGGTTTCCTTGAGCTGCTGTGAGCTCCACCCAGTTTGAGCTTCCCAGCAGCTTTGTTTACCTACTTAAGCCTCAGCAATGGCGGGCGCCCCTCCCCCAGCCTCGCTGCTGCCTTGCCGGTAGATCACAGACTGCTGTGCTAGCAATGAGGGAGGCTCCGTGGGTGTGGGACCCTCCCGGCCAGGTGTGGGATATGATCTCCTGGTGTGCCTGTTTGCTTAAAGCACAGTATTGGGGTGGGAGTTACCCGATTTTCCAGGTGTTGTGTGTCTCAGTTTCCCTGGCTAGGAAAAGGGATTCCCTTCCCCCTTGCGCTTCCTAGGTGAGGCGATGCCTCGCCCTGCTTCAGCTCTCGCTGGTCGGGCTGCAGCAGCTGACCAGCACCAATCGTCTGGCCCTCCCCAGTGAGATGAACCCAGTACCTCAGTTGAAAATGCAGAAATCACCGGTCTTCTGTGTCGCTCGCGCTGGGAGTTGGAGACTGGAGCTGTTCCTATTCGGCCATCTTGCTCCGCCCCTTCCGACATTCACTTTAATATTGAAACGGGAGACTTCCCTTGACGCCTTTGCAGGACTTGCAACAAGGGTAGCTCCTTTATTCGGCTGCCACACTCAACCCCTTATGAGAAGGAGCACACAAGCAGACAGGAGCAGGAACCAGAGTGAATGAACACTGGAACCACTGGCCACTTCTCTCCGGCAAAAGCAGGCATTGTGCGGGCCCCACAGTAGCATCCAAGCATGTCACAATGCTCTTTTAGCTCTGCCATCCAGGAGGGGGTACCTGTGACCCCTGGAGCCCCAGAGGGGGTGTTACCAGTTCAGTGGGCCTTTTGCCTCATCATGTGGGGTGACTGCCTTCTTAAAACGAGGGCAAAGGGCCAATGTGATAGCCTTTTTAGGTTACTGCACGTAGCACGTCCCAAATTCTTGTCCAATGGCCAAGAGGAATGAGGTCACACAGACTTGGAAGATGGTGAATGCAGAGATTTTAGAGTGAAGAAAGTGGTTCATAGTGGGATGGGGCCCTGGAAAGGGGATTGAGTGGGAAGTGGTCTTCCCATAGAGTTTGGCTGTTCCAGGTCAAACTCCTCCCTAACCATACTTAGCCAAACTCCTCACCAACCACAGTTTCTAATGTCCAGCTGCTGCTTCTCCTCTCAATGTTGAGACACTTCTCTCTTCTCTGTGTGTATGTCCCCTGAGTCTGTGGTTCTTATGGGCATAGGATAGGGTACATGGCAGGCTAAAAGGTGACATTCAGGTGGGAAAACAGGGATGTGAAGTTCTCATTTAAGGCTGAGAGTCGAAGTTTGAAGGTGGAACCCTGACCAGGGACCCCTCCCTTTTCTACCTAGTATTTCCTTGCCTCCTGTTTGTATCTATTCCCCCTTTGAAGAGGGCGGAAATATGTTAGAATGTGGATGATAACCAATCTTAGTGATTTCTTCTGTCAGGGGCATTGTTTTGGGAAAAACAGAAGTCAGATTCCTCCCAGAGGTCTACCCAAGGGTCTGTGGCAAAAGGGAGCCATCATCCAAGGCTCTGGTTGCCTGACCATTTGGAATTTGATGGCCTCTAGGCAAGAGAGAGGGGAAAAAAGTGTTTTGTTTTGTTTTGTTTTGTTTTGTGATGGAGTCTCGCACTATCTCCCAAGCTGGAGTGCAGTGGCGCCATCTCAGCTCATTGCAACCTCCCCTTCCCAGGTTCAAGCAATTCTCCTACCTCAGCCTCCTGAGTAGCTAGGATTACAGGCATCCACCACCAGGCCCAGCTAATTTTTGTATTTTTTAGTAGAGATGGGGTTTTGTTGTGTTGGCCAGGGTGGTCTTGAACTCCTGACTACAGCTAATCTGCCCTCCTCAGCCTCTCAAAGTGCTGGGATTACAGGCATGAACCAGCATGCCCAGCCAAAAAAAAAAAAAGTTTTATAAGGTTAGGTATGGATGGACTAAACATGTGTATTAAACAGAGAAAGAATCTAGTGCCAATGATTGCAGAAATAAGAAGTAAAATATACTAACAACATTGTGCCCTGAGTAGAAGAGAGATAACTGTTCTTTCCACATATGTAGCAGTTAACCGTGTACCTTGGGAATTCTGGGGTTTGTGGGCTTGCATAGTGGCCGTTAAAGCTTCTGTCTCTTTCTTGTATCTCCTTATTTCTATTGTAAAGACCGAGGTGTCCACTTTTAGGAGGTCCTCTAAAGTACTACCTGGTCCCAGGGTCCATTTCTACAACTTCCTCCTTATATCAGGGACTGCCTGAGTAATAAATTTATCCTGTAGGATTAGTTGTCCCTTGAAGGAATCAGGTGATAGAGAGATGTGCTTTACCAAGGCCTCTCTTAGACTCTCCTAAAAGGCAGTGATATTTTCCTTAAATCTCTGGTCTATCATGGATAGCTTGGTATAGTTAAGAGGCTTAGTTTTAGTTCTACATAAGCCCTTTATTATGCACACCTGAAAATGTCTTCTCTTCCATTCTCCCATCTCATCATTAGGATCCCATGTAGGGTCATCCACTGGTACTGCTTTTCTTCTAGTTGGATAAAGTTTAGCCTTTTACCTGACACCATATTTTATACAAAGCTCATCCCCAAACCTCTCTGCCATTTGTAGAGCAGCCTGCTTTTCAATGTTCATCAGGGTCTGATTAAAAAGTAACACAATGTCTTTCCAAGAGATTTCAAATACTTGGGTTTAACTCTGGAAAACCTCTACATATCTGTCAGGGTCACCTGAAAATTTGCCAAGATTCCCCCCCCTTAATTTGCTTTCAGTCCTGTAGAGAGAAGAGACTTGGACGTTACTGGGACCAAATTTACCAGGCATCTGTTGGAGGGGTAAGAGTGAGACAGGCTTGTCCAGGGTGAGGATTTCTAGGAGGGGCCAATTGAGAGAGAGAACCTGGATAGGGAGGATGAGGTGGACCCTCAGGAGCAGGTGGAGGCAGCTGGCTCCCCTGCTGGGGGTGCCTCTGGGATTCGATTCTTTAGTCCGCTGGGATTGCCCTTGCAGCCTCTCCTGAGATGGCAAACAGGAGGCCTGGATCAACTCTACACTGTCAGTGAAGTTCTGGATTGCCCTGCAAGGTAAAGAAAACCTGCAAATGTGGGGCCTCAGACCATTTGTCCTCATGTTTACAGAAAAGTTCCAACTGCCAGATGGTATCAAAATGAATTATTCCTTCCTGAAGCCAAGACAATCCTTTATAATTTGGTCAAACCTTGGTGCAGAGGGCTACAAAGCATTTTTCCTTTAGAGTCTGAGGATCAAAGCAGTCTCAGTGACTCAGGCTACACTCCAGAGGAGTATAAACTGGTGATGGTAGAGATCGCTGGTTGCTCATTCTGAAACACAGGGAATACGCGTCCCTCGTTCTCTTCCTTCTTTCAGTGATAACCTGGGGTATGAGGGAAAGAGAAAGTTGGTGTCCCCCTTTCTCTTCTGTCTTTTATTCCTGAGTCCTAGCCACCCTGGCAGGTGCCACCCATGGGTGCCAATGTGGATTGCACCCATGAATCAGGGAGGGCCTAGAGAATAGGAATTATCCACACTCACCTATGCTTCCATCCCTCATACTGTCGACAACCTTTGAGTTCCCCTGGCCTCATCTATGCCATGAGAATGGCCCCTGCCATAAAGTGAGGGCTTAATTGACAGGAAGCAGTCCTGCCCATTTACACCATGCCTGTTTTGGATCCCTTAGATCTGGTTTTCCTTTCTAGGGCTGCAACCTTAAGTTTAGAATTGAGTTTGGGACAAAAAGATGTCTCAGGGGATGCATGAATTCATTTAGATTAAGTTCCAGATGGGCCCTGCCAAATTTGCAGTTATCAGCCAGAAGGGGGGCTCCTCCATTATTTTCCTTATTATAAGCAGACTGCTGAGGAAAAGAATTATCTCCCCTAGGAAATTAAAAAAAAAAAAAAAAAAAAAAAAAAAAAAAAAAAAAAAAGCTTAAAATACAAAAGGACGGGGGATGGGGGGAGCCTCTTGCTCTGTGCAAATGGGTTTCTTCAATTACTGTATTCCTTCCCTGGTTTAGACCAGAAAGGACCTCTCAGCCATGGGAGAAAAGGCTGTGTGGTCACAGATGCATGGCAGGAGGGGACGGCGAGCAGAAGATGATGGCCAGCTTGCTGTGCAGGGCCTCAGTGGTAGCTGTGGTTCTCTCCCACCCCTCATGGCCACTGGGTGTGGCTCATGCACACTATGGACATGCCCAAGTGCTCAAACCAGGAAGGGAATGGGTAATGGGGGGAGCTGCTGTGCATCATGTGCCTGCAGCTGTTGGGGTGAGGGTGGGAATGGCTCCTCTAAGAACAAATGGAAACCACATTGTTCTGAACTGCACCTCTGATAGGTGGGCCAAACATACATTCTACCTAGTATCATTGCCACAATCTGGATCAAAACACTTAACATTGTAAAGGAAGAGATAGGAGCCATTTCGAACTGTGAAACAAAGAAGGAAGGATCCTATAGGAAAATCTGGGCATCTTGGCTGATGCTTTCAGTGGCCTCAGGACCTTGTCCTCACCCCACACAACCGCTAAACCTCCGTGAAGGGAAACAGAGCCAACATTTGTTTCACCCAAAAGAAAGAGAGAGGTGGCAGGGCCTTGGAAAAGAGACAGTTTTGCATCTGTACTCACCCTTGTGACAGATCTGGGTAAGTCCTCAGATGAAACAAGAGAATTCCCTTGACCCCTTCACAGGACTTGCAACAGAAGTGGCTCATTTACTCAACCACCGCTCTTTATCCTTTATGGAACAGAGCACATGAGCAGAAAGGAGTGGGAACTGGAGTGAATAAACACTGGAACTGCTGGCCACTTCTCTCTGGTGAGAGCAGGCCTTGTACAGGCCCCGTGGAAGCATCCAAGTGTGTTACAATGCTCTTTTAGTTCTGCCATCCAGGAGGGGGTGCCTGTGATCCCTGAAGCCCCAGAGGGCATGTTACCAGCTCAGTGAGCCTTTTGCCTCATCACGTGGAGTGGCTGCCTTCCACTAGTGATGGCAAAGGCCAGTGTGACAGTCTTTTTGGGTTCCTGCACCCAGTGCATCCTGAATTCTTGTCCAGTGCCCAAGAGGAATGAGGTCACACAGACTTGAAAGATGTTGAATGGGGAGATTTTACTGAGTGGTGAAACTGGCTCATAGCAGGATGGGGAGCTGGAAAGGGGATGGAGTGGGAAGGCGGTCTTACTCTAGAGTTCAGCTATCCCAGGCCATATTCCTCCCCAACTATCCCTGACCGAGTTCCTTCCTGACTGTAGTTTTCAATGTCCAGGTCCTTCTTCTCTCAACATTCCGACAGTACTCTCTTCTGTGTGTGTGTGTCCCCTGAATCTGGGGCCTAAGGTTCCTATGGGCACAGGATAGGGAGCATGGTGGGCCAAAAGGCAACATTAGGGTGGGAAAGTGGACATGTAAAGTTTTCATTTCATGCAGCAGGTCAAGGCTTGAGGGTTCCACCCCCACCAGGGATCTCATCTTTTTTTTAACCTAGTATTTCCCTGCCTCGTGACCGTAAAAGTAAAAATTAACAAGCAAAATCTGTCCCCCTCCCCCCCCCCAAAAAAGCAATAAGTTAGTTAAATTTTTGAGCTGGAAATCACTGGGAAGCATTTAGTGAATATGTCAAATGTGTCTGTGAATATATAAATTTGCAACTCATTAGCAGGTTTATGGCTGAAGAGTAAATGCAGGGTCATTTAAATGTCTTAGTCATGAAGGACTGATGAGAGAGCAGGTTTCTTGCAACAATGTAATTAGAAACCAGATTGAAGTAAATTTTAGAGTGAAAGGGAACAGAATAAGTGAAAATAATAATTCTAAATGGCTTTTTGGAGAAACTTACATGAATAAAATCGGAAAGGGTTATTATGTTTTAGATGTGATCTTTGTCAAAGAGGTTTTTTATTTGATTTATTTTATTTTTTAATAAGGGGGAATCCTAGGGCATATTTGAATGCTGCAATCATTCAATTGGAAGAGAAAAATCTAAAGCACAGAGGAGAAAAGTAAGTATCAAAAGAAACAAGTTAAGAAAAAAGGGATCAATATTTTGAACAGTGAGGAAGAACTAGCTCTGGGGGCAAACAGAGTATGGTATGGGAAAAGTCTTCTCAGTTGCTAGATTATCTCTTTCTTTGTAATTAGGCATTTTAATTATTATTTTTAGAAGAGAGAGGGAGTGGTAATCTTTAAATAATAAATTACCAAATCCAATTGTAAAATAATCTTTCTTTTAATTACTCTATTTCTAAAGAGCTATACAGAATAGCCATGGTAAACATTTCTGCTGCAGTTTTACAACAGTTTGTGATGGCCTGTCATTTAAACTTTGGGAAAAACAGGTCAGTATTAACAGTATTGAGCTTCTATTTGAGTAGATATTTGCACATATACACACAGGCCCTATGTATGGAGTCAACCCAAAAGCCATAGAATTGCAATCATTCTATTTCCTTTATTATATGTCTGTTAGTAACATTTTTTTTGCATAAAAACTGCTGAAGGTGATAGAAGAAAATTTAAATGTATTAAAGGAAAAGAGAGGAACACACACCTTCTAACCAATGTGCATAGATAGTTTGTGCCTTTTTTGTAGAGGAGGGCTTCAGGCAAAACCATCTCACTTCTCTGTTTTCTCCTGGGCCTTATGCTTGTCATCTATTGGTATTTTTGGAAAGTAGATTGGTCTAGGTAGATGTTAACACCAATGAATTATCAAGTTAAAGTGAATGGACATTTGTATGGTATATCATGTCTATCATCTCATAGTAATATATTTTTTGTTTAAATAAATGTACACAGGGGCTACAAATGAACCACTGTTTCAACAACAACCACAAAATAACAATGGTAACTGACAAACTGGTTTCAGAGTGAATAATTTCACCAGTATGTTTTATAGAGTACAGAGAGAAAAAACAAAAAATTCAAACTTCTAACAGTTAAGCGAAGTGGAATAAACACACAATGGAGAGGTTATCATAGTTGGTTGAATTCAGAATATTTTGACCTAAGAAAAGTTATATTATGTCTCTAGTGTGGAGCAAAATTATCTTTGGGATCTTGTCAACCTAGGATTTTATTAATTAGCATAGGTATTTGCAGACTTTACTAAGAGAATACTTTATAAAATCAAATTCTTAGCTTTATATAATGAAAATTTTCACATTTGCTATTACAACCTCAAATTAAATATGACCAAATGAATTTGATCCTAAAATTAAATTTGATACAATTCTATTTCTATAATATGTTACAATTATACATATATCGGCAGAGGAAAATAATCCTAACAATGCTTACAAATAGTTATAAAAGTATTGTGATATTGAAATAATCACTTGAATATTTTAGGTGCTGAAAGAAAAAAAGAAATTTACCTAATAACATAATTGATCTTAACAGCTAAATATTTTAATATCTCCAACACTACAAGACCATGCTGGTCAAAAATGCCAAGCTAAAGCAATTCAAAGAAGCAACATGATATACTTTCTTTGATCACAGATAGAAAAATTAAATCACAAAATTTGTTTGTGTTCATCCCTCTAACAATACCACAGAGTTTTAATTAGGCTTACTATGTTGTAAGTCTTAAAGTCAAGTAAACTGATTCCTCCCACTTTATTTTTCTGTTTCATAATTCTTCAGCTATTCTAGGTCCTGTGGTCTTCTATATAAATGTCACAATAAGCTTTATTAATTAAAATTTAAATTAAAAGTTTTTATTTAAGTCTATCAAAATCCGTGATACAATCTTGATATGAACTGCATGAAACCAGTTTCGATATCAATTTGGGAAGAATGGACATTTTTACGTTGTTGAATCTTCCAGTTCATGAACATGGTATGTCTCTCCACTTTGTTTAGAGAGCAAAGCTTAGTATACTTACACTAAAGTTAAAAATGAGCAAAATTTTACTCATTATCAACTGAGTAAAATTGCACAGGGTGTATTTCACCAAATTGAAATTTTTATAGCGTTAGATAGATGTGCATTCATTTATTTTTACTTTCCGAAATTATTTTCTCTTCTATTGCTCAAACCCAGATGGAATAATAGACAAATGAGCTGATCACAATGTCCATGTGTAAAATCTTTTTGAGAGTATTAAGGACAAATTAGAGAAATTGCCCCATGGTGACCAGGTCTTTGGAGTGGAACAGAAAGGATATAGGTGAAGAAAGGTGAGATAGTACAGAATCACCTCAATAGGCAGACCACTTACTTCACAAAACTTCAGGGCTTGTGACTTGCCTTCAGCATTATTGGTCTCCTTTTTACCCAAGTTATTTCACTAAGTTATGTGGAGTTAACCACAAAATGTGTGTCCTGAGGGTGTGATAGGGCAGAGTGAGAGTAAATAAGTGACTCAAAGCAATTCTCACCGGGCTGCGAGCCTCTTTAAATATGGTCTGATCACAAGTTCACCAAAATGGGCCAGGGTGCTGAAACCATGTGTTCAAATCTTGTTCCTCAATTTACCTTCTGACTATAGAGAAAGATAATTCTCAATTGAGCTATGCATTAGATTCATCCCTGATGTGATATACAGATTTGCCAGCATTCATCCTCACCTCTCTAGGAAATGGAATGAAAAGCTCTTGACCATATATGCCACTTTAAACTCCATAGTGATCCTGAGGCAGAGCCAGGGTGCAGAGCACTGATGTGAGGACTGAGGTAGGTAATGCCAGCTATTAAAGCCTGCTGATGCAGAGGGTTTATGGAAAAGCCACTGTAACTACCTACTAATCTCCACCTTTTCTATTAGCTTAAGTTATATTTTCAAGGGTATCTGTGTTTGGGGCTAAATGGTAAGTTTTTCTGGCCACAGGTAGAAACTAGTGGTCTCGTGGCCTTGTGATTTAGAAAGCAGTAGGAGAAGTAAACATTGTTAAGAGAGGACAAAGGAGAATTTTGTTTTGGCAGAAAACTGCAAACCGTTCTGTGGGGTTAAGCTGTATACTACATATAAGAAATTAGTGAAAACAACATTGATATGACAACATTGCAAAATGTTAATCATCAGCCCCCCATGCTAAACAACACTACAATATTTTGAAAATTTATAGGCAAATTATGTAGAGTTAAAGTGCACAGTCAAATACAGTCAATTAATGTTATCACTATAAATCAAGATTACAGTTTTCCATGCAAATAACAGTTAATAATAAGCATAAATAACAGCACAAGTGACTCAATTTAGCAAATCACACAGATTGCTGTGCATGGTCAGTGTACTGAACTGTTGAAGGAAGAATGAGCCAATTTAGTACTGGCAGAAAGATTGCTCAAATGCGAATTCAATATTAAACAGACATGAAAATAGCTAATAGAACTGAAAGCAAACCACAGGCAAGGAAATTACAGACAAGCAGCAAACAAACACAAAATTTCTGGAAAAACAAGTTTTAGAAATTTGAAATTAATAGCCAAAGAAGCCTCAACATCCCCTAAAAAAAAAGTAGCCTGTTCAATAGTAGTTCTGCAACAGAATGCAGCACAGAAAGTAGAGGTTACATGCTACAGTGATGGGTCACATTGACTATGTTTAGGGGATACCACCAAAACTTACCAGATAAATCAGTTAGCCTTTTATCTGTAAAAATTGAAAACAATATTAATGTTACCCCATAAAGTTGTCATGACAGCAATTCAAGTTTGTACACTTAAAATGGCACACCATAAATCATAAACACTAAATAGATATTAGATATTTTTAAAATATATAAAAATTAAACTCTCATGACTTGGCTGCGACAGTTAAAGTTGATAGCTCATGGTGTTACCCAATGATTTGTTGTTCACATTTTTGCTTAAAGGAATAATTCCATTTTCAGTTGTAGAAAAATCACTCTTAAAACCAAACGTAGTGGAATTTACCTTTTGTATTACCCCAGGAAGGCTACAACTAAAGCACACAGCACACAGACCAGGAAGCCTGTCTCTCAAACATACAGACCGACAGCCAGTGTCCTAACAGTGGCCTACAACATTTTTCATGATAGGGACCTGCTTACTATGCTCTAACCTAAGCTCTTCCTTCCTCACCCTTAACCCATGTCTCCAGTCACATTGGTTTCATTGGAGCCCACAAATATGCCAAGTAAATTCCACCCTCAGGGATTTGAATACACTGCTCCTGTTGCCTAGAACATCGTTCTGCAATATCACTGCTCTTTCTCCTCACTTCCTTCCGGTTTCTCCACAAATATCACTTTACCAGAAAAGGCTCTCCTTGATGACCCTACACATTTCTATATGATATAAATGTGAATATCCTTTCATCTATCCTACTCGATTGCTCTTCATGTCACTAATACATTAAAATTCAACTATTTGTTAATGTTCCATTTAGTCCAGTAGAATATAAATAACCCTATAAGCATGGTTGTCTGTTTTCATCACTACTTTATGTAGCAACAAGAACAGAGCCTGCACAAATTAGGCACTCAATAAATATCTCTTGAATGTATAAAAATATGAAATATCAGTGTGGGCCCAAGACAGCCGAATAGGAACAGCTCCAGCCTCCAGCTCCCAGCGTGAGCGACACAGAAAACGGGTGATTTCTGCATTTTCAACTGAGGTACCGGGTTCATCTCACTGGGGCGTGTTGGACAGTTGGCACTGGTCCATGGATGCAGCCCAACCAGCAAGAGCTGAAGCAGGGCGAGGCATTGCCTCACCTGGGAAGTGCAAGGGGGAAGGGAATTCCTTTTCCTAGCCAAAGGAAAGTGAGACACACAACACCTGGTAAATCGGGTAACTCCCACCCTAATACAGTGCTTTACCAATAGTCTTAGCAAACGGCACACCAGGTGACTATATCCCACACCTGGCCCAGAGGGTCCCACGCCCAGGGAGCCTCCCTCATTGCTAGCACAGCAGTCTGAGATCTAACTGCAAGGCGGCAGCGAGGCTGGGGGAGGGGTGCCCGCCATTGCTGAGGCTTAAGTAGGTAAACAAACCCGCCTGGAATCTCGAATTGGGTGGAGCCCACCACAGCTCACAGAGGCCGGCCTGCCTCTGTAGACTCCTCCTCTGGGGACAGGGCATAGCTAAACAAAAAGCAGCAGAAACCTCAGCAGAGGTAAATGCCCCTGTCTGATAGCTTTGAAGAGAGCAGTGGATCTCCCAGCATGGAGGTTGAGATCTGAGAACGGACGGACTGCCTGCTCAAGTGGGTCCCTGACCCCTGAGTAGCCTAACTGGGAGACATCCCCTACTAGGTGCAGACTGACACCTCACACCTCAGATGGTGGGGTACACCCCTGAGACGAAGCTTCCAGAGCAAGAATCAGACAGCAACACTTGCTGTTCAGCAATATTCTATCTTCTGCAGCCTCCGCTGCTGATACCCAGGCAAACAGCGTCTGGAGTGGACCTCAAGCAAACTCCAACAGACCTACAGCTAAGGGTCCTGAATGTTAGAAGAAAAACTAACAGAAAGGACACCCACACCAAAACCCCATCAGTACATCACCATCATCAAAGACCAAAGGCAGATAAAACCACAAAGATAGGGAAAAAGCAGTGCAGAAAAGCTGGAAATTCAAAAAATCAGAGCACATCTCCCCCTCCAAAGGAATGCAGCTCATCGCCAGCAACGGAGCAAAGCTGGATGGAGAATGACTTGGACGAGTTGAGAGAAGGCTTCAGTCAATCAAACTTCTCAGAGCTAATGGAGGAACTACGTAACCAGCACAAAGAAACTAAAAACCTTGAAAAAAGAATGGATGAATGGATAACTAGAATAATCAATGCAGTGAAGACCTTAAAAGAACTGATAGAGATGAAAAGCATAACAGGAGAACTACATGACAAATGAACAAGCTTCAGTAACTGACTTGATCAACTGGAAGAAAGAGTATCAGCGATTGAGGATCAAATGAATGAAATGAAGTGAGAAGAGAAGTGTAGAGAAAAAAAAGTAAAAAGAAATGAACAAAGCCTCCAAGAAGTATGGGATTATGTGAAAAGACCAAATCTACATCTGATTGGTGTGCCTGAAAGTGACGGGGAAAATGGAATCAAGTTGGAAAACACTCTGCAGGATATCATCCAGGAGAACTTCTCCAACCTAGTAAGGTAGGCCAACATCCAAATTGAGGAAATACAGAGAACACCACAAAGATGCTCCTTGAGAAGAGCAACTCCAAGACACATAATTGTCAGATTCACCAAAGTTCAAATGAAGGAAAAAATGTTAAGGGCAGCCACAGGGAAAGGTCGGGTTACACACAAAGGGAAACCCATCAGACTAACAGCAGATCTCTCGGCAGAAATTCTACAAGCCAGAAGAGAGTGGGGGCCAATATTCAACATTCTTAAAGAAAAGAATTTTCAATCCAGAATTTCATATCCAGCCAAACTAAGTTTCATAAGTGAAGGAGAAATAAAATCCTTTACAGACAAGCAAATGCTGGGAGATTTTGTCACCACCACACCTGCCCTACAAGAGATCCTGAAGGAAGCACTAAACATGGAAAGGAAAAACAGGTACCAGCCATTTCAAAAACATGTCAACATGTAAAGTCCATCAATGCTAGGAAGAAACTACATCAACTAGTGAGCAAAATAACCAGTTAATATCATAATGACAGTATCAAGTTCACACATAACAATATTAACCTTAAATGTAAATGGACTAAATTATTCAATTAAAAGACACAGACTGGCAAATTGGATAAAGAGTCAACACCCATCAGTTTGCTGTATTCAGGAGACCCATCTCACATGCAGAGACACACATAGGCTCAAAATAAAGGGATGGAGAAAGATCTACCAAGCAAATGGAAAACAAAAAAAAAAGCAGGGGTTGCAATCCTAGTCACTGATAAAACAGACTTTAAACCATCAAAGATCAAAAGAAACAAAACAAGGCCATTACATAATGGTAAAGGGATCAATTCATCAGGAAGAGCTAACTATCCTAAATATATATATCCTATATATCCTATATATATATTTAGGATAGTTAGCTCTTCCTGATGAATTGATCCCTTTACCATTATGTAATGGCCTTTTTTTGTTTCTTTTGATCACCCAATACAAAGAGACTTAGACTCCCATACAATAGTAATGGGAGACTTTAACACTCCACTGTCAACATTAGACAGATCAATGAGACAGAAAGTTAACAAGGATATCCAGGAATTGAACTCAACTCTGCACCAAGCAGACCTAATAGACATCAACAGAACTCTCCACCCCAAATCAACAGAATATACATTCTTCTCAGCACCACATCACACTTATTCCAAAATTGACCACATAGTTAGAAGTAAAGCACTCTTCAGCAAATGTATAAGAACAGAAATTATAAGAAACTGTCTCTTAGACCACAGTGCAATCAAACTAGAACTCAGGGCTAAGAAACTGAATCAAAACCACTCAACTACATGGAAACTGAACAACCTGCTCCTGAATGACTACTGGGTACATAACAAAATGAAGGCAGAGATAAAGATGTTCTTTGAAACCAATGAGAACAAAGATACAACATACCAGAATCTCTGGGACACATTTAAAGCAGTGTGTAGAGGGAAATTTATAGCACTACATGCCCACAAGAGAAAGCAGCAAAGATCTAAAAATGACACTCTAACATCACAATTAAAAGAACTAGAGAAGCAAGAGCAAACACATTCAAAAGCTAGCAGAAGGCCAGAAATAACTAAGATACAACAGAACTGAAGGAGATAGAGACACAAAAAACCCTCCAAAAAATCAACGAATCCCGGGGCTGGTTTTCTTAAAAGATCAACAAAATTGATAGATCATTAGCAAGACTAATAAAGAAAAAAAGAGAGAAGAATCAAGTAGACGCAATAAAAAATGATAAAGGGGATATCACCACCAACCCCACAGAAATACAAACTACCATCAGAGAATACTATAAACACCTCTACGCAAATAAACTAGAAAACCTAGAAGAAATGGATAATTTCCTGGACACTTACACTCTCCCAAGACTAAACCAGGAAGAAGTTGAATCCCTGAATAGACCAATAGCAGGCTCTGAAATTGAGGCAATAATTAATAGCCTACCAACTGAAAAAGGTCCAGAACCAGACGGACTCACAGCCTAATTCTACCAGAGGTACAAGGAGGAGTTGGTACCATTCCTTCTGAAACTATTCCAATCAATAGAAAAAGAGGGAATTCTCCCTAACTCATTTTACGAGGCTCACATCATCCTGATACCAAAGCCTGACAGAGATACAACAAAAAAAGAGAATTTTAGATCAATATCCCTGATGAATATCGATGCAAAAATCCTCAATAAAATACTGGCAAACTGAATCCAGCAGCACATCAAAAAGCTTATCCACCATGATCAAGTGGGCTTCATCCCTGGGATGCAAGGATAGTTCAATATATGCAAATCAATAAATATAATCCATCATATAAACAGAACCAAAGACAAAAAACACATGATTATCTCAATAGATGCAGAAAAGGCCTCTGACAAAATTCAACAGAACTTCATGCTAAAACCTCTCAACAAATTCGGTATGGATGGAACATATCTCAAAATAATAAGAGCTATTTATGACAAATCCACAGCCAATATCATACTGATTGGGCAAAAACTGGAAACATTCCCTTTGAAAACTGGCACAAGACAGGGATGCCCTCTCTCACCACTCTTATTCAACATAGTGTTGGAAGTTCGGGCTAGGGCAATCAGGCAAGAGAAAGAAATCAAGGGTATTCAGTTAGGAAAAGAAGAAGTCAAATTGTCCTTGTTTGCAGATGACATGATTGTATATTTAGAAAACCCCATTGTCTTAGCCCAAAATCTCCTTAAGCTGATAAGCAACTTCAGCAAAGTCTCAGGATACAAAATCAATATGCAAAAATCACAAGCATTCTTATACACCAGTAACAGACAAACAGAGAGCCAAATCATGAATGAACTCCCATTCACAATAGCTTCAAAGAGAATAAAATACCTCGGAATCCAACTTACAAGGGATGTAAAGGACCTCTTCAAGGAGAATTACAAACCACTGCTCAGCAAAATAAAAGAGGACACAAACAAATGGAAGAACATACCATGCTCATGGATAGGAAGAATCAATATTGTGAAAATGGTCATACTGCCCAAGGTAATTTATAGTATATTCAATGCCATCCCCATTAAGCTACCAATGACTTTCTTCACAGAATTGGAAAAAACTGCTTTAAAGTTCATATGGAACCAAAAAAGACCCTGCATTGCCAAGACAATCCTAAGTCAAAAGAACAAAGCTGAAGGCATCACACTATCTGACTTCAAACTATACTACAAGGCTACAGTAACCAAAACAGCATGGTACTGGTACCAAAACAGAGATATAGACCAATGGAACAGAACAGAGGCCACACATCTACAGCCATCTGATCTTTGACAAACCTGAGAGAAACAAGAAATGGGGAAAGGATTCCCTATTTAATAAATGGTGCTGGGAAAATTGGCTAGCCATAAGTAGAAAGCTGAAACTGGATCCTTTTTCCTTACTCCTTATCCGAAAATTAATTCAAGATGGATTAGAGACTTAAATGTTATACCTAAAACCATGAAAACCCTAGAAGAAAACCTAGGTAATACCATTCAGGACATAGGCAAGGCAATGACTTCATGTCTAAAACACCAAAAGCAATGGCAACAAAAGCCAAAATTGACACATGGGATCTAATTAAACTAAAGAGCTTCTGCACAGCAAAAGAAACTACCATCAGAGTGAACAGGCAACCTACAGAACGGGAGAAAATTTTTGCAATCTACTCATCTGACAAAGGGCTAATATCCAGAACCTATAAAGAACTCAATCAAATTTACAAGAAAAAAACAAACAATCTCATCAAAAAGTGGGCAAAGGATATGAACAGACATTTCTCAAAAGAAGATATTCATACAGCCAACAGACACATGAAAAAATGCTCATCATTACTGGCCATCAGAGAAATGCAAATCAAACCCACAATGAGATAGCATCTCACAACAGTTAGAATGGCAATCATTTAAAAAATCAAGAAACAACAGGTGCTGGAGAGGATGTGGAGAAATAGGAACACTTTTATACTGTTGGTGGAACTGTAAACTAGTTCAACCATTGTGGAAAACAGTGTGGTGATTCCTCAAGGATCTAGAACTAGAAATACCATTTGACCCAGCCATCTCATTACTGGGGATATACCCAAAGGATTATAAATCATGCTGCTATAAAGACACATTCACACGTATGTTTACTGCAGCACTATTCACAATAGCAAAGACTTGGAATCGACCCAAATGTCCATCAGTGACAGACTGGATTAAGAAAATATGGCACATATACACCACAGAATACTATGCAGCCATAGGAAAGGATGAGTTTGTATCCTTTGTAGGGACATGGATGCAGCTGGAAAGCATCACTCTCAGCAAACTATCACAAGAACAGAAAACCAAATACCGCATGTTCTCACTCATAGGTGTGAATTGAACAATGAGATCACTTGGACACAGGAAGGGGATCATCACACACCGGGTCCTATTGTGGGGAGTAGGGGGGAGGGATAGCATTAGGAGATAAACCTAATGTAAACGATGAGTTAATGTGTGCAGCACACCGACATGACACACATGTATACATATGTAACAAACCTGCACGTTGTGCACATGTACCCTAGAACTTAAAGAGTAATTTAAAAAATATATGAAATATGATCTATCCTTGCAAGGTTCTTAGAAAAGTATCTGGCATATCGTCAGCACTCAATATGTGTAAATTATTGCTTTGCCATTATTGTTAATAAGTACTGCTCCGTGAAAAAATTTATGATAATCATCATGATTATTGCACTTATTGAAGACATACGCTGTTTTAGAAAATGCACTCAATTTGTTATATATATTACCTCATTTAATTCATTCAACAATTCTAGGCGGCAGGTATAATTAATATCATGATTATTCAAGTGAGAAAACAGAGACATTCAGAGCTAAAGTAACTAGTGCGAACACAAATATTTTATAAAGTATAGAATCTGAATTCTAAGCCAGGACATTTGACTTCAGATTCCATCTTTAACATGAAATATTTTCTTGACATTTTTTGCCTAGGTGAATTACAACAAGAATTTTGAAAAACAGTATTAAAAGCTCAAGAAAATCAAGTGTAACTAACAAAAACTCAATATAGAGTGGTAAAAAAAATAGTGCATAAGTTAAATTGCTGTTACTGAGGGCCCCCATAATACAATGATGTAAATAAGATAGATATTTCTTACTTTCTCCTCTGACACTTTGGCTAGCTGAATTTCAGCAGGCTCTTCTTTTGCCCATGCTCATTCAGAATGCAGGTTTGTTCCACTTTGTCCCTCTGCCCTTTCCTAGAAGGTGTTCTTCATCTACATAGTCTAAGTTGGATCACAGCTATGAGCCTATATAGAGAAAGTACATTCAGAACATTCCCCTCTAAAAGCCCATCTGGATTATTCTCACTATGGATAAAGGAGAGATTGGGTCTTGATGAACAACTAAGCATATTGCGAAAGGACCAAAAACTACCAGAAGAAATAGAGTTTGACTAATTATTTTGCAGATATGCCTTTTGAGAAAAAGTGTTAAACAAGTTCATTTAAACCAACGGGTTCTTGAGCTATGCGGGCAATTTTTCATACCAACACTGTTGAAAACTGGAAGGAAAGCTTTATTTAAAACCAGCCAGGCATCACAGAGATCCTCAGGCCATGACTGTTGAGCAAACAGTGCTTAGCGTTTTGTTTTATTTTGTTTTTTACTTTTATTTTAAGTTCAGGGATACATGTGCAGGTTTGTTACATAGGTAAATTTGTGTAATGAGGCTTTGTTGTACAGATTATTTCATCATCTAGGTATTAAGCCTAGTACCCACTAGTTATTTTTCCTTGTACTCTCCCTCCTCCAATCCTTCACGCTGGGATAGGCCAAGGTGTGTGTTGTTCTCCCTTATGTCTCTGTGTTCTCATCATTTAGCTCCTGCTTATAAGTGAGAACATGCGGTATTTGGTTTTCTGTTCTGATGGAGGTGGAGGCCATTATTCTTAGTGCTTAGGGTTTTAAAAGTACAGAAAGAAATGCAGAATTTAACCAGGTACCACGCAACAGTACTTTTAAGTTGTATAGGAATAAGAAACTTGCAGTTGGTAAATCTGAATTGTTCTTTTCAGTTTAATTTGTGCTCAGACATGGTGACAGATGGTCTTATTTTTGTTCACTCCATGGTGGTTAGAGTGACTCCTTGTCTAATGCTGGTATTCTGTGAAATTGTTTATGTTTTATAGGGGAACACCACAACCTAAGTGTTAAAGTAAGGCCAATTCCCTGAGAAGTAGTCAGAAGGGTTTCTAATCCTCGGGGTTGCCAAATAAAATACAAGATAATCAGTTAGCTTTGAATTTCAGATAGATAATGGATATTTTTTAGTATAAGTACAGTATGTCTCAAATTTAGCATGGGACAAGCATATACTGAAAAAGTTACTCATTGCTTATCTGAAATTCAATTAACTGAGTGTCTCATCTTTTTATTTGCTAAACCTAATAACTGTTTCTCCCAATCCCCTTTTCAGATTAAGTTTAGAATTAAGGGGACTAAATTTAGCCCTGCACCAACCCACCCTACCCTCAAGCCTGAGAGTGTTATTGGAGTTTTTAGCAGATTTGGAACTCACTTGTTAATTGGTTCCTTTAGCCCAATCCTTTACACATCCTCTAACTGTAATTGAATGGTTATTCCAATGGAGACACTTTGTTGGTTGGCTATGAATAACTTCCATATATTTGGAAATAATTTCATTTCAGACTTATCTCTGAGGATGATTTAGCATCATCACCTGCCTCCATTACCCCCATGCCACCCTCCCCACCAACACAACCACATACAACTAGAGAACTGAATGGGATGACTAGACTGAGGTATGGTGGCATGGAAAGCTATCATACGTATATCATGGTTTATGTTCATTCGTAAGAAGTTGGGTACATCTATTTTTAAAAAGTTCAATAAAATTTAAAATATACAAGGGTTTAGATTTCATTTTTAAATAGAAACAGTATTAAAAGTTAAAAGATTACTATTTTATGGTAATAAGTATCACTCAACCATTAATTGGACTTTTATATAACGAATTTGACCAAAAAAAAAAAAAAAAACCATTTTAAGAGAAAATGAAATATAAAAACTGAAGTCTTCATGGTATTTCAATGCTTTTAAAAAGCATAATGGTTCTGAATGTTCCAGCTCACGCTCTCATGCTAGGGTCCATATGCCCCTAACACTGAAACTGCAGTGTTCTGGCACATGCTTTATAATTTCCACCAACCACTGAGGACAGTCCAAAGAGTAAATTGGATGAATGATTAATGCTGATGCTAATCTGAACATAGCAATGCAATGGTTGTATTCTCAAAGCTGTTTCACTTTTAACACCTTATGTGGCTGGCACAGAGGAAGCTGTATCACTCATGAGGAGTCTGTTGCCTTGCGTGAGAGAGAAGTGAGGAAGCCTCTGCTAGGGTTGGAAGACTCTATGTTCTGAAATTCATTAACTGCCCCAAAAGCCCAATTATTAAGGACATTCTGCAGGACTCATCCTGAATGAAATAAGAAGGAAAGCAGTGATCTTTGGAATGGGAACGAACTGATCTACTACTGAGAGTTCTGCCAAAAAGCATGGAACCCTTTGTGGGTCAGACTACTTGCTCTGACTCATACCCCAGGAGTTACAGCAGAATAAAACCTTCTCAGAAACACTTGGAATCTGGGAATGTATTTTTTCCATAATGTTTCCCTTAAAACTTCTCAAGAGTAAAGTCTCCAAGTGGGGAGAAATCTGTACAAATCTTATATGGATTGAATATTCTATATATGTGTCATATTAAATAAAAATGTTGATTCTTTTTTATATACCCTCAATTTTAACTGAAGGAATTGATTTTTAAAAGTTTTATTAATAATAGCAATTGATTTCACATCTACAACTACCACTTAAAAGTTATGCAAATTTTTAAGTCTTTGAAAATGAACAATAGCAATAATACATAGTGCTTATAAATATTATATATAATACAACAATGTGATATATTGTATTAATACATTATATAGCTTATTGTGTAGCTGTATTATTATAAGCTCTTTGAGTGCTGTAAGTAAGTAGTGTAGTGCTATAGGATATTGATGTAATTTATTATATAAATTAGAATAACTACAAGTACAAATGTGAGAAAGTGCACTTAAAAGGATGTGTTATTAAATCATCTCTCTCAGAAATTTATGTATTTTGTGTTACCATAATAAAATCACTGAGTGTGAAGTTAATTTTCTAATACTACCATCCTTTATTTATCAAGTTCTAAACTAAATAGCATTTCTATTATTTCGTATTTCTTAGATCTATCTATCTCTTGCTATTATTTTATCAACTTTTCTGGTAAAGTTTTGGTCAGTCCAAAAAGAATAACACAGTTTTTTACTTGGTTATTCCTTAAACCAACCTCTATGTTGTCCTTTATAGTCTCATTTTCAATTAATTCTACAAAATAAAATGTTCCTTCTTACTCATTATCATAACTCTGTTGATCATTTTTGTTATCATCTCTTTTAAATTTTTTAGAGCAAGTATAGTCTAGTTTATTATCTATGCTGCCAAGCACATTATATTATCCTTAAATTATTATTTGATAACCACATGTGCTGTATTTTATATGAATCATTCATGTGTGAGTTTGAAATAAAACAATTTCACTATTTCTTTTGGCCAAGGACATACCTTTGGTTTCCCTTCTATTAATCTTCTACTTAAATACTAACTAGCTGTATTTCTTCTTGTGCTTTCAGTTCATATATCCTACAGATCAAATTTCAGTTTTATATCTGTTAAAAGAATGTTTATGAAAAGTGAGAGCCCTAAAGGGGATAACTTTAGATAAGTTTCCCACTGTTCCAGTAGATTATGCATATTTAAAATATGATATGATTTTTAAAGCTGCAAACAATTTAGTATATAAGAATCTAATGATCATCTGAGAGAGATGAAGCCATTTCTAGAAAGTAATTTAAGGAGAAGATTAACATAACATGATTCTTAGACCAAAATAGATTCCTTATGTATGCTATAGCAAATAGGATTTCACTCTACAATAGTGAAACATTTAAACTATGTGTACCAATTAATAAAAAGTATTGGAAAATGTATTAAAAATATCAATAGCCTAAAGTACAAACAGGATATAACAAGTAGTGGGCAATATTTTTATTTCTTTGGAAATTTAAAATACCCTTATATATTAATAAAAGTTTTTATCACAATTTACAATTTGGAAGTTACAGACAAAACAGTTTTTCAACTCATTCTAGTAATTATCTTAGAGCTATAATTATGGATTCATTATCAATCTACTCTCTACTGGAATGCTGATATTTCAGTCCTGATTGGTATTCTATGTACAATTTCTGGATGCTAAGAGACTAGGAGAAACAGATAACATTAGTCGAGCTTCCTTTAAGATTCATGAAATCCTAGAATAACTTCTCAATTAGATAGCTAAAAGAAGCAAGATCTTTTGGAAAGTGGTTATTGTAAAGAATCATTACTGAATATAACACCAGCTATAACAGGCAGAAAAATGATAGTATAAATTCATGAGATAATAAATAAAACAATTTTTCATCAAAGGCAAGAAAATTCACGACCTTACTAGAATTTGTATCCTCAACTCCTATTATTTTTACCAGACATAAAATTGGCTCCAGAAATGTAGCTAATTCTCTCTCTAACCTTAAGATCATCAACAGTAACTTCAGAGTGGAATTAATTTTGCTGAATTATAGATTAACAACGGATTTAATAGTGTTTAATTTTACCATAGGTCAGAAAACATCATCTATGCAGACATGAAATTTTCAATATAAAGAAATGTCATCATCATGAATAACTGAAATGGAATTTACTATGTGACTCATTGATACCAAGAATAAAACCTTTCAAATCTGTTGCCATTCAAAGTGGTAATAGTGCAATGCTATAGGCACTCTCTAATAACATCTTTAAACATCATGTCAGTAGACAGATGTGTAAAGCTATAATTTTGCAAGTGGTAAAATTGAAACAAAGATATTATAAATTAGTTCTTCTACTTACATGATTAAAAAACATTTTTATTTCTTTATTTTCAAGGTAACAGCTAGTACATCTTTCTTTTAGTAGTTTATATTTGTATTTTACATTAAAATGTAAATGCTTAGGATATGGATAAAAGGAAAAATATAAAATTTACTAGTGGAAAATATACATTTAGCTTATTTCTTCTTCTTGAATAATAATTCAATATTCTGGAAATTTAGTTGGCTATAGTCCAAGAAA
This sequence comes from Macaca mulatta, assembly GCF_049350105.2. Taxonomy (NCBI): domain Eukaryota; kingdom Metazoa; phylum Chordata; class Mammalia; order Primates; family Cercopithecidae; genus Macaca; species Macaca mulatta. The sequence continues at coordinate 90,662,380 of NC_133409.1, read as the reverse complement.
ACGATTTCACTGCAGAGATATTAGTTGCCAATATAATCAAGAATATGTCCAAATGTGTTTCTAAAATCAATGAGGTGTCCTGCCAAGTACTGCTGATCATAAAACTTAAAATTATATTGATCTCTTCTCAAATAGAGAGGGTTAATAATGTCTTTTTAATAGAAAACAAATGGGTGTGTTGAGATCATAAAATTCTATGTAAACAATAATTTAAGTCCTATTAACCTCTATGCTATCATGGCTAAGAACAGTTTTCAAACATCACATAATGAAATGATTACACTAAGGCAAATTTCTAAGTAAAAGAGATGATTAAAACACTGAGAATTTACCAGAGCTGCAAGAAGAGAAGTGTTGAGTGGGTCAGTAGACATATTTACTGTTATAAAAATCTACATAAATGAGCCTAGACAGAGAAAGCATCTGTGAATTTGTTAAATTTGAAAACTCTGAGGAGAATAATAAATATAGAGCAGGCAGTATGAAAAAAAACTCAGTGAAGTTGGCAGTCTACTGTGCTAAAAGTAGTTGAATGTACAAAAATGGAACCTTATACAGCTGGCTTAAGTATAAAGAACCAAAATACAGAGCCAAAAAATCTAGTGCATTAAGAGTCCTTACAGAATATTCAATAAAAAAATTTAAGTTTCTATTAATATTATGGAATGTATTTGGGGCATATAGTTAAGAAAAAGAAAATAAAACATTTCAGAAAAACACCTTAGAATACACAAAATGACTTATATGGAACTAACATCAGTCTAATACTAACCATACATACTATCATTGAACCATGTCTACTGTCTATCCATCTAGTTGTCTCTTAAATAGTGTATTAGAGTCAGTTAAAAAGTAGTTGTTACAAGTAACAGAAATAATAATTTTCCTGTTCATTATGGAAAATATACCTCATGACCAATATTAGGGCAATTATGTTTATAATGTCTCCTTAAACCTATAATATGTGTGTATTAACATGTTTAATTATTTTAAAATCATTTATTATTGATATTGAAAAATATTACAAACAGTATTTTATTCTGTCTGATAGGTTTATGTTGAATTAAACATTTTCAAAGCTTATGTCCAAACTATTACCATGTTAAATCACTGTCCTAATTTTCTGGTCATCAGCAAACTACTCAAAAGAGATCTACACTCTCTGGATCTCTAACTGTCAGAGACTGGCTTCCTGCTACATTGGTAGAAGCCCAGGTAGACATGATCAGAGAGGTTTATCTCCTACTTTAACACTATTGTAGTGACAAGATGTTCCTCAGAGTACACTTGGGCTCAGTAAGTTCTATTACATGATTTCTGTTTCATGGTAAATGTGGGACTAAATTCAGCCATTCATTTACCTAGTCATTAACTGATTCAAAAATATTTGTCATCTATTATTGCCCAAGGTTGCATTAGGCACTGGGAGTGCATTGGTTGCTAGACAACCCAGGGACCTGAGCTCATTATTGGGAATAACTGAAAAAGAAATTCTTACTAATTTTTTTAAATGACCAAATTTAATAAACCACTAAATTACAGACACACAATGAATTTCAGATGCCTTTAAGAAAACAATACATCATATATTGGAGTTGTACAATTATTCTTCTTCTCTTGAGGGTTGATAATAATTTCTAAGCCTAAATTTTATTCTATTTTTAGAATATGACCCTGCTTTATTCTATTTATTTGGTCTTCTTGCCCTTGTCCATCTTCTGAAGTTGGTTAATCCTCATTGATACCACGACCTGAGTTAATCATTGTCTCAGAAGGCCTCCATCTTCATTCCAATGTGCAATGCACTGCCAGGGGCTTCCCTACGCCCTCAATAAGTGTCCCAACCTGATATTGCTATAATTTTGAGGGCTTGCTACCCTCTAATAAAGCCTCATAATTGTGTTTCTGTGCTTTCTGAAGTTCAACTTTGTCCTGCACTTGTTCTATGTAATGCATGCACTGTGAAGTATGCCCAGGGAGACTTCCATTACTCTTTCTTCTGTGCCAAGATGTTGGGCTTTCTCCCCTGCGTCCTCTGTTTGCCTTCACCACTTATAGTCTACCATACTTTCCTGTCTGTTCAGGTTCTTTCTTTCTCTATTCATCAATTTTGTCTTTCTGACTTTTTTCATGGAAAGAGAAATTATGTATTTACCTGTTAGTAAGCCTGCCATTTTTAGGTGAAAATCCTTGCTGTCTATCCCCTGCTGAAGGAAAGAAATTGCTCCAAAAAATTTTGAACATCTTTTTTTGGGAAATACTGTTCATTTCATTTTAAAAGTCCATAACTGAACAATTGTATTGTAAATCTCACCACAAACTATAAATATAGTAACCCACGTAATACAGTGACTGGGCCCTGACATAATAGCCTACCTTTCTATGTGTGCTCCAGTTATTGATGGCCACGCAAGCCTCTCTCATTGAGACCTAGTTAGCAAATGTGATTATCATTTCTTTAGAATTAACATTCCTAAAAATAATGTTATCTACATATTGCCCAGACCACCTCATGGCTTCCTTTTCCTCATGACTTTCCTATTTCTAGCATCATCTATTTATATAAGCTAAAGACTTCGAGTCTCTTCATCAATGCTTTCCTAGCCTTAAAATCCCAAACTCACTTGGATTTTTGGCTCTACCTACTCAGGCATTTCTTCTTCTTTATTCTAAATGTAACGGTCCTGGTAGAATCCCTTACAAACCTTAACTGAGAATACTCTCTAAACTGATCTTTCCATTTCCACTCACTTTTATTCTTCCATTCAAATTATCATAATTTTTCCTTCATGGCAATGGCAACTGATTTTTAAAATACCTGCAATATCTCCTGAATGCCTAGAGAATTAATCCAATATTTCAACCTACCCTTATCTTTATTTTTCATGTATCTACTACCTTTCATGAGGTAGCCTTTTCTTTTAATATTATTTATGCTTTTCTACCTCTATCACTTCTAATGAAAGATTACTTCTGCCTATAGAATGTTTTCACATTCTATCTCAGAGCCATGCCTCTCCACTAATATTTATGTTCAAATCTTACTCATTGTTGAAATCTCAACCAAAATATTACTCCTGTCTATGGTCCTCCTATAAGTCAGAGCCAATCTCTTCTTCTGTACTTTGTATCATTGATTCCTCTTGCTTGTCTTTCACCTTCATTTATTTGCTTTGTTATACCTTTACCTTGTAGTTAGTATTATTTCTTTTCCAAATGTACTGTTAAAAAAATTACTTATTTTTTCTCCTAGTATTTAATTGCACCTCGAGAAAATCAACTGTGTTACCAATTTAATGAAAATAAAATGAGTTGTGGAATCAGACAGCCCTAGTCTGCCTGTGGCCTGAGAAATTCTGAGGAATTTGGACAAGGTGTGGACTAGAGCCTTGCAAGTACAAGCAGTCCCAGCGTTAAGACGAGGAATGTAGCTTTATTATCAGAAATAGAATAATCACATGTAACCTGTATCAACTGAGCAGATAATCTTACAATATCTAAGTGTCTTCCATGAATATAAGCCCAGAAACTGAAGAGGTAGCATGTCATCATCCTGAGAACGCTAAAGCCTCTGCATTGTTCTTGTTTTATGACTCATCCTGCTCTATTTATGTGAAGACATTGCCTCAACTTGTTAATAACTGGACTATGTGAAGACTTTTTTCAAGCCATAGTATTTTACCAGCCATTTTCACCTAGAGATCTCTGATTTGGCTGGGAAAAGAGTGTCTATCCAACCAGCCAACCATGGTATCTCTTAGTTAGGCATTTCCATAAAGCTCCCTAAATCTGTTTAATTATTCCTGCAGAAGATAAGGTTAGAAAAAATATTGAAAGTTGTACATTTGCCTAACACATGGTATTATTTCCTGCAATAGTCTCAGGGGATGCAAAGTCATTACAGGCTGAGGAATGATCATTGTGTATGGCCTCACTTCTCCAGCAGTTACCATATGGAGGATGCACTCAGGTTATGATAACAGCTACCAGCCAATTAACAGTGAGATTCTGCCTTGTAGGAGACAGACAACAAGAGAGGATTTTCTAAATTCTTAAGCCTTTCGCTGCACCACACAAAACTCAAGCATATGTAATTTATGGAGTGAGAAGTAAAAGTTATAAGCTTTTGAGCAGAAGCCATGGCACCTAGAAATGATATCTGACTTCCTGGAATAGTTCCTTAATTTACAATTATGCATAGTTTTTATTGTCATGGCGATGTATCACAAAGTCATATCCACACTCTGGATGACAAGATTACACGATAGGGTGGATACCAGGAGGCAAGCTCATTGGGAGCACCTTTGCACTGTCTACCACAATGTTTGACTTTTAAAATGTTAATTCACCCAAGCATATGTAATTGGTTAGAGTTGAAGTTAAGTGTAGAAGCTGGAGCAATAGTATCGCTTGTGCAAGTTAACCATATAAGAATAGTAAAAGCAATACCAATGGTTCAGTTCAACAAGAAGTATCAGAAAAAGACGGAAGAAAAGATCTCAAGAGATGTTCACTACTAATGAGGAGAGAGTGGAATTATTAACAACAACATGGGGAAGAGTGTCCAGAGGGTTTACAAGGAATCTTGGCAGAAGTCAAAGAAGCTTGGATGTAGATAGGCATAAATCCAGAACTCTTCTCTTTTCACCAAGTAAGTAGCTATGTGATTTTGAGCAAGTTATTTATCAGTTCTGAGCTATAATTCTTTTACAAAAAAATGGTTTAACTATATTTGGTTGGCATAAACCTGGGGAAGATTAAATGCCATAACACATAAAAAATGCCCAGCACAGTTAATATGCAAATAATTCTTGCTATTAAGAAATGAACCAAGATATAGTATTATGAAGGCTATAACCCTTAAATATAAAGTAAGCTTGAAATGTGATTCCAGATTAAGGAGGCATATTTTTCATAACTCTATATCCAGCATCTCCCCAAATCTGAAATTGAAAGGCATAAAACAGAATCAGGTGACTTTAGGCTACCCAAATTCCTAGGCCCACAACATTCTTTCACTAAAAATAAACAAATAAAAAGCAGGTCATAAACAGTTCCTGTGTTTTTAGCTAACTTTATAGCTGAACTAAGTATGTAGCAGATGCTCAGAACATTCTTGTTTTACTATCACAAATGGCAAGGAAAAAATCCTGCTAGGATAAATTCAAGTACAGCAGTCCAGTTGGTGGATATTTCAAGTCAAGGCCAGTTTGTAGCAGCACAGCTGCACAGCTGTCTTCCTGACATCATTCCAGAATCTCAAAGTAGCCAAAGAGCAGTCATACCTGCAGTTAAAATCGACTAGGTTGAATGTGTAAACTCCTGAGGGAGGCTTCAATTACATTAATAGAGCTGAGCTTCAGTATTATTTGTGACCAAATTTTAAACTAAATTATGAGTATTGTAATTTATAATTCACACACAATAAAGTTTATTTTTAACCATGCTTTATTAGAGAATCTTTCTGACACAAAATTAGAAAAACAACTAAAACTAAAAACTTGTCCATAACCCAGAAATCTAAAGACAATCTATTTAAATAATCTGGTTTATAGCCCTCAAATCACATTGATATATACATATGTGTGTATATATGTTTGTATATATGTATAAACACATACTCATGTTTAAAACGTAAATTTTAAATATGGATCATACTTTATATAATGCTTAATAAACTCCTCTTTCTGTATTTAATATCTCTTAGAAATAGCATGAGTCATTAAATGTTCTTGAAAATGTAATTTAAATTACTATATAATAATTTGTTTAATTTGACCAATGTTTTATCATTGACCATTTAGGTATCATTTTTTAAAATTACATTAAAGTAGCACTGTACAGAACATATGTATGTTCATTTATACACACACAGTTGTGATTACCATCGATAGTTTAATTTACAATAAATTCCTAGATAAAAATTTTCACATCAAAGTGTGTGTGTGTATATATATACACACATATACATATATACAGTTTTCCTTTATATATATAGTTTTATGATCATTAGTCCAAGTACAAATCTATTTCTACTTGCATTCTACTAGTGCTTGATTTGTTTCAGGAGATGTGTTTTAGTGGTTGTTTGTGGAAATTTGTATTGTTTAGAATCTTATTTTTATTATTTTTTATTTATTGTAGTTATTGGACCTTATTTTCATAAACTTTTGTGCAAATCTTTCCTGTCTTTTATCTCTCATGCCTTTTACTGAAAAACCTGGGATGTCATTCTATGCTGCTTAATGGAGAGCTCCATCCTGTGGTCACTTGTTAAGCAACTCAATGCTTCACAACCAGACCCAGAGCAGCTCTCACATCAGATTAGTTTTGAAAGCCTATGGATTATTCCCTGCACAGCTCCCTGGCCACATCTGCTACCTCATCTCCAGACCCGGTAGCTCCACATTAATTCCCGTCCTTGTCATGCCATCTCTAAACCACGGTAGTAATTTCCTAACTCTGACTCTTCAACACAGCCTCATACAAAAATTCGCAAAGGTGAACGCCTCAGTATCTCTCAATGCACTACCCTCCATGATCCTTCCTCTCTGGTACACCTGAGATCTGATCTCTGATCTCCAAAAGTTGTCCTGAGAAACTCCTTCAGCCCAGAATGTACCCCTCCTCTTCTCTCCTTTCCCTTCCCCAGTTCCCCCTTTCAGAAATCCACCTGTACTTGAAGCCCCAGATCAAAGCTACTTTCACTTCTCATGCTAATAGAGCCCTCTCCTCTCTCAATTCCTATTGCATTTCTTTTTGTCAGTTCTGCAGTTTTCTTGTTTTTTCTGTCTCCCCATTTCATCATTTATAAAATGGGTATAATGCCTTCTACATACCTCATAGAATTATTGTGAAGATTAGATGACATGGTCTGTGCTTAAAAGCACTGAGAAGCATTTCTGAACATTGTAAGTGCTCAATAAATTTATTTTTGATATTATTATGAAGTGGGTGATAAGTATAATGATATTGAATCAACTCAGTGTTAATTACATTTTCTATTAGCCTATATTATTTCTCCCCGAATAGAGGATAATTTTCTGCAGAGCAGGGATTTGTCAATCTATTTTGCATAGATTAGATGCCTGATTACTACTTATTGATTGATGCATTTATTTCAGCAAAAGTGGACTGAGTATTGGTACTGGTGCCATGACTCCCTTTGTAAAACCTTTAGCATTTCAGTAATCTTATGCAATTTAGAAGAAAAATATTAACAATCTGTCTTAATGAATCTGGATAATTTTTATTGAAAGAACATTTGTTAGTTTCACCATAAAATAATTTTGATTAACACAACTAAAATAGAAAAATGCCTTTTCTCCACAGCAAATCTTCTCAGCTACTCTCCAGGTTCAAGTTCTCCCAATTACCTCTCCCAACAACTTGCCTTGACAAGAGGTTGGGAGAAGGTCATCCAAGGAGTCAGGAAGAATATGTGTAGCATCGTGTCCTTGGCTGTAATCTCTCATGTATCTACTCTATGAAGTCCTCTCATATCTTTCAGAGAGCTGGTAACATCTCCTAATTCTGTGCCTTTGAGGCTGAAATGCCCTCTATGCTCAAAGATAGAAGATCTAGTACCCACAGCCCCACTGACATCGCTTGGACAGTCCTCAACAGCGTTATTACTATTACATAGTGAAGAGTAATAGTAAGTCAACCAGGCTGAACTTAGCTTCCAACATTCCTTGTCTCTGCATCCTGGCTCAGTCATGCTGACTTTTGTTCTGTTCCTCCAACATTCTGAGTCCTTTCCTCCTAAGGCTTTTCGCATTAGCTCATCTATTGGGTGCATGCATCTCACATGTATTCACGTGATGGTTACTCATCATCCTAGTTTTCTCAGCTTAAATGGATTTAGCAGAGACTTTTTTGACACCCATTCTAAAATAGCCGTATATTCCTTCTATTATATATTTTAGTTTATACATATTATTTTCTAGTTTCCTTATTTTATTTTCATCCCAAACAAGAAGGGTCTTTCCCTCCTTTACGTATAATATCAAGATAAAGTGTCCAACATATAGTAGGCACTCAATACATTTCTCTTTAATAAAAAGCTTAGCAAAGATGTGATACAATTCTTTTGAGTACATGCATGATTGAAATAAAAGATAAAAATAAAGAGAATATAAAAAGCATTTTCTACTGTTAAATAATTAAAACATTGGCCAGAGTAAATTGTGTAAAAAGTCACACAATTTCCCAAAAAGCGAGTCTTAAATTTTTATGTACATTGTTTCCAATAAAAGAGTGGGACTATTGAAATAATGTTAAAATAGGCTCTGTTTTAAAATAGCTAAAAATTGACTGTGATAAATTCTTATGAAAGAGACACCCTACAACACTCAAAAACTGTTTCTTAAATTTTTAGTGATATTCTCTCCAGTTCTTTCCAAGTATTACATAGAAATTCATGCCAAAATTTATAAAAAGTGGTTTGCATTTCCAATGATCTTTTCTTTGTTTTATATATGCACCTGTTTTCAACTTCTACATATATAATTTCTTCCAAAAAGAAAAATCTCTAGATGAAGAATTAGCATGTACAAAAATCATATTTTTTCAGAATTTCAATGTATTCAAATGCAATGGTTCTAAACTGTTCCAAAGAATAGATTTTTAAAAATGAGAAAAAGGGAAAAGTGTTATAAAAATGCTTGATATCGGATCATTATTTTTTCTTAATACAAAAAAGGACAAGCTTTTAATTTCATTTTTATTTTGCTTTTGGCCTCTGTAAATATCTTTGCATCATTTTTATTAAAATTTGATCAATAGTTATTTACTAGCTATTATTATTAGTTATGATTTGTTCAAGATGACATCTAATGGTACATATAGTACCTAAACCTATATCTTCACGGGTAGCCAAAGTCACTGAAACAAAAATATCATTGAAAATACAAGATATTATTTAATTTTGTGTGTTCACATATATGTAGAATTTTAAAATTACACATTCTCACTATTTAAGTAATTAACTATACACATTTCACTCTGAGTAGTCTAATTTAAACTTTAAGAAAATATCATTTCTAGACATCTAAAGTCACAGTGCAACACATTACTCACATGATCGTGGTGATGCTAGTGTAAACAAACTTACTGCCCTGCCAATCATATAAAAGTATAACACATACAATATGTACAGTACATGACACTTGATACTGATAATAAACAACTATGTTACTGGTTTGTGTATTTACTATCCTATACTTTTTATTATTATTTTAGAGTGCATTTCTTTGATTTATATATAATTTTAAAACTTGACTGTAAAACAGAATCAGGCAGTATTTTAGGAGAATGCCAAGAGAATATCACAGATCACAGATGACAGCTCCATGAATGTTACTGCCCCTGAAGACCTTTCTTCAGGGGAGACAAGATGGGAGGTGGATGACAATGATACTGACGATCCTGACCTTGGGTAGACTTAGGCTAATGTGTGAACTCATATCTTAGCTTTTTTTAAAATAGTTTAAAAAGTAAACATTAAAATTTTAGAAACAATTAAAAAGCTAATAGAATAAGGATATAAAAAGGGTATTTTTATACAGCTGTACAATGTGTGTTTTAAGCTGTGTTTAAAAAGTCAAAAAGTTAAATAACTATTTATAAAGGTAAAAGTTACAGTAAGCTAACTTATTCTTGTAGAAAAACAGATTTTTAAATATATTTAGAGTAGCCTAAATGTACAGCCTTTTAAAAGTCTATAATAGTGTACAGTAATGTCCTAGGCCTCCACATTCACTCACTACTCACTCACTGACACCCAGAGCAACTTCCAGCCCTGCAAGCTCCATTCATGGTAAGTGCCCTATACAGGTGTACCTTTTTTTTAAATCTCTTATACTGTATTTTTGCTGTCCCTTTTCCATGTTTAGACACACAAATACTTACTGTTATATTATAATTGCTTACAGTATTCAGTACAGGAACATGCTGTGCAGGTTTGTAGCCTAGATGCAACACACTCTGCCATATAGCATAGGTGTGTAGTAGGCTATACAACCTAGGTCTGTGTAAGTATATACCCTATCACGTCCGCACAAGAATTACATCGCCTAAGGAAACATTTCTGCAAACATACTTCCATTGTTAAGTGATGCATGACTGTATTTTTCTAGGAAAAGTGGACTCACTAGTGTGTATGGAATGATGGATGTGTGACAGCACACTTTGCCCCAGTATGAAGATCACCAAGAAAGGGAAAAGAGTTAATGGTTACATTATTTTCAAAGTATCTTTTTTTTTCATTTCTCTCTTGATATTTCATGTTCCTCATCAACTTTTCCACTGTAATAGAAGGAAGAAAAATGCTCAAAACTTGAAATTCCATCTTCTCTGACATTGTGGAGTGTGGAAACCAGAAAATAGGTGACATATATCTGACACACTACATAAGGAGGGGTAGGTGGAAACATCCAAGCTGACGTTGTGATGACTAAGAAGTGCTGGTGATAGGCAGAGTGTCCGATCTTCCAATCCACAGTCTGGAAATCTCCAATACTCAAAGAGAAGCTTCTCATGGAGACACAGCAAGTTGGATTTTGGGGGCAGGTGGCTGGATTAAAAGATTTTGATGCAATGTTTTTGTGTTTTGTTTATTGTTTTTTCATTTTCCATCATCGTGCAGAGCATGAAGAGGAACTAGCAATTCCCTCCACTGTGGTGAGAAGTTTGGGGATAATAAAAGGGTTAGTGGACTAGAAACGTTTGAAACAAAGATGAAAATAGCATAGCGTAAAGAAATTTGACATCAAAATCAATAATAAAAAAGGGACTCCGGCACAGGATCAGAATGAGGTGTTCATGGCCGGAGACGACTCACACTACAGCATCCTATACACAGTAGACCTAGGGGCAACAGAAACCAACAAAACTTAAAGGGTCACCTGTGGAGCAGAGATTCCCCTCCCCTTTACCACTGTGCAGTCACGATCACTCCACATATAAACCAGGTGCCCAAGGCGACTATAACATTCCCCCCAAATTGACCAAACAGTAGACAGGTGTCTTCCTGACCTTAGGCCCCTGACTTCCCTTTTATTAGAGCGTTTACTTTAGAAAACTTGCAATTATTAATTTTTTCCTCTGCCCTTTTGAGATGCAAATTTTCTGCAGCTAAGACTGTCTTTTTGGGGATCTGGGAGCTAGCTCCTTAAAATGTATTCATTAAGAAAGATCAGGCTGATGTCTCCCAATCTCTGTGGGAGGAAAGGAGCCTGTCTTCCATAAGGGCCAATTAGCAAACACAGATGACCTAATCACACTGGCTAACCTCCTCCCTAACGTCCTCCAGTAATTTTTTATTAGTTCACCTTAGCATTTAAACATCCTCCCACTTTTTATTTCAATGGAGTTGAGTTCACTCTCCCCTATTCCATAGTTTTGACTCTTAATGCAAGAGTCTTGGATAAACTCCTCCCGTCATTTTTAACAAGTCTCTGGTGCATTTCTGTTTGGCAGTTCTTTTACATAGGCAACATGTTTGAGAGAAATCCAATTTGGCAGACAGGAATGAAATGGAAAGACCAAGCCCAAATAACCCAGAAGTTATTTAAACTGAAAGGGCCAATAATACCATAACCTGGCAAATTTAAGGTTAGTTTTCCCCATAATTAAATTAGGAGGTGGAGACTGAGGTAGGAAAATTGGATCAGTTATTGTAAATGAAGAATCAGTGTTTTCTTCATACATCATATGAAAGGGTGAGTATATTTTGACCCCTCTACTCAAGTTATAGAAAAAGCTGCAGAGCCAATAAAACTCACAAAACTCACTCGGGTACTATTGTTAACAAGCCATCCTAGCTACCCTCCTTTCACTGGGAGTACTGGAGGAATAAAACTGCTCTGGAAATCAACTGGCAACAGTTCAGCATTTGAAGTGAATTATGAGCATATATGGGTGTCACTAGCAAGAACTTTACAAAAATAGCAAGAGGCACAAAAAATAAAAGAAGGAAATGATTTTTGAAACATAATTAAACAGTAATGCCATCAAACAGAGGAGGATCAGTATGAGCTGAATAGAACTCAGATTATTCCCTGAGTCCCCGGCTAGCAATTTATCTCAATACAAAGACTAGTAAACTGAAAATATTTATATATTTATACCATTTTGTTCCTTTCAAGAGAAATCCAGAACCCTAATCCATTCTTCATGTTATTCTTGAGGCTTTATACCCAAGAGTTGTGCAAAGGCCCAAGAATCAGACTTAATGTCAAGATACTGGAGTAGCCTTTCCAAGCACCAGTCCTCAATCCACACCAGCTACATCCAAGATACCCAGTGAGAAAGTTTTCATGGTCCTTTTGATTTAGGGGTCTGTGCTTTCATGCCATCCTTAAGACATGAAAATATTTGTAGTGGCTAGAAACCCCAGTATCTAAAACTCAGTATGCACCATTAAGCCAGTTCCCTTGAGGCTCACCATCTGCCTTGGGGCACTGCCCGGGAGCAGGGCATGTGTGCCTGTTACTTTGAAACCCACAAACTTTTCCGTTTTTACAGCAACAGCTGCTACAAATCTGATGATATTTCTTACGAATAAATAACATCATATATTATAAATTATTTGAAGTGACTGAATACTAAAGTTGCAACCCAAATTGCTCTGTGAATTATGTTTTTCTTAAAGTAAACTCTCCAAAGTAAAAAAACAGATATAGGTTAATGTTATTGTTTTGCTGTAAATCTTTTTATGAGAAGTGATTTCATAGCATATATGGAAGTTTTATATATATACACACACACACACACACACACATAAACATATATATGAAACAATATGCCGACATCCATACATATCATTATAAATAAACACATATATTAAAATTAATATATAGTAAATTATACATAGTTGTAACTTAAGAATACAGGTTCAATTATCCTTTACAGATTGTTTGGACATTCACTTAAAGTCCTAAGGTAAGGAAGGAATCCTTCCAGGTATTGCTATATAAACAACCTGAACCTGCAGGTTTGTAGTGCCAAGAGTAGAAAAAAGTTATGCAGATCTTGCTCCTCACTGAACACTGGCTTAAAAAGGTTTGTTTCTCTCTGTATTTGTAGTGCACTCTGCTTTCATCACACATGGTGGAATGACACAGAAAAATATTTTGATTAAATTTTACACCAGTCTATCAATTTTAAGTTGTGCTCTATAAATATACGTTGTAGAGGATAATCTCTCACTATTAAATCAATCAAATTTAAAAGATTATTAAACAATGTATGTGAGAATGCCTAGAATAGTGCACCTTATGTCATATAGACTTTCAGTTTATTTAATCCAGGTATGAAACATAAGAAGGGGGGATAACACCAAGGACGATCCTAGATCTTAGACATTTTTCTACTAATTTTACACATAAAAGATGGAAATTCACAGTGCTTATCTGACTGCTTAAGGTCACACACTTGGGGTAAGAATCAAGAGCCTAGGAAACATGTCCAGTCTGGCAAGCTTTCCATAAGCTGTGCTACTTCCCTAGACACTGATGCAATAACAGGACCATACTACATTAATTTGTAGATCCTGATTTGCCATGAAATAGATCCAGATAAACTTTTTGGCCCTGAAAAAAATAACAGAAAGATTAAATAGGCAATCCAAAACATTTCACAAGTTAAAATCCTATAGAGACAAGTGTGTGTTCTCTCACTGTTTCTTCCAGCAAAAACAGACAGGTGGTATATATAGATTAGAGAGCCAGAAACTTGGCTTATTTCAGACTTGTGAGCTTTCACTGCCAATCTCAATTTTGCAAGTAGCTTATTAAAAGATGTTGGGCAAGCTATTGTTCCCTGTATGAGAATGTTCTCATTATACAAAGAAAGTACTGAACACAAATCTGGCCATGAGTTGCACAGCAGCTCCAACAATTGGCACTGGTGACTTCCTCCCTTAGGAAGCACTCTCCTCAAATGCAGCCTTCTGTTCTTGATTCTGTGACTCTGTCATTCTCATTTGGAATATTCTCATCTGACCCTCACCTCTGGCACTGATGAGGGAATTTGTTTACTTTTGTCTTCCTCCTCATGCTTCTACTGTAAGCACTCCCAAAAACTCTGCCCCAAATACTTCCTTGGTGAAATTAATCTTTCATATGCATTCAAGTGACTCCATGTCTTCTGTGTTTAGCACTTCAGGTTTCTCTTTACATGTGTTAAGAGTTGAATTCTTTACCCCTGAAAATTGCAGAACTTAGCCCCCCAGTACCTGAGAATGGGACCTTATTTGCAAATGGGGTTCTTGTAGATGTAATTTGTTAAATTAAGATAGAGTCATACTGGAGTAGGGTGTGCCCTTTACTCAACAAGATTAGTGTCCTTATAAAAAGGAGAAATTTAGACACAGACATATGAAGAAGATAAAGGGAGAGATTAGAATGATTGTTCTACAAATCAAAGAATGCCAAAGATTTTCAGCAAACCTTTAGAAGCTAAGTGAAAGGCATGGAAAAGATGTCTCCCTCACGTCCTTCAGAAAGAACCAATCTTGTTGAGATGTTGATCTGGAAAGCCTAATCTCCAAAACTGGGAGTTAAACAATTTTCTGTTGCTTAAGCCACGCTATGTGTGGTATGTTGTTATGTAAGCCCTACCAAAGTAATACAATATGGAAGATACTAGTATGTAGTATGTAGTCACCAAATTCAGTTTCCTCTTTCTTTTGGGCTCACATGTAGGTGACATTTCTCAGCCTCCCTCAAAATTAATGACTTTTCTGGTGAAAAGAATGTGGATAGAAGTGATCAACAACTTTTTCAATCCTGATCCTAAAACGATCCATACATGGATTTGTTTTGTTTTGTTTTGTCTTTTGGCTAGAATGAACAATGCTTCCAGGACAACATAAGCATATGTTGAAGATGGAGAAATCACACAATGCAAGGAGCCTTAGTCCCTAAATCACTATTCTCTGGAGGGGAGCAACCTCACCAGAATACCATTTTGGATTATGAGGTAAGGAAGAAGTAAACTGAAGCCACTGAAATTTAGGGGTTTTATTTAAGAAAGAATCATATTCCTTTTATCTACCACATTTTGTTTCTCTACTTTCATTTTTGTCCTTTGAATTTTATCTGAGTGACCATCAATATTTTAGATCATGTATCTAAAAACGAACTCAACATCTAAGCACCTACCTGATCATATAGCTTCCACATTGATTCTCTAACACAATCAGCTATTCTGTCTGAATTTGATAATTCCCCAAATCCCAGATCTTTGAATTCTTTCCTCTATCTTCAACTTCGTTATCCTTACAGATTTTCATATGATATCCTCATGGATACTCCCTGTTCAATTTCTCTCACATTGGTGCATTCTTTAATTTTTCCATTCACATGTAGACAAGCTTAATTTGGGGGAATTAATGTAATTATTTCTTATCTAGTCCTCTTATCTGAAAACTCATTCATTTTAATATAAGTATTATATTTTAATATACATATTTATATTAAATACTATAAATACTAAAATACTAAAAAGTATTTATATTAAATGCTAAGTATTATATACATTATATTTTAATATAATGTATTTTAATATAAGTATTCATTTTAATACTTATATTAAAATGAATTAATATTTTTATATATTAAAATATATAAAAATATATACTTATAACCCAATACCAGGGGTTTTCAAACTGGTGGTTATGACCCAATATATAATCACAAAAATAATTTAAAAATGAAATGATAGAGAACAAAATTATAAGACAACAGAATAACAAGAGAGGTAAAAACATTTCTTATAAGTATAGATAAGTAATTTATATGTAAATTTTTGTGTTACATGTATATGTCTATACAAGATACTGATGACATAAAATGTACTTCTGTCTGTAGTTCTCAGTAAAATAAAAATAAGCATGACTGTATATGCCACTGACATATTCATATTTTTTAGTGCACAGATCATAGCTTATCAGTTCTTGGCTAAAAATAAATAAAAATGAGCCAAGTGACTGGCTCATGCCTGTAAAGTCAGCATTTTGGAAGGTCGAAGTGGAAGAATCGCTTGAATCCAGGAGTTTGAGACCAGTCTAGGCAACACAGTGAGAGTCTGCTTCTACCAAAGGCTAAAAAATTAAAAAAAAAAAAAAAAAAAAAAAAGGCCAGATATGGTGGTGTGTGCTTGTAGTCCCAGCTATTGGAGAGACCTAGAGGGGAGGATCACTTAAGCCTGGAAGGTAGAGGCTGCAGTGAGCCCTAATGGCACCACTGCACTACAATCTGGGTGACATAACAAGATCTTGTCTTAAAAAGAATGAAAGAACTAGAAATGGCCTCCCAAAGAACTATTACATATAAGATAAAATCTAGTATTTTCTACAATATTCAAATTCTATCCTCCAGTTGAGTAAGACTGTTTGCTCTTTCTTTTACATGTCATCATGTTTTCACCTCCAAATGTTTACTCTAGCTCTTACTTTGGGCTGAAATTCATTTGTATAGTTCTATTTCTATGCTACTCTCTAACATATCCTTACTGTCATTCAAAAGCCTTCACAAGTCATAATATTCATTCAGTTTTCCCTGACATCCTTATCAAATGATGTGCCCATGTTTCTCAACATTATGAGAACATTTTTGACCCCTAGCCCAGCATTGCTCATTCTGTCTAGCAGAATGAGAATGAACATCAATAAATAATACAAAATTTGCTAAATATCTGTGTATATTTGTGACTAGGGATGAGTAGGTAAATGTCTCTATGTCATTAAATGTGCTGAATAACTGTGAAGTTGCCCTCATTCTGAATTTATTAAGAAATACAAGAAAAACAAAATGAAACAAATAAATGAAAATCTTACCATATAAAAGGTATAAGATAAAAACCAATCCTTCAGTAGACATTAGAATTTCATGAAGTTCTGCTGCTAACACCTAGATCTGAATGATCTAGAAAATATATGTAAATTGTTGACCCACTCCGGTTCTGAGTAGCTACATGACAGAACAATCTTTGATTTCTTACAAGGACCCCAGTATGGGACCCATCTCCTCAATACACCTTACTACCAAGAGGAGAACACATAATATGCCTTTGAAAAATGTTCTTCCCCAGGTTTAATGCCCTGTGAATTGATTGTTATTTTTGTAGCATAATGTGAATGTCTACTATATTGTAAGAGATGCTATGAGTTTCTTGGGGCAAATATACATAAGGAATAAGTTTCCTCAAAGGAATTTAATGTAATTTTTAAAAAACAAATATGTATGCATATAAAATAATGAAGTAGATAAATGTCAGAAATAGGCCATGAATATATATGTGAGCTATATACAGTGATGGATAGCCTCCAAGTTTCAAAACTGTATAAGACCTTAGTTAAAAGTAGTCAAGTATGACCATCAGTGAAGAATAGAATAAAGAGAGTAAAGAGTAGAGATGACCAGAAATAGAATACTTTAAAAGAAAAAAAAAATTCTTACATCTCATTCAAACTTTTATGTACATAGTTGCTCCCACATCGGAAAGGTGCTGACATTACTGGTTGAATTTTATGTTTGATTTCCATATTATAGAATGTCTAAGACCATATTAAATCTCAAGATTAGGGTATGGTCTAAATTAAATCCTGACCTCATTTCTGAGGACTGAGTCAGAGCTTAATGTCCTTGAAACATTAGAATTTCTGTTGCTTTTGCTGTACTTTTCTATGCTATAGTCATGGCTTCCAATAAATTCAGAGTCATTCCCTGTTACAGAAGCTAATTATTTTTGGCATACATTCTAAAATCAAGTGTAAATGCTGTTCCTCATTTCAAATTCAGGAAGGTAAGAGTCTTTGTTCTAATTCTATGGGCGAATACTTAAACTAATATAGGTAATGAAGTCTAAAATATTCACCTTTGGAATCCAAAGAAAAATTATCTTATTGGTATTTCTTCAATATTTAAGAACTTGATGATATTTTAAGTCTTTATGGCATGAAGATTGTGTTATAATGATAGAAATTAGAATAGTTTAAAATATATCACTGTGAGTCAATCAAAAAAGTAAGTTTTAGACACATGGAACCAAATTGTAATTTTTCCATCCAATGACCTGCTCCTAATGAATATCAAAAATGTGCTAAAGGCATTTTTACAAAACTTTATAAAAGTTAGACAAGCCAACAATGCCAATTATAACAATATTGTAAGTTAAATGTAAGACTATTCTATGCTAAGATTAGATAGAAGACATAGAAGTGTATATTAACAAACAGAGATAAAACCACCTACAGTAATGTACTTTAAATAAAAATTAAATTATAGCTTTCTGGATTGATATTGGTGGCATTATTACTGAGGTAATAATTAGATTTGCTTCAGAGGCACTACCTATGTTTTAATATGTACTTTAAATATGTTGTGTGTTTTCACATTTCATCAAATATTGTATGAGTGGTCAATGTTTATAAATATTTGGCAGTAAGCCAATTTTGAAATACGAAAAATCACTATTAGATAATTATTGCAGAAATAAATATTTGATTTATATGAAATTAATTCAGCAATTTATTGTATGAAAGAAACTATTTTTTAAGGACATTCTCTATGCCAAGCATATTTCCAGGATCCTCACTGGTATTTATTTATATAATTCTAATGACAATTTTAAAAAATTAATATAATGCTCTTACAAGATACAGGCTAAGAGCTCTGAATATGGGGTTGATTCTGTTCCTATCATTTCTGGAGTTTTGTTGCCCATTTTTGTGCTGTATCTATAGAGCAGTGGGCCAGTGGACTATTTCTTTCAACTTGTACAAAGTAAACTGTTCATTTCCTGACCTGAGCTTTAGGGAACCTGTTTTCAAGCCCCTGCTTTTCAGCACATGTACATCACATGCACACATGGCCTGTTGACTCACTCTGGCTCACAAGAATAGCAAAAGTCCATTCCCTATGTATGCAGGTACCTGATACAGTATCACTAAAATTCCAGGTGGATGCTATCTCTTCAGCTATGGCTTTCCTCTTCCTTTCTGGCACCCAAGGATTTTTTTTTTCCCCTTATTTTTAAGAATGTACCACATCAAAAAATCAAATAATCATATAATATATTAATAGTATTTTGAACAAGACTAGCTGAGGAAATAAACAACATGTAAACTAGTTCTTTGTCTTCCATTATTGATTTAAAATTTATTCAACTGCGAGTTACCCATTGTATCCATTAGATGAAAATGACAGCACACCCATGGCAATAAAGCTTTTTTGCTGGCATTCTTTGTTAGTACATGATGCTTCAGTCACATTAGCCAACAAACACCATCTTGCTTGAGGTATTTGATGCTTCAGTCACATTAGCTAACAAATACCATCTTGTCTGATATCTGATACGAGATATACTCAATAGTACAAATTTGATTTAATCTCCCCTTTTTTTCCTATCTTGAGCTTACTTTTACCTGAAAGTTTATAGGGGGAAAAAGAAAGTAATTTTAACTTCTCTGAATATGTTTTAATTTTCTAATCAATTTCTGATTGAGACTGGGTGTGGGAATGAGAGGCATGGTGGAGGGAGTGTAAGGGAAGATAAGAAGAGATAAAAGGCAAGACAGATCTTGCTTAAACAGGTTTTACTACAAGCTGCCTTTACACTCCTTTGTGTGCCTGGTGACTCTTTCTCTTCAGAGTCCTTTAGAGATTCCTTTGCTGGAGATTTCCATCTGATAGTTCCTTTGACTTTGGTGATTGAATCCCTTTTAGGTAGTCACTTTCAACTACTCCTTTAGCTTCTAGAAGTCTAATGTTCACCTGTGGGTTGTTGCTGTCAGAGTTCCTCACTCCTCCAGGTAACCTTATTCAGCAAAACCATGAATCATGCTTGTCCTCCTTATACACACCCCAAATACTGTCTACAGGAAAGACCCACACATCATTTGCCCTGAGAAAGACTGAATCTGGGGTTACAAACTCAGGCCACTATGAAAGGCATCTCCAGACTGACCACAAAAAAA
Organism: Macaca mulatta; assembly: GCF_049350105.2. Lineage (NCBI taxonomy): Eukaryota > Metazoa > Chordata > Mammalia > Primates > Cercopithecidae > Macaca > Macaca mulatta. Next base: position 90,642,396 of record NC_133409.1, on the reverse strand, counting down.
CTGCTCTCTTCACATTCAAAGTAGTAGGTTAGCCCACTTCTTATTATTCAGATTTCTGTATAAGTCAGCTGCTTGTCGTCTGTGTCTCATGCCTTCAAGAAACATACTTCAGAACTATGAGTGGTCACTGCATTGCCAACCTAAAGAAAAGGAGAGAGACCACTCTCCTCTTAGAAATTCACATTCTAAGACAGCTCTCTCTAAAAGGCCTCCCCAAAAATACTTTCTTCTCTCATCAATCTGATCTATTTTTGTAACTTAAATCTTGTAGAAAACGCAACACATTTTTTTTTTGTCATATTGGGTTTGCATTTTAGCCAACATTAAGGCACAAAAGAATCCTCTCGTCTGGCATGCTGTTAATATTCATATAACATCTTATTAATATATAATAAAAATAATTATCTGATAACTATTTGATTATTTTTCTTTAAAATGAAATGCTTCAAGAAGTCACAAACTCATACTGAGTGACAATCCCAGGTTTGTGAGGATCAGATGTGCACACTCCTGACACAATCAGTTTACCAACTTAGTTCACCTTCGCTAACAACTGTCAGAGTGATAATCATTAATTTTAAAGTCTGTTTCTACAATTTTTCTTACACATTTGTTACTTTTAAGCCTTTAATGGACTACTTGTTAAAACAGGAGGCAGAAAACACAATGATATAGCAATATAACAAGGTAATAAGGAACCTTGAAACTTAGTAATTCTGTACACCCACCTAGATTTCTACTAAAGGTGTAAGTTGCCTTTTTCTGATAAAATGTGTTTGACAATATATCAGAATGTCCCTGGTAATTGAAAACTAATACAAAAGTGATAAACTACTTTTTGACATTTATTTCCGATTTAAATTTTCATTAGTTGAGATTAAACTACTCCTTCCACCAGACCTAAATTCAGGCAAATATTTACAAACAGCAACGTGGAACCTTCTTACCTCGGCCATTATTTGGAATAGAAATTTCATAACACAAAACATTAAATAATTTACAATTATGAAACATAAAAGCTCTAAAATTTAATGTCTGTCTCTGTCACTTTTTCTTTTTAAGATGAAGAAAATACTCATCATATTAAGATTAAGGTTTGGGTTTGTTTTTTGTGCTTTGTCCTCTGTAGCAGACCAAACTTCCACTCTAGTTCAGCTTATTTCAGTACCAGTTTCCCAGCAGAAGTCAGTCAGAGCTAACAAATGGAAGTTACCATTTTTCTTCATGATTATGCCCTTATAAATAGGAGGAATTGCTTGATCAGATATGCCATGTTTCTTAGCCTATTATAATCTAATGACATCTCAGATTAAATTCCTCTTATTTCTAAGAGCCAATATATATTTCTAAGAGTTAACGAATTCCTCTTATTTCTAACTTTGCCTTCAAAATATAATTTTTAAAGAATAAAATCTTTAGAGGAATTATAGATGATATAAAATATTAAATATTCTAAAATTAGATTTTAAATAATAAAACCTACATGTATTAGTATTTAAAAACTTAGCATCAAATTTAGTAAGTAGATTTCTACAAAAATGGGCAGATGTACTTTGCAAATAGAAAGTTTCCATGCTGTACCTTAAGAAAATTGTACACATGAAGAAAAAAATGAAGTTTTACAATTTTATCTCATTTTTCAAAACAAAATTCGATAATCAAATTCAACTCCCCAAATAAATTGTGCTTACCATCCTCAGAAAAGGAAAAGTATTCCATTAACTAAAGGTATATTGCAACAAAAGCCTAAGGCATAAACATAATAACTACTAATGTAAAGTTTCACCTTATTTCCTTTTATATCATAACTTAATAAAGAAGAGCAATGCACTTCAAAAGTGTTGTATTATTTTGGTAATATTTACCTTTGTTTTATCTGATGTATATTAACTTAATGGGCCTTTCATTTTGTTGTCATTTGTGAATGAAAAATAAAGTGACAAATAGAAGAAAAATGTTTTTGTTAGAATATACTTTACACATAGTATGAATTAGTGTATATATAAAGTGTCATTTAAATAACATACTGTAACATTTTGATTTATGTCTACAATGTTTTTCTTTGACAGAAGCCATATGGTAGTTCAAAGACGTAATAGAAGGCATCTGAGGTAATACATCTAATATTTAAAGGAACATTTGTAATTTAAATTCAAAACCCATTTAGACCATTGATAATATCTTATAAGGTATAAATTACAAACTCAATCTTTACAAGGAAGATAATATTTTTAAAAATCATTTAGTTAGAACTAAGAGTACATACTAGTTTCTGGTTATATAATAAACTTTTTAATTAATCAATTATTTGGGGTGTATTTTTAAAACGATCAGGCTATGTTCTTTTATTCCCCTGCCTTACAGAATTAAACAAAGTATTCAGAATAAAAATATTGTATTAATTAATTGGTATGTTTTACACATTTATTGAACCTCTCCTATACTAAGTACTATAAAGGCTTAGTACTTTACTCAAGTGTCTAATAATGCAGTGAAAAAACAGATGTAAAGCAATTGAAATATAATTAATCTACAACAAACTACAAAGTGTATTTTAATAACAGACGAAATAATACCAGAATTTACCAGAATAGGCTAAAGAGAGGATTGGGGTAAAATTGAGAAAGAAAATTTGAGTGGAGGACTCAAAGATTAGCAAGAATTCTCACATGAGGAGGAAAGGGGAGGCAATTTGGAAAGAAAGGCCAACAATGAGTGGAGATGTGCATGGAAGGTCAGTGAAGTTAACTCACAATATGCTAAGAATTTGAGATTTCTATGAAGTAGGTAATAGAAATTATTTGACACTTTTTGACAGAGGATAGTTACATATTTAAATATGTTTGTATTCAATGTGTATGAAATTAGAATAGGAAAGTCAATTAGGAGACCACTGCAGTAATTCATGGAAGAATTTATAGATATCTAAACTAGGGTTATGATAAAGAGGCTGAAATGGAGATAATGAGGATATAATTAATAGTTCAAAGGCTGAGAAGCTGTTTGGGGCAGAAAAAAGCTTCAGAGGTAAGAGTCACACCTAGTTTTAAATAACCAAATGTTAGACATTTTTAAAAACCTGAACAAGTTAAAAGTCTCTCTCTCTCTCTCTCTCTCTCTTTCTCTTCCTCTTTCTCTCTCCCTCTCTTTCAATCTTTCTCTCCCTCCTTGCCTCTATCCCCCTTTCTTGTATCTCTTAATGTACACTTAAAAGTTGTTGTATTAGTATTTGAATTGTCTCAAATATATCTTTATTGAACACTAATGACTAACAATTCTTTACTTGGGTACAAGTCTCTGTCCTGAGCTCTAGAACATCTTACCCAAGAGTCTACTTGGCATTTACCACGTTTTCTCGTGGGACCCTGCTCCTTTTCCTGGCACAATTGCTTACCAGATGCCATTGCTGGAGATTTTGGTGTTAGCTTAATTCTTTTCTATTTCTCCTTAATATTTAACGTTAATTGTCACATTCAGTAAATTTTATTTAAGAAGGGTAGCTTTGACTTTTGAGCACCTATTAATTTTGAGGACCACACTGGGGTCTTTACGTTTATCATTATTATTGTTGATAATAAATGAGACATGTAAGGATACATGATAATAATGATAAGGATAAATGATGAGGAGCATCTTGGTTGTCTTCCTTTTTCTTTTCTTTCTTTTTGCCTTTTTCTTTTGAGGCAGTTTGAGTCAGGGTTTTGCTCTGTAACCAGTCTGGAGTACACTGGCGCCATCATGGCTTACTGCAGACTTGAACTCCTGAGCTCAAGTCATCTTTCCGCCTCAGCCTCCTGAGTAGCTGGGACTACAGGGGTGCACCACCAGGCCTGGCTCTCCTGGTCTTCTAACCTCCATTGATAGGTCATCTTCTCCAAAATGCCTTACCCTTGTTCCTTCCTCTTCCAGAAGTAACACTACTGCTCCTTCACTAGTCCTTCAATGTTGTCTTACAACACTATGCATATTCTTAACAAAACACATAGCATATAATATTCCAGTTACTTTTTATTTGCCTGTCTTTATCTCCTCAGAGTAAATGATTCTTAAGAGTAAGAGTTGTGTTATATACATATAATTAAATCTTAATTGCCCAGTATAGTGCCTGATACAAAATAAGTGCTGGAAAACATCTAGTGAAAGAATGAATATGGGCCATAAAACAGTGTATTGATATATATATGACAAATTGTGAAAGAAGGATACACATTCTTTCCATCCGTGTATTCAACTTTCCATTGCGTTGAGCCTCGCAATTTTTCTCATCAAGAAGCATAATCTATTTATCAATTCCTTTCATCTGGGCTTGGCCCAGCAACTCACCTTTCCTAATGCAATTATTAGGAAACAGGACTTAAGCAGAACATTGAGAAGTGCTTATACATTTGTGCTTTCTCTGTCATCTAGCACTAAGTAATCAAAGTCCCCATTGTATACAGTTTTTGTGAAATAGAAAGCTCAAGTGCTTCTCTGAGCAGAAGGGTCCTTGATGTATATTTTTACCGAACTTTTCCCTCTTTCCAACTAGATAAAATCAAAAGTCAGGCACGGGACCTAAATTTAAACAGCATCTATCTCCAGGGATTAGGAATTTGAAACAAATGACCGAAGAAATACAGAACTAGTTATCTATTTTTTCCAAGGGTGGAAGCAATGTGAAATACTTGTGTTCTTCTGTTGAGATCTTCCTATGTTGCCCAATTCCCAAATGTATTTAAAGTTTTCAATTTTCAATTGTTGTGGGTATATAGTAAGTGTATACATTTATGGGATATTTGCAATATTTTGATATAGGCATACAATATGTGATACTCACATCAAGGTAAATAAAGTATCCACAGCCTCACACATTTATCCTTTCTTTGTGTTACTAACAATCCAATTATACACTCTTATTTTAAAATGCACAATAAGTTATTGTTGACTGTAATTACCTGTTATGCTTTCAAATACTAGAACTTATTCATTCTAACTATACTTTTAGTAGATGCTAGAAAGTGAGAAATCCCCAACAGAAAAAGGCTGAAGTTATGCCTTCATATACCCAGAAGTTGAGGAAAGAGTTGAACATTACTTGCGTGTAGAAAAGTATTCGCTTAAGTCAGGGGAATGCAAGGTGATAGGCTCCATTAGGGAAAAGAACAGTTGACAAAAGAGAAGAAACGGCTTTAAGGATCTGCAAGGCTTAGAGGAAGGAAACCACTCAGCTAAGGAAAAGCTGGCCAGGTCCAATCACTGTCTTCCATCAACAACTTCAACCTTTTTGGAGAGTGAAAAAATCGCCAGCTGGTGGAGGTAGAGGTCAACTGGGACAAAGTAGTGAGCAGGACTTGGCCCCAAGCAAGTTCCCAGCTTGAGGAGGTCTGAGATGCAAGAATGTAGAAGAATTAATAGTAGGACAAATTTGAAATTTTGTTTGCTAAATGGGATTGATTATTGTAATTACTGAATTGAGGATTGTTTTTAACTTTAAACATAGAACTCTCAACCAAAGATGAGAAGAAAAGCCACTAAATCTATCTCGGTTCTTATGTGGAATAAGATTATCACAGTTGAATAAAATCTGAAGGAATGGCAAAATATGAAATTGTGTTAGGAAGAATTACGTGCTGTTTGTTCAACACAACATATCATTATGATTTTATAACTATAGCTTTTCATCCAAAATGGAATAATTTTTCCCCCTTAAGAATGCTTGGTAATTGTGTAAGTCTTGGTAATTGTATAATTTTATTTAATACTAAAACATTTGTGCTATACATTTCTCTCTGAGCACTATAAAGAAAAAATGAAAGTAAACCGCGAGCTTCTCCAATAAATAGATAACATTGTATGCTTGTCGTTTGCCTACTGACTAACAAATCCACTTCCTTCACCTTCTTATCCTGCTTCTTCTCTCAGGAAGCTAACCCAGCAAAACAGGTGTCCCAGGTTCCTTAACTATTTAGATGCTGGGTACACTTGGCCAATGAGAGGCCTGGTGGAAGACTACAGAATGAAAAGAAGGCAGCAACCAGGTTATTTCACCCCCTTCCTCCTTGAATCTGATACGGGCAGAGTAACAAGCGGAAGCCAGGTCCCCTCCCTGGCTTGAGCTTTTACTGCGTAGACCCTTTCTACAGTCTCGGTTCCTACTATTCTATCCCCTTAAGTCATCCCAAACTTTGATAATGCCAAGTTTTCCATTTGGATTGCCTCACCATACTCTGTTTGGACTTTAACATTTGAATTTGTAAATAGCTCAACATGTTATTACCTCTTTATTGAGCTACTTTGCATGAGTTTTGTTTATCTGACTAAAGTCTTACTCCTAACACTATTGTTACATTCTGAAGACTTGATTTAGCAAATTTATAAATTTGTTCTGTTTTAGTAGCATATTTGTTTGAAATAGTAACTTATCCTCTCTTGCTGTTTTGAGATTTAGGTAAACTTGGCCCTGAACTCTAAGACCAGATCCTTTCCCATAAATTCTTCAGATTTATGGGAGTCCATTTCCCTATTAGTTCTCATTATAATAAATTTCTAAATTATCTATAGGTCTTTAAAATGTAATCTCTGAAGTGATATGAAAATACACCTGGTTCAGACTATTCAACACCCATACGCATACACACTGTCTCTGTGTGTATGCTATCTACATTCTCCTTAGGTGTCTGTCTCTGTCTTTGTCATATAACCATCCATTTAACATCAGTCTTGTTGTAGATGATTTATATATTTACTCTGTGTCCTAATTTTTAGTGCTGTCTATATGATTGTGAAATTCTTAAAAAAAAAAGTATGATTGATCTCCCTCTGTAATGTGGATTTTGTCTAATTCATTTGTTTGTGATGACTTTTGCTGTATATAATGTAATGTGGTACTTGATAGTAAAAGATCAGAACTATTACATAACTGGATAAATTGTAGCTTGTGTCAATGCAGAAACATTTCTTTGTACCATTTATTCTATCTTGAAATGTTGAAATTTATTTTGGCTTAATTAAATATTAGTAAACCTTACATTTTACATGTACTTATATATTACATTTTGCTCAAACATTTATTTTAAGTAATTTGAGGTCTTTTATTTCACTTCTTTGTGTATAACATTCAAATAAAATTTGTTTTTTCATTCAGCATTATGATTTTTTCTATTTATAAGGAAACTAATCTATTCACAATTATTGTGACTGCTAATAATATTGGGTGTTTTTTCTACCATCAGATTCAATTAGTTTTCTATTTTCAATGTTTTTTGGTTGTCTGACTTTTGCTGGATTAGATGATTTCATTGCTCCTTTTATTCTTTCTTTTTTAAATGTTGGGGTTTAGAAATCATATAGACTCATGCATAATTTAGCAGACTGAAAACATGGTTTTATATTTAATTACATAAACCTTTCATTTCTCCACTGCTCAATAATTTTATACACATTCAAGAATGCAAAACTTCATCACCTTAAATATCATTTTGTCTATGCTTAATAGCCTTACTTCATGTGAATATGTGGCAAAACATAGACTAACTACAACAGAAGATTATCTTGAAACCACCCTAGAGAAGATGCATTAACATAGAAGTTAATAAAAATAACCTTATGCCCACAAAAAAAGACATCATCATTTTAACAGTAGAAATTCAAGTGACCACCTGGGCACACTGAAAGAAATACAGAGAATTCAGTACAGTCATAAACATTGATTTTGAAAGGAAAGAAACTGTTTTACTAAATGACTGTTTAATCAAGTAAAAGCTTAGTATACCAAAAACATAATTTGAAAACTCAAGAGAAATATTACACCCTAACAAAACTCCATATAGAGACTTTATTTTAAAATATATATTTATTTTAGAAAACTCAAAGAAGACAACATTATTCTCTTCTGAGGATGATGTGAGAAGTATCTTATCTGAAAAAGATAACAGGTAGTTTCAAGGGAGGAAGACACAGTACCATCATAACTGGCAAATTACAATGCTCAGAGGGCTGTAACAGTCCAGTAAATACCCAATTTTCCTTAAAACTTTACTTTGTAAATCCTATGAGCCACTGTGCTTTTACGTTCCTTTAACTGTTATCTGAGGAATAAATATAGTAATATTACAATGGAATTTAGGCTAATTGAGCTCTTTTAGACCAGAGATGCTCTGCTCTAAATATCTTCAAAACTCAGTATTTGGCACAATGACTGACAGAAAATTAGTGCCAGTTTACTATTTAACAATGATGAAACGTTAGTTTAGGAATACCAAACTAATTCATAGATGTTACAATGGATTTATTAATATTTCATTTCATATTTGAACAAAATTTTTAAAAACCCTAGTTTGAATGAAAGAAAAACTGGATCTTCTTAGGCACATACAGAAAATTCAAGTTAAACTTAGTTATTAAGAAAGCGAAACTTTATCACTTTGATCTGCTGTGTAATAGACACTACATAAATGTATCCATTACAGTTACACATTTACAAATTACAATATTCCATGCCAGGCTAGGGTCCCTTAAATTTTCAGAATTTTTTCTAGCACTTTGGGGTGCCCCAGCTTTACTAGACTTCCACTTCTCCTCAAGTATTTAGACCAGGTGAATTCTAATAATATGTTTACTCATCTTTGTTCTCCACTAGAAGATAAAGGCAGGGACCAAGTCATGCTCATGACTGCATACACAATGCGTGTGATACATTAAACACTAATATACTTTAGCTAAATGAGACTTCCCCATTCCTGGTAAGGGAAAAACACTTCGTTATAAGATGACTCTGTCTAACTTGGGGTGTAGAAGTAAATAAAAAGCAGGGACATAAGAGTAAGCATCCCTTCACTTTGATTTTTGTATTTTTCACTTTTTCTTTCATTATTGTGATGTTGGATTTCACGTCTCATGACTCCTATCATAAGCTGATGAAAAGATGTTATGATTATGCAAATTCATCTTTTAAATTAATGGTAGATATTAATAAATATTACTAGGTTACTACTTTTATTTTATTTGGAATAAATATACTTTCATCTGTGCTATTTACTTGCGGAAAAGAGAAATATTTAGGGCACTTTTCTTTGCACCAAGTTTGAACATAATGTAAGCATTTTCCATCAAGTATCTCCATTGCTCTTGAGGACTCCAGTCTCTCTTCTATTTAGACCTTCTTTATGTGACTAAGTAAAGCTAAGAAGAGAGAGGGCATTAGATGCAAGTGTCTTTGACTTTTTTTCACCCATAGGTTGTGTAGGACAACTTTGAAACAGCTCCCTAAGATGCTTCTTCTAGACATTTATGATGCTTACATCATAATAAAGTTCAATTTCAGTAATTGAATCTTCCTTAAAGTAAAATCTAACTCATAGGGAAACAAAAGATTTAGATGCCATACAACCATAAATGTGGTTATAATTTATAGCCTCATAGAGTTAGAAAGCAAATTCAAGACCATTCATAAGCATTTGATTATGTTGTTTAGCCAACAAAGGATAGAGACTCTTCCAGTAGAAGTATACCTTAGAATAAATGTCTAAGTGTCTGTTTTCAATCATGTCCTATATTCCATAAACCCAAGCAAAGTTTTCAATGTTTCATTCAATGTTGCCTATGTATTGCCAATATATTTCTGTGAATTACGTATGAGTCATAAAAACAGAAGTCATAAATAAATCAGTCACTCTCAAATCTGACAATTTAAAAATAAAAATAGCCCCAGTGAGAAAGTCGACTCTATTTTTCTCTTCTTTCTCTCTTTTTGTGTGTGTGTGTGTGTGTGTTTGTGTGTGTGTGAGAGTATGGTCAGTATTTTTAATACAATAGGCATGACTAAAATGAGACTTTTTTTTTTTTTTTACAGAGGGATTAACACTATTTTAAGCAATTGCTTTTAGTTCAACAGAGCAGTTGATTCGTTGTGCTGTGATAGCTGAAGGTTAATTGAGCAAATAGTCATTTAATTTGGAGAAAAAATAGTGAAGAAGGAAGGTACAAGAGAAGAAATAGAAACATTGTGTTCCAAGTAGTGCCATATATATTTTACATACATCTTTTATAATTTAACTATTCAATACCCTAGTAAGATAGGTATTATAATTCACAATTATAAGATAAAAAAATTTACCCAAAGTTCAAAAATTTACTTAAGGTCATGTTGCTAGTAAATGGCAGAAGTCAAATTTGAACTTAAAGCTGTATATAAGGCTATCTTTTCTCCATATGTACTGCAGTTGTGATATTCTGTGCAGCACAATATGAAGGTGAATAAATAATGTCTTCAAGACTTGGTTTTTGATAAAAAGAAAAATCGGGGTATAGTAATTTGTATACATAAATCTCCACTGAGCAATGGATGTTCAGAACAGAGGCATATTGCTTCTTGTAAGGGTAGGTAGGATTTCTCCAGCTGTGCTGGAGGTCTGGGAAGTGAAATTCCAGCCAGAGAGAAAATATGTAGACAAAAACAGGGCAGTGGAAATAGCAGAGTGCGAAAGTGATGAAAAGTAGCCAATTTTTATCATTCAAAGGATAATGCTGAGAGATATTTTGGGGTGAGGCAACAGAAGATAAGCTTGGGTTTCGTGTGTAAATGGACACAAATGTGGTCAATTCTGAGCTATGAGAGGTCTAATGTAATGCTTGGGACTGGATGTCAGAGCAGTCCCAGCCTGAATGCTTGCTCTGAGTAGGAATCAAGCTTTTGGAATCAAGTTTTATCCCTACTTTGCTTTTTGACCACACCTCTGTTTCTTAACTGCCTAAAGCACCCACTTCTCTTCTTAAGAGGAAGAAGTACAACTCAGCGTTGTCTTATATCCGTGTGTCTGAGCAGGACCATCTCTGGAAAGGACAGCGAGATGGCCACCAGCACGCACGGATATATTTTTCTGCCAGTCTGGAGGTTGCAGTTGTCTCCTCTGTGCCAGGTATGGCAAAAGAGCCATGGCCTCCCTTGGTCACAGCTAGTACTTAGCACAAGCTCCCATCTTTGCATAATGAAGAGAATGTGTATAAAGCAACTCGAAACTGTGACACATTATGCAAGTGAAAGAAATTATAATCCTCCCCTGAGAACATGAATAAATGTACAGTGAATGAGGCATCTCTGAGAATTTTCTCTTTAGTTCAAAAACTATCACTAAATTTTGAAAAAGAGTTAAACTCAACCTTTCAAACTATATTTTGAGCACCACATTTTTTTTTATTATTTAGCCAATTATGTCTTGGTTCCTTTTGTTTAAAAATGTAAATAACAAGATAAAGTCAAGGAGTGGTCAGAAGAACCTATAAAATATGAAGAGAATATAAGCTGTAGTTTTGAACAAAATTTAATATTATACAAGTAACAAGTAGCTTCCTGGAGAAAGAAAATTATTTGGTTATAAAGTACATAAAATTTAAGTATATATAGTACAATAAAGGCAAATTTATAATTGTTAAAATTTCAGATATGCTCATTTTAATAAAGAAGTCTAAACGTGAAATGTGCTTTTATACCAATGTACCACATGACTAGGTCAAAGATTCCATTCCTGACTCCTGATTCTTTTTAGGAGTCTTGTGAATTATAAAAAGATAAGTAGGTTCATCATTAGTGAAGTATGGGGATTTAAATCTAATCCAAGGATGTTTCAATATTCCCTGTCAGAAGGAAAATAATTTTACGCTATTATCACAAAGGAACTGCTTTCTATTATGTAAAGCTTTACTCTGGTTTTGTTCTAAATAGAAAGTATAATCAGTATATTTTTATAAGTGTGCAATCGTCCTTCATGAAGGGGAAGTAAACATAATTAGTTGTGAATGATTATATAGTAAGGAGAAGCTAGGCTGCACTAGGCTGCAAATAATTCCTTATGCTTTGTTACAGTGCCCCTCATGCCCCTTAACTTAATTGACCACAGACAGGGGCCATGTATGCAAAGCACACCTATTTACAAAATCCTTTCAAAATAAAAAGCTTTATAGCAATGAATATAGGAGCAGATTCAGGTGATGCCACAACAGCCTGAATAATTAACTATTCATCAAAAACTACATTAAATATAAGTGCATATTTCTTGAAAAGTTTATCTGTAAATTTATATGCATTACATTAAAATTTACCATTCTGTTTGTCATTTCAACACCTGCCTTTTCCATTTGAACACTTATTGATTCTAGAAAGTAAGAGTACCAGGCTTAAATTCCTGGGATTCTACCCTTAAGTTTTTAAATTTTCAAACTTCTTAGGAAAACTATGTCACCACTCTGCGCTGAAAACTTTATGATTACAGACTTTGCTGTAATCCCACTCCTCTAAAACTTCCATTTCTGTATACAAAGAAGTCATATAAATGTATTAAGTTCTCAGCAGATATTATCATTTAGCAATATATTCCAGACATTTTGTATCAATACCCATTTAGTGTTCCAAATATTACTTGAGATATTAATAACTTAGGTGGTTAACTTCTTCATGCCAACTACTATCTAAGTACTTTGATTGGTTTAATCCTTGTAACAGCCTTGTTACAGGAAAGGAGACGTTAAGTAACCTACTCAAAGTTACGCAGCAATAACGTAACTTATTGAGCTAGGTTTGGAGTCCAAGCAGTATAGCACTGGAGTCTGAGCTCTTGTTCACCCCATGATGTTGCCTATGAAAATCAAACAACTCTTTTTAAAAATGATTATTGAAAATAAAATGCAAAACCATTAAACGGATCTTTTGAGATAAGGATTTTCCCCCATTTGTTCTATCATTTGCTCATGTTAGGCTCTCATGGTAGCATAAGTGTTGTCTGTACAGAATTCCAAAGCCAAAGTTCAATCAATAATTTAATCCTGGCTCCCCTACCTTTGGCTGTGTAAAGTAGGCATTGTTTTTCTAACATCACTGAACTTCAGTTTCTCCATTTGTAAAGTGAAAATGATAATCACCAAACCTACTTAGGATTGCTGTAAGGAGTTTATGAGACAGCATATGTAAACCATTCATTAAGGTGGCTAGCAGGTTATTAAATGATTGGCTACCCGTTATATGTCAGTAATTGCCATCAGGCTTTAGAAAACAATGGGCCAACTATGGATTCGTATGACTGTGTTTACTAACTTGCCATTAATGGTAGCTTACCCTAATTACCATAATAAAATAACAGGGGAATTTTAAATTAAGAAAATGGAATTGTCACCTGTATTATTAAAACTCACTTTAAATTTCAGTACTTACCATATTGTTGCCTCCAGCTTAACTGTAGTAAATATATTAGTCATTATGGTTAGGAGTGGTAATTAGTGTAAAGGTTGTCAAGGTCTTGATCAAAAACTAGCATGTTGGTGGTGATGATTGTAGCAGTGACCAGAGCAGGGCAACACTGATTAGCTTATCTCTTACATATTGCATAAGGACATTATAAAAGCAAATGCAATTATTGTAAGTGCATTTATAATTCTGAAATGATTACTGAATAATGAATATAAATTTTGTGCATAAATATATCTTACATATAAAATCATATCTATAAAGGGAATGCTTAAGCTTGCAAGTATTAAATAAAAAATAAATTTTTCATAAAAATACTCCTCTAGCAAAACACAGGCTTTTAAACATAATTTGGTTGGTTCTAATAAAGATTTTTTTCTCATTTTCAAAAAGTTAATCTAAGAAGAAAGGATCATCCTGAAATCCTGAATCTCATTTTATTTTTTTTCTTTACAGTTATCATCTTCTGCATTAATCACTAGAGAAGAGCTTTGGAGACTGGTAAACTAGTTCATTCTTTTTTCCCCATGCTGTCTAGCCATTGAGATTTTCCTCTATCAGTTTTACATTTTTGTTAAATAATCATGATACAGGTTTTTCCTGTATTTCCAATCTGTTTGGTAAATAGCAATTCCAGACCTTGTCTAGAGTTGCCTATATGCCTCATTTTTATTTGTTCTATTTGGCAATATACTCAACTTTGGTTCTGTAATAATTAAGTGAATTACTTTCAGAAATAATAGTCTGCAGAACATAACTGCAAAAGAAGCTTAATTAATTTTTGTTTTAAAAGCAGGCCTTATTCAGCTAGTATTTTTTCATAATTGTATCTTTCCAAGTCAGCTCAAACTGGAATCAGAATCTTGACTTCTATATAAAGTAGACCCAGGTAAAACATCACTCCATATGTAGCAATACTTAAAAGGATACTCTACTTGAGTATTAATAAAGACAACAGAAACCATAATTGTAAATAATTTAGTAGACATCTTGCAATAAGAATTATTTTTACTTTATAATATAGTCACTTAGGCATTGAAATTCAACAAAATATGAATGTTGCATTAATGTTTCTTCACTGAGTAATGGTGACACCTTGAGCTGAAGAGGCAGTATCACGAAGGGAAAGTTCTTTAGCATACTAACAAGAAAAGCTTTGAAACCAACAAACAAAAAAACTAGGAATACATTTAACCAAGGAGGTAAAACATTTCTATAAGAACTACAACACGTTGATGAAAGATACCCTAATTGACACAATTGCTATCAAATTACCAAGATAATTTTTTACATAATTAGAGAAAACAATACTAAAGTTCATATAGAACCAAAAAAGACCTCAAATTGCCAAAGCAATCCTAAGCAAAAAGAAGGAAGCTGAAGACATCACCTTACGTGACTTCAAATCACACTACAAGGCTGTAGTAACCAGAACAGAATCGTACTGGTATAAAAAATTACATATAGATAAATGAAACTGAATAGAGAACCCGGAAATAACACATACAGCAAACTGACCTTTAACAATGTCACAAGAATATACACATGAGAAAGGACATGCTTTTCGACAAATAACATTAGAATGTTGGATTGCCATAGGCAGAAGAATGAAACCAGATCTCTATCTCTCACCATATAGAAAAATCAACTAAAGATAGAGTAAACACTTAAATGTAAGACCTGAAACTATAAGAATACTAGAAGAAAACCAAAGGAAAACTCTTCTGAATATTGGTCTAGGCAAATAATTCCTGACGAAGACCTCAAAAGCACAGGCAACAAAGCAAAAATAGACAAATTGGACTTAATTAAACTAAAAAGCTTGGACATCACAAAAGAAATATCAGAGTGAACAGACAAACCACAGAATGGAAGAAAATATTTGCAATCTATGCATTCAACAGGGCACTAATATCCAGAATTTACAGGGAATTCAAACAATTCAACAACAACAAAATACAAATAATCCCATTAAAAGTGTACAAAGGACATGACGGACATTCTTCAAAAGAAGACATACAAATGGCCAAGAAGCATATGAAAAAAATGCTCATTATCACTAATCATCAAAGAAATGCAAATTAAAACCTCAATCACATATCATCTTACCTCTATGCAGAATCTCATTGTTAAAACAAAAAATAACAGATGTTGGTGAGGACCTGGAGAAAAGTGAGAACTTACACTGTTGGTGGGAATATAAATGAACCTCTGTGGAAAACTGTATGGAGATTTATCAAACAACTAAAAATAGAGTTACCATTTGATTTAGTAATTCCACTACTGAGTATCTACCCAAAGGAAGAAAAAGAAATCATTGTACTAAAAAGATAACTGCACTCATATGTTTATCACAGCACTATTCACAATAGCAAAAATATAGAATCAACCAAAGTGTCCATCAACAGAAGATTGGATAAAGAAAATGTGATATATATACACAATAAAATACTACTCAGCCATAAAAAAGAATATAAAATTGTGTCTTTTGCAGCAACGTGGATGGAACTGGAGGCCGTTATCTTTGATGAAACAACTCAGAAACAGAAATAAAAATACTGCATGTTCTCACTTATAAACAGGAGCTAAATAATGTGTACACGTGGACATAGAGCATGGGAGGATAGACAAGAGACCCCAAAGGACAGGGGAGTGGGATAGGAATTGATAGGGGGTAATAAATTAATGGTTACAACATGCATTATTCAGGTTATGGATACAGTAAACACCCTGACTTCACCACTATGTAACCTATTCATGTAACAAAATTATACTTGTATTCCTTAAATTTACACAAATATAAAACAAAAACACATTTTAAAAAAAAGGAATAGGAATTTTCTTTTTCTTTGTTAGAATGATCAGTCAGTTCCTTGGTTATGTTACTTGCCATCTCTCAAACTCTTACTTTTCTAATTTATAAGGTGTGAATAGAAGCAACCTCTCCATATAAATGCAGTGAGAAATTGGTCAGCTAATGTTAAGAATAGAAAATAGTAGAGGGTCTGGCATATAATCAGTGCTCCATACATTCTAAATGCTGTTACCAGGAATCTTGTCTCTGCAGGTGCAATCTGAATTTGTCTATTTCTGAGTTTGGCTGATTTTCTTCAGACTCCTGTGGTGATCTATTGCTTGTACTTGGATATGCATCCCTTCTCCTTGTTAATTTTACTGAATTCTCTATCTTTTATCTGCAATTGTTGAAAGTTCAGACTTTCCAGTAATCACCAACTGATTTCTAAGATTTCTTTTAAAATTTTAAATTTCTTTTAAAATTTCCTGGGGGGAAAAAAAAAAAAAAAAAAAAAAAAAAGAACACTACCAGTGTTACTAATAAGCAAGGTATGAAATCTTCTGTGAGATCCTTGAGGTCTTTCTGTCTTTCATTCTCCGTCACAGTTCATGAATCTTGCTGTTGGGTCTTTGGCCCTTCCTCTCAGGAGTTTTTCCCGTGTGCTGCAGACAGGAATGTGAGATGCCATTTCCGGTTGCTTTGTTTTTATTGTTTTAATTCATGTGTTCTTACTGAAGTTAAGAAAATGTTAACAGATCAACAAATTCCATAATATTTCATGTGAAACTTTACTCACATTTTTCTTTTTCTAGCTATAACCAATGATATCGTTTTACCATTTTACAAAACAAGAGACATCTTTAAAAAGGACTACAGAACTGCACTTTTTATACCTATCATTTTTGCAAAGTTTTCCAATACAGTGACCATTAAAATGTATTCATTTTATTCTCCATTTTTTCTACAAAAAGTTTAATGACTGCTATTTGAATACAAATAAATTTCTTTCTTTTTATGCATTAACCGGGTTCAACTCATTCTGTGTTTTGACTGAAATTTTAGCTAACATCCTAATATCAGGTTGAACATAATCTGTATTACAATAAATAAATGCAAAAATTTTACTGACAAATAGCTATACTCCATCAAAATAAGAAAATAGAATAGTAGGCCTTCTTAATCATAGTATAAAGTCAAAATTCTTACAAAATTCTGAGGAGTGAAAGAAGAATTCCTAAATCATTTAAAAATTGAAACTGCCATGACTTTATAATGGATTTGGTAAATATATTGTTCATTCTAAGAATAAAATACAAAAATGGAAGAAATTTTAACTAACATTCAGGAAATTATTTAAATTTCTGAATAATGTGTACATGTACATTTTATTCTACTCATGTTAATCAAAAAGTATGCATAATTAATTTTTGACAATCATAAGTGATATAATGCATAATTTAAGCACTGTCCATTCACTTACATCAGCCATTCATTCAGATCATTTAAAATGACAATTCATGTTTTAAATACTTTATTCCATTTTATTTCATGATGTTTCAAAAGTTAAAAATTGATCCTTGGCAGCAATGAACTTTTTTTTGGAAGGTATACATTAAAATATTCTGTGAGTTAAACATTGGTAAATATTGTTTGTCAGTCTTGGGAGTTCTGGCTAAGTGGATAATAAGAAAAAATTCAAAGAATTGAATCTTTATGAAATGTTAATGTAAAAACATTTCTTGAGAGAAAAAATATAATTCAAAAAATATTGTGTAAACTTCTCTGCCTTAGTAAACACAACACACTTTGGCCAAAGGACACCATAATAAGTATCAAATTTTGTTCTGTGGTGCTTGATCTTTGTTCTGTTAAACTTACGGCAGACTGAATATTAACTCCATAAGATAGGTGAAAGTTATTTTACTGAGAAAGTCTCTGATTTCAAGTTTTTGTTTCCAGTTACTTCTTTCTTATTGAACGACAATGTAGAATGTTGAGCTCCATGACCTCCTGGGCTCCATGACACTGTCCTTCAAAAATTAATTAGTGAATTGAAGGCTGAATCAGCCTTCTTCCAAGTAATTTCCTTGCTCTTCAAAAAGTTAACTTCTTTACTCTCATTATCAATGTCCTTTGCCTTGTCAGCAGCATTTAAAACATTATCTATTATTTCTGCATCACTAGCACAATGTCAGTGGAATGGGGTGAGACCCCTGTTGTAGAGCCAAACAGAATGGCAGGGTTAATCAGAGTGGCAGGATTAGCAGTGTCAAGCAATCAACTGGGCAACAACCAGGTACCTGGATTGACTTATTAGGTGCTGATGGTAACAAAGAGATGGATATCTGTCTGAAATTGCTTTAGCAAGTAGTGAACAACATCAGGAATACAAGACACTTGAACCTTATCTGGATCAGCTACAAACCAGGCTACAACAAATGTCTCCATGATAAACAAAGTCTCTTAGGACAAATGGAAGCCTGCATAAAGATAAAGATTAGGATCAAAATCTCAGTTCAGTTTCACAGAATTTAAAAAAAAAAAAATGGATCATAGAAGCAAATAACCTGCTGGGAAAAGGATATCTTGAAGTGTTTTTTTGTTTTTTTGTTTTTTTTTTTTTTTTAATCCAAACTGTCTGTGCTGGGAATTCTTCTACATATGAGCTCTTCTCACAGATTCATCTTCCTTGCTCAATTTCCTTGCCCTTCTAATCAACACATGCATGTTTTGTGCCATATAATGCTCCATTTACTTCTAATACAATCATTGTTATTATCAGACACTCCTTGTCTACATGTCATATTTTAAATATTTTATTTCAAGATGTTTTAAAAGTTGATAATTGATTATTGGCATCGTTATTGCTACTAGAATTTAATAAGAAGTGATTGTTGTTTTAATGATATTCTTAGCTTTTCAAAGAATGCTTAACACAAAACAAATTAAAAGGAATGAAAATATTAAAGTCAAGTTATATTTAATGAATACATTAAAAAGTGTAAACATCTTCCTGGATACATAACAGTAACACAACCCAGATTGTGATTGTTTTAGGGGAGCAAGGGGAAAGCATAAAACTGGGGAGTAAAATTGTGATCTTTTACTGTTTATTAAGTAAAAATGTGAGAAAACATTACTGTTTTTAATTTCAGTTTTGACAACTACATTTTTTATTTTGTTTTCATTTGCAGCTTCCCTGAACCAGAAATTAATTAAAAGCATATAAGAGAAAGAGACAGAGAGAAAAACAGAGAAAGAATGAGAGAAATGGTAACCCTTTATTCCTTTGACATATATTTTTCTTAAATTAATCAAGTACTCTATTCTGTCTCTGATAATCTGATTCCAGTTTTCCATCTGTTCTGTTTCTTGCCATCTGCCCATTACTGATTTTAACTCCATTGTGCCATATTCCTTGAAGCTAATCTCATTCAGTCCTGTGAATTATAGATATGAAAGGTACCGAGAACCAGGAAACATGTAGAACCATGTAACCCAGTATGGGAGCCCACAGAGAAGAAGGGGCAGATTCAGGACCAGGCTGAGTGACAGTGACCTTGGTCACTGGCATTGTCAGACTACTAAGGGTCTAGATTGAATTTAGAAATCAGTTTTCTGAAAAGGGAACAAGATTATATTGCAGCCTCATAATTTATTTATTCTTTTTTGATGGACCATCAAATGTAGCTTTCTAATGTTATGAATGTATTTAGAGTGACAAAATTGTGTTTGGGAAAAATCATGGCTTATTCAGTTGCATTTGTCCATAAAAATATTTGAAAATTCCAATTAAGATTGGGACAGAGATGGATCAATTTCTAATCTCCTAAGACCAATTTTATAAAAGTTTTCCAAATGAATAACACAGAGTATAACATTCACTGGCAAATTTCGATCATTTTGAATTTTTATATTTAATTGTAAAACCATAAGTTTTGAGCTTATGGAAAAATATTGCTAATCTTCAGTAGTCATATTTTGACTAATTTCTACTCATGTGTGATTGTCTCCAAACTGCATTGTAAAAGTTATACATTATTTTTTCTAATTTCTCTTTACTCATATTTAGCACGTATTTTTAAAATACATATATGATAGGTGTTGCTGTTAGTCTTGCAAATGCTAGTCTCTCCTTTTACAGAGGTACCCTTCTTGTTTATTAGTTGAGAATATGGCCACCTGGAAAAAAATGCTATCCGATCCTCATTGCAACTAGGGTATCTGTAAGAAACTTAAGTTTTCGGCAATGGATTGTGAACAGAATTGGCATAAGCAACTTCTAGCAAACGTCTTTTTAAAAGGTGGGTGTGTCCAATTCCTTCTCTTTTCCTCCTTTTTACTAGTTGCAATCAGACATATTGACTGGAGCTGCTTTGAAAGACACTTAGAATCCAGTGTTTGAGTATGATGACTAAAAATGTAGACAGTGCTTGAGTGCCTGATAATAATGCAGTCATCATATCAACCCGGAAAGCTGATGTGGAACTCTATGTGAAAGGGAAATACACTTTAATTTTGATTAAACGTGAGCTTTCTCCACTTCTGGTTATACCAATCCAAATCCATGTTTTATGATGTATTATTATATACTACAGCCATCTCTATCTATTTTTTCTGTCTAGGAGGTAAACCACAAAATTAAAGGACTGTGTGAACACTTGATGTTTAACCATTGGCTATATTATAGCAACAAATGAACATTTAAATGCCCTACAGATAGCTGGAGTATTTTATTAGATTAAATCTAATACCTACGAAATTTTTTATCACCCTTCCAGGCTGAAGACTTTTCTACTCACTTTCACTGCCTTTGCTTTCCATAGATGCTCCTTCACTTTTTACTTCCTCTGTTTCTAACTTATTTAATTTGCATCACATCATTGATTTTTCCTCTTTGTTTCTTCACTATTATTCTATGTATTTATTTCTTTTCTGGGCTTCCATTATATTTCTTGGTTTGTAGAAACATTGTTCTAGAGTTCGAGGGCATTTTTATTTCCTTTGATAAAAGAACCAGTCACATCTCAGGTCAAGCAACTTTCGAAAATCTGCTCTCACTTCTTTCAACACTGACTGTGGGAATCTTTGTTTTTCCCCTCTCTCTCCTACATTAATATGTTTTTCTTAAACAATGAATATGCTGAACATCAGAAAGAAAAATACTCTGTATGTTTAAAATATTTTAAGAGGTTCTAGAAAGTATTAAGGATATTATAAAATAACACCTCTATTCTACTCTTTCAAATACTAGTGATGCTGCTTCTCAATTTAATAATAGAAAACTAATGATTATTTCTAATCATTATGTAACATTGGTTTATATCTTCACATAAAACAATTTACTGTTTCTATACAACTGAATCTCAGGCCAACAGAATGGGAAGGTGTAAGTATTACAGAAGCATGCTGTTGTGGCAGAGTTTTGAAAATCTTCAAATATTTGAGTCTGGCTTTAAAAAATCACAGGATTATAAATAATATAGTTCTATAAATATGTACCTGACATTTTAAAAAGACAAATTAAAGCAATTTTAATTGCAATCTAAAGAGGAATGTGACTCTTGGAAGGATAAGAACATCAGTAAAATAGCTAATTCTTTGAAATTCAACTGGTTCCATAGAGTATATGTGAAAAAGATCTGAATTAAAATACAGTATTCTGATAGTGCCAGTCATCAACCTGAAATCAAAATAAGAGAAATACTGCTGCCAGACATGGTCTTAACACATGATGCTGTTTTCTTCATTTTAAATATTTTTCCTGACAATTCTAAGTTATTTCTCATGAGAAAAGTTGAGTTAAGTCATCCCCAGGAAAGTGAGTCATAGTATCTAAACACACAGGAGTACCATTCTGTGGATGAGTAAATGAGATCAGTTCTATTTCCACCATGCCAGAAGCTGTACATTTTCTGGAAAGGCTCAGGATTTCAGGTCTTTAGTGAGACTTCCCGCTAAGCTGAACATCTGTTCATAATATATTGCACACTTGCTAGAAACCTAAGAATGCTAAAATGATTAGAACATCTTGATTGTGTTTTCCAGTAGTATACAGACAAAAGAAGATGTCGAATTGGAGCACTGAGCAAGCAACAAATCACCTCTCAGCCACCATCCAAATACGTACCATCTTGTTTCCCCACTACTCTCATTTATCAGTTGTTGGAAATGGTTATGAAAATATAATTGAGGTATTACTTAAGAAAATCCCATGCCTTTGTCCCTGAAATAAATGAACAGCCAACTATAAGGATATTTAGAAAAAAAAAAAAAACCATTTTTATATACGCAAAATCATATCCATCACTTTAAGTGTTTTAATTTCCTTGGCTATTTTGTCTGTATTGTTTCTCTATACCCCTAAAATTATGAAGTAATGAATACAATTAGCATAACCTTATAGGACATAGGGAATTGATTGCTTTGTGAAATTGATCTTCCATTTAAACATTCTCTTCTTCCATTAGTTGACATCTGGTCATTTACCAAATTATTTCTTACTTTTTTAAACCAATGAACTTTTATCTCAAAATATTGTATTAAAAATGTGTATAGTCTATTGGGAACATTCACACAATTACTGTAATGAGCATGAAAAGTACCCAAGTCAATGTACATTATTTGCAAATAAAAACAATAAGTTTTCTCTGACTGAAACAGTTCACTTATTAAATCCTCTAGCTGATCCTCTAGATTCAGAAGAACATTAAGAATGCAATTATTCTCTTAGGCAGTACTCAATTAAACAAATTTGATGCAATTGATTGAATTATATGTGGGGAAATTCTAAAAACCTGAATATCTGGAAAAGTTCATAACATTCTTTTTTATTATTATTATACTTTAAGTTCTAGGGTACATACGCACAACGTGCAGGTTTGTTACATATGTATACATGTGCCATGTTGATGTGCTGCACCCATTAACTCATCGTTTACATTACGTATTTCTCCTAATGCTATCCCTCCCCACTGCCCCCACCCCACGACAGGCCCCAGTGTGTGAAGCTCCCCACCCTGTGTCTAAGTGTTCTCACTGTTCAGTTCCCACTATGAGTGAGAACATGTGGTGTTTGGTTTTCTGTCCTTGCCATAGTTTGTTCAGAATGATGGTTTCCAGCTTCATTCAGGTCCCAACAAAGGACATGAACTCATCCCTTTTTATGGCTGCATAGTATTCCATGGTGTATATGTGCCACATTTTCTTAACCCAGTCTATCACTGATGGGCATTTGAGTTGGTTCCAAATCTTTGTTATTGTAAATAGTGCTGCAATAAACACACGTGTGCATGTGTCTTTATAGTAGCATGATTTATAATCCTTTTGGGTATATTCCCAGTAATGGGATGGCTGGGTCGAATGGTATTTCTAGTTCTAGATCCTTGAAGAATCGCCACACTGTCTTCCACAATGGTTGAACTAGTTTACACTCCCACCAACAGTGTATAAGTATTCCTATTTCTCCACATCCTCTCCAGCACCTGTTGTTTCCTGACTTTTTAATGATTGCCATTCTAACTGGTGTGAGATGGTATCTCATTGTGGTTTTGATTTGCATTTCTCTGATGGCCAGTGATAATAAGCATTTTTTCATGTATCTGTTGACTGCATAAATGTCTTCTTTTGAGAAGTGTCTGTTAATATCCTTTGCCCACTTTTTGATGGGGTTGCTTGATTTTTTTCTTGTAAATTTGCTTAAGTTCTTTGTAGATTCCAGATATTAGCCCTTTGTCAGATGGGTAGATTGCAAAAATTTTCTCCCGTTCTGTAGGTTGCCTGTTTAGTCTGATGGTAGTTTCTTTGGCTGTGCAGAAGCTCTTCAGTTTAATTAGATCCCATTTGTCAATTTTGACTTTTGTTGCCATTGCTTTTTGTGTTTTAATCATGAAGTCCTTGCCTATGCCTATGTCCTGAATGGTATTGCCTAGGTTTTCTTCTAGAGTTTTTATGGTTTTAGGTCTTGAACAATGAAGAAGAAAAGAAGGTTAAAATTATAGGTACAGGAGAGAGACGATTGTTACTAAAAATCATGATCATACTTAGGTTATTACTTGATTTTTCATACCATCTTTGAAAATGTGTTTTATATCTTCATTTTGAATTTAATTCAGATGAAGAGCATAGTACTTTGAGAACTAAAACTAAGTGCTGGAATTTTCAAGATTTAAAAAAAAATAATTGTGATCAGGGATCAGAATCAGTACCGTGCAAAACTGGGAAATAAGTTTGCCAAAGACCTGTTGAACTCTAGCTTCTCAGACTTAAAAAGCAGACAGATTTTTCAATAGTTCTGACCTGATTAGACATGTGAAACTTTTGTCATAGTTTTTATATAATTATAATATTAGATTGCTCAAGGGAAAAAGTGATTTGGTTGGTGAAATCTAGTTCAAAATTTCAACTTTCAGCATAGTTCGTAGATTATTCTAGTCACCTATAGATGATATGAAAACAAAAAGATATAGTAAAAAAATCATGTCATAAGACATCTTACTTAAGCTGCTGATTTTTATGAGGTAAATTCAAGAAAATATAGCAGCTGCACCAAATCTCATCAGTTGGTAAAATCTGTGTGTTTTGCATACATCTTTCCAAATGGCCCAATTCAGAGAATATCTCAGTAATTAGCAGTTAACCAAAAGGGAAAATCTCAAAATAGATTACTCAGACTAATGTACTATCTTCACCAGGATATTTTGTAATAGAATTGGTATGTTCTATAATCCAAAGCACTGCTGAAAACATACGTAATATATGACCCAATCTATTTACATATCTAAGAGGTATATATACATGTACGTGTGTGTATGTGTGTGTGTATTCTGATTTTGCTATTTTTCAAAAGTAACATAGCTTTTACCTATTGTTTTCATTTATTTCTAATACATCAGTTATTGATAACTTTGCTTGAAAAACAATAACTCCAAAAACCTGAAAATTTTAAATAGATAGCAAAGCAATGTGTTCATAGTTCTTCATTTTTTAGTTCAACTTTACAATTTTTTTGTTTAAGGTTTTTTTTTTTTTGTTATATTTCCTTCACTGAGTATTTAGTTGTATATTGTACAAAAGGAAATCATGATTCATTTATTCTCTTGGTGTATATTTTTAGAATTTAGATTTCACTTTGAAAAGAAGTAAAATTAAGGTAATTGTTAGTGCTGACGTGATTGCAAGAGAACTTAGCTCCTGTGAAGGAACTAGTGTCTTTTTTTCTCAGTGATTTTTATAAGAGAGCACAGAGACACTTACAGATAATATTGTTCACCTTTGCCTATGTTGAGTAGATATGAAGAATGAGGGGGAAAAGCCACAAGGAGGGAAACAGATAAATGTACCAAATTTAAACGTGTCACAAAAATCTCTGGTGTCAGACCTCATTTGATTTTTAATTGGAGTTATTGGAATATAAGAGGCCTTCCTAGATTTCCAGGTATTTCTAGATGTTTTTTAAAAGCATTTTTCAAAGTCTCTCATAATAAACTTGTGAAAAAAATGGAAAATATGAGGTTGGAAGAAAATACTCAAGTTAATCAACCAGACATTTCATTTCATGAATGGGTCAATGTTATAGAACTATCCTCTTTAGAGTTTTTGTCAGACTTGGCAGAGACATTAGCAGCATCCTCAAACATGTTTAAGTTGATACAAGTCTGGAAGTGAAAGCTTAAAAACACCTTTGGAAATTGGATTGATGGGCCATATCTAACAAGAACTTTGGTAAAGATAAATGTCAGTTTTTAATTAGATCTCAAAATCCGCTAAAACACTGGAGGAGAGGCAAAACATACTTCCAGCTTTTTGAGGTCATCATAGGGAGGCTATAGAGCACTGGATGGGAGAATGAAGTAAATTACTTTTTTAGGTTTTCTTCTACCTCTGAAGTTAAATAATTCTATAATGTATGTAGTTTACTCCACAAATTTGAGGATTTTTTTGAAAGTATTTATGAGTAAATATAGTTATATCTTTTTGGGCAGATAGAAATCTACTTGTTCATGAAAAGATTACTCTTGGCTTTCTGGCTGTCTTTAAAATGATCATGATATATCTAAGCTCAGAGAAAAAATATAGTTCTTCAAATTCTTCTGAAATTAGAACACTTTAACTATTGTAAGTAGTCAATTCATTTTAATGTTGGAGAAAGAATTTGTCTGCTTTCACCTTTAAGGAACTAGCTCTACTTCACTTAGGAGACATCTCGACTGTGTTCCTTTTACTCAAATAGAATAATTAGAATAATTTTAAATGC
The DNA here is from genome assembly GCF_049350105.2 of Macaca mulatta. Taxonomy (NCBI): domain Eukaryota; kingdom Metazoa; phylum Chordata; class Mammalia; order Primates; family Cercopithecidae; genus Macaca; species Macaca mulatta. The sequence goes on along the minus strand of NC_133409.1, from coordinate 90,616,131 downwards.
AGATCAAATATAAGGGTATAGTCATAATTTTGGTACAAGAGACCCTTTTCATATTCTTTTAAAAAGTTCATTTTTTAATAAAGCAGGTATTATATTGGCAGTAAGATTAGGTGGAAATGGATTTATTACAAATGATTTTTTTTCAAATAAAATTGGTGCTATATTTGGTGTAAAAGTTTTTTTTTTTAAATGTGACATAGCAATCACATTAATCTTATGAGAACATTCCTCCCAGTGAGGTACCACGTTTAAAGTTCTTAAATAACCCAATTAAGGATCTTTAAGGAAAAGAAAGAGAAAGAAAGAAAGAAAAAAGAGCCTGGCCAAATGATGACTAATTAGAATGACAGGCGTTCTTCTGAATCATACGGGAGTCACAGTACCTAAGTAGTAAAAATAGCGTCTCATTAGTCTTTTAAACACTATTCCCAGGTTTCTGTGAAATTGATATTTAATCACTTTCCCAGTGTACAGCAGGCATTTATTACATAGGGAAGACATACGGAGTGAAAAGTTTATAAAATGTCTGTCAGTCTCTTCTCAATTTGAAGAATGACTCATTATAATAGGCCACCAGTGGCAGAGGGACACTAAATAAGAGCCTGTAATTAACTTCCCTTCCTACTTTATTGATGGCATTTGCTGAGTTTTGAGATTAGATGGTGTATCTTGGGGGATGTACCCTATGGAATATGTTGTACAATACTGTAAACTACATCTAAATCATGTCTATAGCCGTGTTAGTCATAACTCTAGATATTGGTTTTTAGAAATTTGGGGCTACTTTAAAGTATCTGGAGTCTAAGTTTGCTATTCAGAATAGTGCATGTAGAGACACTAAAGGAAGAAAATGTATGTTTAAATTTTGGGGCACTTCTCTAAAGAACAAAAATTTACTTTAAGATGATAGAGCCCAACTATTTTCTTTGAAAAATTCAGGCCAGGCATGGTGGCTCATGCCTGTAATCCTAGCACTTTGGGAGTCTGTAAAAGGTGGATCACTTGAGCCCCGGAGTTTGAGACCAGCCTGCAACATGGGGATACCCCATCTCTGCAAAAAAAGAAAGTACAAAATTAGCCAGGTGTGGTGGTGCATGCCTGTAGTTCCAGCTACTTGGGAGGCTGAGGCAGGAGGATCAACTTAGTCCAGGGAGGTTAAGGGTGCAATGAGCCATAATCTTGCCACTAAACCAGCCTGGGCAACAGAGTGAGACCCTGTCTCAAACACCAAACAAAAACAAAACAAAAAAAATGTCAGTACATTTAATCTCTGACTTGTTCCTATCAAGTATTGCTATTCTTTCAGAAGTGTTGAATAGTATTTTAGTATTGTTAGGTGCTTTAAACAAATTCAAAGTACGATTGTAAGAGCCATTGAATTTTGTCAATGAGTCCTAAATTTAGCTTTCATATACATACATGGAACCAAAAGAAATGTCAATCCAGCAGCCCACCCCTGTCGTCCCCACAAAAAACAAAGATTATTTTTCTGCATTTCACCAAGAAAATAGAAAAGGGCAAACACCCTAAATTCTTTTTTTATTTTTTTGTTTTACTTTAAGTTCTGGGATACATGTGCTGAACGTGCAGGTTTGTTACACAGGTATACATTTGCCGCGGTGGTTTGCTGCACCCATCAACCTGTCATTTAGGTTTGAAGCCCCACATGAATTAGGTATTTGTCCTAATGCTCTCCCTCTCCTTCCCCGCCACCCGAACACCCTCAGTTCTTTCATTCCATTACTCATTTAAAAAACAGCCTTTATTTCATGGACATAGCATGACACATCGTGTTGCTGGTCGCTCCATAAGATGGTAGGAGGTCCATTATTTGTTTATAATTTCTGTTCTAATAAAATATAGTCACGACATATTTACTATACTTCACACTGGTCAGTTGGTCTATTTTTGGTTCTCCATTCCATACCCCTCCTGGAAAAATAGTTTGTTTCACTAGTATAGGAGTTTGGTAGGGAGCCCTGGGCCATTTCTTGCTAAAGTACTACAGGGTTGTTGTCCTTATGCAGCTCATATTCTGATGAAGCTAAAGACATGAGAACTATTATAAAACAATACAATAGATAATTTTCTAGCATTTATTAAACCTTGGTTAGCAAGTGTTAGGAAAGCACTCATAGCCAGTCTTCATCAAGGCTAAAAAATAAGTAGTATTAATAAATATATTAAAGTAACTCAAGAATCTTTAAACTTATATTCGTATGTCCACTAGAATGCATTATTCTGTAAATCAGATACTGGTTTTGCTAGAGTCACACTAAGTAAAATTGGGTAAATAATGACACTAAAGTTTGATTTACTGAAGCAAAATATCAAAACAGACATTCGCCTTGATTAAAAAAAACAAGAATTATAAAAGGCCCTTCTGAAAATTGAATTATTACTTGACATCCACCCCAAAATTAGTTTTTAATATTCATATACAATTCAAAATTTAAAAGAAAACATATTGTATGATATGTAGAACTATTCCAACATCTGCGGCAGAATCATAGCATTGTTAAAACCTTCTTTATGCTATCATACATCCTTCATAAATCATGTGCTGAGAGCAAGACCTAAATTTTACAATGTGTATTCCAATTTTCTATTAAGTGAGAACCCTCTAAAGACCACAAAGGGGCCAAATTATCTAAAATATTCAAGGCTTATTATATTTCTACTAAATTATCAATTTTGTAAAACAATTAAACAGGGAAAGCCAATTAGTGTAAAAGTGGTCTTTAGAGTATAATCATTAGTTAGAAGCTCATTTGATAAGGTTAGGTCCAAATCTAATAAATTAAACCCCCAGCAGAACCATAATAGAGCCTTAGTGGCAGTTTTTAACAGTACCAGTCTCTAAATAGAAACCACCAGAAATTAAGGAAATTAAAAAAAAAAGAAGTTATTTTTGCCACAATCAACAAAATCTCTGTAGAGTTAGCTATGTCAAGTAAGAATTAGAATAGTTTCTTAATTATGATCACTAGAAATTTATTTGTACTATGAATCAAAATTATTATTAGTTCCAGTTTCTTCCAATAGAGTACTGAGGACTATAGGTTAAATAATTATTAACAGAAGAGGCAAAATATAAAATAAAGCAAACACTTTGTAATGTTGGAAAAAGTAAAACAAGATTAATAAGGCAAACTCATGCAAACCTGATCCACATGGTCATCACTGTACTGTAACATTCCCAGCCTCTGTTAATTATGCCTCATTTATGTTCAGTAAATATTATTTAGGTAAAATAAAGTAAATCAAAAGAGAAAAGAAATGATTTGTGTGAATATATCTGTTTACATAACATGAACTCACTTAAATGTTAGAACAAAACTTCTGGGTTATGAGCCAATTTGCATAGGAAGTTAGACCATTATCACAAAAGAAGATGCAGCCTGAGCAATACTAACCTATTAGCCTATTTGAATAAGTGAAAAGTTATCCACTTTAGAATAGAGTTCTGTATTTTTAATCACACAAAGCATAAAATAAGGTCACCATAATTTATTTTTATAAACTTTTTTGGCCTCAGCTACTTACATTGCCCTTAGTTGCTATATGAATACACATGAATAAAAACTATATAGATCAGAAAAATCATGGTTTTTGCTCATCATTTCCTTCCATCTTTACAAACTTAGTTCTTTAAATTCTAAAGGAAGTAGATAATTCGTATGATCAGATAATCTACTCATCAGTACATCCACATTCAAAACAGGATAGATTGGTCATTAGGGAACAGTTGGCTGATTACAATGTCTCTTATACCACCCCACACAATTATGTCCTTCAAGTGGTTATATAAACATTATAAACAGTTCTTTAGTTCTTACTATTCTTTTAATTTCTCCAATATTCATGAGAATATATTCTATAATTCACTTTTTAATACTGGTGCAATTTAATCATCTATTTTGATATATTTATTTTCAAGTATCAATATTTATTTTAAAATATTTTGAGTGGATATTTTGCTCCTTTTCACCAACAATATTCTGAACCTATACCTTATTGTAGCTGCATAAATAATCATGCCAGATCCCTCATGTAATTAAGAAATTTTAAAAAATGGGCATCTGTTTGTACAAATTAATAATGTGAGTGATAAGATTCAGGTTAAAGTTTAACATAGAAAAAATTGGACATGGTGCATGAATACAAAATGAATTATTACATGGCTATGTAATTTTACTGCTACCACTTAGTTAATTATGCTGTATATCAAACTGATAATTAAAGAAGCAAGCTCTTACTTCAGTGTTCTATTCATACAACTATCAATTACTATATACATTTAAAATTGTGATTAGACACAAATCTCACAGCAAGGTGTAATAACAAAATATACTTGGCCTCACTACTTCAGAATTTCACAAATGTACTTTTAAAATACATTTCAAAAGAAATCACGGTAGCTCTAGCAGTCATAGCATGATAATTAAAATACATGAATACAGAATAATCTCTGTTAGTTATCTAATGCTGCATAAGAAAAGTACTTCAAAACTGTTGGTGAAAAGAGTCAAACTGTAAAATATTTGGAGAGATTTATTTTGAGCCAAATATGAGGACTGTGACTTGCTACATAGCCCCAGGAGGTGGGTGCATGTGCCCAACGTGGTTGGGTGACAGCTTGGTTTTATAAGTTTTAGGAAGGCATAAGCCATCAATCAATACATGTAAGAAGTACACTAGTTTATTCTGGAAAGGCAGGATAATTTGAAGTGAGGCCTCCAGATCATAGGTAGATTCAAAGATTTTCTGATTGACAATTGATTGAAAGAATTGTTATCATCTAAAGCCCGGTAATCAGTAAAAAGAAGTGTCTGGGGGTAAGCTTAAGGGTTGCAGAGACTAAGGTTTTTTTTTTTTAATCATGCAGATGAAGCATCTAGGTTAACAGGCTTTGGAGAGAATAGATTATAAATATTTTTTACCAGACTTAAAAAGGTACCAGACTCATAACTAATTCTCTCCTGGATCAGGAAAAAGACTTAGAGAGAGAAGAGGAATCTTTACAAAATATGGATTTTCCCCACAAGAGACAACTTTGCAGGGTTATTTCAAAATAAGCCAAAAATATATTTTGAGGTAAAAAATGTTGACTTATTTCAGGACCTACTATCTGTCATATTGGTATCTTATTCCTACAAAGAGTCTGTTTCATCAGTCTTAAGGTCTCTGTTTTTAAATTAATGCTGGTCAATTTTTCATTAATTCCAAAAGGAGGAGAGTATAGTGAGAACTGCCTGACCCCCTCTTTCCCATCATGGCCTGAACTAGTTTTTCAGGTTGTCTTTGGAATGCCCTCAGCTGAGAGGAGGGTCCATACACTCCGTTGGTTGGGGGACTTAGAACTTTATTTTTGGTTTATAAAATGTAGTGGCTAACAGTACAACGTTTAATTTGCTTCCTTCCAGTTTTACAATCTGGACATCAACAGCTGTGCTCCACATGGCATCAACAGGTTGACTTTACCGAGGTCAACAGTCCACCTCTAATGTGGCCTCTCTCACATTTCTGGAACGTTAGTGCAGGCTGCCAAGTGGGGAGTCAGCTGAGGCTGCTGTCTAGGAATATAGGTTATCCTTTTTGTGATAATCTCCAGTTGGGCAAGCTGGACTGCTCATAGCATGGGGCATGGGGCCTTGGGGTAGCCAGACTTATTACATTGTGGCTAGAATTCCCTAGAGCACAAAAACTATAATCTAACAAGCTTCCTTAAAGCTTAGATCCTGAATGGGTGCACCTGTGATTCTTCTGCCTTGTGTTAAAGGTCATGGGGCCAGCTAAGATTCAATGAGAAGGAACTGCACAGATGCATAAATATAAGGAAACACTAAAGTAATATTACCTCTCAATAAATAATTTTCTATCCAATTTCCAAAAGTATAAGACAAAATGCTTATTAGTATAAATTTCATTTTAAGATAAACACATGTATATGTTTGAATTTGTTTAACATTTTAATATCAGAGTAGCTAAACTTAAATGCCTTTTGTGAAAGCAATATAAAGTCTTAGGGCACAATTCTATGTATTTCATCCATATTTCCTGTTACTTAAGAAGATGTAGTAATGTTTATGCTCTCTTTATTAGATTGGGAATTCACTCATAGCAAGATTTCTCAAATTCTATTTCTGCAATATATAATACTCTTCAGGTTCATCAAAAGCAGTAGTAATGAGGAGTTAAGTTCTTTTGTTAAAAGGGCTTTGGATTTCATGTATTAGATGATAAAATAGTAATGATAATTCAAACTAGTGATTTGTGATAGTTGTTTTTAAGGCTAATTGAAATGTAACCAAATTTCCCAATGACAAACTTACTTTTTTTTATTAATATTTATACATATTGGAAGCTAATTTTTGTTTATTTAAGTCACTCATGCTACCATTTACTGAACAGTACACCAAAGTTATAGCTTCTAATCGTAAACCAAAAATAAAATTTTCAGCGCCTCCAACCATCTGAACGGATCTTTCTTCTTGGTCAACAGCATAGCAAAGTTAACCTGAAAAACTAGTTCAGGCCATTGTGGGAAGGGGAGCCAGATATGCCTCATTATTCCTTTTGGAATTACCAATAGCAGGCAGTGGTTTCCATTATGTGTTTCTCTAATGATAGTGCTGTCCAATATTCTATACATACATTTGAAAATTTAGTTTAATTCCCCAATTAAAACACTTTCTCACAGTAATATACTGGCTTTATGTAAAATAATCTGTATGGTCTAACACTGCATAAATAATAACCTGAGTGATTTATTACATAATTAAAGACAAACAGATACATTAAGAAAATTCTATCATTATCTCTTACAAATAACAACCTCATGATCTTGAATTTTGATACTTGTAAGGACAGATTAACCTCATAAAGTAGCTGGCAAAACAAATTTCATTGAAAGCATTTCACAGTTGACCCTTGAACAACATGGAGGTTAGGGGCACCAACAGCCTGCACAATCAAAAATCTTTGGACTCCTCAAAAACTTTACTAATCATTACTGTTGACTGAAAGCCTTACCAATAACTTAGTCAATTAGTATACTTTTTATATTATATATATTACATATTGCATTCTTACATAAAGTAAGGTAGAGAAAAGAAAATGTTATTAAGAAAATCATAAAGTAGATAAATATATTTACTAATCATTAAGTGAGAGGACAATTATAAAGGTCTTCATCTTTGTCATCTTCACATTGACTAGGCTAAAGAAAAGGAGTAAGATGAAAGGTTGTTCTTGCTGTCTCAGGGTGGCAAAGACAAAAGAAAATCCATGTATAATTAGACCTACTTAGTTCAAACCTGTATTGTTTAAGAATCAGGCCAGGTGCGGTGGCTTACACCTGTAATCTAGTACTTTGGGATGCCGAGGTGGGCAGATCACCCGAGGTCAGGAGTTCGAGACCAGTCTGGCCAACATGGTGAAATCTTGTCTCTACTAAAAATACAAAAATTAGTCAGATGCGGTGGTGCATGCCTATAATCCCAACTACTCAGGAGGCAGAGGCAGGAGAATCACTTGAACTCAGGAAGCAGAGGTTTCAGTGAGCCAAGATCATGCCACTGCACTCCAACCTGGGTGAAAGAGAGAGATTCTGTCTGAAAAAAAAAAAAAAGGAACAAACTGTATTTGCATTTTAAAACACAATTATTGTTTTGGGTATTGCTCTACACAATTTAAAAATATTTGAAAAATCATATCTGTAGTGTGAAAAAATGGTTGAGTACTATGCTTAAACTTTACCCCACTCCATTCCTCCCCCCATAGTAGGCTCCAGTGTCTACTGTTGCCATCTTTATGTTCATGAGGACCCAAAATTTAGTTCCCACGTATAAGTGAGAACATGTGTTAATTTGTTTTCTATTCCTGTGTAAATTTGCTTAGGATAATGGCCTCTAGTTGCACCCATCATAAAGCTCCAAAATAATCTCCTTTGACTCCAGGTCTCACATCTAGGGCACACTGCTGCAGAGGGTAGGCTCCCAAAGCCTTTGGCAGCTCCACCCCTATAGCTTTGCAGTGTTTGGCCCTCAAGGCTGCTCTCACATGTTGGTGTTGAGAGTTTGTGACTATTCGAGGTTCAGGGTGCAAGTGGCTGATGGAACTACCTTTCTCTGATGTGGAGGACAGTGGCCCCCTTTGCATAGCTCCACTATGCAATACCTTAGTGGAAACTCTGTGTGGGAGCTCCAACTCCACATTTCCCCTTGGCACTGCCCTAGTTGAAGTTCTCTGTGAGTGCTCTGCCCCTACAGCAGGCTTCTTCCTGGGTACTCAGGTTTTTCCATACATCTTTTGAAATCTAGGCAAAGAGTACTAAGCCTCAATCAGTCTTGTACTCTGTGCACACACAGGCTTACCACCATATGGTAGCCACCAAGCTTATGGTAACATGTGTTCTCTAGGGCAGCAACACAAGCAGTATCTGGGGTACTTTGAGCCTAGGCTGGAGCCAGAGCAGCCAAGGTACAGGAAGCAGTGTCCTGAAGCTATTCAGGGCAGTGGGGCCATGGGCACAGCACACAAAACCAATCAGTCCTCCTAGGCCTCAAGGCTTATGATGGAAGGGGCTGCTGTGAAGATCTCTAAAATGCCTCCAAGGCCCTTTTTCCCCATTTTTTTAGATATCAGCACTTGGCTCCATTATAGTTATGTAAACCTCTCTAGCAAATGGTTTCCCCATAGCCTGCTTAAATTCCTCTCCCCAAAAAGCTTTTCCTTTCTCTGGCATATTGCTAGGCTGCAAATTTTCCAAACTTTTGTACTCTACTTCCCTTTTGAAGATAAAGTCCAACTTTAAGTCTTTTCTTTGCTCCTACAGGTGAGCATAAGCTCTTGGAAGCAGCCAGACTACCTCTTGAATGCTTTGCTCCTTAGAACTATTTTCTGCCAGAAACATTCTCAAGTTCAAACTTCCGCAGATCCCTAGGGCATGAAAAAAAATGCAGCTAAGTTCTCTGCTAAAGCATAACACATAGGACCTTTGCTCCAGTTTCCAATAAGTTTCTCACTTCCATATAAGACCTCATCAGCCTGAACACTGTCCACATTACTATCAGCATTTAGGTCACAACCATTTAACCAGTCTTTAAAAAGTTCCAACTTTTCCTTATCTTCCTGTTTTATTCTGAGTCCTCCAAACCCTTCCAATTTATGCCCGTCACTCAGTTCCAAAGTCACTTCCACATTTTCAAGCATCTTTATAGCAATACCCTGCTCCTTGATACCAACTTTCTGTATTAGGCCATTCTTGCATCGCTATAAAGAAATACCTGAGACTGAGTAATTTATTTTAAAAAGAGGGAGGTTTAATTGGTTCACAGTTTTTCAGGCTTTACAGGAAGTATGTTGCTAGCATCTGCTCTGCTTCTGGGAAGGCCTCAGGGAGCTTTTAATCACAGCAGAAGGTAAAGCAGGAGTAAATGAAAGAAAGGAGGGGAGGTTTAGGTGCCACACATTTTTAAATCATCAGATCTCACAATAACTCATTCACTATCATGAGGACAGTTCCAAGGAGACGATGCTTAACCACTTATGAAAACTTCACCACCATGATCCAATTACCTCCCACAAGGCCTTACCCCTAAATACTGGGTATTACAATTAAACATGCGATATAAGTGGGGATAAAAATACAAACTATACCAAATGTTATTGCTGTATAGAAATGTTATTGATTTTTGTATATTGATTTTTTATCCTGAAACTTTGCTAAAATTGTTTATCATTTCTAATAGTCTTTTGGCAGAGTTCTTATGGTTTTCAAAGTATAGAATCATTATTAGTGCAGAGAGATAGTTTGAATTTTTCTTACCTATTTGGATTCCGTATATTTCTTTTTCTTGCCTGATTTATCTGGCTAGCAATTCCAATACTATGCTGAATAGGAGTGGTGAGAGTGGCACCTTTGTCTTGTTTTAATTCTAAAGGAGAATGCTTACAGTTTTTGCCAATTAGTGATGTTGGCAGTGGGTTTACCATAGATAGCTCTTATTATTTTGAGGTATATTTCTTCAATGTCTAGTTTCTTAAGGGTTTTTATTTTCATGAAGGATGTTGAATTTTATTGAAAGCTTTTGTCACATCCATTAAGATAAACAGATGATTTTTGTGTTTAATTCTATTCATGTGGTGAATCACATTTATTAATTTGCATATGTTGAAACAACTTTGCATCCCAGAAACAAAGCCTACTTCATCATGGTGAATTAACTTTTATATGTGCTGTTGAATTCAGTTTTCTAATATTTTATTAATGATTTCTGCATCTATGTTCATCAGGGTTATTGGCCTGTAGTTTGCTTTTTTCCTTGTGCCTCTGCTAAAAGTTACTCAGAAGCAAGTTGTTTGATGTCCATGTAATTGTGTAATATTGACACATCTTCTTGGCATTGGTCTTATTTGTATCCTACTGTGGTTTGAGAAGATAGTTGGTATGATTTTGATTTTTAAAAGATTTATTGAGACTTGCTTTATGGCCAAGCATGTGCTCAATCTTGGGGTATGTTTAATGTGCAAGGGAGAAGAATATATATTATGTGATTGATGGGTGGAATATTCTGCAGATATCTATTAGGTCCAGATATCTATTAGGTCCAAGTGTCAAGATTAAGTTCAGAATTATTTGTTAGTTTTTTATCTCAAAGATCTGTCTAATGTTGTCAATGGGGTGACACCATTATTGTGTGGCTGTATACATTTTTTCATAAGTCTAGAAGTACTTGTTTTATATATCTTGATTCCCATTGTTCAGTAAACATATATTTAGGAAAGACTTCTTGTTGAATTGAACTCTTCTTTATCATTATGTAATGCCCATCTTTTTTTTAAACTGTTGTTGGTGTAAAATCTGTTTTATCTGATATAAGAATAGAAACAGAAATTGGACCCGTTTCTTACACCTTATACAAAAATTAACTCAAGATGGATAGAAGACTTAAACGTAAGACTTAAAACTACAAAATCCTAGAAGAAAACCTAAGTAATACCATTCAGGAAATAGGCATGGGCAAAGGCTTCATGACTTAAACACCAAAAGCAATGGCAACAAAGCCAAAATTGACAAATGGGATCTATTTAAACTAAAGAGATTCTGCATAGCAAAAGAAACTATCATCAGAATGAACAGGCAACCTACAGAATGGGAGAAAATTTTGCAATCTATCCATCTGACAAAGGGCTAATATCCACAATCTACAAAGAACTTAAACAAATTTACAAGAAAAAAACAAACAACCCCATCAAAAAGTGGGCAAAGGATATGAACAGGCACTTCTCAAAAGAAGACATTTATGTGGCCAACAAACACATGAAAAAAATGCTCATCATCACTGGTCATTAGAGAAATTCAAATCAAAACCACAGTGAGATGCCATCTCACACCAGTTAGGATGGCAATCATTAAAAAGTCAGGAAACAACAAATGGTGGAGAGAATGTGGAGAAATACGAACACTTTTACACTGTTGGTGGGAGTGTAAATTAGTTCAACCATTGTGGAAGACAGCGTGGTGATTCCTCAAGGATCTAGAACCAGAAATACCATTTGACCCAGTAATCCCATTATTGGGGATATACCCAAAGGATTATAACTCATTCTGCTATAAAGACACATGCACACATATGTTTATTGCAGCACTGTTCACAATAGCAAACACTTGGAATCAATCCAAATGCCCATCAATGATAGACTGAATAAAGAAAATGTGGCATATATACACCATGAAATACTATGCAGCCATAAAAAAGGATGAGTTCATGTCCTTTGCAGGGACATGAATGAAGCTGGAAACCATCACTCTCAGCAAACTAACACAGGAACAGCAAACCAAACACCACGTGCCTTCACTCATAAGTGGGAGTTTCACAATGAGAACACATGAACACAGGGAGGGGAACATCACACACTGGGGCCTATTGGTGAGTGGGGAGTTGGGGAGGGATAGCATTAGGAGAAATACCTAATGTAGATGATGGGTTGATGGGTGCAGCAATCCACCATGGCACGTGTATACCTATGTAACAAACCTGCACGTTCCACACGTGAATCCCAGAATTTAAAGTATAATAATAAAAAAAAAGAATAGCAACCTCTGCTCTGAGACAGCAGATTGATGTGTCTCATATTTTATCCAACTTTCCATTGTGTACCTTTTAAGTGGAGCACTTAAGCCATTTACATTCAAGACTAAGTGGGAGCAATTAGGCCACTTACATTCAAGGTTAATATGTGAGGTTTGGGTCCTATCGTGAAATTTTTAGCTAGTTGCTTTGTAGTTTCTATCCTATGCTTGCTTTGTAGGGTCTGTGGGCTACATACTTATGTGTGTTTTTGTGGTAGTAGGTATGGCCCTTTTGTTTCTATGCCTAGAATTCCCTTAAGGATTTCTTGCAAAGCTGATTTAGGGGTAATGAATTCTCTTAGCCCTTACTTATCGGGAAAAGATTTTATTTCTCCTTCATTTATGAAGCTTGGTTTGGCAGCATATAACTGTGTTGGAATTTCTTTTTCTTAAGAATGCTAAAAATCGGCCCCCAATCTCTCCTGGTTGGTAAGCTTTATGCTGAGAAATACACTGTTAGACGGATGGGGTTCCCTTTGTAGATGACCTGTCCTTTCTCCCTAGCTGCCTTTAAGAGTTTTTTCTTAGCATTGACCTTGAGGAGTCTGGTGACTATATGCCTTTTTGATGTTCATTTTGTAAAGTATCTGGCAGATGTTCTCTGGATTTCTCATATCTGAATGTCTACTTCCCTAGCAAAATCAGGAAAATTTTCTTAAATTATTCTCTCAATTATATTTTCCAGATTGTTTATTTTATCAAATTCAAAATTGCCGATAATTAACAGATTTTGTTGCTTTACATAACCCCATATATCTCAAAGGCTGTTCATTTTTTTTTTTTTTTTCATTTTTGTCTTAGTTAAAAAGACCAGTCTTCGAACTCTGAAATTTCTTCTAATGCTTGGTCCAGTCTATTGGTAAAGCTTTCAATTTTATTTTGAAATTCTTTAAGTGAGAATTTTAATTTCAGAAGGTCTGATTGATTTCTTTTTAGTGTGGTTATCTCTTTTTTCATTTCCTGGATTCCTTTAGAAGTTTCTTTGTCTTAATTTGTAACCTAGTCTTGGATTTCATTGAGCTACCTTGCAATCCATGCTTTCTTTTTTTTTTCGGAGACAGAGTCTTGTTCTGTTGTTACCCAGGCTGGAATTTAGTGGTGATCTTGGCTCACTGCAACCTCCACCTCCTGGGCTCAAGCAATTCTCCTTCCTCGGCCCCATGAGCTGCTGGGACTATACACCATGCCCAGCTAACTTGTGTATCTTTAGTAGAGATGGGGTTTCACTATGTTGTGTATCTTTAGTAGAGATGGGGTTTCACTATGTTGTCCAGGCTGATCTTGAACTCCTGACCTCAAGTAATCCTCCCACCTCAGCCTCCCAAAGTGCTGGGATAACAGATGTGAGCCACTGCACTTGGCCCATGCTTTGAATTCTTTATCTGTCATTTCTGAGTTTCTATTTCGGTCAGGGACCATTACTGGAGAGCTAGTGCAATCCTGTGGTGGTGTCACTACATTCAGATTTTTCATGGTGCCAGAATTCTTACATTGGTTCCTTCCCATATTGAGATGCTAGCACTTCAAATTTATGTAATTATTTTCCTGTGGGTAAGATTTTTCTTTTTCTTTCTTTCCCTGTATTATTAATTTTTATTTCCCTTTCTCTCCCCTCCCTCAGGGGTGTGACTATAGAGAATACTGCGTAGGGCCTTTTGGCTTTGCTTCTGTAGCCCTATGCACTTCTTTTGCAGGCTTTACATTGGGTTGTGGAGTTAAACCTAGAAATCTGTAGAAAGCTGGCTGCAGCCAACGTGGCTGGGTATGTTCTTGATCCCTGTTTTCTAGCAGAAGCTCTTTTGCTTATGATAATGGGCTGATTTGTGGAATATATAGTGGTCTGAGCTCCTTGTCCAGCCCTGTGGGGGTAGGAACCATGAAGGCCAGGGCCAGACTGGGTAGGTCTCTCTACAGGTTCCCTGATGGTAGGCCCAGGTACCGGTACCAAGAGAAAATCTATTAATAGTAGGAAACTACCTGTGGGCATCACCCAGAGGTGTGAAGCAGGGAATCCTCCTCATTCCCAAGTTCTCTGCAAAGGGAGGGTGTGACCTATACTCTCAATCCAGGGAGTTGGTGCTACAGATGCCTGGGCAGGGAGCAGAGGGGCCCCCCGTGTCCCAAGACCTCTGCACAGGAGAAGTGGGAGTGACTCACACTGCTGAACCAGGCAAGTAGGTGCTCTGAATGCTCTGCATGTGTAGAGCAGAGAGGGCCTCCCTGCATCATAGTCTGTCCAGGAAGGGTCTGGGAGCTCAGGCTGCTGAACCAGGCAAGTGGTGCTCCTAATGCCTGGAGCTCTACCCGGGCATGGAGCAGAGAGAGCCCAGCTGCACCAAGATCTCTTTCAAGGAAGCATGAGGCAGCTCAGGCTGCTGAACCAGGCAAGTGGTGCTCCAAATGCCTGGATTTCTGCCTAAGGGTAGAGCTGAGAGGGCCTTCATGCACCAGAATATCAGCAGAGCAGGCTGGAGCACCCAGCAACAGGGTGTGGACCCAGTTTTAGAGTGCCAAGCTGTCCCCGGCTACAAGCCCTGCTGCTTAGGAGAAAATGCAGCTGTCGCAGTACTTCTCTGGAGACCCTAGAGAATTTGCTTAGTATGTGTAAGGAAGGGCACTCTGATATTCACAGAAACTGTTAAGAAATTGGTACTAACTATCTAGAAAACAGAATTCACCAAGGCGGCTGCCCTCCAAGGAAGCTAACCATAGATCATAGCTTCCTCTGCCTTCCATATTTCCTCACCTGGCTGACCGGAACTCTATATGCTGAATAACCCATGCCTTCAAACTGTTTGGACACAGAGATTAAGTACTTCTGATAAAGCTAAAGAATTAACATAAGACCAAGGAATACATCGATAAAAGACATTCTCAGAAGGTATTTATGAAAAACAAGAAACCCCATGTTTGCCCTTTTTAAGCACAGCTAACCTCTACAAATCTCCAGTGCAAGATGACCTTATCTAACCCGTTTCTCTAATTCATTCTTATCAGTGTCCTACTTCTTGATCCTGTGACCTATACTGGTCTTGTCTCAAACAGGCAAGACATATTGGTAATAGAATTATGAATAAATTAAATGAATAAATCCATCTTATCTACAATATTAAATTATGTATCCATATTTTTTTAAATGGAAACTCATTTCTTTTTGTTTCTAATAAAAGTAATATGTGTTTATTCATTGAAAATAAGTATAGAAGTTTAAGACCTCTCATAATCTTAACCTGTAACTTGTCTGTCTCTTTAAAACAAATTAATTTGGGCATGTATTTTCGGACTTATAAACACGAAGGCACATATACACACATGCTACAGTGCTTATTTAACTTACTACACATGCTTTGAATATTTTAATGGCTGAATAGTTTACAGCTGCCTTCATTCACTATATTTTTTAAGCAATTTAATGTACATTAAAAACACAGATTTGATAAATCTGACAAGCATTTTTTTCTGCCTACAATTGCTTTTTTACTGTTGCAGCAATTATGTGTAAACATCCTAGGGCATACATATTTACACATTTCTATTTTGTTCTTATTTAATTTGTATACATTGTTCTTTTAAATAGACATATCAGTTTACATTTCCACTAATATTATTTTCAAGGTGGCATATACTGACACCTTTACTAGCAGGGGATACTAATCATCTTTTAAAATATTCTAATATTTTCTTGTTCATTTCAGTAGGACTTTGAACGTCATAGGGAATATAGAAATAAACAACTAATATCCCAGAACTACAAGTTAGGAAAAAAAATTATTACACTAATTTGAAGTACTTTTATAATTTTCATTTGTTAATTAAAAAGAAATGCATATAGTGGCTTGCACCTGTAATCCCAGCACTGTGGGAGGTCAAGGCATAAGGATTGTTTGAGTCCAGGAGTTGAAGACCAGCCTGGTCAACAGAGCAAGACTCCGTCTTTACAAAGAAAGAAAGAAAAAATAAAGAAAGAAAACTAGGCAGGCTTGGTGGTGCACTCCTGTAGTCCTAGTTACTCGAATGCTGAAGTAGGAGAATTCATTGAGCCTAGCTGGGCGGTTGAGGTTCCCATGAGCTGTGATCACACTATTGCACTCCAGCTTGGGGGACAGAGTGAGACCCTATCTCTAAAAAAAAATAATAAGTTAAAAATGTTTTATTCTATAAAAATATATTTTATTTAACAGATTTGCTAAAGAACACTAATCCTCTAAAGTAAAAAGAACACAGAAATTTCTAGTCGTCATACCTTTTTAAAATATTTGTCAGGTTTTGCAAATAATTTTAATATATAGAAAATCAGAATATCAAAATACTTGACATAAAATGGAAATTTCATTATATGTGTGTGTATTATACACATATATAATCTATTCATTTGCATACATCTCAGCTGTAAACTGAAATCAAGATGACGAAGTTGTATCACATTGTTACTGGCATGTCTATGCTTAGGGTAGCAGACTGTTAACTGAAGGCAAATACAAACGTGCTCTAACTTAAGGAGAACACAGTACAATAGCTTTGGTGAGTTAAGCTCTTTTTATTCCAAAGCAGATGCTAATGAAAAGTTCCATTAGGAAAGAGTTGCCAAGGGGAGAAAGATACAAGTCAAATACAAAGTTAGAGACAAGGGTGATTCTGTATGGTGCCTCAGTTCAGAATTCAGTCATTCCTTCTTTCTGTTCACCACTAAGAAACCCCAGTAAGCTGCTTTCATGGTAAATCTGGACCCAGTGATAGCAGAAACAGGTATTTCTGAAGTGTCTTTCTACTTTTCTATAAACAGCTCACTGCCATTTCTCTCTCTCTCTCTCTCTCTATATATATATGCATATATACATAGATACATATACCTATGTACATATATACAGATATTTGTACATAGGTATATGTATCTATTTATGTATATATGCACTTATTTTTATATGTATATATTTGTAAGTTCACCGACCCTGGAAATATTGCAGGTTTGGTTCCAGACTGCTGTAATAAAGTGACTCACACATGTTTATATTTATATTATAAAAAATATATTTTTATATTCATATAAACATGCACACAGATATTTGTACATATGTATATGTACCTATTTATGTATATATGCATTTATTTATATATGTACATATTTGTAAGTTCAGACAGACCTTGGAGATATTGCAGGTTTGGTTCCACAGTGCCATAGTAAAGTTAATCACAAATGTTTATATTTATATTATAAAAATATACATTTATGTTTATACATATATACACACAGTTATTTGTGCATATGTATATGCATCTATTTATATCTATATGAACTTATGTATATATGTATGTATTTGTAAATTCAGACAGACCTTGGAGATATTGCAGGTTTGGTCCCAGACTGCCATAATAAAATGACTCACCAATTTTTGGGTTTCCCAATGCATATAAACTTAGGCTTACACTATACTATAGTCTATTAAGTGTACAATAGCATTATGCCTAAAGGTCAATGTTACAATTTAAAAATATTTGATTGCTAAAATATTCTAACAATCTTCTGAGCCTTCAGAGAGTCATAATCTTTTTGCTGGCAGACAGTCTTGCCTTGATGTTGATGGTTGCTGACTGATCAACATGGTGGTCGCTGAAGGTTGAGATAGTTGTGGTAATTTTTTAAGATTCTGAAATTTACCACACTTATTGACTCTGTTTCACAAAGGATTTCTCTGTGCCCTGAGATGCTGTTTGATAGCATTTTACCCAAAGTAGAACTTCTTTCAAAATCAGAGTAAATCTTAAACCCTGCCACTGATTTATCAACTAAGTTCTCTATTGTCATTTCAACAATGTTCACAGCATCTTCACCAGAACTAGAATTCAACTCAAAAGAACCATGTTCTTTGCTCATCCATAAAAAGAAACTCCTCCTCTGTTAAAGTTTTTTTCATGAGTGTAGCAATTCAGTCACATCAGACCCCATTTGTAATTCTACTTCTCTTGCAATTTTTACCACATTTGCAGTGACTTCCTACACTGATATCTTGAACCCCTCAGAGCCATCCATGAAAGACAAAATCAATTTCTTTCAAATTTTCATTAATGTTTATATTTTGACCTTCTCCCTTGAATCACAAGTGTTCTTAATGGCATCTAGTGTGGTGAATCCTTTCCAAAAGATTTTCGATTTATTTTGCTCAGATCTGTCAGAAGAATCACTATCTATGGCAGCTGTAGCCTTGTGAAATGTATTTCTTATATAATAAGACTTGAAAGTCAAAATTACTTCTTGATCCCTGGGCTGCAGAGTGTTAGGAGGCATGAAAAAAAAAACCTTTAATTTCTTTGTACATCTCCATTGGAGCTCTTGGGTAAACAGGTGCATTTTCAATGAGCAGTCATATTTTGAAAGGCACCTTTTTTCTGAGCAGTAGGTCTCAACAGTGGACTTAAATATCTAGTAAAATATCTAGTAAAGGCCATTATCTAGACTTGTTCTATTTGTAGGGCATAGGAAGAGCAGATTTAACAGTATTAAGGGCTTTTTAAAATGGTAAATGAGCGTTGCCTTCAACTTAGTCACCAGATGCATTAGCTCCTAAAAAGAGTTAGCCTGTCCTTCAAAGGTTTGAAGGTTTGAAGCCAGGCTTCGACTTCTCTCTAGCTATAAAGTCCTAGATGGAACCTTCTTCCAATCAAAGGCTGGTTTAGTCTATATTTAAAATATCTCATTTAGTGTAGCAACCTTCATCCATCATCTTAGTTAGATCTTCTAGAAAACTGGCTGAAGCTTTCACATCAGCACTTCACTTTGCACTTTTATGTTATAGAGATGTCTCCTTTCCTTCAACCTCATGAACTAACCTCTGCTATATTCAAACTTTTCATCTGCCACTTATTCACCTCTCTTAGCTTTCACAGAACTAAAGAGAGGTAGGACCTTGCTCTGGATTAGGCTTTGGCTTAGGGGAATTTTGAAGCTGGTCTGATCTTCTATCCAGACCATTAAAACTTTCTTCATATCAGCAATAAGGCTGTTATACTTTCTGAGCACTCACTTGTTCACTGCAGTACCACTTTTAATTTCCTTTAAGAGCTCTTTCTTTGCATTCACAACTTGATTAACTTTTTGTAGAAGAGTCTGTTTCTAGCCTGTCAACATACCTTCCTCACCAAGCTTAATTTTTCTAACTTTTCATTTAAGTTGAGAAACTTGCAACTCTTGTTTTCACTTGAACACTTGGAGGCCGTTGTGTGGTTATTAATTGAACAAATTTTAATATTGTTGTGTAACAGGGAACAGGGAAGCCAAGGGAAGAGAGAGATATAACATTGTACACAATGTTATCTAAAGAAAAATTGTTTTTGATTATAAAAACTTCCTCTTTAATCAAGGCTTTTAACATGGAGCTGATTTTTTTAATAAAATGGAAATTTTCCGGTACATTGAAATGTGTATTGAAAGATCTTACATTTTTAGATACAATTCTGTATTTGTTTTTGTATTATCATTAAATTTTAAGTGATCATTGCATTTTTACTTTAAAAATGGTACTTTAAAGTTTGAGGGAGAGAAGAGAGAATGAACACTGCTTTCCTGTAATAGTATTTGGATAGCTACCATTTAATAGCTCACAGCCACTTGGCTTTTCTCTCACAGAATGGCGAATTGTTTCTGTGAAATTATAAACCAAAACAACAACAACAACAAAAACTATATAATTCACATTTCATAAATTTATTTTATTATGTAATATATATTTAATATAATTAAATTATAATTACATATATAAATATGTTTAACTTTAGTATTCAAAATAAGAATTACTATATCTTTGCACAATATATTCATCTAGTAACCTCACGCTCACTCTTTTAAACCACTACTTGGTTTAACTTTATGTGTTTTTGCTGTCACTCAAACAGTTTTCTATAAGTAAAAGGCAAATGTTCAACTTTGCCACGCTTATTCTTCTGGTTCAGTCCTTAAAGAAAAAAAAAAAAAAACAAGAATACAAGGCATGTTTCTGCTTACTTATTGCTGGACAGGTTATTAAGCGACTATCCAGATTCACTTCCTTTAGAGGCAATGTTGTTACTTTTAGGAAGCTGGAAAAGATAATTATAAACAATCACAACTAATGAAAAATAGTAGTTGGTTGGGCATGGTGGCTCATGCCTGTAATCCCAGCACTTTGGAAGATCAAGGAGGGAGAATTGCTTAAGCCCAGGAGATCAATACCAGCCTGGGCATATAGTGAGACTTCGTCTCTACAGAAAATTTTTAAAATTAGCCCAGTGTAGTGGTGTGTGCCTGTAGTCCTAGCTACTCGGTAAACTGAGGTGGAAGAACTGCTTGAGCACAGAAGGCGGAGGTTGGAGTAAGGCAGTTAGCCAAGATTGCAACACTGAACTTCACTCTGGGTGACTGAGTGACAGAGCAAGAGCTTGTCGGAAAAAAACAAAAGTAGTATTGAAAAAAAAGAAGGAGAGCTGTTCTATGTGGCTAGACATGCTCTTTACACATTAGCATCTTTTGCTATTCCTTACCTAGATCATTAAATAAATACATAATTTTTTTTCTGAAAGCACTGATGTTTGTTAAAATTTTAATACATATTAAGATGGTTTCACTACAGGTATTACTGATATTGATACTTCAACATAGGCTCAGAAAATCTGCAATGCATGTCTTCAAACTAGTAAATTTTATTCCTTACCATTCTTGTCAGTATAATCTCTTTATTGCCACCAAGGGTCTGGGATCTAGGTCAGTCAGAATGTAGTAAAGGGATGTCAGAGCTATTGTGGTCAGTGAGTAGACATTAAACGGGAAGTAAATAAGATATTTTTGATATAGATCTATATCTAATATAGGCATATATTTCCATTAATTCATATTCATTCAGATACTAATATGAATTTGAGCAAGACTCTCCCTCTTGCATATAATGCATGTGTTCTAAAGACAATGGGCAGATTGGAGTTGGAATATACCAGCAAATGCAATCATTCTAAATTAGTGACCTGGGGGATTGGGCATGAATCCTAAACACAGTATGAGAATTTATTACTCTGTAGTAAAGGTTTCAGTAATACATTATACACATTTCACCACTCAAAACACCAAAAGAAATCTGTATACAAAGCAGCAACATGGTTGATACTGTTTCCCTATTAACTTTATGATGCATAATACTTATATAATGCTGTGAAAATGCTCACTTACAATGAAGGATAATGACTACAATAACACTTTATTCAATGCTTTAATTTGTCCCATGAATCATCCAGGTCTATATAATTGCATTGGTAATATGACACTATTGTATAAACAGGTCATGTGTAAATGGAATGGGCCCTTCCTAACTGGGCCATGCTAAGCACTTCTATGAAAAGATTTGGTAGGTTTTTACCTGAATGTATCTGCTCTCTCACAGAATTTACTTTTTTTTTTTTTTTAAATCTATACATAGACTGAAACTTGATTATCTTACAACACTAAAATAAGATTGAGGAAGGTTTGCTGGGTTTTCAAGTGCTATATTGATTCCTAGAAAATATTTATTTCAAATGCATTAATAGTTTTATGCTACCTACTGTGGATATTATATCTACTTCTCCTCATACTTAAGTGATGATGAGGCATTATAATTAAGTAATAAATTGTGAGCTATATTTAGTTATATAACAAGTTAATGAAAGATTTCATGTAAATGAGTGGCCAGATGGAGAAGTTTTTGAAAGATCAATGGGGATTGTAATGCTTACGGAATATATATCAACAATGAAATGAGATAATACTGATTTTCACTACAGAGAATGGTAATGCAATTATGACCAATAATATAAAAACATGTTTAAAATTATCTAAAATAGATGTATTATCCTTAAAATGCAGTAAGGAAAGGGTAAAATATGCCCTATTTGAATCCCTGTCAAAAATTCAGAAAATTATCAGAAACAAATCTATAGAAACAGGCTAAGATAAATTAAACTTCTGTAGACTCTGAAAAATTATAGTTTTTCAAAAGGTAACAAATTTTCTTATTCTTTTTTTCTTGCTTTTTAAATGCCTAATCTTTGAGGCCTGCAGTTTACAAAAAAATTCTCTGAGCATGATGATAACCCTAGGATCAGAACTGAAAATTACTACAGACCTAGAACCTTTCCGGGCCAAATACAAAACCAAACTGTAAAATAGGGGACTCAGTTTTGGCCTATACATTTTATATGATAAGATGCAGCCAATAAAATAAAGCTACTGAAGATCTCACATTAACTTAAGAATTACTTGTGTTATAATGTTATGTAAAAAAATCCACAACATAAAATTAGATCTCACATGATAACTAATATAGAATAATGGAAGAAGATATACAAAGATGTTAACAAAGAATGGCTTTGGATCATCAGAGAACAGGTTTCATTTTTCAATACTAGCAAATTTATTTTATATTTTAAAATTACTGTAGTAACTATACATTTTATAATTAGAATGTAGCAATGTGACTTGTAAAAATGTAACAGCTACTAAGATGTATTACAATCATGGAAAGGGAAAGGAAATCAGCAACAATGTAGAAATTTGAATCAGATAAAGATTGATTTAGGTGAAGAGCTTTACTTAGAGATATCTAAGTTACAGTCTGGAATATAGTCATCCTGTTAATGTGTTCAAATACCATATTTATTTTGCTGAAAGACTCCACATTTCACAAGAGTCATACTTTTCTGAAAATTCAAGTCTTGCAGTGGTATGGAGAAAAAGAAAAAAATAGAGCAGAAAGAGGAATCAGAATGCCAGGGGTTACAGGGACTTGAGGTGGTGGGGGCACAGTAGTAAATAAGGTTGATATGTTGGTTTCAATATGAGGGCAAGATTTGAGCAAAGCTTTAAGAGAGGAGAGAGAGTTATCCAAATCGATATATAGGCTACAGCGTTTTAATAAGCTGACATATTGCTTCCTTTTTGAAAGGTTCTGGAATCCTAGTAACTCTAATGCAAACAACCGCTTGACTTCTTTGGAACATTTACACAAATGACCCCACAGCACTCATAATTAAACTTAGTTTCTATTCTGAGTTGCTAGCTGAAATTATTATTCTATTAGGATTTTATTCTATGTTATTATGTTATTAGCACTATGGGAGTTACCAAGAGAAGCTGCTCAATGATAACAGCCCCATTAATGCCTCTAGTGAAATACTTTAAACAGTTCTTTATTGATCTTGGTTCCAAATACATCAAAATGTTGCATTACAGTTTTGTTGAACTATTCACCCTACAGGCATTCTCAGGTGGCTACATTCCCAGTTCAAAAGTTCTTATTCTTGAGCTCCAGGTAGAAATGAAGAAATAGCAAAACTGACCTAACTGAAAAATGTGGGTTGACTTTATTCAAGTTTTTAATCTTTTAAAAAACATTTTACTTCTTTTTTCCATATTAGGAATGTGCTACTTGTCATTTATTTGTATTAAATATATATATAAATATACACACACACACATATACACATACAAAGTAAGAAACCACAAGAATAAAGACAGCAATGAAAATATAATTTATTGTATGAAAGCTCTAAATTCTAATTCACTACTCTAAGACCAATCCAATTCACAAGTAAATTAATGACCTAAACTGACCCTCAGACAATTAATCAAGAGGTCTTGAATGCGTTTCATTCTAACCCTAGTAAAGATCTATTTAAATCATAGTTTCTGTCATGAAATATGTGTATATATTCTACTTGTGGCTGTAGTTAAGCCAAGCTAAATTTGTAAACAATTATTCTATATTTATCATTGAGCTTCAAGATATGCCAGTTGGCTTGGTTCTGATTCAAATGCATCATAACGGTAGCATATGCAATCTTGCAGAACTGAGCCTTCCTTTTGACAGTGTCACTATTGAGGGCCATAAGGAGCATAACAACTGAAGTCACTAACATAAACTCAAGAGCAGGTACGATTATTTAATTGTTTTACTTTGATCCAAATAATTTTCTAACTTCATGAAGAGTAAGACCATCAACAGCAAGTGTACAGAAGGTAGATGTCATTAAATAATTTATAATCAAGTCCATAGTGAAGAATATATATGATGCTATTGTTTTCATAATATTCAGTTAAGGCAGTCATAGTGCCAACCATTTCACTATACTTAGGCAAACATATTTGCTAAAGTATTTTGAATCATTTATTACTCAATCCATTGGGTAAAACTTTATTCATACTGAAATTAACTGAATTTTGCTTTCTACACTTGATCTTAGCCAAAAGGCCAAGAAGTGATTGAATTTTGCTTCTTTTTCTATCTCACATAAATGTAGACTCATACTCTAAACGGTTTCCCTGTCTATTGTGAATAGTTTCTATGAAAGAAGGTCCTAATAGTTTATATAAACTGTGTGTATGTATGTATGTATGTATGTATGTGTGTATATATATATAGTAACAACAACACAGCATGCTATTTCAAACACCAAAAAGTATCATTCTTTAGAATGATGAAGTGCTCTACATCATTCTAAAATGTTGATGAAATTAAATCAAAATTGTACTTTAGGAGTTTACCATCAGCCTGTAAGTAAGGTCATATCATCATTCTTACTCAAACATGAAATAATATGATTAAAATAAGATTTAAGTAATTAATATAAAACGTTAGATGTGGCAGAAAGAGAAAACTTCAATTCTCCAGCATTTGTGCCTCCAAATTGTATCCTTTATCACTACTGAAATCAGAAAGGAATATAAAAACACCAATTTTAAAATGTCAATTTCTTTTTATTCATGAAGTTAGGTCTGCCATGTGTTGAACAGACTTTTCTCATACATTATACCTCAAAAACGTTATTTTTCATCTATTATGCTTTGAAGGTTTTTTCATTGACCTATCTAAAATAGTTGAGATGAAAACAGACTTATACTTTTTAAAAGCTAATTTAATTAGCCAGTCTGCATTATTTATGCCAATATTTATTTTGGCAAAAGTAAATAAATCTATATTATGCTGTAATAAATTATATTGGAAAAAAGAAGTCTATAACAAGTTAATATTTTTTAAAATCTGCTCTTTGTCATTCTAAAATGCCAATGAAATAAAATCAAAATTGTACTTTAGGAGGCGGATCTGTTGACAAGAAAAAAGAAGCGTTCATGAACGCAGAGCATGCGCCTTCTTTTAATTGACTACACTCTGGCTCATAAAAATGTGTAGTAAGTGAACTGTATGTATTTCATTGTATTACTGTAAAAGAGATTCATAGGAGGTAACTAGACTCTTTATTATTAATATTCAAAGGTCAAAGCAAAATTGGGAGGTGAATTCAAAAATACACATTTCCCCAAAGTCTCTATTATAAAACAGTAAGAATAAAAACTCTCACTGACAGCAGAAAGTTTAAATTTTAACCATATGCTCAGAGCTCATATATGATTTTCAGTTTCTGTGCCAAACTCTTCCATTTCTAAAAACCTCTTTCATTTTCTTTTCTACATGAAAATAAAGTATTTTAATATATAACTAGAGTTGAATAAGCATATATGTTTTGTATTTATCCTCCAGAATAAACATGTTGGTTTTTTTTCTTCCTACTATTAAGGCAATTTCATCTTGTGAAATCACAAAGCCTAGTGCTTTACTGGCCTCTATTGTTACAATCTCAGTATAACACTTCCACACATGCAGTGTAATATCCTACTGATACACTTGATGAAGAAATAATGTGTAGTCTAAGGTTTTAAATATGCCACAGAAGAGGAATCAAATTACTGTCAGATTATACAAAAAAATTAAGCAATTCTTTTTGAAATAATATGTGGCATATAATTGCCACACATCAGACATACATTGAAGTGAGAAAAAACTCATCTTCTAAAAGTTTCCTTAGTTACTTTTTATAAATCAATTAGATAGTGCTTTCTGTCCCAGATCATATACGTTCCTAGCAATCAAGCTAAACACATCCTGGCAGAAATCCTCTATGCATCTTGCCAAATATGATGTTAATACAGATTGAGCATTTCTAACCCAAAAATCTGAAATCTGAAATGCTCCAAAATTTGTAACTTTCTGAGAACCAATGTGAGATAGTGACACCTTTGCTTCTGTTAGCTCAATGTACACAAACTTTATTTCATGCACAAAATTATTTCAAATATTGAATAAAATTAGCTTCAGGCTATGTGTATAAGGTGTATATGCAACATAAGTAAATTCTGTGTTTAAACTTGGGTCCTAGCCCCAAGATATTTCATTATGTCTATATAAATATTTCAAAATCTGAAAAAAATTTGAAATCTGAAACACTCTGGCCCCAAGCATTTTGGATAAGGGATACTCAACATTTTTAAACTTTGTAATGCTGAAGAGGGATTGTGTGAAGTAAATAATATATACTGCATTACGAAAAACACATCCAGGCCATAATTAATTTATTTAGAGTCAAGAGGTTAAGCCTGTATATTTCCTGTGTAGAGATGGTAACCATAGAAATATCAATTTTACCAAATTTTAGTCAAAGAACGTAACACAGTTTTTGCTAGATAAGATACCAAGGTACACAATGTTATTAGAGATTTATTTCAATGATACATTAAATGTTTCTTAAACTTTTATTTGAATAAATAGAGACAATAAAAATAGCAAAGAGATGCTTTCTAGGGCATTAAAGAATAGGAGAAGGGTCGGGCACAGTGGCTTATGCCTATAAGCCCAGCACTTTGGGAGGCCAAGGCAGGAATTCGAGACCAGCCTGGACAACATGGTGAAACCCTGTCTCTACCAAAAATACAACAAAATTAGCTGGGCATGGTGGCACTGCCTGTAGTCCCAGCTACCCGAGAGGCTGAGGCAGGAGAATTCCTTGAACCCGGGAGGTGGAGCTGAAATTGCATCACTGCACTCCAGGCTAGATAACAGAGTGAGACTCAGTCTCAAAAAAAAAAAAAAAAAAAAAGGAATAGAAGAAAATAGCAGGAATTGTTGTCTTAAAAATGTCATTAAGTATGCAATAATCATCTTGGTCTTAATGTAAATGCTCAGCTGTCATCTTTACTGACAAACTAAGGCTTTACTATAAAGCCTACAAAGACCGACTCTCCAGGTAGTCCTTTACCTCCCAGCTATTGTCTAGATCAGTACTTTCCAAAAGAAAGATAACGTGAGTCAAATATTAATTTTTAAGTAAAAAGAATAAGTAAAAGAAAAAGAAGAAAGTGAGGGAGGGAGGAAGGGAGGGAGGGAAGGAAGGAAGGAGGGAAGGAAGGAAGGAAGGAAGGAAGGAAGGAAGGAAGGAAGGAAGGAAGGAAGGAAGGAGAGAAAGGAAAAGAAAGAAAGAAAAGAAAGAAAGAAAGAAAGAAAGAAAGAAAGAAAGAAAGAAAGAAAGAAAGAAAGAAAGAAAGAAAGAAAGAAAGAAAGAAAAGAAAGAGAAAGAAAGAGAGGAAAGAAAGAAAGAGAAAAGAAAGGAAGGAAGGAAGGAAAGAAGGAAGGAAGGAAGGAAGGAAGGAAGGAAGGAAGAAAGAAAGAAAGAAAGAAAGAAAGAAAGAAAGAAAGAAAGAAAGAAAGAAAGAAAGAAAGAAAGAAAGAAAGAAAGAAAGAAAGAAAGAAAGAAAGAAAGAAAGAAAGAAAGAAAAAGAAAAGAGAAAGCAGAAAAAAGAAGGAAAGGACAAAGGAAGAGAGGAAGGGAAAGGGAAGTAAGGAAGGGAACTTCTCAAAGATATAATATTTCTGAGTTGGGAGAACATGATAAAATATATATGCAAAATATTCAGAACGTGAGAAGGTGTTAAGTGCAAGAGTTAAAAATGGAAAAGGAAAGAGGGATAGATAGATCCAGAGGTTGAGGGCCAGTTTGCACATTTAAAAGGGTGATCAGAGAGTGTATTATAGAGATGGTGATATGTGAACAAAGACTTAAAAGTGTCAAGGAAGTAAACCATATGTATAAATATGGGGAAGAGTTTCTCAGGTATGGGGTACAGTAGATGAATAATTCCTGCTAGGTGCATATCTATGAAAGACAGGAATAGCTGGATTTCCTAGGCCAACTAAGAATTCCTAAGTCTAGCTGGGGAAGGTGACTGCACCCACCTTTAAACATGGGGCTTGTAACTCAGCTCACACCAGACCAATCAGGTAGTAAAGAGGGCTCACTAAAATACAAATTAGGCTAAAAACAGGAGGTAAAGAAATAGTCAAATCATCTATCATCTGAGAGCACGGGGGAGAGACAATGATTGGAATATAAACCCCAGGCATTCGAGCCAGGAGTGGCAACCCATTCTGGGGGACAACCCTCTTTGGGTCCCCTCCCATTGTATGGGAGCTCTTTCGCTGTATTAAATTTTGCAACTGCACACTCTTCTGGACTGTGTTTGTTACCGCTCTCACTGAGCTTTCACTTGCCCTCCACCACTGCTGCTTGCCGCTATCTCAGACCTGCCGCTGACTTCCACCCGTCCAGATCCAGCAGGGTCTCTGCTGTGCTCCTGATCCAGTGAGGTGCCCATTGCCGCTCCCCATTGGGCTAGAGGCTCGCCATTGTTCCTGGGGGCCAAGTGCCCGGGTTCATCCCAATCGAGCTGAACACTAGTCACTGGGTTCCACAGTTCTCTTCCGTGACCCTCAGCTTCTAATAGAGCTATAACACTCACTGCATGGCCCAAGGTTCCATTCCTTGGAATCTGTGAGGCCAAGAACTCCAGGTCAGAGAACAAAAGTCTTGTCACCATCTTGGAAGCAGCCCATCCCCATCTTGGGAGCCACCCACCACCATCTTGGGAGCCCTAAGAACAAAGACCTGCCAGTAACATCTAGTGTCAGAAACAGTCAGCAGACCTATGAGACTTAGGCAGAGTGTGGCACTGGAAGAAAAATAGAAGATGTGGGCTGAAAGGAGATGGGTGACTAAATCATGAGGCACCTTATAGACTATTACAAAGACTTTAGCTCTTAATGTAAGAATTAGAAAGCCTACTAAGGATCATTGCTGGCTGCTAACACTGAGAATAAACTGTACACAGCCAAAAGAAAGAGGGAAAATTAGAAAATATGTCCCGTAACTGGGTAAGAGATAATAATGTCTTATTCCAGGGCAAAGGTGTTTATACTATAGTCATGTTCTGGGTATAGCTTGAAGATTAGGTCAACAGAATTTGCAGACAGATCAGAATTTGCAGACAGATTTTGTTTTTTGTTTGTTTGTTTGTTTTGGAAGGAGTCTCGCTGTGTCGCCCAGGCTGGAATGCAGTGGTGCAATCTCAGCTCACTGCAACCTCTGCCTCCCAGGTTCAAGCAATTCTCTGCCTCAACCTCCTGAGTAGCTGGAATTACAGGTGCCTGCCACCATGCCTGGCTAATTTTTTTGTATTTTTGGTAGAGATGGGGTTTCACCATCTTGGCCAGCTGGTCTTGAACTCCTGACCTCATGATCCACCTGCCTCAGTCTCCCAAAGTGCTGGATTACAGGCGTGAGCCACCACACCCGGCCCAGACAGATTAAATATAATGGACAAGAAAAAAAGAACAGTTAAGAGTAACTTTAATATTTACTTGAATAATTGGAAGAATGAAGTTGCCACAGATTAGATGAGAAAGATTGTGGGAAGAGCAGATTTAGAAGTGAAAAGAGTTCTGTTTTGGACTTGTTAAGTTTAAGGTATCTATTTAAATGTTTTGACAACTAGAGGCCTGTGAGGGAAAGAAAATAAAAAGCAATTTGCTTTCCTGTAAACCAGGTGGAAAGATGTGGATGTGCTTCAAGAAGGAAGAAGTAAACTGAATTAAATGTTACTAATAGGTCAAATAAATTGAAGACTGAGATTTGACTATTTCATTTAATACTAGAATAAAAAGAAACTTCTTTTTAGAATTTGACAAATAAAAGATATTTAAAAATCCATAGAATGGAAGAAAAAATATGATTTCTAAAAAAGAAGAGAAAAATTGCTGGAATCATTGGATTATGTAAGTAAAATCAGATGGATTCTAGTACAAAAGAAGTGAGGATTTTTAGCCAGGCATGCTGGTGGGCTTCTGTAATCCCAGCTACTGGGGAGGCTGAGGCAGGGAGAATTGCTTGAACTTGCAGAGGTTGCAGTGAGCCAAGGTCACACCACTCCACTCAAGTCTGGGTGACAGACCAAGACTCTGTCTCAAAAATAAGTGAAAAAGAAAGAGAGAGAGGGAAATAGAGAGAGAGAGAGAGAGAGAGAGAGAGAGAGAGAGAGAGAGGAAGAGGGGAAGAGGGAGGAAGGGGAGGGAAGGGGAGGGAAGGGGAGGGGAGGGAGGAGAGGGGAGGGGAGGGGAGGGGAGGGGAGGGAAGGGAAGGGAAGGGAGGGGAAGGGAAGGGAAGGGAAGGGAAGGGAAGGGAAGGGAAGGGAAGGGAAGGGAAGGGAAGGGAAGGGAAGGGAAGGGAAGGGAAGGGAAGGGAAGGGAAGGGAAGGGAAGGGAGAATTTGGCCTAGGAACACTGAGAATTCATTCAGAATAATAAGAGGAAAACCAGGAGTATTTGTACAGTTGCAGGTAGATTGTAGACTTGTAGACATGACATGGAAGCATGTGAAAGTTCTCCTCCAATTTATTAAGCAAGTGTAGAAGTAGATGTTGAAGGCTGAAGAAGGGGAAACAGTGTGAATTAGGCATATGGAAGAGTGGATTGTGAAGTGTAGCATGATCACTGGATTACACAAAGAATGTTCTTGAGATTAGCAACAAAAAGCAGCCCAAGATCATGCTCCTTTGACAAATCTCTTTCTGGGATCATGGCCTCTCTACACGTGTGATTTAAGAGTTCACATAAAATTCCCTCTACGTCTAGTTTGAACATTATCTGACACTGGTAATGTTTGGCTTTATCTAACCTCAGTTGAATTCTTACCCACTGAAAATAGGTTGTGATTGAAAATTCTTCAGTGATTTTTAAATTTATTCATTCTTAATGGCTGATCGCTTCTCTCATTTAAACACAGAATTCACACTCATTAAATGATTACTTTTTAAATTAGAGAAGATAGTCTGGAAAAGTCTGTACTTCCGAAACTTTAGTACTTTACAAAGCACCTTCAGGAGTTCCTTCTTATCTAGTTGCGGTGAATGGACCTATGCCAATTTGTCTGTGAAGCAACTATTATGTACTTTGAGTAAATATTGGTAGCCTTTGGCAGTTTGAGGTAGGTAGGAGCTATTCAACTTTTCTCCCATTATCTCTATGCCAGCTGGTATGTCACAATAACTGCAAGTCTTATTCCAATTTCTGATAAAGATACAAATATTGAGAAGAAACAAAACAGCCAAGCAATCTGTTCATACAGGCTTAGTGGAGATCTCACTCTGTCCTGAGACATTCCAGGGAGTACCTTGCAAGAAGTTTCACGCTGAGGTAGAGTTAACACTCTTCTGATGGCGGGATCAGCCACACCACATGTCTAGTCAGATTGGTTGGCAGAGTATTCTAGTTAATAAGAAGCCCAGGAATAAACAGATTTCCAAACCTGAAGTGGAAGTCCCTATGTGTGAGAATGTCAGACTTGGCATTTTCTTACTTGTAACTCATGTAAGGGTGGGAAACTGTAAAATACTTATAGCCAAAGCATGTGTTTTAATACTACTCGTTAATTAAAAAAATACTGCATGCACCCCTAATGACAATTATTAAATGTCCCCACATAGACTTCAATGACAACATTGAAGTGCTTAAACATTCTGAACTATAGATTCCTGATTTGGATAGTGCAAATGCCAACCAAACACTTGGTTATAAATCAAGGTTCACTAAAACACAAAAATTCACATTGATTTAATATTGTTTATGTGCAGTAATTGATCCTCACTCACCGAAATCAGGACCAGATAATCAGTACTCTTCATCCCAGTTGCATATATGTATCTGTAATGTGTCTACCTAAATGTCTTCCTGGTCAATATGCACATTAAATCATAAATTTGAGAACTAGTTACATTTCATTGTAAAAAATGCACTTTTAATAAATGCCTGACTCAAAAATGTTTGGTAGACAGTCTAAATGAGGATGCACTTTGAAAACTTAATAATTTTTAATATTCATCAAGGTAAATATAATCTTTGTATTAAAATTATATTTTCAGAATAGCATAAATATGAGATCTATCAACTCTGTACTATTATTAGTATTAATAGATTAAAACAGCACAAGCATTGCCAAAAAGTAAAAATAATTTTCTCTCCATGCAGTATCGTAGTGAAGCACAGTTTGCAACAAATACATAATTTTAAAAAATTTAATTACATTATTTTCCTATAATTCTATTTTATAAAATCTATCTTAATAATTATTTAACAAACTCTCTGAAAATAGACTCAGAAGAATCTCATCTCTCTTGTTTATTTTTAATTAATGTATATTACATTTCTCTCATAATAATTAGTTGTAAGACAAATCTCATTCAAATAAACTTTAGATACCAGTAAAGGATTCTCATTATGTCAAGTGGAACCTAAAGAATTAGCCTTTTAGTATACCAGATTTATTTTATTCAGAAATACATATGATTTTCCATAATACTTTCCCTTACAGTCTTCATTTTACTATATATTATACAGATACTTTAAGAAGAATTTTTAAAGTTACTTTTGACTACACTATTTTGTCCCAAATTAAATAAAAATGACTCATTTTCAGTCATTTGCATGATCATGAGCAACATTGTAGCAACAATTAATTAGCTTCCAAAATACTTGAAAACTGAATAAAACATTTATGTAAGTAAGGCCGTAAGGGAAAACGTGACAGAATTTGAACAAAAGGAAGGGGAAAAGAGGAAGAATTTTAGAAGAGAGAGACAAGGCAGAGAGGCAAAAGATGCAGAAAAACCTGAGGAGAAAATAGTGTCAGATCCAAGTATAAGATTATGCTCTCCAGTTGCGTTGGTTGCAAAACTCAAAAATTCAAAAATTTTAAAAATAAGTACCCATTTATAAGACAATTTTTAGAGATGCAAAAACTGGGGGGGGGGGGAATAACATGAGAGAGATTATATCAAAAGAGACAGTCTTGCCCCCTCAATCTCTAATAATCTCTACTCTTGACCCTGACTCTCATCTGTTGACTTTATTTCTTCTTCACTAAGTAAAACAATCAGAGAAAATCTTTTACAGACTCCCATCACTCTAAGTACCAACCTTCTATATCTGTACCCATACATTCTGCCTTCATGAATACTCTCCTGTCCAAGGCTATTTCCTTTCGTATGTGATAGTTCCCATGCTCTTTTGTCTATTTATTAACACTGTTCCAGAAATTCTCTTCTCATTCTCATGATTGTTAATTTTTCTTCACACTTGATGATTTTATGAGCTCAAATATATGCTGTTATTTCTGTCATCATAAAATGTAAATGACTCTTGATCTTATTTTTCTTTCTGGGATAGCACCATTTCTCTCCTCCCATTACAACAGAATTCATTGAGAGATTTCTCTGTACTTAGAATCTCCAATTTCTCTTTTCTCATGAACCCACTATTTTAAGCTTTCCTCTCACCACCCTCTACAACTCTTATTAGTAGAACCAATCGCTGCCTCTGTTAAATATTCAAAATACTATAATACTTTTGTTTTCTTCTGCCTTTTAGGACACTCTCAGTCCATTCTGCAGATCTTGTGATGTCTCCAATCTTTAAGTGTTGGCATTCCCCAGGCTCATTACTTAGTTACCTTATCTGTCCCTATTCATTCTCCTGACAATCTTATCTAACAATAATTCGCTATGCCCAAATTTATATTTCCAATCAACCATTTCTCCTGAGCATCATGAGGACTTCATTGCTTTTTTGTCGAATTAACAAATCAAAACTACAGTTATTCTTCAAAACTTTCTTCTATGTCTTGTTTAATCACAAGTACCTATTCAATATAATCTCTCCCATCTTCTAGGAAGGCTACATATAAAGAAGTGAATCAGTACTCTTGACTTGGGGCAGCAACATCTGGAGATCGCTTTCACTACTGTGATTCTAACTGTCTTGAAGAATTTCTGCTCTATGTTAAGTGCCATTGAATGCCATGTGTGGATATTTCTCCAACAATGAAATAGCCAATGAAAATACTACATGGACAGTTATTTTTGAATAAAATGGGATACATCTACTCATGATAACAAATTTCTTCTAATTCAAAACTATAATCATATCACATTTTTAAAAAACCTAACATTACTATTATAAATTATTTCAGGGATTGGACTAAGGTATGAGGCAACTGGAGTAGATACTGTATTTTTTTCTTTTTATTTCACCTCAGGCTCTAATACACATTTAAAACTTAGTCTGCATTTAAAACTTAGATATTTTATTCATCTATTTTGCATTACTTTTTAATATTTAAATATTTCTTGAGATATTATTTGATTGTTGAGTTTTGCAGTAACTCCTTAAATTTTATGCATGAGGCAGTTGCTTCACTTTTCTCACTGTCATTCCAAGCTCTTTTGCAAGAGAGTAGATAAATATAAAAAGTACCTCCTACATGCCTTTATTTGCTTGGCATATTCCACAAAGCATAACTAGAACTCCCTGTTTTATTGGCCAGGATGATTTCTGCCCTCACCATATAAGTTGGACCAATACTAACAGAGCTATGGGAAGATAGGCCCTTGAGATTATTAGCAAGTGTTTCAGAATTAAAAGTCATAATCCTTAAAGAAATATATTTCAACTCTGGGTTTAATTAATGGGAAAATATATGTACACAGCAAACATTAAGTATAAGCTTGCACATGAAAATTAAGACTCCTGCTAGCCACCCAAGAAAATAAACTAAAAGCTATTAGAATTAACAAGACTAGCCATGTAAAAAAAAGAAGAAATCAATAGCTTTTCTTCAGACCAGCATAAACCAGTTGGATAATATAATAAGAACATAGAACACAACAAAACTTAACTGAGACATTTAATATATGGACAGAAAAAGAAATGAAACATCATTATATACTTGAATTGAAAAATAAAATACTACAAATTAAAATTCTTACATTAATTCACTAGTTCAGGGCAATACCAAATAAAAACCAACAAATGGTACTTTTTTGAGGAGTTTTGACTTCCAAAATGGCAGAGTAAGACCTCTGAAAATCTACTCCTCTATGAAATCAACAGAAACACATGCAAAAACTATCAAAATCAACTTTTTCTGAACTCTAGACATTAATTGAAGCATTGTAACAATGAGAAGTGTATATACAAGAAGAAAATGACTGGATATGTAAGAATATTACAATTTATGGCATTTTAACTTTCCCTAATCTCATCCCCCTCTCTTCAGTTTTAAAATAACCTGAGAAATCAAGTCTTTCAACCTGGTGTGATAATTTTCATGTGTAATCCCAATTACTCAGAAGACTGAGGCAGAAGGACTGCATGAAACCAGGATTTGGAAGCTGCAGTAAGCTATGATTACACCTTTGTACTCCAGCACTCCAGCCTAAACAACAAACTGAGACTTTTTCTCACAACAATAAATAAATAAATCATGAATCTAGTCTTCTTACAGTAGTACAATTCACAATTGCAATTGATGTGGAACCAACCTAACTACCCGTTGACTAACAAGTGGATAAAGAAAATGTGGAATATGTACACCATGAAATACTACTCAGTCATTAAAAAGAATGAAACAATGTCCTTTGCAGCAACTTAGGTGGAGCTGGAGATCATTATTCTAAGTAACACAGGAGTGGAAAACCCTTTATAAGCTTATACACGGGAGATAAGCTATGAGTATGCAAAGGCATACAGAGTGATATGATGGACTTCAGAGACTTCGAATGGGAAGGGTGGGAGAGGGGTTAAGGATAAAAAACTACACATTACATTACTATATTACTACACAATGTGCACTACTCGGGTGACCAGTGCACTAAAATCTCAGAATTGACCATTATATAATTCAACCATGTAATGAAAAATCACTTGTACTCCAAAAGATATTTAAATAAAAAAAATTTTTAAAAGAAATCTAGTCTTCCAAATGCAATAGCTATTAAAATAGCAGTTTGGCAGCCACTAAGTGAGGCAGAATAAGCTAGAACTCCCTAGAAGTCCTCTCTGCAGAGATTTGTCACTATTTTAAGTGTCTGGCAGCTTGTTAGAAAGCACTATTCTCAGGTTTTGTCTTTATCCGACCTTAGTTGGAGCTCTCACTCTTTGTGAAGAGCCCTCTCCTCAGGATTTTGCCAAAAATAATCAACGGCAATTATTTAACATCACAGCTGCCTAAGGTGGCTTTATTTGTTTGGAGGAACAAGAACTTGACCAAAATACAAAAGAAAAAACTGAGGACTGACATGATCATAAGGAACTTGCAAGGCTAAACATAACCTAGAAATCTAGGAGGCTACACACATACTCAGGACTGTGCACATGCCCAGGAGAGGACTGAGAAGTCTCTAATCTCTCACATCTGACTGACCTTGAGGCTCTGTGCAAATAAAAGCAACGTAGAGTGGTAAAATGCCGATCACAGCATTGAAATCAAGCCACAACACACACACAAAGCTTCTCAGCAAAGAATATGACACTAATTTGTTCTATGTATCTAAGCACATTTCTGTTCAGTCGTTAGCTGACCACTAAGAAAATCAAGAACAGGCTTCAGTGGCCACAGAAATAATACAGACTATATATAATTAGTCCAAGAAAATCATTTGAAAAACTAACAGTAATAACAGAAAGCAATAAAAAAAAAACCTGGGGAAGAGGAAGAATCTGATTGTTAGAATTGCATAATGTATTAGACAAAACATTGCAATCCAATGGCAGAGATTAGCAGAATGAATTTAAAAACTATTACCCAACCATATGCTAACTACAAGAGACACATTTTAGATTCAAAAACACAAATAGGTTAAAAGAAAATAGATTTTTAAACTATGTACTATGCAAAAAGTACTCAAAAGAGAGCTAGAATAGTTACACTAATAGAGATTTTAAGACAAAAATTGTTACTAGGGTCAAAGAACATTTTAATAATAAAAGGGCCAATTAATTAGGATGACATAACAATTATAACTATGTATGCACATAAAAACAACTCAAATACATGAAGCAAAAAATTACAGAATTAAAAGAAAAAATAGACAATTTAACAATAAGATTGGAAGACATTAACACCCCTCTTTCAAGTATGGATAGAAAAATTAAGAAGGGTATCAGTAAGGAAATAAAATACTCGAACAAAACTAGAAATCATCTGGATTTAATAAACATCTACAGAATACTCCACCCAACCAAGAATAAAATACATTCATCTCAAGTGGACATGAAACACTCTAGAGGATAGTTGATATATTAGGCTTTAAATACAAGCCTCAAAAAATTTAAAAATTGAAATCATACAAAGCATATTTTCTAATCACAATGAAATTAAATTAGAAATCAACAATGGAAATAAATTTGGGAAATCAACCAATATGTGGAAATTAAACAGCACACTTTTAAGTAAAAACTGGGTCAAAGAAAAATTGTGAAAAATAATAGAAAATACTTTAGTATGAATTAAAGTAAAACCACAACATACCAGAGTTATGGAATGCAGCAAATACAGTGCTTTTTATAACTGTAATAGCCTACATTCAATACGAAGAAAGATAGCAAATCAATAACTAATTTTCCACCATAAGAAAATGGAAAACAAGACAAAAATACATAAAGAAAAAGAAAGAAAAATTATAAAAACTAGAATGTAAAGATATAAAAAAAAAAAAAACTAGAAAAATAATAGAGAAAATCAATGAAACCAAGAGTTTATTCTTTACTCCTAAGAACAGAACTTCAAGATACAAAAACAGGTAGAACTGCAAGGAGAAACAGTCACAAAACCACAATTATAGTTAATATAAGTAGAAGAAAGGAAATGATGAAATAATCAAAATAAGAGAATAAGTTAAGGAAATAGTAAACTAACAAACAGTAAAAGAAATGAAACAAAGCCAAAAGTTGATTATTTGAAAAGATCAGCAAAATTCATAAACACTGAGATAATTTTTTGTTCTTGGGTTATGCTCCTTCTATGACTAGTTTGTTGAGTTTTTTTATCATAAAGGGATGCCGAGTTGTTGGGAACAGATCCCCAAATCTGGCCATAAACTAGCCCCAAAACTGGACATAAACAAAGTCTCTGCAGCACTGTGACATGCTGATGATGGCCATGACACCCGCGCAGAAGGTTGCTGGTTTATCGGAATGAGGGCAAGGAACACCTGGCCCACCCAGGGCGGAAAACCACTTAAAGGCATTACTAAGCTACAAACAATAGCATGAGTGATCTGTGCCTTAAGGACATGTTCCTGCTGCAGATAACTAGCCATAGCTCATCCCTTTGTTTTGGCCCATCCCTTTGTTTCCCATAAAGAATACTTCTAGTTAATCTATAATCTATAGAAATAATGCTTATCACTGGCTTGCTGTCAATAAATGGGTCAAACTCTGTTCGGGGCTCTCAGCTCTGAAGGCTGTGAGTCCCCTGATCTCCCACTCCACACTCTATATTTCTGTGTGTGTGTCTTTAATTCTTCTAGCGCCGCTAGGTTAGGGTCTCCACAACCGAGCTGGTGTCGGCACTGAGTTTTATCATATGCTTTTTGTGTGTATATTGAGATGATCATATGGTTATTGACCTTAATTCTGTTTATGTGATGTATCATATTTATTGATTTGTGTGTGTCAAATCATCCTTGCATCCATGATATAAAACTCAATTGATCATGATATATTATCTTTTTGTTGTACCGTTGGATTCAGTTTCCTAGTGTCTTCATGAGGATTGTTGTGTCTATATTCATCAGGAATACTGGTCTGTAGTTTTCTTTCATTGTTGTTGTTGTTTTATGGTGTGGTTTTGGTATCAAGGTGATACTGACCATGTAAAATTAGTTAGAAAAATTTACCTCCTCCTCAATTTTCTGGAGCAGTTTTAGGAGGGTTGGGATTTGTTCTCTGAAAGTTTGGTAGAATTTGTCTGTGAATCTGTCTGGTTTTGAGCTTTTTTTGTTGGGAGATTCTTAAATTACTGATTGAATCTTGCTACTCATTATTTGTATGTTCAGATTTCTATTTCTTACTGGTTAAATTTTGGAGGGCGTTGCATGATTTGAAGAATTTATCCATTTCTTCTAGGTTTTCCAGTTTGTGAGTATATAGTTATTCATAATAATCTCTGATAATCTTTTGTATTTCTGTGGTATTAGTTGTAATTTCTCCTTTTTCATTTCTGATTTTGTTTGTTCGGATCTTTTCTTGGTTAGACTGGCTAGAGGTATATCAATTTTATCTTTTCAAAAAATGAATTTTTTGTTTGTTTGTTTTTTGAGACAGAGTTTTGCTCTTGTTGCCCAGGCTGGAGTGCAATGGTGTGATCTCAACTCACTGCAACTTCTACCTTCTGGATTCAAGCAATTCTCCTGTCTCAGCCTCCCGAGTAGCTGGGATTACAAGCGTGGGCCACCACACGCAGCTAATTTTGCATTTTTAGTAGAGATGGGGTTTCTCCATGTTGGTCAGGCTGGTCTTGAACTCCCGACCTCAGGTGATCCACCCATCTCAGTCTCCCAAAATGCTGGGATTACAGGTGTGAGCCACCGCATCTGGCCAAAATGAAATTTTTATTTCTTTGGTCCTTTATATTGTTTTCTTAGTCTCTATTTCATTTAATTATGCTCTGATCTTTGTTATTTTTTTGCTGCTAACTTCAATGTTTGTTTGTTCTTGTTTTTCTAGTTCCTTGATATGCAATATTAGATTGTTAATTTTAGATATTTCTACTTTTTTGATGCAGACATTTAATGTTATAAATTTCCCTCTTAGAACTGCTTTTGCTGTAATTCCACAAGTTTTCATATGTTGTGTTTCCATTTTCATTCATTTCAAAACATTTTAAAATTTCTGCCTTTATTGCTGCATTGACCCAAAGATGATTCAGAAGCATAGTATTTAATTTCCATGTATTTCTATAGTTTCCAAAGTTCCTATTTGTATTAATTTCTTGTTTTATTCTACTGTGGTCTGAGAAGATACTTGATATAATTTTGATTTTAAAAAAAGTTTTTAACCTTGTTTTGTGGCCTAACATATGATCTACCCTAGAGAATGTTTTATGTGATGATGAGGAGAGTGTATATTCTGGAGTTGTTGAGTAGAATGTTTTATAAATGTCTGTTAAGTACATTTAGTCTAAAGACCATATATGACAAACCCACAGCTGACATACTGAATAGGGATAAATTGAAAGCACTCCTTGTAATGGCTGGAGCAAGACAATGATGCCCACTTTTACCAGTCCTATGCAACATAGTACTAGAAGTTTTAGATAAGGGCAATCCAGCAAGATAAATAAATAAAAGATCCAAATTGGAAATAAGGAAGTCAAATTATCTCCGTTTGCTTATAATATGAACTTATATGTTGAAAACTCTAGATTAAACAAAAAAGTTCTTAGATTTGATGAATGAATTTAGTAAAGTGTCAGGATGCAACATCAATGTATAAAACTCGGTAGCATTTCTATACACCAATAACTATCAAGTTTGAAAACAAAGCAAGTAGGCAATACTATTTACAATAGCTACTCAAAAAAACACAAAACAAAACAAAAGCCCTAGGAATATATCTAATGAAGGAGATGAACTATATCTACAAGGAAAACTGTAAAACACTGATAAAACAAATTGTAAGTTACATAAACAGATGGAAAGCCATCCCATGCTCATGGATCAGAAGAATTAATGTCGTTAAAATGACCACACTGCCTAATCTATAGATTCAATGCAGTCTATCAAAATGTCTGTTGTATTTTTCACAGAATTAGGGGAAAAAAAGACTAAAATTCATATGGAACCAAAAAAGAGTACAAATTGCCAAAGCAATTCTAGGAAAAACAAAACAAAACAAAAACTGGAGCCAACACATTATCTGACTCCAAATTATATTACAAGGCTACAGTAACCAAAACAGTATAGTACTGGTACAAAAATAGACATATAGATCAATGGAACAGAATAGAGAACCCAGAAATAAAGCCATATATTTACAGCTGTCCTTTGTCCACAAGACATAAACTTGTGTCCAAAGTCCACAAGAACATAAACATAAAAGGGGCCGGGCGCGGTGGCTCAAGCCTGTAATCCCAGCACTTTGGGAGGCTGAGACGGGCGGATCACGAGGTCAGGAGATCGAGACCATCCTGGCTAACACGGTGAAACCCCGTCTCTACTAAAAAATACAAAAAACTAGCCGGGCGAGGTGGCGGGTGCCTGTAGTCCCAGCTACTCGGGAGGCTGAGGCAGGAGAATGGCGTAAACCCGGGAGGCGGAGCTTGCAGTGAGCTGAGATCCGGCCACTGCACTCCAGCCTGGACCACAAAGCAAGACTCCGTCTCAAAAAAAAAAAAAAAAAAAAAAAAAAAAAACATAAAAGGACACCCTATTCAATAAATGGTGCTGGGAAAATTGGATTGCCATATGGAGAAGAATGAAACTGGACCCTTAACTCCTAGCATATACAAAAATCAACTTAAGATGGAGTAAAAGTTTAAAGATAAAACTTGAAATTATAAATGTACTAGAAAAAATAAAAATACTGGAAAAAGTATAAAAATACTAGAAACAAAACAAAAGAAAACTCTGCTGGACATTGATATAGGCAAATAATTCATGACCAAGACTGCAAAAGCACAAACGACAAAAACAAAAACAGGCAACTGGGCCTTAATTAAACTAAAATGCCTTGGCACAGCAAAGGAAATAACAAAGTGAACAGACAAGCTGCAGAACGGGAGAACATATTTGCAAATTAGGTATCCAACAGGGGACTAATATCCAGGATTTACAAGGAACTTAGCAACCAAAAACAATCCCATTAAAAAATGTGCAAAGGATATGAATGGACATACTTCAAGAGAAGACATACAAATGGCCAACAAGCATATGAAAAAATTGTTTAATATCAGTAATTATCAGAGAAATGCAAAGTAAAACCACAGTGAGATATCATCTTACACCACTCGGAATGGCTATAATTAAAATACCAAAAAATAATAATAATAACAACAACACGTGTTGGCTAGCATGTGGAGAAGAGGAAACATTTATACACTGTTGGTGAGAATGTAACTTAATACATCGTCTATGGAAAATAGTATGAAGGTTTCTCAAATAACTAAAAACAGAAATACTATTCAATTGAGCAATCTTAGTACTGGGTATCGACCCAAAAGAAAGAAAAGAAATTATTACATGAAAAAGATAACTGCACTCTTATATTTATCACAGCAGTATTTATAGTAGCAAATATATGAAATAAACCTAAATGTCCATCAATGGATGATTGGATAAAGAAAACGTGGTGTCTCTCTCTCTGTATATATATACACAATAGAATACTACTCAGCCTTAATATTTATTTATTTTTGTAAGATGGGTCATGTGACTATGGGGAAAATATAGGCTTATTAGTAGATATCATATATATCATTCTCTTAAATGCAGAGTAAGAAAAATTATTTTTTTCTTTCTAAAGTATTAGTTTATATGTATTTCAGCTAAGTAAAGGAATATGAAAATTTTGCAACACTCATAAGAACAGTTTCAAATAAACCGGGCCAATAGTGTTCAGCAGAAGGTGAACTTGGATAACGAACTAATATAGCTAATGTATCTTGGAGTTTCAAACTACCGCCTTATTTTTTCAACTCTCAATAGTGGAGTCAACAGGTAGATGAGACTTCCTTGCCCCAGCTGTCTTTTTAAATTGCTGAAGAGTTAGTTTAAAATCAGACTTCCCTTTACAGTGAATGGTGCTATGGTAAGAGCCCAAGGTGGTAAAATTAAGCATTTTCCTCTATTCATTCATTTTTTAAACAGATGTCTTTCAGCCAAATATTTATCTATTCATTACATGTTTACTCACTATAAGGTAGGCAATTTAAAAAATAAATCTGGTGCTTTCTGCCAAATAAGCTAGTAAAATAGACTCAATCTTATCAACACATTTCTCAATCCCATTGACTCAGCAAGTCACATATTCCACAATGGATGACATATTAATAAATGTGACATTACTGCCAATCACAATATTAGTAGAGCTGTTGACAATTAAAACAAAAAAAATGAAGCCTAACATTTTCTGTTTTAACTTTTAATAAAATATTCCATGTTTATTAAAAATATATTTGGTTTTAAAAAATTATTGGTGGCTTCTATAGAAGGCATAATTTCCTTATATATATTTCCTTAGGAGTTGCTGTATTTTGCTTATAATATTTATATTATTAGCATGCTAGTCCTGAAGAAATAGAAGAGGTACACCACTGTTGAGTTTTGAGT
Organism: Macaca mulatta; assembly: GCF_049350105.2. Classification (NCBI taxonomy): domain Eukaryota; kingdom Metazoa; phylum Chordata; class Mammalia; order Primates; family Cercopithecidae; genus Macaca; species Macaca mulatta. Next base: position 90,572,674 of record NC_133409.1, on the reverse strand, counting down.
AGTGAATCTTCCATTAATTTGTTTTCCCTGAATAAATAGCCTGAAACCACTAGAGGGCAAGCTTTACATTATAATGAAACAAGAATTCACTTTCACATCCACAGTAATAGTACACATTTAAGGTGTTTAAAATGACTATTTTGAGAATAGAAATCTAATTTCTATATAACTAACTTTTTGATTTAAGAGGTAAATTAAGGTAAAATCACATTTTATATATATTCCTAAATTTAGCTGCTCAAGTACAGTAATTTTTAAATATTAACATGGCAATTTTTTTAGAATCAGTATTAGACGTATGAGTCACATGCTATTGATTCCACATCTTCATAAAATGATATTCAATATCAAACAAATACTGTTTCCTAGTCATTTATTTACAAAGAAGTTACTGGTTAAACTAATCTGTGTGCTTCCTAATTCCTGACCCCTAGATAAGGCAAAAGGAATTCAGCCTAAAACTTTGGCACCTAGGCTTGAGAGAAAATCTCTGTATATGGCACAGAGTTCTTTTCGTCATTGCAGAAACATTTGAAAATAATTCATTGATAGGTCACACCATAGCATGTGTGTATAATACATTCCATGAAATTCCTATTTTGCTATGAAAATCTGATAATTAGCTGAACTGACTCAATCTAATGTTGGCACAACTATGTATATATTGACCTACATTAGCAGATATCCTGTAGTTTTTTTCTCTCTTCCTTGGGTGTGCTCTGCAGCTCAGGAAAACGTGGATCATTAGACAAGTACATTTGATAATTTGTAGCATGTATTGAGCACTTAACATTTAAATTGTATTATGTAACTTGCTCAAAGACACAAAGTTGGTGAGTAGTTGAGCCTAGATTACCACTGATACCTGATACTTTCTTCTGAAGTAGTAGTTATATCCCAAGTAAATCTTTAAGTTTCAAATAACACACAAAAAGAAGTGCTAGCTATTTGAATCAGATTGTAGTTTGAGAAAGAATGGTGTCAGACTAAGGAGTGGCTGTATTAGGCCCTTCTTGCATTGCTATGAAGACATTTCTGAGACTTGGTAATTTATAAGAAAAGAGGTTTATCATTCCATCCCTGGCCCTTCCCAAATCTCATGTCCTTCTCATATTGCAAAATACAATCATCCCTTCTCAGTAGTCCCCACAAAGTCTTAACTCATTCCAGCATTAACTCAAAAATCCCGAGTCCCAAATCCAAAGTCTTATCTGTAAATGAGTTCCTTCTACCTATGAGCTTGTGAAATCACAGCAAGTTATTTACTTCCAAGATACAATGGGGTATAGGCATTGGGTAAACATTCCCATTCCAAAACGGATAAACTGACCAAAAGAAAGGGGCTACAGAACCTGTGCAAAGTTGAAACCCAGCAGGGCAGTCATTAAATCTTAAACCTCCAAAATAATCTCCTTTGACTCTCTGTTTCACATCTAGCGCCTACTGCTGCAAGGGGTTGGCTTCCAAGGCCTTGGACAGCTCTGCTCCTGTGACTTTGCAATGTTCAGCTCCCACAGCTGCTCTCATGGGTTGTAGTTGGATGCCTGTGGCTTTTCCAGATGCAGGGTACATGATGCTGATGGATACAGCATTTTGGGTTCTGACGGACAGTGTCTCCCTTCTCACAGCTACACTAGGCAGCGCCTTATTAGGGACTCCGTATGGAGATTGCAACTCCACATTTTCCTTTGCAACTTCCCTAGTAGATGTTTTCTGTGAACGCTTCCCCACTGCAGCAGGCACCCGCCTGGGCACCAAAGCTTTCTCACAAATCTTCTGAAATCTAGGTGGAGGCTACCAACCATTCTTCGCTCTTGTATTCTGTGCACCTACAGGCTTAACACCACATAGAAGCTGCTAAGGTGTATGGCTCTCATTCTCCAAAGCTGCAACTCAAGCTATATCCGAGTCTCTTAGAACCCCAGCTGGAGCTAGAGCAGGCATATGTGTGGAGCAGTGTCCTGGGATGCACAAAACAGTGGGACTCTAGGCTGGGCCTTGAAACCATTCAGTCTTTATAGGCTTCAGGGCCTCCAATGGAAGGGGCAGCCTGGAAGATCTCTGAAATGCACTTGAGGCCTTTTAACCATTGTTTTGTTTATTACCATTTGGCTCTGTTTTAGTTATGCAAATTTCTCTAGCAGGAGGTTGATCTACAGCCTGTTTAAATTCCTCTTCCAAAAGAGATTTTCCTTTCTCTGCTACATGGCCAGGGCAAATTGTTTAAACTTTTACACTTTGCTTTCTGTTTAAATATAAACTCCAATTTTAAGTCATTAATTTGTTCCTAAATCTGAGGATAGGTTGTTAGAAGTAGCCAGACTATATCTTGAACACACTGCTGCTTAGAAATTTCTTCTGCCGGATATCCTAGGTCATCACACCTCAAGCTCAAACTTCCACAGATGCCTAGGGCATGAACAGAATGCAGTCAATTTATTTGCTAAGGCATAACATGCATGACCTTTGCTCCAGTTCTCAATAAGTTCCTCATATCCATCTGAGATCTCTACAGCTTGGATTTTATTGTCCATATCACTATCAGTATTTTGGTCACAACCGTTTAACCAGTCTCTAAGATGTTCCAACCTTTCCCTCTCTTTCCATCTTCTTCTGAGCCCTCTAAGCTATTTCAACCTCTGCCTATTACCTAGTTCCAAAGTTGCTTCTACATTTTCAGGTCTTTACAGAAATCCCCCACTCCTCAGTACCAATTTTCTGTATTAGTCCATTCTTGCATTGCTATAAAGAAATACCTGAGACTAGGTAATTTATTTTTAAAAAGGTTTACATTGGCTCATGTTTCTGCAGACTGTACAGCAAGCATAGTGGCATATGCTTCTGGGGAGGCCTGAGCTTACAATTATGGAGGAAGGGAAAATGGGAGCAGGTACATCACATGGAAAGAGAGGAGAGACTCTGCAGGGGAGGAGAGGTGACACACATTTTTACATGACCAGATATCACCAGAACTCACAGCGAAATCTCCTTTATCACCAAAGGGTTGGGCTAAGCAAGAGAGATCCACTCCCATGATCCAAACACCTTCCACTCTTGCCCAACTCCAACACTGGGGATTAGAATCCCATATGATATTTGGGCAGGGACATATATTCAAACCATATCAGTGGCCTAGCTACAATCAAGTGACATTTTGAGTTCTTGAGTGACTACCACTTATAACCCCCTTAATAACTTGAGAGATATCAGTTATAACCATCTAACCCTAAGTACATTGGAATTTTTTAACACAATTATGCTACATGAAGAAAATAAATGGATTCAAATTCAATATCATCAATTTATTCAGTGGAAATCATTTTATTTTATTTTTAGTAAACTTGAATATTTGTGACCCATTGTGATAGCCAGACTGTCTGGATGGCCCCAGTTAAGAGTTTTCCTGAATCCATGTCCTTGGCAATTTGACTTTGCAGCTACTCTCATTAAGAGGCAGAATCTGTTTTCCCACCACTTGTATCAGGTATAGTTTTACTTATGAAAGGAATAAGGCACATTCCTCATATATCTCCCAACTCCCTGAGCCCAGCACGAGCCCAGCACAAACACATTCCTCATATATCTCCCAACTCCCTGAGCCCAGCACGAGCCCAGCACAAACACATTCCTCGTATATCTCCCAACTCCCTGAGCCCAGCACAAACACAACCCACCATATATCTCTCAACTTCCTGAGCCCAGCACAAACACATTCCTCCATATTTCTTTCAAACTTCAGAAAAACATCACCTGGGAAATCTCCGATAAGGACACAGCGGGAACCAATAAAAAATGCTAAATATATAATATTAACCAATTGTAATGCTGTAACCAAGAGAACTACCTTGTTCCCCTGTAACTTTGCATATCCTGTTTACATCGGGCTATAAAAAGCAAGCACTCGCATTGTTCGAGGCCCTCTTGTATGCTGTGGAATGGAGGGACCAAGTTCGAACTTGTAGTAAAAGATTCTTGCCGCTTGGCTTTGACTCTGGACTCTGGTGGTCTTCTTTGGGGAAAAAACGGTCTGGGTACAACACTTACTTTGGCCAAAAAAATAAAAAGAAACAAAAGTAATAGAGTGGCCAGTTCTAAACTGGACCTTAAGCAGTATGCATGCTTCTACTGACATTCTCCCCTACTCTTTGTTCATGCCATGTGTCCATAGCAAGCATGGCCTTCTGCAGGTTTGTGATCGACACGTGAAGGGTGAAACAAGGGGAAGAGGGCCAGCAATTAGCTGTAGAAGCAGAACTGCCTAGCTGATCCCCAGTTCAAAAGTAGGACCATGAGGGACTTTAACTGTTACCAGCTGTAGGAGGCAGAATAATGGTCCCCCAAAGATATCCACATTCTTATCCCTGGAACCCATGAATATATTATTTTAAATGGCAAAAGAGACATTGCAGATGTGATTTAATCTTAAAATCAGTAGGTTATGCTGTATTATTTGTGTGGGCCCAGTGTAATCATACGGTTCTTTAAAAGAGAGAAGGAGGAATGTCAGAGGAGATGTTCCGACAGAAGCAGAGATCAAAGAGAAAAGGGAACTTAATGATGCTACACTGTTGGCTGTGAAGACGGAGAGGAAGGTGCTATGAACCAAAAAATACAAGTGGCCTCTTGAAGATGAATGGAAGGAAGCGAAAAAAAATTTCAGAAGGAAGACAGCTCCGCAGACATTTTCATTGTAGCATTGTAAGACATATTTCAGGCTTCTAATCTTCAAAATTGTAAGATAACAAATTTTTGTTGTTTTAAGTTACTACATTTGTGGTAATTTGTTATCCACAATAGCAGAGAACTACTATACTAGCCTAATATATACCCCGCAGATGCATCACTTAAATAGGTGTTTTGATTTGAATTACTAGATTTTGGAAGGGTTTCTTACCCAAATGCTCACTGGTATACACTTTGAAATAGAAATTTTGTTTTTTCTGTATAAAAACACAACTATTTAAAAATGTGAGGCAAACATGTGAATCCCTAAACTAACAAAGTGTTTGCAAAATAACCAATTGAGAAAGAAAAGGAGAAAGAAGAGGAAGAAGGGGTGAACAAGTTGCATTACCAGCATTTATCTTTTTCAAAATGTAAATTCTCTCATTTAATCTATAAAACAACCATAATGTTGTATATATTTAAAAATCTAAAATACATATATAATGTGAGTTCTGTAGCTAAGAATGCGAGGTCTTGAAACAGATGTGAGTCTCATTAATAGGGAAATTTATAACTTTTAAAATTGTATTACTAAAAAAAATAAATATAATAATAAGACATATAAGAACATTAAAAGGTTTTATAGTCAGTGCACAGTATTACATTAAATCCATGACCTAGGAAGTTTATAAGAAATTATCTGCTTCAGCAGAATGTATCTTCAGGTGAATGCTTGCCTCAACGAGAAATAATGTAGTTGTAATGCAATAGTCAAAACAGAAGAATATCATGTTAGCTTTGCTTTGAATGACTATATAAATAGTATCAGGAATGTTTGAAAAATTTTAATATTATAACGAAACATTCTGATGCTAATAACTTTGCTAAGAATTCGAGGGCTAATGGTGGTTTTCTAAAAGTCTTTTCTAAAGCTACTTTTGTCATAAATGTGCACTGTGTAATTCATCAGAACATCAATTCCAAGCATGAAAAAAGAAATACAAAGACATACAGTAGTGAACCACAAGAGAAAATATCACCTAGTTTTTCTTTTTGAATATATAGTTCCTTTGAATTGAAATAATTACATTTCATAGACTGGCATTCCAAAATATAACCAATAGCATTTTCATCACCTTCCCACAAAATTCTTGCTGTTTAATAAATGTATTTTCAAAGAAAGCACTTAATTTTATACTGATATTTAATTTATCATCTAAAGTAATCCTATCAGAAAAAAAAGAAATAGGTGATATTAATTTTAAAATACATTTTACTTAATACATTATAATGTATTAAATTTTAGATATATCTAAAATATTTCAAAAGGTAACCAAAAAATTGTTAATGAGCTATTTTGCATTCATTATTTTTACGAAGTCTTTAAGTTTCAATACAAGTTTTACATTTATTTCATAACTAAATTCTGATTAGCCCATAGGCCACAGTTAAGTGCTCAATAACACATGCTGCCAGTAGCTATCATATTGGAGAGTGCAGCTCTAAAAAGAAGTAGTGAAAGAGAAAAAAGGGTTATTGACATCACCTTGCAAATAAAAAGATGAAAAAAAATAATTGTATTAATATCATAATCGCTTTTAGAAACTTGTGATTGTTAATTGTATGTGTCAACTTGACTTGGGTTAAGGAATGCCCAGGTAGCTGGCAAAACATTATTTTGGGGTGCGTCTGTGAGGATTTTTCTAGAAGAGATTAGCATTTGAATCAGTAGACTGAGTAAGGAAAATGGCCTCAACAATGTGGGCAGGCATCATTCAATTCTAAAAGCAAAGAAAAGGCAAATTCCCCCTTTCACCTTGAGCTAGGATATCCAACTTCTCCTGTTCTTGGACATCTGAGCTCTTGGTCCTGGGACCTTCAGATTCCAGAACTTACACCACTGGCTTTCCTGATTATCCAGCTTGCAGAGGGGATGTTATGGGCCTTTTCAGCCTCTGTAACCAAGTGAGCCAGTTCCTCTAATAAATGTCTTTGTGCTGTGTTCATATATATCGGTATATATTGTATTGGTTCTGCTTTCCTGGAGAATCCTGCCTAATACAGGATGCATCCCAGAGCTACTGAATTAAAAATGTTGTTTCACAACATTCGTAATTTTACAAGGCTCTTCAGATGCAGTTTTGTAGTTTTCAATATGGGTTTGGGGAACTAATGATTACTGTGTTAAGGTGGCTTTAAATTCTGACAGGTTACAGGGTAGCAAAGCTTGTAAAGTCATAGAGCATTGAGGTTATAGAGTCATGTAGACTTTGATTTGAAATCAGACTCTGAAGAATTACCAGTCTAATGTCACCAACTTACTTTACCTTTCCTGAGCTTTGGTCTTTGATAAGATTAAGACTACATACCACATAAAATTATTAATGGCATAAAATGAAATAATATATGTAAAGGAATTTTCAGAGCACCAAGAAACCTCAGTTTTTGCTAATTATAATGTTTCTGAAATCCCTTCATAACCCCAAATGGCATTTCTAATTCTACATATTTGCAAAACTGGGTGGCTTAAACAATAGAAATTTATTTTCTTATAGTTCTAGAGCCTAGAAATCCAAGATCAAGTGTCATCTTGGCTGGTTTTTAGAGATGTGTCTCTTCCTGGCTTGTAGCCTGCTGCCTTCTTGCTATATCCTCATAAAACCCCTTTGCTGTGTGAACGCAGGAAGACAGAACATGCTCTCTGGTGTTGCTCCCTCTTCTTAAAGGGAAAACAGTCCTATTAGGTTAAAATTGCACACTTATGACCTTATTTAACCTTAATTACCTTTTTTTCTTATCTCCAAATACAGTCACATTGTGAAGTAGAATTTTGAATATAAATTTCTTTAAGGGGAGGGACACAATTCAGTTCATAACTTGGTCATTAGTTAGTATCACTATGTACTTATTGTTCAAACACACACCTATAGACTTTCAGAAAAGTTAGGATGGCTTGAACATTAAACTTACTCCTTTGCTGCACTATCTCTAGCAAATTGAGAATATAATCAGTATATTGTACTGATGTAACTCTGGCCAATGTCTCTATATCTTGGAGATAGCTTTAGCCCGTACTTATCATTAAAATATTGGATATAAGCTTCCATAATTGCTCAGCAAATCATGCCAACTGACAAAAGAATCACCAAGTCAAGCTTTTTCTGTTTATGAGATAAGACTGTAAACCAATAAATAAGTTTTTCTCACCTGAAGAATATCTTTTCATGGATAGTAGCTGTATTTTAACTGTAAGGTTGGTTATTTCCATTTGTAGTCTCTTGGGAGAAACCAAGTTCCTCATCAATTCTAGTCTATGTACTATTGTGACAAGCACAGATAGTTATATCTTGGCTGATTGTGTATATGATATAGGACTCTAATTTGAGAAGCACTGTTCACAATAGCCAATTTGAAATGCTAGAAGTTAATAATCAAACTATAGCCCAATGATAATGTATTTTGAACCTGTCGCTAATATTCCTATTCCAACCTTCCACTACATGTAGTTTACAACATATTTGCATTTCTATTCTTCTTTTTTATTTTTAATTTTTTGAGACAGAGTTTTGCTCTTGTCACCCAGGCTGGAATGCAGTGGCATGATCTCGGACCATTGCAACCTTCACCTCCTGGGTTCAAGTGATTCTCCTGCCTCAGTCTCCTGAGTAGTTGGGACTACAGGCGCACACTGCCACGCCCAACTAATTTTTGTATTTTTAGTAGAGAAGGGGTTTCACCAAGTTGGCCAGATAGTCTTGATCTCTTGACTTCGTGATCTGCCCACCTTGACCTCCCAAAGTGCTGGGATTACAGGCATGAGTTACCGCACCTGGCTGCATTTCTATTTAAATTCACTTTTACATAGCTTTTCTTCCCTATTATAACTTACATTCTCTGTCATCTTATAATGTATCCTTCTTCTGGTAACCCAAAAACAGGTAACCCCAACTTTTTTATTTATACTTGCTAAATATCAGGGATGACTTCCTTTTCTAGACTGAGCCTAAGAATCAGTTCTTTTAAAATAAGCAATAAAGTAAATAGTCCAGATATAAATGTTGCCTAGAAACAAACAAGTGGTATTCTTCTTACCTACATTCTCTACTAAAATCAGTATTAGATAGTCTCACATGTGTTTTATCTCTCATAAAAACTTTAATCTTTTTCCCATAAGTTTAAACCTAACTGAAATTTATATTTTTTCATAACTTTTAATAGATTTATTTGTTGTTTATTTTTTATTTTGTGGATACATAGTGGATCTATATTTTTATGGGGTACATGAGATATTTTGACTCAGGCATGCAATGCATAATAAAGCACTGCTAACAATAGCCAAGATTTGGAAGGAAGCTAAGTGTCCATCACCAACAAATGAATTGATAAAGAAAATATGGTATGCATTCACATATCTTTAAAGCTAACAACTCTATTGTTTATAATTACGTGTTATTTCACAGGAGGGAGGTGTTCATGGCTCTTTTATAACTCTCTGAGACAGAGATACGATTGAGATGTACAATCATACACAATCATAATTGTCTTAATGTACTTGGTCAGATTTAACACACAGTTCTTTCTTGTTTAGGTGTAACAATAAATAGTAAGAACCAATCTTTAAAGATATTTTTTTTTTCTCAGAACTGATAAGCTTTACAAATTCATTTTGTTCTGAAATGTGAACTCTATCTGAGAGTATATACATAAATTGGTCAGAATTATTTGAGTTATATGTAGTATGATCAAAATGTATTATTGCCATAATTATCCTGAGAAAAAGAAATAAATATTCAAATATATATTAAATTTTAAGAATGTTTTGACATTTTAGGATATCCTGGAAAATACTACCATATTTGTCTGTCCCCAGTATTCTCAGATGTTGGTACCAGAAGATAGCTGTACGTGGTTTCACCCTCGACATGCTCCAAGTTTGACTTGCCCCAACGGCTCATCGCAAAGCAGGAAGATCCCGGACTTCTATTTTTAGTGACAGGATTTAACAGTGTAGATGGAAACTTCTGCCTACTCATTGATAAAATACCTAATATTGCTTTTAAAGAAGGATGAAAAGGAATTTAAATTTTATTTTCCTAGTAATTCATAGCACAATTATTGTAGTATATGGCTATGTCACTAGCTCTATTAATTTTAGAAATTTAGTTCTTTTTTTGTAAGGGAAATTAGCCATCTCTCATATGCATAAAAAAGTACTTATGGCAGTTTATTTACATATCTTTTATAATTATTTGATAATCACTCACCAAAAACATAAATATTGTGAGTAAATGACAGCTCTATTTCCCATATATCTCATATGGACAAGCAAGTCATTCTCTGAAGATCTTTTTACTTGAAGAAGTTTTCAAGTAGTAGACAATAAAATTCCAGGAAAAAACATCAGGAATTTGACACGTAAAAAAATCTAACATGTCAAACACTTTTGTTCATAGCATTACATACATTCAGGTGCATCATATCTTAGAACAGCTGGAGTACTGCACTATTTTTTGACAACATGCAATTATTGCCAATTCCAGATAATTCTTGTTGTTTTTGCTATTGTTTTTGCCTTTTTTATTCTTGATATACAATTAATAATTGGACAAAATGGTCAAGTGTAGCTCAATGAAAAAATACAAGAGAACACAGAAAAAATATATATGATTAAGCTGTAGTAGTTTAAAATAATTTATTTTTTTTTTACCATAATCAACTGATGCAACATGAACTGCACTTTCTATCAGGAAATTAATTCTCTAAAAAGCTTGTAACAGAACACACATAAGCCGGTTTTTTTGTTTTGTTTTGTTTTGTTTTTTCACACGAAGTCTCACTCTGTCGCCCAGGCTGGAGTGCAGTGGCATGCTTTGGGCTCACTGCAACCTCTCCCTTCCAGGTTCAAGCGATTCTCCTGCCTCAGCCTCCTGAGTAGCTGGGATTACAGGTGCTCACCACCATGCTTGGCTAATTTTTGTATTTTTAGTAGAGACGGGGTTACATCAATAAACTACAGTTGCTCAGACTATTGCTTTGTATGAATTTTATAATTATTTCATCAATACAGAATACATCTATCTTTTATTTTTATTAGCAGCTTTTTAATGGTGATTAGAGGACTCTTACTCAAAAACATCTGGATAAAAATAAAATGAAAATTGATTCACTGCAGTTGACTAATCTTCCCAGTTTAACAATTCTTTCATGTAAGTGCCTAAAAGACTAAAAAGATTTTAAAAGTGAAGAAATTACCTGCATCGTACCATAAAAGCGGTAAATTTCTGAAATAATATATTAAATCTAGCCTTTATTATAAAGGTAAATATAGAGATAAGCATAAATTCAAAATAGGCAGAGTATCATTAGAGCTGTTATTTGGTATTGATTGATGCATAGATTGTGAAAAGTTTATTGATAAGATGATTAAATTACACTCATACTGAATATTATGAGAATCATTGACATTGATTATCACTAAAGCTTTTCACTTAATAAAATAAAAAGAACCCTTTCTTTTTGGAATTTGTAAAATAAATAATTGTAATGAGAAAATTCTGTTACTTTTCATAAAGATATTTTCTAGAATACATGACATTTATGGTATGTGTCTTCTTGTAGAGTACCTCCCTAGACTTGTTGGGAGAATGGAGAGAATCCCGGAATTTTATAGTTCCAGTGTGGTGTTTCTCTTTCCTTTAAATATCCCACTTCTTTCTTATATTTAGCTGTAAAATGTCACTTTATATAAAAATATTTATGAGACTATAATTCAGATGTTTTTCTCCTATAACATTTGTTTAATATTCAATAAATATTTATTTACCTTTTACTTCATGACAGGTATTATTCTTATAAAATGTTATAAGAAAAAATATTGAATCATTTTCATTTTTGTTTATCTTTTCTACTTTTCTTATCTAACTCAGCCTTTAGGTTAAGGTTTAAGAAAGGTAAAGATCATTCCAAACAAATCAATCTGTAAGCCCCATGATTCTGATATGATAACACCAACCACCTAAATCTAACTGTATCTAGACATGCTCCAAAAGACTGTGTATTACAGAAATAAATACATGTTCAGGGACCTTTATGCATAGCTAGATGTCAGAGAATGCTCACAAGTTATATGTAAGTACGATGCCAGCTAAAGAGCGGAGCTGAATGGAAAAGGTAGAGGGGCAGAGTGTGCCTAGTGGCTGATGAAACACAGGACAAAATGAATAAATGAGTCTCACCATTAATGGATGAATACTGAAAAAAGGTCTGAGATCTGCGCTAGCACTGGGGGTTAAAAAAGATGGGGTTCAAAGTGCACAGGACCAAGGAGGCAGTCTTGGGAAGAAAATGTTTTGAAAGAAGAGAGAGATGAAATGAGAGAGAGAAGTATCCTTGAAAGACTCGAAAATGAAGGAAAAGATGGAAACACATGTGGAAACTAAGCTTTATTAAACACTTGAAAGGAAGAACAAAATTAAAAGGCCCAGTGATGTAAACCATCTCTCCAACAAAACACACCATATGTTAAATAACCTAACTCCATGATAGCAGTCAAAGAGGGCACTGTTTAGCCAAAAATATAGAAACTGCTGAAACCACTATCTCCCCTCTATATACACAGAAAAAGCATGTTAATCCTTGTGATGGTTAACTTTATGTGGCAACTTGACTGAGCTAAGGGGTACCCAGATTAAATCTCATTTCTGGATGTGTTTCAGGTGAGATTATATTTGAATTGGTGCACTCAGTAAAGCAGATTGACCTCCCCAGAGTGAGTGGGCCTCGTCTAATCCACTGAAGGCCCAGATAGAACAAAAAGGCAGAGAAGATAAAGTTACCGCTTTTTGCTTCCTGCCTGCCTGCTTGACCTGGGAGACTGGTCTTCTACTCTTGAAATAGGACTTACAACATTGAATTCTCTATTTCTCAAGTTTTTAGACTCAAACTGGAATTACACCTCTGGCTTTCCTGATTGTCTAGCTTGCAAACAGGAGATCATGGGACTTCTAAGTCTCCATAATCATGTGAGCCAATTCCTCATAAGAATTTGTCTCTTTCTGTCTGTCTGTCTCTCTCTCTCTCTCTAAACACACACACACACACACACACACACACACACACACACACACACACATTTCTTATTTGTTCTGTTTCTCTAGTGAACCCTGACTAATACAATCCTGGTCCAAGGAAATCCAACATAAATTAAAATGAATAGGTAACAACAGCCAACATCCACATGAGAAAACAAGAAAAATCATATTAGCTGATAATAATTCTCTCATCCAAACTAACCATAAACAAGATGAAAAATGTAGCACAGAAACACAATATGAATTATATATCCTCAAATAATATTTCTAAGTATAAAAAAGAATATAAAATTCAAAAAGCCAGAAAAAAGGACAAAAGCTTGCAACATGTAACACGAAAGGTGAAACAAACAAGAAAGATACCACAATGAGATACCATCTCGCACCAGTCAGAATGGCTATTAATAAAAAGTCAAAAAATAACATGCTAGTGAGGTTGTGGAGAAAAAGAAACACTTACAGACTGCTGGTGGGAATGTAAATTAGTTCAAGCACCACGAAAAGCAGTCTGGAGAGTTTTCAAAAAACTTAAAACAGAACTACCATTTGACCTAGCAATTCCATTACTGAGTATATACCCAACAGAACATAAATCTTGTGTTCATCGCAACGTCATTCACAATAACAAAGGCATGAAATCAACCTAGATGTCCATTAATGGTGGACTGGATAAAGAAAATGGGGGTACATTACATCATAGAATACCATGCAGCTATAAAAGGTCATGGTCTTCACTGGAGATGATGGTCTTTGCCACAACGTGGATAGAGCTGGATGTCACTTTTCTAAGTGAACCAACATAGTAAAGAAAACCAAACGTCTCATGTTCTCACTTATATAAATAGGAGCTAAACACTGAGTACACATGGATACAAAGAAAGTAATAACAGAAACTGAGACCTCTTTGAGGGTGGAGGGTGGAAGAAGAGTGAGGATTGAAAAACTGCCTATTGAGTATTACGCTGATTACCTGGCTGACAAAATAATCTGTAAGTTAAACCCCTGTGACAAGCCATTTAACCATGTAACAAACCTGCATATGTACCTCTTGAGCCTAAAATAAAAGTTGGATAGAAGAAAAATAAGAAAAAAAGAAATCCAAAACCAGAGGGAAAAAAATCCCAATGAATTCAAGGTAGCCTATGATAAAAGTATAACAAGAATTCAATAGAAGAATAAAAATTAAGAGAATATAAAGTGAAGAAAGAGTTATACAGGATCAGAAAACAAGTTCGACATAGACTATAAGCAAAGAAAACCCAATATAAAATTAACTGAAATTTCAAAACAGAAAAACAAATCAATGAAATAAATGCAATCCAAGAAATTTGTCAGAAACAAAAGAAGACCAAAATCTACATGCTGAAAAATTTTACCACATACCTAGAAAAACTGATATGGAACAGTCAATTCTGAGACATAACAAAGTACCTCAATTCAGCTTTAAGATAAAGAAAATATCCTTTGAAGCTCCAAGACATTTACAAGGAAGAAAATCAAATGTCATCAGATTTTATAACAGCAATATACAAAATACAAAGCAAAGCAAAAGTAGAGAAGCATTTTCAAAAGGATAAAAAGTAAAAATCATTAAAAGAAAAGGAAATAGACAACATAGAAGAAACACAGTAAATATAACATATGTATGGTAAGTATAAAATAACACAGTATGACAAAGTTGATTCTAACTATGTCAGACATAACATACCTATTAAAAATAATTTCTAAGCAAAATGAAATTCTGTTGGGTTTTGAGTTCTGTTGTATAGAGAGATATGTAAAGCAATGCTATTCAGAAAGACTAAGAGAAAGTAATGATAAATGTATACAAGGCAACTTCAAACAATAAAAAGGCAGGATTGCAATCTTGATGTCAGACAAAGCTGAATTCATAAAGCAGAAACCACAGAAATGGAAAGGAAAAATAGTAATGCACTTTCTTAGTTTACACAGCTTTGTTAGAAAGAGATCTAAATTTTCCAGAATTCCCTTTCCAGTGTAGTTCCTGCTGAAGGTTGACTCCCCAAAATTTGCATATGTAGAGGCAGAAGTGAAGCAGCAGCCATTACTCTCTGAAACCCTTTCTGCAATTAGATGCAGTGACATAATTAATTTTCAAATAATTGGGAAAGAGTGAGGAAGGATCTGTGGTATTTGATTTGAATTGAAGACTTCAATATGAATTCATGATTTATTTAAGACTACTTCTCTCTCTGACTACTGAAATAGCCTAGAAACAATGACACCCTAGTAACAAAAAGCACGCCAATCACCCAGATCTAGCCTGAAATGTCTACACAGAGTTCTGCATCACTTAAAAGGGGACTTGGAACCATTTGTACCACAAAACAAAAAAGTGGTAAAATTTTATGTGTACACATTGAAAGTTGATAGAAATTAGCTTGAAGAAGCTTCCAGTGGTCAACTTTGGGCAAGTTGAGCATCAAAAAGGATAATAGAAGTAAAAGATTATGTCACACTGAATAATAATAATAAACAATCCAAAATCATTGCTACAAAAAGCAGATTGGAATGGAAAATCTTTTCTTTACCAAAGAATGCCACATAACTATTTAGTTGGAATGACAGCAGAAAATCATGGATTTCTGACCACCAATGCAGCAACCAATCCAGAAAAGGTTATTATTTGTGGCATTGGGTGAAATGATTAACGAGTTGATATTCAGAGGTTCTCAAAGTATCATTCAACAAATGCTGACTAATTAGAAAAAAAAAAATAGAGATATGGTGTCAAACTAATGGGACACACACACATTATATGCCTTCTGATGTAATGGTAATGAGAGTAATTGCTATCATTTATGCAGTATCACTGCTAAAAATGTTTAACCTGAATCTAATAAGAAGTAAAATATAAACAATCACACATTGTGGAACTTTAGAAGTCAACCAGCATGGTGTCTTTAAGAATGTCAGTCTAATTCATGGGATAGCTTCAAAGTGATGCTCACTTGCCAACCACACAGATTATTTAGAGCTCCCAATCAACCTTTATGGTGCCACACTCCGAAATATAAACAAGCAACGGTCTACAATTTTTTACTAAACTCTCCAACATGTTAGATAGCTTGAGCTAAACAGGGAAAAAATGACATTGCAAGAAACATAAATAATGGGAAAAGACAAGAACTACAAATAAACACATACACATAAATGACAAGAATTACAACTCTGTGTGTGTGTATATATGTATATATACACACAAATATATTATATAATAAGTAAGTGTACAGTGTGATTCAAAAAGATACTCCATAGTTAAAAAAAAAAAAAAAATAGATGTCGTGAAGAAGATGAACAGGGCAAGAATCTGCAGGAGAAAGCTTTCTAGAAAAAAAAAATTTTAAAGAAAAAGAAAAAAAAATAAATTCAGTGGAAAAATCCTACATCATGTGACCATGAAACATTCAAGATTGACAAATGTAATTAAAATAAAAATGTTTAAATGTTACCAGAAGCTCTATTAATTTCTTTGGTACATACCCACATACATACACATGAGTATACATAATATAATAATACACATATGTATTTCAAATATATATATTTCAAATATATATTCAAATATATATATTTGAAATACATATTATATATTATTCAATATATATTATTCAATAATATATAACTAAATATATAATACATTATTCAATAATATATATTATTTCAAATATATATATTTAAAGTATGTATGTGTATTGGTTTTCTCTTTTTGTTCCCTAGCTCACCAGATCCATTCATGGGTCCTCTCTGCTTCCACTGTGGCCCCAAGAAGTTGATACTTGTATTGATACTTGGGAAGGGCAATGGAAGGCACTACCTAGATAGACCAGCAGGAAGGGAAACTAAAGTTAGACACTTCATTTCTTCTATGGTTTGGTGCAACTTCCATGACCACTCATTATCAGAGCTTCATGAAAGTTTCCAGCTTTCACTGGGCTTCCATATCTCGATTTCCTCCCTTTCTGTCTTCATCCCTAACAGAGAATCAGTCTCCAGTTTCTGCAAAGCCCTTGGTGCCTTATCATTTTTTTTTCTGTTCTCCTAACATTATCTAAACTAAAAAATCTTTAATTAAAAGTTTCTTCTCAAAACAGAGAAGAATCAAATAGGCACAATAAAAAATGATAAAAGGGATGTCACCACTGATCCCACAGAAATACAAACTACCATCAGAGAATACTATAAACACCTCTACACAAATAAAGTAGAAAATCTAGAAGAAATGGATAAATTCCTGGACACACCACACCTTCCCAAGACTAATTGAGGAAGAAGTTGAATCCCTGAATAGACCAATAACAAGTTCTGAAATTGATGCAGTAAATAATAGTCTGCCAACCAAAAAAAGCCCAGGACCAGACAGATTTACAGCCAAATTCTACCAGAGGTACAAGGAGGAGCTGGTACCATTCCTTCTAAAACTATTCCAAAAAATAGAAAAAGAGGGACTCTTCCCTAACTCATTTTATTAGGCCAGCATCATCCTGATACTAAAACTTGACAGAGACACAACCAAAAAAGAAAATTTCAGGCCAACATCTCTGATGAACATCATTCTGAAAATCCTCAATAAAATACTGGCAAACTGAATCCAGCAGCACATCAAAAAGCTTATCCACCACGATCAAGTCGGCTTCATCCCTGGTTCAACATACGCAAATCAACAAATGTAATCAATCACATAAACAGAACCAATGACAAAACCAAATGATGATCTCAATAGATACAAAAAAAGGCCTTCAACAAAATTCAACGGCCATTCATGCAAAAAACTCTTAATAAACTAGGTATTAATGGAACATATCTCAAAATAATAAGAGCTATTTATGACAAATCCGCAGCCAATATCATACTGAGTGGGAAAATGCTGGAAGCATTCCCTTTGAAAACCGGCATAAGACAAGGATGCCCTCTCTCATCACTCCTATTCAACACAGTATTGGAGGTTCTGGCCAGGGCAATCAGGAAAGAGAAAGAAATAAACGGTACTCAAATAGGAAAAGATGAAGTCAAATTGTCTCTGTTTGCAGATGACATGATTGTATATTTAGAAAACCCCAACCCAAAATCCCCTTAAGTTGATTAGCAACTTTGGCAAAGTCTCAGGATAGAAAATCAATGTGCAAAAATCACAAGCATTCCTATACACCCATAACAGACAAACACAGAGCCAAATCATGAGTGAACTTCCATTCACAATTGCTACAAAGAGAATAAAATACCTAGAAATACAACTTACAAGGGATATGAAGGACCTGTTCAAGGAGAACTACAAACCACTGCTCAAGGAAATAAGAGAGGACACAAACCAATGGAAAAACATGCCACACTCATGGAAAGGAAGAATCAATATCATGAAAATGGCCATACTGCCCAAAGTAATTTATAGATTCAGTACTATCCCCAGCAAGTTACCATTGACTTTCTTCGTAGAATTAGAAAAAACTACTTTAAATTTCATATGGAACCAAAAAAGAGTCCATACAGCCAAGACAATCCTAAGCAAAAAGAACAAGGCTGAAGGCATCATGCTACCTGACTTCAAACTATACCACAAGGCTACAGTAACCAAAACAGCATGGTACTGGTACCAAAAAAGATACATAGACCAATGGAACCGAACAGAGGCCTCAGAAATAACACCATACATCTACAACCATCTGATCTTCGACAAACCTGACAAGAACAAGCAATGGGGAAAGGATTCCCTATTTAATAAATCATGCTGGGGAAAAAGCCATATGCAGTAAACTGAAACTGGACCCCTTCCTTACACCTTATACAAAAATTAACTCAAGATGGATTAAAGACTTAAACATAAGGCCTAAAACCATAAAATTCCTAGAAGAAAACCTAGGCAATATCATTCAGGACATAGGCATGAGCAAAGACTTCATGACTAAAGCACCAAAAGCAATGGCAACAAAAGTCAAAATTGACAAATGGGATCTCATTAAACTAAAGAGCTTCTACACAGCAAAATAAACTATCATCAGGGTGAACAGGCAACCTACAAAATGGGAGAACATTTTTGCAATCTATCCATCTGACAAAAGGCTAATACCCAGAATCTACAAAGAACTTAACCAACTTTACAAGAAAAAAACAAACAATCCATCAAAAAGTGGGCAAAGGATATGAACAGGCACTTCTCAAAAGAAGACATTTGTGCGGCCAACAAACACATGAAAAAATGCTCATCATCACTGATCATTAGAGAAATGCAAACCAAAACCACAATGAGATACCATCTCACGCCAGTTAGAGTGATGATTGTTAAAAAGTCAGGAATCAACAGATGCTAGAGAGGATGTCGAGAAATAGGAATGCTTTTACACTGTTGGTAGGAGTGTAAATTAGTTCTACCATTGTGGAAGACAGTGTAGCAATTCCTCAAGGATCTGGAACTAGAAATACCATTTAACCCAGCAATCCCATTACTGGGTATATACCCAAAGGATTATAAATCATTCTACTAGAAAGACACATGCACACATATGTTTATTGCAGTAATTTTCACAATAGCAAAGACTTGGAACCAATCCAAATGCCCATCGATGACAGACTGGATAAACAAAATGTGGTACATATACACCATGGAATACTATACAGCTATAAAAAAGGATGAGTTCATGTTCTTTGCAGGGACATGGATAACGCTGGAAATCATCATTCTCAGCAAACTAATGCAAGAACAGAAAGCAAACACCACATGTTCTCACTCATAAGTGGGAGTTGAACAATGAGAACACATGGACACAGGGAGGGGAACATCACACACAAGGGCCTGTCAGAGGGTAGGGGCTAGGGGAGGGATAGCATTAGGAGAAATACTTAATGTAGATGACGGGTTGATGGGTGCAGCAAAACACCATGGCACATGGATACCTATGTAACAAACCTGCATGTTCTGCACATGCATCCCAGAATTTAAAGTATAATAAAAAATAAATATAAAAATAAATAAATTAAAATAAAATAAAACCTTGTTCAAGCTAAAAAAAATAATTTCTTCTCTTAAATCAACTGAATTTTATTTCCTGTTGTATGAGACCTTAAAAACATACTGATAAATATGCAAACACATTTTTTTCCTGGAAATTATCAGGAATTATGAGAAACTACTAAAAGTGGAAAACATTGGGGAAAGGGTCCAGGGACAGCAGGGAGCCACAATTCTTAATGTTATACTTTTGTACACTCTTTAATTTGTCTAAGCGTAAGATCATTGGTACAGAATATGGAGGAGTTGTGTCTGAGGCCTTCATTTAAGGACAAGGTTAGTGATGAAACAGTGAAAATCCACTTGGAACAGACAGAATATAGGGTTGGTAATGGTGTCAGTCATAGTTATTATAATGATGTTAAGGAATTTTGAACAAAAAACCAAAATTTCTGAAGGCAAAAGAGAAGCAGTACAACAAAACAAAGAATTATTATTTTAAAAAATCCCCTGTGGTAAATCAATACAGATTACCTACACCAAATCTTTTCTCAGATAAGACAAGCAGGATAGAAGAGCACACCTAAAACAAAAGTATTACTGGACCGTCCTCTAGGTCTTTTTCAAAGAAGTATTGGATGTTTTCACTCGTCTCTTGCAAATACAGATAAAGGCAAGCCTTCTCATTCTCCTTCCCAAATTTATAAAGATTGGTGCAAAGCTGATAGCTGACAGCAACATGATTGATGAAAGGCAAAAGCATATTTCTTCAGCATAAAATTTATCTTTAATGAGAAATCTATAACTATTCTCACCTGGATATTGATTTTTAAATATTATCAAAGAAAACAGTTGATACACGGTTACATTCCAGGCCAGATATATTTAAAAATTATAGTAATATCAACATGACTTTCACAAATTCAATTTTGTTAGGCCAAAAGAATTCTTTTCTTTAGATTTGTTATGGTAGGAATATGAGCTTTTCTGTCATATAAATAAGATTCTCTTCAAACTAAAATATTCAACTGCAATTTTTTTATGGGAGTAAAAAAAATGATCTGGGCTTTTTCTACATGTTAACAATTACATTTAAGTTAAATCTAAAGAGCAAAGTGACATTCAGGCAACAGAATAGCACCTGCCTTCTTCCTTACAAGCATAATTTGCTTCTATGATTCTAAAATTAATACTAGAACAACAGGGCAGCAGAGAAAAACATACCTGTTACAAAAATACCTGCAAAATGTATTTTTTTTATTTCTGATTTCTGGTAGACAACATAAATCATTACCTATTTGTGTCACATTAAGTTTTGTAATTTTGAGAAAATTTTAGGAACCTATTACTCATTGCATATAATATCTTGAAAGGAAAAAATGACCCTGAACAGCAAGCATTCATGAAAAATGCAGATATGATTTTCCTTTAAGGTGTACTTTTTAAACTAAGCAAAATTTACATTTGAAGTACCAATGCCCCTCCATCAAAGATGACCAGAAACATATCTATAATTGAACAAATTTGTATTTATTCACTTACTGCAAAGGAAAAAGCACATCATAGGAGATGTGGGATGTCTTAGTAAGAAAGTGTTAAGAAGGACTTGTTATAGGATTGTGGCTTGTGTTAGGCAAGTGTGGAAAAGCATTCAGGTAGCAGGGCTCTGTTGTAGAACAGATGCTGTCCAGAAAACTTTTTTCTAGAAGCTGAGAATACGGTGGGACTTAGGCTGTGACTTGGCAAAAAAGCAAAAGTTGCTCGTATTAGCTAGGATAGAGAGATCTTTAGTTGTATTTTGGCTTGGATAATGTTTATGATTTTTACAAATTGATATAGTGTTTGTCTTAATCCATCGTTGTTATATAGTGGCCTTTTCTGTGAAATTATTAATGTCAAATAAGAAAATATCACAGCCTAGCTGTAAGTGTGCCAGGCCTCTCTCTTCCGGCAGGGTCCGCTTTTTCCTTTATCAGAAAAAAATTCCTTTGTTGAGATGGCTCTTATATTCCCCAATTGATACACTAAGGCAATTAATGATGTCAAAATTATCACTTAATGATGGCAGCCATGGCCCATGTAGAGTGGCTGCTGCCATGACACCAACTTCAGTTGTGGAGGCATGGCCAGGGCTATGTGCTCCAGGGAGCTTGCAGGAGCCAGAGGCAGGCAGGAGCCCTGCTCTCCTGGGCATAGCTGCAGCCACCCAACTCACAGCTGCGGACCCAGGACTCCCTGTACTCTTGGGGGCCAGGAGCAGGCAGAAACCCTGCCCTCCCAGGTGCAGCTGTAGGCACCCAAGCTGTGGCTGTGGACCTGGGCATCTCTACACTCTCAGGACCTGGGAAGGACCCCACTGCAGACTCAGAGGTGTCTGCTCCCACTGCCTGGCTTCTCCCCACTCCCAGTGCCCACTCTGATATCCAAACAAGGTTGAGACTGAGCCCAGGCCCTGTAACAGCCAGCTTGAGTGTACAAACACTCAGGACAGGACTGACACGCCAGCCCAGTGCTGCATCAGCCCCCTCCAAACTTTGGGCACTGACAAGCATGGGAAGGAGGTCGAGGGGGTGTTCAGGGCAGCTCAGTGCTGGCCTACAGGTGCCCTTTGGTATGAACAGCGTACGCACCATGAAGAGCAGCATGAGGCAGACTGGCTTCTGGGTGGAAGGAGGCAGGTCCGACATGAAGCCCAGCCTTCAAATCAGGGAGATCCTGAAGCCTGGGGGCTGGGCTGCTGGTCCCATGGACTGGAATGGGAACTTGTGGTACTTTTTCTGGGCCCACCCATGGCCACGTATGGACCAAATGGCATATTCTTCCTCCCCTCTGAGGCCCATAAAAGCCCCAAACTCAGCCAGACTAGAGGAAACAACAAGATGACCAGCTGAGGAGAAGAGCTACCCACCCCATGGTCTCCTCTCTGCTAACAGTTGAACACTCAGGACGCTCTGCCTGCAAAAAGGAGCTACCCAATGTGGGTCTCCTCTGAGCTGTTCTGTCACTCAATAAAGCTCCTCTTCACCTTGCTGTCCCTCCACTTGTCTGCATACCTCATTCTTCCTGGATGCAGGACAAGAACTCAGGGCCAGCCAAATGGCGGGACTAAAGAGCTGTAACACAAACACAGCTGGAATACACCCCTTGCTCAGCACCTTGCAGATAACAAGGAGAGAAGAGAGGAGAGAAGAGCTGTGCCCTTTTGGAGAGTCCAGACCTAGGAACTCCCTGAGCCAGGGCTGTGACACCCTCTTTGGGACTGCGAGGTTCTTGGCGTCTCCAAGTTTCCAGCCACTACTGCGTTTTGTGGTCCTAACTGTGGAAGCTGCCTGGTCCAGCCACAGCATCACATGGAGCCGGTGCCTGTAGCAGCCCACCCCATCACAGCTGGTGTGTCTAGCTATGCCCAATGGCCAGATCCTACGCTCACTCACACATCCCTCACCACTCCATATCTGGCTGGCCCCTGACAGGTGTGGGATCCAGGCCAGTAGCGCAAGCCAAGTGCAGCCTGCCAGGCCAAACGGGTGGAAAAAGCCCAGTGGGCCCGTGCAGAACTCGGGCAAAGGTGCCACTGGCCACAGAGGTTTTTGGCAGGTGAAGTGACAACCCAAGGATCCTGTAACATTTACATCTTTCAATTAGGTATATTCTTTACAAATTATTTTGTAACAATATTCTTTGGACAATTTATATAATATAAAGATTTATACACATTAATTACAAAAGCAAATTTTACTAATGAAATATTTGCACACTATAAAAATGTTAACAGCTTTATTGAGATATAATTGGCATCCAATAAACACATATTCAAATGTGTCATCACATAAGTTTTGACAGATGCATGCACCTGTATCATCACCACTAATAAATGCACTCATCTCTATAAGTACAATTTTTTAAAATGTTTCCTTAAGAAAATAATATTTACCTAATAAACATAACTATATTAATTTTATTTCTTCTATATTCCATATTGGTCATTTATTGAGTTTATTTTCTACCCAATAAAATGGATTGACCAGAGTATAGCCCCGGGTAAGAAAATCACTAGAGAGAAAAGTCAGCAGAAGAGCGGATAGTAGAGGCCAGGCAAGGTGGCTCATGTCTGTAATCCCAGCACTTTCAGAGGCCAAGGTGGGCAGATCACTTGAGACCAGGATGGTGAAAGCTCATCTCTACTAAAAATACACAAATTAGCAGGGCATGCTGGCAAACACCTGTAGTCTCAGCTACTCGGGAGGCTGAGGCAGGAGAATCACTTGAATCCAGGAGGCCGAGGTTGCAGTGAGCCATAATCACATCACTGCACTCCAGCCCAGGTGACAGAGCAAGACTCTGTCTCAAAAAAAAAAAAAAAAAAAAGAGTGGATAATAGAAATTCACTCACCTTTTTCAGCCAGGCAGAATATGGTGTCCCTCTTAAGCCACGCTGAGAAAAAATTCACTTTATCTTCTTAGTTGCAAGTGTAGAAATTGTCTTTAGCTGATTTAAGAATAGGATTAGAAATAGTTCACAGAATCACCTAGAATGCTGGGTAAACAAGCTCAGAAACTGGTCCAAATCAGGGAGACTGCACTTCAAGCCCCACTGAAAAATCTGCCATTGCTGGAGATTAGATGTTGCCACCAGTGTAGCCATCACCCACCACCACCTTGCATCTTTACATCAAAGTTCAGGGTGGGTGCATCTGAGCAGCCAAGCCTAGGTCAGGTGGTCATGCTCAGGTTTCAAAGAGGCACTGGCAAACGTGAGCATTCATGTTTTCAGCCTTGGGTTTAGGTAGCAAATTCTGCTTTTCACTAAGACATAAGATAATTTCCCCCACACTACAAATGGGAAATGTGGTGCAGGTCATGGATAGGAAATAATAAGTGACAACTTTCCACTACAGAGTCTAAAATGAGGTCATTTACAGATTAATTGGAAAAAGATATTTTGAAAGAGGAAATAGGCAGCAGTCTGTCCTAGTCTGTGATTAAACTTAAAAATCTGGTAGTAATATCCAAAGTAGCTGCTGAATAGAATGCTTGGCTCCTGACTGTCAGTTATCCATTTAGATAAATGAAAAGTAGACCAGAATCAACACAGGCCCTATAGTGCATCTTATTAAATATTTCCTGTGCCAGCTCAGCAGACACTCGATGGTGACTCTCACTCCTTTGAACACAGTGCTGTGTTCTGTCCCACCCACTCCTCATTTCCAGCTCACAAAGACACTGTGTAGCCTTGTGTCCTAAGGCAATGGATCTGCAATATCAACTTCAGTTCTCAGCTGCTTCAGAGCCACTCTACCACAACTGGGAAATACCTGCATCTCATCAATAATGGCACATGGATCTATACTAAGGCTTTACATCCACCTTCAAAAAGAAAGAAGCTTAATTATTAATATCCCTCACTCTGTGGTGCTTGACTGTACTATTTCATTTCTCCCTCTTGATTATCTATTGAACTTGAGGGAGGCTGGATCTTCAAGTATGTTGAACAATGGGCCCAGCTGTGAGCACTGGAGAGAGTAATCCAGGTATGAGTATGTTGAAAACAGCAAATCATGTCATACTGTAAAGGAGTCACCAGCAATTGAAACCACAACATTTACTGGGTCTCTTGTCAGATGCCAGAATTCACCTCCACTAGATCACCACCCCATCATCTTAAGGAAAGAAATCCCTCAACCGTGTGAGGAGTACATTGTTTACAAAGAAAAGCTGTTTTCTCCCTCCTCCGAGGAGCAGGAGAGATAATATTTATATTCTCCTAATCCAAAGAAAGTGGGAAAGGGACAAAGAAAGTGGGGAAAAAAGGCTCAAAGATATTGGGGTTTTCTTCACTAAGGGAGGACTAAAATTTCACTCCTTATTGCATAGTCTGCTTAGGCAGTAGGTTTAATAAATTCTCTGTACCATATCTAGCACAGGGGAAAAAAAAAACACTTGGGTCAGTTGGTCTGGAGGGGAAACTACCATATGGAAAGGTGATCAGTACCACACTCTTAACTTCCCAGCTCCTAGCTTGCAGAGACTATGGAATGAATCCGTGTATCCATCATGCCTGTAAAGAGGATAGAAGAAATGAAGTCCCAAGACTAGACTGCATAGCAAACAAGGAGGCACATGTGTCATAGCAGGTGTTGAGATGTCACTACTTGGAGTTCAGTAGAGACAGGCAGCCCATCTCCTTAGGATTCCAGGATCTCCATGGAGGCAAGCCACTCATCAGCAGAGCACTTGGGTGCTCCATTTTATTCATGTCCAAATAAAATGAACTACAGCAGCAGTTAAAATCAAATAAAAAGTGATGTTAGCAATTTTCTCTCTCTAGCTTCCAAGACAAAACACCAGAGAAGCTAGTCCCAAGGAGACAATACAATCTGGGAAAGTGAGAGGAGGAGAGTGAAGGAAGTTTGCAGAAAGCTCTGTTCTAACAGTAGAATTAAAGTTTTTAAAGGGTATAAATAATGACAGAACATGTAAAAAGCTGGCATTGTTGAAGTTTTCTGTCTACAAAATAATAATAATACTAATAAGACTTTTTTTTTTAAAGCAGTATTAGGTTCACAGTAAAATTAAGAGGAAGGTACAGAGGTACAGAGTTCCCGTATGCTCTCTGCCCTCCCACACTATCAACATCCTGCACCAAGTGGTAGATTTGTAACAATTGATGAACCCATATTGATACATTATTACCCAAAGTCTATGGTTTACATTAAAATTCACTCTTGTGCAAAGTGGGTTTGGACAAATGTATACTAATGATATGCATTATAGTATTACACAGAGTATTTTCACTGCCCTTAAAAATTCTCTGTCCTTTGCCCTATTTATCCCTTCCTCTCCAACTCTTGGCAATCACTGCTGTTTTTACTTTCTCCATAGTTTTGCATTTTCCAGAATGTCATATATTTGGAATCATATAGCATCTAGACTTTTCAGACTGACTTCTTTCACTTAGTAGTATGCATTTAAGTTTTCTCCATGTCTTTTTGTGGCTTCTTTCACTTAGTAATATGCATTGTTAATCATATAGCATGTAGACTTTTCAGATTAACTTCTTTCACTTAGCAATATGCATTTAAGTTTTCTCCATGTCTTTTCGTGGCTTGTTAGCTTATTATTTTTTGCACTGAGTAATATTTCATTGACTGGAGGCAACACTGTTTATTCACCTACTGAAGGACATCTTGATTAGTTCCAAGTTTTTGCAAGCGTGAATAAAACTGCTAAAAACATCCATGTGCAGGTTTCTGTATGGATATAAGCTTTCTCCTCCTCTGAGTAAACATTAAGGAGAGGGATTGCAGTGTTGTGTGGGCAACGGTAAGCGTAGTTTTTAAGAAATTGACAAACTGTCTTCCACAGTGGGTGGTACCATTTTGCATTCCCATCAGCAATGAATAGGTGTCGCTCTTGCTTCACATTTTTGCCAGCATTTCTTGTTGACAGTGTTGTGGGTTTTGGCCATTTGATAGGTTTGTAGTGATGTGCCATTGTCATGCCATCTTAATCTTGCCTTTCCCCGATGATGTAGATGTGCAGTATCTTTTCATATGCTTATTTGCCATCTGTGTATCTTCTTTGGTGAGATGTCTATGGAGGTCTTTGGCCCACTTTTTATTGGGCTATTATTTTATTTTTGAGTTTTTATTTTATTATTTTATTTTATTACTTTTATTTTTAAGTGCTCTTTATATATTCTGGATAACAGGCACTTTTTAAAAATCATATATATCTTTCACAACTATCATCTCCCAACTTCTCATTCTCTTGGCAGTATCTTCCACAGAGCAGAAATTTTAAACTTTCTTCATGAACTGTTTTGTGTCATAGACTCCTGTGCAGATATGATAATTGTGTTAGAATGTTTGTTCAGATAAAGACTCCACACACAAGCACCCTTGGCAGGGGTAATGGTAGTTCACAGACTTTTTGTAATCTGTTTTATTCAGTTCAAAATGCTATAACAAATTGCCATAGACTGAGTAGCTTAAACAACAAACATTTATTTCTCACAGTTCTGGAGTCTGGGAAGTCCTAGCAATTTGGTATCTGGCGCGGCTTTTCTTCCTGGTTTGCAAATAATCATCTTTTTCCTGAGTCCTCAGGTAGCAGAAAGCAGAGAAAGCAAACAATCTTTCCCATTTCTCTTCTTAAAATGGCACTAATCCTATCATAAGGGCTCCAACTGATGACGTAATTACCTCCCAAAGGCCCCGCCTCCTAATACCATCCCATTGGGTGTTAGGTTTTCAACATATGAGTTGTGCAAGGGGGTTATAAATATTCAGTCCATAACAAGGACCTTTATAGACTATTTGGGAGTTCTCAGACCTCAGTTTATGAAGATCGTATCTATTATTCTTCTTGAATAATGTAATTATTTTCTGTCACTGGAGGAGAAAATAGGAAGATGACTGATCTGATTATTATATCAGGATCTGCACAAAAGCAGTTCTTCCGTACAGAATACTTTTCCCAGCTCTACTAATTTATCAGGATTCTGCTCAGAATCCAGACTGTCAGAAGCCCTCCAAGACTTCCATCTGTAGGATGAATGAGCTGCCCTTCTGATTTTCTCTCAGAGTAATCTGGGTAGACATTTTTAGAGTACGTTTTATAATGTAATTGTAAATTTCCTTAACTGTAAGCATTATGATGTCAGAATCCTGTCTGGTCTACATTTGTGCTTTCTGGAGCCAGTATGGGACCTGGCACACAGTAGGTACACAATAAAAACTTATAAAATGGGTGAGTGAAGGGATGAATACATCTGTCATCTGGTATAATTTTACTTACATTCTGAAGTTTGTACCCAATCCTTCCCTCCATTAGCAAATTATAATATTCTGCTTATTAGCAAATGCTTCTGAGACTCTCTTCTCTTTCAAGATTGATTCCTCCATTTTCCTGAGGCCAAGGGAGCTCAATCCCAGTTTGGGGTGCTCACATCCTCCCAGCTTTCCTGCTATTGCCATTTTCTGCTTTAGCAGTTCTGTGCCCTTCCTGCCTCGTTTCTAGTGCTCTGTATTCTCACAATTCCCTGCTTGTTTAATTACTACCTGTGTCACCATAAGATTTCCTATATCCTGCACTTTTCTGATTCGGAAGCCCACCCATGGTTTATCTTCTTTCACAAATGGAGGAGATTTCATACCACCTGATCCAAGATCTCTAAAGTGACCTGGCTTCTGTGAAACAATGCAGACATATGGTACTGTCAACATTTACTAATTGCCTTCCCAACATCTTTTTCCTCTTTATATCACTAGGGATGATGGTATGATTATCTTTTGAGAGGTTTTGTCTCCCCTATTAACAGAACTGCATTTTGGTTGAAATTTTCTTTTTCTCTTGACTTTAAGAGTGAAGCCTTACTGTTTTAAATAAATTTTGTATATTTTATTCTTTTAGGCCCAGCTGGTCATCTGACCCAGTAAAGGACAAAGCATAGAAAAAAATTTCATGCCTTTTCCAGGAACTACTGGACAATAGTCTCAATTTTCCTCGGTATGGTATAATGTGTTATAGGAAAGCTAGAATTATTGTAGTCATTTTGCTATCTCATTGAAAGAATCTAGAGTTTTGGGGGGCCATGAGAGATGGGTGCCTAAAAATGTAGCTAGATTTGGTTCCCTCAGAAATAACTCCTATCATTTTGCCCAGATTTGAAAAGTACTCTTTATTCTTTAATTCAATTTGAGGTTTTCATTCTTTCTGTATTACCTTTGTCTTCTATAATCAAAAGAATCTAAACACAAAGACTTGGATCACACTGAAGATTTTATATCTCACCTAAATAACAAGGCTTTAGAGTTCAGATACTGAAAAAAAAGTTATGCTAAGAAACAAGCAAAGTAATAGGTAATTAGAGGAGGGAAATTAGAAAAATCATGATGACAAAAGTAGGCTTCAATTAATCTGGATTGTTTTTGAATAAGATGCTAAGATCAATTAATCAATTGATAGTTAATAGTTAATCAAGTTGATCCCCAGTATGTAAAGATGAATATATGGGAGATCCAAGAAATAAATCAAGTCTTATAACTTTGTGAAACTGAATGGCTGCCACTTTATCAGTATTGCCTTGTTAACTTGTATATTTGTTAGGATCCCCGCTCAAGTAATGGAAGCTAAGAAGCTTTAACTCAAGAAGGGGATTTATTTAATGGACACTGGAATATCAAGAGAATCCAAGAACAGATAGGCAGCTCAACCTCAGGAACAAATTAGAACCAGGAACCTATTAGGATTCTGCTCTCTTATCTTTACATCTCTCTGCATGTCTGCTGCCTTCTCTTTCTCTAAGCAAAATACTGTCCTCCGTCTCTCTCTCCTTTGCTCCTAATTCCAAATCCTTGGGAAGGAGATTGTAATTGACCTAGCTTAGGTCTGGAACCCAATCTGCAATATGTAACTGATGCCATGGAATGGAGTCATAGTATAGGAACATATACAGAAAATTCAAGGAGTTGGAATTATGGTACTTCCCTGAAAAGAAGGAGAGTTAAGTCAACCCAATTGGTGCCCACAGTTGTTTAAGGGAACCATACACTATAGCACTACAATGTTATGGGACTCTTTTTCTGTCTCTTTCTATACTATAATATCAGATTATTGGCTTTTACATCCACTGTTACTATGCAGCTTTTCAATCTTGTTGCTCTAGCCAAAGAAATAAGAGACACATTTTGTCTGTGTTTTTGCCTGGTTTAATGCTGGGATGTAAGCTTGGAGTCACCACTCTCTGAGGTGACATGTAAGCCTCTCCAACACAGCAACTGTTTATTGACCACAACCACAAAGGAGCACAAAACTCATCATTCCTAGACTTGTCAGGTATTAACAGACTACATTTTTATATAACTCATTTCCCAAAAGCTTACCATTGTATTTCTCTCCATAGCATTGTCCTATTAAACAAAGATTATTGCATTAAATATGTATTATATACTGCAACAAAGCTTAAAAAAATGATTTTCTTCATTTTCAATTGGCCTTTCCTCTTAATTTCAAGCTCAACTTCTTGATACATTCTCTCATTTATTTATTCAAAATATTTAGTGCACAATCCACATAAAGTGATTTCTCCCTCCACTTCTTTTACAAGGTGAAGTTCTAAGTACAACTTCGTTGACTTGATTTTATTCTTCATGCAACTTTGTTATTCATTCTACTGCTCAAAAATGAAAATTATACAATTTGCTGCAAAACTAAATCTTCACAAATTGTTTGTTCAAGCCCCAGCAATTCTTAATGATCAAATCATGAACACCAGGAAATAGGAGTCTAAAATAGAAATGCCGACAAGCACTTAAATATAACACATTGAATGATGCTGCCATAATGCACTATATTAGATGTACTCCTCAGAGCTTATTGCCAGTGGTGAGTCTATAAATTCCTGAATTAAACCTCAACTGCTCACAGCTTATACTTTTAAATTAGATTTCCTACTTTATTCTCTCCTTAGAGAAATCTGAGCTGCAGAAGCAAGTATACATAGGCAAATACAAATAGAATAAACTAAACTACTTATATCAGATCTAAAATGCATTTCTAGCATGTTGCTATTATAGAAAATGGTGTGTTCAGCTCACAACATATGTGTTTAGGCATATCGTATTAAATAGCTGTGGCCATTTCCAATAAATAAAGGAAGAGCAGAGGGAGGACTGACAAATAGCATCCTCTGAAATGAAAACTAGATGATTTAGAAATTTTGGATAGCATTGGTTAGTTTTAAAATATTTTGTTCAGTATTTTTAATAAATTCAGATTTTTCCTACTATTTAAGATGTGAAATAATGACAGCCTTTCTCATTTTGTATTCATATTGGTAGCAAATTTCACCCATAGATATATCGGAATCAATTTGGTTTTAGATATTTTACAGTTTTTTTAAAAATTATTTATTTATTTATTTATTTATTGTATTATACTTTAAATTGTAGGGTACATGTGCACAACATGCAGGTTTGTTACATATGTATACATGTGCCATGTTGGTGTACTGCACCCATTAACTCATAATTTACATTAGGTATCTCTCCTAATGCTATCCCTCCCCCACCCCACCCCATGACAGGCCCCGGTGTGTGATGTTCCCCACTCTGTGTCCAAGTGTTCTCATTGTTCAATTTCCACCTATGAGTGAGAACATACCGTGTTTGGTCTTCTGTCCTTGCAATACTTTGCTCAGAATGATGGTTTCCAGCTTCATCCACGTCCCTACAAAGGACATGAACTCATCCTTTTTTATGGCTGCATAGTATTCCATGGTGTATATGTGCCACATTTTCTTAATCCAGTCTATCACTGATGGACATTTGGGTTGGTTCCACGTCTTTGCTATTGTAAATAGTGCTGCAATAAACATACATGTGCATGTGTCTTTATAGCAGCATGATTTATAATCCTTTGGGTATATACCCAGTAATGGGATGGCTGGGTCAAATGGTATTCCTAGTTCGAGATCCTTAAGGAATCGCCACACTGTCTTCCACAATGGTTGAACTAGTTTACAGTCCCACCAACAGTGTAAAAGTGTTCCTATTTCTCAAGATCCTCTCCAGCACCTGTTGCTTCCTGACTTTTTAATGATCACCATTCTAACTGGTGTGAGATGGTATCTCACTAGGGTTTGATTTGCATTTCTCTGATGGCCAGTGATGACGAGCATTTTTTTCATGTGTCTGTTGGCTGCATAAATGTCTTCTTTTGAGAAAGGTCTGTTCATCTCCTTTGCCCACTTTTTGATGGGGTTGTTTGATTTTTTTTCCTGTAAATTTGTTTAAGATTTTTGTAGACTCCGGATATTAGACCTTCGTCAGATGGGTAGATTGTAAAAATTTTCTCCCATTCTGTAGGTTGCCTGTTCAGTCTGACGGTAGTTTCTTTTGCGATGCAGAACCTCTTTGGTTGCCATTGCTTTTGGTGTTTTAGTCATGAAGTCCTTGCCCATGCCTATGTCCTGAATGGTATTGCCTAGGTTTTCTTCTAGGGTTTTTACAGTTTTAGGTCTAACATTTAAGTTTTTAATCCATCTTGAATTAATTTTTGTATAAGGTGTAAGGAAGGGATTCAGTTTCAGCTTTCTAGATATGGCTAGCCAGTTTTCCCAGCATCATTTATTAACTAGGGAATCGTTTCCCCATTGCTTGTTTTTGTCAGGTTTGTCAAAGACCAGATGGTTGTAGATGTGTGGTATTATTTCTGAGAGCTCTGTTTCTCTTCCATTGGTCTATATCTCTGTTTTGGTACCAGTACCATGCTGTTTTGGTTACTGTAGCCTTGTAGTATAGTTTGAAGTCGGCTGGCATGATGCCTCCATCTTTGTTCTTTTGGCTTATGATTATCGTGGCAATGCAGGCTCTTTTTGGGTTCCATATGAACTTTACAGTAGTTTTTTCCAATTCTGTGAAGAAAGTCATTGGTAGCTTGATGGGGATGGCATTGAATCTATAAATTACCTTGGGCAGTATGACCATCTTCATGATATTGATTCTTCCTATCCATGAGCATGGAATGTTCTTCCATTTGTTTGTGTCCCCTTTTATTTCATTGAGCAGTGGTTTTTAGTTCTCCTTGAACAGGTCCTTCACATCCCTTGTAAGTTGGATTCCTAGGTATTTTATTCTCTTTGAAGCAATTGTGAATGGGAATTCATTCATGATTTGGCTCTCTGTTTGTCTGTTATTGGTGTATAAGAATGCTTGTGATTTTTGCACATTGATTTTGTATCCTGAGACTTTGCTGAAGTTGCTTATCAACTTAAGGAGATTTTGGGCTGAGACAATGGGGTTTTCTAAATATACAATCATGTCATCTGCAAACAGGGACAATTTGACTTCCTCTTTTCCTAACTGAACTCCCTTTATTTCTTTCTCCTGCCTGATTGCCCTGCCCAGAACTTCCAACACTGTGTTGAATAGGAGTGGTGAGAGAGGGCATCCCTGTCTTGTGCCAGTTTTCAAAGGGAATGCTTCCAGTTTTTGCTCATTCAGTATGATATTGGCTGTGGGTTTGTCATAAATAGCTCTTATTATTTTGAGATATGTTCCATTAATACCTAGTTTATTGAGAGTTTTTAGCATGAAAGGCTGTTGAATTTTGTCGAAGGTCTTTTCTGCATCTATTGAGATAATGATGTGGTTTTTGTCTTTGGTTCTGTTTATATGATGGATTACATTTATTGATTTGCATATGTTGAAACAGCCTTGCATCCCAGGGATAAAGCCCACTTGATGGTAGTGGATATGCTTTTTGATGTGCTGCTGGATTCGGTTTGCCAGTATTTTATTGAGGATTTTTGCATCAATGTTCATCAGGGATATTGGTTTTAAATTCTCTTTTTTGTTGTGTCTTTGCCAGGCTTTGGTATCAGGATGATGCTGGCCTCATAAAATGAGTTAGGGAAGAGTTCCTCTTTTTCTATTGATTGGAATGTTTCAGAAGGAATGGTACCAGCTCCTCCTTGTACCTCTGGTAGAATTCGGCTGTGAATCCGTCTGGTCCTAGACTTTTTTTGGTTGGTAGGTTATTAATTATTGCCTCAATTTCAGAGCCTGTTATTGGTCTATTCAGGGATTCAACTTCTTCCTGATTTAGTCTTGGGAAGGTGTATGTGTCCAGGAATTTGTCCATTTCTTCTAGATTTTCTAGTTTATTTGTGTAGAGGTGTTGTTTATAATATTCTCTGATGGTAGTTTGTATTTCTGTGGGATCGGTGGTGACATCCCCTTTATAATTTTTTATTGCCATCTATTTGGTTCTTCTCTCTTTTCTTCTTTATTAGTCTTGCTAGCGGTCTGTCAATTTTGTTGATCGTTTCAAAAAACCAGCTCCTGGATTCATTGATTTTTTGAAGGGTTTTTTGTGTCTCTATCTCCTTCAATTCTGCTCTGGTCTTACTAATTTCTTGCCTTCTGCTAGCTTTTGAATGTGTTTGCTCTTGCTTCTCTAGTTCTTTTAATTGTGATGTTAGGGTGTCAATTTTATATCTTTCCTGCTTTCTCTTATGGGCATTTAGTGCTATAAATTTCCCTCTACACAGTGCTTTAAATGTGTCCCAGAGATTCTGGTATGTCATGTTTTTGTTCTCATTGGTTTCAAAGAACATGTTTATTTCTGCCTTCATTTCGTTATGTACCCAGTAGTCATTCAGGAGCAGGTTGTTCAGTTTCCACGTAGTTGAGCGGTTTTGAGTGAGGTTCTTAATACCGAGTTCTAATTTGATTGCACTGTGGTCTGAGAGACAGTTTGTTATATTACAGATATTTTCTAAGACAGAGTCATTTGGAAAATGTGACTTTCATTTAGTTAGTCTTGACACATGTATAGATAATATTTATTTAGTTAAATGGAGATGGTTAGTTCACATTATTTTTCAGGGATTCTGAATGTGAGGATTGGAGTATATGAAGATCATGAAAAATGTTCTTCCTAGAATCTGTATGATTTATTAAGTTTTTGATGTTCAAATATTTTATAAATTCAGCTGGAATTTCATCTTGAAACTCTACTACAGACTTCAGAAGGTGAAGAATGAACTGCATGGAAAACCATCATTACATTATTCCTGTAAGTCTCTCAGAGAAACATACTTTTTAAATCATTTTTATTTGTGATGGTAAGCAAGTTGTCAATAATCAAAACAAACATTCATGTTGAACACATCAAGATGCATACATAAAAGCCAGGCACAGTGGTTTGTGGCTGTAACCCCAGCACTTTGGGAGTCTGAGGCAGCAGGTGGATCACCTGAGGTCAGGAGTTCGAGACCAGCCTCGCCAACATGGTGAAACCCCATCTCTACTAAAAATACAAAAAATTAGCTGGGTGTGGTGGCACGTGCCTGCAATCCCAGCTATTCAAGAGCCTGAGCAAGGAGAATCGCTTGAACCCGGGAGGTGGAGGTTGAAGTGAGCCAAGATAACATCAATGCACGCCAGCCTGGGCAACAAGAGCAAAACTCCATTTCAAAAAAAAAAAAAAAAAAAACTTGACTATTTAGAGAAAATGATTTATTTTATGGTCTAAATATTTTAGAAAAATACAAACAGAATTTATTTGTTTAAGTCATGTCAGCTTTTTCCATAGTAATAAAATCAAAAATATATTTTAACTTGTTTCATTTGCTTTCAAGTAATAGGCTTTTAAAAGTCTTTTAAATAAAAAGACTTTTAATTAAAAACTCAACATGAAATGAGAATGAACCAAATTGAATAAGAAATCACCAAATCAGATAACAATCTTGTTTCCTTAAATTGACTTTTTTTATCAGGCACTTAGATGCTAAAATATAGTTATTAAATATGTTTTGGTATTTTGTTAATTGTAGTAATACTTATGTAGGAGCCAATGCCCAAATAGAAATGTAATCTTCAGAGATAACATTCCCAGTTAGAATGCATCTCTGAGATCTAAAGTTTTTGTGCAAACTTAAAACCTATGCAGCCTTAAATCCAAACCACCATCATCAAGACTGTCCTCTGGAGAACACATCATGGTGTTAAGGAAGGTGCCTCTTTCTTGAATTATTCACTCATTTAATTTAATGGAAAGTTTTAGAGACAGTATTAGATGTGGAGTCATTGAGAACCCACCCATGTGTGGAATAGTTAGTTCAACTGCTGACAGTCTTTCCAAATTTCCTTTTGCAATTTAAGACTTGTCTTCCTTGTTGGAGATAATGTGATTAGGCTAGATCCTTAAATAGAGAGGTAAATTAAAACATTATCACCCAAATTCATCTGTTTGTCATTTCAACTTCTTAATGAAGCTTAAAATATACAGCATAGTGTTAAACTATATCACCTATTCCTTCTTTTGTATATTTTTGTTAGGACGATGGATTAGAATCTATGCTCGTAAGTTTTTGACTAATAGACACTTACTGATTTAACTATAAAACCAGTTGCAGGAAATCTCTGGAATTTTACCTATGTGAAATGCCTCCCATAGCCAGAAATTGCACAGTCTCCTAAAGCTAAATGCTGAAAACCAATGGGGTATCCTGCTCTTACTTTTATTTCCCTCATAGAAAGAAAGAAGGTCTGAACTAAAGGGTGCACTTTCATCTCTACTATCCTTTTAGAAAGCTGCTTTAATGAACCTTTTATCCTTTCTGTGTAAATGTAAAACTGCCAGTAATATCTTCAAAATGAAAGGGAAAAAAGTCCTAGTATACAGACATTCCTTATACGCAGGCTCAGGCCTCTTCAGCTTTCTTTTCATATTTTCTTCCTAATCCAACCCATCTATCCCTCTAATTCAGAAGTTAGCAATTTTTGTGTGTGTGTGTGTGTGTGTAAATGGTCAGGTAACAAACATTATAGGTTTCATGAACCACGTGGTATCTGTTACAACTATGAAATCTACCACTGTAGCATGACAACAACCATGGACAATACTTAAATAAATGAGAGGAGCTATGTTTCCATAGAACATCATTTACAAAAAAATGGACGGCAGGCTGTTACAATTGGCTACAAGGGAACTTAGCTAAATATCACTAACATTAATGTTTGCAAACTTTCTCTTCCTGCTTCCCATTGAGAGACCTCTGGCATCACACAATTTTTGCTTTTTTTGTTTTTAATAAATCTTAAAGTGGTTTCTCAGATTGTTAAAGGTGAGGTGATTTTATAATAAAAAATAAAGAGGATAATATGATGAGAAATACATCTCAAGATCGGAGGATACATTTTTCACAGTTTAGAGGAGTGGAAGCTGATAGAAAGCAGTAATACTATGGTGCAGGTGTGTGACTGCAAAATAGTGAACATGTTACGTAATAGACTTTTAGTACCTACTGAGAGATAAAACAGCCTACACATCACCCTGACCATGTGATATCACTTGCATTAGTATGCTTTCAGGTGTTAAAATTCAAGAAGAAGTTTATGAGAATGTTTTCCTGGCAATGCTTATGCTGTGTGACCTACTCATAGACACATCTTTTTTGGATATGGGACCCTGGTTTTCTTCTTTAATGGCCATTATATCTTCTCTATCAAATCAACCATATTCTGTGAAGATCTTTGGAGTTGTGCTTTTGTCCTGTAACATAAATTATTTTGAAATTACTTTTGTTTGAATGGACAATTTCTATAGACCAACTAAGACACGACTCTAGGTTAAACACAAGGGTATCATGAGCTCTGGACAAAATTGTGAAGTGAAAGGAGTAAATGAAAGGAATTTGAACTTCATTCTGCATATGAGAGGCCATTTAGTGTGGTGATAAAAGCATGTGATTTGGGACTAGATACATCTATGTTCAAATAAATCTCTGCATTTTCTATCTCCAGGATTGGTCAGGCTGCTTAGGGTCTCCGTAAAAGAGAATAATGATAATCATGTCAGTTAGGTCTAAAGAGGTTAGGCAATTTTCATAAAGGAACTAAATGATAGAGATTGGATTTGAACACTGCCACCCACTCCAGGCCACATCCTCATTAAGAAATCCCTGTCTCTTTATATGTAACTCATCATTTCTGTATGTTTATTCCTAAGGAGGGGTCTTCCTCCTCCTATTCCAACATTATTTCATCTTTGGTAAGTTTGTTCATCAGTCAGAATTACTACTTGAAAATGTAAGAAGCCACACTCTGGTTAACATCATATGAAAAAGAAATTATTGAAAAGATGGCAGTATGTCACAGAATCAATGAGAAGACTAAAGAAACAGACTAGGAAAACTAGCAAGAGTTGAAATAGACTATGGAACAAAACTGCAGCCAAAACCATTCCAAAGGAATAGTAGGTAGGCTGTATGCTGCCCCTGTTGACACCACCACTGTGACTGGTATGGAACTTGGATGAACCACCATCACAAACGGCACAGCATCAGAGGCTGCCTCCGCTGTTCCTTCCAGAATGAATTACAACATCTTTAGTTTTTTTCTGGCATTACTTACCTCATATCCAAAGCCCTGAACAGGAGTATCCAAGCATTTTAGCTAATGCTCA
Organism: Macaca mulatta; assembly: GCF_049350105.2. Classification (NCBI taxonomy): domain Eukaryota; kingdom Metazoa; phylum Chordata; class Mammalia; order Primates; family Cercopithecidae; genus Macaca; species Macaca mulatta. Next base: position 90,533,980 of record NC_133409.1, on the reverse strand, counting down.
CGCATCCTCGGAGCTGGGAGCATTGATTGGGGTCGTACTTCTCAGCTGTGCTGGAACTCCTCCATCAGGCAGGGTGTCTAGGCAGTAAACATGATAAACAGCCACTTTAGTGGCATGTTCTCCACTAAAGTGCAGTCTCCCTGACAGTAGGTACCGGAGATATCCTGTGGAGCCCTGATTTTCCTATGACTAACTCAGAAGCACTTCCCTTTCCTATTTACATCTATTTTTTTTCTTCTCCATCTTGGGGTGTCTCTCTCCTCCATAGATTATCTTGGAAGAGCATAGATGTGTCCTTCCCAGTCACCAAATCATTACTAATTCCTTTATTGTTTTAGTATTTCAAGATCTTAAATCTGAAAAATATTAAAAAATAACAAAATTTTTTTAAAAAGGGATTTTGCAAAGTATCAAGGAGTCTTATAAAGTTCTTTGGGGTACAATTTCTAATCTAAATCCTAGGTTTCTTACTAGATTGTATGCAGAAGTCTTTTACATGAGGCAGAAAAGCAATCAGATGAATTGTACTTTAACGCAGAATATATTTACACTTTTACATCTACAATTGCCCTTGTTAGTAGCAATTGACCAATCCTTTTTGAGGTCTTTCTACTATCTCCTGGAGTGCAAGCCCTTCTCCATTTGCTCTTGTTGTTAAAATTTTAGATTGTGGCTGAGAGATCCATATAAATTTTCACCAATAGGAGAGATATGGTAAATTCAGGATAACCCCCCCTCTAGTCTAGCAGTTTCCTGTTCCAAATTATAAGCATTCAGTAAATATTTCATTTGAATTGAAGCAAAATGATCATAATCCCCCTCCCACTGCCATGATGGAACTTCCAGATTATTTACATGTGAGCCTTAGAAAACAGCTTTATTCAGAGTAATGACTGACTCTGGTGAGTGAGAAAAACTTCTCTACTTGTTAGATTTACAGTGGTACCACACATTTTGGTTAGAGAAATGATTACATACATGTCTGCTTTATTTAAATCTAAAATTTAATTAAATAAATATTACTCTCTTTAGTTAAGAATTGTGTTCCATTTGTACAACTTGAATGAATGTCTTAAGAAAATTTTTCTCAGCAGACTGGATTATAATTATATGACAAATAGGAGTTCCCCTCTCTCCCCCAAACTCAAATCACTAGAATAAAACATATTTACAAGTGCTTTTTTTCCTCATAGTTTTCATTGTGTTATTCTTTATCAAACTTTCAGTTTAAGCAGATACAGTGCCATCTGGAAGTTTAAAAAATAAGATAAAGATACATTTAACCGAAATCAATAGAGAAAAAAATGATAGTCACCCATGTTGTTTTATAATTATACTATGGATTTTCCTTCCAATAAATTACTCTAGCAATACATCTAGCAAAAATTTAAATTATCCATGGAGGATTTTACAGATGATCAGTGATGACACTAATATATAGCTTGGCTGAAATGCATTATGCTAAAACAGGAACCCAGTTCTCAAAGGTTAAAAATATAATCAATAACTTGCTGAAAGAAAATGTATTAGAGAGGATCTGCAACAATTTTATGGAGAATAAAAGAGGCAAATATTAAACAAGGCAGATAAAAATAATGTTTGATTTCTGATCTGTGAAAGCATTAAATTGGTATTAGTGAAACTCTATACCATTATCTAAATAGTTGCCTTTGTTTTCCAAATTAAGTCAACCTAGAACACAGTGGTTAAGTAGTAATCTGATATATATCAGTCGCTTATACAATAATTAGGAAAATTCAATTCACAAAGTCAAAATTAGGCAGTTTTGGCTTTTGTCTACTCAAAGCAACCCATTGTGACTCTCTCAAGGGGAAAATTAATCTTACAAATAAATATAACAGAATTCCCATGCTAAATATTCCTTATCTTCTGATTCTCAGGGCACAGTTCTCATTCAGGTTCACATACCCAGAATTTTAAAATTTCAACCTTTGACAGAATGTAAGGCATAAATCCATGTATAGAAAACCAAGCAAATCTGATTATTATCTATCTCTCATATATTTGTCAATTAAAGAAGAGTAGACAAACTGGGAGCATTCGTACATATTTTTTTCCCATCCAAATTCATATATTCCGAAAGGTTACAAAGTAACTTCTTCAGGGCACATTTTATTGAAACACACATAATACATATCAAATTTTATTTTTCTAGTACTACATTAATTTAAAATGTTAAAATGTCTATTTAGTAATCCTTTTGAAATTTTTCTTACAATAACTAGTTAATAGTAACACAAAGACCAAAAACATTTTATCAAACAAAGGGAAGTCAAATTATTATTGTTACTCATTTATAGTTGTGTTTTTCATTGCATTCCAATTCTTCAATAATTTATAATTTTATACTGTTAAAATATACCTACTCTTTCTCTTGACCAGAATATTGGATTTGTATAAACTTCATTCCCTTAACTTCACAGACAGCAATGTGTTTGCTTTTACAATATTCTGCCTAATATAGCCATGCAAAGTGTTGAATCTCCAGGCTCAGTTTTGTGTCTCACAGGTTTATGCTACACTTGCCTCATTGCTGAGAAAAATAAAACAAATAAAATGCAGGCTAGCAGCTGGAGCTTGGGGTACTCATTTTCAGTTGAGAGCTGATAATTAGGCTGCATCCGTTCAAGCACATAACTAAAGGTAAGATGGTTCTGCTACAGACAAAACTACTCTGAAGGAATTTCATTTCTAATTATGGGTCCTGATAGAATATATTTGTACCTAATCCATAATGGAATGTAACCTCCTGGGAAATAAAGAAACCAAGATATGAAAATCACATTTTAAATTTAGAAGTTAGGGATAACTCCTGTTTGGAAATGTTTTATAAATATGAAAAAGAGTAATTTGTGAAAAGACAAAAGTCTACAAAAGGAAAGAAACATTTTTCACAAGATCCTGGCTGGGATAGTGGGGTTGTTTATACTGATATACCATGTAGCTGTGTATACGGATATAGAGATATATATCAAAGAAAGAGACATGGACAAAGGCAGAAATTGAGGCCAAGATGGAGAAGTTGAAACTTGTATTCAAAGATATCTGAGCACATGCATATGCTCTGTCCTAAATTCTCCTAGTTAGCTTTCAAATGAAGGTAATTACTTTGAAATCATCATTAAATTTGTCAGGTCACCAAAGCAATGAATTTAAATGCCATGAATTGATAAATTCATTGTTTAAAAACTGTTGACGTTATTCCACGGAAAAAAAAAACGTATACACTTAGGTAAAATAGGCTCAGTCTTTTTATTACTGCATCACTTTGTGGTGTAACAAACTCATGCTGACTGAATTTACACATAGTTAATGTTTTGGATGCCGAATAGGACTGCCAATGTTCTAGTAACCTAGAAATTTCCCTAGATTCATAAAACATGCCTCTCTTTCCATGTGCATGTAATATAATTCCAAATAAACCAAATAAGTAGAATTACAAATGCATAACATTGTCTCTAGTCTGAAACACAAAATGGCTACCTTTTAAACCCAGTTACAGAATCAGAGTGGTTGAAATTAGGTTAGGGAGGGTCTGACTACAGGGTCCTCCATTCAGATACTAGATACAATGTTGGTTCTATTTCTTAAAAAATGAATTTGCAATTTTGCTTCTTATTCAATGGTCTAATCCATGGGATGCATTCAAAACTTCCTCATATTCCCTTAATTCAGGTTCCTGTGTTCTCTAATGTGGCATGTAATTGTAGTTATTAGAGAAATACCACCATTACAGAATTTGCCCAACTGAAAAGTTTGCACATCAGTACCACTTAAAATTTGAAATATCTACTGAATTCATTTGTCAGGGTTTCTAGACTGTATCAATATGCTTGACTCAAAATGTAATTCAGTGGTGTTCAAATGATTACAAGGGCTGCTTAATGGGGTTGTATCTCTAAAGAAATTTTTTGTTGCCTGATTTGAAAAACTCATTGCATGTGACATTCCCCACCCTGTGTCCAAGTGTTCTCATTGTTCAATTCCCACCTAAGAGTGAGAACATGCAGTGTTTTGGTTTTCTGTCCCTGTGATAGTTTGTGGGGCCTGTCGTGGGGGAGGGATAGCATTAGGAGATATACCTAATGTAAATGACAACTTAATGGGTGCAGTACACCAACATGGCACATGTATGCATATGTAACAAACCTGCACGTTGTGCACATGTACCCTAGAACTTAAAGTATAATAATAATAATAAAGAAAAACTCATTGCAATATTTCTCAAATTCTTGAGATTCAAAGAAATACATATTCTTGTGAGAGGCTCAACAACAAAAAAAATTCAATGTGGAAATATATTTTTCAAACCCTCTGAACTTATTTTTCTTCTTAGAGAATCAAAATACACATTTGAGTAATAAAGAGTCTGAGGAATCCTGATCAAAAGAAAGCTATTTATATTTGTTAACTTTTGTTTTTCGCAGCATTTCTTAAAAACATATTTGACTAGAGAGCCAACGCAAGACTTTTAGTATCAAATATTTTCACATGCAACAACCTATTTATCTGAAGAACACTTTGAAAATGCTTGCTTATTGAAACGTACAGTTTTACTGCACACAAGGTAATAACAATTACTTAATTGCAACTCCTTAATGCTTAAATTTAATTTCACATCTTGTAATCTCTGATACAAGTTTGTAACCTGGGTTCATGGGCTGTATGGAGTTAATAAGCTCTTGAAAACTGTATGTAAAAATGTGGGTATATTCATATTTCTCTAGGAGAGACTAAATAACCTTCATCTGATTATAAAAAGTCCATGACTAAAACATTAGGTGTCCTTAATCTGTTAAAGGCTAAACATCTATTTCAAAAGTAAGAATTTTTAAAATGCATTAATAAATATTTTAAGTGCTTATGAGTGGAAACAAAGGTGTATATAGTCAACTCCATCCTGAATAGGTGATATTATGAACAGAAAGTAAGTTTCACATCAATCATACATATGCATTGTGGAAAACAGCAGCAATTGCACCTGCTTCTTAGCTTCTGATATCACCTCAGTTTATGCTTCAGAATAACTCTGACATCTTTACTGAATCACTCTTGTTTTCCTACTGTGACTAATTCTCTTCCACCATGTTACACCGAAAAAATGTATTTTCTATGTTTATCATGGTAGTGTTCAAGGAATTGCCTTTTTCCAGAACTGAGTTGAGGAGGATGACTCTTGCCAGTTTATAAATTAATTGTTCATGAAGAGGTCAATGAAAAAAAGGTAAGTTTTTATTGTGGTTAAAAAAAAAAAAAAAAAAAACACTGAGTATCTCCAGTGTTTTATTCTCATAAAAATTGATACAAAGTTTAAGTGATGGAAAAGAATAAGATTATAATCTGAAAATGAAAACTAGGATCCCTACAGGGTTCTTCATCTTACATACTTTAAAGAAATCCTATTCAAAGAGCAGACAGAAAGTTTTATAAAATTTCTTGATTTCTTTTTTATAACTTGTTAGAAAGCAGCCAAGTGCCTTTGGGGGTATAATAATTAAGTTGTTCTGATTGGATTGCAACAAACTGCTATTTTTTTGGAAATAAGATGACATTCTTTTAAAATTTAACAGAGATATTGGATGCCTACAGGAAACTGGAGTATCTGTTATATAGGTAAAAGGCATAGAAGTTAGTTGATGAGGAAAAATGAAACAGAGTGAGAAAATTATGGATAAGAAGAAGTTAAAATTGAAATATTTTGTATTTATTTGACCAGACGAGTGGGAGTTAAAATTGAGTATTGTCACTGTTCAGGAAAAACTGAAACTGTTCACATGATTACTCCCAGCTACTTACAGAAATGATTTTCCTCCTGTAATATGCTAATAGCACTATTATAATAATATATTTTAATTTAATACATGATAATTTTTTATCATGTCTTCATTTTCTTTGGCTAGACTGTAAAAGGAGAAATGTCAGTTAATAGCATTCACTTTTTATTTTATAAAATAAATACGCATTTATTGTTTTAAGTATGCAATTATTGTTTTATAGAGTTTGGGAGAAAGTTATTTGTTAAAATCCAGATGAGATGTTTAAAAGGCAAATTTACTTATTTGGTACTTACTTGATTTGAAATTCAAGTTCTTCCCCCCCCCCGCCCCCCCACCCCCGGTCAGAAAGCAGTCAAGTGCCTTTGGGGGTATAACGATTAATTTGTTCTGATTGGATTGCAACAAACTACTATTTTTTTGGAAATAAGATGACATTCTTTTAAAACTAACAAACATACAAATGGGGAGAGGGATTAAAAATGTTTAGATTAACCGAGCATAGTAGCAAGCACCTGTAGTCCCAGCTACTTGGGAGGTTGAGGTAGGAGAATCACCTAAGCTTGGGAAGTTGAGGCTGCAGTGAGCAGTGATCACTCCACTGCAGTCCAGCCTGGGCGACAAAATGAGACCCTGTCTCAAAACAACACCACCACCAAAAAGGTTATATGACTACTAAGGAGATTATAAGTGTTTGTTCTAGAAAGAATGAAAAAAGCCTATCCTATCTAGACCCCAAATAATTAAGGCTAGAGTAATAATAAATAAGCACATAGTAAAATATGTGTTTTCTTAAATAAAGTATTTCAGATGCCCAGAACATTAAGATCTTATTACAGCATAGCTTATACACACATGAACACACATACACACACAAATAACAGTTTTGGTTTTTATTTAATCCAAATGTAGTATTCTACCCACTGAAATTCAGATACAGTGACATTCTAAATGTTAAATAACTACGAATTCATGACCCAATAAAAATTGCAAACAATACTCAAATTTTTTCTACTGAGAATTTGGTGTGCCGTTAATGAGACTCTAATTCTTATTTATTTTGGCAATTCCCTCTTGAAGTTACTGAGACATTTTTAAACACTCAAAGCACATAATACATAACACAACATGTCCATTTATCCTACAATGTCATTAGAACAGAATCTGAGATTGATAAACTTAAGAAAAATTAAGGTTAATTGGGCATTAAGGGATAAATATAGATAGTCTAGTCAAATAAGTCTAGAAATTCTGAGGTTGAGATTAATTTTAACATACAGTAGTAAACCTACAAGAGTTTATCTGTACTAATAATGCTTTTCACACTACAAACTCTGGATGTCAATGCTCAGATTTCAAATGTGAAAGGAACTAGGAAATTGTCAAAAAATAAGAACAAGTATAAATTGATTTATTAGCATTTGCTAATGTTATTTTATAAAATGCAAATATATTTCTCCAATCACAACAAATAAAATACCCTCTACACTAAGTATTTAAAACACATAAAGTAGGCTATTTTAAAACTCTAATTAATTTTTTTTATTTTAATGCTTTTATCCTTCCTGTTGGGATGAGATTCATGAGTAGACAAAGACATTAGATGCCTACAGGAAACTGGAGTATCTGTTATATAGGTAAAAGGCATAGATGTTAGCTGATGAGGAAAAATGAAACAGAGAATAAGAAAATTATGGATTAAAAGAAGTTAAAACTGAAATATTTTGTATTTATTTGACCAGACGAGTGGGAGTTAAATTGAGTATCGTTAATGCTCAGGAAAAACTGAAACTGTTCACATGATTACTCCCAGCTACTTACAGAAATGGTTTTCCTCCTGTAATATGCTAATAGCACTATTATAATAACATATTTTAAAAGATGGAAATAAAAGAAGCATTAGTTGAAAGCTAAGCCTTCTTGTGTTCTCACAGCTTCACTTTGGAGTAAATCTGGGGAGACATTCTGAAGGAGGTTGTTCCATTCTAAAAGAATGGTAAGGTAAGGGTCCAGTTTCATTATTCTTCATATGGCTAGCCAGTTATCCCAGCACAATTTATTGAATGGGATGTGTCCCTCCCCTATTGCTTGTTTCTGTTGTCCTTGTCAAAGGTTAGATGGTTGTAGGTGTGCAGCTTTATATCTGAGTTTTCCATGCCATCTCATAGGTCTCTTTCACCATATACAAAAATTTACTCAAGATGTATTAAACATTCAAATATAAGACATAAAACTATCAATATAAAAATCCTAGAAGAAAACCTAGGAAATACCCTTTTCAACATCAGACTTGGCCAAGAAATTTTGACTAAGTCTCCAAAAGCAATTGCAACAAAAACAAAAATTGGACAAGTGGGACCTAATTAAACTAAAGGGCTTCTGCACAGCAAAAGAAACTGCCAACAGAGTAAACAGACAATCTACAACATGGGAGAAAATACTTGCAAACTATGCATCTGACAAATGTCTAATATCCAGAATCTATAAGGAACTTAAACAATTGAAAAAGTGGAAAACAAGTAACTCCATCAAAAATGGGGCAAAGGACATAAACAGACATTTCTTTAAAGAAGACATACGTGCAGCCAACAAACGTATGAAAAATGCTCCAGATCACTAAACACCAGAGAAACGCAAACCAAAACCACAATGAGATACCACCTAACTCTAATAAGAATGGTTATTATTAAAAAGTCAGAAAACATCAGATGCTGGCAAGGTGCAGAGAAAAGGAAATGCTTGTACACTGTTGGTTGGGAATGTAAATTAGTTTAGCCACTGCTGAAAGCAGTTTGGAGATTTTTCAAAGAACTTAAAATAGAGCTACTATTCAACTCAGCGATCCCAATACTGGGCATATACCCAAATGAAAATAGATCATTATACCAAAAAGGCACATGCACTCATGTTTATCACAGCACTATTCACAATAACAAAGACATGAAATCAACCTAGGTGCCTATCAGTGGTGGGCTGAATTTTAAAAAAATCTCGGTACATATGTACCATGGAATACTGCACAGTTATAAAAAATAAAAACAAAAACATGTCCTTTGCAGCATTGTGGTTGCAGCTGGAAGCCATAATCCTAAGCAAATTAATGCAAGAGCAAAAAACCAAATACTGCATGTTCTCATTTATAAGTAAGAGCTAAACACTGAGCACACGTGGACATACTCATGGGAACAACAGATGCTGCAGCTACTAGAGAGGGGAGGGGAGGGAAGGGATGGCATGATTGAAAAACTATTTATTGGGTACTATGCTCGCCACTTGGGTGATGGGATCTTTACCCCAAACCTCAGCATCATACAATATACTCATATAACAAACTTGCACAGGTACTCCCTCTATCTAGAATAAAAGTTGTAATTTTAATAAATAAATAAAAGTATTAAAAATGGCTAAAGATAGATGGCAAGAAATTTAAATGGAAGTTGAAAGAATCAACTCAAGCTTTCAAATTCAAAAGAACTTTTGTGTATCACAGACATGTTATTGCTCCTGCTGAATGGTCATGTCAAGGTAGCTAATAAAAAAGATGTTGTCTTGCTTATTCTATCCACTTTTTGGAAGAAAATTCCAAGACAGACGGCTGAGGCTCATTCTCTTGACTCTTGTATAAACTGTATTAGGGCGGGAGAAATTGTACTAGCCTTCTTTTGTTTTCTGGCTATGACAGAGTTGGGTCCACCCAGAGTGGCGAGCGGCAGTTCAACTGGGAGTCTGCAAGGGAACCCCAGTCATCTCTAAGAGAGTGTTTAAATAGGTATGAACAGTCATTATTGGTCCAATCAATATCAACTCAGGAGTATGGTATTATCAGTAAACAAGGGAGATGGCAGACAAAATTAAATAGCTTCCTAGATCCTTCTAAAAAATAATTTCACATTGTGATTTTATTATTATATTCAAAGTATAGCAACTTCCCAGAATATTAGACACAGCCGCAACAAAGTGTTCCTACAGAAACACATTGTAAAGTATAAACAGGCAAAGATCCTTGGTACTCATGTCACTAGGCATTTTTTCCTTTCATTTTATAATTATAATATCCTTTATGTATAAAGAATTCATTACAAATGCTAGATATAAAAGGTCATAAATCATACTAAGAACTTAAATTGTTGTATTTAGCTGCGATATCCCTTTGATCTGGAGATAGTGTAATAGAGGAAAATTAATGTGGAGAGTCAGACAGAGTGTGTTCAATTTTGAGATCTGCTATTTCAATGGCATTAAATGGCTGAAAGCATTTTGTGTAGATTTAATAGCTAAGCATTTAATATGGGATATTGATTAGTAATAGCAGAAATCATACATTTATTTTCCTGTTGTGACAATTCGAAATAACCACCAGGACTCCACGGCTTGAACTGCCTAAAATAACTGACAACTTTCAAGAGATTCAAGTACTAAAACACTCTTGTTGTGAATTTTTCAAGTACCTAAATTATACTTAAAAAAATTAGCATCCTGTTTTGTTGCCCCTTGAATTATTCAGAAAATTATGATCATTTACAATTGTCTTTGAGGCCTTATTTATTCTGATTTTACAATTACATACATATAAAGTTACTCAGTGGGATACAAGAACTAATCTTTTGCCCTTTGTCTAATAAAGAGGGTTGGAAAGAGCAGTCATGTCGAATATGTCCAGTAGTCAAACTCAGATGCCTCTCAAGATCGTCACCAATATTCAGAAATAATCATTTTCTGTTTCACATTCTCCCTGAAACTCATTACGCCTAGGTCAGCAAGGCCATGGGTTTCATTCCCAACACTACCAACCATGGCAATATATGCCTACCTACATGTGGTTATAGTCACAGATTGTTTACTATAACTTAAATAAATAACAAGAAATTATATGAAACTGGGATTTCAAAGTGAAAACATTTTTATGTTTATATTTATAAAATGTATTTATAAAATAAGTTTTATAAATAAACAGAAATAAAATGCTCACTAAATATCTATGACTGATTTGTTGTTATTGGGGATGGTATTGAATCTATTAAAATATGGAACTTTGATTCCAAGCCTATCACAAACCTAAATATTATCTATTCTAGATGCATCATTTATTTTATCTTATGAACAGTTCCTTGGTCATCACAGTTGAAGATTTATATCAGAGTTTACATTTAACATCTCAAAACCAGCAATCTCATTTTAAATATTCTGATTATGCAAAAATTGTTTCATATCACCCTGCTAGTATTTATAAAATTGAATATCCTAAGTAAAAATTTACATGATATATTAGAGGAACATTCAACATATTTAAAATAAATAAGTAATTTCAGCTCATTCTGAGAAACTTTATCCATGTTACAAGGAGCAAATGAATTGTACAATTCTATTTGGCTACGGTAACCAAAGAGACCTGAGAAACACACTCACTATGGAATTATTAAATATTTGGTGAGACCTCAGGGAATTCTGTTTTCACAAGAACTTAGTAGAGCTTCTAAAAAAATAGTGAATTGAAAAGTTATTGAGAGTTTGATTCTGGGACTGAGACTTGAAGAAGAAAGGAAATCCAATTTAGCAGGGCATCCCTAAATGGCCAAGAAAAACCCTTCTTCCCCACATCCAGGTTAGACAGAATCAGTGTCGTGTCATGTTACAGCACTAGATAGTTATTAGTGGATGGATACAGCCACAGCTTAGGAAATATTAGTCCCCGCTTACACTGTACTTAACGGCAATCTCTGATTATAGATTTCCAAGGTACATGTGTATTTTCTTTGGGCCAGCTACTCTACTCAGAAGCCCTCAACTAAGTCTCTCAATTTTGGGCATACATTACTTTCCTTGCTCTAGAATCCTTCACTCTAAACTTCTCAGATAATGGTATGACGCCTTCCATTAATATCACACTCAGTGAAACCAGAACTTCTACTTTAGGCTGTAATCTTGTAGCTAAAAGATTGACCTCTCCATCATGTGGAAGTTGAAGAGCTTAAGAGATGTCCCTCAGGCATACAGAGTAAGTGGGCATGATGGTTAATTTTATGAGTCAATTCGACTGGACTATGAGGTGCCCAGATATTTTGCATGACTTTGGGAGTGTTTCTGGTTTACACTAACATTTCTACTGGTAGACTGAGTAAAGCACATTGTCATCATTGTGGGTGCACCTTATCAAGTACATTGGAAACCTGAATAAAACAAAAAGGTGGAACAAGGGAGAATTCTCTCTCTGTCTCTCTGTCTTCAAGCCAGGACAGCAGTCTTCTCCTGCCTTCCACTTGGACTTGGACTGGAGCTTACACCATCATCTTCCCTGGTTCTCAGTCCTTCAGACTCAGACTAAAACTATACCTTTGGCTCTCCTGAATTTCCAGCTTCCTAACTTCAGATCATGGGACAAGAGCTCTTGATTTTGTCTATCTGAAGAAATTAGACTAACACACTAGGGGAGAAGCAGAAGGAGAGAGACACTCTGGCATACAGTGTTTTGCCACAAATGGTTGTCCTTTAGAAAAATAAAAATGTGAACATTCTCTGAGAAAATCCTGCAAATTGGTTAACCACAAAGGTATTTATAACCTTTCTCCCTTACATCCTTCTACAGAGCATGGAATATTAAAACACCCATCTGCTTATAACTGAGATTGGCCTGGGTTCTACCCCTACAGAAGAAGATATAATTAGAGTTTTCAGTAGACAGCTCTGGCTACTATTGATAGACTATGCATCTTTGCTCCTTTCCCCTTTTCAGCTTTCTTTATACTTGAAAATACAGTACTATGTGCTTCCTTACCCTGAGCATGAGAACGATCCCCTTAGGACAGGGGAGCAGAAAGGTGGAAAGTACATAGGGGCTTGATGACATTATAGAGCCACAACAAAGCATTGCACTTACAGGTCTTGCTGGAAAAAATACATAAATTACTGAGTTATGCCAGCTACTAATTAATTAGATTTTTCTGTCACTCACAACCAAAAACATTTCTAACTGATACAACTTCTTATAAATGCAGTCATTTCTATAATTTAACACCTAGGACATCTAATTTACTTTGATAACTATTGCTAAAATTATTAATGTCACCAAAAATAAAATATGATTTAGCATACTGAACCTTTGGCAAGGGCATCTAAACCATGTGATAATTTCACAGAAAAATCAATTTCTGCAATAATCAAATCTATTCAGCAGCCTTAATATGGTTAAGAAACTCAAAGAATAGATCTTGATAGACCAACTGTTGCTTATTGATGTGAAAGTACAAAACAGCTGAATAACACAATAAAAGTATGTAATTTAATGGTATCAAGCACTGTTTGTTGATTTATTCAGAGAACACAAGAAGAGTCAGGTACCAATGCAAAAAGACTACCAAATAATAGAATTGTAAATATAGGCCCATTTCACAGAATATAAAAATTATTTGTCAATAAGAGGATCCTACAATCAACGATATTATGGTAGCTAGACAAAATATTCATGAAGATCAAACCCCAAGCTGTGTCAAAGTAGTCTTTTTAAAAAGTTGGAATTAAAGTAGAATTTTGAGGAAGTATCTAGGGATATGGATATTATTACTTTATTTCTATTTAAGAGGCAATTTGGGAAAAACCTACTCATGAGTTTAGTGTCCTTTGTATTTGGTATCATTTATTTATATGTAATAATAGTCAGTTCTAAAATGCTGAAAGGTATTTCCTCCACACTTTGGTTTAGGAAATGCATGCTAAATTTTTCCAAACCATTTTTGCTCAAGCAGTCTTTTTGTACAAGGATAATACAAAGGGAAAAATATCATCCTCTCTTCAAGGGTTCTTCCATCTCCAATTGATGAGAACCAATTAAATGAGATTTTCTTCCACATACACAAGAATGTTAGCGTTTTTACTTAGCCAGATGGAGGACTGTTCCTTATTTACCTCCATTGCTAATCTTAAAAGATCTGGTTTTTCTAAGTTCACTCTAATAAGTCCTTGACACAGAAAAGTTAGTTAAAACAAAAATATTTACTTCCATAATAAGTATCCATATTCTGGGATTTATTAGTACAATTCTCTCCATTTTGTGTGTGGGAGGAGGGGAGGAAGACAGCTACAAAAACAAACAGCAAATTCCTGAACCGGTATCCTCATGAATTCATTTTTTTAAGATTTACTGGTTTGTGTGGGCAGGATCAATTTTCTGTCTGAAGAAGACACCTTAGAAATGACTTAGCTTAGGAGATATAATATACCTAATGTAAATGACGAGTTAATGGGTGCAGCACACCAACATGGCACATGTATACATATGTAACAAACCTGCATGTTGTGCACATGTACCCTAGAACTTAAAGTAAAATAATTTTAAAAAAAAGAAAATAACAAAGAGATGAGCATCCTGTAAACTATTTGTTACAGAACTTAACCTAGGCATCTGTGCCCTGCGATTAGAAAGCAACCTTTTCTATTTTATGAGGAGATTTGTAGGAAATATTGAAGTACCAGAAACTAAGACCGATTGTTCCAGATCATTCACTCTCTTTTGCTATGTGATTTAAAGGAGATATTTCTTACTACAAACTGCTAAAAAGCAATCTAATTCCATCCTGTCCCTGTTCAGTCAAATAAAGTTGAGGATGACAAATTCAAACCTTATAGGCTAAGGGCCTCTATAGTCTTTTTTGCCCAGTACTCTACAACTTTATAAAAAGCAATAAAATGTACTTGACTTTCAAAAAAAAAAAAAGAAAGAAAGAAAGAAATGACTTAGCTTTAGCCCATTATTTACATATGAAGGAACTGAAGCTGGGAGAAGTAATGTGATTTGCTCAAAGTTTCCTCCCTGCAGAAGCTAGAACTTGAACATGAGCCTCCTGATGTTTGGACTGGTGCTTTTGTGATAACATGGCTAACTTGGCTCGACTTTGTGGTAGCCCAGAAACAAATTGCACTTACATCTTTTTAACACTAGAGTAGCTATACTGAGAATAGTTGCTTGCTCCTTTTCCTTGATCTTAATTTCCCTTTGTGTTTTTGTTTGGTTAGATATGTTAAATCTGTCTTTTTATTTAAGTTTCTCCAAATTGTCTATAAAAAGGAGCATAATACATATATTTTAAAAATAAAATACTTGTAAACTCCCACATATGTGTTTGCAATTTAAAATTTTATAGCAAGGATACACTATCTTTACATAAGGTCACCTGGGATTAATTTAGTGTAGTAAATCCTAGTTTGATCTTCTTAATCAGTAAGTAGTCATTATTTATCAGACTTCTATAAACTAAGATATGCTTATTTTTTAAAATTTGTGCTTTACACCTACACAGTATTTCCATCTTAATGCATTTATTACTTTTCTAAATTAAAGAAAATATTGCAGATTTAAAAATTTACAAGTCTACATCTAGTAAGCCAGGTTAGCTAAAAGTATCTATGCATTTTCAGATACTAAAAAGATGTTGCTATCACCGGTAATTGCCAGAGAGAGAGACAGAGACAGAGAAAAAGAGAGAGACAGAAACAGAACCACTTATTTTTAAATTAGCCATATTTGCCAGTGTGGTCTAAGCGTACCTAACACAAAAATCAAAATCTAAAGTGCTCTTAAATATCAGTATCAACATATTGCCACAAGTGGAAAATTCCATACCTGACCTCATGTAGTGAGTTGCAGTCAAAATACATCAAAATTTTGTTTCATGCACAAAATTATTAAAATATTATAGAAAATTACCTTGAGGCTATGTGTATGAGGTGTATATGAAAAAGAAATACCTTTTGTGTTTAGACTTGTGTCCTATTCCCAAGATATCACATTAGATATATACACATATTCCAAAATGAAAAAAAAAAAATCCAAAATCCTGAATACCAAGCATTTTGATAAGGAATAGTCAACCTATACTATAAATAATGTCATAAGTGTTTAGGACGTAAGTGGAAATTTGGGAAAAAAGGACATAAGGACACAATGACAAAGGATCAGCTGCCTGAAATGATGAACTTTTTGTATCATACATCAGCCAAGTAATAACAAAACAGACTAATATTTGAACCTGGGTGTTGAAACAGCACTTGGGAACAGCCTTAACACTGAGCACTCATGCTGTCATAGGAAACAGAGCAATCACAACTAGAGGCAATCTCTTGACATCCATTTAACCTCATGCTATTGGCAAAGGAGGACTTGACAAATTTAGAAAGAAGCAATAAAATCCACTGAAGCAGCTAAATTATCTGCTAAGAGACACTGTAAACTACATAAAATGAGGTTATAAAAAGGAAATGCATTCCAAATCACCTTGCAGCAGTTTGAAATAAACAATTTTTGCAAAGTTCCCCTGTATTATCTATCCTTACATTTTCAGCATGCCATTCTTCAGATCCTAAGGCTAGTGTTTGGCTTTCGTAGTCTACACGCTCTTTTAAACTTTTTTTTTTTTTGCCTCTACATATAAATTTATTTCTTTCTCAAAAAGATCGTTTTCGTGCTGATTTAGAACCTTGACTTTCAGAATATAAGATATTAAAACAAATTTTTATAGTGAATCACATAGAGTCAAATTTTGATTGCTCTCTTTATAGTGAAGAATTTAAAATGGTGTTTTGATATTATGATGATTCATATCTAGTTGTCTAATAAATGGAGACAAATAGACTGATATATTAGCTGTCTGCTATAAAAATAAACTCCAAAATAAACTCAGGGATGTAATACAATAGTATTTAGTTCTCGCTGCCCTAGATCATTCCACATGTTCATTCAGAAACTCAGGTTCCCATCTTGTTCCTCTGTCTTTTTGAAGGGTCTTGAAATATTCTGTTAAATTAATAGATGGAGAAAGAGACTACTGGAAACACATACATCTATACTCACTTCTTAGCCATTTCTGAAGGGTCTAAAAGTAACATACATCACTTCCCCTCACATTCCATTGGCAGGAACTAATCATATGTCTCCACTTAGACTTAAGGTGGCTGGGTGGGAGCTGAAAATATACAGTTTTGGGCGGGCTAGCCACTTCCTAGGGCAAAAGTACTTAATGGAAAGGGGTCACAAATATTAAATAGCTAATAATTACTCCATACATAATAATTTTATAAGGAAATATTTATTTTAACTTTATTAAATATCTGTTTCATGGCCTTCCCTAAATTCATATCTGGTTCAACTGTGGTTTCCCCAGTAATCCAAAGAATTTAAACCTACACCAGTATTAATGACAACAGCTTTCCTAAGGCCAAGATAGCCTCCTCACAGATCACAATACTTTTCCTTTTAGATGCTCTCTGTGCTCTGTATTATCTCTATTTGGGCAGCTTAAACTTGTCTTTTGTGAATTCCACTTTTCCTTAAATCTGACCTTCTGTTTGCAGTATTCTTGAACCTCTCTAGCTTACATCAATCCATCATTTCTCTCTTTAATGTTATTTTACACCTAACTTTTATCTTCTTTCACTACAGATTTGTTTCCATGATCATATTACTAATTTATGGTCAGTGAAAATTATTACTTATATCTCCTATTAGCCTTTCAATTTTCTGGCAGTGTGGATGATACATTAGTATACTAAGTCAATGCATTCATAGGTGAATTGAATGAATGAATTTAATAAAAAAATATGAAGAAATAAAGACAGTTCTAACAGCTTAACAGTTAAAAAAATCTATAAAATTATTTCTGAACAGCATGTTGAATTTAATAAGGAGAAATATACACACATATTCATATACATTTATAATAATTTCCTGCCAAGCCAAGTGACTTAAACAGTACAGACCTGATTTTTAATTGTAATCACCTTGAGTGCTGGCTGGATTTATGAATATGTGTGTGTGATGTAGTTTGAGTATCTGTCCACTCCAAATCTCATGTTGACATATGATCCCCAGTGTTGGAAGTCGGGCCTGATGGGAGGTGTTTGGGTCATGGGGGCAGACCACTCATGAATGACTTAGTGCCCTCCTTCCAGTAATTAGTCCAAGAGAGATCTGGTTATTAAAGAGACTCAGATTCCCTCTCTCTCTCTCTGTCTCCCTCCCTCTCTTAACCAGTGACACACCTGCTACCCCTTTGCCTTCCACCATGAGTGAAAGCTTCCTGAGGCCTCACTGGAAGCTAAGCAGATGCTGGTGCCATGCTTGTACATCCTGCAGAACAATGCACCAAATAAAACTCCTTTCTTTATAAATTACCCAATCTCAGTTATTCCTTTACAGCAACACAAAACAGACTAATACAACACATATACGTGTAGGCACATTTAAACTAAAAGTATATGTACAAGTGGGGAAATACATGTTGCTGTTTAAGAGAACACTTTGGGACTTAATACAATGACATTTTCACGATCAGCTCTAAGCCATGAATGATATAACAAATTTACATTGCTAGAAATAATGTCATCAGTTGCTTTATAGAAATACTGAATTCTAATTTAATGTTATATAATAAAATCAATGTTGGTTATATTTTATAATAAAATGTATTCACTCAATTTTCTCTTTCCTGAAGAATTTTTCTACTACTGTATTGAATACCTACTGTATAATAGGGACTTTATATATTTTATACATCCCTGATACACCATAATACTATTAATTGTATTAATTGTAAAAATACAAAAAATTAGCCAGGCGTGGTGGCGGGTGCCTGTAGTCCCAGCTACTGGAGAGGCTGAGGCAGGAGAATGGTGTGAACCTGAGAGGGGGAGGTTGCAGTGAGCCGAGATCGCGCCACTGTACTCCAGCCTGGGCGACTGAGCCAGACTTTGTCTTAAATTTATAATATGTTTATTTTCTGTAGAAGAAAATTGAAAGCCAGAAACATTTGAAAACTTTATTAAATTTTACAACTGCTAAGTGTAGGGAAAAATTCTCCACAATTCCTTTAGATTTCTATAATCAATGAAAAACTGCTGTGCGCCTGGCGCGGTAGCTCACGCCTGTAATCCCAGCACTTTGGGAGGCCGAGGCGGGTGGATCACAAGGTCAAGAGATCAAGACCATCCTGGAGAACACGGTGAAACCCCGTTTCTACTAAAAATACAAAAAATTAGCCGGGCATGGTAGCGGGCGCCTGTAGTCCCAGCTACTCAAGAGGCTGAGGCGGGAGAATGGTGTGAACCCGGGAGGCGGAGGTTGCAGTGAGCCGAGATCGCGCCACTGCACTGCAGCCTGGGCGACAGAGTCAGACTTTGTCTTTAAAAAAAACAAATAAACAAACAAAAATGAACACTGCTTTGTGCTCAGCCCCTAGCCAAGAAAAGGGAGATCCAACACCTTACTGGACCACTGGGTTTTGGAGACACAATATACCTAACTGGGGAACTCCTTAGGCCTTTACATCAGTCATCTCGAAAACCAGCATTTTTAGGAAGTCTGAGTTGAAAGCTGTCTAGCAAGCTGTGGCATTCTTTCTATCTTGCAGGCTCCACAGCCCTAATGAGCCCTTTAAGTTCCATGTATCTGTGATTAAGCTGATTATAGTCTCTGAGAAAGGAAGATGCCTCTTTGGGTATTTGTCACCACTCAGAAGCAGCTATCAAGTAAAACACTTTAGAGAGACAGCTATTAGCTTGTTATTGGGTCCTGACCCATATGACCCTTGGGGTTCTTTATTTCAATGTTCCCATTTTAAAGTGGGGCAACTGAAACTCAGCCACTAACAATGTGGGAAAGGTCCAAAAATCCATGTTTGTTACAAGGAAATAGCATATGCAAGAAAACATGTGATTAGGTCCTAGCAACCCTCAACTTTATATGAAATGCAGTAGCAGAGTCTTAGGGGAAGTTTTTTTTTTTTTTTTTCATTTAAAACTTTTAATTTTTAATTTTTGTGGGTACATAGTAGGTATATATATTTATGGGAAATACAGAATATTTTGTTATAGGCATAAATGTGTATATGTGACTATTACTCATTGTACATCTGTGGAAAATTTTATTCCCCTCTCTATAATCTGAAGTACAGCCACTGTACTCTGAATGGCTAGTCGTGGTTCACTGAAATTTTGGCTATGCTGAGATCCAGTGGTTGGCATCTGAGGCTGGGGCCACTCCGTAAAAATAGATCTGGTCACTTTGTTCAGTGGATAAAACTCAAGATCATCCTTATAGCTTTGGCCCATATACCCATTCATAACCCTGTTGGATTTATTTTCTGGCTCTTGGGCTGTTGCCAATGGCCAGTCTATTTTTTTCTCCTGTTTGAAAAATTACTGGACAATTAAATGCAACCCCTTTGGGGCTGCAAACTGTGGAAATAAATTGCTGCTTTTATCAAACCATCTGGTTCACTCATGCAGATGCTTACTAGAGGGGCCTATTCTCTGAAGAAACCAACTGGAATCAAGCTGCTGAATGAGTCTACGCCAGCCAGATTCCCACCATTGCTACCTGGACCCATCATTGCACTAGAAATGGCATCACATCCGCCATCATAGTCTGTGCACAATGTAAATGACTTTATGTTTCTGATCAGAGTCTATCACTGTATGCCAGACTTTCAAAAGTCAATTCCTTTGGTGGTGAGAAAGACTACATTGAATGGCGTGTTGCCTTCATCCACTCCAGGATGATTCTTTACCAGAATATTTTGACTTTTGATTCAATTTTTTAAAGTGGCATTTTATGATGACTTGAGGGTTTGCATATTCTGAGCTATATTTCCAAATCTCTTATTTACTTTATGTATGACTTCAATAAAATCATTATATTTTGCTGGCTTGATTTCTACATGTATATATAACATTTCTGTAGTGTCCTAAAAAGAAGTGCTGAATACATCAATATTAGTGATGTTGTAAGAGAAAGAAGGAAGCCATTTATATTTTACTAGAATGATGATAATGCATCCTCTAATAACCTCTAAACAGGGTAAATATAAAGAATAAAGTTAAACTAAAGCTGAATATATATTTACCCTATGTTCCAATAATTACATTCTCTGCTATATCTAACATAAGTGACTATAGCTATACATGAGGAGACACATATAAGACTATTCTTTGCAACTTTATTTATATTATAAACTGAAAAAAAATTAAAGATAATTAATAGTATTACGGTATATTAGTCTGTTCTCACACTGCTATAAAGACATACCTGAGACTGGGTAATTTATAAAGAAAAGATGATTAATTGGCTCATAGTTCTGTGGGCTGTACAGGCTTCTGCTTCGGGACAGGCCTCAGGAAACTACAATCATGGCAGAAGGTGAAGGGGAAGCAAGCGTGTCTTCATGTGGCCATCAGGAGAGAGAGCAAAAGAGGAAGTGTTACACACTTTCAAACAACCAGATCTCATGAGACCTCACTCACTATCATGAGCAGAGCAAGGGGGAAATCTGCCCCTGTGATCCAATCACCACCCACCATGTCCCTCCCTCAACACATGGTGATTACAATTTGATATGAGATTTGAGTGGGACACAGAGCCAGACCATATCATTCTTCCCCTGACCCCTCCCAAATATCATGTCCTCACATTTCAAAACGTAATCATGCCTTCCCAACAGTCCCCAAAGTCACAACTCAATCCAGCATTAACTCAAAAGTCCAAGTCCAAAATATCATCTGAGACAAGGCAAGTTCCTTCTACATATGAGCCTGTAAAATAAAAAACAAGTTAGTTACTTCCAAGATACAATGGGGGTGCAGGCATTGTGTAAATGCTCCTACTCCAAAGGGGCAATATTGGCCAAAACAAATGGGCTACAGGTGCCACAAAAGTCAGAAATCTAGCAGGGCAGTCAATCTTAAAGCACCAAAATAATCTCCTTTGATTTCATGTCTCACATCCAGGCCACACTAATGCAAGGGTTGGGGTCCTAATGCTGTGGACATCTCTGTTCTTGTGGCTTTGCAGGGTGTAACCCCCAGAGCTGCTTTTATGGGCTGGTGTTGAGTCCCTATAACTTTTCTAAGTACATGGTGTAAGCTGTTGGTGAAGCTACCATTCTGGAGTCCAGAGGACTGTAGCACTCTTCTCACAGCTCCACTGCGCAATGCCAAAGTGGAGACTGTGTGGGGGGACTCCAGCCCGTTTCCCCTCAGCATTGCCCTAGTAGAGGTTCTCCATGAGGGATCTGCCCCTGCAGCAGACTTTTGCCTGGACATCCAGGTGTTTCTATATATCCTCTGAAAGCTAAGCAGAGGCTTGCAAACCTCAACTCTTGCCCTCAGCACACCCACAGTCTTAACACCACTTGGAAGTGGCCAAGGCTTTCAGCTTGTACCTTCTGGAGCAGTGGCCTGAGACATTTCTGGGTCCCTTTTATCCAAAGCTGGAACTGGAACAGCTGGGATGCAGGGTACCATGTCCCAAGGCTGCACAGAGCAGTGGAGCCTTGGGTCCAGCCCACAGAACCATTCTTGCCTCCTAGGCCTGCAGGCCTGTGAAGGAAGGGACTACTGTGAAGGTCTCTTAAATGCCTTGGAGCATCTTCCCCATTGTATTGACTATTAACATTCAGCTCCTCCCTACTTACAGAAATTTCTGCAGTCAGCTTGAATTTCTGCCCTGAAAATGGGTTGTTCTTTTCTACTACATGGCCAACCTGCAAATTTTTCAAATGTTTATAGTCTGCTTCCCTTTCAAATATAAGTTTAAATTTCAGACCATCTCTTTGTTCACACACGTGAGAATATCCTCTTAGAAGCAGCCAGGCCACCTCTTGAACACTGCTGCTTAGAAATTTCTTATGCTAGATACCCTAAATCATGTCTTTCAAGTTCAAAGTTTCGTATATCTCTAAAACAGGAGCATAATGCCACCAGTCTCTTTGCTAAAGCATAGCAAGAGTGACCTTTACACTGGTTCCCAATAAGTTCCTCATGTTCATCCTTGAGATCTCCTTAGCCTTGGACTTCATTGTTCATATCACTATCAGCATTTTGGTCACAACCATTCAATACGTCTCCAAGAAGTTCCAAACTTTCCCTCATCTTCCTTTCTTCTTCTGAGCCCTCCAAACTGTTCCAACCTCTGCCCACTAACCAGTTTCAAAGCTGCTTCTACATTTTCAGGTATCCTTATAGCAATGCCCCCCTCTCTGGTACCAATTTTTCTGTATTAGTCCATTCTCACACTGCTATAAAGACATAGGACTGGGTAATTTATAAAGAAAAGAGGTTTAATTGGATCATGATTCTGTAGGCTGTATAGACTTCTGCTTCTGCGCAGGCCTCAGGAAACTTACAATCATGACTGAAGGCAAAGAGGAAGCAAGCATATCTTCACATGGCCAGCAGGAGAGAGAGTGAAGGAGGAAGTACTACACACTTTCAAACAACCAGATCTCATGAGAACTCAGTCACTATCACAAGAAGAGCAAGGGGGAAATCAACCCCCATTATCCAATCACCTCCTACCATGACCCCCACCCCAACATTGGGAATTACAATTTGAGACGAGATTTGGGTGGGGACACAGAGCCAAGCCATATCATATAGTTACATAGACATGGTTGTATCCATACAGTACCACAACATACAAAAAAAAAAAAAAAGAAAAAAGAAAAAAAGGAATTAAATTAACTATTCCTATATGCAACAACATGGGTGAAACTTATGTGCTTATTTTGAATGAAGAAGTCAAACAAAATACATTTGATGTGATTTCACATATATATGGAGCTCAAAAAAATCTATTGTGACAGAAATGAAAGTAATGTTTACATTTGTGGGTCAAGGTTAAAAATTAAGAGAAGAAATGAGGAGGTATCTGGGCTACATTTCAAGATGTAGACATTACATCTTGACCCAGGTGGTGGTTACATAGCTGTATTCACTTTGCAAAAAGTTCATTGGGCTGTATACTTAGCTTTGTAAGTATAGGTACTATAGTTAATTTATGCCATATTAAAATATGTATCTTACTATTGTTATCTTATGCTTACATGTATCTTATACAATAATAAAAGTTATCCTAAAAATAACCAAGTTAAGATTTATAAACAAGTGATACAATTGGGCCATTATATAAATACATGTGTGTAACAAAGCCCCTTTGTACTTATGAAAGAAAATGTAAGATTGTTGGCAGTTTGAATTATGAAGCACAAACTCCAAATACAGACTTGATGAATGATCCCAGTGCAAGACATTTAAAAAAAAAAAAAAAAAAGCAAATGAAAGGATTACTTAAAAGAGGATGAATGTGATTACTATAAAAAAATAAGTTTTTTATATATAGCCTTTTTAGTATTACAGCTTTGGTTCTAAAAGAACCAGTCTTTTATTCAACAAAATAAGAGGATTTAAAAAGTACATTTAGTCAGCTAATTTATAATCCATGCTGTGAGTTCTTAAAATATTTTACAATGATTATTTTTAACACTTAATGAACCACTTTAGGGGCAAGTTAAATTCCAGGCATCCTATTATAGTTCAATCATGTTATTCCACTGCTTGAAATGTTTCACCCTACTTTATTACATAATTAAAAGAATCAACTTTATTTAATATGACAATATTTAAATTCTCCATGAAATCACTTGAATGTATCTTTTCCTGTTTATCACTCACTACTTCCTAATTTGTAGCTGATGTTTTAGCTAATTTCAACATCTCACTGTTCCCTATGCCACCCCCAACTTTTCTCTTTCCTCTATATTTTATTTGTAGTTTTTCCCTTAAATAACAACAACAAAAAAATCCTCTACATATTCTGTTCAAATCATACCTATTTTCCAAAACCCAAGTGAAACATTCCTTTTCCATGAAGTCTTCTTTGACTTTTGGGAGATACCTGTCTTTCCCATGAATTCCTATGGCATTTCAAAAATTATGTTCGCGCCTTGTAACTTGCTATTACTTAGAGCTTCTGGGTCATCACTCATGCTTTATTATGTGAAGCCTCATTAAGCAGAGGCAAGTCAGGGCCTCCCTTGGGAGCAATGGCTTATTTTAGGGAGAGTTCTCCCTAAAAAGAGATGATCTGCTTAGCTCAACAACTCATGTCCCTATTCATTGAGACCTGATTTCTAAAAGGCAAGGCTACCACAGCATCCCCAACTTTCTAAATACAAACAGATTTCTCAATATCTTGTTTATTTTTCCCCAATCATTTCCAATTAATTTCACTGACATCAGAAATTTGAAGGGTAACTGGTCCTTTCTGAAGTCCAAGGCTTTTTAATTAGGCTTTGCAACAAGTACAGTGTTTACTTTCTTAATCCTTATAGACTTGATGTACAAATCTGTTTCACCAGATATTTTTGGTATAGCTTCTTGCAAACAATTGTCAATTCTTAACACATGCATAGAAATATATTATCCTTTTCCTTAATATATGTTTGAAGTTTTGATATACATATATTTAAATAACAATGATATCTGTGATTTCCTAAAGATATTTTATCACGGTTTCCTCTATCCTCACACCTAATTCAAGTAAGTTATGTTTTAGTCCCACACTGGCCATTATGCTAAATGTGGCCACCTTGATATTTTCCAAAATAAATTACTAATTCTTGTTTTAAAGATGTATCTTTCATACCTGCAGTGAAGCACTATGGAAAAGGCACATCTTACACCACTCAGGGTCCTTCATCATTTTCATCTATCTGCCATGCTCTGTGTCTCTTTTGAAAACCTCCAGTCCTGCCATATAAACCTTCTGTATCCCAGCCACTGCCCCCAAGAAATGCACCACGGCCTCCTAGAGTGGTATTTCAATTCTAGTGAGTAGCCCTGCTAAGCTACCTCCCTTTATCATCTCTCCAAAGACTCCAGTGATTAGCATTTTCTGCATCTTCTTATATTTATCTTAATGTCTCTTTAAGAACAGAGACATAGGAGTTAGATTGTCAAGGCTTAAATCTCATAAGCTGAGAAACCTGAACAAAGTATTTAACTTCTCTGCTTCTCAGTTTCTCCATCTGTGAAATATAGATAATAATAATACCTACTTCAGAGGGTGATTGTAGGGATTAAGATATTTAATGTAGGTAAAGTACTCAGAACTATGACTAGTTAATAGTAGAGGTTATGTAAGGATCAGTTGTTATTATCGGTACTATTATTATTGTATCACTTGAATACTAGCAGTGTATTCTGCTAAAGTTCAATTATACACACCTCCACTACCTTGAAAACATCTCCCACAGAGACTCACTCACATTACATAGTTAACAAAAATATACGTAACTAATATAGCAAGTGGATTGGAAGCCTCAGCTTGGAACCCAGATCATTCAAACAACACATGAGAAATCATTGAAATGGATGACTCCAATAAGCTAAAAAGATTGAGAACACTTTAGTCATCAGAATTCATTTTTGGAAAGAAAAATTGATTTTGCTAGGAAAATAAATTAGTAAGTGAGTGCTTGTGGTTGAAAATAAGACCTCAAGGATTGGAGGAGGTAAGGGTTGTTGGACCTAGAATGTACTTTATTTAAGCAGAATAAGATTTCTTCTAACTGAAACAGGGGGAAAAGAGAGGACAGTGTTGTGGGTGTTGACACAGGGTCAGTGTGCTTACACTCAGCAGTCTGAGTCTTCCTTTCCACCTGCACTACAAACTCTTATAAAAGTTCAATTCCCTTTCTCCCCACCCTGCCACACACACAGCTTTGTGCCAGTGTATTTCCATTCTCCTTTACCCAACAAAATGTGAAAAGCCTGGGCTTCTTGTGAAGACCCAACAAGAGTGGATGGCTAAAAAAGCACCAAGACAGAGCTAGAGGGAACCAGGAGTACATAAGCTGCCAGAACTTAGAAAATTATGAAGAAGCTCTGGACTTTCATCAATCAACAAAACTAGCAGACTTAAGTGAAGCAACCTAAATTTCAAAGGGAAGGATACGTAGGTGATACTGACCTTTAAGGATGTTTATTGAGAAAGAGTATATGTTCCTTTTCTCAATGAATAATATCTAATCCTATACAGTGAATCTCTATGAATTCCCTCCCTATTAACTCTCTTTTTTATTTAATTGGAGATGGGGTCTTGTTCTGCCACCCAGGCAGTCCATATTTTCTTCTGGGCACTGCTCATGGTGAGTTTTGTGGACATAATGACATCAGTATACTGTGGATATGTTCTCTGACTTCTGAGACACTCAACCTAACCCGGATCTTAAGGGCCTTTCTCCAAAGTTTCTAGAACCAAATTTATAAGGATCTCTGTTCTTGACTAAAATTATTATTGTTTTTGAGATGGAGTCTCACTCTGCTGCCCAGGCTGGAGTGCAGTGGTGTGGTCTCAACTCACTGCAACCTCTGCCTTCTGGGGTTCAAGCGATTCTCCTGCTTCAACCTGCCTACTCCTGAGTAGCTGAGATTACAGATGCCCGCCACCACACCCAGCTAATTTTTTGTATTTTTAGTAGACACGGGGTTTCATCATGTTTGCTAAGGTGGTCTCGAACTCCTGACCTCATGATCCACCCGCCTCGGCCTCCCAAAGTGCTAGGATTACAGGTGTGAGCCACCGCACCAGGCCATTCTTAACTAAAATTATAAACTGCTAAAATCAAGAGCTCTCAGTGAGATGTGTTCTGGTCTATAGAATAAGATGTTTCACATTGACATTGAGTAAAGCCAATGTCTTGAAAGAAACAGAGAAAAGGGGACAGGAAAGTCATGATGGCCTGAAAGTCCTGGCCTACCTCCAGTTATTCCTAAGTTTAGCATTCTCTCTGCTTTTCTCTAATCTTAGTGCTTAACTCTCTTGATTCAATTTATACAAGTATTTCAACAGTGGGTCAAACTACATTAAATTGTATATTAAAAACTCATATATTCAGGTAATCTCTGCCAAGTAATTGTTAAACTATTATATAGATACATTTAAAGTATTTCACTCTAAAATTGTAGGTGCTGCTTATTTTCCTAATCTCTACAAATGAGTCTTTTGATAAGTGAATATTTCAAAATAAACATTGCAAGAATTTACAAAAGAAAAGGATTCTGTTATAAAAGGTGCCAATCTCTACTATAATAAAAATGTAAATATTTATTCATTTAATGGTTTCAACAAAAACCAGGGTATTTTATATACTGGCCTCTCCCAATGCATGTTTAATAAAATGTACTATTAAAAGATGCTATATAATAGCATGTATAATAGCATTTGTATAAATATATAGATACGTGTCTGTGTGTGTGTGTGTGTATATATATATATATATATATATATATATTTTTTTTTTTTTTTACTGGAGGTTTTTTCAGTGCCTTTGATACACTAGTGGAAACCTGAACCTTCAAAATGAACCTGTTGATCACAATGTTTTCCCAAACTTACTATAACATTTCTTTTTCTTTCATCAGATTAGATTATTTTGGGACTAGAGTTGAGACATGCTAATATATACAGTTAAAATATATATTTGCGGGGGAAAAGAATAATATAACAAAGTGGAGGAATATATATCAAAGGTGCATACATTGAGAGGCATTTAGAAGCCTGTAAAACTCAAACTTTCTTACGCATCTAAGAGCCTAACCTGAAATGATAGTAATAATCATAACCATAACCAATCCCACATTTCTTGAGTTACTGCTAAGTGTCAGGCACTGAAAAGTTTTAAAAATTACTTTATTTGATAATTTAGTCATGAAAACAAAACTGTTAGGTGGCATGACTGTTCCTATTTAACTGGGGAGAGAACCTATCCTTATAGTCAAAGAGTTGGGATTCTAGTATGGTTTAGCCACATGAAGAGTTCAAAATGCAAATCACAGTGAAATATCAAGATGTCTTCATTAGAGTTAATTTAGAAATTTTTTTTTTTTTTTTTTTTGGTTTTGAAAAAGAAAGTATATTTGAAACAATTTTCTTTAGGAATTACTCTGACATCATACAGTTATCATCCATATGGCTAATGGTATGGTGTGGCTGTGTTCCCACCCAAATCTCATCTTGATATATAGTTCCCACAATCCCCACGTGTCATGGAAGGGACACAGTGGGAGCTGATTGAATGACAGGGGTGATTATGTCCATGCTGTTCTCGTAATAGTGAGTGAGTTCTCACAAGATCTGATGGTTTTATAAGGCGTTTTCCCCCACTTTGATCTGCACTCCTCCTTGCTGCCACCTTGTGAAGAGGGATGTGTTTGCTTCCATTTATGCCATGATTTTAAGTTTCCTGAGGCCTCTATAACCCTGTAGAACTGTGAGTCAATTAAACCTCTTTCCTTTATAAATCACCCAGTCTTAGGTATGTCTTTATTAGCAGTGTGAGAACGGACTAATATAGCAAATTGGGACTGGTAGAGTGGGATGCTGCTATAAAGATACCCAAAAATGTGGAAGTGACTTTGGAACTGAGTAACAGGCAGATGCTGGAACAGTTTGGAGGGCTCAGAAGAAGACAAAAAGATGTGGGAAAGTTTGGAACTTCCTAGAAACTTGTTGAATAGCTTTGACCAAAATTCTGATAGAGATATGGACAATAAAGTACAGGCTGAGGTGATCTCAGATGGAGATGAGGAAATTGTTGGCAACTGGAGCAAAGGTGACTTTTGCTATGCTTTAGCAAAGAGAATGGCATCATTTTGTCCTTTCCCTAGACATCTGTGAAACTTTAAACCTGAGAGAGATGATTTAGGGTATCCAGCAGAATAAACTTCTAAGCAGCAAAGCGTTCAAGAGGAAGCAGAGCATACAAGTTTGGAAAATTTGCAGCCTGACAATAGAATAGAAAAGAAAAACCTATTTTTCTGGGGAGAAATTCAAACCTGCTATGAAATTTCCATAACAAGAAGTGAAATGTTAATTACCAACAATGTAATTGTTTTTTACATGTAATTACCAACAATGGTTGGTAATTACCAACAATGTACCAGCAATGGGAAAAATGTCTCCAGGGTATGTCACAGACCTTCATGGAAGCCCCTCCCATCATAAGTCCAAGGCCTAGGAGGAAAAAAAATGGTTTTGTGGGCTGGGCCAACCCTCCTGTGTGCAGCCTAGGAACTTGGTGCCCTGCATCCCAGCTGCTCCAGTCACTGCTAAAAGTGGCCAGGGTACAGCTCAGGCCTTGACTTCAGAGGGTGTAAGCCTCAAGCCTTGGCAGCTTTCCATGGTGTTCAACCTGCAGGCACACAGAAATCAATAATTGAGGTTTGGGGACCTCCACCTAGATAGCAGAGGCTGTATGGAACTCCTGGATGTCCAGGCAGAAGTTCGCTGTAGGAGTGGGCCACTGTGCACCTGGAAAAGCCACAGACACTCAACACCAGTCCATGAAAGCAGACAGGAGGGGGCCTGTACCCTGGAAAGCCACAAGGGCAAAGCTGCCCAAGGCTGTGGGAGCTTAACTCTTGCATCAGCATGTCCTGGATATAAGAAATAGAGTTAAAGGAGATCATTATGGAACTTTAAGGTTTAAAGACTATCCTATTGGATTTCGAATTTGCATGGGTCTTATTGACCTCTCTGTTTTGTCCAATTTCTCCCATTTAGTACAGATGTATTCACTCAATGGCTGTACCTTCATTGTATCTAGCAAGTGACTAACTTGCTTTTGATTTTATAGGCTCATACGTGGAAGGGACTTGCCTTGTCTCAGATGAGACTTTGGACTTGGACTTTTGAGTTAATGCTGGAATGACTTAAGACTTTAGGGCATTGTTGGAGGGCATGATTATGTTTTGAAATGTGAGGACAAGAGATTTGGGAGGGGTCAGTAGAGGAATGATACGGTTTGGCTGTGTCACCATTCAAATCTCATCAAATCTCACCTTGAAATGTAGTTTCCATAATCCCCACGTGTAATGGGAGGGACCCAGTGGGAGGTAACTGAATCATGGCAGCCCATTACCTCCGTGTACCTCCACATGTGATAGTGAGTGAGTTCTCACAAGATCTTATGGTTGTATACCAGCCTTTTCCCCCTTTTCCTCTGTACTTCTCCTTGCTGCTGCCATATGAAGAAGGATGTGTTTGCATCCCCTTCCACCATGATTACAAGCTTCCTGAGGCCTTCTCATCCCTGTGGAACTGTGAGTCAATTAAACCTCTTTCCTTTATAAATTACACAGTCTCAGGTATATCTTCATTAGTAGTGTGAGAACAGACTAATACAGCTACCTTTACTAAATTCACCTGTAAACAAACTCTCATGTAAATGCTATGGACTTCCACTCATGAGGGAGAATGACTGACAGACACCTGCTTTTCTACTGTAAACAATTTAAAAACTGAACCAAATATATGAACATAAAAAATCTTTTTGTTCAGTTATTGGACCAAAAAAAAAAAAAAAAAAAAAAACCCAGACTCTGATCCTTGAACTTATGTAAACAAATGAGGTGAGGAGCATTCTCACCCTGGCCACCTTCTTAGGAACATTTTCCACCCTGACTTAGGAGGTAGAACTCAAGCAGCAAGATGCAGTCTTGTTGAGTCGAGGAGGAAGAAAACAGAATGTATTAAGTTTATTTTAGAATTTTTTATTTGTTTGCTGCATATTTTCCACAGAATACTTTTATGAGAGAAGTGTGTATTAGTTTCTATAAGAGAGTACCTTGAAGGCAGCATCTTTGCAAAAGCAAGATTACTGAAATGTAAGGAACAAATGAACTCATTAAAAGAAACTAGAACAGAAGCAACGCAAGACTTAGAGTTGAAGTATATGAGTTTAGCGTGTGCCATTCTCTGTCCTCGTGGCTCCTTTGTGAACCATGAAAAAACGTACAGCGCAGGCAATGAGCGAGTCATTGCAGTTACCAGAGATGGAACATTTATTAGGACAAAATTGACAAATGGGATCTAATTAAACTAAAGAAGAAAAGCAAAGAGACTACCATCAAAGAAACTACCATCAAAGAAACTACACAGCAAAGAAACTACCATCAGAGTGAACAGGCAACCTACAGAATGGGAGAAAATTTTTGCAATGTACTCATCTGACAAAGGGCTAATATCCAGAACCTATAAAGAACCGAATCAAATTTACAAGAAACAAACAAACAACCCCATCAAAAAGTGGGCAAAGGATATGAACAGACACTTCTCAAAAGAAGACATTTATGCAGCCAACAAACCCATGAAAAAATGCTCCTCATCACTCACCATCAGAGAAATGCAAATTAAAACCACAATGAGATACCGTCTCACACCAGTTAGAACGTCAATCATTAAAAAATCAGGAAACAACAGGTGCTGGAGAGGATGTGGAGAAATAGGAACACTTTTACACTGTTGGTGGCACTGTAAACTAGTTCAACCATTGTGGAAGACAGTGTGGCGATTTATCAAGGATCTAGAACTAGAAATAACATTTGACCCAGCCATCCCATTACTGGGGATATACCCAAAGGATTATAAATCATGCTGCTATAAAGACACATGCACACATATGTTTATTGTGGCACTATTCACAATAGCAAAGACTTGGAACCAACCCAAATGTCCATCAGTGACAGACTGGATTAAGAAAATGTGGCACATATACACCATGGAATACCATGCGGCCATAAAAAAGGATGAGTTAGTGTCCTTTGTAGGGACATGGATGCAGCTGGAAATCATCATTCTCAGGAAACTATTGCAAGAACAGAAAACCAAACACCGCATGTTCTCACTCATAGGTGGGAATTGAACAATGAGATCACTTGGACACAGGAAGGGGAACATCACACACCGGGACCTATTGTGGGGAGGGGGAAGGGGGGAAGGATAGCATTAGGAGATATACCTAATATAAATGATAAGTTAATGGGTGCAGCACACCAACATGGCACATGTATACATATGTAACAAACCTGCACATTGTGCACATGTACCCTAGAACTTAAAGTGTAATAATAAAAAATAAAAATAAATAAATAAATAAATAATAATAATAAAAAGATATGTATCAGAACAGCACATATGCTTAGAAAAAATACAGGTGCTGGGAGGCCTGGGTTCAAAATGAGGACACACTCATTTATTTGAGAACCTAGTTAGAAGGAGGAAGACATGCCAAAGACGACTTTTTCTGACTTTATGATTTCTTGAGATTAACTTCACTAATTATGGTAAAAATCAATGGGAGAAAAGTGAGGACTCTGAAGTCACAAATCAATCATTACAAATCTTTTTTTATTCCCCCACCTCACAGAGGAGTTCCCTGGCTGTACAGTGCTCACAGCGGGACTGTGTCTACAGAAAGTTGTAATAAATTCTCTTTGATTTGAATACAACTAAATCAAATGGATGTGAGTTGAATTGATT
The DNA here is from genome assembly GCF_049350105.2 of Macaca mulatta. Taxonomy (NCBI): domain Eukaryota; kingdom Metazoa; phylum Chordata; class Mammalia; order Primates; family Cercopithecidae; genus Macaca; species Macaca mulatta. The sequence goes on along the minus strand of NC_133409.1, from coordinate 90,501,043 downwards.
TGAATCAAATTAGATGAACCCAAACTGCAAGAGAAACAATTTCTAATTTAGATAATTTGAAAAAGAGTCTAGAAAATTACCTAGTCTAATATCCTCTGATGAGAGATGAAGATTACAACACATTTTAAATGAAATTCAAGAGCATGCACACCTAATTGGTGGCACACATAGGACCAAGTTCTAGTTTTCTAACTTTCTACCCAATCTTACCTTCACTATGCCACACTATATAAGACCTTTGCAAATATAGATAATAATAATAATTTAAAAAGTGAGTGAAGAGGAAAATAATTTTTACATCTATAACTAAGGGTTGCAGAGATATGTTGGATGAATAATAGATTGTGAAGACTAAAAGCCACAATTCTGTAATATGGCTTTAACTTTCAAAGAAGAGTTGATTTAGACAGTCTAGTTGGACATGCTTTTACAATCTGAGGAAAATTATGCTGATGTTATGAATAAACATATAGATGTATTAAAATAAAATGAATTAGATAATGACATCATTGTAATTTATTGAATTATCATAATTTCTATTACTAGTGACAAATTTTTACACAATGAACTATGATGAAATCAGCCATAATAATTTAACTAAATTCATCATCTTCACTATTTAGATTCAACACTGGCTGCCTTAAAATCAATCAAGATAATGTAAAAACAATATTGAATGTGAAAATATTAGTTTGTGATAACAATAGGCAATATATAAAATTTGCAGTGGCACAGATTAAATGTTCTTAATAGTTTGAGAAGAGATTATGACTTTAAAAGTTAATCTGTCTTTCTACTACTCCAGTTTGATGCCTTAGAAACATTTTATGAAGCAAAGTTTTTAGATTTTGTAACTCAGAAAAGGCCTATTTATATTTAAGTAGTTCTCTGAGAAGATATCAAATTTTACAACATTTCTTGTAACCCTTGGGTGGATATTTCTTCATGCAGGTATTATATGTAAGGAATATTTGTACAGGAGATTTAATAAAGACAGTATTTGCAAAAAGTAATTACTTGTCAGGCTTCAGTGATTCCTAATCTGTCCACAGTGGGGCAGCACTGTACAGGAAAACTAAAACCATATCCTAAATAAAATTCTACATGTACTGCAAGTGGTAACACAAATCATCAGTTTGTGTCAGGTGGGGAGAGGGAGAGTTAAACATCTAGATATAACTAACTTATACTAAAATAGTTAACGCAACATAGTGCCCTCATAATTGGACTTTAAAAAATCACAACAGGACCCAAGAAATATTTCTATATTTTTAAATGTGTTTTGTTTTTGTCTTCTTCCCAACCGAATGTCTTTTATCATAAATGTGAAACTTTAAACATTTTGCACCTGATTTAAACAACACCTGTCACTTCTTATTGTCAAACAAATTTGATAATCAATATAAAGAAATTATAGAAAATCCTAATCAATAATATTATCAAATAATGGGGAGAAAAAAAGTTGTTTAAAATTTTTCTTGGGTGTTTAAAACTTTTCAAAATGTATTTGCTTTTTAATGATGTATATTTGTGTAATTGTTCTTGATAACAAAATTTTGGAAATAAAAGTATCACCCATTATAAATATCATAGACAAATCTTAGCATGCCATTGAATCAAGTATCTTCAAACATATAAAAGCCCTTTGCTGTACTGTAAGATATAAATAAGGAGCCCAAATCAAATTCAGGAATAACTTCTTTCAGAGGAAAGTCTATTCCCTATAATAATAAATAATATTATTTACTATTTTATTTAAATATATATAATATTATACATATATGGTGAGGGAGAGAAATCGAGTTTACCAAGTACTTAGTGCTTCCTAAGCATGAGTGTTCTCTGTATTGGCTACACTACTTGACTTTCTCACCAGCAGTGTACAAGGTTTCCTTCGTTTCCCTTTTCTCCACATTCTTGCCAGCACTTGTTGTCTTAGGTTCCACAAAAATTTAAAAACAGAATTACCATACGATCCAGCAATTGCACTTCTAGGTATATACCCAAAGGAATTGAAATCAGTATCCCAAAGAGATACCTGCCCTCCCAGTCATTGCACCACTATTTATAGTATTCAAAAAGTAGAAGTAGCCTAAATGTTCATGGATGGATGAATGGATACAGAAAACATGATATATACGTACAATTGGATATTATTTGTCATTAAAAAAGGAAGGAAATATTGCCATTTGCCACAACACAGATGAACATGGAGAATAAAACGCTAGGTGAAATAAACCAGACACCAAAGACAAATATTGTGTGATCCCATTTATATGAGGAATCTACAACAGTCAAACTCATAGAAGCAAATATTAGAACGGTGGTTTCCAAGGGCTGGGGGCAGGGGGAAATGGGAAGCTATTTGCCAAGGGTTAGAAGTTTTAATTTCACAAGGTAAGCCCTAGATATCTACTGTACAGCATAATGTCTATAATAAATACTGTATTATACACCTAAACATTTGCTGAGAGGATATACCTTGTGTTAAGTGTTCTTTATCATTATCATCATCATCATAATTAACCAAGATGACAGAAGAACACTTCTGGAGGAGATGGATAGGTTTATGGCATAGATTACAGTGATGGTTTCGACTGTGTATATATATATCTCCAAACTCAACAAGCTGTATACATTAAATATGCACAAGTTTTATATGTCAATTATAACCTCAACAAATTGGTTTTAAACATTGTCAAGGGCTGTTCAAAACCCCTTATATATGGTATACGTTTTGAGACTCTTCTGAGTGACTTGTACTCTTCAAATCCACTTCTGGCTTAACATACTTTAAAAGCAGCTGTCTATGCCCTTCTGCCTCTCAATATTCCTCTCCATTTTATCTAGCTACACCTACAATTCTTTTCTATGGTAATCATCTAAGTTGCTAGTTTCAATCCATCTTACTCCCAGAACTGATTCATTTCATGTCCTCCTACTACCCTTTCCTTCTTCCACAGCCGACCTACCCCAGTTTCTGTACATCTGCCCTTCTGGCCAATCCAACAATCCAACATGGGGTCCACTATGTTTTTTTTGTTTGTTTGTTTCTTTTTCTTTCTTTTTTTTTTTTTTTTTTTTTTTTTTGACAGAGACTTGCTCTGTTGCCAGGCTGGAGTGCAGTGGTGCGATCTTGGTCACTGCAACCTCCTCCTCCCGGGTTCAAGCAATTCTCCTGCCTCAGCCTCCCGAGTAGCTGGGACTACAGCCACCTGCCACCACGCCCAATTAACCTTTTTTGTGTGTTTTTAGTAGAGACGTGGTTTCACCATGTTTGGCCAGGATGATCTCTATCTTCTGACCTCGTGATCTGCCCGCTTTGGCCTCCCGAAGTGTCGGGATTACAGGCGTGAGCCACCGCGCCCGGCCTTCTCGTGCTTTTTAATATGTACAACATTCCTTAATGAATGAGTTGCTTTTATGAAGCTGAAATCTATCTAATAACAAAGACAAAAAGGAGAATGGATAAAGAATGTACTGAAAGGGCCGGGCGCGGTGGCTCACGCCTGTAATCTCAGCATTTTGGGAGGCCGAGGCGGGTGGATGACCTGAGGTCTGGAGCTCGAGACCAGCCTGGCTAATATGGTGAAACCCCACCTTTACTAAAAATACAAAAAATTAGCCGGGCATGGTGGCGGATGCCTGTAATCCCGGCTACTCGGCAGCTGAGGCAGGAGAATTGCTTGAACCCGGGTCGGGGAGCGGCGAGGGTGGGCCGAGGTTGGGGTGAGCGAGATCGCGCCATTGCACTCCAGCCTGGGCAACAAGAAACTCCATCTCAAAAAAAAAAAAAAAAAAAAGTACTGAAAAGGGCTGGGTGCTGTGGCTCACGCCTGTAATCCCAGTACTTTGGGAGGCCGAGACGGGTGGATCACGAGGTCAGGAGTTTAAGACCAGCCTGACCAACATGGAGAAACCCCATCTCTACTAAAAATGCAAAATTAGCTGGGTGTGGTGGCGCATGCTTGTAATCCCAGCTACTCGGGAGGCTGAGGCAGGAGAATTGCTTGAACCCAGAAGGTAGAAGTTTCAGTGAGTCAAGATCACACCATTGCACTCCAGCCTGGGCAACAAGAGCAAAACTCCATCTCAAAAAAAAAAAAAAAAAAAAAAAGTATTGAGAAATCTGAATACAAACAAATGGTGAAAATATTATTCAAAAAACATTGGTAAGCGGAGTTTAGCAATATATTAAATACACTGAAGAAAACTAGCATTTTTATCCAGAAATGCAAGCCAGTTTAATATTTAGAAATCTATTAACATAACAAAATATGTTAAAATTCTATAGTAAATCAAAGGCAACACAATGCATCAGCCGAAACATTAAATATATTTCCATTTTAGTCAAGAACAAGACAGTCAAAGCTTTTGCATCATTTAGTGGTGTTTTTTATGTGCTAGTCAAGAAAAGACTGGGAACAAAACATCATTAATATTAACAGATGATTTGACATTTCCTAACAAACCCAGAAGAATCAACCAATAAACTATTAAAAATTTAATAAGCTTTTTTCCATAAATTAGATAAAAATTTAAAATTAGACCCTTTAATGATAGCAATAAATATGTCAACTTTTGATGAATTAACCTAACACGAAACTTTGACATTAAAAAGCACTGATAAATGAAAATTATCATGTCAACAAGTGAAATAAAAATACATGATATATTTATGTAGCAGACATGCCAATTAAAATCACCATTAAAATTTTTGAAAACTCTTTCTAAATATTTTATTAAACCATAAATAGATGAGAAAGCATAGTACATTCTAAAATAAAAATGAGAATGAGGATCTTGTGTTACAAACATGTTAAAATTTATCATAGATAAGCTATAATATAACTAATGTTATTCTGGTACTAAAACGTACAAATAGATAATGAAACATCTATGAAAGCCTCAAATTGAGTTAATTACATAGAGGTGTTTTACAGTATTTTAAAATGCATTTGTATAAAAATAATATAAAAGACAAATTAATGTGATCAGATAGTATTTTCAAAGATGCTCATTACAACACTGTTTATCACAAAAAATATTAGCCTAAAGGTTCAACATAATATCAAGTATATTTTATTATCCATACACAAAATACTAAGTAATCACTGAATGAAATGGAAAGTATTACAATATATAATTAAGAAAATATAAATGTATAAAATATTTAGTATTGTCCCAATTTTATTTTCTGCCTATTAATATTTTATCAACACTTAGATTACATTAAAAAGTATATATGTTCAACTTTTTAGGGAACATTTTTACAATGTCTTAATTTTTTCTTTGTATCATCCCTTGAAGATGTCTTCATAGCAATCTATTGTTTAATATGCTACAATGTACTTTTAAAAAATGGTTTAGGTTGTTGTTGTTCCTTTTCCTTTTGCTGTTTTATCAGGTTCTGGAGATGGATAACTTTAACTTACATACTTATTGTTTGTGCATTCTTGACTAACTTACCTAAGATCTAAGCCTAAATAGTCTCCCCAGTTAATAGAAATTAAAAAGAAAGGGGCAATGAGGTTTTTGCAAGGCTGAAATGAGGTCATGTACATAAAAGTTTTAGCATAATACTTGGCACATAGTAAGCATTGAGTGAACAGTAGCCAATTTTATTCAAAATATTAGCATAAACATAGTTGTAGATAATTTTTGTGCAAATTTATAAGGTTTTTGCTCAGAAGAAATTTTAGATGTAAAATAGCTGAGTCAAAGGTATAGTCACAAAATTTTTGATAGCTATTACTAAGCTGTCAATAGGGAATATTAACAATGCAGTAAAGATCCTTTTGCCCGAGGCACATGAAATGGCTTTCACTCCCTTTCTTTACCAGCTTTGGATATGTTCGAGACTTATTTTTATTTTTTAAATTTGTATTTACTATGTATACATAATAGTTGTAAATATTTATGGTGTACATCTGTTATTTTGACACAGCAAAAAATGTGTAATGATCAAATCAGGATAATTGGGATATTCATCACTTCAACACAATGTTCCTTTGTGTCAGGAACATTCCAATGCCATCCTTTTAGTTATTTTTAAGTGTACGATAAATTATTGTTATCGGTAGTTGTTCTATTGTACTACAGAACACTCAATCTTATTTCTTCTTTCCAACTGTATGTATGTACGCATTAATCATCCCCTCTTTGTTTTTCCCCCAAGCTACCCTTCCTAGCCTCTGGCATTTTACATCATTCTATTCTTTATCTCCAGGAGTTTTATATATATATATATATATATATATTTAGCTTCCACATACTAGTCTCTCACTGCCTGGCTTATTTCACTTAACATAATATCTTCCAATTCCATCAGCGTTGTTGGAAACGTTGTTAGAAATAACAGGATTTTATTAAAATGAAATGATACCAACATTCTGGAAATGTGTACATTAAATATTGACAAGACCCATCTCTACATATTTTTCTGTGTTTTTTCATTTTTTTGCAGTAAGCTTATATAACTTACATAATCAAAAATATTATTTATAAACATTAAATATTGAAACAAGTTTTATTGCAGATGTTATTACTGTATTGTATACCTAGAAAAAGAGTTAACAGAAATACTATTATAACTAAGAAGATAATTAAGTGACCACATACAAGATCAACATATAGAAATCAACAGTTCTATATACGAGTAATCCATGATTAAAAACTTTTAAAGAAGTTTATGTACACGTGAAAATCATCATTTTAATGAAATATATATTTTCTAGATTCTTAACCTGGAGCCATTACATCATTCCTTCAAAGGCTGTGTTTTGGTAATATATTTTGTTACTATTACTTTTCACTGTAATTATATGTATTCTGTTTAATGTATTAAAATATTATTCTGAGACGGGAGTCATAGGATTTACCTATGCAAAGATATTAGATAATGGTACAAAGAAAAGGTTAAAAAACCTTGAATATTCTAGATAATTATGTCCTGTTTTATTTTATTTGAACTTTACATATAAGTGTAATTAAACATATAGTATGACATTTAATTTTGAATACATAAAAATGTTACATCACTTAATAATTTATAAATTTCTGAAACTAATTTCAGAAAAGGTATGTTAGAATAAGTTGGAAGCTTCTTTAAAGACATTTGTCTTCTTCAAGAATAAAATGATCTGGCTTAAAATTCGTAACATGAAAAAAAGAATTCAAATGTTGATAATATTTGGTGGCGATTTGTTTTAAAAATGTATTAGTTTTGCAGCCATCAAAAAGGATGAGTTTGCATCCTTTGTAGGGACATGGATGCAGCTGGAAACCATCATTCTTAGCAAACTATCACAAGAACAGAAAACCAAACACCGCATGTTCTCATTCATAGGTGGGAACTGAACAATGAGATCACTTGGACACAGGAAGGGGAACATCACACACAGGGACCTATCATGGGGAGGGGGGAGCGGGGAGGGATTGCATTGGGAGTTATACCTGATGTAAATGATGAGTTGATGGGTGCAGCACACCAACATGGCACAAGTATACATATGTAACAAACCTGCACGTTATGCACATGTACCCTACAACTTAAAGTATAATAAATAAATAAATAAATAAATAAATAAATTTAAAAAAAATGTATTAGTTTGTTTGCCTTTTTATAGAAATTTGACAGGGCAACAGGACAATTTCTTAAGGCAACAGTGATATTTTTATATTTGTGTGACTAAGAAATTATTTACACGTTTTGAATACTATTAACTTAAGTATCCGTGCGATCTCTACTTGAAACTCTAAAATTGATTCTACTTCTCAATTTTGAGTACTCTCCTAAATTTATTCATAAACAGTGTTCCTTTGTATTGTCCAACTAGCATAGATTTTTTTTAGGAAAATCTTTTCCTTGGTTTGATGACTCTCCAATTCTTCAGCCAGTTGTTTCTGGTATATAAATCACTTTCAATCAATACCAAAAAGATCTCTCAAAACCATAAATTTATACGGAAATTAAATGATCTACTCCTGAACAGATTTTGGATAAAGACTGATATTAAGGCAGGAATCAAAATATTTTTTGAAATGAATGTAAACAAATATACAACATAACAGAATCTCTGGGATATAGCTAAAGCAGTGTCAAGAGGAAAGTTTATAACACTAAATGCCTATATGAAGAAGTTAGTACGATCTTAAATTAACAACCTAACATCACACCTAGAGGAACGAGAAAAACAAGAGCAAACTAACCACAAAGGAAGCAAAAGAAAATAAATAACCAAAATAAGAGCTGAACTGAACAACCGAGACATGAAAACCCATGCAAAATACCAACAAGACCAAACATTTGTTCTTCAAAAGTATAAATAAGATTGATAGACCACTAGCCAGATTAATAGATTAATAGAGAAAAAAAGAGAAGATTCAAATAAACACAATAAGAAACGACAGAGGGGACATTACCATGGACACCACAGATATACAGTAAACCCTGTTATAAACTATAAACATGAAAGAAATGGATAAATTCCTGGAAACATACAGCCTCCCAAGATTGAATCAGAGAGAAAACAAAATCTTGAACACATGATAATGAGTTCTGAAACTGAATCAGTAATTTAAAAAACACCCTACCATCCAGAAAAAGCCCTGAACCAGATGGATTCACAGCTTAATTCTACCAGATGCACAAAGGTGAGCTGGTAGCAATCCTACTGAAATTATTCAAAAAAATGGAGATGGAGGTACTCCTCCCTAACCCAGCATCTATGAGGCCAGGTTCTGATACCAAAACCTGGGAGATACAGTGAAAAAGAAAGTTTCAGGCCAGTAGTCCTGATGGACATAGACATAAAAATCCTCAACAAAACACTAGCAAACCAAATCCAGCAGCACATCAAAAAAAAAAATAATCCACCATGATAAAGTAGGCTTTATTCCTGGGATGCAAGGTTGGTTTCACATATGCAAATTAGGAAATGTGATTCATCACATAAACAGAATTAAAAACAAAAACTGTGTGATTATCTCAATAAATGCAGAAAAGGCTTTGATAAAATTCAACACACCTTCATGTTAGAAACCTCAACAAACTAGTCATCAAAGAAGCATACCTCAAAAGCCAACATTGAAAGTAAAATTAAAATTAAAAACAAGGAAACAAATTAAAAAACCCAAATAATCTGTTTTACAGGAACTAAAACTAGATCCCAAGTGCTAGTAAGCAAGAATGCTACTTCCTCCCAAGGTTTCTCTCCCATTCTCTTTATTTAAAAAAAAAAAAAAAAATCCAAAAAAATTTACAAAAATAAAGCAAAAGCCAAAAAACTATTCTAAACTGTATCAGGTATATTAGATAACAAACAATTTTGAAATGTTCATAATATTGAAAACCAAATGTTTGCTTTTCACTCACTCTACTTGTCTGAATCGAGTGGCCTCATTATCACTCAGGCATCAAGGCCGATGTAGCATCAATGTTGATACATTCTTCCACAGTTACTGAGGAAGGTCAAAGTACAGCTGGCATTCAGGAGCAGTGCTCCAGCTTGGACGTGACACACACCACTTCTACCCAAAACTCATTGACCAGAATTAGAAGTCTGGTCCCATTAAACCACAAAAGGGCAGGAATTTGGTGCTTCATGGTGCCCAGAAGAATATGAGAATCAGATATCAATGAGCAGCTCTATGTTGACCAAGTAAATATTTTTCTTCTTTTCTCTCCACTACTTCCATCTCACACTTTCTGAGCAAGAACTTGCCTCTTCTTTTTTCACAAGGAAAAACTAAAACTACAAAGTATGAATTTTCTCAGATGCCTAACTCCAGAGTAACTAAATTACTGTAACTACACTCATCTTCAGCCACTTTATTCTGGTCTCAAGGTGATGTCCCGTCTCCTGGGAAAAGATATTCCTCTACATGCACTGAAGTTTACTTCCACTCCATTTCTTTAGAGACCTTGCTTCATCCATAATATAATTTGAGCCAATATTATAAATTTCATCATCACTTATGTACCTTCCTTCCAGTCTGTAAACAAGTTCAATTATCTCACCTTCATAAAACTTCTCACGACATTGTTGTACACTCTTGTTCTATAAACGTGGAAAAACGGTATTTTATAATATTTTCTCTTTTTTAATTGTGAAAGATTACACATATAAAAGTGTTTATTTTATCCATATCTGTCTGTATCTATCTATCTATGTATCTAGGTTTTTATAATAAGAGAATGCCTCTATACATGGAATGTAAGAAATATTATAATACCAGGCCCTTTGAAGTCCCCTTGTGTCACTTTTCTACTTAAACCCATAGGAAGTCATTTGTGAAATTTTGAGATACTTATCTCCTTGCTATTCTTTGATAGTTTTAGCAAACACATATATTCCTACTAAGAGCATTTGCTTTTATTTTTTACTATACCCATTTTATAACTGTAATCCTACCATATATATGATTCTCTATTATTTGCATATTCTCTCAAGACATAATTACAAGATTGAAACTTGTGGCTGCACTTATCCACAATTCATTGAGTTATACTGCTGTAGAAAAGTCCATTGTTGGATATCTTACAATTTTGTTTTTGTTCATTCTATTGTTCATATATCTTTTGATAGTTTCAAGGTTTCTTTTTTTATTATTACTGACACTATCATTACAAAGGCCAGGCACGGTGGTGGTGGCTCACACCTGTAATCCCAGCACTTTGGGAGGCTGAGGTGGGTGGATCACCTGAGGTCAGGAGTTCGAGACCAACGTGGCATGGTGAAACCCCATCTCTACTAAAAATACAAAAATTAGTCAGGCCTGTAATCCCAGCTACTCGGGAGGCTGAGGCAGGAGAATCATTTGAACTGAGGAGGCAGAGGTTGCAGTGAGCTGAGATGGCAGCATTGCACTCCAGCCTGGGGAACAAGAGCAAGACTTCATCTCAAAACAAACAAACAAAAATATATATATTATTATGAATATTCTGTCTCAGATATTCAAAACAAGATAAACTATTCTTTAAGATTTGCACATGAAAATGAAATTTCTGGGTCATCAACTATGTATATGTTAAACCTTACTTAGTAATGACAGGTTATCTTTCATAATGCCTCAATCAGTTAATACTCCCCAACCATAGGATATAATTTCTGTTGTTGCACAACCCTGCCAACATTTAGTATTGTCACACTTTTTATTGTGAATTTTTGTAAATCTACTAGGTGTGAATCATTTCATAAGAATTTTAATTTGCATTTTTCTAAGCATTAATAGTGTTGAATGTTGATTCATATTTTATTGAACATTTATGTTTCCTTTCCTCTCTAATACCTGTTCAAGACTTTTGCTCATTTTTCTATTAAATCATTAGGTTTAAAATAAATAGGTGTTTTCCATATATTCTATATGCTATGCTATTCTATTTAGAACTATTTACATTAAAATGCTATTTCCCAGATTATGGTTTATCTTTTCACATTTCCTAATGACTTTTGACAAATATAAATTTTTTTTTAATATCAATATTTTCAATATTTTTCTTTATGGTTTTCACTCTTGAAATATAATGAGTCCTTACCCTAGGATGTAAAGATATTCTCCTATGTTTTCTTTTAAAATATGTCTTCCAAAACTATTTGTCACAGAGTAGAAATCATATTGTATTTTTTCAAGTACCCAGACGTCCCAGTACAACTTATAGAATAGGGAATTTTCCCCACAGATCTTCAGTGTTGGCTGTCGTATCATATCTTTCTGTTGTATTAACCTAATCTCACATTCCTATGCCAATAAACTTTGCTATATTTTCTTAATAAATATTTTCTTAATTGTCTTTTAACAAGTCTTGATAAGTAGTTGGCTTTCACTCTTTCCTCAAGGAGATAATCTTTTTAAAGAGTGTTGATAATTGTTGGCATTTGAACATCTATATGCCTTTTTTTGAGATGGAGTTTTGCTCTTGTCACCCAGGCTGGAGTGCAGTGGCACAATCTCAGTTCACTGTAACCTCCACTTTCTGGGTTCCAGTGATTCTCCTGCTTCAGTCTTCTGAGTATCTGGGATTACAGGCAGCCACCACCATGACTGGCTAATTTTCTGTATTTTTAGTAGAGACAGGGTTTCATCATGTTGGCCAGGCTGGTCTCGAACTCCTGGCCTGAGGTGATTCACCTGCCTCGGCCTCCCAAAGTGGTGGGATTATAGGCGTGAGCCACCACACCTGGCCTTTAATATATATTTTATCTATTTATTTATTTATTTATTTTATCACACTTTAAGTTCCAGGGTACATGTACACAACGTGCAGGTTTGTTACATATGTATACATGTGCCATGTTGGTGTGCTGCACCCCATTAATTCATCATTTACATTAGGTATATCTCCTAATGCTATCCCTGCCACCTCCCCCCTCCCCACAATAGGCCCCAGTGTGTGATGTTCCCCTTCCTGTGTCCAAGTGATCTCATTGTTCAGTTCCCACCTATGAGTGAGAACATGTGGTGTTTGATTTTCTGTTCTTGTGATAGTTTGCTGAGAATGATGGTTTCCAGCTACATCCATGTCCCTACAAAGGACACGATCTCATCCTTTTTTATGGCTGCATAGTATTCCATGGTATATATGTGCCACATTTTCTTAATCCAGTCTGTCACTGATGGACATTTGGGTTGATCCCAAGTCTTTGCTATTGTGAATAGCGCCACAATGAACATACGTGTGCATGTGTCTTTATAGCAGCATGATCTATAATCCTTTGGGTATATACCCAGTAATGGGATGGCTGGGTCATATAGTACTTCTAATTCTAGATCCTTGAGGAATCGTCATACTGTTTTCCATAATGGTTGGACTAGTTTACAATCCAAGTGTTCCTATTTCTCCACATCCTCTCCATAAATAACTCTTTACCATGTATCCACTTATGTACATTCCCTAGGTCTTAGGAATCTCCTGGATTCATTATATTTGGCTGACAGAAAGCAAAGAAAGAGGGAATGTAGGATATCCCATAGGAGGTCCTGGGTCCAAGTCTAGAAATGTCATTTGTGGCTTTCATCAGTCAACATACCACACAGCCATGTGACCTCTTTTGGATACAATGGGTTTACTCTTTAAGAAACCATTGTTCAATGGGGTTTAGCATCTGCCTAAAACATAAATGTAAAAAACTTTTTCAGAAATGTCATTATAAATAATTCTACAGAGGTGTGCATGTTCTTTAGCATCCTGTCATTAAAGTGGTGGGATGCACTGGAAGAATATTAATTTTGGAATCCAGAAAGCTGTGTTCTTATTCTATTTCTCAGGACTTCAGGAAATAACAGTTTGGAATTAGAGAATCTTTAAGTAAATAATACCTAATTCCTTCAATCACTTGTTAAATGAGTGCAAAGCAGGTTCACTGCACAGTGGTTACCACTTCAGCCCACTGCAACTCAGGCTGTAATTTCTACGATTTGTATGAGTATACTGGGATAGAATATTCACATAAGTTGAGTAAAGCAACTTTACTACTTACAGACAGGCAGAAAGTGACAGTAGAAGCCTGAGATTCACAGTAGGTCCATCTTCCAAGGCTCAGGAAAGCTGCCCAGGGCAAATAGACTCTCATCTACAGGTACCCCACCTCATATCATTGCTAAGGGACCACAAAAAGTACCTGCCCTGGGTTTTATAACCCCAAGCAACACAAATCAATGGGTTAAAGTTTTGTAGAACATCTTGTCCCGGGAAGGACAAAGACAGAGACTGGGTTATTCTCACCTGTTTTTCTGTATTTCAGGATGTTGCATTCCCAGAGCATTCTACAGTTATTCTTGAGAACTGCAAGCGAGAAAGGGAGAAAAACTGAGTTAGTCCAAAGCCACCATTTGAACTGTCCTGCAATTAACATTTATTTTTTTCCACAATGATGAGTCCTCTATCATGCATTTTTATTAAGGTATTGTGTAATATGAAGTGAAGATAAACTATCACTAAAATCAAATACTGATAAAAATTTATTTTACTCTTGTTGGGCAAAAGTATACACCTCTTTCATATGACCTCTCTGTTTCAACTTTAAAGCCTTCTAGCCATTATACATTATGAAATAATGCCACAGTGATTAACCATTATTCTTTTGAAAAAGTAGATCTCCCAGTATTCCTTTTGAAAGGTTTATCATTTTTCATTTAATACCAAAATTATGATAAGTTCTAAATATAATCACGTTATTTTAGCATCTTAATTAATTTAAAAGCCTCAAAGTTTTACAGTCAATAAGCACTTAATTAATAAGCACTTCACATGTTCTCAGCACTAATGTGCTTGCTATATATTGAGCAAAAAAGCATAATCATATGACATCATGGCATAATGTTTTCAAAAATATAATTGAATGTTTTATTAGACCATTATTCAGTCATGATTTTGGGTATGAAATAACTGGAACACACAAACTGGATAATTTGATAAGAACTAGAGACACCTTTTAAAAGTTTTGTACAGGGTTTAAATAATCCAAAAAGGGATAGTGCAGACCCCATAGGGCTAGTAACACTGGGGGATTTTCCCACCTCTACACCTGAAGGGACAAAAATTATTGGAATATGGAGGGTGTGATGATGTGCAGAGATCACCTAAAGGAACTCTGGTCTTTATACAGAGACACAGCCAATTCTCAGTAATATAATAGGGAGGGAAGCAAGGCAACCAATTTTGTCACTGATTTTTCAGAAAGTTATCTTCTAAAACTCAACTATCTGCAGTGGAATGTTAAATACCTCAAAAATTGTCAAGATTAGGGAGGTCAATGTAAGTTTCAATATAATTATTCTGTTGATGTTCACATTTAAAATAAAATGTCATGGTTTAATCCGAGTCCTGACCTCATTCTCTTCTCATTTTCTCTTCTGCTATTACGCCATATAGACCAAACCCTACCTGTGGCTGGAAGGCAAGTGAGCTCATTAATAGCAGCTTGGTCAGCTTCCAGGAAAGCAGGATTGAGAAGGAGGAAAAGTGTATGTATCTGCAAAGAAGTCAAACAGGAGATACCCAACCCAGAAAAGCTGCTCTGAATAATGCTTAACCACACAGCTCTTGAGTAAATGTCTGGTTATGAACTTTAGCTCTTTTATTAACCTGACTAGATGACCTTAGGAAAAACATCTAACCTCCCTATGTCTCAGTTACTCTATTCATAAGAGCAGGTAATAGTGTTGGTTATCTTGTGAGCTTCAATAAGAAATAAATGTGGGAACATATATAAAATGCTTAGGACATGTCTATCACATGGTAGACATTTAAGAAATGTTGGCTATTTTTTTATAATATGGCATCACTAATAAAGCTCTCTGGTTTTCTTATCTGAGAAAGAATTGTAACAAACTGATACAATTTTTCATTGTTTGCTCATTACCTATTAGGCTCACTTCTAATATTACTAAATCTCCCATCTAGTTAATACTTTCTTACATAAATTAAAACCTGTTCTAAGGAATGGCTCAACAACGCCCATTCATAATAACTACAGAAAAAAAATTTCTTATGGTATTTGTTCAAACTATTCACTGGTTTAAACCAAGGGGCAGATAATCTAATTGTTTAACTTTTTAAATTAATAAATCAGAAGTAGAGATTAATTGGGAGAGAAAGTTTTGATAATGTATTAATTGTGTAGACCAACACATAAAGCTAGTTCTATTTATGCCTGCCCCATGTATATACCAGTGCATTCATTTTTTAACTACATACATGTATATTGAGCACCTACTATGTGAGAGATATAAAACTCAGTGCTGATCATTAAAAGATAAAGTGACAAAATTGGTCTACTATTAGAGAAAATCATATTTACAGAGTAAGAACATAAAGATGAAGATAAAACCATCATAAAGTGTCATGAAAGTCCATTTGTGCAAATAACAAATCTTTTTGCACAAGGTGAGAAATTCTTTAGAAAAGAAATAACATTAGAGCTGGATCTTAAAGGATGACATTTTTAAGATTAAGTAATTCCTATGTTATGAATCAGCTAACCTGTCATGAAAAGGCCCTTCTTATTCATGTATTAGATTGAAGCATATTTATTTGCCATTTTTGTATATCGAAATTATGGAATATTAGCAATATCATAAAGCTTTAAGTCAATGCATAAGTAAAAGTGGTATTATCCCAAAAGTTTTATTTCACATTTAGCTATACCTGTTCTGTAACCTAAGAGTCAAATACACATGCATTGCAGAGATTTTCCTTTTTAAATTTAAGGGGCAAGGGGTACATTCAGAACCAAAGAATTCCAGAGACTAGGAAGTAACAGGTCTTACTATGTAATAACAATGTCTACCTCAGATTAACACTATGTAAATCACAGGATACAAAATAGATTATTAAGCCTCACCCTGATCTATGGGGTAGGTATTATTTATCCATATTTCAAAAATAAAGAATGATAAAGAGATATGTATCTTTCTCAGGTTTCCATTGAAAGGGGCTGAACTGCATTTTGAACCCAAGCAGTCTGACTCCAGAAATTGTGCTCCTGACTGTTGTACACTTTGATTCTTCAAAAAGCAAAAATGCAAATGGAAGCAAAAGGAAAGCATATTATGACATACACAGGTTGAATATCCTTTATCTGTAATGTTTGGGACCAGAAGTGTTTAGAATTTCATGTTTTTTTCTGATTTTAGAATATTTGCATTTACATAATGAGATATCTTGGAAATGGGACCAAAGTCTAAACACAAAATTCATTTAAGTTTCATATGCACTTTATACACACAGCCTGAAGGTAATTTTACAAAACATTTTTAGTTATTTCATGCATGAAATGAAGTCCATGTACATTAAACTATCAGAAAGTAAAGGTGTCACTCTCTCAGCCACCCGTGTGGACAATCTCTGGTTGTTTGGCATTGCCATCATTCCTGACTCTGAATTATATCCTAACAATAAGTAATCATTTTCTTACACTTATTCACACAAAAGTCCTTAAAAGTAAACAACATGGCACACCATTAATATAGTGAAAAAATAACGTGTTTAGGCTAACTAAGCAGCACAGTGGCATCACCAGAATACCTCTATCAGCTGTGAAAGAGTAGCAGCAAACAACTGCAAGTGCTTAGTCCCTACTTGCAAGGCTGTGTGTTGGTTAAAAGTTACTATAAATTATACACTGTATTTTATTACTTTCGGTGAGAAGAAACATTAGAAGTAGTTGGGGGACTAGGAAGTGGGTCCTCTAGGGAGAAAGAGGCATTCTGCTGTTGGTTTTAAAAAAATACTTCCTCATTAGTGCCCCCTCATTAATGTTTTTGTCTTCGAAGTTTCTCTTTGATTTTATAAACTGACATGAATCCTTGTTCTGTTATCACTGCCCACTGCTTTAGTTCTTCTATAAGCCCATTACACATTTTTGCCATGTTAGTCTACAGACACATTTCTCTGCACTGTTAATATCATCTTGATTGTCGTTATTATCACGATCACCTTGATTCAGAACCATTTTGGCTCTTTCACAATTGGGCAATGTATGCAGGGATTTTCTAGTTTTTGTTAACTTTTGCTTATCACTTTCAGCATAGAACTGCAACAGTTTTTCCTTCTGTTTCTTCAGGTGGTATATGGTCTTCATTCCAACACCATACCCCTCTGGAAGACATTTCACACTGAGATGCTGCTGTCCAGTTTCTCTAACAGCTTGACTTTCTGTGCTATAGATAAACAAAATGTTTTCTCATTTTCTCATCGCTGTTACCCACTGGGATATCTGCAGGCCTTTTTGACATTTTTAACAATATCTTTACACCAAAGAGCAGAGTAAGCAAAAAAAGTACAATGAGTAATGTCCGTTGCTTTTGACCCCTTTGTGGGCCATTGTGGGGAAACTGCCTTCGTGCATCCAGCCTACACATGTGCCATTTTATTACCCTTTGTGAGTGTGCTTGCATGAGGGTATCTGAGCATGTGCAGAAAAGATATATCATAGCTGATGGGTGTTAAGAGGGTCTTTTGTCCCCTCGAGGCACTGAATAAGCTGTGTGTTGTGTACCTGCACTATCTAATCCTTCAATCATTCATTCTATTGATTGCAACCTGTCACATGAGGTCAGGTGTGGAATTTTCCAACTGTGGCATCATGTCGTTGTTCAAAACTTTCAGGTTTTTTACCATTTCAAGTTTCAGATTATTGGATAAGGGATGTTTAACCTGTATATATAAATGACAAATTTGAAACCTAGGTTAAAAAACTGTTAGGTGAAAGAAGGTCACTATAATGCCAAAGCTTCTATGAAGCTTAAAATGTAGATATTAAATTCAAAACTTAAAATATTCTAGAAGTAATTCCATCATGGAGGTCTAACCCTAGAGATTTATTTATGGACTTTCATAATTTTATTTATAGCATTATTGTTAACAGAAACAGATTGGAGCAACTCAAATGTCTTTCAGTGTGGTACTTAACTGAGAGCATTTTTTCTACCAGTTTTATTTTTATTCTTGAATACTTTGAGGCTGGGTTGACATTTCTTGCTAATATGTCCAATAACTTGAAAATATGTGTATGTGTGTTAGTCAGTTCTCATGCTGCTAATAAAGACTTCCCCAAGACTGGGTAATTTATAAAGGAAAAAGTTTTAATTGATTCACAGTTCACCATGGCTGGGGAGGCCTCAGGAAACTTACAAACGTGGTGGAAGGGGTGCCAAACATGTCCTTCTTCACATGGTAGCAGCAAGAAGAACTATCGAGCAAAAGGTAGAAGAGCCCCTAATAAAGCCATCAGTCTCATAACTCACTCTCTATCATGAGAACATCATGAGGGTTACTGCCCCCATGATTAAATTACCTCGCACTGAGCCCCACCTACAACAAATGGAGATTATGGGAACTACAGTTCAAGATGAGATTCGGGTGGGGACACAGCAAAACCGTATGAGTATGTTCCTACT
The DNA here is from genome assembly GCF_049350105.2 of Macaca mulatta. Taxonomy (NCBI): domain Eukaryota; kingdom Metazoa; phylum Chordata; class Mammalia; order Primates; family Cercopithecidae; genus Macaca; species Macaca mulatta. The sequence continues at coordinate 90,482,140 of NC_133409.1, read as the reverse complement.
TTGATTTCTAACATTGAATGTTGCTGGGTAGAAGTCTAAGGCCAGGTTGGTTGCTCCCACTTTTAAGTGCAAGGGGCTCTTTTTTCTACCTACAAATAACGCAGAATTATTTTTTCTATCTTGATATTCATTAATTTAGCCAGAATATTTCTGAGTTCAGCTTTTTGAAACATGTATTTTTCTAAAATGCTGTGTTATTTTTCTCTCTGTAAATCAGTTCAATTTTTGTATTAGGAATGTTTTGACTAACAAAGTTCAATAATTCCAAAATGTTCTAAAATTCCCTGGATGGTCCGATCGCTCACTGCTTACCTTTTCAGCTACAATGACCTTCTCTCTCTTCTTCAAATAAGCATGGCCTTTGCAGTAAACCTCACTTCTTGAGTCCTATCACCTGGTTATCTCCTTCACTCTCAGGTTAAGTAAAATTTCTTTAAAGTTAAGCAACTTTTCTTCAATATCAGGATAAGTGACACTTTACTGACCTCTAAAACCTTAGGATAGATTACATTTCACTATTAATTCTTTTTCACAGCATCCTGTCTTTGGCATCTATAGCACATGTTTCAATTACAACTATTAAGTACATAAAATTATTTATTTAATTTATTGCACTACAACCTGTAAGATTATTCCACTACAGATTGTAAGACAGGGAGCATATCTGCTTTATTCATGTGGAATCATAGCATCTTACCATCTCACAAAGAGTTTTTGTTACATGGACAAATCAATGCATGGATGGATGAATCCAATAATTTGTTAAACATATTCTTAAAAATCTGTCTAATTTTTAAAGTCTGAAATCCCATTTTGATAGTTTTATTGCCTTTTTCACTTACTTTATTTTTTTTTCTGGTTTATTATTTTTTTTCTTTTTATAATTGATTTTCACTTGCTTTAATTTGGTTACTTAGAGGCCATTAATTTCTTCACACCAGTATACCTCCTATATACCCTTTAAAAAAATCGGAGATTCCTACCACCGCACCTACGGACCAAATACACTACAAACCTAGTCCTTCTATTCACTTTTGTCTAGCTCCTTACTCTGTGCCGGTTTCCAGCTCGTGTGCATTCTGGTGGGCCCATTCCACACTTGAGCACCTGAGGATGTGAACACTGAGAGCAGCTTGCTTGTTCATCTCTCTAACTAGGACTAAGCCTCTCAACCTCCACAACATAAGAAATAATTCAGACACTTGAAGGCAAAATTGTTATCTTCTTGTTCCAGGCTTCACTCTCATTCAAACAGGCCTATGATCTCTATTTTTCTTTGACTTGGAATATAAATTATTTTCCCTTCCATTGTTACTGTCTTAATGAAAAAGAAGGGCTGATTATAGAAGAAGGAAGTCTAACCCTTTAAATGCCTGGGTGATTTTACTTTTGGACTCATGTCCATCCTGTTTCTGTATCTGAAATGAAGGTAAACTCACAGCTGGCACACCAAGAAAACATCAAATTACTTATATCTCTTTAATATTAAAAAGCAGTTGTTTTTGAAAAGCTAGAACAATTTTGGTGAAAATATAAGATTTGGGAATGGTTTTGACGATACTAATAAGACAAAAGATCCTATTTTTAATATAAATTTAGATACGAGAAAATGCATGCTCTTTAGGTGAATGCTTGTTATGATACAGTTTTCTTTACCAGGTTCTTCCATCTACAAACCACAAGGATGCTGATTTAGTAATTTTATTGGTATTGTATTGGATGTTACTCAAATCATATTTTATTATCTTTATGTTTATATTAAAACAACAAATAATCATGCCTCCCCCTAGTTATCTCTTAACTTGGTTCTGATGCATGCACATATCAAGGTGATTTGGTTTGGCTGTGTCCCCACCCAAAACTCATCTTGAATTGTAACTTCCATAATTCCCACATGTGGTGGGAGATAAACAAATCATGGGGGCAGTCTCCCACATACTGTTGTGCTGGTAGTGAATAAGTCTCACAAGATCTGGTGGTTTTACAAGAGGAAACCCCTTTTGCTTGGTTCTCACTTTTCTCTTGTCTGCTGCCATGTAAGATGTGCCTTCTGCCTTTCACCATGATTGTGAGGCCTCCCCAGTCATGTGGAAGTGTGAGTACATTAAACCCTTTTTCTTTATAAATTACCCAGTCTCAGGTATGTCTTAATCAGCAGTATGAAAATGGACTAATACACAAGGCTCTGTGACTTCTTTCTGATTAGCATGTTGGCTTTTGTCTCAATATCTTTAAAACTAAAAAATAGTCCTCATCATATGTATAAAATCATAATGTAGCCTTCAAAATGTCTTTCAGAACCTGTCACAGTTAGAATTATATAAACTATAACAATTATCATTATATGTAATAATTATAGCAAAATTGCCAGCACAGACTCTGGTTCAAGATGACTTGAGTCTGTATTAGGACTGCACCATTTATTACCTGCCTTCCACTAGGCAAGTAACTTCTATAGATTCCTAAAATATAGAGATAGTAATACTATTGAACTCACTGTTTTACTGTGAAGATTAATTGAGATTAAATAAGAGAGTTAGTTATAGAGGGTCCTCAATCAGAAATTCTCATGACTTCAATTGAATATTATGGTATTCTTGAATTATCCCAATTTACCTCAGGAAAAAATTAAATGTATACTCTTTATCAATTCCATCTCACTTCCTTTTTACTTATTCTTAGGACAACAGTGATTTTGCTGAAACAAAAAAGGAAAAAAAGAAAAAAATCCAACTTAATGGGAGCTTATTTTTAATATTACCCTTTTTAAAAATTTGTTAACAGAAAGGAAGATGTGGAATTTTTATGGTACATCTTCAGAATCACCCTAGCCTTGCTTGATTTAACTTTTATTTTAGATTGCAGACTTGGCATTATTTCAAAGGATTATATATTAGTAAAACTTTATAAATGTAAATTTTATAAAATGTAAACTTTATAAAATGTAAATTTTATCTACGAACTTTGTACACTACATATCCAGTGATCACAGATCACTTAAAATGATCAAGACCCTGAAAAAACCTCTTTACATTCTGATGCTTTCTCTGTAATCCCAAAATATCTTCAATCATGTTGATGAAATACACCTTGAAGATCAATCTGAAGCCACAGATAGCAATCAAATTTTATTTTAAATGTAAACATTAACTTTTTAAAAAAAATTATTTCCATGAGTTTTTGGGGAACAGGTGGCATTTGGTTACATGAGAAAGTTCTTTAGTGGTGATTTGTGAGATTTTGGTGCACTCATCACCCGAGCAGTATACACTGAACCCAATTTGTAGTCTTTTATCCCTACTCCCTTCCACCCTTACCCCCAAATCCCTGAAGTTCATTGTATTATTCTTTTTTTCTTTTTTTTAAATACTTTAAGTTCTGGGATACATGTGCAGAACGTGCAGGTTTGTTACATAGGTATACACGTGCAAGGGTATTTCTCCTAATGCTACCCTGCCCCTTGCCCCTCACTCCCCAACAGGCCCTGGTTTGTGATGTTCCCCTCCCTGTGTCCATGTGTTCTCATTGTTGAACTCCCAATTATGAGTGAGAACATGTGGTGTTTGGTTTTTCTGTTCCTGTATTAAATTGCTGAGAATGATGGTTTCCAGCTTCATCCCTGTCCCTGAAGACGACATGAACTCATTCTTCTTTATGGCTGCATATATTCCATGGTGTATATGTGTCACATTTTTTTTATTTAGTCTGTCACTGATGGGCATTTGGGTTGGTTCAAAGTCTTTGTCATTGTGAGTAGTACTGAAATAAACATATATGTTTGTTATTACCCACTTTCTAAAGCCTACTTCTGTCAATTCGTCAAACTCATTCTCCATCCAGTTTTGTTCCCTTGCTGGCAAGGAGTTGTGATCCTTTGGAGAAGAAGAGGCATTCTGGGTTTTGGAATTTTCAGCATTTTTGCACTGTTTTTTCCTCATCTTCATGGATTTACCTACCTTTGATCTTTGATGTTGGTGACCTTCGGATGGGGTTATTGCACGGGCATCCTTTTTGTTCATGTTGATGTTACTGCTTTCTGCTTGTTAGTTTTCCTTCTAACAGTCAGGCCCCTCTCCTACAGGTCTGCTGGAGTTTGCTGGGGGTCCACTCCAGACCCTGTTTGCCTGGATATCACCAGCAGAGGCTGCAGAACAGCAAAGATTGCTGCCTGCTCCATTCTCTGGAAGTTTTGTCCCAGAGGGGCACTGCCAGATGCCAGCTGGAGACCTCCTGTATGAGGTATCTGTTGACTCCTACTGGGAGGTGTCTCCCAGTCAGGAGGCACAGGAGTCAGGGACTCACTTGAGGAGGCAGTCTGTCCCTTAGCAGAGCTCAAGCGCTGTGCTGGAAGATCCACTGCTCTCAAGCTGTGCCCACAGCTGCCCCTTCCCCCAGGTGCTCTGTCCAAGGGAGATGGGAGTTTTATCTACAAGCCCCTGAGTGGGGCTGCTGCCTTTCTTTCATAGATGCCCTGCCCAGAGAGGAGGCAGTCTGGCTACAGTGGCTTTGCCGTGCTGTGATGGGTTCCACCCAGTTTGAACTTCCCGGCGGCTTTGCATACACTGTGCGGGGAAAACCGCCTACTCAAGCCTCAGTAACGGTGGAAACCCCTCCCTCTACCAAGCTTGAGCCTCCTAGGTCATCTTCAGACTGCTGTGCTGGAAGCAAGAATTTCAAGCCAGTGGATCTTAGCTTGCTGGGCTCTGTGGGCGTGGGATCCTCTGAGCAAGAACGCTTGACTCCTTGGCTTCAAACCCCTTTCCAAGAGAGTGAATGGTTCTGTCTTGCTGGCATTTCAGGTGCCACTAGGGTATGAAAAAAAATCTCCTGCAGCTAGCTTGGTGTCTGCCTAAATGTCTGCCCAGTTTTGTGCTTGAAACCCAGGGCCCTAGTGATGTAGGCACCCAAGGGAATCTCCTGCTCTGCGGGTTGTGAACACTGTGGGAAAAGCGTAGTATCTGGGCCAGATAGCACCATCCCTCAGGGCACAGTCCCTCACAGCTTCCCTTGGCTACAGGAGGGAGTTACCTGACCCCTTGCACTACCCAGGTGAGGTGACACCCCACCCTGCTTCTGCTCACCTTCCATGAGCTGCACCCACTGTCTAACCAGTCCCAATGAGATGAACTGGGTACCTCAGTTGGAAATGCAGAAATCATCCCCCTCTGTGTTGGTCTTACTGGGAGCTGCAGACCAGAGCTGTTCCTATTCAGTCATCTTGCCAGCCCTCTCCATTGTATTATTCTTATGACTTTGCAACCTCATAGCTTAGCTCCCACTTATGAGTGAGAACATAGGATGTTTGGTTTTCCAAACATGAATGCCATTACCATTAATTAACTCCTTTTAATAGCTGAGTTGTATTCCATCTAAATATATATATATACACACATATATATCTCTCTCACAATTCCATCATAAGTATATTTGCTGTTCTGCAGCCTCTGCTGGTGATATCCAGGCAAACAGGGTCTGGAGTGAACCTCCAGTCATTATACGAAAAAGATACTTGCACACACATGTTTATAGCAGCACAATTCAAAATTGCAAAAATGTGGAACCAGCACAAATGCCCATCAATCAATGAATGGATAAAGAAATATATATATATACACACACATATATATTAGTGTACAAGTATCTTTTTCATATAATGACTTCTTTTCTTCTGGGTACATACCCAGCAGTGGGATTGCTGGATCAAATGGTAGTTCTACCTTTAGTTCTTTAAGGAATTTCCATGTTGTTTTCCATAGTGGTTGTACTAGCTTACATTCCCAGTAGCAGTGTAGAAGTGTTCCCTTTTCACTGCATCCATGCTAACACTACTTTTTTTTTTTTTTTTTTTTTTTTGACTATGGCCATTCTTGCAGGAGTAAACCTAAAATTCATACGGAAGCCAAAAAGAGCCCATATAGCCAAAGACAGACTAAGCAAAAGAACAAATCTGGAGGCATCACATTACCTGACTTTAAACTGTATTATAAGGTCATAGTTACCAATACTGCATGGTGCTGGTATAAAAATAGGCACATAGACCAATGGAATCAAAAAAGAACCCAGAAATAAACTCAAATACAAGTATTTGTGTTAATACTTACAAGTATATATAAACCCAAATACAACAAAGCAAACAAAAACATAAAGTGAGGAAAGGACACCCTATTCAACAAATGGTACTGGGATAACTGGCTAGCCACATGTCAGAGAATGAAACTGGATTCTCATCTCTCACCTTATACAAAAATCAACTCAAGATGGGTCAAAGACTTAAATCTAAGACCTGAAACTACACAAATTCTAGAAGACAACATCATAAACACTCTACTGGACATGGACTTAGGCAAAGACATCATGACCAAGAATCCAAAAACAAATGCAACAGAAACAGAGATAAATAGGTGGGACTTAGTTAAACTAAAGAGCTTCTGCACAGAAAAAGGAACAGTCATCAGAGTAAACAGACAACCCACAGAAGGGGAGAAAATCTTCACAATCTATACATCCAACAAATGACTAATATCCAGAATCTATAAGGAACTCAAATTAGCAAGAAAAAAACAAACAACTCCACCCAAAAGTGGGCTAATGACATGAATAGATGATTCTTAAAAAAAGATTTACAAATGGCCAGCAAACATGTGAAACAATGCTCAACATCACTAAAGATCAGGTAAATGCAAATGAAAACCACAATGAGATACCAACTTACTCCTGAAAGCATTAACTTTTTTAAAGTAACATTGAAACCTAGCGTGACCTCCCTAATCTTGTCAATCTTTGCAGTGTTTAAAGTTTCACTGAAGATAGTTGAATTTTAAAAGGTTTATTTTTCTAAAAATCTGATTAGAAATATATAAATTCCATCAAAATTTACCCTCGGGGAGAACCTATGCCATAGATCGTGTATGAGAAACAGAACAAAAGGAAAGCTAAAGGTAGAGACTCAGAAAGAACAAGCAAATCTTGGACTACATTAAAGAAAATCATACGGTGAAGACACATTTTGATGCATTAGCCTGTAGAGCCACCCATGTGCAACGACACCTCCTACTCTTATAGCTCAGAGTATATTAGCCCAAATAGTCCTTTTATTGCCAAGGTCATCTCTCCAGAAGAATTTGATGGATCAAGAGCTGTGAGCAGCATTTCCTTCTTTTTTAGGGCTAGTTTACTGTGTGTGTGTTTGTGTGTGTGTGTGTATCAAATTTCATCTATCTATTCATCTGACGATGGACCTTAGGTAAGTTGTATATCTTGTCCATCGTGAATACTGCCACAATGAACACGGAAATACAGATATTCCTTCAACACACTGATTTCAGTTCTTTTAAATATATACCCAGTAGTGGGATTGACGGATCATCTGGGAGTTCTATTCTTTTTTCTTTAAGGAAGCTCTATACCATTTATCATGATGGCCATACTAATTTATCTGCCTACCAACAAGGTACAAGGGTTTCTTTTTTTCCTTATCCTCACAAGCACTTATCTTTAATTTTTTTGATAAAAGTCATTATAACAGATCTGAAGTGATATATCATTGTAGTTTTAATTTGCATTTCCCTAATGATCAGTAATGCTGAGCATTTATTCATATAGCTGTTGGCCATTTGTATGTCCTCTTTTGAGAAATGTCTCTTTAACTCATTTGCCCATTTTTTAAATCACATTATTTGCTTTCCTGCTATTGAATTGTTTAACTTCCTTATATACTTTGGATATTAACCCTTTATAAGACATATAATTTGCAAATATTTTCTCTCATTCTGTGAGTCGTCGCTGTACATTGTTTATTTATTTTGCTTCTCATTGTGTGTTTTTGATAACTTTGTCAAAAGTTTATTAACTATGAACGTCTGGATTGATATTTGGGCTTTCTATCCCATTGCACAGGTTGAAATGTCTGTTTTTATGACAGTACTATGTTGTTTTGATTACAATCACTTTATACTAGTTTTGAAATCAGAAAGTGTGATGTCTTCAGTTTTGTCTTCTTTGCTTGCTTGTTTGTTTTTCAGGGAGGATTTGTTTTTCAAGATTGCTTTGACTCTTCAGGGTCTTTTGTTGTCCCACACAAATTTTAAGTTTTTTTTTCTATTTCTGTGAAAAATGACATTGGAATTTTGATAAGGATGACATTGAATCTGCAGGTCATTGGGGATAGTATGGACAAAATTTATACCCATATGTATTTTGGGTATATATATAAAGGAACTGAAATCAGTATGTTGAAGAAATATGAATAATTAATTACAATATTAATTCTTAATGTCCATGAACATGAGGTATATTTTCATTTATTTTTGTTTCTTTCAATTTCTTTCATCAGTGTTTTACAGTTTTAAGTATACAAGTCTTTTAACCAAAAGTTATTCCTAAGTATTTTGTTGTTGCAGTTGATATTTTAAATGGTATTGTTTTCTTAACTTTCTTTTGGGATAATTTATTATTAGTATATAGAAATGCTACTGATATTTGTATGTTGATTTTGTATCCTGCAATTTTAATGAATTTGTTTGTCAATTCTAATAATTTTTTGGTGAAGTCTTTAGAGTTTTCTCTATATAAGATTATGTCATCAGCAATGTATTAATTTGAAAGACATTACGCTAAGTCAGATAAGCCAGGCAGTGAAAGACAAATAGTCCATGACATCACTTATACATGGACTCAAAAAAGTTGAACTCATAGAAGTAGAAAATAGAATGATAGTTACCAGGGTCTAGGGGTGTTGAGGAGGGTGGTAGGGGGAGTTTTTGACCAAAGGGAACATCATTTTGGATAGACAGGATGAATACGTTTTGAAATCTATTGTACAGCAGGGTGACTAATGACAATAATATATGTATTGTATATTTCAAAATAAGAGATGAAATCTCAAACTTACCACAAAAATTGTAGGAACGTAAGGTGATAAATATGTTAATTAGCTTGGTTTCATAATTCCACATTGTATGCATATATTAAAACATACTGTACTCCATATATGTATAAAACTATGATTTATTAATCAAAATGATATTAAAATAATACCAATTTAAATTTTTAGATAAAATAAATAATAGGCTGGGCGTGGTGGCTCACACCTGTAATCCCAGCACTTTGGGAGGCCAAGGCAGGTGGATCACGAGGTCAGGAGATTGAGACCATCCTGGCTAACACAGTGAAACCGCGTCTCTACTAAAAATACAAAAAAATTAGCTGGGCGTGGTGGCGGGCTCCTGTAGTCCCAGCTACTCGGGAGGCTGAGGCAGGAGAATGACATGAACCCGGGAGGCAGAGCTTGCCATGAGCCTAGATGGCGCAACTGCACTCCAGCCTGGGTGACACAGCGAGACTCCATTTCAAAAAATAATAATAATAATTTAAAAATAAACAAACAAATAAATAATAAAATTAAACAATGTACAGAGGGTAAAACAGCAAGAAACCATAGCATCTTCCAAGAATAGTCTGGAATGCACTTTGTCATTTATCAACTGTTCCCCATAATGATACTCTTTAAAATAAAACAGCTCAATACCCACCTTAAGACATCATAAGAGTGTTCTCATAAGATATGGTGGAACCAGCCCAGAATTTAGAGTCAGACAAATCTGGGTTTAACTCCTTCCTACAATTTCTGAGACATTTAAAAAAAATTGTCTATGCACATTCGAGAAAGTTACTTAGGCTTTATTAGATTCATTTCTTCACTGTAAAATTGAAATGAGCTTCATGCAGTTAATGCAAAAATGCAATTGAGATCATAATTCATAGGAATTGTACAATTCTTTCATTATGAAGCACATTCAGGCAACAGACTGATGAAGTCGATAAGTGGAAGTCCATAAATGTGCATAGGCATCTGCACTCAGGGTTATTTTAGGGGGCTGTATATTATTTGTAAAATATATGAAAGTTTACATTATGAAAAATAGAATACAGGAGAAAGGGTTATTACAAAATCAAAGTTTACCATCCATATTGATTTAAACATTATCCCAGTAATCACAAGGTCAATAAATTGATCTCAAGTTATACTAGTTAGATATTTTATGTTTCACGTTACAAATGTCACCTTGTCTAATTATGGCTAGAAAGAGTCCTGAAGAGACTTTAGGATTTTATCAGTTTAAACTTCTTGAAAAGAAATATTCCACAGTTGTGTCTTGCCATGGTGAAAATAGAAAGCAAAGCACTATATTCTTTTCTTCACAAATGATGAAGCGATGCTTTCCAGAAAGATACTTTAAACCAGTTGAAAAAAGATAGATAAAATTGTTCATGGTGACATATGAAAGTGCAGATCTGTTTAAAGAATTATTTAAAAAATAAATCAGATCTCATTGAAAGTGTTTTAAAACTTACATAGTCACTGAAAGTTCCCCTTCATCCTATATGCTCTTTCTTTAGAAATAACCACCATTCTGAAGTGGATGTATATCATTTGAATTTTGCTTTTATTGCATATGTATCTGTCTTAATTTTCTATTGCTATAACATAATACCTGAGACTGAGTAATTTATAAAGCAGAGAAATTTATTTGGCTCATGATTCTCTAGGATGAGAAGTGCAAAATCAGGTGGCTATATCTGGTCGGCTTCCAGTGAGGGACTGGTGCTGCATCATAACATGGCAGAGAAGCACAAGGGGAAGAGGGCTTGTGCAAAGAGACAAACCACGAGAGGCAGCCTTGCTTTATAACCACCCGATTTCTAGAGAACTAATCTAGTCTTTTGAGGACTAACTCAGTCTCTCAAGAAAGATATTAATGCATCTTAATGACTTAATCACTTCTTAAAGGCACCAACTTTCAACACTGCCACATTGAAACATACCACATACCACATACCAACACTGCCACATAGCACATACCAGAGCCGAGATTGTGCCATTGCACTCCACTAGTGACAGAGTGAGACTCCCTCTCAAAAAAAAAAGCCCCAATATAAGATTTGGTGGTTACAAACCATATTTGAACTATAGCAGTATATATGAGTAATATTATTTATTGTTGGGGATACAAAATTATTCTGTTTCTTTCTGCAACTTTTTCACTAATCATTATATTGCTGAGATTTTTAAAGAATTAACTCTGTATAACATGACATTATATGACAAAAATTCAAGCTTATTTACATATTTTCCTATTTTTCACAATTACAAACAGAGTTGCAATGAACATCCCGGCACACAAGCGTGTCCCTTTAGCACATACCAGACTTCTTCATCTATGTTCTGTTGCTTAAAACAGAATGGCCGAATTTGGTAATATGTAAAGATAGGAATTTATTTATTGCAATTATGGTTTCTGAGAAGTCCAAATTCCGGGGTCCACATCTGGTGAGAGCTTTCTTGTTGGTGGGGACTCAGCACAGTTCTGAGACAACATGGGACATCACATGGTGAGGGGGCTGAGCGTGGTGGTATGCCAGCTCAGAACTTTCTTACTCTTCTTAGAAAGCTACCAGTTCCCCTCTCCCAAAACTCAGTAATCCTTTAATGCATTAATTTGAATCCATGAATCGATTAATTCATCCTTGAGGGCCCTGTCTTCATGATCAAATCACATTTAAAGACCTACCCCTCAATACTACTACACTGGGAATTTTCAATATTGCTTTTCAATATTGCTTTGATATTTCATGGCCTTTGCTCTACCACATACATTTTAGAGACTGCATTTCAACTTCTTTTAAAGATCTTATTGAATTTTTGTTATTATTACATTGAACTTATAAATTATTTTGAGAGAGAACAGCCATTTTTCTATCATCAAACCATCCTACCTTTAGATATATTACATCTCTATTTAGCTAGGTTTTCTTTTTAATTTTTAGGCCTTTTTTTATTTTTTAGGACAAAGTTTTGTTGGGATATATATGAAAAGTAGTATTATTAGACTGTCAAGAAATGAGTGACTCCAATAAAAGATACAATGAAAGGTGGTTAATTATATAGAAACAAATAAAATTAGAATTTTACCTCCCAAAAGATGTACACAGTTTTACAAAAATTATTTCTAGATAGGCCGGGTGCGGTGGCTCACGTCTGTAATTCTAGCACTTTGGGAGGCTGAGGCTGGCTGATCAGGAGGTCAAGAGACTGAGACCATCCTGGCCAACATGGCGAAACCCCACCTCTACTAAAAAAAATGCAAAAATTAGCTGGGCATGGTGGTACCTGTAGTCCCATTCCTTGGGAGGCTGCAGCAGGAGAATCACTTGAACCTGGGAGGCGGAGGGTTGAGTGAGCCGAGATTGTGCCATTGCACTCCACTAGTGACAGAGTGAGACTCCCTCTCAAAAAAAAAAAAGTATAGAGAATATGTTTGCTATTATTAATTTTTTCTTTTTAAAAAACTTTATATTCTAACAAGGTAGTCAGTCCTATTTAAGAGATATAATTGATTGCTAAGTATGGGTCTTTTGTCGTTCAAACTTTTTGAATTTCTTAATTAGGTAGTAAAGTGTGGCAGTATAACTTCTTCAATTATTTACCTAAGAGTTTTTCTTTTTTAGTTTTTCTTACTTTATCTATTTTTCCTGATTTATTCCACTATCCCCATGGAAATGTTAATAAAAGTGACATGAGTAAGAATTTTTGTATGTTACAAAATGAAATGAATTGTTTCTAGCATTTCATTGAGTATGATATTGAATGAGCTGTAGATAACACAGAGACAGAGAGAGGGCAGGAAGAAAGAGTTAATAACTGCAATAAAATTGATCATACGATTATTTTCTTTTAATATGAAGATTTATACTAATAAATTTTCTATTGCTTACAAGTTGGCTTAGACTTATTAAAATTTTTTGAAATAGTCCAGAATTTTTTGTAAATAAGTATATAGAATTTTGAACTATATCCAGATGATATTAGTCTGTAATTTTCCTTTTATGGTTTGATCTCTTATGTTTTCAAAGTCATTACACTCAGTAAATGAATTGTAAACCTATGGCTTTATTAGCTAGAGAGTTTGCAAAAGTTAACAATATCATATGTTAGTTCTCACATTGCTATGGAGAACTGTGTGAAACTGGGTAACTTATTTTAAAAAAGGTTTAATTGGCTCATGGTTCTTCAGGATGTACAGGAAGCATGGCTGAGGAAGCCTCCGGAAACTTACAATCATGGTTGAAGGCAAAGGGAAATCTGGCATGTTTTACATGGCTGGAGCAGGAGGAAGAGAGAGAATGAAGAGAAGGTGCTACATACTTTCAAACAACTAGATCTTGTGAGAACTCTCTCAGGAGGCAGCACTAGGGGGATGGTGCTAAACCTTCAGAAATCATCCCCATGATTCAATTACCTCCTACCAGGTCCCACCTCCAACACGGGGGATCACAAGTCAACATGAGATTTGGTTGTAGTGGAACCAGAAATTACTTCCCTAACATTCCCTCTGCCCCCCAGCTTATTTTTCCCCCATCCTGCTGGGGGTTAAAAGGTTGAGGCCCTGTGTTTGTCCGACACTGGTGTCCCTCCTGTGAGGACGCAGCCATGAGCTGAGGTATGAACCTACAAACCCAGGACCCCCGACCCCAGTTGCCGCTGCCAGCCTCAGAGAAAGACAACCAGGTATGCAGGGGAACGTGCAGAGCCCAGCAGCCCCTAGGAATCAAGGATAAGGCTAAGGTTTTCACCTCGACTGTGATAGCAGGAGGAATAGGTGACTGCCTCCTCCCTCCCTGCACAGGACTGATTCTCATTCACTGTAGCTTCAGTCCAGGGGACTGGGACTCAGGAGCCCTGACCTGGGGTCTCCTGACCACCCTGATCCCAAGTAAATGTGAATGGAGACAGGCATGAGAGCCTGTACTCCTCTTGGATTTCCCGGAACCCCACCCGTGGCCTCACGACGGTGCTACCTAAGGAAGTCTTCCCCCCATTCCCCGCTAGTGTGATCAGTGGTCAGCAAATAGGAAAAGGATCCAATAGGATTAGAAATATGAGATTGTCTTGATTGTACCTGTTCGTGGTTTAACTTTGTATTTAAACAAACAAACCAGGAAATAAACTTGAAAATCATTTATCATCATAAAAATGAAACAAAAATTAAAATATTTATTGCCAGAAAAAAAAAAAATGAGATTTGGATGGGGACACAGAGCCAAACCATAGCAATTCCTATCTTTCTTGATGGAAGCTTAACTATAAAAACAACTGGGTTTGAAATTTGGGTTGGAGAAATGTTTAACAACTCAGAAGTATCATTGTCCACTTTTAAATTTTTAAGACAGTATTTTCAAATTAATCATTCAAAAAACTAACCTTTTCAACTAAGCTCTCAAACAGTGACACAGAGTTGTTTATTATGCTCACTTGTAATATATAGTTTTATATCACATGTTTTATTTCCCTTTCTATTCCTTATGTTAATTCTGCTTTTCTTTTCTCTTTACTAATATTGAATTCAATTTGTTTATTTTATTAGTGTTTTAAAGAACCAACTTTTGGATTTGATGTTGTTATCTATCTGATGATTATTTTCTGTTATATTTATTTCTAATATTATCTTTATTCTTTTTGATGCTTCTTATTTTAGAGTTACCTAAGGTTTGCTTTTCCAAACTCTTTCATACTTTTTGTTAAAGACACCCAAATGCAAAAAAAAAGAAAAAAAGAAAAAAAAAAAGACTACATTATCTATCCTCATTATAAAACAAGATGTAACCTCCCACAGTTAGCAAATAAACAACAAAGTATTTTTTCCTCATGTCATTGCCAATGCACAGAAACTCATTTGGAGTTTTTTAGCTCATGAGGTTAAATGTAGTGTGCATTTTCTCATTTGGAGTTTTGTGACGTGTGAGATTAAATGTACTGGGTAGTTTATTAACCAAGTCTTCATCACATTTTATAAACTTAATGTAAAGTTTTAAAAAATTGTTTTTTTAGTGCTTTCATTAGTGCAGAAACTATAGTTCTGTATTTTAGCACAATCATAGTCTTTATTAGCTATTGTAGTTATTCTATATACCTATAAATTCAAAAAATTATCTGGAGTATGGGATTGGAAGTTGGTATGATTTTTTAAAAGTCACTGAGGAAGTTTCATTTGAATATAAATAAAAATATGTAGCCAAGTTTCCAAAAAATTGTACATCAGTATTTTTAAAATAACAAAGAGATCCAAAATGATTTATGTAAAAAAGAATACGAGAAAACAAAATTTTTAAACTCTATGTATTTTTAGTGTTTTTTAATAGAGGTGTCAGCTTAAAGCCTTTACAAAATCACATGGTAGGAAAAGCAAAATGATACAAATTCCTTGTTTATCTTTGTTTAACTCAATATTTTCCAAATATATTTGCCTATAGAACAAATTTTCTGAAACTATCTCAAAAATGTGTCTGGCAAAACACAGATGCTGCATGGAGCATAGTTTAGAAAACACTGATTTAAATCACTGATCAAGCTTCTTCCTTGCCTTCACTGCTTCCGTCATTTCTAAGAAGATCAAATAAATAATGTCCTTCATTCCTACTGAATATTTGAATAAATTAAGAAATAAGACCAATAGGTATGCAAACTGAATGCAAGAATTAGTCAGACGTAACTACCAAATTACAATAATGCTGGAATAAGGCGGGCGTCCCTGACATATCAGTAGAACTTGTCCTGGAAAGAAATGGAGACCTGCTGTCTGTGAGCAGATGGAATCCAAAAGAGGAGAGAAGGCTGACATTGAGCCAAACACACCCAGTTATTCTTCCCAAATATAACATTCAGATAAATCACTCAACCTGCCAGGAGGTGGGTTGAACAAATGTGTAGGGAGAGACTGTGTGTTATACAAATGGGGCTACTTAAACAAGGAAGAAAATGTTAAAACTAGGGAAGAAGACCTTTACAATAGTTCCAGCTTTTAATTTCCTTAACCCATGGGGCCTAACCTGTGTCATCCTGGAGTGTATTTGGGCCTCTCAAGAGAGGGAGCCCATGTTACATCATCCATGGGGCACTGCTTCTTTCTATCCTCCAATATTTAATATCCGATGGACATCTTAAATGTCACAATTATAAAAGTCCAGGTGATAGACAGACTAAATACCCTGTTTGATCATTACATGTTGTATGTATGTATCAAAATATCACAGGTACCCCATAAATATGTACAAATATTTATTTTTAATTTTAAAAAGATAAAAACAGGTCTATGGTCAGTCTTAAAAGGCTGCCAAATGCACAGTTTGCTGCCCACTTAAGGAAGCTCAAAGTCACACACAACAAAACCTCTCCACATGCTGAGTTTGCAAATCCACTGCCTCTTTTATTCTTTGGTTTTCTCAGAAAATATACCAAATGTTTCAGGCTTTGAGAGATAAAATAAATACTATCTGTTTTACTTTTTCAATTACTGAACCACAAGAGAAGAAGAAAAAGTACTAAAGGATAAATGCTAAAATGTCAATGTTGTTGCTGATAAATCTAATTTTGGGGACAGAGCTTCATATGAAATTGAAATGGGCCTTGTGCCTAAGCCCAGAAATGGACAATCTTATGCCTCCAGTCACAGCCAGCTTGGCCCTATGCAGGAGGCCAGTCCCTAGAGAAGCATGAGAGAAAGTTGACTTTCTGAAGGCAGACTGATTTCCCAAGAGGAAAGGACAGTGCCAAGCCTGTATGCAGGTTGGGATTATACCTCCCAAATTCACCTATTTTGTCATTCTTCCCCAGGCCACAGGGCCAGAGTGAGTCGGACAAATAATGTGGAAGGTGTGTGACGCTAATGTGACTTCTTTCTATTGGGAAAAAAATATATCAGAAGAGTGAGAAATGTGTTTTCTTCTAACAGTTGCTAAATTGTAATGTCAGGATGGCAGTATCAGAAAATGTCATAAAAATCATTCAGTTGTATGGCCCTGTCGGCCACTATGCTATTTATCCTTGACATATCTAGTAATTTTTATTGGTTAGTCATTCTGAGACAAGGTCCAAATAATATGTTTTTGATTATGAAGATAATAATGTTTTTAAAGTTTTAATCCATTATGTGTCAAGTATGGACCTTTACAAAAAGGACACCATAAGTGTTTTCTGAAAGACTAAAGATGTGGAAATCTCCAAGTCTTCTGCTAGATTTTACTTTCCTGGGGATTCTCTGCTCTGCAACAGGTGGGTTTTGAAACTGAAAATACTGGCATTTAAGCCTCAACTCATCAATTATTTATTATGTGGTATTTGCTAAGTTATATCAGCTCCCTGAGCCTTAGTTTTTCCAAATGCAAAAATGGCAATAATACCTGCTTTAGAGAGTCACTGTAAGGATATCAAATTATAACACATGCAGTATCTAACCACAAAGAGGGTCTCAAAAATTGCATTTGTTTCATTTTTCTGCCATTATTAATCTTTCAGTAAATATAAAACATAGCAACACACACCTGCCTCCCACTGCTCTGAATCTGACTTTACACACCACACAACACAGAACATTTATTTCACTTCACAATGTCCTAAAGCCCACACACAAAAACAGTAGTGTAAAGAGATCTGATCCAGTGGATTTATGACTTTCCTACATTGGACAGTCCATGAAAAATCTTTGCAGCCAGATCTACATAACTTTGGACATCTCTATCTCACGAATTGCCAAATGAACCAAATATTTTTCTGGGCTAGAGATACCTATGGGTAATTTATATCAACCAACCTTTAAGTGAAACCCACAGGAAGTTAGCAAATTGTAACAAGAGTAAAATAATCCCTGTTTGTTCTAAAAACCTGTCTGAGGCCTCAGGGCATAAATTTCAAAGAATCAAACGCAGTTTATATTTAATAATACACTGAAGGTGATCTAGTTAAACCAAATGTGAACATGTAAAACTGGTGTCATTTATAAAGATACTCTATAAGAAGTATCTTATATACTATAATATCTGAGAATTTTATCTATATTCCTATATCTTTACCATCTGATTTGTCTTGGTGCTCTTTTTCTCCCAATTACATAATTACATAAAAAATATTAAAATGTAGCTTATCTCCTGTTAAACCTTTGCATTCATTTTCTCCAGCTAATTATCTGCTTCTATACCCAGTGGTTTGTCCTTTCTTTATTTCCCATTAAATTTTGCATCAGGTCCTGTATTTTAACTTTGCACAATCACTCTATTTTGGTTGCCTTCAAGGATCTAAGATTTTATCTTGCAAACTCTCTCAGTTCTCTCACAATAAAGAACAGGACTTTGGCCTCAGAAACGATCAGGGCTTGAGCCCCAGCTGTGCTCACAACCTCTGCAGTCTTCAATTTCCTATCCTTAAACTAGGAACCACAAGTCCCATAGGGATTGTTGTAAGATTTAACAAGATAATCAATATAAAGTTCTTTTTACTGTATCTGATACACTGTTAGTGCTTAATCAATGTTAACCTATATATACACATATATGTCTGT
Organism: Macaca mulatta; assembly: GCF_049350105.2. Classification (NCBI taxonomy): domain Eukaryota; kingdom Metazoa; phylum Chordata; class Mammalia; order Primates; family Cercopithecidae; genus Macaca; species Macaca mulatta. Next base: position 90,463,751 of record NC_133409.1, on the reverse strand, counting down.
GTGCATATATATACATGTATACACATATATATACCAAAACAGTTGAAATATGAAATGTGAATAAAATAGTATCAAGAGAAACGGTATCTCATGTGACTCTGGAACCAGACTGCCAGGGCTGAATCTCATATCTGCTCTTTGGTTATTGGGGTGACTTTGTTCAAGTAAGTTAATTTCTCAGTGAATCCATTGCCTGATCTGTAAAAAGGAGTATTTATAGTGACCAACTCATAGGTTTGTTGTGATAATCTAATTTAGAAAAATAAGCATTTTCAAATGATTCCTTTCATGAAAAGAAAAATGCTAATACGTGTTATCATTATACAACTGAGGACAGTTTTCATTTATGTTTTCTAATTGAGAATTACATATAAAATTCAGCAAATACCACATTGCTAAACTTGAATACTGTAATAATATATTTTTTAAGAATTTCAGCATTATCTCAGGGTTCACAAGCTTATAAGTGAAAAAGGTATCAACAGTTGAAAGCTGTCATAAAATAATACCTCTAATACTTGTAATGCATGCTTTAAAGTATGTCTTCTTCTCAAGAGAGTGCTTGAAAACAACTAGAGGGAAATATTCCTAGGTTTAACCTATACATCTACAAAACATTTTCTCTGTTTAAGGATGAAATAGTAGCCCCAGTAAATAAAGTCCCTCATTTAATATTTGTTTTATATGTATAAAGGCATTGTTAGGCTATCTCACTGGTATTTAGAATTTTACATTTAGGGTCAGACAAGAACTATAGATAGACGAGAGAAACAACATGATTACAAACTTGTTAACAACTCCAGCCAACCCAACCACACACACACACACACACACATACACACACGCTCATACAATGTGTTCTCTCATTTTCCATTTGTATTTGAATGGGAAGAGGTTAAGAAGTAAAGTGTGAAATGACATCACCCAATAGAAATTAAATGTAGGCCACAAATCCAAGCTATATATATGTATATCTTTAATTTTCTAGTAGCCACATTACAAAAGCAAAAATAAACAGGTGAAATTCATTTTAATATTCTGTTTTATTGGACACAACCAATCAAAACTATTATTTTGATATTTAATCTTATTTAATAAACATGTTAAACATTTATCTAATTCATTAAATAACAAATGTATTATGCTGATTTAAATCATTATTGAATAAAACTTATAAAAGTATTTTATATTGTTTCATACGAAGTCTTCAAAATCCAGAGTGTATTTCACACTTAGAGCCTACTTCAATTAGAATTAGCTACACTTCCTGTGCAATAGCCACCTGTAGCTAGCAGCTGTCAAGCTGGATGGCACAGGTTAGAATAAGTGTTTCTACTCCTTCCATGGGTCAGAAAGAAATTCCATTGAGTTTTTTAAATTACTCTCCCAACTCTCATAAATTCTATCTGTGGTTAAAAACCTCTAGTGCCGGAACTGGAAGAAAATATGTATACCTGAAAAATGCCAAATCTAACATATTTTAAGAGAGTACAATGCCCAACAGGATTACAGAAAATGAATACAAGATTTATCAGGTAATTTTCAGAAATGCTTAAAGGTAGACAAGGACAAATTTTCAGAATGTAACAATTTCCACTAATACTTCCCAACGGTTTAGACTACATTTCACGAGATGTACTTAAGATCCATATATCCATTAGCCTTTCAGTGTCATTGCTAACATTTCATAAACTTCAATATCTCATTCTCTATTATTATTTAATATTTTTTATCATTTGCAAGCCTACAATGTAACTTACAGACCTAAGAATCAGTATAATCAGCTCTGCTACCAACAAAGCAGAGAAAACAATACTTTTCATATGGTTTGCTTTCAGTTTTAAAATAAGAGTAACTTAGAATTTCTCTGCCCTGAAAAGTTTGCTCATCTTTCAAAAAAAAAAAAAAAAAAAAAAAAAACTGCTTATTAGCTAACTCTTTTAGGTTCCACAATGCTTTCTCCATGATATTTTACTCCCTTTTATACTGAAGCACATGCCTGGAATCTTAGTTAACTAATCTTGAAAAGGTAGAAATTTCGTACACCTTTGATTAACTCTTACAAGTAAACCAAGAACAGAACCAGACCTATGGAACCTTCAGAACATTCTTCTGGAACTCATATCTCCCTTGAAAAGCAAAATACACAGCAAGCCTTAAGCCTACACTCTGGACATTGGACAGAAAGATAATTTTTGACATCTACACAGTCTTTAGAAAACTCATCTACCCTCATAAAATCACATAATACCTATATGTTGATGAATCAAAAAATATATTTCTATAGTGCAAGTCTTTCTTCTAAATTCTACAACCCAGTAACCATAGACTCCCTGGCATATTTCTCCTAGGCATCTCTATATTAGGGGGACCTTCTATCCCAGTTGTCCAGGGACTGCCCCAGTTTAGTCACTGAAATTCCTGCATTCTGGGAAACTCTTCAGGTCCAGGAAACCAAGACAGTTGGTAACTCTTAACATGCCCCACCTCGTTAACATGTCCCACCTTGACTATGTCATATTTGTCTCAAACTTACTTTTACCTTAAATTCCTAAATCTTTGGCAGTCACAAAATTCACACAGACGTATATGTTGTGAAAGCAACCTTAGACTTTTCCCTCCTATTTGCAATTATTATTTTCTTTATTCAAGTAATATTTATTGTCAACTTTGTCAAAGATCAGATGGCTACTGGTGTGCACATTCATTTCTGGGTTCCTTGTTCTGTTCTGTTGGTCTATGTGTCTGCTATTGTACCAGTCCCATGCTGTTTTCGTTATAAAATATTTGGAAGTTGGGTAATATAGCCATATAAAATATTTGGAAGTTGGGTAATATGATGCCTCCAGCTTTGCTCTTTATGAAGTGGGGAAAGGATGCTCTATTCAATAGATGTCGCTGGCATACCTGACTAGTCAAACACAGAAGAATGAAACTGGACTCTTATCTTTTACCATATACAAAAATTAACTCAGGATGGATTAAAGATGTCAATGTGAGACCTCAAACTATAAGAATCCTAGAAGAAAATCTAGAAAACACTATTTGAGACATTGGACTTGGAAAAGAATTTATGACCAAGTCCTCAAAAGCAATTGCAACAAAACAATTAATGAGTGGAACTTAACTAAAGAGCTTCTGCACATTAAGAAACTACCACTAGAGTAAAACAGACAACCTACAGAATAGGAGAATATATTCACAAACTATGCATCCAACAAAGATCTAATATCCAAAATCCATAAAGAACTTAAGCAAATGAACAAGCAAAAAACAAATAACTCCATTCAGAAGTGGGCAAAATATATGAATAGAGTCTTCCCAAAAGAAGACATACAAATGGCCAACACACATATGAAAAATGCTCTATATCACTAATCATCAGAGAAATGCAAATCAAAAGCACAATGAGATATCAACTCACAGCCGTCAGATGGTTAGTATTATACCAAAAAAACATGCACTCGTTCGTTCATTACAGCACTATTCACAATAGCAAAGACATGGAATTTACCTAGGGGCCCATCAACGGTGGACTGGATAAATAAAATGTTGTACATACATACCATGGAATACTACACAGCCATAAAAAAGAACAAAATCATGTTCTTTGCAGCAACATGGATATAGCTGGCAGCCATTATTTTAAGTGAATTAATGCAGGAAGAAAAAACCAAATACCTTTTATTCTCACTTGTAAGTGGGAGCTAAACATTGGTTATTAACGGACATAAAGATGGCAACAATAGACACTGAGGACTACCAGAAGGGGGAAGATGGGAGAGGGTAAGGATTGAAAAACAAACTTTTGGGTACTATGCTCACTTCCTGGGTGACATGTTCAATTTTACCCAAATCTCAACATCATGCAATACACCCATATAACAAACCTAAACATGTACCCTCTGAAATAAGATAAAACTTGAAATTATTTTTAAAAAGTACATTTTATTGACTATCAACTAGGGATTTATAAGTCAGAAAAGATTTCAAAAATATCTGTTTTTGTGGAGTTTACATTTCATTGTGGAAAGACAGAAAATAAATAGAAAAATAATATATAACTTTTCATAAATAGTGATGTAAAAACAAAATAAAACAGAATAAGGGGAATAGAAAGTACAGTACCGATGCATAGAAACTACTGACCATATCAACAATGACAAGTTATGACCCTTTTCCATTAAATTTCGGATTCATGGGAGCCAACCCCAGTGCTAGACTCAAGGGGACACTTATTTGTCTTAGTCAGTGATGATAATCCCAAACCTCCTTGCCAAAGGCAATGGATCTCAAGCTAGAACCAATTCACTCAAACATTCGTCTGGCAATTGAGTCTGGCAATTGGTCTGGCAATTCGTCTGGCAATTTAAACACATGGCCTAAATTGACCCAATCAGTCTCAAGAATTTTGATAGAGTTTAGATATCTGTCCCTGCCCAAATCTCATGTTGAAATGTAAACCCCAGTGCTGGAGTTGGGACCTAGGGGGAGGTGTTTGGATCATGAAAGTGGATCCCTCATGGCTTGGTGCTGTCTTTGTGATAGTGAGTTCTCACAAAATATGGTCACTTAAAAGTGGGTGGCATCTCCCCCCACCTCTCTCTCTTGCTCTCATTCTTGCCAAGTGATGTGCCTTCTCCTCCTTTGCCTTCTGTCATGAATGGAAGCCTCCTGAGGCCTTCCCAGAAACAGATACTGCTATATCTGTACCTTCAAATGAGCCAATTAAACCTCTTTTCTTTATAAATTATCGTTTCAGATATTTCTTTGTATTCATTGAAAGAACGACCTAATACAGACTTACACTCCAATACTGTGTGAGAGGTATCCTTTCTTTTTTATTAGATTTCAACATACAAACACATTGTCCAGCTGCTATTGGTAGCCATTTTGTTTATTCAAGAAAGAAACCAGAGCTATGTAAAGAGTCAAGAAACGGAGCCAGAACCAATCTACAACTGGTAGGCCACTATATATTTTCTTTTAACTTTCTGTTAGGTGACATAAAATATGGACTCATGATTAAAGCCAGTTGACTTTCGGATTCTGTTATTAGCTACATATGTGGTACAGACCCTTTTACCTCAATAAATATCAATGTACTATTTCTTCTATTCAGAATGTATTTCTTTCATCTTTACTTGGATGACTGCAAGAGCCAGCATATTTTAAAGTCGTTTTTTGTTTGTTTGTTTGTTTGTTTTTTACTAAACCACTTCAGCCTGTGTTAGCTATTCCTCTGCTTCAATAGTACCACAACACGAAACTTAGCACACATTGCAGGAGTATGTTTATGTCAATTGTATTACATCTAAATTTGAGGAAAGCAATTAAATTATGACTAAGAAGCCTTCTCTCTTAAATATTCTCTTATTCAGTTATACAATTGTATTTTAAACTCTAAAAATTGATAGATAATGCCTCCACCAGAGTCCTGTTCTATAAATATTAGCTATATTATTGTACACCAAGGAAAGGTAAAATTTAACCTTGCTTTAGAGTTTCCACTTATTTAGTTTGACAACTAAATATAAGACCTAATTTTTCCAGTGAATATGACAGATTTCTGTTTACTAAATTATTTTCTTGTGACATGAATTTGAAAAATAAGATACTTTTATTTCCTTTTAGGGAAACAGGTAAGTTTCAAAATTTTAACAATGTATATTTAAATATAAATGCTTTCTTTCACCAAAAGGTGAAGTTTTAAGTCAACTTAAAAATATTCCCGGGCTGGGTGTGGTGGCTCACACCTATAATCCCAGTGCTTTGAAAGGCTGAGGCAAGATTTCTTGAGTCCAGGAGTTTGAGACCAACATAGCAAACATGGTAAAACCCCATCTCTACAAAAAATTAGCCAGTTATGGTGGCCAAGGCTGCAGTGCACTGTGACTGTGTTACTGAGCTCTAGCCTGGGGAAGAGTCAGACCCTGTCCCCTCACACCAAAAAATTATTCACCACGATTATTTCTTTTTCAGGTACTGACATTTCTTCTAAGTCACATTCATAAGCAAAATTGATTGCACAGTACAAGTGTTTTGTATGTGTGAAAGATATCCCCCCAAAATATATTTTCCCCTTTTCATATAATTTGGATACAATCATAGCTAAACCAAATTCTTTGTTTCCCCACCAAGAATTTATCTTTAAAACTCTGCTGTGTTCTCAAACTCACACTAAAACTTATGTGAGAAACCAACCAGAAAATGAGAAACCTATGCAAATGATTTTTTTTCCTGGAAAGTGCTGGTAAGAAACAGTTTCCACAGTTTTATAATGCTAAAAACAAAAGTAAGAGAAAGAGGTCAGGTAATTTGTGAAGTAAACATCTTATACTCTTTGAAACTAAATTTCAGCTGTAGCATTAAAATCTAGTTGCCCCCCTAAAGAAGCATACCTTTAGAAAAGTTATAATTTCCTTGCTGTATGTGTTTTGGCCTGCTAATATCAAAGTATACACACTGTCATATAGAATAGAAAAATTTGTTTATGAAAAAATGATCTTCCACCCCAATCTTCCTAACCTCAATTATAATTTCTTGAATCAACTTCTTTTAAATATTTTTTTTTTTGCTGTTGACAAATGGCTTAAGGTTCTATTTCTTGATTTACAAATTTTAAGCAATATCTAATTATCCTTTAAAAGAATTGAAAGTGGGAGATTTACCTCACTTAAAAAATCTAATTCACTTGCTTCCACATCTAAAATTTGTTCCATGACTATAATCACTAAAGTGCTAGTAAATGTTTAACAATAAGCTCACTGATGAAGAAAAAGGCCCTCATTTGTAGCATTTGCCAATTTCTACAGTGTGAATACGCCCATCATAGCCAATTTCAATGTACCAGATGATTGGCTAGAAAAATCTCTAAAAATTTAGCAATCATTTCTACTGATCCAGTACAGGCCAGCTCTAGCACACCCACTAGATAACATCTATTTACACTATTTGTTACCTTTTAAACACTAAATAATGCATTTATATTTACTGAGAAAGACTCTTCTTTCTGAACACTTAGCCCTTTCTTCTTCCCTTCCACCTTGAAACTTCATTCAATCATTTCATATTAAGATATTATATATATATATATATTCAAATAGAAAATCGCAATGAAGTCTTCTGTTTTCCCTCATGATTCTTAAAATTGAACAATGATTAATAACAGTATATAGGTAAAAGCATGTAGCTATAGTTTACTAAAAGGCCAGATGATGTGTTGATATTCCCATATCACAATATTGGGATACTTTAAGGGCCATATGCCTAGTATCAAGATTACTAACACCCTCATTTGTATAATTCCATCAGCTGTTCAAAACCTTAATTTGCTCCATATATTTATAACATGGTTTTCTTAGCTAGGTCTTTTGCTTTTTGGTTTTGTGTTGGATTTGGTTTTTCTTGGAATTTCTAATTACCTTGTATATGTGCTGTGTGTCTGTGGGCAAAGGATTAGCTTGTGTTTATCATATTCTCATATTTATCTACCTGTTAAATTAGGCTATTTTGTAACATCTCTTTTTATCCCAAGAAACCCCTTTCTCAGAACACTTCTCATCCTTATTCCTATCAGATGACTTTCCTTTGTATCATCCCTGATTAGTTCTCTATCTGCTCTATGCTACAGCTGAGCATTTTACAGTGGCTGGAGAAAAGCTATGCTGACTAATCTCTCTCCAAAGTCATGGCACTCATTTTAATTGAGCATTGAGAGATCGAGATGCCTATTACATTGTCATAATCCCATACAACCCCATTTTCCACAGCACAATTTTCTACCTCCTTCTGTTTTCTCAAATATTCATACCTCATTGCCCATCCTCACATCCGACTATCCTATCTTCCTTTTGACTGAGAAAATAGAACCTTCCATATACGCATCAGAAAATCAGGCAATCTGTATCTGTACCCACATACTCAGTCTTTCATTCTGTTAAAATTGGCACTGGATTCCATGTCTTGTCTCCTATTTAAAGGCATTAATCTTGGAATACTCTCTTGTTCTTCCAAATCATCAAATATTCCTTTCTATTTAATGTTTCTCATAATGATACAGGCATGCTCCAAATATTCCATCTTAACTATAAAATTAAGAGAATGTTGTATTGGCCCAAAGATAGAAAAATAGACTAAGAGAATAAAGAGTAATTTGTGAACCCAGAATTATTTACATGTTAGTTTCATACAGAATACAGATAGAATTGAAGAACAGTATAGAAATGGTAGACTAGCATGGTGTGGTACTGAGATTACTAGTTTTTATTGTAGAAGAAAATAAATCTGGATCCCTACCTTGCACTGATCACAGAAAATAATACCAGCACTTTAGAAGGCCAAGGCCAGTGGTTTGCTTGAGCCCAGGAGTTCGAGACCAGCCTGGGAAACATGACAAGACCCTGTTTCTACAAAACCACAAAAATTAGCCAGGCAAAGTGGTGTGCACCTGTAATCCCAGTTACTTGTGAGGCTGATGCAGGAGGATCACTTGAGCCTAGGAGACGGAGTTTGCAGTGAACTGAGATGGCACCATTGCACTCCAGCCTGGGTGACGGAGCAGGACCATGTCTCAGAACAAAAATGAAAACAAAAACAAAAACAAAACAAAACAAAAAAAACAGAAAAAAAAACTATTTTATTGTTAAGCTACCAATATTGTGAAGACTTGAGGGGCCAAAATCTCAAAGAGAAATTAAGTCCATAGAAGAGAGCACAATATTTGGCACTAGTTTTTCTCTGCAAGGAATTCATATTTCTAAAGTTGTAACTGAGAGGGTATGAAATTAAGCTAAAGCAGTACTGAACTTTCAGCAATTTTATGGGAACAATAGAGCAGAAATTAAAAATTAAAGCCCAACCATAAGGAGGGCTCTACATTAGGAGTAAAAATAAAACAGAATTAGATCTGTTCTCAGAAGAACCAAACCCCATGTTAAAAAAGTTAAGCTCATAGTTAGATTACAGCAATCTGGCAGTACTCTAACTGCTTCCTTGAAATTTATGGAAGTAGATTATATCATCTAAAGCTTCAATTTTTTTTCTAAAAGTTTCCACAAACAATGAGATTCAAACAAAAATCACCACACGTACAGAGATAAGAATCGATCAAATACTTTTAAAAATATTCATAACAGAATAAACATCAAAGCAGAATAGACATTGAGCAGAACAGACATCCAAGATCAAATTCTAAACAGTACAACATCCTAACAGGAAATTAGATGAAACAGAATTAATATATTCTTCTCCTGGACATAGATATGAAAGCCTTAAATTTACAAAATCAGCAACTAGATCAGCAGAATATATCAAAAATAATACACACAACAAAACAGGATATACTTTAGTTATTCGAGGCCAATTAACTTCTAAAATCAGTGTAATTCAACATGTTAAGAGAATAATGGAGGAAAAAACTATGATTTCATTGGATGCAGACAAACCATTTGATGACAAACTTAGCAGGACACTCTCTGCAGCTACGACAGTGGCAGAAGAGGTTGACAGCTGAAATTTATCTTCAAATGACCCTCCCTGCTGCTGGGGCCACAAACCCTTCATTGGAGGAGAAGTATCTGAGAGGGTTCTTCACGATGTCTTCTATGCCTCCTGTGTCTAGTGATTATCTTATTATTGTTCTTATACTTAAAAATTTAACTCATTTATTATACAACAGCAGGATCAAATTATAGTCCAAGAACTAAATCTAGCCCATTCTCTGTTTTTGTAATAAAGACATTTGTATAAAAGCACCTCTATTCATTTTTGTATTGCCTATGATATAATATAGACAGAGATGAATAACTGCAAGAGAGACCTTATAGTCCACAAAGACAAAAATATTTACCATTTGACCCTTTACAGAGAAAGTTTGTTCAAGCTGTTTTAGAAAGGTAGTAGTGTACTTCCTCTATGGGTATGCTATTAGGGTTATTTCTCATTTTATAATAATTAATTTCTGCATGGATATGTATAAAAATAACAGGAATTGAATATACTGCACATTTATCATTGAGAATGTTTTTTAGAATTGGAAATGTATTATTCCTTTCATAAGCCCCATTAAATTCCAGGCACTCCGGACCCTTAACTATTGGAAGATTTGTCTTCGTAAGGAGAATTGAAGTCCAGCTTCTCACTGATGAGCAAATGAGTCCATCAAGCTTTAAGCCCCTCAAAATGCCAGAGTTTTTTAAAGTTCCCTGGGCTTTTAGACCTTGGAATACCTTTTACGCCGCCATCTATATGGGGATAGAGGTTCCTTGATCTAGATTTTGCTCTTTTCCTCAGGCGGCGGATTTTCTTGAATCCAATTTCTGGTTGCCAGGATCCCCTAGAGCACCCTCACATCTGCTTCTCCCACCTTATTTTAATATTCATTGCACATTTCCATCAGTCTTCTCCTTCCAGATAAGTACTGTCTTCTGATAACCCTCCGACGATGCCCTGTCATATTGGTCTGCTCCACCAATGCAGTAACATAGCCCTAGGAGGTGAACGATTCTACTTCATCTGCCATTTCGACCAGAAAAGCACTGCTGTGTTTTCATTTTATGTGATTGTTTTTAATTAATTGATTTATTTGTAACAAAACAGTGTATGTGGTATATACCATGGTGCGTTGATATACACACATGTACACAATAAAATCATTACTACAGTCAAACTAATATATCTGTGTCCTCACATACTTACCATTTATTATTTTGGTGAAAGCATCAAGCATCTACTCTCATAGCAAACTTCTACCATACAATTTAATATTAAATATAGGTCATTTATGCTGCAGATTACATCTCTAGACTTATTCATCCTATTTTTAATTGCACAACAGTTCATGGTAAAAAAAAATTAACTCATTTTGAGTATTCTGGTTTTGGTTTCTAATTAATAATTAGTACTTAAGTATTTACATGTTAGGGATAGTAAGTCTCTCTAGTGAGTACTTGACATCAGTGCCATGTGGAGACTGAAGCAAAATAAAAATTCAGTAATAATGCTCTTATATTTATTTAAATGTTTGATATGTGGTTTATCATGAAGTCCTTGCATTAATACTGATTTTCTTTAAAATTACATTAAAATATATTTTATATTGATCACTGTGTATTTTGCTATATACCCTTAAAATTTGGGGATCCTAGCTAAAAACAATCAGACAAGAGAAAGAAATGAAGGGCATCCAAAGGTGAAAAGGAAGAAGTCAAATTATCATTGTTTATAGATGACATTATCTTATATTTGGAAAAACCTAATGACTCCAGAAAAAAATGATTAGAATGACAAACAAATTCAGTAAAGTTGCAGGTTACAAAGTAAATGTACAAAAGTCAGTAGCATTCCTGTGTGCCAACAGTGAACAATCTGAAAAAGCAATTTAAAAAGTAATTTCATTTACGATAGCTACAAATAACATAAAATACCTAGGAATTAATAAAAGAAGTGAAAGATCTGTACAATGAAAATTATAAAACATTGATGAAAGAAATTGAAGAAAACACAAAAAATTGGAAAGATGTTTCATTTTTATGGGTTGGATGCATCAATATTGTTAAAATGTCCATACTACCCAAAGCAATCTACAGATTCAATGTAACCTATCAAAATACCAATGGCATTCTTCATAGAAATATAACACATAATCCTAAAATGTATATGGAGCCACAAAAGATCCAAAATAGCCAAAGCTATCCTGAACTAAAGAAAAAAACTAATGAAACACATCACCTGACTACAAATTATACTACAGAGCTATAGTAACCAAAACAGCATACTACTGTCATAAAAACAGACACATAGACCAATGGAACAGAATAGAGAACTCAGAAACAAATCCATACTCCTACGGTGAACTCATTTTTGACAAAGGTGCCAAGAGCATACACTGAGGGAAAGGATAGTCTCTTCAATAAATGGTGCTGCAAAAACTAAATATGCGTATGCTGAAGAATGAAACCAGATTCCCATCTCTCACCATATACAAAAATCAAACATAATAGATTAAAAGTCTTAAATATAAGACCTCAAACTGTGAAACTGCTAAAGGAAAACTTTGGAGAAACTCCAGGACATTGAACTGGCAAAGATTTCTTGAGGAATACCCAACAAGCACATGCAACTAAAGCAGAAATGGACAAATGGGATCACATCAAGTTCAAAAGTTTCTGCACAGCCAAGGGAAAAAAAATCAACAGAATAAAACAACAGTCCATGGAATGAGAGAAAATATTTGCAAACTATCTGACTTACAAGGGATTAATAACCAGAAAATATTAAAAGCTCAAACAACTCTGTAGGAAAAAAATCTAGTAATCTGATTTAAAAACGGGCAAAATATCTGTATAGACATTTCCCAAAATAAGACATACAAGTGCAAAACAAGTTTATGAAAAGGTACTCAACAGGCTGGATGCGGTGGCTCACGCCTGGAATCCCAGCACTTTGGGAGGCCAAGGCGGCCGATCACAAGGTCAGGAAATCGTGACCATCCTAGCTAACACAGTGAAACCCCATCTCTACTAAAAACACAAAAAATTAGCCGGGCGTTTACTCGGGAGGCTGAGACAGGCGAATGGTGTGAACCTGGGAGGCAGAACTTGCAGTGGGCGGAGATCGCGTCACTGCACTCCACCCTGGGTGACAGAGCAAGACTCCGTCTCAAACAAAAAAAAAAAAAGAAAAGAAAAGGTACTCAACATCATTGATCATCAGAGAAATGCTGATCAAAACTATGTTGAAGGCTGGGTGCTGTAGCTCTCGTCTGTAATCCCAGCACTTTGGGAAGCTGAGATGGGTAGGTCACCTGAATTCAGGAGTTCAAGACAGCCTGGGCAACATGATGAAACCCTGTCTCTACAAAAAATACAAAAATTAGCCTGTACATACCTGTAGTCCTAGCTACTTGGGAACCTGAAGCAAGAGAATCACTTGAGCCAGGGAAGATTAAGACTGCAGTGAGCTGGGACCACAGGACTGCACTCCAGCCTGGGCAAGAGAGGGAGAGTCTGTCTCAAAATAAATAAAAAATAAATAAAAATCACTACAACGAGGTAACATCTCACCCCAGTTAAAAGGGCTTTTTATCCAAAACACAGGCAATGACAAATGCAGATGCGGATGTAGGAAAAAGCGAACCCTCATACACTGCTGGTAAGAATGTAAAGTAGTACAACCACTATGGAGAACAGTTTGGAGGTTCCTAATAAAAACTAAAAATAGACCTACTATGGGATTGCTGCATCACATGGTAGCTCTATTTTTATTTCCTTCTTTTCCCAAAAGAAAGGAAATCAGTGTATCAAAGAGATATCTGCATTCTCATGTTTATTGCAGCACTGTTCACAATAGCCAAGATTTGGAAGCAACCTGCGTGTCTGCTAATAGAGGAATGGATAAAGGAAATGTGCTACCTAGGCACAATGGGGTACTATTCAGCTACAAAAAAAGAATGAGATTATGTCATTTGAACTATGTGTATTGAACTGGAGGTCACTAGGTTAAGTGAAATAAGCCAGGCACAGAAAGACAAACATCACATGTTCTCACTTATTTGTGGGAACTAAAAATTAAAACAAGTGAACTCACAGGGAGAGAGAATAGAATGATGGTTACCAGAGGCTGAAAAGGATAGTGGGGTTGAGAAGTGGGGATACTTTAATGGGTACAAAGATACAGTTAGACATAATGAATAAGATCTAGTATTTGATAGCACAATAGAGTGACAACAGTGAAAAAGAATTTATTCTACCTTTTAAAATAACTGAAAGAATATAATTGGATTGTGTATTCATCTATTCTTATGCTGCAAATAAAGACATACCTGAGACTGGGTAATTTATAAAGGAAAGAGGTTTAATTGACTCAGTTCAGCCTGTCTGGTGAGGCCTCAGGAAACTTACAATCATGGCAGAAAGGGAAGCAAACAAATCCTTCTTCATAAGGTGGCAGAAAGGAGAATGAGTGCCCAGTGAAGGAGGAAGCCCCTTATAAAACTATCAGATCTTTTGAGAACTCACTCACTATTTTTGAGAACTAACTCACTATCTTTTGAGAACTAACTCACTATCACAAGAACAGGATTGGGTAAACCACCCCTATGATTCAATTATCTCCACCTCATCCCTCCCATGACACTTGGGGATTATGGGAACTACAATTCAAAATGAGATTTGAGTGCAGACACAGCCAAACCATATCAGATTGTTTGTAAAACAAAGGATAAATGCTTGAGATGATGAATATCCCATTTACCCTGATGTGATTATTATGCATTGTATGCCTGTATCAAAATGTCTCACGTAACCCATAAATATATATGCCTACTATGTACCCACAAAAATTTAAAATTAAAAAAAATAATAAAATACATATACAGATATACATATATGTATATACACATGTATATGTATATATGCATATGTATATACATACATACGTATATGTGTGTATATATGCATATATGTGTATATATGTATATATGTGTGTATATATATGCATATATGTGTGTGTATATATATAGTGCCACAGCCAAGTTTCTCACTAATCTCAACCTTGTTCCAACCCTGTTTGACATGTTTCTCAAAGCTCTTGATTATATGATATCCTCCTTCAGGGATAATCATATAACCATAAATAAATATCTACATAAAAAGAATTCTGTAAAAACACCTAGAGTCAAAACTTATATGCCTATACTTCTTATGTGAGCCAATATAGCACATTTAAATATTTGCCTTTTAAGATTAAAGTATTGCCCTTTCCAACAACTCTGTATTGAAATGAAGAGATTTCACACAATGTATAAGGACACATAATCCATTAAACCATTAGCAATTTGTATTATTTGAAAATTTTCTAATATGAAAAGTAATTGATAAAAGGACAGAGAAGAACTAAGCTTTAATTGGAACAGAGAGAAGAAACTTGCTCAAACAAGAGAGGAGATTAGTACAGAGAAGAACTAAGCTTTAATTGGAGCAGAGAGAAGAAACTTGCTCAAGCAAGAGAGGAGATTAAACCTTATAGATACAGTGCTGGAATCCCCAAATTAGCATGAGATGAATGATTGGCTTCAGATGGGGCATTCTGAAAGCCATGAAAAATGATATGTGAGAGTAATAAAGTCAAGCTTCTAGTTTTGCTTGAACTAATTTTCCTTGCTATAATTATATACAATGCATCAAATGCATTATCCACAAATAAAGTCCTCTCAGTAAATGTCTATTGCTCTAAAAAATGGAATACTTAAAAGTGTTTGTAAATTTTACTTATTTATATTTTAAACAATTTTTCAGAATGCATTTCAAAAATTATATAAAAGCAGAATGCTTCTGCATTAATAAAATCAATAGCAATAATCATAATAAATATTGAGTAATAAGAAAGCCAAGATGATAGGCATCCTTATTTGTGATTAATGTTGGCAAGATGGAAGCAGCACATTTACTAATGGAACCATACAATCATGGAGTATTTCATGCATAACTATCCAAAATAAAATTATCATTTTCCTGGAATGAAAACACTTCAAAATTATAGTGTGCACAGCTCTAAATTGATTCTATAAATGGATTCCAGAAAATCATTTACCAGATGGTTATATTTAGATGCCACTCAAGCTTCCTGAGTACTTTAAAGGTGGAGTCACCTATGCCCACAGCTGTATTAATAGAGAAAAATAAAAGACTTAACATCTTGAAAGAGGAATAAATGCTGAGTGTAACAAAAAATACAAAAATACAAGAAAGTTTCCAATTAAATGATATTGATACACACAGGAAAGACAAATTAGTGTTTTAATTGTTCATCAAGCTTAATTTCATATAAGCAAGTCTCAGTCATCATCATCTAAAATTTTTTCATGTGTATCATGTTGCAATTTTGATTGTCATCAGAATCACTTACTTTGCCTATTTCCTCTCTGAGAAGTAATACAGGGAGTCCATGGTTAAAAGTACAGATTCTGGAGACAAACCACTTGCATTTACAGCCTAGGTTTGTGATTTCAGACAAAGTACTTAACCTCCTGGATCTGAGTTTCCTCAAATATAAAATAATAATTATAACTTCATAAGGTTTTGACAATATTAGCTGATGCAATACCTGACATAATGAAAGTGCTAAATAATTGTTAGTAATAGTTAGAATTTTAAAGAATGGTAAAAATACCTAATTGATGTGGGAAAATCACTTTTAGAAAACATTGTTAACATGTGCAGTGGAATATGTCAAAGACAACACCCCAGTTATCACTGTAAAAATAGGTCTCTGTGTGTTATATACATATTTCTGCTATCTAAAATTCAATAGATTGTCTACATAATAACCACATAGCTGAAGGACAGTACATACCATCTGAACATGTATTTTTTGGGGGAAACAGTTTTCTCTTAAAGTCAACTGCTTTATGATATCCCATGTGGGATAGCGCTCATATGAATCTACTTAGGAGGAAAACAACGTGCTAAAGACACCAAACCTAAAAAAGATGCTGAAACTTGAAGATGTCATCCCATCACTACTTAAAGCAAAGATATAGAGTGATGGTGTTATCAATATTCAGATGAGAACTAACTTAGTAATCAATGCTTTGGCCTGGATTTTTGAACAGTGTTAAAAATTATAAAATGGCAAACCATGATCAGTCACCCCAAACATATAGAATTGGCTTACTACAGACTGAAAGTTTGTGAAGGGATACCTTTTAGACAGAAAAAAATATGCTTTAAAGATCCTGAAACAAACTTCAAGAGATGGGGAACAACTTGTTTCCAGGAAACAGAAGCATCATACGAGCTATCTTTGACACTGCAAAATGAAATGAGGAGATTAAAAATGTCATTCAACTAGTTCAAGTTCTCTCTCTTTTCCTGTCCTCTACTAGTGTTCCTGTGGATCTCCCTGCCTGGAATTCCCTCCCTGACCTGTCGACTGTTTCTTTTTGGATGACTCCTACTTATTCTTACTTATTATTGATCACTCAAATGTCAACTTGGATATCACTTCTTCCAGGAAGCCAAATCTAGGTTAGGAGCGCGCTATGTGTGCACCCAGCACCCTGAACTTCCTGTACCACAGTATTTGTCATGTTTTATCATCCTGCTTCTCTATCTGTCCATACCCTCACTACATAAAAATGCTTTGAAGTCAGAGATCTTCTATTTAATGTCACAGTCATCACCAGAGCCATTCCTGGGTCAGTGCTCAATAAATATTTGTTTAAAATAAAAGGAGAGAGCGAAGAGAAAGGGAGTAAGAATGAAGGTAGAAATGAACAAGCAGTGCCTCATTCATTTAAATAATGGCAAAACTGCTGGAAATCCCCAAAACAAGATGCCACATGATCCCAGACTCAGGTGTGGCACAAACTAAGGGAAGTTATTTATGTGGGAGCAAAGGGGCTGATTTTCGGGCCGGGGGCGGTGGCTCTAGCCTGTAATCCCAGCACTTTGGGAGGCCGAGATGGGCGGATCACGAGGTCAGGAGATCGAGACCATCCTGGCTAACACGGTGAAACCCCGTCTCTACTTAAAAAAAATACAAAAAACTAGCTGGGCGTGGTGGCGGGCGCCTGTATTCCCAGCTACACGGGAGGCTGAGGCAGGAGAATGGCGTGAACCCGGGAGGCGGAGCTTGCAGTGAGCTAAGATCTGGCCACTGCACTCCAGCCCGGGCGGCAGAGCAAGACTCCGTCTCAAAAAAAAAAAAAAAAAAAAAAAAAAAAAAAAAAAAAAGGGCTGATTTTCTTTGCTACAGCTATTTCAAGTCTGAAGACAAAAATATCCTTAAAACAATTTAATCTTTCTGAAATAATGGTAGATGAAAACAACTGTTTGTAAAAGCAATCCAGTGATAATTAATAAACAAACTGGCAGAGGTTTTTTTTTCTTCTGAAAAAGCTTTCTTCCAATGAGTGCTCACAAAGGAACACAGAAAGTAGTCCATTGTATTTATTAAATGTGTGATTACACCACCTTTGATGTGTATGTATGTATGTGTATACATATATACACACATACATACACGTATGTATGTATAGATATCCCATACGTGGCATATGTGGTATGTGTGATATATATCTACCACATATGTGCACACATACATATGCACACACACACATATCTACCACATATGTGTACACATACATATGCACACGCACACTCACACAAGTAACATATACATGAAACTCTTTAGACTGAATCTCATTTATCTCATTTATCTTATTATCTATAACTCCTTAATTATTTTGGATAAAATGAACTGAAGGTCATTGTACGTTTGTCTTATTGGGGGAAATGTGAAATTTCACTTTAGGATCTAGATTGAGCTTTTCATTTGGGAAGAATCAAATAAATAGATTAAACATTTTTCTAAAAATGTGTTATATTTTAACAGCACAAGTGAATGTAATAATTGTATTAAAAATTCTTTATAATCACTCTGTAAATTTAAATTATAGGGTACTCCTTTTATTATCTCTTTAAGGAACTGAGCTGAAGAAGTAACAGAACTATTCTTTTTCTCTTCAAAACAAATTTTCTTGTATCTTCTTTTTTATATGAATGCAATTTTGAAATGAACTGTGTAGATTCTTCAAATATAATTATGTGTAATATTGAAAGTGTCGATGGAAAGAAGGAATAATATTAGAAATAATGAACATGAGAGAAATGTGAATGATGATACATATTTCTTGGAAGCAGGTGATCCGACTCAGAAAAATAACTGTCTTCTGCATAGTTGAATATATGTGACTATCCATTTTGCATGTCATTAGATAGCCAATCAATTGAAGTATACAACGAATTTAACCTTTTATTTACCACAAATAATCTGCTTCACTCACATAGTTAAATTAAAATTGTTTGGGTATCATTCATTCATTAGTATCTAGTGCTATTTTTCTCCTCCGCATCTATTATCTGTCCTTTCTAACTCAGGAGGTTCATCTGTATGAATCACACAGTCACGGTTTCTCACTCGTCTGACTTCCAGTTGAGTCCAATCAGTGGAGAAACCTAGCAGTTTGGAGGAAGAAAGAAAGAGGAAGAGAGGACAGTAAGATCAGAATATTACCTGGCTTCTTCCTTCCCTTTCAAAATGAGGTCAAACTAGCTAATCCTTTCAATAAGCATCACCCAAATCCCATTCTATTCCTCTGGCTTCCAATAACCATGCTATCTCTTGTTCCTTTAAGTCTAAGGGTGGTACCACGTCAGCAGCTGCTGACTCCAGGTTATTTTAGTATCCTTTATAGTCTCCCTTTTGTCTATGTCATTAAACATATCAAGAATTATTCTATTTGCAGTAATCCATATGTTTTCTGTTGAGACAAGATTTATGTAGAAAACAGATATCCCTATCAACTATCTTGACATGCATTCTTTTTAAAATCAGAATGTTTACATTATTGACTTAACGCTTCCCTTTATTTAGTTATTTTATAAACTCAGACTTATGTATTATACATTTCTCATTAATGGATATTTCTGTCTGGAGGAAAAAAGAAGAGAAATGTGGTCATAAAACATATAGGATCTTCTTTGCTCTTGCACACATGGAAGATTCTTCTCTTCTTTTTACTTTACTGGTATTTTTAAAACTGTAAATTAACTCATTTGAATCTATTTTATTTCTTTTATCCTGACTTGAAAACTCCTATTAGGTCGCCCAGCCTCTACTTCCTCCCATTCCAGAAGAACCTAAGTCATGTTCAATAATATATCCTATTTTTGTTTCCAAAGAAGAATCCCGATTGGCCTATGTAGTCTACCTATGCATTTCATTCCCTTGTTCAGGTGGAGCAACGTTCTTTGGGGCTCAAAAGCCTATAAAATGTGGGGGATCTCTTTTAAAAAATAATAAAAACTGTGAATAGGTACAACTAAATATTTATTGAAAATAAAATTAATAATAACAATTTAAAAATTTTAAAGCTGACTAAAGGTACAATAAATATAACAGAATTTACAAAAATAATATGACTTTAATGAACTACAAGAAGTTCATTTCTACAGTACATTTTCCCTACTTTCTTTCTTTTTTTTTAATTGTTGGTTTTTAGACAGGGTCACTGTTTCTCAGGCTGGAGTTCAGTGGTACAATCATATCTCTCTGCAGCCTCAATACCTTGGGTGCAAGCAATCCTCCCGCCCCAGCCTCTTGAGTAGCTGGGACTATAGGCATACACTGTTATGCCTGGCTAATTTTGAAAAAATGTTGTAGAGACAAGGTCTCTCTGTGTCTCAGGTTTGTCTCAAACTCCTGGGCTCAAGTGATACTCCTGCCTCAGCCCCCTAAAGTGCTGGGATTACAGGTATGAGCCACCGTGCCCGGCCCAATTTCCCTCCTTTTCAAAATGCATAGCCCTTGATCACCACTTCTTATAGTTTTATAGATTCAATGCCTATAGCAGAATAAAAAAATACTTCAGGCTTTTATCTAGTAAAGTTAAAATCAAATTTAGTTTTTATTATTGCTAATAACTTGTTTTTACTTCTGCTACAGGCCTGTGCGCTACAAATAGAAGAATTCTAATAAATTCTGTTTCATGTAATTTGCAGTAAAAAGGGGAAAATGTATAATTCAATAATACTTATATATTCTATGGTATGATATGTATTCTAAATAAGAAAAATCTTCCATTTTAGTAAGTTATAGATGAGAACTGAATCCTCAGTTCACAATTTTACTCATCTGATAGTGGAAGAGTATTCCACACACTAGTTTCTTATGTTTATATTTTGAATCTTTTTTTCCATCATTAATGACAACTTTCCAGTGCCAAACATGATAAAATATGTTAATATCATAATTCAATCTATGCAAAATGGGCAGTAAGTCAGAAGAAGTCTAGCAAAAACTTCACTGTATCAACTAAAGAGGAAGTTGACTGCAAACCACGTAAATACACCCCATGAACCCCAAACTAAAAGAACCCCAAACAAAATTCTTCTTGGCAAGAGCTCCCAAAATATTCAAAGCTGCCTGAACATCATCTGCAATGAAGAATAGTGTGAGAAAAACTAAGTCAGGGTTCAAACACACAAAGATCTTAACTAATTGAAGTTTAAAATGACTCATTTTGCAATTTTCATCAAAAAGAAATAAATAAAATGTGAACATGTGAGTACATTGTTAAGGAACCCTCTCCAGGTCTTAGTAAAAGTTCATGCAAGTTCTGGCCTAAAGCTTCATTAACTTTACACTAATGTATTTACCTCTGTCTCTGGTGATAGTTTCTGGCTCAAGTTTGGGCATGTGACCTAAGCTCGCCCAATTAGTGTGAAGAGAACTACTATTTTACACTTGTTTAGGAGAAGTTTCTCTACCTTCCTTATGGTAAATGTAAACAGAACATCTCTTGCAAGCATGGGAAAATGGGGCAGGGTGAAGTTAATGTTGACTGAGTGGGTATGAAAGAACCCAGATTTGGGGGATTTTCAAAATAAGTTCATATCGCCCTTGGAGTTTACCTTTGGATTTATTTTATATATATATATACACATACACACACACACACCATTTAAGACAATTTGCATTAGAGTTTTCACTTACAATGGAAATAATCTAATGTGTACCTACAAATTATTTGGTTTATTTCTGAAAGTCTTGTTGTTTAAGTATCATTTTGCATTTTCACTCAGATATAACCCTCAAATATAAAATTCTGCTAATTAAAAATCATATACTGTGTTGAATTGCACAACTATCACAGATGACAAAACTTTTTTCTCAAATAATAAAATGTTTTAAAAACTTTTGATATTTCTCAGGTATGATAGTAATTGCTTCAAAGATATTTTTCAAGTAAGTTAAAGTTGGTCTATTAGACCAACTTTAAATTCTAAAGTTGCTCTATTAGAATTTACATTGATATTCTGTGCAGCACAAATGATCCTCTAAAAGAGATATTTTCTTAAATTATTGAAAGGAAAATATAGGCTTCAGAATATTTTTTAAATTCCATTTTTGAGGTTTAGAAATAAGGCGTACACATCAGACAAGCATTACAGTCAAGGTGCTTTCCCATTGGTGAGATACATTTTAAAAGTTACCTTGCATATCTCAACTAGACAAATTTCAAGGCATAATATCGAGAAAAAAAAAAAAAAACTTCTATTGCTAGTAAAGAAAAAAACCACAATTCCCTTATGATTCAAAGCTCATTTACAGTTTTATTCCTGGACAGCTAATATCCTTTGATTTACAATCATTAAAGCTCTGGGAAGTCCCAAGCAGGAGAGGGTGAAGCTCAGAACTCCAGAAAAGTGATTGAAGAGAGAGAAAGGGAAAAGAGTTTTGTTTAATAATTCTAAAAGGAACATAACAAAAAGTATTGTCAGAAAATTCTTTGAGGTGCAAACCATAAAGTTATAGGCAAAGAGAAGTAAAAAGCAATACCCAGAGGAATAGTGACTAGTTTAAATCAGTAGAAATTTTCTCTTTAATATGGAAACAAAGTTTATCTGAGGTTCCCTGACTCCAAGAGGAAGCAATATTAAAAAACGCAAACAAAGAAAGAGAAACTGCTTCACAGCCTTTGATACAACGTTTCTGTTCCATATGGTTTACATTTCCCAAAATGTTTCTTTTTGTTAGGAAACTGTTAATGGCCTTCTCATGAAGGCTTCAGTTTGTCTTTTTCCTTATTCTTACTATGAGATCTACTTAAGAGGTCTCCCAGGGTCCCAAGGAGAATGGTCTACTTTTTGGTTTCTAAATGCATTTTATATTTATAGATGTTTATTATGTCCATACTTTACTAAAATATACAGAAATATCTGCAAGAGAGACTAAATGTTACACTTTTGTACAGGTGTTTGGCATCTATCCTACACATTCACAAGTGAAGATTGTACCTGTAGTCCCAGCATTCCAGGAGTCTGGGGCAGGAGGATTGCTGGAACCCAGGAGTTTGAGACCAGCCTAGGTGATATAGCACAGCCTCTTTCTCTATTTAAAAACAAACAAAATCAACTCTAAAAACACTATGTACCAATTATATGCAAAACATATTTGGCTCAAAAATATACAGAGTAAAACATATTTTGCATATAATTGAACAGAGATAGATGAAAATAATGAAAGAACAGAGATAGATGAAAATATTATTTTTATTCTTTATTATTGTGATATCTTTGTAAAATTATTTATTTTTGTCTGCTATCTAAGGAGAAATGGTTTAGAAGTTGGACAATACAAAAAACGACTACTAAGAATGCAATATTTTTATGTTTCCCCCAAAACTTTGTATTACTTCATTTAGGATAAAGAACTTCTTCAACAAGGTTCTTGAGCTCAGAGGGTTTTCGGTCTAACTTGGGAGAGAAGACACAATAATGAGAAGAATGGAGGTGACACCAAGGGTACATAGTAGGTTGGTGCAAAAAAATGGGAATATGACAGGATAAGAGGATGTTCAATGATCCCTTGTTTACTTCTTTTAAAAAAAAATGGACTATTTTAAGTCTAAATAAATAGAATGATATATGAAACATTCATGTTTCTACTGTTCAATTTGGTTATTCACATTTTTGCATCTTAAATTTTAATTATTTAAAATAAAAATAAAACACCATTACAGATTTTTATTAAATCACCTTTGCTAGTGTTCCCAACCTTTTCCTTCATTTCTTACTTAGAAATGACAACCATCCTAAATTTTGCATATATTAACCCAAAGCAACTTTTAATAGTTTTATTGTACAGGTATTACCATACACACACCAACACACACATGCAGATAATGTATTAAATATAGGACATATGTTTGATATGTATATACTATATATAATTGTATATATGCATATAAATCAAATAACCTACCATACTGTACCTCTTTCAGCAATTTCCTTTTTTCACCTAACATTTTGCTTACTCTTTATCCATGTTTATAAACTACATATGACAATTTGAGTCATTAATTTTTACTGCTATGTAGTTTTGTAATATGTGATAATTATACAATATATTTTGCCATTTTTGATATATCTTTGGGTTTTTTCCCTCACTTTTCCCTATTGTAAACAAAATTACAATAAACATCCTTGAGCACATATACTTGTAAACACATATGAGATTCCCTGGAGTATATTCCTAGGATTAAGTAGAAGCGCTGAGTCTTAAATACGTGCAGCTAAAACAGTATTCAATATGGCAAATTATTTTCCAAGGTAGCTAAATCAGTTCATTACCCACCACTAGTAAGCAAATTCCATTTTTTAACAAGAAAAAAATTATTGAAATTAAGGAAATATACAAATTAGGAATTGAGAGTATATATCAGAATAAACTCAAGAAAGTGACAAAAGGAATAATACAGAAAAGAGCAGAACTTAATTACATAGAAAGCAAAAAAAATAATGCACAAATCTTTTGTTGTCAGGTTTTGTCTATTAGCTCAAAGTTAATGAGCACTATTCAATGAATGTTAATTGAGCATTATTAATAGCCTCAGTTAAATATTCTATAGCATTATTTTTCCTTGCTTTGTCTATTGAATATTGAAAGAGGTACTTAAAGTATTTTATTGCGATTGTGATTGTAGTTATCCAATGTTCCTTTATAATATCATTCATTTTGACATTATTCTGTCAAGATAACATAAGAAAAACTTAGACTAAGCAGTAGATTCTGTATCTGTGGAAATCAAACAAGGAATATATTAGATTCATGAGATTATTTGAAACACATGGGTCATGTAGGCAATATAAGATATGATTTTATTTATGAATATCTAAGAGGTTTGTTGTGAGTGGATGCATGTAATCAAATTATTATTTACACCAACATACATTTGCTGCAGTTTTTCTTCACAGATGTATCATAATTTATTTAGCCAAGTCTTTATTTTAATGATTCTTAGACTGTCTGTGATATGTCACAATTTTAACTACTACCAAAATAAACATTTTCCTATGGCTAAATATTTATATAAAAACTGTTTTAAATTATTAAAAGTTCAGTTATAGTATATAATGATAAAAATTATAACATGATTAACACACATTGTCCTGTTGTCCCTATATTTTATACTTATGACTACAAATTTTAAAATTAAATTAATTGTCCTACATAGCTTTATTAGAAATGAAGAATAATTTTTAAATCTTTGAATATTTAAGAAGGAAAAATTTGTTTTTCACAGTTGTACCACTGAATACCAGCGTTATACACATACTTCTTTTTAATTATTTTTGTCTGTAAGTTTTTCTCTTTATTAAACAGTTTGTTTATAGTCTATTATATTTTATTTTAATGTGATGGCAATTATTTCTCAGGGATTTAATGTGTTTCTTAATTATGATATCAACTCATAAAATTGTTTCCCATTTTTTTATTTGGCCTTTAATTTTTTTATGTGTGATTTGTTGTACATCATTCATCATAAACAATTTGCTTGATAGCCTTCAGTTTTATTGTACTTAAATCTCTCAGTCTTTTGTGGTTTCCTCAACATCCCTCTGACATTAAAAAAGCATACACTAAGCCTCTAGTGTATGTCAATAACTGTTCTAGATATAGGTAATACTTTATTGGAAAAGACAAGCAAAGCCTTGCCTTCTTGAAGCTAACATTTTATTCACTGCATTTCACTGATATGATAATCATCATTTCATGTGCATAACAATGAAAAATACAAATAATTTACAATTTTTATATCTTTTTCTTGTTTTATTTTATTTTTAAGAATTTTTTATGTAATGTAATATTACAGTTTTATAAATATGCAAATAATTATTATATGTCTTCATTTCTGCATGATTGAAAATGCCATATTACCATACAATAACTCTTAGTTATCCAAAAGTCTATTGTTATTATTTTAACTTCCAATTTGATTAATCTATCTCTTATTAGTTATTTCTTGTTTGTTTTAGGATCCGTCTGTTAAAAAATTTACACTGTACAGTATATTTCATTGTTCATATAATTTATAATAATTTTCCACATGCCATAATTTAGTCCATTTATTGAATAATCAGAATAAAGTAACCATTATAAATTTTAAAACATGGAAAGCGTTTGATTATAAATAATAGCATGGGCTTTTATATGTTCCCCCAAAAGCTAAAAGATGAATGGTTACTCTAGCTGTTTCTTGGTAACTTGCTTTAAAAATATTTGCATGTTGTCCAGCACCCACTTAGCAATAAGCCTCAGATAAAACTTTCATTTAATGTTTTATTATACTTTCCACTTAACTCTTACTTCAAGCATCATGCTCCTATGGCCTTTGTAATCAGTAGACATTGCCCTGATCATGAGCTTTAAATGACTTCACATTACATAAGACTTCACATGCTCTCAAAGCTGTTGGTGTCTTCCACAATTTTTTCTCATCATATTTCTCCAGGCTCATCTCTTATGTTGTCTAACAAAACTCCTCTATTCTAGCTAGTGTGATTCATGTTGATTATTCAGAGTTACATAAATTCTCCATGCCTATGCCTACCTTCTTTGATGTCTTCTACACTTTTGTCTTGCCTTCTCATTTAAAACAAAGCCTTAACTATGTCTCAATCATTATAAATCCTCTAAATACACTGCAATAAGATATTGTAACTTAAGTGCTTCAATTCTGGAGAGTTTAGCATACTTTGTTTTTTATCCATCTTTATCATCTACATTTTAAACTTCTTATCCTTCCTCTCATATAAGCATCTTCTCAATTCTTTTTCTATGCTAAAATATAAAATATACTTAATCTGATAATGAACTCATCGGCAACAATTAGAAAATATTTACACATTCTTGGCTCATATGTGGCTTCAAACCTTCATCCAATAGAATAACAAATACTTTTGGCTTGATATTCAAATTATATGCAGATTCTGTTTAAGATGTCTGACTTTGAGCTTCTGTTTAAAACATAGAAAGCTGGAAGAATTATTATTCTTATTAGAAAATAAGAAAAGAAATAACAAATTATACCTTTTGCTAAATCTATCAGATAGCTTAGGTCACAGGGCCATCATTAACCAGCCTGAAATCTAAGGAAAGTCAACTGTCCCCATGACAGTGTAACAAGACAGTGGCTTATCCGGGGCAGAGGACAAGTGTAAGATAAGGCTGCCAAACTAAAGTATTCAGTCAAGTGTAGGCCAAATGAGAGTATACCCCCAACCCCCAAAGCCTCAGACATAAGGACAGTTTGCACCTACGTGTATGTTCTACTCCATGGACCTCATAGCTTGTACACAAAAAAAGACTGAGGTAAACAGGAATCTAAAGAAAGACTCTCTTAGTGCTTCAGAAAGGGCTGGAAGCCTTAGCTGTAATCTTCTCTCACATGAAACAAAAGACTCAATCCTCTGGAAGAAAGCCAGCAAACCCTGTCACCCCCAGGACACAGGTAAAGAGCTACTGTAGGGCCAGGCGCAGTGACTCACACCTGTAATGCCAGCACTTTGGGAGACCAAGGCAGGCAGATCATGAGGTCAAGAGATTGAGACATCCTGGCCAACATGCTGAAACCCCGTCTCTACTAAAAACATAAAAATTAGCCAGGCGTGGTGGTGTGCACCTGTAGTCCCAGCTACTCTGGAGGCTGAGGCAGGAGAACTGCTTGAACAGGGGACACGCAGGTTGCAGTGAGCCGAGATCGCACCACTGTACTCCAGCCTGATGACCGAGAGAGACTCTGTCTCAAAAAAATAAATAAATAAATAAAACATAAAAGAGCCACTGTAGTTAGAGTAAGGGAACAGGAAAAAACAAACAAACAAACAAACTCTGGGGGAGCAGCAGGAAAATGTTCTGTTGTTTTGTACCCAGATTATTAACTATATTCTACACTGGAGAGGGAAACATAATAGAAAAAACTCACCATCAAAACCAAAACAGAGGTACACATAGCCTGCCTAAGACTGAGAATGGGAAAGGACAAAAGGGAATGCCCTGCAGTCCTCACTACAAAGCCAGCAAGCAGAAAATAACAAGTGTCAACAGTTTGTCTCCAGGGAAGGAGCAAATGAAGAAAGTCCAAGATCGTAGTCCAGACTAAAGCTTAGATTGGAACATGGACAGAAAGAAAACTCCTCTAGGAATCCAAATCACACTCTAAGCACAAAGTTAACTAAGAAGAAAGTGAAGATAGAGTACAGCAAAAGCTAAACAAAAACTAACTAGATTGACTCAATTGCCACAATAAAGGCTTAGCAGAAGAGGGATCCCTATTTCAAGGCATAAATATAATTTACTTCAGTTTCTACTGTTGTATACATAACAGCAAACTTCAAACCAACAAATTACAAGGCATACAAACTGCAAGGAGGGTGATAGAAGCTGTCAAGATTGGATCCATCTTTGGGGTGGCTCTGAATTATGGCCAGAGAAGGCACCCGACCAGAGAAACCAGCCAATAGCATGACTGCAAGAAGCAGTATCAAAAAGTCTGCCAGGGTAGAGTGCCCAGCCAGCTTCTACAGCCAGTTTTGGTGCTTTAATTAATATTTCCCTAGTCTGGAAGACAAGTGCACATCTGTGAATATCTGTGGAGGAGAGTATCTGGCGGCCCCACTCACTCCAGTGCTCAGGTGGTGACTACACAAAGCTCTGATGCTCTGCATAAGACTTCCTTTGAGGCCAGGCGCGGTGGCTCAAGCCTGTAATTCCAGCACTTTGGGAGGCCGAGACGGGCGGATCACGAGGTCAGGAGATTGAGACCATCCTGGCTAACACAGTGAAACCCTGTCTCTACTAAAAAATACAAAAAACTAGCCGGGCAAGGTGGTGGGTGCCTGTAGTCCCAGGTACTCGGGAGGCTGAGGCAGGAGAATGGTGTAAACCCGGGAGGCGGAGCTTGCAGTGAGCTGAGATCCGGCCACTGCACTCCAGCCCGGGCAACACAGCAAGACTCCGTCTCAAAAAAAAAAAAGACTTCCTTTGGCTGAAGGAATGTGCAGATCTACAAATATCTGAAGAGTGGAGCATCTGGCACCAACCATTCCAAGTGGCCAAGTAAGAATTCCCCAAAGACCTTATCCTTGGTGGATAAGTTTCAAAGTCCAGCCTACAGTCTTGCCCAAAAACAAATTATGAACAGCAGTACTGCCCACCCAGGGAATGCAGCCTGCAACCAGGCCCAATTAGAAGTGATCACAAAGCCCAACCAGTGGCTCCACCCGACCACAGAATCCAGCCATGGTATCATTGTAACACAAAGCAAAACCAGCAGCTCCACTCAACTGCAGAGCACAATCAGTGTCCCAGCCCAACCAAAGAACCTAACATTAAGGTCTGTCTACCCAAGGTTACTACCAGCTGGCCTATTCAGAATCCCAGGCTAGACCAAATAATAAAAGTCTATCACTGCCAAAAAATACTTGCAAAGGATGGAATATGTGGCCATTATCTGAAATGTGCTGACACCAACACAAGTACCCAAGAATTAAGAAGCACCAGGGACATATGACACCATCAAAAGAAACTGATACAACTCTATAATAAGCCCTAAACAAATAGACACCTATAAAATGACTGACAATTCAGAATACTCATCCTAAAGGAGTACAGGTAAATATGTACTTTTTTATATATATATATATATATATATATATAAAATATACATACTAAATATACTAATACAATTAGTACATATATACTACACATATATTATATATTATATACATATATTTATATATACATATATTATATACTATATATTATATAGTATATACATATATAATATATTTATATGTATATAATATATAGTATCTACTATATTAATATGTATTGATATTAATATATATTTCATATATATTACATATATGTGTATATTATATATACATATTTAATATATATTATATATAAACTACATGTTTATACTACATATATTTCTACTTCTTTGGAATATAATGTATAAATAAAATTTAAAGTTTGACAAAAAAATTAAAAATTTATGTAGAAATTTTAGAAATAAAGACTACAACAATTGAACAGAAAATCTTATTATAAACCTTCAACAGCAAACTTTATCAAAAGGAAAAGAAGATCAGTATGCTTGAAGACTGAACATTTGAAATTATAAAGAGGAGAAAAACAAAAAAATACTGAAATAACAAAGCAGACATATAGGAATCATGGGACACCATCAAGAGAACTAACCTTTGCAAAAAGGAAGCCCAGAAGAAGAATTTTTAAACATTATAGAAACTATAATTAAGGAATTAATGGCAGAAAATTTCCCAAATCTGAAAAAAGATGCATACATTCAGATACATGAAGCTCAGAGATCTCTAATTAAATTTAATCCAAAGAGAAATTCACCAACACGCACAATATTCAAACCATCGAAATTCAAATAAAATAAGGAATTCTGAAAGCAGTAAGTGAAAAGAAACATATAACATACAAAGGAGTTTCATTATGACTGTCATCATATTTCTAAACAGAAACCCTGCAGGCTAGAAGAGAGTGGAAGGATATATTTAAAATGAAGAAGAAAAAGTTTAAAACCTGCCAACCAAGAATACTTTACCTAGCAAAACTATCTTTCAGAAATGAGAGATAAATAAATACTTTTCCAGACAAACAAAAGCTAAGAGATTTCATCATACTAGGTCAGCCCTAGAGAAACTGCTAAAGGGATTTATTTAAGTTGAGACAAAGGGCTGCTAATTAATAACATAAAACACATGAAGGCAAATAACTCAAAAAAATAAATAATAAAGAGTCGTATTCAAAATTCTCTAATATTAAAATGTGATATATAAAACAATTTTATCTATGATGTGAGGGTTATAAGACAAAATTACTAAAAACAACTTTAGCTACAATAAATTGTTAAGTGCCACAAATTACAGAAAGCATAGAGCAGGATGTCTGGCTTCCAAGTGGGAACATTTTCAGTGCAAGGAACAAAAGACAGAATTAAATATGAGTGATGTTGGGAAAGGCAAAAATTTTTATTCAGAAGTGTGTCCAGTGGCATACCATGGAAAAGGAAGGCAAGCAGAGACTGGGCTAAATCTCCATGGTCTCTTTGGGCAGAAGACAGGTCAGGTCATTGGATTCTCATACACAGATGCCAATAAGAACAAAGGCATCACCTGGAGAGAGGATACACTGAAGGAGTATTTGGAGAATCCTAAGAATTACATCCCTGGAACAAAATGATGATATTTTCTGGCGTTAAGAAGGCAGAAAAGGCAGACTTGATCGCTTATCTCAGAAAAAGCTACTAATGAGTAACAATTGGTCACTGACTTATTTATTAGAAAACAGAAATGTCTCATAACTTTTTTATATGTACCATAATTTAATAGATCTCATACACCAGAATTCAGATCATAAATGACTGACAGAATATTTTTTGTTGGGTAGTCCTGATATAACTAAGACTGGCTTGTGGTTAAATGAATCTGTTTGTTTGTTTTTTTTTTTTTTCAATTATAATAGTAATTCTGATTCAGTAAACGCTGTCACTGTTTACTCCTTCTAAAGACATAATTGGACTTCAACGGTAATGTTCAACTTTTTACAAAGATGGCAAATGCTATCTTAAAACTTATTGGAGATTGATTTTATATTTAGATTTATAAAACTGGTTATGTGAATATATTTAAATACTGAGGAAATTCCTTCACTACCTCAGAGCGAAGCAAGATTTAACTGTTTTGTGTCCATTTGTGTCGTAAAGGCAAGGGCTAAAGATAAAGTGGCAATGTCTACTTTATATTTTTGGTCTTAACTATGCCAATGCAATTAGAATTCCCTGTATCTAAAATGGTTCCTTTTGCTTATTGAAAGGCATTTTAGTGTGGTTTCTGTGTAATATCAAATAAAGATTATTTAACACTTCTCACATTTTACCAATCATCTATAAGGTCAGATGCTTTAAAAATAGCAAGGTAAATGTCACTCTTGAATTCTTCACTATCTAAGTCACACTAAGTTATAATTTAGGACTGTCTTTAAACTGCCATTCAGAAACATAAAACTGTAGAACTGCTGTGTATTTATGACTGGGAATGGTACTTTTGCCAAATTAAAAGGATGAAAGTAGAGGAGACATACACAAATTTAAAAATTATGTGTGCTCATAAGACTTAATTAAAAACAAAATTATAGATAAAAACAAAGTAGGCAAAGATGTAAATTTTTATATCTAAATCATAAAATGTTAGAGGGAGCAATGAAAATATAGCGTTTTTATATGATTAAAATTAAGCTATTATCAACTTACATAGCCTCTTATATGTATAAAATGATTTATGTAAGCCTCATGGTAACCACAAAGCAAACCTTATAATAGTTGCATAAACATTAAAAGAAAGAATTCAAAGCCTAACAGCAGAGAAAACCATCAAATCTCAAAGGAAGACAGGAAGAAACAAAGAATCTACAAAACAACCAAAAAGCAAATTACCAAATGGCAGTAGCATGTCCTTACCTATTAATTACCCTGGACATACCAGTTTTGATGTTAACTTCCATAGCTGACAAAGCTTGTTAAGTAAGAATTCAGATCTTGTGTAGACTTGATTTGTCTGGATGTTAGAGTTATTTGAGAGCCCATATTTCACCTTTAGGAGGGTGCCGCTGCAGTGACAGCCTGCAGTGTTTTGAAACAGCATGGATTGAGTATCTTGTTTCCAGCATATATCCCATGTTCCCCAACACTGTTGAGGGAAAGCTGTTCCTCAGGACCTGCCGAGTGGCCATATTCCCTGAAGGTCTGAATCTGGTACACAGGCCACTGTTGGTAAGATCTAAAGCATCCAGTAGGGAAACAAAATTGATAAATATTGGGTGTGAATAATTGGGATTGGGGAGATTGTGGCGAACGAGAGGGGAAGTACCCATTGTAAAAACACATCCACAGACAGTCCAGGCACTGAGGCTGAATGGGATCAGGTATCCAGAAATCTCAGGATTTCCAGGGCCGTGTTACTGTTAGGTCAAGATCACTGGTGCAGCAATGAATGTAGTTTTCCTAGATTCCTCTACCTCCCTGGGCTCTTTACCTAATGTCTTTGCTGCACAGGCAGTAACCCTGGGAGTAAAGAGGTGTGGTGGTCCAAGGAAGTAGCTTTTGTGACCAGCTGGAGTTTCTGGTGACTCTGTTGGCAATGGTCTTCATTGTTTGCCAGTTTTTCTTACTACTGAGGAAGAGATTGTCTTCCCAAGGTATTTGGAGTGATAAGAGTCACCATAGTGACATAGAGTCACTCTTAGTGATGTCCAGTTGTCCAGTTTCCAATAGAAGTGGGAGACCCAGATTTTTTAAAGGGATAACTTTTTATAGGTTCACTGAGATGTAACCAACATGCAATATATTGCAGATATTTAAAGTGTACCAGTAAGTCTTGATACACATACACACACACACACTTGAAACTATCACCCTGTCAGTGGTGTTGGACAGATCTGTCACCACCAAAGTTAACCTCAGGCCCTTAACCTTTCTCTCAGTGCTCTCCTTCCCCCAAAATCCCAAAATCCCTAGGCAACCATTGAGTAGTTTTCACTATAGGTAAATTTGTCTTTTCTAGAATTTTCTGTAAGTCTATCTATAAAGTGTTAATTTTGTTTGCTGTCTTCATGCAACAGAATTTGAAATTTGTCCATGGTATGTATGAATAGCCCATTTTAAAATTACTGAGTCATATTCTGTATGTATATACCACAGTTTATCCATTTATCTTGATTGGTGTCTGCACTTCACACCCCATTTTTAAATATTAAAAAGCTGCACTGCAAAAATAAAAATAAAAAATAATTACCCTGGACATAAATGAATTAAATTCTCGAATCCTAAGACATAGAGTGACTGAATGTATTTTTAGACAAGAAGCTCCAACTTATGTCCCTACAAGAATACACATAGATTAAAAGTAAAGAGATGGAAAAAGACATTCTGCAAATTGAGCACCAAAAAGGACAGGAGTAGCTACACTTATAACAGGCAAAATAGACTTTTAAGATAAAAACTGTAAAAGGAGACAAAGAATATTATTATATAATAATAAAGGGATCAATTTATCAAGAGAACATAATTGTAAATATGTATAAGCATAAAAATATATAAAGAACCTAATATATAAAGCAATTATTAAATAATCAGAAGAAAGACTTCAAGACTGTAATAGGAAACTTCAGTGTCCCTCCTTGAACAATAGAGAGATCATCTACACAGAAAATTACTAGAAAAACATTGAACTTCAATTCTACTTTAGATCAAATGGGCCTAAAAGGCCCATAAACACTGTATTACATCCAAGAGCAACAGAATACATTTTTTCTAGTTCACATATAACCTTCTCCATGATAGATAATATATGAGGCCAAAAAACAAGTCTTAGCAAATTTAAGATTATAAAGTATCTCATATCTTTCCCAATCAAAATGGTATTAAACTAGAAATTAATAAAAGAAGAAATCTAGGTAAATTCACAAATATGTGGAAATTAAACAACAGGCTTCTGAAAAAAAAATAGGTTAAAGAATTAAAAGGGACAACAGAAAACACCTTGAGACTGATGAAAATGGAAACATTATATACCAAACTTATGAGATGTAGCAAAAGCAGTTTCAAGAGAAAAGTATGTATCAATAAATGCCTATATCAGAAAAAAAAAGAAAAAGTAATCTAAATCTATGTAAAACTTCTCATGGATTTAAAATATTTGAAGTTGGTTATGAGTAACGAAAGCATTTTCAAATTTTTTTGATTTAGAAAACATTAGGGAAAAAAACTAAGTCTTTTACGATAGCAAAAAAGAGAAAACGAAGATCTATGCAGAAATATATGAATTAGAGACTAGAACAATAAAAAAAAAACAATGAAAGAAAGACTTGGTTCTTTGAAAAGATGGCATTGACAAACACTTAACTAAACTGAGAAAAGAAGAAAGAAGACTCAAATAAATAAAATGAAAGAGGAGACATTGCAAAAGATGTCACAGAAATACAAAGAATTACAAGACACTACTCTGAACAATTCTACATCAACAAACTGTATTACCTAGAAGAAACAGATAAATTTCTAGACACATCCAATATACTAAGACCCAATCAAGTAGAAATAGAAAATCTGAATAGATCAATTACAAACAAGGAAACTGAATTAGTTTTAAAAAACCTCCCATCAAGCCCCGGATCTGTTGGCTTCACAGCTGAACTATACGCACATTTAAAGGAGTCTTAATACTGATCTTTCTCAAACTCTTTCAAAAAATTGAAGTGAAGGGAATATTTCCAAACTTATTGATGAAGCTAGCATTACCCTGATACCAAAGCCAGACAGGACAATACACGAAAAAGTAAATTACAGGACAATATCCCTGATGAACATAGATGTAAAATTTCTTGACAAAATACTTGGAAACTGAATTCAACAATACATTAAAATAATCATTCATCATGATCAACTGGGATTTAACCCTTAGATGAAAAAATGTTCCAACATATGCGAATCAGTAAATGTGGTGCACCACATTAATAGAATGAAGATTTAAAATTGTATAATCATCTTTATAGGTGTAAAAAAGTCACTTGGCAAAATTCAATAGGCTTTCACAATAAAAACTCAATAGATTAGGTAAGACGTAGTGTACTTCAACCCAATCAAGGCTATATATGACAAGCCCAAAGCTAATGACATTCTAAACAGTGAAAAGTTGATAGATTTTTCTCTAAGATCAGGAATAAAACAAGAATGCCCTGTCTCACCACTTCTATTCAACCTAGTAATGGAAGTTCTAAACAGAGGAGTTAGGCAAGAGGAAGATATCAAAGACATCCAAGTAGTGACGGAAAAAAGTGAAATTGTCTCTGTTTGCTGACAACGTGATCTTATATACAGGAAACCCTAGAGATTACAGGTACACATACATAAACACATACACACACAACCGTTATAACTAATAAATTAATTTAGTAAAGATGCAGGATACAAAGTCATCAAGAAAAGAATCAGAGATGTTTCTATAAGCTAATAATAGACTATCTAAAGAGAAAATTAAGAAAACAATTCTGTTTACAATGGCAACAAAATATGAAATATTTGGACATAAATTTAACAAGGAACATGAAAAATCCATATACTGAAAACTATAAAACACTGGTGAAAGAAATGGAAGAAAACACAAACAAATGGAAATATATTCTGTGTTCATGAATTGAAAGAATTGAAATTATGTAAATGTCCATACTACCCAAAGTGATCTACAAATTCAATACAACCTTATCAAAATTTCAATGTCATTTTTCACAGAAATAGAAAAAAAATCCTAGAATTTATATGGAATCACTGAAGATCCTAAATAGTCAAACCAATCCTGAGCAAGAGGAACAAAGTTGGAGGCATCACACTTCCTTATTTCAAAATATATTATAAAGTTAATTAAAACAACATAGTACTGGAATAAAAACAGACACACCGACCAATGAAGCAGGATGAGTCCAGAAAAAAAAGTCATAAACTCATGTATTTTTGCACAATTGATATTTGACAAAGGTACCAAGAACACACAATGAGAAAAGGATAGTTTATTCAATAAATGGTGATAGGAAAACCAGATGTCCACATGCAGAAGAATGGCATTGCATCTGTATCTCATACCTTATAAATAAATCAACTCTAACTGGGATACAGACTTCAATATAATATCTGAAACTATAAAACTACTGGAAGAAAACAAGGAAATAACTTGTTGAAGTTGGTTTGGGTAATGATTTTTTGGGTATGACCCCAAAAGCACAAGCCAAAAAGGACAAATAAGATTCCATCCCACTTATCAAAACTGCCACTGAAATAACTGAGCTTTCAGAATGTGGCTGGAGATGACTAAGGCTCCAAATGGGGTTATCAAATTATTGAATATGCTTCTTATCAGTTATATTTTACATTCAGCTTTTATTTGCAGGCATTTTTACTTTATGTTAGGTAGTTATTTTTATCAGTTTAGGCACATTTTCAAAGGAGTAAAATAAAAGAACAATCAAATATTTCAAAAGTCTAAATTTAATGATTTCTGACGAATACTTATGAAACATTGATTTGATATTTAGTATCCTCAGCTCTTTATGTTAACTCTGAAAATCTTGGTCTAATCTTGGTATACCAAAATCAAGGATTAAGCAAAAGAGATATTTTTTTCCTCAAACACTTTGAAAGCAAAATGAAATTTAGAAACATGACAGAAGAGTGGAAATGCACCAAACACAATGTTGTCCTAAAATAAGAGTTAAACGGTCAAAATTGCAATAGTTTTACATAAGCAAGATAATTTACATTGCAGTGATGAAACATTCAACTAAGAATTTAGAATAGTCTCAGTGTGGCAGAAGCCACACTAATAGAATGGTTAGATGTAAGAAAATGTATCTTATGTGCCAGTTTAGATCAATTTTTCTTATTAAGCGATGTCACTGTTGCATGAGAAAAAAAATGATAAATTAGTGATGTCAGTTTTAAGTGCCAGAGAGGAATTTGTGGCACACATACCATGTATTTATTCCTCTTTTTCCAATGTCTATTTTTTTCTAAGTTTCCTTATGAGGTTTAGTGGGAAATAAACAAGATTGGGAAGTTTCTTCATAAAGATGAAAAAATAATGTCTACAAATGGGAATAGAAATAGTGAACACATGGGAAAAGGAACTGCTGACAACCTTTATAGGCATGTCATAGGACTGGAACAGAAGAACTTTGAACAAATTCTGATTCGTGAAGGCAGTGGAGACTAATGAGTCTACTTTAAAGTAAGTGTATGCGTCAGTTTCAGTTATCTGTTGCTAAAGAATAAGCCACCTCAAAATCTGGTGAATTAGAACAACCATTTATTTGCTAGAGAGTTTATAGTATAACAACTTGATCTGGGCTCAGGTAGCTAGTTGTTAATTTAGTCTCAGCTGGGGTCACCTTAAGTGGTTGCAGTCATCTGATGGCTCGATTTGGACTAGATGGGGTATGATGGCCTCACTCACACTCATATGTCCAATAGTGTGTGCTGTCTTGTACACCTCTACGTGTCCAGTTTCCCAGTGAACCAAACTAGCAT
Source organism: Macaca mulatta (assembly GCF_049350105.2). Classification (NCBI taxonomy): domain Eukaryota; kingdom Metazoa; phylum Chordata; class Mammalia; order Primates; family Cercopithecidae; genus Macaca; species Macaca mulatta. The sequence goes on along the minus strand of NC_133409.1, from coordinate 90,425,740 downwards.
TTTTACATGGCATCATAAGGACAGTGTTTCACTAGGGCAAATGCAGAAGCTGAAAGATTTCATATGCCCTAAGTTCCAGAATTCATATAATTATTACCTCCGCCATATTTTATAGGTCAATCCAAATTCCCAAGGCTAATCAAGATTAAATGGGTGGGAGAATAGATTCCACTTTTTGATGATGAATTGCAAAATACCATATCCATTGAAATCTACCATGGGGTTTTTGCATTTCTTGCAATTTTCAAACACAAAAATTATTTACAAAAATAATTTTCATGAGACTAGAGAAGAAAAGTATTGATTAAAGTATTGAGAATATTAAGAAAGCACAAGGGAACATCTACTTTATAAGCAAACTTAATTGTAAGATTTATGTCTCATTATCTTATCACTCATGTAGAAGAGTACTTGTCATCTAGTAAGTGAGAAATAAAGTTTTGTTTTATAATACATAGATTTAAAATAGTTGAATTTGGTTATGAGTAATGAAAGGATTTTCAAATTTCTTTCTACACCTTTAGGTCTAAGAAACAAGTTTACTATAAAATGATAGGATATACATTTGAAATGAGAAGTTTGGGACCTAGTTATGGTGATTTTGTTTTGTTTTGTTTTGTTTTTGTTTTTGTTTTTTATTATACTTTAAGTTCTAGGGTACATGTGCACAACATGCAAGTTTGTTACATATGTATACATGTGCCATGTTGGTGTGCTGCACCCATTAACTCTTCATTTATATTAGGTATATCTCCTAATGCTATCCCTTCGCCCTCCCCCCTCCCCACAATAGTCTCCGGTGTGTGATGATCCCCTTCCTGCATCCAAGTGATCTCATTGTTCAATTCCCACCTATGAGTGAGAACATGTGGTGTTTGGTTTTCTGTTCTTGTGATAGTTTCCTGAGAATGATGATTTCCAGCTGCATCCATGTCCCTACAAAGGACACAAACTCATCCTTTTTTATGGCCACATAGTATTCCGTGGTGTATATGTGCCACATTTTCTTAATCTAGTCTGTCACTGATGGACATTTGGGTTGGTTCCAAGTCTTTGCTATTGTGAATAGTGCCGCAATAAACATACGTGTCCATGTGTCTTTATAGATGTATAATCCTTTGGGTATATCCCCAGTAATGGGATGGCTTGGTCAAATGGTATTTCTAGTTCTAGATCCTTGAGGAATCACCACACTGTTTTCCACAATGGTTGAACTAGTTTACAGTCCTACCAACAGTATAAAAGTGTTCCTATTTCTCCACATCCTCTCCAGCACCTGTTGTTTCCTGATTTTTTAATGATTGCCATTCTAACCGGTATGAGATGGTATCTCATTGTGGTTTAGATTTGCATTTCTCTGATGGCGAGTGATGATGAGCATTTTTTCCATGTGTCTGTTGGCTGCATGAATGTCTTCTTTTAAGAAGTATCTGTTCATATCCTTTGCCCAGTTTTTGATGAGGTTGTTTGTTTTTTTCTTGTAAATTTGATTGAGTTCTTTATAGGTTCTGGATATTAGCCCTTTGTCAGATGTTAACTTTCTGTCTCATTGATCTGTCTAATGTTGACAGTGGGGTGTTAAAGTCTCCCATTATTATTGCATGGGAGTCTAAGTCTCTTTGTAAGTCTCTAAGGACTTGCTTTATGAATCTGGGTGCCTCTGTATTGGGTGCATATATATTTAGGATAGTTAGCTCTTCTTGATGAATTGATTCCTTTACCATTATGTAATGGTCTTCTTTGTTTCTTTTAATCTTTGATGGTTTAAAGTCTGTTTTATCAGAGACTAGGATTGCAACCCCTGCTTTTTTTTGTTTTCCATTTGCTTGTTAGATCTTCCTCCATCCCTTTATTTTGAGCCTATGTGTGTCTCTGCATGTGAGATGGGTTTCCTGAATACAGCAGACTGATGGGTCTTGACTCTTTATCCAATTTGCCAGTCTGTGTCTTTTAATTGGAGCATTTAGTCCATTTACATTTAAGGTTAATATTGTTATGTGTGAACTTGATCCTGTCATTATGATATTAGCAGGTTATTTTGCTCTAGGTGATGCAGTTTCTTCCTAGCGTCGATGAACTTTACATTTTGACATGTTTTTGCAATGGCTGGTACCGGTTGTTCCTTTCCATGTTGATCCATGCTTCCTTCAGGATCTCTTGTAGGGCAGCGGTGGTGACAAAATCTCTAAGCATTTGCTTGTCTGTAAAGAATTTTATTTCTCCTTCATTAATGAAACTTAGTATGGCTGGATATGAAACTCTGGGTTGAAAATTCTTTTCTTTAAGAATATTGAATATTGGCCTCCACTCTTCTGGCTTGGAGAGTTTCTGCTGAGAGATTTGCTGTTAATCTGATGGGCTTTCCTTTGTGGGTAACCCGACCTTTCTCTCTGGCTTCTCTTAACATTTTTTCCTTCATTTCAACTTTGGTGAATCTGACAATTATGTGTCTTGGAGTTGTTCTTCTCGAGGAATATCTTTGTGGTGTTCTCTGTATTTCCTGAATTTGAATGTTGGCCTGCCTTACTAGGTTAGGGAAGTTCTCCTGGATGATACCCTACAGAGTATTTTCCAACTTGGTTCCATTTTCCCCCTCAGGCACCCCAATCAGACGTAGATTTGGTCTTTTCACATAATCCCATATTTGTTGGAGGCTTTGTTCATTTGTTTTTACTCTTTTTTCTCTACACTTCTCTTCTCGCTTCATTTCATTCATTTGACCTTCAATCGCTCATACTCTTTCTTCCAGTTGATAAAGTCAGTTAATGAAGCTTGTGCATTTGTCACGTAGTTCTCGTGTTATGGTTTTCTTTTTTTTTTTTTTTTTTTTTTTTGAGACGGAGTCTTGCTCTGTCACCCAGGCTGGAGTGCAGTGGCCGGATCTCAGCTCACTGCAAGCTCCGCCTCCTGGGTTCACGCCATTCTCCTGCCTCAGCCTCACAAGTAGCTGGGACTACAGGCGCCCGCCACCACGCCCGGCTAGTTTTTTGTATTTTTTAGTAGAGACGGGGTTTCACCGTGTTAGCCAGGATGGTCTCGATCTCCTGACCTCGTGATCCACTTGTCTCAGCCTCCCAAAGTGCTGGGATTACAGGCTTGAGCCACCGCGCCCAGCCTGTGGTTTTCATCTCTATCAGTTCTTTTAAGGTCTTCTCTGCATTGATTATTCTAGTTATCCATTCATCCATTCTTTGCGCTGGTTACGTAGTTCCTCCTTTAGCTCTGAGAAGTTTGATCGACTGAAGCCTTCTTCTCTCGACTCGTCAATGTCATTCCCCATCCAGCGTTGTTCCGTTGCTGGCAATGAGCTGTGTTCCTTTGGAGGGGGAGCTGCGCTCTGATTTTTTGAATTTCCAGCTTTTCTGCCCTGATTTTTCCCCATCTTTGTGGTTTTATCTGCCTCTGGTCTTTGATGATGGTGATATACTGATGGGGTTTTGGTATGGGTGTCCTTTCTGTTTGTTAGTTTTCCTTCTAACAGTCAGGACCCTCAGCTGTAGGTCTGTTGGAGTTTGCTTGAGGTCCACTGCAGACCCTGTTTGCCTGGGTATCAGCAGCAGAGGCTGCAGAAGATAGAATATTGCTGAACAGCGAGTGTTGCTGTCTGATTCTTGCTTTGGAAGCTTCATCTCAGGGGTGTACCCCACCGTCTGAGGTGTGAGGTGTCGGTCTGCACCTAGTAGGGGATGTCTCCCAGTTAGGCTACTCAGGGGTCAGGGACCCACTTGAGCAGGCAGTCTGTCCATTCTCAGATCTCAACCTCCGTGCAGAGAGATCCACTGCTCTCTTCAAAGCTGTCAGACAGGGGCATTTACCTCTGCCAAGGGTTCTGCTGCTTTTTGTTTAGCTATGCCCTGTCCCCAGAGGAGGAGTCCCCAGAGGCAGGCCTGCCTCCTTGAGCTGTGGTGGGCTCCACCCAATTCGAGCTTCCAGGTGGCTTTGTTTACCTACTTAAGCCTCAGCAATTGCGGGCACCCCTCCCCCAACCTCGCTGCCGCCTTGCAGCTAGATCTCAGACTGCTGTGCTAGCAATGAGGGAAGCTCCGTGGGTGTGGGACCCTCTGGGCCAGGTGTGGGATAATCTCCTGGTGTGCCATTTGCTAAGACCCTTGGTAAAGCCCAGTATCAGGGTGGGAGTTACCCAATTTTCCAGATGTTGTGTGTCTCAATTTCCTATGGCTAGGAAAAAGAATTCCCTTCCCCCTTGCACTTCCCAGGTGAGGCGATGCCTTGCCCTGCTTCAGCTCTTGCTGGTCGGGCTGCACCCACAGACCAGCGCCAACTGTAAGACACACCCCAGTGAGATGAACCCGGTACCTCAGTTGAAAATGCAGAAATCACCCGTCTTCTGTGTTGCTCACACTGGGAGCTGGAGGCTGGAGCTGTTCCTATTCGGCCATCTTGGGCGTGCCCCGGGTGATGTTTTAATCAAATAAGTAAGAGAGCCTTATGTGCATCAGTGTGTTACCAATGTTAAAAGCAAAGAACTACAAACTACATAAAATTGCCACAGCATATTTTGCAATTTTATAGCAGCATCCACATTAGCATGGAAAATGTAAAGGTATTTATGGGCTACTTGCACTTCTGTGTAAAACTTCCTATAATGATCACATATTTATGGCTAAGCACATTTTAAATCTACAGAATTTTTAAATGAGTTGCAGGTTCCACAAATATTTCTAATGGGGGTTTTGCCACCTGGAATTCAAATTTCAAATCAAGTGTTGCAAACTTAGTGGCTCATTATAAATGGACAGAATTGTAGGTTTGTATTTACCATCTTGGCAGAATAACTAGCAATGACAAGAGATAAAACATCAAGTGCACTAATTAATGATCACTGTAAATCTTTTCAAGGAAAATATAATTAGTATATTTTCAGATACTTTAAAAAATGTCATTGTCAGGTAAAATTGCAGCTTGTCAATTGTGATGAAAATTTAGTTAAATGTATCTTCAGGATTTTAAAGGAGTCTATCATGTTATCAAGAAATTATATGAGACTACAAGCTAATTAGAAATATGATTAATATAAAAATAAAGTTATAAAAAGGTGCATCACTGATTTTTAAAATCTTAGAAATCAATAAAGCATAGCTAATTGAAAACATTAAACTGTATAATTTGAATAATTTACATAAAATTTTTTTTCAAGTACTGCAATGAAGTGCAATCAAGCCCCCTTGAAATTAGGGCACCATCCATAATATGAATTAGCAATAAAATGCGTATCTTTGCTCTTATCCCAACACTATCAGTTAACACAGATACTCTTTATTTTCTGCAAAATTTTTACAGCAGATTAGAATAATTGTATTATACCTTTCCCCAAAAACAACTGCTATTACCAAGCAAATGTAAGTGGTCACTCAGTGGTTTCTGAAGCTTTCAATACAATATTTCTTTAAAGTTCCCCTTCTCATCATCTCAAGAACCACAGTTCCTATAATGCAGCAAACAAATTTTCTTGCCCTCCTTCTAACAGTAAAAATCAATTTTCCTTGCCTTGATATTTGCGTGGAAACCATTAGGAGGCCTTCCTGTCGCATCTTCTTTAACATAAATCCTGGCCTGACGCATATCCTCGAAACCCTGATCTCAAAATCTATTTCCTCTGGAAACATGTATAAACTGCATTACTTTGTAGATATCTCAAATAGTTACTGGAACAAATTGTGAAAGTTAAATAAAAATTATCACCTTGTACATTTTCTTAATTCGGTTTGCATAAAAGGAAAGCCAATTATTTCAGAAATTGTTATTTGTAATTCTCTTGTAAACTTTTTAATGAGTGTAGACTTACTCTCTTAATAATTAAGAATAAAAAATAATGTAAATGCATTATACATGTATAAATATATTTAAAGTAAATTTCAGAAAAATGGTGCTCTCATAAATAAGATTGACAATAAATATGAATTTATATTGAACTTAGCATGTTAGGAGTTATGCAAAGGAAAGGTTGGTGATATATGATATGTTCTTAACACATTATTAGTGCTATTCATATGAAAGCATTGAATTGAAAAAATAAAGAATGAAATAATTATCGATTTCTAATTCTTGGCTATATCCAATCCAATATCTAAAGCAGTATTTTATAGCAAAATTGTATAAATTATTAAATCATTACAGCTAGATCACGTAACTCTTTTCTACCTCCGAAACTCTCTCTTATTCAGAATCTCTCCTTTATTTACTTTGGCATGCATATTCTCGTCATAATTTTTAATACTAAATAGTAATAAGGACAGCTTACAAACACGAATACACCCCCCAAAATAATAATGGGAGAAGTAGAGTGGGAAAAATGTAAAGAAGGATGGACACTCCTAATAGTTTAAATAACTTCTATTTCATCTATCTATGTTTGAATTCCTTTTCTGTTCAAGTTCATTCTCTATCCCATGTGACTGAGGGAAAGGTGACCTCTGCTTCTTACCCCGGAAGGGTAATCTGAGATATCCCAGCTAAGCTCAGAACTCTCCTTTCCTTAACCACTCACTGTGTTCTCGCAGTGGGGTATTTCACCTATTTCTGGCCAATGACATGCAAAGAGAAGTCTAGGGGGGCATCTGGCAATACTTTCCCTTAATTTTTCTCTGAACACAGCTAAATATGGTACCTGGAATGACTGCATATTCCCCATTACCAGACTTAGAGAGAAGGGCAAAACCAAAATGACGGCAGAAATGTGAACTATGCCTGAACACTACACTTGCTCTGGACTTCTGTTATGCAATATACCATTTTTCTCACTGTTTCAATCCCATTGAGAAAAGAATCTTGTTTGTTATGTGCAATAGATGGCATTTAACTGATACAAATTGGTAACCCAATAATTTCAGGTAACTTTGCAGATTTCTTTCTTTTCAAAATCATAATAGCAAGAGTCCCAGGAATATATTCTTGAAAATTAGAACGCTCCAAAATGTCCTTATTGTTTCTAACTGTTCCCAAATAGGTTTTTCATATGTGGATCCACGCATCACTCTTTCAGCTATAGCTACTGCACAGCCTCTGCTCTATTCTTGTTCTTCTGCTCTGTCTTCTGCTTATCCAACTCATCTTCCCACTATTCAGAGAAGCCTCAACATTGGTGGTGCTCATCAGAAAAATAAATAATATTCATGCAAAGGTTGCTATCGCCAAACATTGACAAATGTTCTTAAGCTTCTGGCTGCATTGTTGTTTTCTGCACAGAGAGGCAAAAAACACTATCCCTAATTCTGTACAACACATGTTTTCCTTGTTCCCAATGCAGTTCTGACTTTGCCCAAAATTACTCTACACATTTCTGCCTTTAACTCCTCCTTCATTCAGGGCTCAAAAACAGGCCATGTAGGGAAACAGAATGCATAATATCACTGCTATTATTATCTCATCTCTCTCCTTTTCTTAACAGAATGGAAAAGTTTCAATGAATTCAGGCCGACATTGTGGTTTTTGTGGCTGTGAATAGACTCCAGCCTAACCTGCTTTGTTACAGTCAAAGACAAGGAAAATAGACTTCATGGCTGGATGTTTTTCCCATTAAAATAGCTATTTACTTTTTCTTGTTTTTCACAAAAACTGCTTGTGCAAGTACTGTAGGCAATTTCCAAATGTTTCTTTAATTTAATTAGATTTTTTAAACACTCAGAATAGCAACACTCCTGGGGATAATTTGAATTTAAGACACATTCTGAGTCAAAACCTGCCCACAAACGTTATGTTTATTGATCTAAAATGGCAATAACAACTGAAATATTATAATTTCACTCAGCCTACTAAGTTACTTTTTATGACCTGTGTCAATTATTGTCATGGCATAGCAACTAAGTATCATCCCACAGCAACTAAATATTAGAATATTTATGGACTAATCCCAGATGAAAACATACGTTGTCTGGGATGACTAAATGACAGAGACTGCAAACTTACTATTTATATGGATATGCAAACAACATAAATGAGTGGGCCATATAAGGTGGCGTGGGACAAAATAGGAAGCATATACCTGGTCTGGAAGTACGTGTTCCTCTAACAAGGGCTACCACTTCTCAGCTTCATGGCTGAAAGGTGGAAATATATATTATCACACCTTCTGGTTTTTCAAGATAAGCTGGAATTCAAGGTTTCTATGTAAAATCTTTAGGTATTTCAATATTGACTACTTTTTTAAAACACTATATAGAAATGCAAATTAAAACCACAATGAGCCAAGGTGTGCTGGTTCAAGTCTGTAATCCCAGCACTTTGGGAGGCAGAGGCGGGCGGATCACCTGAGGTCAGGAATTCCAGACCAGCCTGGCTAACATGGTGAAACCCTGTCTCTACTAAAAATACAAAAATTAGTTGGGCATGGTGGCGGGTGCTTGTAATTCCAGCTACTTGGGAGGCTGGGCAGGGGAATTGCTTAAACATAAGAAGTGGAGGTTGCAGTGAGCTAAGATTGCACCATTGCACTCCAGCCTGACCAACAAGAGCGAAACTCCATCTCACAAAAAAAAAAAAAAAAAAAAAAAAGGAACCCTCATACATTGCTGGAAAAAAAATGTAAAAGGGTAAAATCACTGTGGAAAACAGTTTGGAGATTCTCCTCCAAATTAAACATAGAATTACCATTGATCTAGCAATTTTGCTTCTAGGTACATACCCAGAAGAATTGAAAGCAGAGGCAAGGACTTGAAAAGATATTTACAGACCAATATTCAGAACAGAATTACTCACAAAATAGCCACAAGGTGGCAACAACCCAAATATCCATGAACAGATGAATAAACAAAATATGACATACACATACAATGAAATTATTCAGCAATATTAAAAAAAGAAGGAAGTTCTAATATATACTACAACATGCATGAACCTTGAAAGCGTTATTCTAAGCAAAATAAGCCAGACACGAAAGAACAAATATTGCATGATTTCACTTATTTGAGGTACCCAGAGCAGTCAAATTCATAAATAAAAAGCAGATAGTGGTTACCAGGGGCTGGGGGAAGAGATGGAAATTATTATTTAGTGAGTAAATTTTAATTTGGGATGATGAAAAGGTTCTGGAGTTAGTGATGTGGTTGCACTACAATATGAATATACTCAATGACACTGAATAGTACACTTAAAGTTATTATAATGGTAAGCTTATGTTACTATGTTTATTTTACCATTAAAAACAAACCCTTATGTGGACCTATTAAAATACATCTGTAGGTTGGATTTAGTCTAGGGTTTTCAGGTTATATACTCTGCTTTAGCCATCAAGTCTTCAGGAAAATCACTTAGGCTTCAAGGGTCTTAAGACAGTGGAAAGGCTGACTTCCAGCATGACAATGAAGCACTAAAATTGCTAGAGACGTCAACCTCCTAACTGTTTTATAAATTTCCATGAGAATATCCAAATACCAAGGGGGAAAAAAACCTTAAATCTGAAGTAAAGTATTTTATAGAATTTTATTAGTTTTTTCCTAAATCTTCAATAATTGGAAAAGTCAATTAGGCAATTATAACATAACTAGGATTCTTATCCTTGACTCACACTGTAAGAATGGACAAGAATCTAAATAAGATGAGTCTTTGACTTGCTTAACAAAAATTTCTAATTCAAGGAAATAGGAAAAAAGCCAACCTGAAAAACGGAACCATTATTAACCTTGGATACACAAATATAGAAAGGCTGTCCAAAGAAAAATTAAATCCCGATTCCTCTATTTTGTCTCTATGCCTTAGAATTCTCAAAGTAATCTAAAGATACTTTGAGCCTATTCTATCCTGCCATTTTCCAAATTCGAACTCCTTGGAAAGGGAATTCTTGTTCCCACTGCAGAACCCAGAAAAGATCTCTGTGTATAAAAATGGGAAGCTCTAAATGGCGTCTCACATTTAGAAGGAGAAAAAGTAGTTATTGAATATCTAGTTTGTGTCACCCACAGTATTGGGCATTAACTCACTACCTGCCTTTCATCTTCAAAAGAGTGAAGCAAAACCTGCCAGCACCCAGCCAAAATTAAATGAGGGTCATTTTTTCCTGTTCTTCAACACTGCGTTTACATAGGTGTCTTTTTGTTAAAGATAAGTAAAGAAAAAACAAATAAAAATAGTGACACATGACATAAGAACGTTACCAATTGCATAAGAATGTTAATGCCTTAAACATTCAAGGAGCAAAGTTTATAATTAAATTAATGCATAACAGATCAAAGTGTTAATAAAAATTTAAGAATTCACAAAATATAATAACTTTTTTAGGAAAAAAATTATTGTATACTGTTTTTACAATTACCATGAGATGAATATAAGGCAAGAATGGATAAAATTTAGCTGTAAAGGTTGTGGAGAAAGAAAAGAAATGGTGCAACATGAATTTCAGTCAGATATTATCCAAAGCAATTTGATTTTAAAAAAATGATATGTGTGATTTAAACCATATAGTGTTCTGCAATAATTCTGATGTAACTAAAAGATATTGGGACAATTTAGCAAACATCCTAAGGAAGTTAAGCCAGACAACCAGGTTACTTTTTATACTTACCTATCTCAAAGCTAGTTTTAGTGTGTATAGGAGCTGACACTAGTGTCTGGAAATATTGATTTCCATGCCTTCTTTCACTCCTGATGTTGGTTAAGTTTTTCAGTTTTGAAGGTTACTATCCTTCTACTACCCCTGGGATACATTAAGGTCAACAACAGCTTCCATAGTGAAGCCAGATCTCTCCAACAGAAAGAATAATTACTTCAATCCTCCACAACCCATCTGTGGACAATTAATTTAACACCCTTGACACCCAGGTTCTTAAATCAGAAGACTGTTAGTGAGAGCAAATTATCAAAGAACATAACATGAATTTTATTATTATTCCCTTTCCCACCCTTATTTTCAGGGCAAGGTATTTCTTACAGTTGAGAGTTGCTGGATTTTATGATTCAGTAATCTACCAGAGCAATGGTAACCACATTTCTCCAGATTCACCTATCTGCTAGAGCAGGCATCCCCAACCCCTGGGTCGTGGATCAGTACCTGTCCGTGGAACCTAAGGAACTGGGCTGCATAGCAGGAGGCTAGTGGCAGACCAGTGAGCAAAGCTTATCTGTATTTACAGCCACTCCTCATCACCTACATTATCTCATCTGTATTTACAGCCTCTCCCCATCACTTGCATTACCACCTGAGCCCCACCTCTTGTCAGATCAGCAGCAGCATTAGATTTTCATAGAAGCATGAACCCTATTGTGAACTGCACATATGAGGGATCTAGGTTGCATGCGCCTTATGAAAATCTAATGTTTGATGATCTGTCACTGTCTCCCATCACCTTCAGATGAGACTGTCTAGTTGCAGGAAAATGAGCTCAAGGCTCCCATTGATCCATTGATTCCACATTATGGTGCATTGTATAATTATTTCATTACATATTACAGTGTAATAATAATAAAAATAAACTGCAAAATAAATGTAATGCACTTGAATCACCCCAAAATCATCCTTTCCCGTGCCACCTGGGTTTGTGAAAAAATGTTCTTCCATAAAACCAGTCTCCGGTGCCAAAAAGTTTGGGGACTGCTGTGCTAGAGAATCTGTTGTACTCCCAATCACCATGGGAAAGACATGCAGTTACCGAGTCAAATGTTGACAATGTTTCTCAGAGAGGCAGCCAACACTCAGAGCAATGGCCTCACTCCCTGACATAGCACTAGGAATTTTTCTAGGTGATGGAAGGAGAAACCACTATTGGACAGCTTCTACACTAGATTAACTTGATTGAAGTGTTATTCATACAGTACATTCAGTATATTAAAGAGAAAACATAGCCTGCAAATTCTGATTAGAAAAGTGCCCCAACAATCATGAGTAATATACACAGTAACTATGTTCCTAGTGCAGACACTTCTAAAAAATCACTTAGACTGCCTTCATTAATTAAAAAAAGATTAATTTTGAAAAATCCATATACACAAAGTAACTTAAAATTAAAATGCAAAAAAGAAACCCAAATTTAGTTTTATGAAAAAGGTGTAAAGCCTCACTTTAAGCTGATTCAATGTAAAAGTATTTTTTCTATAAATTACAGCTAAAATAAGTGCACAGAGTTTAATATAATAATTAGGAAAGCATAAAAATGTTTCTAAAAAGGAGTGAGGATAAACAAAAATAGAAATTTTGAACTACCAGATTGTTTCAATAGATAATAAATCCTAGTCCACCAGCAAAAGAGAAAAACAAACAAACAAAACCATAAGAAGGCAACATTAGAGAAAATATGATAATTAAGTGACAAAAGCTAAGCCAAGGATAACATTACAAAATGAATAAAATTGCTTTAAAATGTCTCTATTAAAAAAAGAAATAGTAAGGGTTTGAATTTTAAAAGAGCACAATACAATGATGTTGTCTCTTTAGAAAGACATATCTAGGTGGCTCACGCCTGTATTCCCAGCACTTTGGGAGGCCGAGGCCGGCAGATCACGAGGAGAGGAGATCGAGACCATCCTGGCTAACACGGTGAAACCCCGTCTCTACGGAAAATACAAAAAATTAGCCGGGCGTGGTGGTGGGCGCCTGTAGTCCCAGGTACTTGGGAGGCTGAGGCGGGAAAATGGCATAAACCCAGGAGGCGGAACTTGCAGTGAGCTGAGACCGCGCCACTGCACTCCAGCCTGGGCGACAGAGAGAGACTCCGTCTTAAAAAAAAAAAAAAAAAAAAGACATATCTAAAAATAAAATAATTTTAAAAACAGACAAAAGCTAGTTAGTTAAATGTAAACTAAAAGGAAAGCTGAGCGGCAAAGGGTGTGTGAGCCAGCAAGATCAGGGTGCGGTCACTGGGCGCACCAGCTGGGCTGGAGGAGAAGCTCCAGGAACCGGCACAGGCCCTGGCTGTGGGAGAGGCTGCGGCTGAACCAGTCAAACCAAAAGCATCTTCCGCTGCTGGCACAGGGAAACATGGTGGTGCCTGAAAGCCTGGAGACGCTAGTAACCGCAGAGACCCCAAGAGGGTGTTACAGCTTGTCACAGCCCAGCCTTAGGAAGCCCCGGGTTCTGGGCCCCCAGCAGGGCGGCAGCTCTTCTCTCTTTGTAGCCCACAGTGTGGCGAGAGGGAGGTGGGGAGGTGGGGCATGGTGCACCCCATCTGTGTTACAGCTCTCTCAATTCCCCCACTCTCAGGCTGGCCCAGCCCTGCCACTGCTTCCTGTCTTGTGGGGCGGCTGCCCAGCCTAGGCAGACAGCAGGAGGCCTACAGTGTTACAGCATCTCTGGCTAGGGGAATCCCAAGGTCTGGACCCCAGGAGGGTCACCACTCTTTACTCCCGCAGTGCAGGAGTGTGTCACCATCTGTAGCTTGGTGAGCTGGCCAGCAATGTGTTACAGCTCCTTTTGCTCTGGCCGTTTGGTGGGTCCTGAGTTCTTGCCCTGCATCCTGGAAGAATGAAGTTACATGTACAACTGGAGCGTGAGCAAGGCAGAGAGGAGCTTTAGTGAGTGACAGAAGAGCTCTCAGGAGGCTATAAGGTATCCTTACCATAAATAGGTCGTCCCGAAGAGATGAGTCTGTCTGAACCCAAGAATTTTTATGGACTCAGAATAGAGGAAGTGCATGCTGATTGGTCCATGGGCGGTCATGGTGGGCCTGGAAAAAGCACCATCCAATTGGCCGAAAGGCTTCAGTGAAGCTCTCACTCTGAGTCCCGGACTCCACATGGAACTGGCAGCCCGGTCCGCAGGCTTGAGGCCATCCCAGGCTTGAAGGTGGGGTTTCACTGGGGACCCGCCCCTTCCCGCTTGGGAACTTGTCTGCCTCCTGTTACTATCAACTTGCGGTTTATGACGCTCAGGATCTCTGTGGTGTGGGGCTCCTGGAGGTCTGTGCTGAGCTGCCTTCAGCTCCCCTGGCCCTCAGCTCCCCCACCTCCTTCCCATGCTTGTTGGCACCCAAAATCTGGAGGAAGAGAAGGCAGCAGGAGGCCGGCCTGTCTGTGCCGCCCTGAGCATGCGCACACCTGGCTAGGTTGCTACAGTGTCTGGGCTCTGACACAATTTTTCTCCGCACCAGGTCCGGCGCCCGGCGCCCGGGAGCAGGGAGAGGCCGGGGAGCGGGAGCAGGCACTTCTGAGCCTGTGGAGGAAGGGGGCTTCCTGGGGCTCCGAGAGTGCAGGGATGCCCAGGTTCAGAGCTACAGCTACGCCCAGGAGCGCGGCCTCTTCCCCATCAACTCGGTAGGGCTTGGAACCCCAGCTGGGATCACCTATTCCCAGTCCCCACTGGCCCTGTACTAGCTGTGCCTCCCCGCTGCAGCTGGCGCCCTCACAGTGACCGCCACTGCCATGAAGGAGCCCAGGAGAATAAACCACTTAGGGCACATGGCACCTGCTCCTAGAATTACATTTTCTACAAGCCCAGCTGCCGAAAATGCCTGAAACCAGTTTTATCTAATACCTACTGAAACAATCTGCTGTGACTTTATTTATTTATTTATTTGGGTGAGGGGGGTTAGGGGGATGGGGACAGAGTTTCCCTCTTGTTGCCCATGCTGGAGTTCACTGGGGATCTCCACTCACTGCAACCTCCGCCTCCGGGGTTCAAGCCATTCTCCTGCCTCAGCCTCCCAAGTAGCTGGAATTACAGGCGCCCACCACCACGCCTGGTTGGTTTTTGTATTTTTAGCAGAGATGAGGTTTCACCGTTTTGGCCAGGCTGGTCTCGATCTCCTGACCTCAGGTGATCCACCCGCCTCGATCTGGCAAAGTTCTGTGACTACAGGCATGAGCCGCCGCTTCCGGCCTGCTGTGACTCCTAAGACTAATTTTACCCACTGTTATCACTCATCAATGGAGGCTTGCCAGCTCGTCAAAACTTAACTGGTGCCCCTTAACTTTCAAGACAATATGCAACATTTCTTTTTTCTATAATCCCTCTAACCTTCTCTTTGTTCTTCAGACATGCTGAAGACTACTCAATCTATGTGTATTCCCCAAATTACAATTCTTGCTTCCCAGACAAAACATTTTAAATTTAAAAATTTGTCTCTATATTTTATTTGACTTAAACATACTTGGTATCAGAAGTATAGTTCCAAAGCTGAATCACCTCAGGGAGAATCACTGTGAAGAACTATGAAATGAGGTACCTATACTTGGCCCTTGATCCCCTCATGTTTGCCTGGGTTGCCTTTTTCCCTCTGGTGAATCTCTCTTGGACCAACCTCCCCCACCCTTTTTTTGTTTTGTTTTGTTTTGTTTTTTGAGTTCTGTTTTATTTGGGATTTGGTTGGGGAGGTGGCTTACCTTTCATTTTTGAGAGAGGTATTTTTCTCTTTGGTTGAGAGATCTCCTGTTGGGGAGGACTCTTTTCCTCATGGCATACCTCAGCTGCAGGTCTGCAGGAAGGGACTTTTCCCTTTGGGTTGGGGCATCAGTGAAGGGATTTTTTTCCCTTTGGTTGGAGAAGGCGGCTTATCATCCTTTTAGGATGTGCTTTGTTTTCCATCCATATTTGTGTTTATTTGATTTGTGCATATTCAGTACTTGCATTTAATTGGCTTTTGTTTATTTACAGGTTATAAAATGGGTTTATAAAAGGGTAACTTAATGATTATCTCTGTATAAATACTCAATTTTCATAAGTAATCTAGGTGCAATTGTTAAAAAGCTAAATAAAATGGTTAATTGTAAATGGAATAAATGTTTATAAATGAAGCTTTTGTGTAATTTAAAATCTTAAAATGTTAAATTAACAAATAGATACTAATTAAATTTCTTAGTCATGTCCAAACAAGATAAAAATATATTTAGCTTTACTATTCGAAATACACATTTAAGAAAAAATAATTTCATATGAGAAATAATCTTATGTAGTAAATTTTTGTCCTAAGATAAAATGAATAATAAAAAAATGTTTTTAATGAATGACTTGGCGGTTAAGAAAATGTAAACGGGGAGGCGGAGCAAGATGGCCGAATAGGAACAGCTCCAGTCTCCAACTCCCAGCGCGAGTGACACAGAAGACCTGTGATTTCTGCATTTTCAACTGAGGTACTGGGTTCATCTCACTAGGGAGTGCCGGACAATCGGTGCTGGTCAGCTGCTGCAGCCGGACCAGCGAGAGCTGAAGCAGGGTGGGGCATCGCCTCACCTGGGAAGCGCAAGGGGAAAGGGAATCCCTTTACCTAGCCAGGGGAACTAAGACACACAACACCTGGAAAATCAGGTCACTCCCACCCCAATACTGCGCTTTAAGCAAACAGGCACACCTGGAGATAATATCCCACACCTGGCCAGGAGGGTCCCACGCCCACGGAGCCTCCCTCATTGCTAGCACAGCAGTCTGCGATATCCCAGCAAGGCAGCAGCGAGGCTGGGGGAGGGGCGCCCGCCAGTGCTGAGGCTTAAGTAGGTAAACAAAGCCGCTGGGAAGCTCGAACTGGGTGGAGCTCACAGCAGCTCAAGGAAACCTGCCTGTCTCTGTAGACTCCACCTCTGGGGACAGGGCACAGATGACAACAAAAGCAGCAGAAACCTCTGCAGACGCAAAGGACTCTGACAGCTTTGAAGAGAGCAGTGGATCTCCCAACACGGAGGTTGAGATCTGAGAAGGGACAGACTGCCTGCTCAAGTGGGTCCCTGACCCCTGAGTAGCCTAACTGGGAGACATCCCCCACTAGGGGCAGTCTGACACCCCACACCTCACAGGGTGGAGTACACCCCTGAGAGGAAGCCTCCAAAGCAAGAATCAGACAAGTACACTCGCTGTTCAGCAATATTCTATCTTCTGCAGCCTCTGCTGCTGACACCCAGGCAAACAGGATCTGGAGTGGACCTCAAGCAATCTCCAACAGACCTACAGCTGAGGGTCCTGACTGTTAGAAGGAAAACTATCAAACAGAAAGGACACCTACACCAAAACCCCATCAGTACATCACCATCAGCAAAAACCAGAGGCAGATAAAACCACAAAGATGGGGGAAAAGCAGGGCAGAAAAGCTGGAAATTCAAAAAATAAGAGCGCATCTCCCCTGGCAAAGGAGCACAGCTCATCACCAGCAACGGATCAAAGCTTGACGGAGAATGACTTTGACGAGATGAGAGAAGAAGGCTTCAGTCCATCAAACTTCTCAGAGCTAAAGGAGGAATTGCGTACCCAGCGCAAAGAAACTAAAAATCTTGAAAAAAAAGTGGAAGAATTGATGGCTAGAGTAATTAATGCAGAGAAGGTCATAAACGAAATGAAAGAGATGAAAACCATGACACGAGAAATACGTGACAAATGCACAAGCTTCAGTAACCGACTCGATCAACTGGAAGAAAGAGTATCTGCGATTGAGGATCAAATGAATGAAATGAAGCGAGAAGAGAAACCAAAAGAAAAAAGAAGAAAAAGAAATGAACAAAGCCTGCAAGAAGTATGGGATTATGTAAAAAGACCAAATCTACGTCTGATTGGGGTGCCTGAAAGTGAGGGGGAAAATGGAACCAAGTTGGAAAACACTCTTCAGGATATCATCCAGGAGAACTTCCCCAACCTAGTAGGGCAGGCCAACATTCAAATCCAGGAAATACAGAGAACGCCACAAAGATACTCCTCAAGAAGAGCAACTCCAAGACACATAATTGCCAGATTCACCAAAGTTGAAATGAAGGAAAAAAATCTTAAGGGCAGCCAGAGAGAAAGGTCGGGTTACCCACAAAGGGAAGCCCAACAGACTAACAGCAGATCTCTCGGCAGAAACTCTCCAAGCCAGAAGAGAGTGGGGGCCAATAGTCAACATTCTTAAAGAAAAGAATTTTCAACCCAGAATTTCATATCCAGCCAAACTAAGTTTCATTAATGAAGGAGAAATAAAATCCTTTACAGATAAGCAAATGCTTAGAGATTTTGTCACCACTAGGCCTGCCTTACAAGAGACCCTGAAGGAAGCACTAAACATGGAAAGGAACAACCGGTACCAGCCATTGCAAAAACATGCCAAAATGTAAAGACCATCGAGGCTAGGAAGAAACTGCATCAACTAACGAGCAAAATAACCAGTTAATATCATAATGGCAGGATCAAGTTCACACATAACAATCTTAACCTTAAATGTAAATGGACTAAATGCTCCAATTAAAAGACATAGACTGGCAAACTGGATAAAGAGTCAAGACCCATCAGTCTGCTGTATTCAGGAGACCCATCTCACACGCAGAGACATACATAGGCTCAAAATAAAGGGATGGAGGAAGATTTACCAAGCCAATGGAGAACAAAAGAAAGCAGGGGTTGCAATACTACTCTCTGATAAAATAGACTTTAAACCATCAAAGATCAAAAGAGACAAAGAAGGCCATTACATAATGGTAAAGGGATCAATTCAACAGGACGAAGTAACTATCCTAAATATATATGCACCCAATACAGGAGCACCCAGATTCATCAAGCAAGTCCTTAGAGACTGACAAAGAGACTTAGACTCCCATACAATAATAATGGGAGACTTCAACACTCCACTGTCAACATTAGACAGATCAACGAGACAGAAAGTTAACAAGGATATCCAGGAATTGAACTCATCTCTGCAGCAAGCAGACCTAATAGACATCTATAGAACTCTCCACCCCAAATCAACAGAATATACATTCTTCTCAGCACCACATCGCACTTATTCCAAAATTGACCACGTAATTGGAAGTAAAGCACTCCTCAGCAAATGTACAAGAACAGAAATTATAACAAACTGTCTCTCAGACCACAGTGCAATCAAACTAGAACTCAGGACTAAGAAACTCAATCAAAACCACTCAACTACATGGAAACTGAACAACCTGCTCCTGAATGACTACTGGGTACATAATGAAATGAAGGCAGAAATAAAGATGTTCTTTGAAACCAATGAGAACAAAGATACAACATACCAGAATCTCTGGGACACATTTAAAGCAGTGTGTAGAGGGAAATTTATAGCACTAAATGCCCACAAGAGAAAGCAGGAAAGATCTAAAATTGACACTCTAACATCACAATTAAAAGAACTAGAGAAGCAAGAGCAAACACATTCGAAAGCTAGCAGAAGGCAAGAAATAACTAAGATCAGAGCAGAACTGAAGGAGATAGAGACACAAAAAACCCTCCAAAAAATCAATGAATCCAGCAGTTGGTTTTTTGAAAACATCAACAAAATTGACAGACCGCTAGCAAGACTAATAAAGAAGAAAAGAGAGAAGAATCAAATAGATGCAATAAAAAATGATAAAGGGGATATCACCACCGACCCCACAGAAATACAAACTACCATCAGAGAATACTATAAACACCTCTACGCAAATACACTGGAAAATCTAGAAGAAATGGATAATTTCCTGGACACTTACACTCTTCCAAGACTAAACCAGGAAGAAGTTGAATCCCTGAATAGACCAATAGCAGGCTCTGAAATTGAGGCAATAATTAATAGCCTACCAACCAAAAAAAGTCCAGGACCAGATGTATTCACAGCTGAATTCTACCAGAGGTACAAGGAGGAGTTGGTACCATTCCTTCTGAAACTATTCCAATCAATAGAAAAAGAGGGAATCCTCCCTAACTCATTTTATGAGGCCAACATCATCCTGATACCAAAGCCTGGCAGAGACACAACAAAAAAAGAGAATTTTAGACCAATATCCCTGATGAACATCGATGCAAAAATCCTCAATAAAATACTGGCAAACTGAATTCAGCAGCACATCAAAAAGCTTATCCACCATGATCAAGTGGGCTTCATCCCTGGGATGCAAGGCTGGTTCAACATTCGCAAATCAATAAACATAATCCAGCATATAAACAGAACCAAAGACAAGAACCACATGATTATCTCAATAGATGCAGAAAAGGCTTTTGACAAAATTCAACAGCCCTTCATGCTAAAAACTCTCAATAAATTCGGTATTGATGTAACGTACCATCAATAAATAGCTCAAAATCATAAGAGCTATTTATGACAAACCCACAGCCAATATCATACTGATTGGGCAAAAACTGGAAAAATTCCCTTTGAAAACTGGCACAAGACAGGGATGCCCTCTCTCACCACTCCTATTCAACATAGTGTTGGAATTTCTGGCTAGGGCAATCAGGCAAGAGAAAGAAATAACGGGTATTCAGTTAGGAAAAGAAGAAGTCAAATTGTCCCTGTTTGCAGATGACATGATTGTATATTTAGAAAACCCCATTGTCTCAGCCCAAAATCTCCTTAAGCTGATAAGCAACTTCAGCAAAGTCTCAGGATACAAAATTAATGTGCAAAAATCACAAGCATTCTTATACACCAGTAACAGACAAACAGAGAGCCAAATCAGGAATGAACTTCTATTCACAATTGCTTCAAAGACAATAAAATACCTAGGAATCCAACTTACAAGGGATGTAAAGGACCTCTTCAAGGAGAATTACAAACCACTGCTCAGTGAAATAAAAGAGGACACAAACAAATGGAAGAAAATACCATGCTCATGGATAGGAAGAATCAATATCGTGAAAATGGCCATACTGCCCAAGGTAATTTATAGATTCAATGCCATCCCCATCAAGCTACCAATGAGTTTCTTCACAGAATTGGAAAGAACTGCTTTAAAGTTCATATGGAACCAAAAAAGAGCCCGCATCTCCAAGACAATCCTAAGTCAAAAGAACAAAGCTGGAGGCATCACACTACCTGACTTCAAACTATACTACAAGGCTACAGTAAACAAAACAGCATGGTACTGGTACCAAAACAGAGATATAGACCAATGGAACAGAACAGAGTCCTCAGAAATAATACCACACATCTATAGCCATCTGATCTTTGACAAACCTGAGAGAAACAAGAAATGGAGAAAGGATTCCCTATTTAATAAATGGTGCTGGGAAAATTGGCTAGCCATAAGTAGAAAGCTGAAACTGGATCCTTTCCTTACTCCTTATACGAAAATTAATTCAAGATGGATTAGAGACTTAAATGTTAGACCTAATACCATAAAAACCCTAGAGGAAAACCTAGGTAGTACCACTCAGGACATAGGCATGGGCAAAGACTTCATGTCTAAAACACCAAAAGCAATGGCAGCAAAAACAAAAATTGACAAATGGGTTCTAATTAAACTAAAAAGCTTCTGCACAGCAAAAGAAACCACCATCAGAGTGAACAGGCAACCTACAGAATGGGAGAAAATTTTTGCAATCTACTCATCTGACAAAGGGCTAATATCCAGAACCTACAAAGAACTCAAACAAATTTACAAGAAAAAAACAAACAACCCCATCAAAAAGTGGGCAAAGGATATGAACAGACATTTCTCAAAAGAAGACATTCATACAGCCAACAGACACATGAAAAAATGCTCATCATCACTGGCCATCAGAGAAATGCAAATCAAAACCACAATGAGATACCATCTCACACCAGTTAGAATGGCAATCATTAAAAAGTCAGGAAACAACAGGTGCTGGAGAGGATGTGGAGAAATAGGAACACTTTTACACTGTTGGTGGGATTGTAAACTAGTTCAACCATTATGGAAAACAGTATGGCGATTCCTCAAGAATCTAGAACTAGATGTACCATATGACCCAGCCATCCCATTACTGGGTATATACCCAAAGGATTATAAATCATGCTGCTATAAAGACACATGCACACGTATGTTCATTGCGGCACTATTCACAATAGCAAAGACTTGGAATCAACCCAAATATCCATCAGTGACAGACTGGATTAAGAAAATGTGGCACATATACACCATGGAATACTATGCAGCCATAAAAAAGGATGAGTTTGTGTCCTTTGTAGGGACATGGATGCAGCTGGAAACCATCATTCTTAGCAAACTATCACAAGAACAGAAAACCAAACACCGCATGTTCTCACTCATAGGTGGGAACTGAACAATGAGATCACTTGGACTCGGGAAGGGGGACATCACACACTGGGGCCTATTATGGGGAGGGGGGAGGGGGGAGGGATTGCATTGGGAGTTATACCTGATGTAAATGACGAGTAGTTGGGTTCTGACGAGTTGATGGGTGCAGCACAGCAACATGGCACAAGTATACATATGTAACAAACCTGCACCTTATGCACATGTACCCTAGAACTTAAAGTATAATAATAATAAAAAATAAATAAATAAATAAATAAATAAATAAATAAATAAAAAGAAAATGTAAACGGTCTAAACAAGTCAAAGAGGATTTGTAAAGGATGGGCCTTATAAAGGAAGTTTTATGTGTGCTTCGATAAGCTGAGATTAAAAAGAAATTATTTATGTTTTTTTCTAAAAATTAAACATTAGTTTTAGGGAAACACTGTTATAGGACCAGGGCCTATTCGTATTTACTGAAAACAAGGTTTTCTTTAAGTTTGCCCTGCTCTTAATAAATTTGGCAACAGGTATTGATTTTTTATATTAAAATCTGTATCTTTAATGCCATCTTCTAAACTGCGGACAGTTTCTATTTCTGCCACATTTCTTGCTGAGATGTATTTAATTTATCTAGTTTCAAATTTAAAATGCTGCCCTTTTCTTTTAAAATGGTAATTTCATTTCTTGAGGTAAAGTTTTCCTTTTAAAATTTCTCAGATTTATAGCTCGGAAGTTCAAATTTTGCTGTATCTCAGGGCACGTGATTTGCAGGTTTTACATAATCATGGCCATACATAACAGAATGGCATTCTATTCTTTCTCCTCTTAAAAAGCTGTATCTTTTTTCTTTGGCTGGTAACTCTCTCTTTCAACCTTTTTTTTTTTTTGTCAACTCTTGTAACTTATTTCTCCACTTCTAACTCTTGTGTTAGTGGCCTGATGCTAAAATGTTTATTTTGAAGACCTAGAAAAGCAATGCTTTCCTCCAATATAATTAGATTCTATACACTTGGCTTTTCTTTATGTCTAAATTGTTCCATGTAACCAGAAAACTTCCCCATGCTGTTATTAAGAGCTCAAGATACTAGTTTTCTTGTTGATATTCCTCTATAATATAGTGTACTCTCATAACCTTAGACACATTTTTCCTGTGTCTAGCATAATTCAAGTACCTTTTTCATTAAGTTTGACTTCCAGGTTACCTAAATAAGCTTCCTGTAAGGGGAAACAATGACTGCCTGCGGTTTTTCTTTACTTTCTAGTAACTAGCCTAAACAAAGATACTACATTTTATCAAGATAATTGCTACATTGTCTTTCTTGGGTTTTGGGTTACTTAGGAAAACTTAGCTTTTGAAGGAGTAAGGTTTGTAATCCACGTAAATTTCTACATTGCTTTTGAAGTCTTCTGATTATTACTCTAGTTAAATGAATGTTATATAATATTACAGTGACCTATGACTCTGTTTTAATCAAGCATTTTGAGCCTTTTGACACCTTTGACTAATTGTCCCAAAATCAAATTCTGAAATTCATGTACTTTTATTCAATTTGAAAACTATTATAACATCTGTTTAATTTTTTCTATGGCCTAAAAATATTGATTTTTAGTTGTGCTACATTAAAATTTTCTATACGTCTTTTGACTCTTCCTAATAAATTTTAAAGTTATTTTTAAAGGTCATAAAATGTTTTATTGAGAACTCTATTTGAACTTGATACTAATACTCTTCTTTGGTTGCAAAGAGCAAAAACTAAATGAGAACTATTGTAACTAAAACAAGAGGGTTCGTAAAAAAATAGTTTTCAAGTTGAATAAAAGTATACGGAAATATAAATGTTAGAGTTAATGAAAGATATGAGTTATAGAGTTTTCTTCAAACATTTCATAAAATAACTTGAAATAAAATACACCATTCCTCCTCTCATGTTAACAAAGATTTAAAATACAATGATACAAATGTAAACAAATATGCAAGGGAGGAAACAAACTGAAATATATTGTAACCAGAAGAAATCCTTTGGAAGAAATTGAGCAACTCCTATGCAAAACATCTAAGAGTGTATATGATATTGATCTGTTACTTCAGGCATAAGAAATCTATCTTTGTAACATAACCCAAAGCATGAAAATATTGCATACAAAAAATTCATTCTTCCCAAACAATGTAGAGGTAATGAAACAGGAGAATAATTACACAGTATTTTTTCCAAACTGTGTTCCATCGTATGCTAACATAGATTGTACAAATAAAGTGCTCTATGCCCAAGAATATTTAAAAGATTTTTTAACACAGGAGTCTTCACTCTAAGCCTTCTTGGGACATTTTATACTCATATAAATTAGGAGTTCCCAAGAGGGACGTTTACTAAAAAATTTTACCCATAGGCCATTAAAAGATGGTATATGTGAAGAACAACTAATTCTGTGGAAATTGCTTGTAATTCATTTTATGTTGGAAAAAGAAATGATGAGGGCTTAAAAGGCTGGAAGAAGAAACGGTGAGGGCTTGGAAGGCAAGACTGAAGTTATGTAAAAGATAGAATAGGAATGTTGTTTTAGTGGTAAGGTAATTTGGATTTCACACAAAGATTCAATGAATTGTAATGAAAATTACTCAATATTTCTTTAGATTCAAGGGGTATAGAATTCAACACAATTTAGTTCCCTCCCAGAGAGAAAGCAAAAGATATTTCATATTTAAATAGATGCAGAGAACCATGTGTTCTGGAAGTGAATGTGAATACACTGGTTCTCAAATTTCTCATATATCCAGACTCACTATTTGTCATTGTTGTACTGTAGTTATGATGCAGGGTTATTTTTATTTTTTGTTTCCATTGTAAACCCACTTTGTCTCAGACTGGGGAGAAGGTAAGTAACCGGAGTAAAGGATTTATCAAACTGTAAAGGTTCTTTCTTCATCCACACTTTAGGACAACTGCAGGAGAAAGGCCCAGGTATCATTAAAACACAAAGAAATTTCTTTTTGAGGTGATGAAAATGTTGGAAAATTTTCTGTGTTGATGGTTGTAGATCTCCATGAATATGCTAAAATCCTTTGGATCATACACTTGGAATTGTATAATATGTGAATTATATCTCAATAAAGCTTTTAAAAATATACAGCATGATAAGAGAACTGAATCTTAGGAATCAATCATGGAACTCTGTAAACAGAGAAATCTCGGCCTTGGGAAAAAAGTCACTGCTGCACTAAAAGTATTCATTTTACTCAGTAGCTTGTTTACTGAAAAGCTAACTTTAAAATCACCCACTGACAAGATGTCTGCTCTAAATCAAAACTAGTTTTTTTCTTATTTGTAGCATTTGTTGGTCTTTTATTTGAAGCCAAAGAACATTACTGTGGACACAGGTGGGCTATATTTACTTAAAACTTTTTGTCTTTCAAATACTTTTAAATACTTTAAAAATACTTTTAATGGAGACATTTTTTAATGTTATAATTGGTCTATACCACATGCTTCTGAGACAGTTTTTCACTGGTATATCTAAAAGGCTCCAAACTGTTTCATGTTCTGAGGTATTTTATTTCATATATAACCTTTCTGAAAAATTCACAGCATACTTGCAATATCCTACTTCAACTCAGGTGAGTTCCTATGATGTTGTTATTCTTCCTCTGTTTCATTAAATATATCCTGAATCTTTTATTTGCAAATTTATAATCTTATCAGTCAGAAATTATATTCTTCTATTAGAAGGAATCCAACTTCTTATCTGTAGGAAAATTGCATTCTGAAATGAAGAAAATATATTTCATGACTTAAAAATATGAATCATAGTCCACATGAGACTCCGAGTTTTCAAATTCACTTAGAAAGAGCTGGCAGAAAATATGCTGAACTAAGATAAGTATTTTAGTGAGGAAATGATTTCATTTATTTAAATCTGTCATTAAATATCCTAAGTTTTGTGAAATAACTACACACAACCCCAGATTTCATAGTAATTAAATCAGTCCATCTTTGACTCTTCATCAAAGATAAATCAGTATTTAATTATTAATAACTTGGCTCCCAAATTTAGCTGTACTTTATAACTTTTGGGCATCAAATCAATCACAGGACAAAACCAATGTAAAAGCATACATTTTTAAAAGATTTTATGATATAACTCTTTTTGGTTAAAGAGATACATTCTGAATCTTTGTTAAAATAAGAAAATTGAGTAATTACTTATAGTCTGACTCAGAATTTAAAAATTACACAGAGGCGTGTTCCGCCTATAGCAAAATGATTTTACAATCAGAAGAATATCCAGTGTCCTTGGAATGGCAGTTCTCATTAAAGAAAGATTGGGGCCTCCCAAATGCTAAAAAAGTCACAATAGGTTTATTTCATAGTTCTCTAGATGACGGTTTGGGTAAATCCATCTTGATCACCATAAGACTTTATTTGAATGTTCTAAATCCAGACCATCCAGGATTCGCCCTTTCTGTGTCTGCGTTTTTAGGTCATCTTCAGCCCTACTCAGTTTCATGCACACCTAGAAGAAATTCATTCTTTCAGCAACAGCATATTAAGACCACCTAAAAGATACAAAACACAGTAGCAGGAAACATGGCAGACAGTGTAAAACAGATCTTATATTCTAAGGTGTGGGAGCATGGTACACAGACAACTAACAAATGCATTTACAACAGTGTGTCAGGTAGTGTTTTGAAGAAATCTTGAGAAAGTAAGGATAACAGAGAGTTTGTGTTCATGTGAGGAGGATTACTTCAGAGAGGATATCTGGGAGGCGTCTCTTCCCACAGATACTGAGAGACAGAAGCACTCCCTTCTTTAATGATTACATTTCAAAGGGCTGGTTCCCAGGCCCTCTGGAAAAGCACTCCTAGGTTGTAAAATTGCAAGAGGCTGAGAGAGATTTACATACATTTAAAATTGGCAGAGAAAAAAATATATATTTGGAAATTTTCTTGTCAATGCTCTAACAAAAGAGAAGACGGAGGCCTATAGTCAGTAAGAAACCTATCTAAAATTTAGTCAAGCTGAGAGGAACATTAAGCCAGTTTAGGGCAACTGGAAGGTGGGTCACATTAAGCATTTTAGTTACATTTATTTTTTAAAAAAGTTTAGGATTAATAATTACAGTTTTAGATTGTAATATGTCATTTTCTTAAAAGTAGGTATATCACATAATTTTACACACTCCTCAATTCTTATATACAGCAACATGCAGAAGGAAATATTTTTAGTTAGGGAGAGTATGGGCTTCAGAAATCACCTTGACCTGGCCAGGCGCGGTGGCTCAAGCCTGTAATCCCAGCACTTTGGGAGGCCGAGACGGGCAGATCACGAGGTCAGGAGATCGAGACCATCCTGGCTAACACGGTGAAACCCCGTCTCTACTAAAAACAAATACAAAAAACTAGCTGGGCGAGGTGGCGGGCGCCTGTGGCCCCAGCTACTCGGGAGGCTGAGGCAGGAGAATGGCGTGAACCCGGGAGGCAGAGCTTGCAGTGAGCTGAGATCCGGCCACTGCACTCCAGCCTGGGTGACAGAGCAAGACTCCGTCTCAAAAAAAAAAAAAAAAAAAGAAATCACCCTGACCCAAATCTTCCACATAATAGCTATGTGACCTTCAGTAGATGATAACCTTCTTCTGTCTTATAAAATGAAAGCAATAATAGCCATCTTACACAATCTTTGGCTAAATCTAACAACATATTATTGTAAAACATCTAATATAGTGACTAGCACAAATAAGACAGCTATCAAATACCATTTCCCTCCTCCTAATGCCCATAAAGTTGTTGGAATAAAGTTTAGATTTAAAAAAATAATAATAACAGTCTTCCAATAGGAGAAAAATATCTGTATTCTCTACCATCTTTTTTCCCTTCAAACGCATATAATATAATTCATATGACTGAATGTTTAGAACAAGGTTCTTGAAGTTGCCAGTTTGGGAATTCCATGCCTTAGTGCACCAGTGACTTCTGTGACCTTAATAGAACCTCTGGGCCAGTGCTCATTCATTTCTGAAATAGATACAATACTGGAAAACATATTTATCTCACAAGGGTGCTTTTTGCATTACTGAAAAAAAAATCTTTTTAAGGTGCACGAGATAAAAGTACTGTTGTTATTGAATCTGTGATGAATTGTTAGTAATTCATATTCTGTGATGTTGTGAGAATCAGTAGCTTCAGGAGGCAAACACTCTTGAGAGTCTTGGGCAGAAGAAACTATATAATGGCAATTGAATTAGCTGCTAAATTGGAAAAAAATCATTGAGAAAACCCAGTATCCCTTTGGAAACAGAAGAAGCTATTATATCTCAGTAGAATACTTTTAACACTGGAAGAGAAGTTTAATATTATCTCATTTCTTGCCCATATCTGTAAGAGTCAAGTGCTTCACTGGGACATAGCCAAGACATTTTCTTTTATAGAGCAATGCACTGTCAAAGTATTTTTTAAGTATTTAATCTAATATTTGCAGGACCTTTGTTCACATTAAGAAATTGATACATACTAATTAATTTTGTCACATACATATGAATATATTGCTAACCTGTGTGGTCAGTAAATGTTTTAAAATTTGCAAATGGTAAAATGAATACTGAATAAAACCTCCCCAAAGGTTATAAGGTTTTTTTTGTAAGTTGTAAAATTTCAGCCTGGGAAGAGATGAACTTTTTATTTAAGATAAAACAATTTTTGATAGAAAAATTCATATTTTAAATAAGACCAATACTTACTGGTGAGGAAACAAAGTTTATAATCTTTGTAGGAAGTTATAGTCAAAATACTGAATGCACTAATTGTAAACATTCCTTTAAAGTTCTTCATGAAAACCCTGAAACTTGAAATCATAGCCATAAATCACCTCCTTCTAAACTCTCCTAGTGGATCCTGACTAGCAGCCCTGAATAGCAGAAATTCCTCTTTTCATTGGTCAGATTTTTGTTAAATCACCAGGTTCTCTGTAAAATACTACAAATATGAAGACAGGTTAGGTGTGATTTTACTTCTTGATAAGGGGCCTACAGTCTAGATGAGAATGAAAGCCATAAAGAAGTAGTTCAAATAAAATAATATAGCTGCTATGATAGAAGTCTGTACACAACATAATGCAAACATAAAGAAGTCACCCTACCTGGCAGAGATAAAGGGAAGTAAACATTAATAAAGGAGGTGATATTAGACGTAAACTTTGCTGATGAGGTAGATGTTCTTAAGGTGGACAAGAGCAGTAGGTCAGGCAGAGGAGCTGGAATGAGCAAAATCATAGATGAATACAATTCTCCAGTAGATCTGAGAATTGTGTATGGGGAAATAGTTTTTGCTTGGGACCAATGCTCAAAGGGAGAGGAGATAGATTTTTAACTTAAGCAGATGCAAGCAGATGGTGGAAGAACAGATACACCATAATGTCACCAAGACAACTCAGGATGCCAGAGAAGACACTCAGTAGCACCACAGGATACATTCCATTTCAGAAGGAAACACAGCAATATCTGTGAAACACCATAAACACTACCCCTGTTAAGTCATTGGAATCGAACTACTTAGTAAATAAAACTGCTCAATATTTATTTTGACTGAGAAGAATGGACTCCAAGAAGCAAGAAAATTTGGAAATCATGGCCTGAATGGGTTTTTAAAAGCAGGGAAATTCAGAAGAATTTTAAGTAGGGGAATAAAATGGGCAAATATGTATTAAGGGATGCTCATTCTGGCAGCAATGGGAGCATAGATTAGAAATGCCATTTTGGGGCCGGGCGCGGTGGCTCAAGCCTGTAATCCCAGCACTTTGGGAGGCCGAGACGGGCGGATCACTAGGTCAGGAGATCGACACCATCCTGGCTAACACGGTGAAACCCCGTCTCTACTAAAAAATACAAAAAACTAGCCGGGCGAGGTGGCGGGCGCCTGTAGTCCCAGCTACTCAGGAGGCTGAGACAGGAGAATGGCCCGAACCCGGGAGGCGGAGCTTGCAGTGAGCTGAGATCCGGCCACTGCACTCCAGCCTGGGCGACAGAGCGAGACTCCGTCTCAAAAAAAAAAAAAAAAAAAAAAAGAAATGCCATTTTGGATAAAATATGACATGTCTAGTAGATGACGGGAATCAACAATTAAAGGGTCAACTGTTATTACTTACTTAGGTGGATCTCAATTTCCATGTTGTTTTTCTTTTAGTATGCTAGAGGTTTTTGGCATGATTCTTGAAATTAGTAAGTTTTATTCACATTTACTTAAGACCTTCATTTAGTCACATTTTATTCACTGTTTGGCTATTTGAGTAAAACCATTTACAGTGTGACACAGAGCAGCAATCTGGCAGAGAGCAACATTTTTGCATGTCTCAGTAATAAGGTGTGTTTAAAATACTAGGTTGGCATCACACTACACCTTTAACTTACTTTACAAAGAAAGTCAATATTCCACTAATTGAAAGTCAGTGACTTAGACTGATCAGACTAATGGAAACCAATTAGCACATAAAACTCACACAATATCTTCACATTTAAGCACAATTCCTGGTTACCCACATCCCAAAGCTTCCCTTGCTACTGAAGTCCTTTTTTGCAAGATCATTTTATGACCTCAGCAACCCAAGTCCTATATTAAAAGAGAGCTCAAAATATGTTATGGTTAATATTTATTGGGTTAAAATATATTTCTATAAGCCAGGCACTCTTCTCAACATTTGGCGTGCATTATTTTACACCCATGTAGGGAATAATCCCTACACCCATCCCATGATGAACATGCTATTATTAGTGTTCCCAATTTACACATAAAGAAACTGAAACACAAATTTAAGTGTTCCAGGTCACATGAATATGAAGGTGGACCTGAGACACAAACAAGATTTTGTAACTCCAGAGTCCATAGTCTTAACAACAACTCTATATCTCTTCCATGTGGGAGCAATAACTAAAATTTGTGTGTATTTGTAATTATTTATTTTAAGCATTTTATGTGTACCTATTTGTAAAGCTCTCTTTGACTTAGGTAAATTGAATAAAAGTGGTATTAATTTCATTGTAAGGAAAAATGTTGTAATTATGGAGACACATGTTAATAAAAAATATAAGCCTGACTACAGCAGTTAGAGGGAGATAACATTAAAAAGGCAGCTTCGCTAGCCATGATACTTTGGTGCTCATGGCATGGTCCTTAAGTTTGTGAATGCAATAAACTTGGGCTTCTCAATTCTTTTAGATTTATAAGGTCCTCAGGCACTGGCTGACATTAATAAAGTCATTAAACATTGATGTTTAACTTCAAATGTTAACATGTGGACACTGACATACTAGACTAGTCACCAGAATTCTTGTGCCTACCAGCCGGGCACTTGATTATATCAAAGTGCTTGAAAGAAATATTTGAAAAGTAAATCAAATGATTGGAAGATCGTATGATAATAGTAAAGTTAGATCAAGGAAAAGCAGAAGGTCTTTAGAAGTAATTCATTCTTGCCAAGATAAAGCTTAAATACTTACAACAAAGTATATCCTTAAAACTGAGGTGATCAAGGGTGGGGAAAGTTTTTTTAACTTTTATTTTAAGTTCAGGGGTACATGTCCAGGTTTGTTATATAAGTAAACTGTGTGTCATGGGGGGTTGGCACACAGATTATTTTGTCACTCAAGTAATAAGCATACTACCTGAGAGATATTTATTATGATCCTCTACATCCTCCCATCCTCCACCATAATTAGACCCCAGTGTCTGTCATTTCTGTCTTTGTGTCCATGCGGTCTTACTATTTAGCTCTGACTTATAAAGTAGAACACATGATGTATTTGGTTTTCCATTTCTGCATTAGTTTGCTTAGGGTAATGGCCTCCAGTTCCATCTAGGTTAGTGCAAAAATTATGATCTCATTCCTTTTTATGGCTTCATTGTATTCCATGGTTCATATGCACCACATTTTCTTTATCCAGTCTACTATTGATGGAAATTTAGGTTGATTCCATGTCTTTGCTATTGTGAATAGTGCTGCAATGAATATATGTGTGCATGTGTCTCTATGATAGAATAATTTATATTCCTTTGGGTATATACCCGATAATGGGATTGCTGAACCAAATGGTAATTCTGTTTTAATTTCTTCAAGGAAATGCCACATTGCCTTCCACAATGGCTGAATTAACGTACACTCCCACCAGCAGTGAATAAGCATTCCCTTTTCTCCTCGACCCCAGCAGTATCTGCTATTTTATGACTTTTTAATAGCAGCCATTCTGTCTGGTGTGAGATGGTATCTCGTGGTTTGGATCTGCATTTCTCTAATGATTAGTGATGTTGAGCATTTTTAAATATGCTTCTTGGCCACATGCATATCTTCTTTTGAAAAGTGTCTGCTTAGGTTCTTTGACTACTTTTTTATGGGATAGTTTTTTGCTTATAAATTTGAGCTCCTTACAGATTTTGTATATTAGATCTTTGTCGGATCCATAGTTTGCAAATATTTTTCCCGTTCTGTAGGTTGTCTGTTTACTCTGTTGATAGTTTCTTTTGCTGTGCAGAAGGTCTTTGGTTTAATAGGTTCCCATTTGTCAATTTTTGGTTTTGTTGCAAATGCTTTTGGTGTCTTTGTTTTGAAATCCTTGCCAAGTCCTATGTCCAGAATGGCATTTCCTAAGGCACCTTTCAGAGTTTTTATAGTTTTAGGTTTTATGTTTCAGTCTTTAATCCATCTTGACTTGATTTTTGTATATGATGCAACATAGGAGTCTAGTTTTAATCTTCTACAAATGGCTAGCCATTTATCCCAGCACCATTTATGTATTGAATGGGGGTTGTTTCCCCATTGATTGATATTGTCAGCTTTGTCAAAGATCAGATGGTTGTAGGCGTGCAGCCCTATTTCTGGCCTCTGTATTCTGTTCCATTGGTCTATGTGTTTGTTTACCAGTACCATGCTGTTTTAGTTATTGTAGCCCTATAGTATAGTTTTAAGTCAGGTAACATGATACCCCAGCTTTGTTCATTTTGCTGAGGATCTCCTTGGCTACTTAGGCTCTTTTTTGGTTTCATATGAACTTTAAAAACAGTTTTTAAAAAAAATTCTGTGAAGAATGTCATTGGTAGTTTGATAGAAATAGCATTGAATCTGTAAATTACTTTGGGCTATGGTCATTTTAACAGTATTGATTCTTCCTATCCATGAGCATGGAATGTCTTTCCATTCATTTGTTTCATTGTTTCATTATTTGATCAGTGTTCTGTAGTTCTGCTTGTAGAGATCTTTCACCTCCCTGGCTTGCTATATTCCTAAATATTCCTGAATTGGCTCTCATCTTGTATGTTGTTGGTGTATAGAAATTCTACAGATTTTTGTATGTTAATTTTGTATCCTAACACTTTGCTGAAGTTGTTTATCAGATCAAAGAACTTTGGGGCTG
This sequence comes from Macaca mulatta, assembly GCF_049350105.2. NCBI lineage: Eukaryota > Metazoa > Chordata > Mammalia > Primates > Cercopithecidae > Macaca > Macaca mulatta. The sequence continues at coordinate 90,392,515 of NC_133409.1, read as the reverse complement.
AGACTATGGGGTTGTCTAGGTATGAAGTCATGTTGTCTATAAACAGGAATAGTTTGACTTCCTCTCTTCCTATTTGGATGTCACTTATTTCTTTCTCTTGTCTGATTGCCCTGGCCAGGCTTCCAATACTATCTTGAATAGGAGTGGTGAGAGAGGGTATCCTTGTCTTAGGGTGAATGGTTCCAGCTTTTGCCCATTCACTATGATGTTGGCAGTGCTGAAGCTGGAGTGTAGTTGCACAATCTTGGCTCACTGAAACCTCCACCTCCCGGGTTCCAGCAATTCTTCTGCCTCAGCCTCCCAAGAAGCTGGATTACACACATGCACCACCTCACTGGCTAATTTTTTGTATTTCTAGTAGAAACGAGGTTTTACTATGTTACCCAAGCTGGTCTCAAAATCCTGACCTCAAAAGATCTGCCTGCCTCAGCCTCCCAAAGTGCTGGTATTACAGGCTTGAGCCACTGTGCCTGGCCTGTCGTAAATAGCTCTTATTATTTTGAATTATGTTCCTTCAATACCTACTTTATTGAGGGTTCTTAGCATGAAGGGATGTTGAATTTTATTGACAGCATTTCTTCATCTATTGAGATAATCATGTGGTTTTTGTTTTTAGTTCTGTTTATGTGATGAATCACATTTATTGATTTCTGTGTGTTGAGCCATCCTTGCTTCCCAGGGACAAACCCTACTTTATCGTAGTGGATTAAATTTTGATGTGTGCTGGATTTATTTTGCTAGTATTTTGTTGAGGATTTTGAAATATATATACATCAAAGATATTAGCCTGAATTTTTTTTATTGTTGTTGTGTCTCTGCCAGGTTTTAGTATCAGAATAATGCTGGTCTCATTGAATAAGTTGGGGAGGAGTCTCTTATCCTCAATTTCTTGGAGTAGTTTCAGTCAAAATGGTACGGACTCTTCATTATACTTATGGTAGAATTTGGCTGTGAATCCATCTGAGCCTAGGTGTTTTTTTTTTAATTGGTAGGCATTTTATTACTAATTTAGTTCTGGAAATCATTATTGATCTGTTCAGGGTTTCAGTTTCCTGGTTCAATCTTGGGAGGTTGTTTTTGTCCAGGAATTTAACCATTTCTTCTTAATTCTCTAGTCTGTGTGCACAGAGGTGTTCATAGTAGTCTCTGATGGTTTTTTGTATTTATATGCAGTCAGCAGTAATGTCCTCTTTGTCATTTCTAATTGTGTTTATTAGGATATTCTCTTTCTTTTTCTTTATTAGTCTAGGGGTGGCCTATCTATCTCATTGATTTTTTCCAAAGAACCAACTCCTAGATTCATTGATCTTTTGTACGGTTTTTCATGTCTTAATTTCCTTCTGTTCAGATCTGATTTTGGTTATTTCTTGTCTTCTGCTAGCTTTGGCGTTGGTTTGCTCTTGCTTCTCTAGTACTTCTCATTGTGATGTTAGGTTTTTAATTTGAAATCTTTCTAATTTTTTTTGATATTGATGTTTAGTGGTATAAACTTCCCTTTTACCCCTGCCTTAGCTATGTCCCAAAGATTTTGGTATGTTTTATCTTTGCTCTCATTAGCTTCAAAGAATGTCTTCATTAATGACTTAATTTTATCATTTACCCAAAGGTAATTCAGGGGCAGCTGTTTAATTTCCATGTAATTGTATGGTTTTTAGTAATTTTCTTATTATTGATTTCTATTTTTATTGTTTTGTGGTCTGAGAGGGTGGTTGGTATGATTTCATTTTTTTTTAATTTGCTGAATATGATTTTATGTCCAATTGTGCAGTTGATTTTAGAGTACAAGCCATGCGGTGATAAAAAGAATGTGTATTCTGTTGTTTTTGTTGTAGTATTCTGCATACGTTTATTAGGTCCATTTGGTCAAATGTTGAGTTCAGGAGTTCAGGTCCTGAATATCTTTGTTAATTTCCTGCCTCAATAATCTGTCTAATACTGTCAGTGGGGTGTTGAAACCTTCCACTATTATTGTGTGGGAATGTACATCTCTTTGTAGATCTCTAAGAACTTCCTTTATGAATCTGGGTGCTCCTGTTTTGGGTGCATACATATTTAGGATAGTTCGATGTTCTGGTTGAATTGAACCCTTTATCATTATAAAATGCCCTTCTTTGTGTTTTTTGATCATTGGTGGTTTAGTTTGTTTTGTCTGAAATTAGAACTGCAACCCCTGCTTTTTCTCTGTTTTCCATTTGCTTAGTAGATTTTTCTTCATCTTGTTATTTTGAGCCTATAGATGTCACTGCATAGGAGATGGGTCTCTTGAAGACAGTATACCATTGGGTCATGTTTCTTTATCCAACTTGCCATGCTGTGGCTTTTAATTAAAGCTTTTAGCCCTTTTACATTCAAGGTTAGCATTGACAGGTGCAGATTTGATCTACTCATTGTGTTGTCAGCTGGTTATTATGCAGTTTTTTTTGTGTGATTGCCTTATAGGATCACTGGTCTGTGTACTTAAGTGTATTTTTGCAGTGGCTAGTAATAGTGTTCCTTTCCATGTTTAGTGTTCTTTTCCTCATGTAAGCCAGGTTTGGCCATAATTATTTCCCTTAGCATTTTCTTGTTTGACAATAATCTTATTTCTTTTTCATTTACAAAGTTTAGTTTGGCTGGATATGAAATTCTTGGTTTGAAATTTTTTTCTTTAAAAATGCTAAATATAGACCTCCAATCTCTTCTGGCTTGTAGGGTTTCACCTGGAAAGTCCACTATTAGCCTGATGAGCTTCCCTTTGGAGGTGACCTGCCCCTTCTCTCTGGCTGCCATTAAGACTTTTCTTTCCTTTTCACCTTGGAGAATCTGATGATTATGTGTCTTGGGGATGGTCTCCTTGTGTAGTATCTTGCAGAGGTTCTCTGCATTTCCTGAATTTGAATGTTGGCCTCTCTAGGGAAGGTATAAGGTGATAGTGAGTGATTGTAAAGAAAGGAGAAAACACGACAAAGAACGAGGGAAAAAAAGGAAATGCACATTTGGAAACACGAGTATTTTTAAATATCTGTTTATCTACTAATTAATAGATAGGAATACAGAGATTATGGGTGGCAACCACAAGAAAGGATTTCAGACTGGTTATATAGTGAATTGATGTTTTCTTGAGAGCATTGATAGATTTTAGTGTTTAGTTATAAAAGGGAGAAGTATTAGGAGGTTTTCAACCATAGATATATTTGTGAGGCTTTTAAAAAATTACTACCACTTGATGAATCTTACCCTGTGGCAGTGAGTGAGTACTTTGGATATATTAATAAAAAGATAATTTTTCATATATTAACTAATACAATTTAACTATTTTTGGCATAGCATTTATTAGAAATAGAAAACTTTTGTAATAAAGAACAAAATCTCTTTATAAAAATTATTGTTATAAAAACTAAATGGAGACTTTTTTAAGTGTAAAGTTATTTGCTGTTTTGGGGGGAAATAAATATCAAAGAACCACAGCTACAGTTCCAGGTTGAAGGTGGCAAACCCACTCCTAAGACACAGATCAGCTTTAATCTATTGCTACATTTGTTTATTTTTTGACAGGATACAAGGCAGAAACTATAGCAACTAGAGCATCTTCAACTTATCTTTTTCTTGCTCAGTAACTTCCAAGTACACAGGTTGTCTGTCTCACTACATGGATATTTGGCTTCCATGGATGAGAGTCAAGATGTGTGTGGATCACCTTGACAGGTAGAAGCAACAGACTCTGCTTTCCAGTAATCCTTTGTGCTGTTCAAGTCTATAGGCCCAAACTGCATGCCAACTTGTAGCTCTCCCAACCCAGAGCTGATTTCACTCAATATACAGAAATACCATTTCTCATTTTTGTTGCTTCATTCCTCCCAAGGCAAGAGAGCCGTGGGAAACTGAGGTCACTCTCTGAGAAGTCCATATTAGACCTGGCTAATGTTAAATTCTTACTCACAGTTTCACCTCCATGACCCCAAGTCAATATTTCACAAAACATACTTAAATGTTCCTTTGTATTTTTTCTGATAGGTACATCTCTAATATTCTGTACACAGGAAAAAACAAGCTAGTATACTTGTGACCACCAAATTTGTAGTGTTAATAGAGCATAGGTATCTTCTTCCCAAAACATATTCATCTTAACCAACATACTAAACAAGTCTTTTGATACCTTATTAGTGAATTACAGTCTTCCTCTCACTCAATATCACACATATCTTTTAAACGTTTTTAGGGACACTTAGATGTGTGTTTAGTTTCTCTAAGGACAATTAGTTTCTACGGGGTTATCATCAAGTGGGGATTCAAATCAGTTTCTCAAACTATCATTTGATCCTGGGGGGTCATCGTCATTATACATTTTATTTCCTTTAATATCCATATGTGAAGCCATAAAATACTTTATTATACCAAATAGCAGTAGGTGAGAGATTAAAGTAATGCTTAGCACACAAACTACTTCTTAACATTACAGCAGATAGCAGCAGATATTAAAGTAATCCTTAGCCCACTAAACATTTATTTTTACTACAGTGTAATTTCCTCATCCTTCCCAACAGAACTATCTCTTGCCCATATGCCATACATTTTCAATGAAAGGACTAGTCACTAGAGTATTCAGTAAATTCAGAATTCTTTCTGGCCTGGGGACCTCATCATACCTCTGCTATGAAGAAGCAGGATTTTATTGACACTGGTTCCCACATATAAAAGGAGAGCACAACCAATTCACCCTACAGAGAGGACACAGTGTTGGTCTTTCGATGGCCACTAACTGCATCGCAGGAAATGGTGGCTCCTTTTAAATTCGTGGTGTATATATTGTAAGGGAATGATGACAGGATCACTTGTCCCAGTGACATCCTACTGTAGTTCAGGTGGTCCTTACCATTTTAATATTGCATTTGTCCGGCTTGGACCTCTAAAGCACTCAGACATTTTCCTTTAAACACAATAGAAATAAAGCATAGCAGAGAGCACTTGCTGGATGAGCATACAGGCCCTCTCCCAGAGGTTTTGCACAGGATAATATCCTAAATGACTTTTTCTTCCCTCCAGATAAAAATAAAGCCTCACCAAATCCTTTTCTCATTCTTAAAAACAGATGATAGATTTGCAAAGGTAAAAGATAACAGGTCCTCCTCTACCACTAGGCAATAAAGCAGTACTTAGGGTCAGTCCTACCTTGGTCACACTGGGCAAGATAACTATCTACATGCCCTTAGGAAAACATATACCCAAGTGTAAAGGAATACAGTATCTTAAGTAGTATACTCCCTTTAGTTGGAAGAAGGGCAAATGCAATGTTTGTCTAATGCACTTGATCTGATAACAGAAAAGGAAAGGTTTGTAAGGTATGAAAGACAAAGATTTATGTCACAGTATCATTTCCCAACCCTTTATTCCCAGTACAGAAAAACCTTTCTTAAGTCTGTCCCCCCTTCAATGCCCCCCATGTTTAGGTGAAGCACACACCCCCTTATAAGCTTCCCAGCCAGCCCTTTTCATTCTTCACTTCCTTAGCATCCTCTGTCTTTCAAAATGAATGTTTTAGTTGACTATTCCAATTTTTAATTAAGCCACTCCTATGTGGCTGGTAGGAGTATATGTCCATTACATATGGTTCTTTTTGTCTCATTTTGGGAACTTGTCCATGGTTAAATTCATTCCCTATGAAATGCAAGGAGGGGACTCAAAATACTCACCTATCCCCAGAAAGACCTGCTGGAATACTCTAGGAGCAATTAACTGGGTTCGGTATAATCTATCTGCCAGTGATGTGCTTGCCATTGACCTCAGGGAATTCTCTCCAGTGCCATTTTTGGATTTTCTTTCTTCTTGATCACATTCAGGACAGCCTGTCACAATAGTAATGGCTTTTCTGGGTAGCACTGGTCTATGCCATTGCTTCCAATTGCCGTGGCATGGCTTGAGCACCACTGTGACAGCTCATCTCATATGCTCAACTGATTTTCTCCTTTGGGAGACCAGGGCATCTACTTTGGCTTTCTAGCGCTTCTCTGAGACACTACTGAGTGTTTATTGTAGGCATCTAGAAATGTGCTTCTCCCCAGGAGTTTCTATAGAGACTTCCACAATTGCATCTCTTCACATCAAGATAATTGTGTATATCTATGTATCAAGGAAGCATCTGCCTGCCTGCCTGTGCAACATAGTTCTAGGGAAAGCCCAGGAGGCTTTATATATTAAGACATAACCCTGAGACCAAGAACCACATTATTCCTGAACTATTAACATATAACATATACTGACATCTATTCAGACCACTATGTATGCTTATCATTGTCTCTTCAGCTCAGATTTTTACAGTACATTGGAGGTTAGCTGCAACCTTCCACATAGGGTCCGCTCATTCAGTACAAAAAATCTCATTAGTAAATAAATCAGATATTTTGTCTCAGCAGGGTTCAGAACCTTTGGCAATAAGAGTGGGTAGCTCCTCCGGAGTGCCACTGTAGAGGCAGAGAGGTTACCTGCTCATGGATAGAGTGCATTTCCTCCGAGTCGATCTTTTTTAGCATGTTCCCAAATATATGTTATTAGTCCGTTCTCCCACTGCTAATAAAGACATACCCAAGACTGGGTAATTTATAAAGTAAAGAGGTTTAATTTTTCAGCATGGTTGATAAGGCATCAGTAAACTTACAATCATGGTGGCAGGAAGGAGAAGAATGAGAGCCACGTGAAGGGGAAAGTCCCTTATAAAACCACCAGATCTCATAAGAACTTACTATCATGAGAATAGTATGGGGAAACTGCTACCATGATTCAATTACCTACCATGGGTCCCTCCCATGACATGTAGAAATTATGAGAAATTATGTTGAAGTTTGGGGAACCACAATTCAAGATGGGGTTTGGGTGGGGATACAGCCAAACCATACAATATATCATTTATATTTTACCAGGGAACTTGTTGTACAACTCCCTTTTTACTGAAATCTCTTTTTCGTATCACCCATGACACTGTAGATAACTCAAGCCTCAAGTCATCATAGGTAATGCAATGTGATCTGATGCTCTTTGGGTATGAGGGCTGTTTCTTACTAGAGCCAAAAAACATGCTAATGCCTGTATCTCAAACAGGCTGTTCTCAACACAATATCATGAATTGTTTTAGTCCAAAACTCCTGCAACCACCTACAAGTAGCACTCTAAGGCTTTGTCTAGGGACTCGAGTCTGTGTGTATTTTAGTAGTGGACTTCTCTAAAACCACTGGTTATATCAGGATTATAAAATTCCAAAAAGGCAGCTTGACCTACCCTCTGCTCTGGATATCATTCAAATCCATTGCTTTTTCTAGTCACTTTGTCTATCGGGGCCAACGGGATTTCCAAATATGGCATATGCGTCCTAGAATCCAAACAACCCTTTGAGGGTTTGTGCCTCTCTTGCTAGTAAAAATGGGTCAGGACAATTTGTTCTTTACTGTGTGTGAAGTGCCTCTAGTGGCCAGATTATTCCTAGAGAAAAGACTGACTAATCTGGGTCCTGAATCTTAACCAGATTTTTCAGGCATCCTTATCTAGTCCTATTGCAGCTACAGTTTGTAAATTCTCCTTGCCTCCATTCTCAGCTTACTTTCTGAGAGGGGAAGTATCATATCATCAACTTCATGAATCAATAGGCTTTCAGAAACGAAGAGACTCAAATCTTGTCTTATAGAGCAGTAGCTAAATCCTGGAGAATGTGCATAACCTTAGAGGAAGATACTAAAATATATGTAATGAAATATCTCTCCTGCAGATATAAATGATGCTTGGCATTTTTTCCAGATTCTATTATCAAAGCACATTCCCTGCTGAACCTCCCGGTAGTTTTTAATCATGCCTGGCGTAACAGAGACTTTGGGGAAAATTGTTTCACTTAATTCTGCATTTTCTCACAGGACAGACAGGCCTAACATGAAGAGAATTGATGGGGATGAATGAGCACAACCGTTTCCATGACCTCTTTAATCAAGATTGAGATTTCCTGCTATTTTCCTGGAAAATGATGCAGTTTAGTATTTACTACAGGAAAGGACAATTGTAAAGCCTCCCACTTAACAGATCTGATAAAAACCTGGCAAAGGGCAGATCCCTAGCATTCAGCTATAGACCAGTAAGAAAGGCAAGACCTTCTGTTTTTGCTTCATAACCTTTCCAGTTATTCATTCAAGCAGAGGATAGCAGCACTATTCTTACCTATTTCCACTACTGCCTTATCATGCTCCTCTCTGGTGCTCTACTAGGGCCTTGGTGTCTTCCCTCACAGTGTCTCCTTCCCACCCCAGCCCTTAGCTTCCTCTTTGGCTTCTTAACATTGTGTTTTTGCTCCCCACATGTATTATAGTACTTTATGTACCAATATTCCATTGTCTCAAAATGTTTTGTTCACCAACCCTAGGATATTCTACTTTAACCAAAGCACTTGGTCTTTGAACTGCTCTGTGGGGTAGGACAAAATATCCTAGCCTTCAAGTTAATCCTGATTGGTTTCTACTGCCTCTACCAATGGCGTTTATTTAGCACACTGGGTCAGAACTTTTAGTCTTACAGCGTCATTGGATTTTTTAGTAGTGGACTTCTCTAAAACTACTGGTAATGTCAGGTTTATAAAATATGATACCAAAGGGACAGCTTGACTTGCTTTCTTCTCTGGATCTCATTCAAATCCATTTTTTTTTCTAGTCTCTTTGTTTACTGGGGCCAACGTATGTGCTCCAGAATCCAAACAGCCCTTTGAGCCTTTGAGCCTCTTTTACTAGTAAAAATGGGTCAGGACAATTTGTTCTTTACTGTTTGTGAAATGCTTCTAGTGGCCCTAGGCCAGATTATTCCCAGGGAAAGGACTGACTAATCTGGGTTAAACTCATATAGATTGGCTTAAAGGGATCATATCTCATGGGATTCATTAAGGAAGGCAGCTGGCAGATACGGAGCAAATGTTCCTCTTCCCAACTGGTGATAATGAGCCAGTAAATCTTTTCAGAGAATTCAATAAATTTCTTACCTTTTCATCTTATGTCTTAACAATAAATTTCTTAAATTTTCATCCTGTGTCTTAACAGCCACCTAACGACAACTGCATCTGATTCACCCTTTTCTTATATCTTTAACTGCCCTCTCCCTTTGCCTTTCTTTGATTATCCATTTTAACAGTTTCCTAGGAGATAAATCTGTGTAACTCAGCCATCCAGGCATCAAATGTTCATCAAAATCTGCTCCCCAACCCTATCCTGTCCTATTTCCTGCATCACAACGATTTGACTCAAGGGCCTGAAAGCCAAGGCTACTTCTGACACCATTGTCTTGCACAGCATTTGTCTTCGGCTAGCAAGCTGAGTCAGGAGACACAGGCAAGTTTTAATATAACACTATTTACTTAGCATTATAGAAGGAAATAAGCAATACATGAAGCAGGTGCAGCATGTTCATCTCATCATCACCTCATCTCAGCAGCTACCCAAGTACAAAAAAGTAGTTAAAAAAAAAAAAGATTTATTTTACATCCTCACACACATATGTATGCATGGCTGCCACAAATGATTGCCAAGATGTGTGTGCAACCTTGAAACATGGAAGCTATAGCCTCTATTTCCCACCAATAGTTTTTACACCATAGTTAACCCACAGGCTCAATGCCCATGTGCATGACGACTCACAGCCCCTCTAACCTGAGGCAGATGTTGTGTTCTGCAAAACAAATGAGCCAGTCAAAACATTCCTCATTTGTCTTAAATCTACTGTTTCCACGGAAACAGTCCTACGAGAATCTAAGATCTTTCTGAAGCAGTCTTGATATGCAGGCTTAATAGTAACTTTATTCACGAAAGCTTTATATATACATATGTATGTATGTATATATGTGGTTAAATGTGATGTGTTAATCACCTTTTTAAAATTTCTGTATTTATATATAATTTTCATTTACCACAATCCTTTCGTCTAACCATTTCTAATTTGTGAAATACAACACAAACAGAAAGGTGCACAAAATATTAAATACAATAAAATATAGTATGTATACATAAATCATTATGCATCCATCCCCCAGATTGAGAAACTGAACACTGTCATCACCTCCAAAGCCTCCAGGTTTTTACTTCCCAAACTAAGACTCCTCAATATTCCTTAGTCCTGTGCATGTCTTTAACTTTTATAATAATCACAACTACATGCTGTTTTAGTTTTATCACTAAGTACACATTGCTAAACAATACAGTTGGGTCTTTCCTATTTCAAACGTTTTGTAAATACTGCCTACTGATTTGTGTGTTTTTGCTTTTTTTTTTTTTTTAACTCAACATTCTCTTTCTAAGATTGTGCAGTGGCCATTTGCTTTTCGTTACTATGTAGTATTCTATTATATAAAAAGGTCACAATTTATTTAATGCAGTCTCTTATTAATGGTTGTTTTATTTCAACTTAGGGTAACACAAACAGCGCTCCTCATGATATTCTTTGCATTTCTTTGAGGTAAGCATTATCACTTTTGTTTTGTTTTGTTTTTGTTTGTTTTAAACAAATAGAATAATGAATAAAGAGAGAAAATGTCATCTACTCAATATCATGATGCTGGTAGAATTGGACTTTAAACCTAATTCTGGAGTCTCTGTGACTCCAGAGTCCATGTTCTCAATTTCTTCAATAGTTGTTGTAATAAGAAGCACGTTTTAATGAAAATAGTGACAATTGAGATGATGAAAATTGACAGATTCAACCAATTCTAAGAATACAGATTCAATATGATTTTGTGATTGAGGTAGTTGCTGAAGGAGATGGAAAAATCAATAGTAACATTGATTAAGCACCTGGCTTGAATAAGTGATTGGTGGTATCATTTAGTGAAATATTAAATACAGAAAAATGACCAGGGTTGGCAGATGAGGAATTCAGATGGACTTGAACATACTGCATTTTGTACCCTCAAGACATCCCTTGACTAATAGTAATAGCTAGCATTATTGAGAACTAGCAATATTCCAGGAATTGTTTCTGAAGTATTTACATGCATTAATTTGATTCTCACCACAAACCTATGAGGGAGATCCTATTATCATGTCCATTTTATAGATGAGGAAAGAAAACTGAGGGAAACAAAGGCTTAGTGGAACCTCAGTGTTACAAAACTAGTTAATGAGATGTTTACATAAGCAGCCACTTCTAAAATCCATATTCTTAAGCATAAAATATGTGAGGTCTTTTGATAAAAGGTCATGGGCAATAGGCAGTTACCTATACAGAGGTTGACACTTAGGTAGGAGATCTAGGCTGGAATATAAATCTGAAAGTATTTACATGACAGTGAATATATTCAAGTTCAATTACATCATTAATTCTGAGCCATAGGTGATTTTGCCCCCCAGGAGACATTTGGCAGTGTTTGAAGACATTTTGTTTGTCGTAACTGGGGGTGGGTGCTCATAGTATCTAGTAGGGGAGTAGCCAGGGATGTTGCTAAACATCCTACAATGCACAGGATTGGCCCTCACCACAAGAAATTATCCTGTTCAAAATGTTAATAGTGCCAAGATTGAGAAACCGTGTCCTACACAGACTAATCATTGGATGGAGGCCCACCTAGGAAGGAAGAGTGATGCAGACTAGGAAACTCTTCAGCTGAGACTTGTCTACTGATAGCACTTACAGCAGCTGTGGTAACGAGTTCTTTATTCCTAACTAGGAATGTATCAGTGTGTCACAGCAACTGCCATGATTATGGAAGGCAGATAAAGAAACACAGCCACGGCCGGGCGCGGTGGCTCAAGCCTGTAATCCCAGCACTTTGGGAGGCCGAGACGGGCGGATCACAAGGTCAGGAGATAGAGACCATCCTGGCTAACCCGGTGAAACCCCGTCTCTACTAAAAAATACGAAAAAAAAACTAGCCAGGCGAGGTGGTGGGCGCCTGTAGTCCCAGCTACTCAGGAGGCTGAGGCAGGAGAATGGCGTAAACCCGGGAGGCGAAGCTTACAGTGAGCAGACATCCGGCCACTGCACTCCAGCCTGGGGGACAGAGGGAGACTCCGTCTCAAAAAAAAAAAAAAAAAAAAAGAAAAAAGAATAAAAGAAACACAGCCAGATGGGTCCCCGACGCAGGGGGAACCCTGCTTTCAACCACCTGCTGGGTTCAACAGTGTATTAAGTCATGCCTTTCCATTTCCTGAAATTCTGATGCTTTGACATCTTAGGGTTTTGCTGATCCTGGAAAGCCTACCCGTTCCAGGACTAGCTATCTCCTACATAGTAAATGACTGGCCCAGGACTGTAAGATTCATATGCAAACCAACAATGCAGAGCTTTCACACCCCACTACCTCCTCTAGGAGGCTGTCATACTCAGAGTCACTATCCCCTGCCCTAATCACTCCAGTCAAATACTAGACAATTAGGGACAGCTCCTATACCCCAGAGTCTGCTGAGATTAAACAAGCCACTTCTAAACCTGTTTACCTTGCTGCAGAAACCACAATAAAGGCTCTTGCTCACACTCTCCACCACCCCTCAAATCCCTCTGCCTCCCGACTGAATCTGGTGCTTCCCAGCATGGCCTTGTGTGGCATGGCATACCCCTTCCTCTATGGGAACAAACTGTCTATACAATGGCAATTGCCTCCTGATTTTTGGCCTCATAGTACCTGAATAATAATGAAACCTACATTTTAAACTGACTAGGTTGTTTGAATGATTAATTTATTTCTGTTGGGGTTTTATTTACATGTATTTCTTTTATTTCTTGTCTTTTGTATTGAAAGCATTTAAAAACTAACTCTCTGCACATGACTTGGCTGTCGAGTGGGCGCTATATTTACTATATTAATGCAAATTTTCATTTTTAAAAAATTTGCTTAATCTCCATGAGAAAAAGTATATCCACACATGGTATTTGTTATAAACATTACAGATGCACTGTCCTTGTCTTATTCACTATCTACCTATTGCTAATACATTCCACCTCTCTGATTTTGAGTCAGACGCCTTATAGACATAAAGCTTCTATCAAATCTTTAATGAAGTATTGTCATTTGTATTGCTTTGTAAACAATCTGTAATCCTGTTTGATCTGTGTTAATGAGCCATGCATTGTTTATTTCCAAATAATTAATTTTTAACTTTAGCTATTAATGGCTATTTTGTATTGTGATCTGATAACATGGCACGCACAAATTCAGCTATTCTTTTTGTAACTGATTTAACGTTTTTCTGGCCTATTAGATGATGAGTTCTTACAAAAGATCCATTGGCTTTTAAAATAAAGTGTATATTCTGTTTATTTGGAATATACTTGGTCTCTTTATTTAAAAAATGTATAAATTAGAATACTATATAGCCTTTACTATTTTACTTTTTTCTTACATGAGTATTCAAAACCTGGGAGATGTTTCTTCAGAGCTAAAATGTTTTCTAACTTTGTGTTGTAAAATTTTATAGCATAGCTTTAACTTTAAGTATTTTGTAGCTATGTTATTTTTCATATAAAGGTTTATGATTCTAATATCTTCATTGTGGATATATCATTTTTAAACATAAAACTGAAGTCTTTTATATTTTATGATGATTTATTTGTCTCAAAATCTGATATAGCTGATTTTAATGTTATGATCTTTCTTTTGTTTGCCTTTAGATGATGTATCTATGCCAGTCTCTTTTTCTATTTTCTTTTGTTTCCCTTTTTACCTCTCTAGGTCATATTCCCTTAGGTACGTCTCTTGGAAACCACATATAATTGGACTGATCTTTAATAGAACGGTTTAACCCATTCAAGTTCAAAACTTTTAAGCTGTTATATCTGAAAACTTTGTTCATTTGCCCTTTCTATTTAAACTTAAAAAAAAATGCTTCTTTACTGTCTTTTTCTTTTTTTTTTTTTTTTTTGAGACGGAGTCTTGCTCTGTGCCACAGGCTGGAGTGCAGTGGCGCGATCTCGGCTCACTGCAAGCTCCGCCTCCCGGGTTCACGCCATTCTCCTGCCTCAGCCTCCCGAGTAGCTGGGACTACAGGCGCCCGCCACCTCGCCCGGCTAATTTTCTTGTATTTTTAGTAGAGACGGGGTTTCACCGTGTTAGCCAGGATGGTCTCGATCTCCTGACCTCGTGATCCACCCGTCTCGGCCTCCCAAAGTGCTGGGATTACAGGCTTGAGCCACCGCGCCCGGCCATACTGTCTTTTTCTTATCTGGATCCTTATGGAATACAATGTTCCCACCTTTATTGCAAACGCTTCATATAATATACATCTTATTTTAAAATTTTACAGATACATAAAAGTTAAAAATAAATTCCAGTGATCACTTTCACAAACCAAATAATGCTTTGATACCACCTGATAGAATTCTGAATATTGGTATTAAGTTACTTTGCTTCCTATAGCTCTCATTCACCTCTCAGTTGAGTGAAACGAGGTTTTTATAATCAGAAATTTGAGGTTTAGATTATTATGGACATTTTTACATGTCATATATTCTATTTTATGTATTTCCTTTGTATTTTGTTTCAAAACCTATTTAGAATATTTAGTTCCATTTATTTGATTTCACCATTTATTATGCCTAACACTGAGCATTCTTTAGTCTTTTATGTGAATTAATCTCTTAGCTGGATATATGTACATCTTTCAGTAATTTTTTCCTTATGGAGAGAGTTCTTGTTATTATATATGTCATTTCAATTTTCACCTTCCTCCTTTTAATTAACATCCTTCTTTTGTCAATCTGTTGCTACTTCATCTTGTATTCTCTTCTTTTGTACCAAAGACCATATTTTTAAAATTGTACTAAGGATACAAGCAAATGCTTTAAAAAATGTGCTTTAAATTTCTGATAATAAACCTTCCCAAAGTATGTCCTTGCAGCTTAAATGCTGCTATATTTCTTTTATGTAGCACTTGCCAATATACTCACATATTTTTTATATCTGCTTATCCTGATGAGGAAAATATATATCCAAACAAGATATTTTCCCATAAACATTGTGGGTGAAATTGTAGGTCATCTGACTCTATTACAACCTCCCCTCACACGGATTTTGAGCCAGAGAGTTTATGGACCTGCAAAGCCTCTATCAAAATTTCTTATGTCCAGAAGACATTTATGTTTTTTGGCTATCTGGTTGTCTTTTGAAAAGGATAATTTATAGTTCGATGATTGGAAATATTCTCTGGCTCTTCAGATACAATGAGAGGGAAATGGGAGCAATCAGAATACAGGGCTTTGCAACTCTTTCAATCACAGTACCTTCTACTGCTGCCACATGCCTCAGCAGAGAGCACCAGTTGCCTTCCATGTCTGTCATTGGCAGGAATAATATAATGATCATTTTATTTCTTAAATGAACAGAAAGAGCTACAGATGGGAGAAACTGGATGGCATGGTGGTCTTAAACGTTTTAGAAAACAGCTCCATCCACAATATTAGAGGATTAAAAGGTTAGTGTTGTGGTTAGTACAGACATCGGGCATTGAGGCAAGAAACTGTGGCAGAACAATGTAGACTAATGATCTGTAGGTTTACTCTTTTAATATTCCTCAAGAGGCAAAATAAGTGTCAGTATCACCCATTAATTGAAGTTTCTCTTTCAGTATTTTTCACTTGTAAGTGTCTGGCTCCCTGTTCTCTAACAGCTGGGGTTTCCTAATCCTCACCCATAGCCCTGTAGGTTCTAGGGCAAGCTTTCCCTAGATAGTTTTATCTAGTCCAACCATTTGACACTGAGCTTTGTCACCTGTGCCACTGGTCTTGCTGTTGTTTTGAAAGTTTGTCTTGCCTTCATTCTCACATGAAGCTCTGAAGAACTGGGCCCCTGCCTTTCCCTCTGTGGATTCAATTCCCTCTCTTGGTTACTTTCCCAATACTTTAGATCCTCTGGGTTTACCCATGCCTGCGACAAAGAGAGGGATTGTAGTCTTGTCTTCACATTCAAAGCCTGTTGCCTGGTCTGAGGGGGAATTTCAGATGCCACCTGTTTGTCTGTCTTCTTGGCTGCCTCTCTGCCTCCCATCTAGGATTGCTAAATGCGTCCCTATCAAGCATGCTTTCTCTCTGACACCACAGCTTCCAAAACTAACATCTGTTGTGATTCCTTTTCAACACTGTACCTTATATCCTGAAACGCACTTTTCCTAACTCCTGACAGCAAGTTCTATTTCACCATTATGGTTAGGCTCATCTCTAGGTCAAGGTTCCTCTAGGGTTATTCAAACCCTTATTGCTCAGCCATATATGGTCATATTAAAAATGAGAAAACTCCAGATAGGTCAGTATTCTTATCTCTGGGTTTACTAGACAGTCTCTTCCTTCTCGTTCCAGCCACCATACAACCAAGTGATCGCTGATTTAGGTGGTTTCTCATGCAAAAATTTTTTTCTTTCCTTTTTTTTTTTAAGACACCGTCTCACTCTGTTGCCCAGGCTGGAGGGCAGTGGCACGATCTCAGCTCGCGGCAACCTCTGCTTCCTGGGTTCAAGCAATTCTTCTGCCTAGTCTCCTGAGTGGCTGAGATTACAGGCACCTGCCGCCACACCCGGCTAATTTTTGTATTTTTGTAGAGACAGGGTTTCACAACGTTGCCCAGGCTGGTCTTGAACTCCTGACCTCAGGTGATCCGCCTGCCTCAGCCTCTCAAAGGGCTAGGATTACAGGTGTGAGTCACCATGCCTGGTTGCAAAATGTATTTTATAGCTGACCAATTTTCATGAACTTCACTAGAAGACCCTACATCAAGTCACTGTTATCCTTTACCTAGGATAAAATAGCTTCCAACGTTCTCCCCTGTTTATTCCTGCTCCTGCCTCATCTCTTCTTCGTGGGGCAGTCAAAAAATCCAGTTACTCCTCTGTTTAAAACCCTTAAGGGACTTCCCACTTCTTTTGCTTATTATTTAAAAAAAAAAGTGTTTAGACAGGTTATCACTCTGTGGCCCAGGCTGGAGTGCAGTGATGCAAACACAGCTAATGGCAGCCTCGATCTCTTTGGCTTAAGCAATCCTCCTGCCTCAGCCTCCCAAGTAGCTGAGACCACAGACACCACCATGCCTGGCTAATTTTTACAAAAATTTTTGTAGAGATGGGGACTTGATATGTTGCCCAGGCTGGTGTTGAACTCCTAAGCTCAAGAGATCCTCCCGCCTGGGCCTCCCAAACTGTTGGAATTACAGGCATGAGCCACCATGCCTGGCCTCACATATTCTTTAAGCTTATGCTGTGACTCTTGCCTTCATCTTCAGCTTCTTTTCCAGCTACTTTCTCCCTTATTGTGTTCTATCCACACCGGACTGCTTTCAGGATTTTTATTTATATTCTCTTCTGTCTGGAATGCTTTCAACTCTTGTGGGCAAATGCTAACAAATTTGTCCTTTATCCTCCTCAAATGGCATACCCTCTAAGAGGTTCCTCACTGATTTCCTTATTAGGTTACTCTATTAGCACCCTGCAGATTAGATGCTCTGAAAGCACCCTATACTTTTTGTTGGCTGCATTAACTTTATGAATAATGTGTTTGTTTGAGTATTTGTTTCATGTTTGTTTTAGATATTATCCTGTAAACTTCACAATGGTGTCTGTTTAGCACATCACTTCTTGACTAGGGTCTACCAGTATCTTGAATGAACAGAGACTCAAGCATATTTGCTCAATAAAGAAAAATTGGGGTGAACATGAAGTGAAAATAAAACGTTAGCATTTTATCAATAATATTAAATATTTCTTATTAATAAATTCTATGTCTAGTGACAATATTAGGTATTCTGTGAAAATAGTGTTAGTTTGTGAGAAAATCTATCGATATTTTCTTCACATACAAGAAAAGGGAGAGGGCGTAGAATAGTTTAGTGAAAGGGAACAATATAATAACAAGTTGTAGGCCTGTGAAGAGAGTCTCATTTCTGAAGATATGCCAAAGCTCTTTGAAATATTTCTTAATCATTCATATGAATATTTATCTGAGGCTGGAAGGGTGCAACTATTATTTTTTATTCCTTTAAAGCTAACAGTGAAATAATTTTTTTTCTCAAAATTCATGTAGCTGGTAAGAATATAAACGAAATTTCTTAACTTTCCATCCTAAGTTTTGTCTGCAATACTGCTGATAAAGCAGGTTCCTGCACCCTCCACCCTCACCGTATTTTGTTCACCTAACTCTCCATTTATTTCTCATCATGTTGTCTTCAAAGAATCGAGACTTAATGCAGAATGGCATATGAGACGTCTGAAGTCAGCCGCTCTCAAAGAACCAACTGATGACCCTTGTTGACTCCTCCATGACTTTCCTTTTTTCTCTCCTCTTGATTCTTGCCTATGACCCTGTAAGCAGCACTTCCCAGAGGTTAATGTACAAGGCTACTTGAAGGATTTGGTAAGGTTTGGGCAAAAAAATCAGATTCCTAGGTCTTACCCCACAAATTTCTATTTGTTAATTCTGAAGCAGGGCCTAAACATCTGAATTTTTTCCCAACTTTTATTTTAAGTTCCGGAGTACATGTGCAGGACGTGCAGGTTTGTTACATAGGTAAACGTGTGCCATGGTGGCTTGCCGTGCAGATCATCCAATCACCTAGGAATTAAGCTCAGCATCCATTAGCTATTCTTCCTGATGGTCTTCCTCCTCCTAACCCCAACTCCGACAGGCCCCAGTGTGTGTTTCCCCCACGATGTGTCCATTTGTTCTCATTCAGCTCCCATGTTTAAATGAGAACATGTGGTATTTGGTTTTCTGTTCCTGTGATACTTTGCTGAAGATAAAGGCTTCCAGCTTCATTTATGTCCCTGTAAAGGACATGATCTGGTCCATTTTTAGGGCTACGTAGTATTCCATGGTATATATGTACCAGATTTTATTTATCCAGTCTATCATTGATGGGCCTTTACGTTGATTCCATGTCTTTACAATTGTGAATAGTGCTGCAATGAACATATGTCTGCATGTATATTTATAACAGAATAATTTATATTCTGTTGGGTGTATACCTAGTAATGGGATTGCTGGGTCAAATGGTATTTCTGCCTCTAGGTCTTTGAGGAATCGCCACACTGTCTTCCATAATGGTTGAACTAGTTTACACTACCATCAACAGTGTAGAAGTGTTCCTTTTTTGGGCCGTGTGCAGTGGCTCACACCTGTAATCCCAGCACTTTGGGAAGCCGAGGCGGGCGGATCATGAGGTCAGGAGATCGAGACCATCCTGGCAAACACGGTGAAACCCTGTCTCTACTAAGAATACAAAAAAATTAGCCAGATGTGGTGGCGGGTGCCTATAGTCCCAGCTACTTGGGAGGCTGAGGCAGAAGGATGGCATGAACCCGGGGGGGCAGTGTTTGCAGTGAGCGGAGATCACGCCACTGCACTCCAGCCTGGGCAACAGAGCCAGACTCCATCTCAAAAAAAAAAAAAAAAAAAAAAAAGAAGAAGTGTTCCTTTTTCTCCACAACCTTGGCAGCATCTGTTGTTTTTTGACTTTTTAATAATAGTCATCCTAACTGGTGTAAGATAGTATCTCATTGTGGTTTTCATGGCATTTCTCTAATGCTCATTATGTTGAACTTTTTTTCATAAGTTTTTTGACTGCATGCGTGTCTTCTTTTTTTTTTCATTATAGAGTCCTTAATTTTTATTATTATTATTATACTTTATGTTCTAGGTTACATGTGCACAACATGCAGGTTTGTTACATATATATACATGTGCCATGTTGGTGTGCTGCACCCATAAACTCGTCATTTACATTAGGTATATATCCTAATGCTATCCCTCCCCTATCCTCCCTCCCCACAACAGACCCCAGTGTGTGATGTTCCCCACCCTGTGCCCAAGTGTTCTCATTGTTCAATTCCCACCTATGAGTGAGAACATGCAGTGTTTGGTTTTCTGTTCTTGCGATTGTTTGGTGAAAACGATGGTTTCCAGCTGCATCCATATCCCTACAAAAGACATGAATTCATCCTTTTTTATGGCTGCATAGTATTCCATGGTGTATATGTGCCACATTTTCTCAATCTAGTCTGTCACTGATGGACATTTGGGTTGGTTCCAAGTCTTTTTTTTTTTTTTTTTTTTTTTTTTTGAGACGGAGTCTTGCTCTGTAGCCCGGGCTGGAGTGCAGTGGCCGGATCTCAGCTCACTGCAAGCTCCACCTCCCGGGTTCACGCCATTCTCCTGCCTCAGCCTCCGGAGTAGCTGGGACTACAGGCGCCCGCCACCTCGCCCGGCTAGTTTTTTGTATTTTTAGTAGAGACGGGGTTTCACGGTGTTAGCCAGGATGGTCTCGATCTCCTGACCTAGTGATCCGCCCGTCTCGGCCTCCCAAAGTGCTGGGATTACAGGCTTGAGCCACCGCGCCCGGCCCCAAGTCTTTGCTATTGTGAATAGTGCTGCAATAAGCATACGTGTGCATATGTCTTTATAGCAGCATGATTTATAATCCTTTGGGTGTATACCCAGTAATGGGATGGCTGGGTCAAATGGTATTTCTAGTTCTAGATCCTTGAGGAATCGTCACACTGTCTTCCACAATGGTTGAACTAGTTTACAGTCCCACCAACAGTGTAAAAGTGTTTCTATTTCTCCACATCCCTTCCAGCACCTGTTGTTTCCTGACTTTTTAATGATTGCCATTCTAACTGGTGTGAGGTGGTATCTCATTGTGATTTTGATTTGCATTTCTCTGATGGCCAGTGATGACGAGCATTTTTTCATGTGTCTGTTGGCTGCATAAATGTCTTCTTTTGAGAAATGTCTGTTCATATCATCTGCCCACATTTTGATGGGGCTGTTTCTTTCTTGTAAATTTGTTTGAGTTCTTTGTAGGTTCTGGATAATAGCCCTTTGTCAGATGAGTAGATTGCAAAAATTTTCTCCCATTCTGTAGGTTGTCTGTTCACTCTGATGGCAGTTTCTTTTGCTGTGCAGAAGCTCTTTAGTTTAATTAGATCCCATTTGTCTATTTTGGCTTTTGTTGCCATTGCTTTTGGTGTTTTAGATATGAAGTCCTTGCCCATGCCTATGTCCTGAATGGTATTGCTTTAGGTTTTCTTCTAAGGTTTTTATGGTTTTAGGTCTAACATTTAAGTCTCTAATCCATCTTGAATTAATTTTTGTATAAGGTGTAAGGAAGGGATACAGTTTCAGCTTTCTCCATATGGCTAGCCAGTTTTCCCAGCACCATTTATTAAATAGGGAATCCTTTCCCCATTTCTTGTTTTTGTCAGGTTTGTCAAAGATCAGATGGTTGTAGATGTGTGGTATTATTTCTGAGGGCTCTGTTCTGTTCCATTGGTCTATATCTCTGTTTTGGTACTAGTACCATGCTGTTTTGGGTGCTGTAGCCTTGTAGTATAGTTTGAAGTCAGGTAGCGTGATGCCTCCAGCTTTGTTCTTTTGGCTTAGGATTCGTCTTGGCAATGCGGGCTCTTTTTTGGTTCCATATGAACTTTAAAGTAGTTTTTTCCAATTGTGTGAAGAAAGTCATTGGTAGCTTAATGGGGATGGCATTGAATCTATAAATAACCTTGGGCAGTGTGGCCATTTTCACGATATTGAGTCTTCCTATCCATGAGTATAGAATGTTCTTCCATTTGTTTGTGTCCTCTTTTATTTCACTGAGCAGTGGTTTGTAGTTCTCCTTGAAGATGTCCTTCACTTCCCTTGTTAGCTGTATTCCTAGGCATTTTATTCTTTTTGTGGCAGTTGTGAATGGAAGTTTATTCATTATTTGGTTCTGTGCTTGACTGTTGTTGGTGTATAGAAATGCTAGCAGTTTTCGGACATTGATTTTGTATCCTGAGACTTTTCTGAAGTTGCTTATCACCATAAGAAGCTTTGGGGCTGAGTTATAGGGTTTTTTTTAGATACGGAATCATGTCATGTGCAAACAAAGTTTGACTTCCTCCTTCCTATTTGAATACCCTTTACTTATTTCTCTTGCCTCATTGCACTGGCCATAACTTTCAATACTACGCTGCATAGGAGAGGTGAGAGAGGGGGTATCCTTGTCTTGTGCCTGTTTTCAAGGGGAATAATTCCAGCTTTTGCCCATTCAGTAAGAATATCTGCATTTTAAAAAAAACACAACAGCTACTCCTTATGCTTATGATCTACAGAAAACCTGCTGAAGAAAATCAGCAGCAGTTTTGTTGTTTATCCATTTGGCCACCAATAGGTGTCTGAAGTTTTCACAAGCTTCAACAAATTTTGTCACTAAAGCATCCACCTATGTATAGGGTCAGCTTCATTTAAAAAAAAAAATCACCACTCATTAATTCAGTATTGTTTTTGATAACTTGTAAGCATTTAAAATTAATGTAGATTTGTTTCAGTTTTTGTTTTAAACCACTTCATTGACATATGATTGACATGTAAAAAGTTGTACATATTTAGCATATACAACTTGATAAGTCTGGGAGTAAGTATACATCCATGACCCATCACCATCTTCAAGGCTATAAATATCCATCGCCTCCCAAAGTTTCTTGCCACCCCTATTTATTTATTTATTTATTTTAATTTGTGTGTGCTTGTGTGTTAGAAAGAATTAACATAAGATCTACTATCTTAGTAAGTTTAAAGATAAAATAGTGTTGCTACTTGTGGTCACTATGCTGTATAGATATCCAGAACTTATCTTGAATAACTGAAACAGTTAGAAACTGTTAGTTAATGTTCTGAAAGGCATAAGTTCTTTAATAATTTTATTTTATCCAGCTGTCAATACAATCAATACAGACAAAATGGATTCAACTGTTGAATTTTTATGTAATTTTTCTTATTCTACCACTTTGATTACATGTGTAAAAATGTTACCAAAGAGTGCAAAAAATAACAATATACTTTAAGTGATTTTGGCAAGATGACTAAACATCCAGTAATTTTTTAAAGTAAATTTTAATAGTTCAAATATAAAGATGAAATTTGTATTATGTTACTTTTCAATCTGACTACCATATAGTCCTAGATTACCTCCCAGAAGCCTCTTTCCAGTTGAAAATGATAGAAATGTGATGTTTTGCATCAGACACCTGACTGAAGTTATCTCTACTCATCAGACTTCTGAGATTCAACCTGCAGGTGGTCCTGCATTTATTTTAGATGTCTGCTGTATTTCTCCATTTTAAATCTCTTTCAAGTAAAACAACTTAAAGGAATATCAGGAAGCAATTTATGGGAGATTATGTCTTTATTTTAATCAACATAGAGAATGAACTCAATGACTGTAATACATCATCTGGATTCAGCTACATACTGTGTGTTCGCATTTTAGATGAAAGACTAAAATTTTCTGCGGTTCATTAGGTGTGGTATGATTTCCTGTCTTAATTAAATTTGAATCCACATAAAGTATTATTTTTCACATTAAGTACTATTCTTCACTCCAGTTCAAGACATACTACTTCATGTTTCTATCTCACAATTATGTGCCATCTGAAAGTATTTTCTATGCTTCTCAAAATCTTTATAAATTTGACTACCTTTATGCTTTACAAAAATAAAACGAAATCTATATGCTTCTAACTATCTGTGTCAGGGCTGAAGCAGTATAGATGTAATTGCTGATTTTTAAGATGAGGAAACCAGTATGCTTATACTTACGGCCCCCAAGTTTTAGCTGTATAATTGACATGTTTGAAACAACATAACTTTTTAATGTTATTTAACTTTTCTTTCAAAACTTGTTATATTAATTCCCTTGTTTTACACAAAATTATGATTTTTGAAATTATTTATTTAAATATTTAAATGATCACAGCCATAAACAACCCAGTTCTTATTAGTTCAAGCTGATTTATTTTTCTATTTTAATAGAAATAAAAGTCCATTGTTAAAAGGAAGGCTAGCTAAAATTGTAACAAGAAAATAAAAGTTCCTGTAACTCCTGTTAAAAATATCTTTGTTTTTCTTTTCATACATTTTTATACCTATATATAAAAAGTTTTATACAGCTACCTGTAGCATATCACTATCCTTGCTGTTACGTAGTCGGCTTTCCACTTAACAATGAATCATGAGTATCTCTCCATATCACTATACTGTACATCTTTACATTTCAAATGTATGTGTTTGTATGTATATTTGTGTCACATTTCAGGTTGAAGCATCATATGAAACTACAGAAATGTATCCTTCAATATATAACCAATTTTTATGAACATCTAGATTGGTTCACATATTATTGTTATTATTAGCAATACTGTGATTAATATCCTTATTTTTATGTATGGGTTCAATTAGTTCCTGTAGATCAATCCCTGTAGGAAAAAAAATGCTCAATAAAAAGTATTCACTTTAAATTTTGATATATGATTCTTATTTGCAAATGTTTGAAATAAAGGTATATGAGTTTCTTTTTCTACATTCTTGATGTTGTATGATATTATAAGTGTTTTTATTTTATTGTTGTTAACCTAAAAACAATGTTTAAAAAACATGTTTTAATTTGTCTTTCACTCAGTATATTGGAAGGTTAACTAGGACCGCTATCTAATTTGCAGGACTGAGTACAAAACGAAAATCCAGGGCTCTTTGTTCAAAAATTGTTAAGGATTTCAAGACTGTGACAGCAGAATATCAAACCAAGTATGGGGCCATTATCAACTATGGTCCTGCGTGACTCCATAGGTTGGACACTCATAAAGCTAACCCTTTAGCTTTTTAAATACATATTAGCCTTCTTACTTTGATTTCTGGCTACTGTTTATGAGTGGATTTCACCATTTAAAAAAATTAAGTGGGTGAAAATGGTTTTCATCCAGTTAAAATGAGTTTAGTATATCTTTTAATTGATTTATTGTGAAATTACTGTATAGTCCTACATTTGAATTACAGAAACACTTATTGAATTTTATTTGTATATTAATGATTTTTTTGATTTTACATATAAATATTTAATGTATTTACATTTTTTTTTTCTTGAGGCCAGATCTTAACTGAATTTTATTTTCCCTAAACTAGTTATCCAATAGGCCTAACATCTTTTATCTTATAATCTACAAGATCCCCTGTGATTAGAAGTGCCATAGTTTTCACATGCCCATAGAAATATAAGAATCAATTTCTTGCTTTTCTATGCAATTTCATTGATCCAACTTACTGATCTTTCCCCCCAAACCATCCTATTTTAATTATTGTAGCTCTATGATTCTACTCATTCTTCTGATTTTTTTTCTAGTATTTTCTTACTATTTAATTTTCTAACATGATTTTAAATTGTTTCAAGTTGTGAAATGGAGCTCTTGGGACTTTGATTTAAAAAACAATGACCATGTTTATCCAGGTGGATAAATGGATGTCTTTAAACTAACTTTTTATACCTAAAATCAAGGTATAAGCCTTCATTTATCTATGTACTTTTTCAGGTACCTTGGTAGAGTATAGATTTCTTTATATAGATCCTGCACATTCTTATTTTTATTCTGTTTTTGAGATTTGACCTCTTCAAAGGAAAAAAATCTGTTAATTTTGTGTATACATTTTGTGACTGCTCACCATGCTGTTTTTTTCTCCAGGTCTACTTTGTGACTTTCCCTACCCTGCTCTGTGCTACAGGAAGAAGTCCTCTGTGAACTGAATTAATCGAGTGCCCTTGTATTCTGATTTCCAGTTGGGTTCCGTCAATAAAATACAGCAAGACAAAATTGGAGGGTGAAAGAGAGTGAGGTTAGGTGAAAGTCTTGATTAGTCCAAAGGAAAGGATTTTTTTCTAGCATTTTTTTAGTCCAGAGAGGATACTATTTGCAATTTGCAAAGAAAATAACTTATGTGGTACACAAATTTCATAGAATTCTTCTAAGTCTTCTATTTATTGTGCTTTATTTTATCACTCACGTAGAATGAAGTTGAAGGGGATGGGGGAGTATAACGTTTGATTATCTGCTTAGTTGTTTAGCTGCCTAAGGAGAGTAAGACCTATTATTTCAGACTATCAGGCACCAGGATTTTTATTTTTTAAATTACTTTATCAGATACTATATTCACCACTTGTTGCAAGAACTTGTAATATAAATTATTCTTCCATTTTATGTAAAATTTGCCTCATTGTTAAAGAGACAAAAATAATAATAACAGCACGATGTTGGTATTCTCTTTGTTGCATGGGTGCCTATTTCCTCTGTACTTGTACCTTTTTACCTGTAGGTCTTTATTTATGGATTTTGGTCTAAGCAATTTTGGTGCACCCTTTTATCCAAGTCTTACATGTCCCTTTATCTTATAAAAAACCCTACTGTTTGACCACCACCAGACCAGAGAAGCATAACAAAGTATTTTCCTATGGGTAGTTTCCTGTCTAGCCACTCATTCGGTCTGACATCCGTAGTCGCTTGCTTTGACAGGTGGTGGGGAATGAAGTCTCACTTATAATACGCATCTGCAGCCCAAATCCCATAAAAGTTAGCAATATTAAAGAGTGTTTTGTAGAATTTGAACTCAGTATTTTGTTCATCACTTCATCTTATATCTTTTGCTGCAAGAGTTCTTGTGAATTTTTTTGACAGCATAAGACAGGCACATTTAAAAAATTTTTGTTTCTCAAGGAAGATTTTTTGAGAACTACTACTTTAATTAGAAAAATAAATTCCTATTTTCATCTTTGTTTCTCCTTCTGGAATGGAGAGAGGTCATTTATGGCCTGGTATTTGTCCAAACAGCACATGGGAGAATATCTTTTTGATGTCTTCACTGTACATCTGAAATATATATATATATACACACACACACACGTATGTATGTATATACATACAATATTCCAAATATATTTTTTGGAACATCCCTCTAATGTTTTAAACTGGAAAGGCAATTAGTGTAAGTTTTAATAATCCAGCATTCTATAAAGAATTAAAAGGAGGGTAGGGCATGAGCAGATTTAGTGGAACAATTTAATCTGTGTATGATTTCCTCTCTGTCATTTATAAGGTTGCTGTACTAGGGACCAGTTCTCTATATCTCCTTTTCCATTTGGTCCAGCCTTCAGTCCAGGAATACCATGGTATTCAATTGCCTTTTCAAGGTTAGTGCCGAAGCTTTAGGAAGAATCAGTAGATCAGAGAAAAGTTAACACATGCTGATTTCCTTTTTGAGTAGCTTACTTTCTACATCTTCCAGTGCAGATAATTCCAAAAGCTGCTTATCAGAGAAAGTAAGGGATGGGCTTGCTCTGTGCTGTGTTTGCCATTGCCTTTGTTCCTCTCTACTGAAAATTATGAAGCATGAGAATTTCCCGTATTTACTCTTGTAATGTCACACTACTCTTCGGAAGAAGCAATGCATCTTTCCTTGATCTGTTTTAAAGTCAATTACTTCAAGTTCAAAGTAGACTGATTAGCCTTGGCTCCTACACTATATAGGCTCACTATTTTCATATTCCTTTAGACATTTTAGCCTTTAATTACCAGGTAATTAAGAGCATTAGGTAGTCAAAGTGTTTAGGTATCCCAGTATTTAATACATTTACTTGTCTGGAAGTCATTGTCAACAGCTTCTTCTTCTCAAACATTAATTCTTACTAATTTTTAACTGCCCAGAGTCCTTTTATTGGCCTAGAATCTTTAATGGAGTTTTCACTCACTTGATTTCAGGTGTACTGAGCTTTCAGCTAAAAATTGACACAGGTATTTCCAAATGTTTCATCATTACCTGTCTTCCCTTTTAATCCATATTTTCTGCATCCAATTTCATCTAGTTTTATGACTTCAACTCTCTCTACTTTGTGGATGGCTCTCAGATCTCACTCTCTACTTTTGTACTTCCCATAAGCTCTGGTTTATCCATGCAGATGATTTCCTGCTCTTGCTTGAATATTCTGGTAATGCCTTTAGTCAAAGCCATATGCCCAATATTGAGATCATCATCTTCTACCTTCCCAAATGTCTCTACCTGTTCATTCAGATGTTCATTTGTTCATTTATTCATTGTTGTATTTATCAAATACCTCCTTTGTATCAGGTCCTTTTGCTGGGGGTAATCAGTGGAAGAGGTACATAAGGTAATTCTCCCAAGGAAGTTTGCACACAATTAAGAGACACACTTGCATACAAGTAAGCAGACAAATATGATGCAATATGATAAGGCCAAGAAATAATGAGTTTGGGGTAGGATGAAAACAAAATGGGGAACCTAGTCTTAACTTAGGTGTCAGAAAAATTTATTAAAAGGAATAATGTCTAAGTTGAGCACTAAAGCTTAAATAGTAATTGGTCATGTAAATGAGAGAAGCAAAGAACAGTACTATTGGTGTAAGAACAAACATGGCACACAAGCAAGTCTAGGAACAGAAAATTATTCATGACAGCGAAAGTGAGGGGAGTATGGAGTACTGAGTTTTGAGAGTGAAAGAGTAATCATCAGCCAAATCCATAAGGATTCCATATGCTGTGTTATAGAATTTGGACTTTATCCTGAGAGACAGAGAAAGTACTGGAAGGTTATAAGGACAGGAATCACATGATCAATTTGATTTTTAGGAAGATCATTCTGACTGTAGTGTGGAGGTCATATTGAAAGGCCAAAGGCAGGTGAAAGATCAATCAGAATGAGAGATCTTAAATGAAAGCTAATAAAACATTTCATTGGAATGGTTACATTAGAAATACAGAAAAGTTTAAGTAAAATATATTTTGAGGCCGGGCGCGGTGGCTCAAGCCTGTAATCCCAGCACTTTGGGAGGCCGAGACGGGTGGATCACGAGGTCAGGAGATCGAGACCATCCTGGCTAACACGGTGAAACCCCGTCTCTACTAAAAAATACAAAAAACTAGCCGGGCGCGGTGGCGGGCGCCTGTAGTCCCAGCTACTCGGGAGGCTGAGGCAGGAGAATGGCGTGAACCTGGGGGCGGAGCTTGCAGTGAGCTGAGATCTGGCCACTGCACTCCAGCCTGGGTGACAGAGCGAGACTCCGTCTCAAAAAAAAAAAAAAAAAATATATATATATATATATATATATTTTGAAAGATTTGTATTGTCTCTGATGAGGGCTTGAGGGGAAAAAAGAGGCCAAAAATTATGGTTTGATCTATAAGATGCATAAGGATACTTTCCACTGAGATATGGACCAGAAGAGGACAAAGTGGTTATTGAAGTCATGAAAATGTAAACAGACTTCCAACAGCGAGTATGTATCATATGAGAGAGTGCCCAGTCAGAAGATGGTCTATTTAAGCTCTAGACCAAGAAAGATAAGTCTACAGAGGAATTGTTGGAGAAATAATATTAGGACTCAATGTAATATGTTTAGAACATGTGGGTGTGCACAGAGGATTCAGTGCAGTAAGCACTTTACATGGATGCCAATTGTCAAATTGGAGAATGTGAGGTCAAGGAAACTAGAGGGAGAAAATGTTCAAGATGGATGGAGCTGAGTATAGAGCTGAATATAGCCAAGATATCAAGTATGGTGTAGACTAAAAATGTATTTAGTGCAAGGAAATCACTGCAGACCTTGTGAAAAGCAATTCCTGAGGAGTGTTGGGGGCAGTAACAAGTGTACAGTAGGTTTGAGAAGTCAGAGAAGGTGAGAAAATGTTTCCCATGCCTTGCCAGCAACTCCATCAGTCTATGTATCTAGAATGAAAAATATAGAGTCACCTTTGTTTCTTTTCTCTCATTTGTCTTCTGCTGCTCATTCTAATTGCACAATGACTCTTGGTTCTTTCTGGCTTCTCCTTGCCATTACCTCTAAAAGAGCCACTCTTGCTCAGTCCTGTGTTGATACTCTCACACTACTACTCCATTCTTGTTTATAGAAAATCATACCATAATTAGTTATTATTTAATACCCAGTATAAATAGTACCTGTGTGACTAACCGCCCCCCGCAATACCTTTTCTCTGAACTCTTACTACACTTCATTGGAACCCTTTTAAATAACACTTATGACATTTTGCTTTGAGTGAAGCCATCTACATGCATGTCTTATCCCCCTTCAAGACTATTAACTTCATGAGGAAAGAAGTCTTATTTATTTCTATATTGTACATATTTCCTAAAACAGAACATCTAAGTACATATTTTGGTTCTGCACAATTTTGGCCTATAGGACCTTGAGCAAGTCTTATCTAGGTCCTCTAAATATTTTTCCTTCCAAAACGTGGTAATTTTCTATGCTGCCTACTTAATATTAAAGATTGTTTTCAGAATTTATGAAAGTAATGTAATTGAAAATGTTCTGAAAGTGATAAAATATAAAAGAAACAATTTTTATATTTTTACTATGACTGCAAGAGTTAGTAGTAGCAGTATTGTTATGATTATTATGTACTGAGAATTGCCACTCTATTTAGACATGCAGCAATTCGGTCAATCAATACTTTAAAGGTTAATTTCTTCAATTTAGAGCATAACACCTACAGTGACTTTGATGAATAATTCATGGAACATATATTTACTTAGAGACTGTCTCTTTCCCTAGGTGTTTATACTAGAAAATAAAAAACTGAATTTGATCAAGTGCCTGAGCCTAATTGATAAATTATTTTCTTTTTACCTTTTAAAGTGCAACATTAATGTGTGCTTGTTGTACAAACATAAGCCATTCTTAAATGAATATGTATAAACTGAAATCCGGCTGGGTGCGGTGGCTCACGCCTGTAATCCTAGCACTTTGGGAGGCCGAGGCGGTGGATCACGAGGTCAGATCGAGACCATCCTCACTAATATGAAACCCCACCTCTACTAAAAATACAAAAAAAAATTACCTGGGTGTGGTTGCGGGCACCTGTGGTCCCAGCTACTCGAGAGGCTGAGGCAAGAGAATGGTGTGAACCCAGGAGGCAGAGCTTGCAGTGAGCCGAGATCAGGCCACTGCACTCCAGCCTGGGCGACAGAGCGAGACTCCCTCTCAAAAAAAAAAAAAAAATTAAATCCACTTTTTTTTTTTTATTTTAATAAATCCACTTTCAATAAAAAACTTTGTTGGGGGAAACCCCCCCAAAAATCTGGCCATAAACAATCTCTGCAGGACTGTGACATGTTCATGATGGCCCTAATGCCCAAGCTGGAAGGCTGTGGGTTTACCGGAATGAGGGCAAGGAACACCTGGCCCGCCAAGGGTGGAAAACCGCTTGAAAGCATTCTTAAGCCCCAAACAACAGCGTGAGCGATTTATGCCTTAAGGACATGTTCCTGCTGCAATTAACTAGCCCAACCTATTCATTTAATTCGGCCCATCCCTTCGCTTCCCATAAGGAATACTTTCAGTAAATTTAATATCTATAGAAACAATGCAAATAACTGGTTTGCTGTTAACAAATATGTGGGTAAATCTCTGTTCAGGGCTCTCAGCTCTGAAGGCTGTGAGACCCCTGATTTCCCACTTCACACCTCTATATTTCTGTATGTGTGTCTTTAATTCCTCTAGCGCCGCTGGGTTAGGGCCTCCCGGACCGAGCTGGTCTTGGCAAGTGGTGTCCATTCGTGGGGCTTGAATCCAGGTTGAAGTGTCGCCGGAGCGACGGTTGGAACAGAAAACTAGCTGGAGGACACCCGAGTACTCTTAAAGCAATCCCCATGGTGAGTAAGAAGGGGAGCTCAGAATCATCAGGGTAACAATGGGACAGGTTTGGGGTTTGGTTCATTTCACCTTGGAAATTTTTCACACTGATAATGAAGAGGAACAAGAGTATAGCAAAGTAACAGAAGAGGTTACAGAGCATGTTTATTTGCCAGCTAAAGCTAAAGCGGCAAAGGAAGGAGAGGTTCATCCCTACCCTTCTGCACCCCCTCCTTATTATTTTGAAGAAAATGACCCCCCAGATCTTTCTTTTCTGGAGGACACTGGGTGAAAAGTAGTTGCCCCAGTGACTGTTGGAGCAGCGCCTCGAGCAACTTCTCTTAGTTCTATTCAGGCAGGAATTCAGCAAGCTAGACTAGAGGGTGATTTAGAGGCTTGGCAGTTCCCTGTTAGAATACACCCCCCAGATCAAGAGGGAAATGTTATAGCTACATTTGAGCCTTTTCCTTTTAAATTACTCAAAGAATTAAAACAAGCAATAAATCAGTACGGACCAGGTTCTCCTTTTGTAATGGGACTGTTAAAGAATGTTACTGTTTCTAGTCAGATGATTCCTACTGACTGGGATGCTCTTACTCGAGCTTGTCTAACTCCTGCTCAGTTCTTAGAATTTAAAACTTGGTGGGCAGATGAAGCTTCCATTCAGGCTGTTCACAATACCCAGGCCCAACCTCAAATTAACATAACTGCAGACCAACTTTTGGGGGTTGGTGGCTGGGCTGGTTTAGACGCACAACTGGTCATTCAGGATGATGCCATAGAACAGCTTAGAGGAGTGTGCATTAGAGTTTGGGAAAAAAATCACTTCAGGTAGAGAACAATACCCTTCCTTTAGTGCTATAAAACAGGATTGGACCCAGTTAGAAAAAAAGAACGTACTTGTTTGGGAAGATTGCTTTGCAGAACAGGCAGAGGTGCTGCACAACGATTACTATGGAATCATTATTAATTGGTCCCCTAAGGGGATGTTTAGCTTAAATTGCACCTCTTAGTCTGCGTGCCGCCGTCACAATATGTTCAAATGATCTGAACAAAATGGTCAGATGGTAGAAATAATAACAAGTACAGCAAAAGTTCTTATTATCTGGAACCATGGTGGCATAGTGGCACCTCAACCTCAAATGATGTGGCCCGCTGTAGGAGCTTTCAGGCCTCTGAGCCCAAGCCAAGCCATTGCATCCCCTGTGATTTGCACGTATATACGCCCAGATGGCCTGAAGTAACTGAAGAATCACAAAAGAAATGAAAATGCCCTGCCCCGCCTCATCTGATGACATTCCACCACAAAAGAAGTGAAAATGGCCAGTCCTTGCCTTAAGTACTGACATTACCTTGTGAAAGTCCTTTTCCTGGCTCATCCTGGCTCAAAAAGCTCCCTGACTGAGCACCCTGTGACCCCTACTCCTGCCCGCCAGAGAACAAACCCCCTTTGACTGTAATTTTCCTTTACCTACCCAAATCCTATAAAATGACCCCACCCTTATCTCCCTTTGCTGACTCTCTTTTCTGACTTAGCCTGCCTGCACCCAGGTGGTTAAAAAGCTTTATTGCTCACACAAAGCCTGTTTGCTGGTCTCTTCACACAGATGTGCATGACAGGAGCTAAACATAAGGATTTGTGGAAACTATTAAGTGGAAAGATCAAAATTTGGGAAAGAATAAAAAAGCATATAGAAGGACACTCTACAAACTTGTTTTTGGATATAGCAAAATTTAAAAAACAAATATTTAAAGCATCCCAGGCACACCTGACCTTAATGCCAGGAACTGGAGTGCTTAAAGGAGCGGCAGATAAATTAGCAGCTATTTAAATGGATAAAAACACTTGGAAGCTCTGTGATTTCAATGATGACTGTACTTTTAGTCTATGTTGTTTGTCTTTGTACAGTCTGAAGATGCAGATCCTGACTTCTGCGAGAAGTAGCTCACTGTGACAAAGCTGCCCTTGCTTTTATCTTTTTGCAAATCAGAGAAAGGAGACATGTTGGGAGCAAGCCCCCCAAAATCTAGAGGCCATAAACTGGCCCCCAAACTGGCCATAAACAGAATCTCTGCAGCACTGTGACATGTTCACGATGGCCCTAATGCCCAAGCTGGAAGGCTGTGGGTTTACCGGAATGAGGGCAAGGAACACCTGGCCCGCCAAGGGCAGAAAACCGCTTGAAAGCATTCTTAAGCCACAAACAATAGCGTGAGCGATTTATGCCTTAAGGACATGTTCCTGCTGCAATTAACTAGCCCAACCTATTCATTTAATTCGACCCATCCCTTCGTTTCCCATAAGGGATACTTTTAGTTAATTTAATATCTATAGAAACAATGCTAATGACTGATTTCCTGTTAATAAATATGTGGGTAAACCTCTGTTCAGGGATTTCAGCTCTGAAGGCTGTGAGACCCCTGATTTCCCACTTCACACCTCTATATTTCTGTGTGTGTGTCTTTAATTCCTCTAGCACCCTGGGTTAGGGTCTCCCCAACTGACCTGGTCTCGGCAACTGTTCAGTGTTTGTTATGTTTATTTCTAAAAATTTAGACACATACACATTTGTTTTTTGTTGCTGATATTCCTCTCTCTCTCTTTCCTCATCCCTGTATGTATATGTATTTGTATATGCCTATGTATTTATATAATTTATATTAAATGTAAATGTGATATGAGAAGAACTGGATCTGACATTGCTGTCTTTGACAATGGAGGCAGAAAGCTATGAGCCAGGTAACATGGAGGCCTCTAGGAACTGGAATCTGCCTTTAATATATAGCCAGCAAGAAAACGACCTCAGTTATACAATTGAATTCTGCCAAAAAAATTGAACAAGCAAGGAAACAATCTCTCCAAGAACCTCCAGTAAGCAACGCAGCCCTGATGACACCTTGATTTTAGCATAGAGAGACTCATGTCTGACTTCTGACCTACAGAACTGTGAGATAATAAATTTGCGTTGCTTAAGCCACTTGTGGTAATTTATTTTGCCAACCATATAAAATTGATACGGATATATCTTTATGTAAATTACACAATTTTGCAAATTCATTCCTCTTAAAAATTATACATGGACATCTTTTCATGTCATTTACAAAGAAAGCTCACTGTGTGCACAGTTTTTTCTCATGGGTACAGTTTTGTAGGAAAAAACCCTAAATATAGAATACCTCATTCAAAGAGTAGTGCAGCCAAATTTCCCTTCAGGAAGGCTCTACCAATTAATATTCCCACCAATAAAATGTGAGAATACACATATTCCACATCCTGGCTACAACTGGATATTATCAGTCATCTTAATGCCATGGCCTTTGCCCTTTCCAGGACTCAAAATTACTTTCATAGCTATTGAGTACCGTTATTTCTTCTTTTTATGACTCTCACATGTATTCTAATGGGACACATTAGAGATCCATACAGGATTTTATAAGAATGTCCTCTTGCCCTAGTAGATTTTCTTACTGTCTAAGATAAATTGGCAATATAAAAGTTATTAATTCAGAAAACACGTAAGGACAATTTTTAATAAAAACATCCATACTCCTAGGTCTCAAAGATTTGTGTTTAAACTCAACTGACTAGGCAGCTAACTCTACATGTTCAGCTGGACACTTCCTGTACCACAATAGATGAAGTTACACAATAGATGAAGTTACCTTCACAAGTGCAAATTCACTCCTCAGTCTGTTGCTACCATGATCGCCCTTTCCACTCCATGTTCTGAGGGTACTAGTTTCTAAGTGACCTAAATGAAAACAGAGAGATGTCTTGGGATAATTTATGAACACCTAATAGCTAATATGCACTGAGTTAAGGTAAGTCTCCAATCAAGTCTGACTTAGAAAAGTCTTTCATGGAGAATATACTTAAAATTATTCTTATCAAGTGTTCCTAAATTCCTCCTAAATCTTACTTTTGTTTTTAAATTACAGAATATTTTTAATTTGCCAAAAGTATAAAATGCATGTGCCCACCACTCAGGTAAAATTTAGCCCTACTTGCCTGAGATATAAGGTTATTCTGTTTGTTTCCCTGAATGTTTATTAGTTATCTCCTGTAAAACTTCATATGCCTAACGGGTTCTTGCTATTATTTACATTATTGCCTCTGCAGTTGATGCTATTATTATAATTATTTTGGTTAGTGTGAGTATATGTTTGATTAATGACCCATTCTTAAATTTTTATTGGTCTGTTTGGGTTTCCTTTTCTTTTCTCTCTCTTTTTTTTTTTTTGAGACGGAGTCTCGCTTGGCTGCCCAGGCTGGAGTGCAGTGGCCGGATCTCAGCTCACTGCAAGCTCTGCCTCCCGGGTTTACGCCATTCTCCTGCCTCAGCCTCCCGAGTAGCTGGGACTACAGGCGTCCTCCCCGTCGCCCGGCTAGTTGTTTTTTTTTTTTTGTATTTTTTTAGTAGAGACGGGGGGTTTCACCGTGTTAGCCAGGATGGTCTCGATCTCCTGACCTCGTGATCCACCCGTCTCGGCCTCCCGCCCTCCCTAATTTCTGTTGGAGGCCTATTTGTTTTAATAGTTTATTTTTTTAAAGACTCTTGTATCTTTATTTTCTATTTTATTAATTTCTTCTGTTACCACTATTTCTCCCTTTCTTTGACTTTTTGGGTTTACATTAATGTTCATATTTTAACATAAAGGCCTTTTAAAATAATTTTATTCTAAATATAATCTCTACTTTTAGTTCTTTTTTAATCCATGAATCATTGGTTTGTGTCATTTATTTCCCATACCTGATAAGTGGCTACTGTTTTGTTACTGTTTATTAATTTCAATGAATATTTTTCAAATAATACAGTTTATATGTTATTATTTGGTATTTCCTGAAACAACCTTTTGTGGCCTAGAATGTGCTAAGGTTTTCTACATACTAATGTTATCTAAAATAAAGTGAATTATTTTTTCAGGTACAGGATGCTATGCATGTACAATAAATAAAT
Organism: Macaca mulatta; assembly: GCF_049350105.2. Lineage (NCBI taxonomy): Eukaryota > Metazoa > Chordata > Mammalia > Primates > Cercopithecidae > Macaca > Macaca mulatta. Next base: position 90,356,128 of record NC_133409.1, on the reverse strand, counting down.
TCCCTTAAGTGCTTAGTTGAAATAATCTATATCCTATGATTTTTATACTTTACCTATTATTTCTGGTAGAAGCATGTTACCAATCTTAATATGATTAACTTTGCAAGTTGTCTTTAAAATTCTGTCAAATTAAAAAAAAAATTCTTATGATGCAAGAATAAGTTGTCGCATTTCCTTGGCTGAATGCTACAGCTTCAGAAGTTAGGCAAGAGTCTTTCATCCATGTCTAATCTTCTCCACCAAGTCACTGGCTTCAAATTCTCTACTTGTTCTTGACCCTTAGAATTTTTTTCTCTCTCCCCTTCTCAGGTTACATATTAAAACCAAATATTTTAAAATTACACCTGATTTAGCATTTCTTTGTGTGGGAGAGAGGTTAGAACTAACTAACCACATTAGTTAGTTCACCCAGAATTGTGTTCACCAGAAGTTTTCCCCTTAAAATTTAGAGTAGGGTTGATATGAAGAATCAGTGTCTTTCTTTCCTCCTGACTGGGCATATCAGGTTGCACGGGCAATATTTTCTAAAATAGACTGTATTCTGTACTGGCAATTCATTTCTTTATTCTATTCTGGCTGTCACACTTAAAGATATTATCAAGATGTTTTGCAAAGTTGCAGAGAATTTTTAAAGTGGTCAAAATGTTTTGAAAGAAAATTAGAAACATATTCATTTATTTATTTTCGTTTACAAGAGGTATTAACAGTATTTTGTAAAGCTTCATAAAGAGAGCTAGGAAACCTGTATGGAAGAAATTAGGAAACTCATTTAGAATTATTTTGATAAAAATATTGCAGCAATTTGTTCCGACTTTGTGAGAATCAGTCACCTATTCTTGGCTGTTCAATGTATAGCTACCACCTGTCTGGAATGTTGTAGAAGAGATTATTCTACTAAGTAAAATAAACACTGTCCTGCTCAAACTTAATGTCTCTTAATAGTCTAAAATTCTATGAGTTGCCATAAATCCAACAAAGTTCCAGCAGATGTAAGACTGTGGAAATTAGACACGAAGTTAATAAGTAGCCTAAGCCAGGTACTGCCGGGCAGTAAGAGCTTTTGGAGCTACAGATTAGTATGGGGAATACCACTGAGCTGCCCACAGTAGGAGCTTGAGGGAAAATAAATCTCAGGTCTGGAGGCAAAAATGCCACAGCGACAACTAGGAAGATGAGAGTTATCTGGTGAGCTTGAACATATGCAGAAAGAAATCACAATTGAAAGATAAAAAATTAAGAGAAGCCAAAATATTTTGTCCCTTGGTAAATAAACCCAGAATAAAATTTCCTTATCTTGTGTTTTTAATGAAATATCATTGATAGTCACTTGAAAAATATTTTATAGTCACTATTTTCACATTGTTTTGATCTTTATTTCTATACTTTTCCTGATCAAGTTACATAAATTGTAAAAAAAAGTCAATGTTGTGGAATAAAGATATGTTGTATCTCATAACCAATTCTATACCCACAAAAGCAGTGCAAATGTATGTATGAAATTTGTATAATGTATTTTTAGCACATATTTTTGGGAGCACATTATCCTTTTCTATGAATCATAACATATTAGAGATAGCACATATATGGAATACATATAAAATTATAAATACATATAGATTATATGAATACATATATACAAATAACTTATATAAAATATAAACATATTTATATATAAAAATTTTTGCTGTAAAATTATATATGGTAAATTGGTAAGCTTTGCTTTTATTGTTGCATATTCTTATTTTAAAAGATGAGTAGACATCATACTCGGGGAATTTATTTTGAAAACCAAGAACAGCAAAATGTTACCACCAAATCATCATACATATGTATAAACACACACACACACAAATACACACTCCCCCCACACACTCTTACACTGTGTTTCCTTAATTTCTTATTCAGTCAATAAAGCATGAATTTCTGGCCACTAGATACATTCAATTAAATATTTCTGAAGTCTAGCTATGTGGAAAGCATTGTGTTAGATGCTGTAAATAGATGAATGCAGAAAAGACTGCCCTGCAGGGGTACAAACACTTTTGAGATACAGACATATACACAAAAATAATTGCAGTAACCCAAACAGTGGTAAGTAGATAATATAAACCACACACTGTGTATCTCTGTGTTTCTTGGTAGATGGCAAACTTCTAGGAGGTGGAGATTTGTCATGAATATATGTATTCTGAAAGTAGGCACCCCTCAACATTGTGAATAAATGCATAACAAAATAAAAAAAAGTATGAAGCTAACATATTTGCCCATCTCAACAAACCAAAACCAACAAAAACAACCAGAATAAAAACTGGTAAATAAGAACTCAGTTTATATTAATGCATTTAGCTTTTACTCTGCAGATACACTTACAGAATGATGTTTCTCTCACACTCAAGGAACCAATCTGGGCATCATATAATTAATGTAATATTTACCGAATCCCTACTGTTCATTGATTTATTTATTCAACACATATTTGTTGAAAACTGTATTAGTTTCCTGTGGCTGCTAGAACAAATTAGCAGAAACTTGGTAGCTTAAAGAGCATACATTTATTCTCCTGCAGTTCAGGAGGTCAGAAGTCTGAAGTCAGTTTCACTGGGCTGAAATTGCGGTATTATCATGGTCATTCTCCCTTCTGAAGGTTTTTCTTGCCTTTTCCGGCTTTTAGAGCTTGAAGGAAATACTTGCTTTCCTTTACTTTTGGTCCCTAGTCTGATCTTCAAAGCCAGCAGCCTAGCATTTTTCAGTAGTCCCACTGCCTTCTCCTTTGTCAAATCTCCCTTTGCCTCCCTGTTATAAAGACATATGTAATTATATTTAGGGCCCATCCAGACAACTCTCATCTCAAGATCCTTCCTCGCACCTGCAAAGTCCCTTTTGCCATTTGAATTATTATTCACTGGTTCAGAGGATTAGGACCTCTATATCTTTGGGAATTTTTATCATCCTACTATAAGCCTATGAGCACCTACTATGTGTTGGGGGTTGGAGCCCCAGCTCTGAATTAGACAATCTCTGAACTGCTTTCATGGAACCTGACATTACAGGGTGTATAAAAGATGTATACAACACAGGCCTGCTATTTAATTGTGTTCTCTAATAGAAAAATGTTTATCAGTGAGTAAATGTATGTTTTTTTCTTTTTCTCTTTTAACAAGAGAAATTGCCAGCTACTTCTTAGAATAAGCAGGCACAGAAAATCACCTTGTAGCTGATATGTTGAGAAATTACTGTGGTCTCTCTTATATAAATAGAAGACAAGTGAGCTCATCTATTTTGAGAAATAACAAGGCATTTTTTTTTCTTTTACTGACTTTTGCAAACTGCTCCTTTTTGCGTGGCAGAAGAGGGTGGTATCATGGCAAGAGAAAGATTAGGTTGCTTTGTTTAAATAACCCATGGCATCCTACGAAGGAAGAAACCCAAACCTAATACCTTCGGAAATTCTCCGTAAAACCTGGAGTTTGAGTGATGCAACATTTGGGGAGTGGCTGATTGTGGTATGACACTAATGCTCAATCATAAAACATGGGACTTCCTTCCATCAACACACTGAGAGGCCCTATATCAACTGGTGGAGTCATTTCCGAACTCAGGAAGTGCTACATCTTCCTGCTGGCTCTGGTTTCCACTAAGGACATGCATCTGCCTTAGCTGCCACCATGCCTGTTTGCAGAATAGGGTTTCCTTCAGGATAGGGTTTCCTTAAGGAGAGGTATTCCATATCGAGTAAATCAATGCATTGGCATCTAACAGCATCATTCAATCAGAGGTGAACTTTCTGCCTTCTTTATTCGGGAAGGCAGAACCCTCTCCCATCTCCATCACTCAGGAGGGCCATGACCTGGGCAAGTACTTGGATCAGAGAATGAGATAAACTTTCACCAAAGGGGCTTGGCCTGTTTAGTTAGAAGTTACCTACACTGAGTTTAATTCTGGGTTACGTACATCAATTCTTAGAAGAGCCTTATCTAATGCATCAAGAAGTCACCCTAAAACCTGTGACCACTACGAGGCCAGTGAATTTTAATCATGGCCTACCAAGGCAAGTTTTTTCCTTGGTCTGATCATAGTTCGTGAATTTATGTGAGATAGAGTTAGAATGGATTCCTTGCTGTCAGGATGCTGGTAGGTATAGTGAAAGGATTCGAGCATTAGGGGGAACAATGAAAGTTTGGTTTTCTGAATTATCTGCTGCTATAAACTGGTGGAAACTTTAGTGGTTTACTCATGGCACTTCTTGGAGTTACATTCTTTGCATCCCAAATTGTGTCAAGGAATATCCAAGTTACACCTTCATAAACCCAAGATATGATCAAAAGAACAGAACAATTTAGTTAATTAAGAAATGATTGCTGTTTCATATTCTCCCTATAAATGTATAGGGATTAAAAGAATAAAATAATCAGTAAGTATAAAATAAACTTTATATGGACAGTGAAGCATACTGTGATGGATAATTGGACTATTTGGGGATTTATTTTATTTTGTTACTACTTAGAATCTAAAGATCCTTCAGGTTTTTGGAAGAATAATGTATTGTGTGTTTTGTGCCCAATTTCCCATTAAATAAGCCAAAAGTTCTGGGCTCTACTTCAAGGAAGTTAAGGAGGAAAAGACATACAGCCTAGAGTAAGCTAATCAAATGATCTCAATCCAAAATTTGAATCTTGAAGCAACAAGGTAGATAACACAGGCAGAGTTCAGAAGTCACTCATAGTGTGTCAGCAGCATTGAGTTCAGGGCAGCCCTGAAAGCAGCAGTGCCCTAATCTATACTGTTATATGAAGCTGTGTTTCCAATTTCCTAGCCCCTCTTGTTTCCTGCCCATTGCCATTACCTAATGTACTAGCCTTCATCTTCATGCTAAATTCTGTAACTTTTTGCATAGTCTATTTGTTTTTAGGTTTGCCAGATTCAATTTCTATTGCTTACAAAATGTATCTCTGATTAATGTAAGTGGAGAGGATATGGACAGAAATTGATTTCTCATCTTCAGTGAGAGGAGTAATGAGCAAAGATATAAGTGGCATATGGCTAGGAAATACTAATGAAACTTCTAGGACAGAGGAAAAATAGACATGAAATAATCAGGAGACAAACAATAGGGCCCACTGAAATAGAGGCAAGAAAAAGATGGTTGAAGGTGTAACTGTTTGCTTAGGTCTGGGAAATACAAAGAAGACTCTTCAATGCTGATGTCAAAAGATATGATTAATGGCTGCTGCTTTTCTAGTAGCAAGACAGGATTAACCTCAAGGATCTTGTGGGGTGGGGACTATGATTTTAATAAATGCCTATTAGAATAAACCAAAGGCTACTATTAGCTTATTGTGTTAGAATCCTTCCATACAAGAATTTGACAAAAAAGAAAAAAATGGGGGATTTTTTTTTTTCATTCTTCCTTCTTTGGATCATTTTTGTCTTTGGACTCTCAGTGACTGATTACTCCTGATGCAACACACTTAAAATGTCTATTTATGTCAGCTGTGGCAGTCTCCCTTCCTAGCCATGGAAGAGCATATTCTTGTTTATTGGCAAAGCTGTCACCATTTAATTGGTATCAGATTCTGACTTGCACAAGTAACATTATTCACTGTTAAAAACCTGGAGGGTGCCGGATTATTGGGCAAACTTTTCTAAACCGTTGTTCAAATGTTTCTAGGAAGCTGAGCTGAACACATTACGATGGAAGATGGAAGTATAAGACTATCAAGAAATCCAAAGTGGTAACGGGCGAAGTCTATTCAGCATCCGGCAATGGATTTATCTTAGTTGGGGAAACGGGTGTTCCGAATAATGTTCTGGAAGTTATCAGGATACCTATTTTCAATATAGGACTGAATTTTTTAAAGTAATATTTAAGGTGGTCCTTGATAATTAAATAAAATGCTTAATTCATGTGGCTAAAAAAAAAAAAATTCCTATTTACGATACAAATGAATTTATATGCAGCTCTTTTTCCTTTCAAGAAACCATCTATTAGATGAATGGCATATTCTTCTGGTGCTGTATTTTTAATTTAAAAAATACATAAATATGGGCTCATATAAAAAAAAAAGCACTACAGAGAGTAAAAAAGAAAATTCTTCATTCCCCTGCCCTTACATCACTATAGGTAACAATGCATATATCCTTCCAGATATTTTTATATATCATACATGCACATATATATTTAAAATTTATATTAATATAACACGAACTTCTCTTGTAAGTAATAACATACTAATCACTTGCTCATTTATCTTGGAGACCTTTCCCATCAGTGCTTATTAATTAAATTCTATATTGTTTACATTCAGAAAATTATTGAACTAATTAAAAATAAATGTATACACGAGAGATAAAAAAATTGGATGTGGCAGCTATTATGGCCATCCCATATTTGAAAATAAAATCAAGATTCAGAATGCAAAAACATTATATATGTGATAATTATAACAAAACATGTTTGCTTACTTTCCAGTGATGCCAAGTTAAAAAAAAAAAATCTACATAAAAACACTGGGAAAAAAGTGATGTGAAAGAAAAAAAGAATATTAACGACATTATTACTATCATTGCCACCTCAACATTCCCTGACAATAGCAGGGGATAGGTAGAGCAGTCAGAGTTACAAGATGGGGCACTAGCAGCAATTCTAATCCAGTTTATAAACACCATTGTGCAATGAATCTGACAGATACAGAGGGTGATGCAATGAGAATCTACTTGCCCTAATTTATTTACACTGGCAGTCATAAAGTACCCGGTTTTTAAGCAAGTGAGCATGCACTAACATATTTATAAAATAAAATTCTCTCCCTCTCATTTGACATCAGAAAATGTATTAATCATTCCCATAAATATATTAGAATAGGGAACAATTATTATCTCAATGGGTGCAGGAAAAGCATTTAATCAATTAAGCTGTCACTCATGGTTAAAAACAAAAGCAAACAATAAAACATTATGAACTGTAAACTGAACACTTAATAATCCTGATAAAGTATTTACCAAAAACCCACAGCAAACATTGTTATCATTATAAAATGTTAGCAGTATCGCAGTAAAGAGATGAATGGGACAAGAATGCCATTACTACTTCCATTAAACATTGCACTGGATGCTCTGTTAATAAATAGAAGAAAAAACTGAATAAGTGGTTTAAAAAGAGAGAAAGAAGGAAACCATTATTCTTACTTACAAATGATATGATTAGCTATATAGGTCATCCAAAGATGTAACAAGGAAATAAAGCAAGCAATCAAAAAAATTCAGCAAAGCTTCTGGAGATGGTACCAATATATTGAAATTGATGCTCTTTTAATACAATGTGACTGAACAATTAGCAAATAGAGTTTAAAGACAGAGATCTCTAATTTTAGTAATAAAACTAGGAGGCAATATAATGAAAGATATTCAATAAATTACAAAGCACAGTGGCACATAAAGTATCTGAATAAAATAAATATACCATGTTCATAGATAAGACATGTCACTAAAATAATCTTTAAATTCAATTCTTAAGTTGAATAAAATGCCCAATTAAAATCCAATTTTTAAAAATGGATCTTCGCTGGCTCATCCTAAAATTCAAATGAAAGAGTAAAGAGCCAAGTATAGTTAAAGCAATTTTAGAGAAGAATCATCAGGAGGAGGGGCTTGCAAAATGTTTTAATACATAGAGTTGAGTGCATGGGTGTTCATTATGTTATTATTTGTCCTTTTCTGTGTCTAAAATTGTTACAATTAAACTTTTAAACTTGTAGAAGAAAGAATAGTTTCTGCTCTTATATTGGGAAGAATCTTGTAAGCAAGAAAGCAAAAAGCACAAAATTAAAATGTAAAATATTATTAAATTCAAAAAGCTGTATACTGAAGTACGTAACTTACAAGAGAGAATTAAACTAGAAAAACTAAATATTATCTACAAAATAATTTTCAAAAGCAAGCAATTAAAAAAAATGAGACAAAATTAAGAACAGGCTTTAAAAAAAGGGCAAATGCAAATTAAAAGAGCAATCAGATGCTCTTGCCAGCAAAAACTTAAAAGTCTAACAATAGCAGGACAACGATGTGTCAGTCTAGTTAATGGGAAACGGACTTGTATATAGACGAATCTCAAAACCTCTCAAAATCTAAATGGGTAGTGAAAAAAGGGGAAAAATGAAGAATGATTCACATATAAAATATAAAACCAGGAAAAAAGTATTTTTAGGGAATCGTACATATGTAACCGAATTTTCAGAAAGGCAACGGAATAAGCAATATAAAAATCATCCTAACGGTGAACGGAAGGAAGGAGATGCTTTCAGAGAGGCCTTTCTAGAAGGCTTCAAAAATACTGGCATTTTTTTTTCTTAAGCTCTGTAGTGGGTACCTGGGCATTTTTCATTCTTCTTCTTTAAGATATGCACATGAGATATACTTGTATGTATATTTCCCAATTAAAACTGGCGTAAAAAGTATTTTTAAGGAGAGCCTTTATGAAACTGTTCACACCAGCAAGTTCTAGCTTGAATAAGGATTTCCTGTTACTATGCAAGCAAATAAAAGATAGCATTTTCTTGTTTTCTGAAGCGAATGTAAGATGGAAACCTTCAGTTGTAATCCTGTTTCAAAAGTTCCTGTTCTTTACATCTGACTTATCGTCAATTATTTCTAGTATTTCAGTACAGATGTGACTTTATAGAATACATTCGCAAATTAAAAACGCCATCTGCATCTGCCTACCTTGGGCTTCCAAGTAAAGTTCTGTTTTTTAAAAAATCAAAACAGTTCCTCAACTTAGACAGTTCGAAAACCAGTATACTCGGGGTACAAGCAACTTGTGAATGTTTCACATAAAAACAAACAAAAATGTGTCCTCTGTAATACAGTTAGAGCCTCCCAGCTGAGCCTCAGAAGACCGTTTCTAAGGGCAGTGAGTTCTACTTGCAGAAATAGGACGGGAGTGCAGTCTGACTCCAATCTACACGTCTTTCCCCTCTTACAGAAAGCCCCGAAACGCAGTCCTCTCTTTCTTCCGCGCCGCTCCCGCCCTAGGCCTCTTAGACCCGCGACTGGAGGCTCCGGGAGACCCCCCGAGCCCCACCCGCTCCGTGACCCCGCCCCTGCCCGTCCCGCCCCTGAAAGCTCCCGGAACGCTCTGCGCGCGCCTTCGGGGAGGAAGGGCTGCCTGGGCCCGCGGCGCGGCGGCAGTCTGCTCTCTGTTCAGGGGTCTCAACCTCTCCTCTGGCCGAGACCCCGCAGGAAGCGGATTACCCGACGCTGGTGAGTAGCTGCAGGATTCGGACCCCATAGAGGCGGCGGCGGTGGCGGCAGGGGGCACGAGGTCCACCGCGGGCGCCTGCGCGCTCGCCCGCCAACCAATCTGGTGGCGGCTTTCCTCCTGGCGTCCTTTGACCCGGCGCCCCTCTGGCAGGTAGCTGGTGGCGCCGAGCCGCGAGTCTGTACCCCCAGACCCCCCATTAACCTGAGCTGTCACTCTTACGCCTGTATTAGTCTGCGTTAGTTCTACTGCCTTATACACTGCTTTATCCCCACCCCACCGGCCTCGTCGCCGCCTCCTCTTTGAAACGGAACCTCCTGTCGCCTCGGTTTTTCCTCGTCTCCCAGACAAGTTGGAGATTTCGGGACGGATGAAAGCCTTTTTCAGCACCTTCTCCTTGTTCCCCAAGACTGCCTCTGAGCCTTGAGCCGACCGGGAGAGTGGAAGGACCGAGGCCTGCTGGGCTCAGGGTGCAGCGGAAAGGTTGCTGTCGCCTGTCTCAGCGCCTCTGGGCATCGGGAGGAGACCGCCGGATGGCGAGGCCGCTGGAGATGGTTTTTCAATTCACCTGTTAACGTGTTTGGCACTGTCATCTTAGACTCTTACCCTTTGCTAAGTCTGGGGATGCAACAATGCTGGATTAGTGTTTTTGGTGTTCCTTTTTCCAAAGAAGCAACTTGAAGTACAGGCAGTTGTAACTGGTTTTGTTGTTGCAAGACCCTACGGATAAGTGTTAAACATGAAAATGTGGAAGTGCTATAAAACAACAAGGGGGGGGGATAATGTTGATTATGAACTTGAAAATAAGAAAAATGGGACTGAAATAGGCTCTTCACGTTGAAGTATTGGGGCAGTAGTTTGAAAAAATATATAAAGTAAAACCTAGATGTTGGAGATACTGTGTCACGTTGTTTGCAAATCACTTTCATGACAATACATCTATTTCAGGTGTATCACACCTGAAAAAAGCAGGAGTGCTGTGAATTTGTGGATTTCCAGGCTCAATGCAAAAAAACACCCCCAAAACAAAAAATCACAACAATGAAAACACCATTTCCAGAACTGTTGCTGTTATTTGTGTGATGAATAGTGAATGTATGATCAGAAAATAGAATAAACTGTCTTTAGTTTTAAGTTTGGGCTACAGTTTATGGAGTAGGTAACAGTTAATCATTGTTTATTAAGTACATAATCCTTAATTGAAAACATAACCATATAGCAGCAGCTTTCATCTTATGTCACAAAAATAACTGTGGTGTATCCTCTAAATTTGATTTGTCTAATACCTTGAAGGAAGGCAGAATAGCATAGACAAGAACTTGAGTTCTTGAGCCGGACTTGATCTGCTCCTTGCTAGATGATTAGCCTTAGATTGGTTGCTTGGCCATTTGCTGACCCAGAGATTTTTGAAAAAGTTACCAACTGCTCAGTTTCATCATCTGTAAAATGAAGTTAAAAGAAATTCTACTTCATAGGTTGTTGTGCAGGTTAGAAAGGAAGGATGAATCTAAACCTAACTGAATTTCTGTTAACCAGAGGGTACAAGTGTTTACAATAAAACTGACCTGGGCAAGAATTGATTTTGAAACTGATTTTGAAAGTTGCAGATGTGTCTTCTACTACTGAGTTATATTTATCTCCGGTGGCTTCATACAAAATAAAATTAGAAGAAAACAATATATATTTTTAAAAAAGCACCAAAAATCTGTGTGATTTAATTTAGTTAATAATAATTAAAAGGGGCAGTCTTTTTGGATTTTCTGAGTTGCATGATAAAAGCAAATAATTTTTGAAGTAGTAATTCATACCACCCTGCTTCTGAATCTCTTGGGGTCTCTTAGCTAGCTGGATATGTCCAATAATTTTTTATTAGACATCACTAAGCTTTAAGTCAGCATTTCAAAGAATTAAAAGCACAAAACTCAAAAAATAGAAGCGATAGGTTCAAAAGAACCTATTGTGTGTGAGTAATGTAAACAGCCTTTTGATGAGAAAACAGATTTTCAGTAGCCAATACTTTGAGTAGGTCCCTGCTTTGGAAACATATCTGCAATTAACTTGTAATTTTTTTTCTATGGTGACTTACAAAACTTTTCTTTTATTGAAGCTAAATTAGTTCCTCCATCCCTTTCGTGCAAGATCAGACATTTTAGGCATCTCAAGGGTCATTGTGGTTTTGCAGTGTTTAAGATGATTTTTTTCATTAAATTGGATTTTTAAAATTATTGGATCTTTATGATTCTTTATAATATGTTCAGTATACACTGTAAACTTATCAAGTGTGTATACGGTCAGTAGTCTATATATACACAGTCTATATATACCTATATATACACACACATATATACATATATACACACACATATATATACTGCCAAAATACCAATGAAACACTAAAGAGCCAGAAATTAACTTTATTTAAGCTGAACACTTAACACTATGTGAAAGATATGTTATACTCTACTAGAATGTGAAGATAAAGACTATTTCTGAAACTTAAGGAGCAATCTAGTAGGGAATATAAATATAAATGCACAGCATGATATGAAATGACATAAGAAATGACAATTTAAAAAGTAAATACTGTTAACAATGAAATATATGAGGAGTAAGTACTTTCCACTGTGGAATCAGGAGAGGTATCAAGAAGAGGCAGCATTTCAACGTTGACTTGAAGGTGACTGGTATTTCAATAGTTGGTCATATAGAGAATAGGCACTTAGAATAAAATGTGTTCTATTTTAATTGCTTCCCAGACACCCATCTTTAATCATCATCATAAACAATTGCTCATATTTATTTAGTCTTATACTAAGCCACATGATTCTGAGAGTTTTACAATATTAACTAATTTCATCCTCACAAAAATCCCATGAGTGAAGTAATAGCTCATTTTATAGGTGAGGAAAGGAACTCAGAAAGATCAGGTCAGTTTTGTAGGTCAGATAACTAAAAAATGGCATAGCTGGAATTTGAACTCAGGCATTTGAACTACAGAGCTCATATTTTAAATATCAGTGCCCATCTGTGTTTATTTAGGCTGAGATGACTTAATTGAGATATGGAGGTTGAACCAGAGCCAATAGATACCTTTTAAAATTGAGCTTGTGTGTCATCTATAATGATGTGATACACACATTTTAATTGAATGAATGAAGTAATGTAAAATGAGAAGACAGAGGGATCAGCTTAAGAAATTACATTTATAGGGGAGAGAGGGAGAGAGAAAAAAAACAGCTTCCAAAAATGGACATTTTGTGCTTTGTATTCATGTGTAGATCTAGAAAATGAACCTAAGAAATTTTTTTAAATTTCCTTTTTTTCCTATATTTCTTCACTTTTCATTTATTTATAAATTCATTAGTGTTTACTCTTTGATAAAACATTACTGTTTCAAATTGTCTTGCATGATTCACAGAACAGTTTTATCAGTAGGCAAAACAGATACCCTCTTTTTTAAGAAAAGGCTAAATGACTTGCCCAGGATCACACAACTAAGCGTGACTGATTTGAATTTACATCTTCAGATTTATTATGTATCTTGATCTTTCATGCATCTCACCATTTAGCTGAAGTCAGCATTTCAAAAATCAATGCCTTACTAATTTCTAAATCTGTTAGTTATTTCTCCTGTCTCTGTAACTCTTCCAACATTCATTACCATTGTTTTTTTCCTTATAGAATACCTATCCAGACCTTTTCCTTAGGAAGTATTATGTTCTACTTTTAGAAAATAGTAAGAAAATCACTGTTTTATCACCCAGACATAACTATTTTACATGTTTATTTCCTTCTGTGTGTATCTTTAATACAGTTGATATTATGTATCATAATAGTTGATATGATATTACATCCAAAATATTATTTTTGCTTCATGTCTCATCAAAATTCTCCCTTTAAGCAAAGGGGGAAATATTTGTGGTGATGTCAATAATTTGAAAATTTCAGACAACAAATTACAATGGCATGCCAAAATGGTTGTATCATCCTTTTATACCTATTAGTGCAACAGGACTGCCACAACTCACATGTAGAAGTTTCACTTCCTAGAGTCATGTAGTTGAGGGTTTGAAAGACCTTATGACTTAGCCCTTTCCAGAAATAAGCAGGTATGTTAACAGCTCACATGCTTCAGTTTACTGCTGGGATAAATAGCACAAACAATCTCTGTATACTTTTCCTGCATATTCACCAAATGGTAATATTTTACCACATTTGCTTACCATTGTACACACTCTCTCACACACACACACACACACACACACACACATGCCCTTATTATATGTTGCATTGTATGTAAGCATACATTATATATAGTGTATGTATGTGGTGTGCATATATGTATGAATATATGTGTATTTATGTGTATGTGTGTATCCTTTCTTTAATATATTGTCTGATGCTTCCTCGTGATTAGATCTGGCTTAATTTTTTTTTTTTTTTTTTGAGATGGTGTCTCTCTCTGTTGCCCAGGCTGGAATGCAGTGGCGCGATCTCTGCTCACTGCCAGCTCTGCCTGGCCCGGCCTGGTGACTCATGCCTGTAATCCCAGCTCTTTGGGAGGCGGAGGCGGGTGGATCACGAGGTCAGGAGATTGAGACCATCCTGGCTAACACCGTGAAACCCCGTCTCTACTAAAAAAATACAAAAATAGGCCGGGCGCGGTGGCTCAAGCCTGTAATCCCAGAGATCCGGCCACTGCACTCCAGCCTGGGCTACAGAGCGAGACTCTGTCTCAAAAAAAAAAAAAAAAAATACAAAAATATTAGCCGGACGTGGTGGCTGATGCCTGTAGTTCTAGCTACTCAGGAGGCTGAGGCAGGATCTGGATTAATTTTTAACAGGAATGTCACAGCAGTGATTCTGTGTTTTTCTCAGTACAGCTTCTCTGCAGACTAATGGTCATATTTATTTATTAAAAATTACCTGATAAAGTCAATTTTGATCATTAGTTTTAATTGGTGTTTTGGTAGGTTTTCCACTGTCATTATGTCCCCATTTGTAATTAATTAGATACCTTCTGGAGGAACGTTTTACCAGTATGTATATAGTTATTAAAAGAAAATCTCCAGACTTGTCTACCTATTCCTTTACTGAAAGTTCATTTACATAGCTTTTTATTAGAGAGGGAAGGAACTGATGTGATGGAATGCAGGGGTGTGGAAGAGTTAGGATACCAGGTAAATTATCAGAAAAGATGTAGTAATTAATATTGTTTTCCAAGAGTTTTATGAATTTAAATAACATTTAATTACGTATATATAATCATATATATTTATATTACATGCGAATATATGATGTGTCCACATATAACACAAAATGCGTAATATGTAAATACATGTATATGTACATGCATGTGTACACATACACATACGCATGTTTATGTAGCTGCATGCCTTGATATATATGCATGGTATACGTATCGTATATATAGTATACATATATACACATATATAATGTATATATGTACACACACCATATTTGCTTAAAGTTTGAAACAGACAAAATACAATTAACTTTAGTCAGATATGCTTGTGTGGTGGGAAAACTATAAAGAAAGAAGAGGTGTAATGGAAAACACAAAAGTCAAGCAGTTGCCCTTAGGCAGGGAGAAGGGCAGGACTGATGATTCACAGGGAACACAAGAGGTGGAAAAGAGCTTTTAAGCTGGCAGATTTCTTTTTGACTGTTTATTTTATATGTCTTAAACTAGACATATGTCCTAAGCTAGACATATGTCTTTTATACTATTCTTTTATATTATTCTTTATATTATTCACTATTCACAGTTAAACAGGATTGACCTTAAGATTTTAGCTGTTAAAGAAATACACTTGGTTACTTTAGTGTTTCTTAAATACACATAGAATAGAAGCAGCAGTTTGTAGGAAGTTTCACTTGTCTGTCTTTTCTATTGGAGTTAGTCTATTCTAACTTAATTCTCTAGAATAACAGCACCATGATGTATCATAGAACTCATATTTTATAAAGCAATCAGTGTCAGCATTGTGCCAAATACCTTTCTAATAAGAAATTTGTATACAAAAAGACTTGAATACTTCATTCGTATGATGTATATGTACCTATATACATATACTCATATATACACACACACAGCAATAGTGTCTTAATTAGCCAAGAAGCACTGCATTAATATATGTCCATAAACATACTTACTAAAACAAAAACACATATAGTACCATTTCAGAAGTTATAAATTACTTTTTATAACCTCTGTTCAGTAAGATTTGCAGTCATAAATTAATTTTGTTTTTGGAGACGTTTTCTTGCTCTGTCACACAGGCTGGAGTGCGGTGGCACAATCATGGTTCACTGCAGCCTTGACTTCCTGGGCTCAAGCAATCTACCCCTCTCAGGCTCATGAGTAGCTGGGGAACTACAGGCACACATCGCCATGCCTAGCCAATTTTTAAAAAAACTCTGTAGGGATCAAGTCTCCCTGTGGTTGTCCAGGCTGGTCTCGAACTCCTGAACTCAAGTGATTCTCCTGCCTCAGCCTCCGAAAGTGCTGGGATTACAGTCATGAGCCACCATGCCCAGCCTACTGAATTTTTTTTTTTAAATTGGGAATATCTTACTTGTGATTATTCTTTTTTTCTCTACTGTCATTTAAAAATTTTTCTCCGATTCTATTTCACTTCAAAATGTTATTCCAAATTTGTAATTTTTCCCTTTTATGAAATTATTGTTAAAAAATTTTTGGAAAATCTGTTTAATGACTGGGATTTTTATATACTCGTATTTCCTTTTTATTAACTGTGATTTGTAAATATTACACTTAGATTTAGAAAATTTTAGTTCAGGCGATGGGTGTGGTGACGCATACCTGTAATCCCAGTAATGTGGGAGGCTCAGACGGGAGGATTGCTTGAGCCCAAGAGTTCAAGACCAGCCTGGTCAACATAGACGTTGTCTCTACAATAAATAAATAAATGATTTTTAAAAATAAAATTTTAGTTCATACACATAGAATGTTCCCTTCCTACATTCAGTATACATATAATCTGTTCAAGTAATGAAAAACATATTTTAATTTCATAAATAAAAATTCCTAAAGCTTCGTCTGACTCAATGTAATTGGCATGTACATGGTGATATATCCAAATGAATATTGCCATTTATTCTAGCCATAGACCCTTACTGTAGACATTTATACATGATGGTATAATTAATATCTTACTTCACTTTCTTAATTTCACCAATATATGATGAAATCAGTATTAATCAACGTAATGAAATTTATGGATTTTAGTTTTCATGTTGAATACATTGGAAAATAATGTTGATAACACTAATTATCTTTTTTTAATAAATTGCAGCAAAACACTTACTATTTTGGAGTTTAAAGTATGTCATCATGGCAAAGTTTCGGAGAAGGACTTGCATCATTTTGGCACTTTTTATTCTATTTATTTTCTCTCTGATGATGGGTTTAAAAATGCTGAGACCAAATACAGCTACTTTTGGAGCTCCTTTTGGACTTGACCTTCTTCCAGAACTTCATCAACGAACTATTCATTTGGGAAAAAGTTTTGATTTCCGAAAGAGTGACAGAATCAACAGTGAAACAAATACCAAGAATTTAAAAAGTGTTGAAATCACTATGAAACCTTCCAAAGCCCCTGAACTTAACTTGGAAGAACTACCACCTCTGAATAATTATCTACATGTATTTTATTACAGTTGGTATGGAAATCCACAATTCGATGGTAAATATATACATTGGAATCATCCAGTGTTGGAGCACTGGGACCCTAGAATAGCCAAGAATTATCCACAAGGGAGACACAACCCTCCAGATGACATTGGCTCCAGCTTTTATCCTGAATTGGGAAGTTACAGTTCTCGGGATCCTTCTGTTATAGAAACTCACATGAGACAAATGCGCTCAGCTTCAATTGGTAATTATTCTGTATATATATATGTGTGTTTGTGTCTGCATATAGGCATATAAATAATTTTTTGTGTAACTTTAAATTACTAGTCAATTTTCACATTATTATTAATTATATTGTTAAGCTCATACCTCCAAATTAAACTGTATATGTGATTTTAAACATCCAGGAAACCACCTTTTAACACTGCCCTTAGTGTATATTGTTTAATTTTTAAATTTTGGAGCATTTCTGGATATATTGTTGATTTCTAATTTAATTCACTTTCTCAATTTTATTAAATTATGATTTTCATAAAATACAATGAATTTCCCACTTTAAGTTTACAGCTTATTGGTATTACTCAAAAGTATATACCTGTTTGAATACCACCCCAATCAAGAGGTAAAATATTTCTATAGCCCGAAACGTTTCATCATAATTCCTTTATGCAGGCCCACCTTCTCCCCTACCGCTGAAAACTGTATACATATCAGCTGGATCTAATTTCTATCAGATCTGATTTCTATCAGACCTGATTTCTATCACTGGAAAATAGTTGTGAGTGTTCTATTACTTTGTGAAAATAGAATCATTCAGCATTTATATGTATGTCTTTTGCTCAGCACAATATTTTGAAATGTACTTAACTATATCAATAGCTTCATCATTTTTATTGACGAGAAATATTCTATTATTTGGTTTTGGCAAATTTGCTTTTATATTCACCTGTTCATAGGTGTTTGGGCTGTTTCAAATTTTAGGCATGTAGCACGTAATTCGGTCTTGCTTTTCTGTTTCTTAAAGTTATTCTGACAGTCTTTTCTTTCTTAATGTCTGTTTATTTCATTTATGTTTAATGTAATAATGACATGATTTTAAATCTGCCATTTTTCTGTTTATTTTCCATTTGTTCCACATGTCTGTGTTTCTTCCCTCTTTTTCTTCTCTTACATTACATATGCGTATTATTCTATTTTATATTTTCTTCTGGCTTATTTTATTCATTTGTTTTATTTATTTTATAATTGTACCTTTTTACAATACGCCCCTTTAACTTAACTGATTCTTATTGTTGTTCCCACCTCTTTTCACCTTTCTCTTCCATTTCCTTCTGGCACTCCAATTACATATATTTAGATAGAGTCATATTGTCTCACAGGTGAATTATAGAAAAAATATAACTTGGTGCCTGAAAATTCTTCAGTTTGTTCATATGGTCTTTGTAAAACCTTCCAGTTTCAGTTTCATTTATCTTTTTAGTGCCCCTACCAGTAGAGCTAGAAGAAGAAATTGGGTATTCGTACATTTTTCTAGCTCTACATAAACGGATGAATTCACCATGGAGCTGATATGTATTTAGAGAAACACAAGAATCTTTGATGAACAAAACACTGTAGAATTCTATGAATCTATATCAGATATGTGCAAGATGAGTTGTTTTCCTTGTATGGACTTTTTCAAGTATTTATAAAATTTAACTTTATAGTATACTTAGAGCTTTAGTTTCTATGTTCTATATGTATTATAACATAAAATAGGCTAGGTCAGTTAAGACAGCATTGACTTGTGTGTGGTCAATATGTATATGTGTGTGTCTGTCTCTATTTACTAATTTGCTTTTGGGAGGAGAATCTTTTCAAATGATTTTTTTTCTATTTTTTACAAAAAAGTTGTATTTTTTTTTTTTTTTTTTTTTTTTTGAGACGGAGTCTCGCTCTGTCGCCCAGGCTGGAGTGCAGTGGCTGGATCTCAGCTCACTGCAAGCTCCACCTCCCGGGTTTACGTCATTCTCCTGCCTCAGCCTCCCGAGTAGCTGGGACTACAGGCGCCCGCCACCTCGCCCGGCTAGTTTTTTGTATTTTTTAGTAGAGACGGGGTTTCACCGTGTTAGCCAGGATAGTCTCGATCTCCTGACCCCGTGATCCGCCCGTCTCGGCCTCCCAAAGTGCTGGGATTACAGGCTTGAGCCACCGCGCCTGGCCAATTATTATTTCAAGACTGTCTTGATATGGCTAAAAACTATGCTAGATTGACAGAGACAATGGTTGTTCTTTAAAGTTTTAATTTTCCTTTGCAATTTGAATAGTGTACAATGAGGGTTTTTTCCCCTCCATTATAAATACAACTATTATGTTAATACATGTTTATAATACATAAACATATATAATATTTATAGTAAATATAAATTTTAGATGTAAATAATACATGTGTTACACTATGTTTGGTATAGTTTGTGATCAGGAAGAAAAGTTTCAATTAACATTTTTGTGCCTATCTCATATTTATAAAGACCATTTTCCCTGTATAGTATTTTACTATTGTATCATATATATGAACATTAATTATTTCTAAACATTGACAGTCATACAGTCATTTCGATTTTAAATGTTGACAGCTTCACTACTGATGTAAATATTTTACTTTTTGATGGATTTTCTCCTAGACAAAATAAAAAAAAAACTTGATAATAAAAGTGACATAATCAATTCGTAAATAAATAAATAATTTCTTAATGAGTTAAATATTGAATTATACTCATTGTTACCAGGCAGAAAAATTTGACTGTTGGAATACTGACTCAAAACCCTACTTTAATCCATGGAGCTGGCATGCTGACTCTGGCATTCTTGGAATCGAATAAGATAGTAAATGAAGGCAATTTAAATTGTTGTATGATTGACTGTGCTTTGACTACATATTTAACATTCATATTTTTCCTTTGATATAAATGGCCTTCTTTTTATCTTAAATTGAATTGATGTGTGAAATAATTATACTGTTATATCACAGAGTACAAGTTGGTTCATTTTCTGCTTTTACAATTAGAAGTGTGGTGTACATAAATCCTAATGGCTCAACCCTTCATTGAAAAGAATGATAAAATTAAAATGAACTATTAATGTTATGTTTAAAATCCAATTATTCTATATAATGTTTTAGATATATTACAATAGCCTATGATAGATTTGTATCCTTTTCAAGTCTTTTAAGTAAAATATTACGTATCATGGATACTATCCTCTTGTATTGCTATATTACAACTCTAAAAGTACCAGATGAATGCCTTCTTATTTTTATTCAGTTTACTAAAACCTTAGTAGATGAGTCAGAAAATGGCCCCCAAGATGTCCACATCCTAATTCCCACAATCTGTGAATATATTATTTTATGTGGCAAAAGGGAATTAGGGTTGCAGATGCAAAAGGTTGCTAATCATCTGAACTTGAGATGGCATTATCCTTCATTATTTGGGTACAGCTAATCTAGTCACATAAGTCCTTATATATAAAAGAAGAAGAGGGAAAAGAGAGTCAGAGGGATGCACTGAGAGACTTGATCCCCTGTTACTATCTTTGAAGATGGAACAAGAAGTTCATGAGCCAAGGAATGTGGTAGCCTCTACAAGCTTGAATGGCAAGGAAAGGGATTCTTTCCTAGAGCCTCCAGAAAGGAACGTCATCCAGTCCAATACCTGGCCTTATCTTGGCATATTAAGACCCATGTCAACACTCCTGACATGCAGAGCTGTAAGATAATAAATTTACATTGTTTTAAGCAACTAAATTTGTGAGAATGTGTTATGGCAAAATAGAGAACTACTACATTAGCAAAACATAATATACTCTATGACTTTAAAATTATCTTCTCCTTGTTTCAGTTTAGCACTAAATATTTATTGACTTTCCATGATGTTCCAAGCTTGTGCTAGATTCTAGGGACATAAAGATGAGCAAGTTACATTCCTCAGGTGTTCCTTTGTTTTCATCATTGTTGCTTTAAAAACAGTAGATGGATTTCAACATTAGAATATTTCCTGAAAGTATGACATACTTGTTTTAGTAAAGTTACAATTCTTGTTTCTGCATCTCCTGCCTTAAAAATTTTGTACATAAAAGTAGAAGTCACAATGAGATGAATTAGATGCATAAAGTTTAAATGTACATAATAATGTCTAATATGATGTCATAAATAATAACTATTTGCATTAAGTTTAAAATTTATATTTATAACTGTAGAGTGGTGATATTCCATAAAGCTTTCATATTGCTATAAATGCCCAACCTTTGGTTTCATTGATTTTCTCTGGAAAAGCATGTGTATTCTGCTGTTGTTGAATGAAGTATGTTATAAGTGTGAGTTGGTTCAAGTTCTTCCTAGTATTACTCAGGTCTCTATCCTTGATTTTCTTTCTACTTGTTCTATTAATTACTAGTAAATGAATATTGAAGAGTCCAAGCAAATTTGTGAATATATCTATTTCTGTCTTCAGATCTGTCAGTTTTTCTTCATATGTTGTGAAGATCTTTTGTTAGGTGCATTAAACATTTAGGATTGTTACGATTTTTGGATAATTGAGTACTTTCTTACTCTGTAATATTCCCATTTATTTCTGGTAATATTATTTGTTCTGAAGGCTACTTTGACATTAATATAACTGTTTAGTTTTCCTTGATCAGTATTTGCTGGGTATATCTTTTTCCATTCTTTTATTTTAACTTATCTATGTCTTTATACTTAAAGTGGTTTTCTTGTACATCGCATATGGTTGGTTCCTCATTTTTTTGATAAAATATGAAAATTATATTTTTAAATGGGTGTCATTAGACTATTTGTACTTAATATGATTATTAATATGATTGGATTGATTAAATCTACCATCTTGTTAACAGCTTCATGTTTCATTCTGTTTCCTTTTTTTCTTTTTCATTTTCTTTTCCATTAGTTGAACAATTTTTATGATTATATTTAGTCTATAGTATTTACTTATAGTATTTACTTATTATGTGTAACTTTTTTCTTTTTTGTCATTAACTCAGAATTTTCCAAATATATCTTTGTATAATCACAGTCTACTTGCAAATGATACATACTTCGTGTGTAATGTAAGATCTTCACCACTGATATTCCCTATGTTTCCCTCCCATACTTTGCTATTGGCATAATTCTATCACATAAGAAATGATATTTTACTATCGTTGCTGTAGACCAGAAGTTGGCAAGCATTTTCTGTAAAGGACTACCTAATATATTTTTTTTGATTTTGTGAGTCCCTCACTCTCTCTCTTTGCAACCACTCAGCTCTATCTTTATAGTGTGAAAATGGTTATAAGCAATAGATAGACAAATATATAGATGAATTGGCCTGTAAAAGGCAAGATTTGGCTCATGGGTCATAGTTTGCTGATCACTCTTTTCAATAATCAGTTGTTTTCCATAGTTATTAAAAGTAAGAATGTTTTTTTACATTTATTCCATATTTTAATGTAGGTCCAAGTGTATGCCTAGTATCATATTGTTTCTCTCTTAAAAATTTCTTTTATCTTGTTTTACTGATCTCCTTGCAATGAATACTTTCAAATTTTGTTTGTAGCCTTTATTTTGAAAGATGTTTCATCAGCTGTGCAATTCTCAATGGGCAGGTTTTTGAGGATTGTTTGCTTTTGGAATTTTGAAAATTTACTCCATTTTTTTTTTCTTCTTTTTCTTCTGTCTTTAATGGTTTCTGATGGGTAGCCTGCCGTAATTTAAAAAAATCTTTTTATATCCTCATTTTCTTGGATGAATATGTTTTGTTGTTGTTGTTTCCTGGCTGCATTTAATTTTTTTCTTTTTTTTCCTTTTTATATTTTGGTTTTTAGCAGTCTAAACATGGTATGGTTAGTTGTTACTCCTGTTGTTTTTTGGTATTTATCCTTCTTGGTGTTCTCTGAATTTTTTAATCTGTTGCTTTGTGTCTTTTATTAATTTTGGTAAATTCTTAGTGTTTATTATTATTTTTTGAGACGCAGTCCCACCCTGTCACCCAGGCTGGAGTGCAGTGGCGCGCAGCTCACTGTCACTGCAACCTCCGCCTCCTGAGTTCAAGCCATTCTTCTGCCTCACCCTCCCAAGAAGCTGGGGCTACAGACACGCTCCACCATGTGTAGCCAATTTTTGTACTTTTAGTAGAGACAAGGTTTCACCATGTTGGCCAGGATGGTGTCTATCTCCTGACCTCGTGATCCACGTGCCTCGGCCTCCCAAAGTGCTGGAATTACAGGCGTGAGCCACCATGTCCAGCCTGGTTATTTTTTCAGATAAACTGTCTACTTCTGGGTTTCCAATTACATGTATACTAGAACTTTGATATTTATCTCACAACTGTAAAATGCCTTGTTCTATTCTTTTCCCCAGTCTTTTTTCTCATTATGGTAATTTGGATAAGGTAATTTCTTTTGACTTGCCTTGAAGTTTCCTGATTGTCTTCTCACGTCTGTTAATGAGCCTATTAAAGGCATTAATTCATCTTTTTAAATAGTTTTTCATTCCTGGCATTTCTGTTTTATTTGTTCTTATAGTTCCCATGTCTCTGCTGAAATTTCTTGCCAGATCTTGTGTGTTAGCTACTTTTCCCATTAGATCTTTTAAGTTAGTCATTACAGTAATTTTAAATTCTCTCTCTGATGATTCCAATATCTGTCTCATATGTGAGACTGGTTCTATTGATTGCTTTGTCTGTTGGCAGTGAATTGTTTTTCTTGCTTTTTTTCTGTACCTTGTAATATTTTGTTAAAAGTGTGTCACCCTGAGTAAGATAATGAAAATTGTGTTATGTCTAGAAATGAGCTTTCCTTTTTTTCTCTTAAAGCTTTAGTTTGAAAGAATGTTTGAGATGTTCAAAAAAAGCTCTAAGTTTCCTATGAACACATTACAAGTTTTCTGGGGCTCAAGGTATCCAAATTTATCATTATACTGTCTTCTTGTTATTAAATGTTATTTATAATCACTTTTTAGGTCTTTTACTGTGCGTGATGCATTGTCTCATTTGTGCTTTTTAAAACAGACCTTATCCTCCGTTTTACAGATGTGGAAACTTAAGTAAAATAACTTACCTAAAGATACACATCTATCAAATAACAGAATAAGGACTCGATTCTCTAGGCCTATCTGATTTTTATACCCTATATTCTTAACTTATCTGATTTGAATACATCACTTTACTAACAACAACAAAAAAATTAACTATCAATTATATTGAAGGTCCTATAATAAATGACATGGAAGGATGACATAAGCAACATGACATGAGTTTTTGCATTTAGTTTGCTCGTATTTCAAGAATAGACTTCAAAGAGCATCCTAGAGTTTGCTAAGCAATTAGGATGACAGAGATACCGAGTAGTAGATTTTACTTATAAGTGATACTCAGTTGGCTTATTTTATAGACATTTCTCTGGTTACTATCAAGGATTCACTGCCATTGTAAATTCCCAGCACTCCTCAGAAGTAAGACAATCACTGGCGTGGTTCCCAGGCTAGTATTTATTCAGTGTCACAGTCCAAAAGACACTGTATAATGATTAATTGAACTGTGGATCACAGTATAGGGATAGAGTTAGATATCTGGAAGTCATAATTGATGGAATAAAGAAGCTGAAACATAACATTATAAGAGAGAAGAAAGAACATTCTTCCAAAGCCATAGAGTATACTTACAAAGAGGATAAAAGAGGAAGAGAAATTACTAGACCAAGAATAGGGTGGTTAATTAGAAGAATCAGAATAATATGGCAGTGCTGTCCAGTAGAATTTTCTGTGATGATGAAAATGTTCTCTATCTGTGCTGCCTAAAACAGTAGATATATACTCATACGTGGCTATTGAACACTTGAAATGTAGCTAGTTGAGTGTGCAAGAAAACTTAATTCTTTTAAATTTTAATGTATATGGTAGATAATGGGTATTATTTTGGACAGCATAGGACTAGAATGTAATCAAGCTTGAGGAAGAGAGTAAAGAAGTGGTGGAATGGAGATAATAGTCTTAAAACGGATAAGATTGGCTGGGCGCAGTGGCTCAAGGCTGTAATCCCAACACTTTGGGAGGCCGAGGCGGGAGGATCACGAGATCAGGAGGATCACGAGATCAGGAGATCGAGACCATCCTAGCCAACATGGTGAAACCCCATCTCTACTAAAAATACAAAAATTAGCCTTGTGTGGCGGTGGGCACCTGTAATCCCAGAGGAGGGATTCTATCTGTGATCGATAGAATGAGGCAGGAGAATCACTTGAACCTGGGAGGCGGTGGTTGCAATGAGCCGAGATTGCGCCATTGCACTCCAGCCTGGCAACAGAGCAAGATTCCGTCTCAAAAAAAAAAAAAAAAAAGATGCTAAAGCTCATGTGTGTGTACACGTGTATGTGTGTGCTAGGAGAGGGGTATAGTTGAAGAGGGAGGGAAAAATGTGAGGAAAAAAACAGAGAACATTGTAGTTTAAGGAACCAATATTTATCGAATACTGTAGTCTAGTTAATGGAATTCTATGTATGTACTTAAAATATATCCTGAAAGGCAGGAATTATCTGTGTTTTGATGGTGAGGCCACAGAAGCAAGAAGTTAACTTGCCCTTAGTTCATGTAGCTGATAAGTGGTGAGATACTTGAATACATGTTCAAAGCCCATGCATATTCTGTTAAACTGCCCTGCCTCTCACAAAAAGAAATCAGAGTAGTAGATGAATTAGGAAAAGGACAAAAGTCACAATTTTTCAAGGTAAGTGCTTTTTGTCTTTTCTCTTTTAAACCATGAAGGTAATTTTTAGAAGTGTGTGTAATGGCAATATCTGAAGTTGTTGCATGTTGTTGCTGTTGTCTTGATTCTGCTGATTCTTGTGCATGGTGTTTTATTCTTTGTGTTCTTAATTATCTTTGATTGTATACTATTTATTGTTCTTTTAAAAAAACTTTTTGTAAGTAATTTGAGGCCCAGGAAGAAGATGCCTTCCTCCAGAAAGGATTTTCTTTTGCTTCTGCCTGGTGACTGTTGAGAATACCATGTCTGGGTTACCTTAAATTAGGTCTAAAGCTAGAGGACTGTACAAGCACTGTGAACCTGCAGTTTAATTCACTGTTAAGTTGGTTTACTTCTACCAGTTTTGCTTGGGGCAAACAGACCTCGTTGCTCACTTATCTTTCTGGTTTCACATTTTCCCTTCAATTTGGCCAGGAAATTTCTTACTCTCTTCAGCTCTTTGACTCTAAGACATTTTCTCCCCATGGTTTATATAATAATAATGGTTATTTTCATGGAGAGTACTTGGTCTACTATTAGACCAACTGTTATTTTAAACTAGTCCACTCAGGAATCTTGTTTTGTTTTTACTTTTATGGAAGAATGCTTTGCTTATAATTTTCAGATTCATGGCATAATCTTTCTGTTGTTTAATGTTTATTTTTTTTCTCTTTTATTTTTTGCATAAAATAATTTTTTGGTTGCATGTTTAGAAAACTTTTGTTGTCATTCTTATTTTCATTGGTGATACTCTTCTTACAAGCTGGGCTAGTAATCTTACAAGATTATAAGTGATTGCTTATAAAATGTTGTATTAATTGTCTCCAGACATTTTTCTCACCAGCATTCCTCTCTAGGATATGCCTTCCTCTGGCTAGCCAGTTTCCCTCAAGCCTCATATGTTACAGGTTATTTTTTCTATCTTTTATTCTAGTTGCCATTCTTATTTTCAGAGTGGATAGGGGACATAAGGATTATTTTTCCATTAACTTTGATTTTGTTGTCCTAATGGGACTTACTTATTTGTACATGGCATGGCTAGCACAAAACTTAGGTCTTAAAATTTATTTCTCTGGCAGTTTCTTACCTTCAATTTCTTAATTTCCTCATGCTTCTCTTTTGGTACTATTGTTATTTACTTCCCTGCCTTAAAGAGTCTGTTGATTTATCTAGAAATTTGTGCCATCTTTCTGATGACTGTCCATTTCTTTGTATATATAATGAGGCTTTGAATTAATTGATCTTAAATATTCTGTCTCCGGTTAGTGATTTCCATGTAATTTATGCTTCCAACACATAATTTATAAGTTCAGAAATAAGTAGGCAGGCACTACAGAGAGGAAGAGTAATTATTTTACTATGTTAAAATTTTCTGTTAAAAGGTATTGATCTACACAAAAACAGCATATATATGTTTATGGCAGTTTTATTCATAATTGCCAAAAATTGGAAACAACCAAGATGTCCTTCATTAGGTGAATGTATAAACATACATACAATGACTTATTATGCAGCAGTAAAAAGAAATGAGCTATCAAGTTATGAAAAGATATGAAGGAACCTAAAAATTCAAGTTGCTAAATGAATGAAGCCAATTCTAAAAAGCTACATACTTTATGATTCCAACTATATGACCTTCTGGAAAAGGCAAAATTATAGGCAGCAAAAAGCTTAGTTATTGCCAGGGGTGAGGGGGAGAGGGAACAGGGATGAATCAGTATAGCACGGGAGGTTTATGGAGCTGGTAAAACTAGTTTGTCAGCTACTGTAATGGAGGACATATGGTATAATAGATTTGTCAAAACCTGTTGAACTATACAACACAAAATGTGAACACTGATGTAAACTATGGACTTCAGTTAATGAAAATCTTTCAATATTGGGTCATCAATTGTAGCAAATGTACCACACCAATGAAAGATGTTAATAATAGGAAAAACCGTGTGGAGGGTAGGGGCAGGTAGGAGGAAGAGTATATGAGAACTCCATACTTTCTTTGCTATTTTTATGTAAACCTAAAACTCTAAAAGGTAAAGTCTGTTCACTTTTACAAAAGCATATTAATGCCTGATAAAGAGGTCATAAATATTGACAAAGTGATCAAATAACCATATGTATTCTGAAGGAACTTAACAAAACCACCTCGTGGAAATATGTTCTTTTATTGCCAACTGTTTGGTACTTACTATGCCTTTTTAAGAATATCTGCACTCATGTTCTTGTCTTTTCCCTTTCTTTTCGGTCTTTTCTATTAGGTGTACTAGCCCTCTCTTGGTACCCACCTGATGTAAATGATGA
This sequence comes from Macaca mulatta, assembly GCF_049350105.2. Taxonomy (NCBI): domain Eukaryota; kingdom Metazoa; phylum Chordata; class Mammalia; order Primates; family Cercopithecidae; genus Macaca; species Macaca mulatta. Next base: position 90,328,122 of record NC_133409.1, on the reverse strand, counting down.
AAATGGAGAACCTACTGATAACTTGGTACCCACTATTTTGGATAAAGCTCATAAATATAACCTGAAGGTATTTTATTTTCAAGCTATACATAAGTTAATTCTTTTGGACAAAAGGATAGTAATAACAATTTTTGAAATAGTCATGTTAATTAAAAATGATAATGACTTAGAATCTCTTAAATACTCTATTTCATAAAGAAAATTTATATAATAGGAATTTCAATCTTATCTAAATTATATTTTAGAGATTCTTTACTATGTTTCTAATCATGTTTTATATTTATTTATATTATATATATATATTTATATTTATATATTTATAATAGGCCTACATTCAATCCTGGCTCAGCCACTTTGTAGCTTTATAATATGACTTGTCTCAGTTTCTTCATCTCTAAAATGGAAATAGCAACAAAACCTTCCTTACACACAGAGTGGTTATAAAGATTATATGAGATAATTCATGTAAAACATAGATTCCTGTCTGGCACAGAGTAAGCATTAAGTAAAAAAACTTAGTGCTTATTTAAATTATTTAAAGAAGGTAAAATATGATTATCTTAACAGATACTGAAAATTTTAGGAAAGAAAAATTCATGTTAATAAAGTCCTTAGTAACCAAAGTTCTTTAGCTTGATAACGGGTGTCTCTTAGTAGCGTATTTTAAACACTGTATCTGATGGAGAAAAAGTAGTGTTATGCTCAACCAAGATCAATACAAGATTACAATATTATTTAGTGCTGTTATGGAGACTCTAAACAAGCAGTTCGACTAAAAAATGCAAAAAGAAGAAATAGTTCTAAATAAAATATGGTTTTTTTCTTTGCAAATGACAAATACTTACAAAACCCCTGAAAACTGCCAAAAAACTATGAAAAATAATGAATTCAGTAAGGTGCCTGGAATGAAAACATGTACATTTCAGTAAGATTCCTCTATTACAGAACAAAATGGGAAAGTGTGCATTGAAAATAACATCAAATGTATATGCAAAGAAATCTTTAACATTTTATCAAAAGATATGGAAGACCTGCATAAATGACTTCCCATGACTTTGATGAGAAGATTCAAATTGCAGAAATAGCCATTCTCACATTTTTCTTTCTTTTAATAACTTTTGTAAACTTAATGCAATCCCAATTAGAAATTCTGATGAGATTTTAAACACAGAATTTAACAAACTAATTTCAAAGTTTATAAATATGTTGGAATCAAGTAAGACTTAAAGTTTTTAATGAGGGGAAAAATTTGTCTTCTCAGATAATATATACTATAAATTGATAGAAATTAAAGAATATAACATTAGCCTCAGTTTGGAGAAAGAGATGGATGCAGAATCTTGACACTTAATATGGAAATCTATTATGTAATTCAAAAAATCATTAAAAATCAGTTATAAAAAGAATATTCATGATCTTGCCCTCAGGAAACTGCTTTATTTTATTTTATTTTATTTTATTTTATTTTATTTTATTTTATTTTATTTTATTTTATTTTTGGTATTATCTTCTCTGTTCTGTGTCCTTCGACATTTTTGTTTCATATCAGGTAACTCTTATTCTCTGCTTGCTCATGTTTCTTAGAGTTTTTCCTTCTTGTTCAATGTATTGTGTTTGAAAATCTTAATGAAAATGTCAGGTTGAGCACAGTGGCTCACACCTGTAATCACAGCACTTTGGGATGCCAAGGTAGGCAGAGCTCTTGATGCCAGGAGTTCAAGACCAGCCTGGCCAACATGTTGAAACCCCATCTCTACTAAAACACAAAAAGTAGCTGGGCATGGTGGTGCACACCTGTAGTCCCAGCTACTACTCAGGAGGCTGAGGCACGAGAATTGCTTGAACCTGGGAGGCAGAGATTGCAGTGAGCTGAGATTGGTGCCACTGCACTCCAGCCTGTACGACAGAGTGAGAGTCTATCTCAAAAAAAGGATTTAGGGTCTTTTAACTAGAGACCACTTACCATTATCCTGAGTTCTCAGATTGCAACCACTCTTAAAATTTGCTGAACAGTTTTATTTGCTCTGTAACTTCTTGCAGTTATATTCTAATGGAAGACAATCTGGTTTGTCCATTAGTGGTAATTGGGCCCTGTAAGATATGTTATGGACCACTGTGGAAATATTTCATTTCAAATAAAAATATGAAGCATTAATTTTGTCTTAATTTTCCTTTTGCAGCCTAGAGATTGAGTAGTTATTGGAGAATAGAAATGGAACTCTAGGGAGAAAGAGCTAAATAGGCAAGCATTTTTTTTATTCCTGTCCATAAAGCTGCTGCTTCTTTCTAATTTACTATCCTGAAACTGTTAAGACAGCATCTCTCAAATTAGCTGTCTAGCAAGAGCTGTCATCTGCTGTGTCCCTTGGTGCCTTTCAGTGAGTTCTTACTGACATTTGAAATCTGCAAATAGGCAAGCCTCCAGGTTCTGGCACCCAGGCGGAAGTTGGGTAAGTGATTGATTTATCTTCCACAAAACAAGTCCAAGAGCTGCTCCTCTGGCCCGACCCTGCCAAAATCCTGGAAGATGGGAACTCAAGAAACTGGCTATTTTAGTACTTTCAGGAAATTTTTAAAGAGAAAATGAAATTGTTATGATATATGAAGATTGGTCGGCTTTTTCTCCTGTTTAAAGCATCTGTGTAGAGAAGGAGAGTGTGGCAAAGAGCTCGACCACTGATTGCCTATTTAATGTTGCCAACATACTTGATCTCTCTGTGCTACAGATTTTATATCTAATGATCAGAAAAACTTGGAACGCAATAGACTGATGTTTTCCAAAATTTTCAGAACAGTTTCTTGGCCTCATGTCTGGTGAGGAACTATGTATAGACAAAGAATAGACCTGGAATCATGAGGCTGGAGCTTGTTCCAACTGAGTAGCTCTGGAATCTTATATTAGTTCCTTGATCTTCTTGGCTTATCCCCTTCATTTGTACAATGACAATGAAACCATAAGATGGTTTTATTTATTAGATTTGTTTATGATTTCTGTTGTTGTGGAACGGACATTTTTCCCAATTCAATAAAATGCAGTAAATCCTGTTTTTTTAAAGAATGGAAAACTTTCCCTTTTCTTGCTAATATAAGGAAATTTTAATGTTTAATGAATGACAATACCTTACTAGAATTATTTAATGTGCTAAGGCAATCCGATAGAAAAGATTAATGATGTTGTAGATTGCGTGCTGACAAATTGTAGCCTCCAGTGCACATAACTGACCACGTCTAAAACCTTAAGTGTAAAATGCATTCATTAGTAACATCTCTTTTTTTTGGCTAATCTTCAAAGCATGGAAATACTGTGCCCTTTTTTCACCATTTTGATTAATATTAATTAGCTTACCCCCCACCCCCAAAAAACCCTTCCATGTATCAATTTTATTTTTAAAATATTCTAATGGTTTTAATGTTTTAATTCTCCTTTTTTATTGATGTCTTTCTCTAGTTTTTTTTTTTTTTTTACTCTTTCTACTTTTTGAGGTAAAAATAATTTTTATTTTTATTCTTTTTTGTTTAGGGATGGAGAATTTTTAGGGAATGAATTCATCTCACAGTTAAGCTTTTGTTATAGTTCATTCATTTTGATTATATAATGTTTTTACTAATATTAGTCATTAAATATTTTGTAATCGTAATTTTGATTTGTTAACTTCAACCAAGAGTTATTTTAAGTAAGCGCCTTTTAAATTATAAACAAACATGCAAGAAAAGGACATGATTGGCGCTTTATTTAGTTTTCATTATCTTTAGCAAATGTGACTAGGTTTTTTTTTTTGAAGGTGTAAGTAAGTGAAAGTAAAATTTAAATCTTGATTTTTCAAAGCGATTTAGTTTCTGTTCTTTTAAAGTATACTTGTCTGCATGTTTTGCTAGAGCAAAGGCTGTTGCACTTATAACCGTCATTGGTAGGCTGGTTTTGCAGACAGTATAAAAATCAGGGCTGGATTCCTTCCTCTATATGCTCTCTGTCCTGCACCATTAAGAACAATGGAACAGTTTTTTGAGTGAGACATGATAGAGATGTTTGGTAGATACTGTCATTGTTTAGCAAATATTCTGGTTTTCCTTCCCCTCCATGCAGAGTAAGTATACTTCCTGCCCTGTTGTTGGGTCTGGCCTTATGGCTTGCTTTGGCTGATGAGATGTGAGAAAAGATAATGTATACTATGCACTTACATGATTATACTCCTATTCTCTTTTATGAGAAAAGCATGCCCCCTTCTGTCTAGGGCTCAGAATGACAGACACATGAGCTGATTTGAACCAGCCTGGAGCAGAGCCATCATAAGCCAATTCATAGATTTTATGTTCAAAAAGCAAATGTTTGTCTTTTAGAGCCACTGAGATTGTGGGGTTGTTACATGGCATTATTTAATCAAAACTTGACTGAATTAAATCATTCCTCTAAGTAAAGAAAAATTGGGCAGATTCAGTGATTTTTTTTTTTTGTTCAGGATTATAGGGGAAAAAACCAACTCAGCCCTGGTGATCTTCTTGCATTTTAATAAATTTAGTATGTTATTTTAAAGTAGCGTATTTTCTTTCTACTTTATGCAGAAATCACATTTCTTATACTAGGTTTATCAACATCCATTATTTCTTTGCGTATGGCTCTAGAGTCATTTTATCTGCTTTTCAGGCTTATGCCGATTACCACCATGTGATACATGCATATAAGTATGTGTGTGATTCTTTTTTAAATGATTTTCACCTACATTTGAAACATGTTATATTAGTCATGGCCTCTCCTTTTTCATTTTCCTTGTTAAATGAATATTGTGAATTTGTGGCAAAAACTTTGGGAATCTTACCTAAATTCAGTATAAATGGTAGATTTAAGAGTTTAACTGTTGTTTGTTTTTGCATGCAAATCATTAGTCCATTTATTTATGCATGCATTCATTCATTTAGTGCCTGCTACGTGTCAGATGCAGTCCCAGATGCTGACAATATTACGAAGAAGGATAAAGTATTATCTCTGTCCCTAAAATGCCTTGTAATCTACTGGAGGTCAGACACAAAGACAAGTAAATTTCAGGAAGAGGAAAGAAGTATGAGGTATTATGGCACCACCTAGGAGTAGGAAGACCTACCTCATTTTTGTTGTGTCAGGGGATAGGGGAGTGTGCAGGGGTGAAGGTAGGGAATGGAGTTGGAGAAGGGGAAAAATACCAGATTTTCATTTAAGAAAGTTCGTTTTGTTTATTAAAATTTATTAAAGTTATTAAAATGCAGGAAAAAAAGACAGGAAAGGTCAAAATTAAAAACATGAAATGAGGGAACGTTTATGTTCTTATTCTCTAAAGATAGACTCTAAAGATTTTATATATAGAATTCTATTATTTTAAAATTGAACTAATAGATTTTTCCAAATGGAATAGAGAGATGGAGACTAGATCACATCATTAATTAAAATTGCAAAGTAATTTTATTATAATTAAGACATTAGAAATACATGAGGGAAAATTTTAAATGTTTTATATTTACCAATAATAGCTTTTTGCATTTACTGCAAATATATTGATCTGTGCTTTTCAAAAATAGCATGCTATTTGTTGTTTGCAACTGTAAAAGCAAATTCATTTTGATATAGGATATTTCAAGTTAGATATTGCTTAAATATGGTGTCCTTTATGTATAACATGGAAATTTAGAAAACACAGTGATGTATCTGAAGGAAGAATTACCCAAGGAAACATTATATAATAGTATGAAAATACCTACACACTTGGTAATTTGCTTTCAACTGAATTTAAAAACAAATACCAAAGTTACTGAGAAATCTAACTGCCCTAGCAGTTACTACCCTGGCAATACTAACAATAAGGTGCAAAAATGAATTTGACTTAGTTTTTTACGACAAAAACTTATTTTTGTAATATCACTGTAATTTATTTAAAGTAGAAAATTATATTTTTATTAAATATTATTTAACTTTAAAATTGATTATATGAAAACAAATAGCATTGATTAATGTAAAATACATTTTGCTTTAATTGGGTAATTGAAAACAGAGGAGTTTCATATTGCAATAGAAGTCTCTAGTTCCATAAATACCTCATAGAGCCTGAAACCTGAAATTAAAACAGTAAATTTATTAGAGTACCATAAAGATTTTTAATTGATGTTGGTAAGTCAGTAAAACTAGGAATAAAAGTGAAAATCCTCATTCTTTGTTTTATGAATCTGAAATAGATTGTCGTCTAAGAGAAGTATCTTCTGTATTTTTTACTTTACTAGTTAGAAGTGGCATACAGCATGGTTTTACTAGCCATAATTTGTCTGTCTTGATTTATGTATAGCCAACTTTAAGTTAAAAAATTTTAGTCTGTGCACAGTATTTTAAAAATACTTGGCCGGGCGCAGTGGCTCATGCTTGTATTCCCAGCACTTTGGGAGGCCGAGGCGGGCGGATCACAAGGTGAGGAGATCGAGACCATCCTAGCTAACATGGTGAAACCCATCTCTACTAAAAATACAAAAAATTAGCTGGGCGTGGTGGCGGGCGCATGCAGTCCCAGCTACTGGCCAGACTGAGGCAGAGGCAGGAGAACGGCGTGAACCCGGGAGGCAGAGCTTGCAGTGAGCCGAGATCGCCCCCCTGCACTCCAGCCTGGGCAACAGAGTGAGACTCCATCTCAAAAAAAAAAAAAAAAAAAATTATAATTACTGCTCTCTATATGTTTACATATTTATAATGTGTGTGTGTGTATATCTATGTGTGTGTGTGTTTGTGTATGTGTGTGTGTGTGTGTGTGTGTGTGTGTATGGGATATCCAAACCTAGGCATTATGAAAATTATTGTCCTTTATGACACTAGTGGATATTATTTTTAAGCGATTTCATTATAAATTCTTTAATAGAAGTAAATGTATATTATTTTGTAAAATGCTGTTTTAATGGTATGGAAGGATTTATATGTAAATAAATTTGCTAATGACTTCCATTTAAATTTAAGCTTAATGGTCACATGCCTGTAAAGAATCCAGATTTTTCTATTTTTTTGGTCGTTTTCCTAAAAGAAACATATATCTGAATATAGAGTATTTCCTATATATCTTATATGGGATATAAATATGTAAGAAACATATTTTTATAAGGAGTAAACATAAAAAGGAGCCTTGCATAGTGGTTAAGCATTCGAACTCGGAATTCAGATCATCAGTATTACCTCCAACAAACTGGGTGACTTGGAACAACTTACTGAACATTTCTTAAGGTTCTGTCTATCTTTGATTACCTTACTAAGAAAATAAATACCTTAGGGATTTGTGAAGATTAACCAAGATAATAAGTATAAAATGTTTGGCATGTTATTTAGCAGTAAATTTTATTGGTAAAAATTCTCTGGTAGTTTCTGTGTTTGATAAATATTAATCTTAAATTAAGGTGATTTAATCAGTTACTTTATTAAATATATGAAATATACTTCAGTTTAACATTATAGATAATTTATCCCCTAACTGATTTTTTTGTTTGTTTTAGGTTACTTTTCACATAGAACCATATAGCAATCGAGATGATCAAAACATGTACCAAAATATCAAGTATATTATAGACAAGTGAGTTTCTTCAGTATTTATATTGTTATATTATCCAGTGATAATTATTGTTTTAAGAATAGTACATTAAATTATATTTGAGATTTGAATGATTTATGATTATTCCATTTTTAATAAAATAAAATTAAATTGTTTTTAAATTTTATTAAAGGAACATTGCTGAAGTTCCTTACAATTCACTTTCTTTTTGGCAGATTGCTGTTTTTACTGTGTTACAGGTTTATAGACTATGATTTCTGTAATTTTGATATTTTAAATTGACATTGTTTTCTAAACCTTCGGAATATAGCTTTATCTTTTTAAAAAGAAGGTTCAGATTATTAAAAGTGGAGTATTTCTTTTAACGCAGTAGACCCAGAGCTGATATTGTCATTTATATCTAGCCTGATCAAAAAGAATTTATTAATGCAGTTTTCATTTTTTCAAACAATTTTACTGATAACAGTCTGTGACAGATGCCATAGTCTTCCAAGGAAACTTGTCAGCAACAGTAGAATATTTATTACTGATAGATAAAAAAGCAGTTTATGTATTAATGTAGCGAACCATAGGCTTTTTATGGCATTAGTCATCATTCGTAAACCTCAATATGAGATAGTTAATCACTTGTTTGGTAATGCATCTAGTATCTCATTTTCTAATGTGTAAAATTAAAAATGCATTTTTAATTACTACACTTACACAACTGATTCCCCTAAGAAATTTAAGTTGTTACAATTATATTATTATCTTTAAATCAGAGACCAAATATTTTTTAGGAAAGAAAAATGTTATTACTGTCATTAGATTATCTTTTAATATTTTAAGTTATTTTGACCAAAAGTAATGTGTTCAAACTGCACTGATTCCTTCATTTTCAGTACATAAACAGTTTTTATCTGTAGCAAATTAGTTGTGAATATTCATTCCGCTTTTATATATGCTTATTTTCTAGATACGGAAATCATCCGGCCTTTTACAGGTACAAGACGAAGACCGGCAATGCTCTTCCTATGTTTTATGTCTATGATTCCTATATTACCAAACCTGAAAAATGGGCCAATCTGTTAACCACCTCAGGGTCTCGGAGTATTCGCAATTCTCCTTATGATGGATTGTTTATTGCCCTTCTAGTTGAAGAAAAACATAAGTATGATATTCTTCAAAGTGGTTTTGATGGAATTTACACATATTTTGCCACAAATGGCTTTACTTATGGCTCATCACATCAGAATTGGGCTAGCCTAAAATTATTTTGTGATAAATACAACTTAATATTTATCCCAAGTGTGGGCCCAGGATACATAGATACCAGCATCCGTCCATGGAACACGCAAAACACTCGGAACCGGATCAATGGGAAGTATTATGAAATTGCTCTGAGTGCCGCACTTCAGACACACCCCAGCTTAATTTCTATCACCTCTTTTAATGAGTGGCATGAAGGAACTCAGATTGAAAAAGCTGTTCCCAAAAGAACCAGTAATACAGTGTACCTAGATTACCGTCCTCATAAACCAGGTCTTTACCTAGAACTGACTCGCAAGTGGTCTGAAAAATACAGTAAGGAAAGAACAACTTATACATTAGATCACCAGCTGCCTGTTTCTTAATGCATTAATTAAAGTTTAATAGTTATAAAAATCACCTAATTTTTAAAAATAGCTTTCTTTTTGCGTTATGGAAAGAAAACTATCAAAACCAGTATATACTAGTAGTTATATTTAAAAATACATTTTAAAAATTCTTACAGATAATATTATAATTGTTACCCTTCACAATACCACATGAGAAAATATCAGACAAAATGTATACAAATATATTCCTTATGGCATAATTTACTGCATTTCTGACTGAAATCAAAATTCTGATTTGATGGCAATTGAATTTTAATTTTACAATAGATAAATGCTTGTGTTACCTAAAGCACTTAGCACACAGTTAAATATACTGACATCCTAGACCCAAAGAAATAGGATTGTGTGTATATTTGGGATATCTATCAAAGAAAAAAAAACCCTGAAAGATAATGTACATGTTTTATGTCATATTTTAAAAATAATTTAATCAACTATATTGTTTTAATATTTAGACTCTGGATAACTCTTCAATAATGAGGAAATTCTTAAGATTAACAAAATCACTGTACCTTCCTCTCAATTTTGCTGTGAATGTGAACCCAAAATGGCTTTAAATTAATAGTCTTTTTAAAAAAATTTAATTACATAAATTAAACCTTACCATGACCAAATTGTGTTAGGAAGGCCTGCTATCTACGGCACAGTGCGTCATTTGCAGATTTGTGGTTACCTATACCATGCTAGGTGTTTTGGCATGTTTAGTGTTTCTGCTTTACAGTGCTGAATTCCGTATTTTAGAAGCTATGGAAAGTCCTTTTATGAAAAAGTTAATGATTGCTTCTCAGTTATTAGGAAAAGTTATTTCACAATTATTATGTAGATATGATGCCCAAATATTATTTTTAGTATATCTGGTCAATTTTTTAAGTTGTTACTATTATATTATTCTTATCTTTAAATCAGAGACCAAATATTTTTTTAGGAAAGAAAAATGTTATTACTGTCATTAGATTGTCTTTTAATTTAAGTTATTTTGACCAAAAGTAATAGAGAAAATTTACTTACCATTTTAGGTTCTAGAGACATGGAAATGAAAATTATTTTATGTCTAGGGTAAGTCCAGAAGTTTAGCTTTACATTAAGTTTAACACTGTATAATAATGAAGAAACTAATATTTTACTTAAAAACTAATAGTTTCAATTTTTTATATAGTAATATCCCCATTTTATAAATGTTAGACTTTTATCATACCTATAGGTTAAAATACTTGTCATCAATAACTTGTCGTATTGTGACAAATTGATCACTTGTATACTAAAAATAAATCTGCTTAAAAACTAAATAAAATGCACTCTATTCTTATAGTTAATGTTTATAACTATAACTATAGTAAAGAAATATATATATCCTGTTACATAAATGTTATTTCTTAGGTGTTCCATTAAGAAAAGCAATAGAATAATACTAAAAAATAATGCCTATAAATCTTCAGAGTATAAAGACATCCATTCAGAAACATAAATTAGCACTAAATTTTTTATAAAATAACTCACCAGATGACAAAATTTATTTTATTTTTAAACAATGGTTTTGACACAAATTATATTATTGAAAAGAGGCATTACTGTTTAATTTATTTATAGTTTTGGAATTTGTCATTTCTCAGAGAATGATCAGGCCTTAGGAAATTAATACAGTAGTAGTAATCATTATTTTCTAGGGGAAAATAAAAGAATAAATCACTATGCTGATATTTTGATATAACCAAGCACTTACATAGTAATACTGTATAGATACAACCTGTGGATTTTCTTCTTATATCCATTTAACTTGAATATATTATTTTAGGTATAATTTATAAATGTCATACCTAATACTCTTTTATGATATACCATATTTCATTAAAGTTTTGTTAGAGAAGTATCTACCACTGAGGAGTTTTTTGTGTATGTTGTGTATTTGAACCCACCATGACAGAAAGTAAGTTTTAGGAAATAGTTGTGAGATTAAAGGAAAGTCTATAAAAACAAGGTCAGCATATTCTCAACACAGATACCACCACTTTCTATCTTTTTCCCATTATAGACATGGCGAATCCACACAGCATACTTCACCTCTTAGCTTTGTTGTGATTCCTCAACACATTACCCTAACCAACCAGCAGCAACAGATTTCAGAGTAGGATAAAGCAGATTCTCTCTTCATTGCACAAAGTTATTCTCAATGGAAGAATGGCATCTGATCTCATAATTACTAGTTTATAATTATATTAATATGTTTTTTCTCCCTTTTTAATAAAATAATTACAGTCATCCCTCACTGTCTGTGGGGGATTGGTTCCAGTTACCCCTATGGAAACCAAAATCTGCAAATGCTCAAGTCCCTGATATAAACTGGCATATTAGTTGCATATAACCTATGCACATCCTCCTGTACACATTAAATCATCTCTAGATTACTTATAACACTTAATACAATGTAAATGCTATGTAAATAGTTGTTATACTGTACCAGTTAGTGAATAATGAAAATGACATGAAAAAAAAAAGTCTGTACATCTTCAGAGTTTTCAGTCGGCAATTTCTTGGCCATGGATGTAGAACCCACAAATAAGGTGAGCCAACTGCATTAGGAAATATCTCTCATAATTCTGTTAATTCTTAGGAAAGCTTTCAAAATCTTCCTCAGGTATTCATTACAGCTGCCTTTACCATTTTATTTGTAACACAGTTTCAATTGTTATGATCACAAGTAAATAAGAGCAAAGAATTTATTTCTTGATTCAAAAAAAACTATGTTTGAATTCAATATAGTATAATAACTGTTAAAACAAAGTGGTATAATACAATGCATGAATCATAATGGATTCTTTCATAAGTTATTAATTTTTATGGTTTAATCAGTCTAATTGTTTTGACTGTATAGAAACCAAATATTTTACTGTTTCTTTTAAGAACTAATATTGTCAACAACTGCTGTTATTAATGTTTACTTGAGTTAACTTTTTTCTGTTTTAAGACTAATTAAAAATTACTATTTTGTTATATGGAATGGTTAATTTTTACTTCATAAAATTATGAATACATCGTATTTTAGATATTAAAGTCTATCATTTCTCTTTATGAAATGTCTTATTTGATTTCTGATTAACAAATGAAAAGGAGTATCCAGTCATCATTCTTTATATGTTTTCTCTTTTGAGATATGCAGCACTTACAAAGTGGATATCTTTAACTGCATATACTTTTTAAATCTGTAAGCTTGTGTTAAATATACACACATACATGCACACATAATTGTTTTTTTTTTTTAATTTGGGAGCTGTTTCTCTTTTTTTTTCTTCTTTGAGTATAATCATATATTAGCTCCGACATCCGTTAGGAAATTAATCTTCTAAAACAGCAAAGTAACAAACCAGTAGAGAACCTACCAAGTTCCTGCACGTTTTCAAACTGACCACAGTTAGCCAGTTTAAACATGACTGCTCCTAAACTCTACGGTGCTTACAGAAACAGTCTTTAAAAATCTATATTTAAATTTTGAATTACACTCACATCACGTAGTGAAGAAAAGCAATAATTTACAACCAGCAAAATTTCAGTTATTTTTGCAAATATTTATAATTTCTAAATGAAAACTTGATGTAGCCACAAGCAAAAAGGCTTTATGGCTCAAAGCATTACTTTTTCAATATTAAAATAATACAATTTAAAAATTATATTAACATTTCTAGTCTTTAAAAAAATGTACTCCAAATTAAGTTTTATACTATGTTGTCGTATATCCACATAAAGGCTAAATGTTACTGTGGGCTTGTTGCCAGATTATTATCCTTGAGAATTTAGGTACTATTTTGGCTTAATTACTTTATAGAGACTCATTCATCCTTAGTCAAATCAAAGAACTGAGTAGTGGCTATTATGTTCCAACTACCAATGAAGGGAGGAACGTTTTTCAAAGTGATTAGCTTTTTTAGTTGTTATATCATTACTACTTACGGCATCAAAAGACAAAGGACTAATGAACAAAAATAGTCATACATCTAAAATTTATTGAAATCAAAACATAATGGCACTTCTATATTAGATATTCTATATTGGAAGATACTGAATTTCAGGTTTCTCAGATTACATTAAATTAGCCATAAATTTTACCATAAAGTCAAAAAATCTTTGGAAGCTAAACCCCATATAAATATTTTATGATAGAAAAGAGTGATGCCCTGTAGTAAGATAAAACTGCTTACAATTATGGTATATGATTGTATTATGCTTTTGTGTTTTCATTTTTGAAAAGAATAGGTTAAAAATCTGAGCAAAGATCACTATAAGCAACACAATGAGAATTATGAGCTACTCAATTATATTTAAAATACATGATTACAATTATTGTATAAAAGTGCTTTTGAATTTTACCAAAAGTCATTATCAAAACACTCTAGTTGTGTTAATTTGATAATAGAGTCTAATGTGATACAAATTTTGCCCTGAAATTGCCTTGAAAATATCAAATGCAAAGAAAAAAAAAAAAAAAAAACTCTTTGGAAGAAATTCAGCTGAAATGCATGTATTAAACTTTAGAAATTTTTATGTTTGAACACAGTCACCTAAACGAGTAGCATGCCACAACTTTTTAAAGAAGATATTGCATAGGATATTTAGTTTTTCCGCTCTGTTAAAATACTATGCATCTCTTTGGGGTTAGAAAACAAATTAATAGAAACCCTTAATCTTGTAAAACTGAAACATTAAGAAAATACCAATTATAGATAGATGATAGATGGATAGAAGATAGATAGATAGATAGATAGATAGATAGATAGATAGATAGATAGATAGATAGATAGAATTGTGTTAACTGCTCAAGCCTACCTTTGGCAAGTAAAAACATCCTTTCATTAAATATTGTTTGTGGTTACATAAAAAAGTGTTTCCAAAGAAAAACCTCTTGAAATATTCTTTCTCTTGAAAAATTAATTGTTTTTTAAGGTCAGAAACCAAATGGGAACAAGAAGTGGCAGTATGGTGCATTTATTTTTATATACATGAAAACTATAAAAGATAACAAATGCTATTTCAGTTATTTCTATCTTGAGAGATACAGAAAATAAGAAAAATTTCATTAACCAGAGAAAAGAACCATTAAATGCTGAAATAGAAACTAAACAAATAACATATATCATTAAAAAGTAGTTACTCTGATATTAAGAATGCATCTGCCATAACCAAAAAGTATAAGGGAACATTCCTCATGAGGCTGGTATAGCATAAAGCCAAAATCATAGGACCATGTCATTTATTCACATAGATAGCGAAATTCTAATATGAGCAAATCAAATACCACAGTGTATAGAGAGGCTGCCATGATCATGTTGAAGTTAGTCTAGATTGAAAGAAGTGTTTTAACAAGAGAAAAGCAATGAATTACATTGACAACATACTAAAGGTAAAGTGTTGTGGCGAAGAATTGATACAATTCAGTGTTTGTACATGTTTACTCTTGGCAAATTAGAAACAGGAACATTTTTAATCTGAAAAAGGGTATCTACCAAAAACCCTACAGCAAGTATCATAATTAGTGGTAAAACTTGCTATTTTTCTCCTTGAGATAGGGAACCAAGCAAGGCTGCCTATTTTCATGAATGCTACCCAACATTCTATTGGAGATTCTAGCCACTGCAGTAAAGTAGGAATGATTTAGTGAATGAAGTACTTTTTACATATAAAATTCAAAATAATCTACAAATAAATTAGAGTATTTAGCAAGTGTTACGTACAGTCCTATAGAAAAATCAGTTATAAAACCTCACAAAGTTCCCTTATGAAATTTAAAATCAAAAGGAAGTTTAGATCAAAGCTATTTTTTTGCATATACTAAATTTATATTTATTGAATGCTGCTTTTCTATATAGCATTTTTAATTACCCAGTCTTAAATATTAGCCATATGGCAGAATATTCAGTCATTAATATTAAAATGAAACAGCCTAATCTCTGATTTTATGTAAAAAATTAACTGCAATCATGATTGTTTGCTAAATTCTTACTTGAAAATTTGCTTTGCTGTAATATTTAGGTAAAGCACATTATTGAAAATTGCTCTTATTAGGTATATTATAAATATCTTAAAAATATTTAGTGGCAATCATTATATGAACAGTAACTGAGCTCAAATTCTCCTATTTTTCCACCTATTAGTATTATGTGTTTGTAGCTACAGACTTAATCCCCAGATGAAATTATTCTGGTAATGCAACACTATTTTCTCATTTTTTTTCCTTGATTCATTCTTAATTAGCGTTTACATAAGGGTTCCTGTTATTAGAATACAGGCACTGTCTTTGCAAAACGGATTTGAAGTATTTTTCTACAATAGGTAAATCTTACGAAATTAATGTATAAATAATGATGGATGGAATTGTTTAACAGAATGTCTATATATAGTGCTGGTGGCATGTGTGGTTGAGTACACGTTTGTAATTGAGCTTCCTGATAGTCAGTCCAAGAGGCTATATGGCTCTTTCTGCCAGAAAAGCAGCACCTCCTTTCCCATTGGAGGCAAACTTTACCTTGTCAATTATATTTTAACATAAATTTCTCAAGTAGAAATTACACCTAGGGTCAAAAATGCAAATGGTTACGGGAACCTGTCAGGGAATGTAAGTGAATTCGTCAGGTTTAAAACCTTAGAGAGTCCCAGGGACTGTGGACAATTCTCACCTAAAAGGAGTGCTCGGCCGGGCGCGGTGGCTCACGCCTGTAATCCCAGCATTTTGGGCCTAGGCGGGCGGATCACGAGGTCAGAAGATCAAGACCAGCCTGGTTAAGATGGTGAAACCCCATCCCTACTAAAAATACAAAAATTAGCTGAGCATGGTGGCGCATGCCTGTTACCCAGCAACTCGGGAGGCTGAGGCAAGATAATTGCTTGAGCCGGGACCTGGGAGGCGGAGGTTGCAGTGAGCCGAGATTGTGCCACTGCACTCTAGCGTCGTCTACAGAGCGAGACTCCGTCTCAAAAAAAAAAAAAAAAAAAAAGGAGTTCTCAACAGTTCCTGTCAACATTGCCGCTTTGTTGTTATGGGTCCGTAAAATGAGGAGGTATATCTTGCTATGTGTGTCTGTTAATTTTTCTGATTATAATATGGTCAAATATTATAAAATATTTTTAAATTTTTAAAATGTTCGCTGGTTGAATCTGGCTAATGGATCACTAATGAGTCACTAATTTGTGACCTGTGATACAAAGAATATAAAACTATGTAATTTATGAAAAATGGCCTAAACATTTTGTAACATTGAGAAGGGAATTTCATATGACGAGTCATTGTATGGTGACTTGAATAAATTCTAAGCATATAACAATAAAAAAGTCAGTGAAAGTGAATCCATGGGGGCTCTGTTTTTGGGATAGTTTCCTTCAGCTGTTATCTGATGCAAAATCACAGATTAAAGCATCTAAAGAAGTGAGCTAGATGAATATCTCTTAGCTAATCTCTATTATTCCTTCTAATTTGGCTTTTGCCTGCCTGCCCACCACTCGACCTTTCTTTCTCATTCCCACCTTGCCTGCCTTTCTTTATTATTTGCTTTGTTTCAGAAAGGATGTGATTTATTAGACTGAATAGCATATGACAATACAGTTTCAGTCAAAAGTAGAGCAAGAATAGGAACATACCTATTAAGTCCACACTGAGTACAGTATTAAATGAAAACAAAATTATACATTGCTATACTAGTGGTCACTAATTTAAGACTTTGAATAGCCAATATGAAAAAGGATATCTAGTCATCTACACAGTATACAATGTTCATAGTATAAGAAACAAATAAATTTCTCAAGAAAAGTATAACTGCCTTAGTATTAAAGGAGAATTCTTCTGAGGATTCTCATAAAGAAGATACTGTAATATAATGTACATTATCTTGATCAGCACATTCCCTAAAATAGGACAAAGACAAACTTCATGACAGTCTATCCTATAAATATCGGTATAGTATGTGATTATGATATCACACCAAAGCACAGTTCACTAAAAGTAATATTTTGGAAAAGGAGTGTGTGTGTGTGTGTGTGTGTGTGTGTGTGTGTGTGTGTGTAAGATGTCCACGTACCTTCAAGCATTTTTTTTGAGTATTCATTAATGAAATATTTCTTGGATTTCTGCCAAAGAATGTAGTAGTTAAGAGAGTTATACGCATGAATAAGACTAGTTTCCTGCTTTCATGGTGCTGACAGTTTTTAACTGTTAAAGCACTTCATTTTTGGTCATGTAGATTTATATTTATTGATTCCTTAAGTTTAATTAGTTATGCCTTTCTCATAAATCAAATAAGCAAAGATATTTACTAATGACTGATCTGCCCTGTTTCCATATCTTTAAAATGAAGTCATTGGACCAGATGCCTGCTGAGATTGCACTTAATATTAACATTTTTATGTTAATCATATCAATGTCATGAAAACTGGAAAAAAAAGTTTGCATTTCTCTAAAACAGCTATAAAACTGGGGGGAAAAGTAAATTCTATAAAATTATAAACCTTAAATTCACATTTGTTATCCACTCTGTTGTTTGTTACTTTATTTGCCTTTCAAGTAACATTTCACTCCCTTTCAAAAACTACTTGGTAGTTTCTTTTAAAATTAAGCATATCTTTACCATGACCAACAATTTTACTCCCACTAGAGTATAATTTCTTCTCTTCCCTCCTGCTTCTCTTTTCCCTATATCAATTGATGACATTCTCATTCATGTCACATAACGAGAAACCTGGGGTCATTCTTTGCCTTATCATACTTTGTCATTCCCTAAATTCCATATAGCACTAAATATGACTTCCTTTTTCCTCAAAAATATTTCTTAAGTGTTTACCCTACTCTCCATCTGCACTATCTCTGACGAAGTCCAGGACATGATTGTCGTCCACCTGGGCTATTATATCGTAACTAATTTGTTTATATCTATGGCATTGCTTAATTTAAATTAATATCCAGAATAAGAGTCTATGTAATTCTCTTGCTTCAAATCTTTCAGTGATTTCACATTGCCTGCAGAATGAAGCACAAACTTCTTCAAGAGGTATATAAAATGTCCCATTACTATTCTGTGCCCACAACTGCAGTCTTGTCTCCTGGTTTCTGTTACATTCATATTTTGCTTTGACTCAATAACCAACACAGCTTGTTATTTCGTAACCTCATGAAGATCACTTTTGTGTGTGTTATGTCTTTTCCATTGTTCCTCACTAGTTTACTTCTACTGGAAACAGGACAAGAGTGTTAGAGGAGGAAAAGAAATAAACATTTCTAATAAGTACCTAATGTATGTCAAACACTGTATTAGGTGTTGTAATATTTATTTAATGTAATTAAATGTAATATTATTGTTATTTAATGTAATATGCATTCAACATTCTAAGTTTTGTTTATTTTATGGTTAAGGAAACTATATGTTGTAACTTGCCAATGTCTCACATCTGAAAAGAGATGAATCTGAACAAACTATCCTTCTACTATAAGGTCAACTCATCCAGAAATATTTCCCTACACCCAACCCTCCTCCTACTCTCACCGACATTAGGTGCTTAGAGTACAACTCTATTCCAGCATTTACTATATTCTGTTGGGATAAACTTCATACCAGAGTATCTTTGTTTCTACTCAAGCACCTTTGGCTCTACTCAAGCACACCTTGATTTCATTTAAGAATATAAAATGTTTTAGAGAGAAAAGAGAAAACAGTGCCGTGGTTTGAATATATGTCCCAATGCTCATGTGTTGGAAACTTAATCCCTAATACAAAAGTGTTGAGAAGTGAAAGCTTTAAGAGGTGAATAGGTCAGGAGGGCTCTGCTTTCTCAAATAGATTAAAGCCATTATCATGGGAATGGGTTTGTTACTGCAAGAGTGGATTTATTATAAATGTCAGTTTGGCCTTTCTCTTTCTGTCCCTTCTTTGCTCTGCTGTCTCTTGCCTTTCTGCCTTTGACTATGGATGAGGCAGCCTGAAGGCCCTCACCAGTGTGGTTCCTCAATCTTGGAAATCCCAACTTCCAGAGCCTTGAGACAAATAAACTTCTTCTCTTTATAAATTACCCTGTGTATGGTATTCCGATCTTGGATCTCTGCTCCCCATATTTAAGTGCAATTTTCATCAGCTGTCTAGCCATGGCTCAAGTGGTCCCAGGTGCAGCTCGACCTGCCACTTCAGAGGGTACAAGTCATAAACCATGGCAGATGTGCAGAATGTAAGTGGTGGGGGCATGGCTTCCTCTGCCTAGATTTCAAAGGATGTCTTGGACAGCCTGAGGGCCCAGGCAGAGACTTGTCACAGGAGCGGAACTAGACCATCACAGAGAACCTCTACCACAGCACTGCTAAGCAGAAGCATGGGGTTTCTCTGTGCCACCACAGAGAGTGGCAATGCCACTCCCACTAGATTATTCCTACTGGGAAGAGGACAAGAGAGAGAGAGAATGGCAGTGCTTAGTGGAGCCCTGGGAATAGGGTCTCACCTAAGACCCAAGAACTATAGCGATGCCAGCTTACAGAATCAGCCCAGGAGAGCTGCAGACAGGAGACTTCAACCTCTGTCTCTCTGCTGCCTTTATATTCCAGTGTTTGACAAAAGTAGGTGTAAATTTTGTGCATGTTGAATTGAAAAAAATGATTCACACGAAACTTTGCATATACAAAAAAATGTGCTATACAGAAGTTTCTGTTCATTAATATTTCTTATTAGCTCTTATTCTATTTTCTTCAGCAAGAAGATTGTACATGATTTGATGGTTATAGCCAAATAATACTATACTGGCATATATAATTTCCCTTTACCTTCTTTAAATAAAATATTAATAATAAAATTGTAGTTATATTTCTGGAGTTTTTTTAAATAAATGAGCTGTTTATACAAAGTCGATTTCAAAAATGTATTATAAGAACAATCAAAAACAATAAACAAAATAATAATTGCTTACATAAATAAGGCTTCTGTGTTGATATAAAATATTAGTGGCAGAAATTCTGGAAGTGGCCCATTTAAACCAACTTTCAATCAGTCATTTACTTTAAGAGTATAATGTTTGAGATACTCATAGCTTCCAACCTATTTGCATAATCCCTGTGCTCTTTCCACTAAATGTTTTGCTAAAATTAAAACAGACCATGCACTAGAAATTATTAAAGAGTAAATATTGACATGCTTTTCAGTCAGTATAACAATTTAGAAAACCATATGTTGAATATTAACAGCATTTCTTCATTAATCATGGTTCCTAATATACAAACAATTCTTTAAAAGGAGAGCAGAACCAATTATTTTTGTTTATGACAAAGTCCTACAAACACTACCCAGAATATTTAGTAACTGACCTAAGTATGAGAATTGGGTTGGATAAGCAGTTATCCTAGGAAATCACATGGAGAAGCCCTGCAAATTTTGAAGATATTCTTTAGAGTCAAAAGATAGACTCATATATTTCATTCATTTTCCTATTTCCTCAAACTGTCACTGCTTTCTCCTCTTCCTCACTTAGAATTGATAATTTTGCTTTCTATTTAACTGAGAAAATACAAGCAATTGAAGATGACAACTAATGAGCCACCCTTTATACAATTCCCTTCTTTTGAGTGTGAGCCGAATCTGTAATTTACGTGTAACAGAATATAGCAGAAATGGAGGCTTTTGAGGATGCAATCGAGATCTTTAATCAGTTTAAGTCAATCAACAGGTAGATAATGCTGGGTGGAGTGACCTAAGCAGGTGAGCCCTTTAAAACAGATCTAGATGTTAGAGACAGAAGAAATTAGAGACGCTCTCCTGTTGGCCTTGAAAAAGTAAGCCACCATGAGTCTACAACTTCAAGAAAAGAAATTCTGCCAAAAAAAAAAAAAAAAAAAAAAAAAAAAAAGTCAGCTTGGAAGAGTACCCTGAGCTTACACAAGTCCTCAGTGCTGGTTGACACTTTAACTGTAGCTGTGTGAGACCCTGAACAGGGGACCTAGTGAAGCCATTCCTGATATACTGACTCATGGAAACTAACATAATAAAATAATAAAATACATTGTTTCTAGCTACTAAATTTGCAATAATTTGTTACACAGCCTTATAAATTTAATACGCAATCAAAAGAAAATCTCTATATGCCTCTAGCACCAAGTACCCTCTTGCATATGTGTGTTATTTGCTCTGCCAGCCCTTCTTTTCACTGTGAATAAACTGTCGTTTTCTTCATCAAAACCAATCCCTCTTTGGGGTTCTAAATCCTATTTCCTCATGTCTGCTCAAAGGCATCTCTATGACCGTGGTCCTTTCTCACTTCCCCGTTATTAATTTACCCCTTCTCTTCTTTTGTAAATAGTTCACAAATAGGATCTGTTTTCTTCCAAATTCAAAAACCATGCTTCCTCTGGTATTCTTTCAAATAAAATAACCCCAGTCTAGACATGTGCAAAAAACATCTGACAAACTCAAATTGAGAGTCATTCCACAAAATATTGACCAGTAATACACAAAACACAGGATTATGAAACAAAGAAAGATAGAGAAACTGTCATAGACCAGAGGAGATTAAGGAGATATGACGAATAAATGAAATATAGTGTCTGAAATTGGATCCTGGAACAGTAAAAGGACATTAGGGAAGAACTGCTGAAATCTGAAGAAAGTATGAGGTAACCAATGTTAGTTTCTTAGATTCAACAAATATGCCATGGTCAACCCCACTTTCTTCAGATCTTACTCAAATACCATCTTCACAGCAAGGCCTTCTTTTACACTCTATTTTATTAAAGATCATACCCCTTACTTCTATTTAATAAACATACACAGTGTGCTTACTTTTCTATGATGAGGAAATAAAAGGAACATAATTCTCCATTCCCAAGGAGTTCAGAGTTTTGAAGCAAAATAATAAGTTTCTCAGAAGATACCTGGTTTTTGTTTTTTCATTGTTTGTTCTGCCAAGTGTGTGTGTGTGTGTGTGTGTGTGTGTGTGTGTTAACACTTTCTGATAAAAAATCTCACCTTTAAATTTGAGGAACCACCCTTCTCCACTCTGTGTAGTCTCAGTGAGGTCATTCATCCCTGGACCTTTAAGTTGGACATATGATATTAACTGGCAAAGTGATCTACTCCCTTTCCTACAGTGACAGGTCCAGAGCTAGGCATGTGAACCAAGCTCCAGTGAGCTTTAATTACATAGGCTTGTAGCACTTAACAGATAGCTTTTGTCCCACCTGGAAAGCTTCTATGAACAAAACCAACACAGAGGAAAGCAAAAGCAAGAGGTGGGCAAAAAGACAGCTTGATGACATATTTTTAACCCTCAAATTCTACCTTGGATCATGTCTGCCTTTAGCCTCTCCATTCCCTTAGCAAATAAACTTTTCTTTTTTGATGAAGCTAATTTAAGTTGATTTTATGTTACGGGACTGGAAGAGTCCTTATTAATAAAATCTTATATAGTTTTATAAATCTCAAATAGAGGTAGATATGGTGGACGCATAAGGAAGAGTCAATACTTTTTGAAATGCCAAAGAAATACTCACAGAGGAGTCACCTCTAAGTTTTAAAGTCTCAATAAGAACATATGGCCAAGCACAGGAAAAACCTTACTAAATTATTGAGTTCTTACTGTGTGCCAGGCACTGTTTCAAGTATGTTGCATACATCATAGATTAGATCTTATTATTCTCACCAGTTTACTAACTGAGGGAGAAAGCAGTTAAGTAAACTTGCCCACATTGATACCTGAGAATTAAGTTCTTATCCACTGAGTTCCATAGGATGCTATTTTCAAGAAAACAAATTTTATAATATGTAATTTTTAAAATGTTTGCTATTTTGTTCTTATAACTCATTAAACTGGTACACAAAATCCTTATTACGAATTGGAATATCTAACAAGAGGAATAATTTGAGCTGTCTAAAACCGTCTAACTTTGGTTTAATTAAGGTGAAGAATATACTGAAGACCAAAGGGGAAAACAGATATGTTGCATAGTTGACAAGAGAAAATTTACTCTTATTATATTGATCAGTTTTCTACTACATGTGTGCTTCTACTCCCTGATTAGAGCAGTTATTGAGGAGCATGAACAATTGTATACAAATGCCTATGAGAATCAAGCATTTCCTCTAGTGTGGCTGACATGTTTAACCAGGTAAAGGTGACAACACTTGCTTGGATGGGTTAGTGGGTATTTTTTCTAGGAGTGCAACTTAATGAAGCAAAGAAGAAATATTTTGAGAAACTTTAGGGTAATGTTTTTTATTTGTTTATTTTTGAGTTTTTTGTTTGTTTGTTTGTTTTGAGACAGGTCCTCACTCTGTTGCCCAGGCTTTAGTGCAGTAGTGTGATCATGGCTCAGCACAGCCTTGAACTCTGGGGCTCACGTGTGATCTTTCAGACTCAACCTACCAAATAGCTGGGATTAGGCATGTGCCATCACACCTTGCTACTTTTTTTAAATTTCTTTTTTTTGAAGATGGGTGTCTTACTGTATTGCCTTAGCTATTCTCAAACTCCTAGGCTCAAGAGATCCTCCTGCCCTGGCCTCCAAAGTGCTTGGATTACAGGCATGAGCCACCATACCCTGTCTTATTTTAACAAAATAATATGCTAAATTCCTTAAGGAAAAAAGACAAATATTTTCAAAGATGCATGAATACTTCTATAAAACTTGTCAATTTTGAGAGACCCTCAGGTTTCTTTTATTTGCTCACAAAATTTAATAACATCTAATACCAGTTGATAGAGTTTTTTCTATCTGCTCTAGCTTGTTTCACTTTTTGTCCTGTACATATTCCTCTTACAAAATAAGTCATTCATTTTATTCAAATAGTAACTCTTATGTCTTGGCTGTGTCTCCACCTTTCAAATCTCATCTTGAATTGTAGCTCATGTAGTCCCCATGTATCATGGAAGGGACCTGGTAGGAGATACTTGAATCATGGGGGCGTGTTTAATGAAACACCTCAAACTTTTCCTTTAATTAAGTGTCTTTCACTAATTGACAACTGTTCTTTTATTGCTCAGCATTATGGCAGCATATATTATTAAGGAAAAGCAGAGAAAATATTGTTTTTCTTTAATGATGCCCTGCAACATTTTGGTCTTTTTTCAAAGTTTAACTTTTGTAGGCACTAATCCAAGTATTCATAAGCTGAGATATTTCTCTGTTATTGTGCACATATTTCCATGAACTCTAGAGGAATGTGTTTTTATTCACCATTTAGAAGCATCATGCCATCTTAATTACTGTGCTCAAGAAATAAAACCTTTTAAACTACGAATTAAAAAACCAATGTTATCTAACTAGCTTTGAGTGAGCTGACAATTTATTAGTGGTACTTCACTAAAACCTAAGCACTTTGGGAATAAGTTAAAAAACACTTCCTTTTCAAATTTTAAAAATCTAGGAGTTCTTTCTCTTCTTCTTTCATTTTTCCCTTCTTTCTCTTTACTCCTTCATTGCTTTCTGTCTTTTCCACCTACTTCCTACTTCTTCCCTTCCTCCCTCCCTTATTTCTTTCCTAATTTCTTTGTTTCTTTTTTAAAAATCAGTCTAGTGTTCCAAATGGCATTTCTTCAGACCAGATTCGTTATAGGCAGAAAAACTGAGATGAAATGCAGGATGCCATGCTTTGAAAAATCTTTTATTCAATTTATAAATCGAAACAACAAACTAATTTTACATTTTATAATATGCCTTAACTTTATTGATTTTGAAAGTAAACTTTAGTTTTATGGTCTATCACACTTTTTCATAAATTACAAACTCTGAGTAAGATAATAGCTTGATATTACATCACTATCTACATATATTTTGGTTACAGCATGTTCATTACTGATTTATCATAGATGAAGATGAAATTCTTGACTAATATTTTTGAGTTCCTACCAACTATGCTTTAATTTTGTTATCTCTTTAGCCTTCAAAGCATCTTCTATGCCAAGGGAACTATCCTCAGCTTCATTTTTATTTTCCTCACCTATAAAATGAAAATAATAGTAGCACTTACCTGATGGAGTGATGTGCTAATAGTTGAAATAAATGATGCATGGTAACCTGCCTAAAGTGGCTCAACTAACAAGTGAAAGGATCAAGGCTGTTTAAACCTAAATCTGTCCAATTTTAGAGCATGTGTGCTTAACTATAAACTATTTTGCTGTAGTAACATACAAAACTCACTGCTGCTGGAAAAATCACCATCCCTAGCTCCTGCACGGCTCTCTATTAGATTGAAGGGAGGACAAAAGAGCTTGTCCTACTCTCACTATGACCATGGCGCTCATTCTCCAGTTACCCCAACCTATTTCTTAGAAGGATATACAATTAGAGTTAATAATTTATCTCTCTATAAGATACCATCAGGACTAATACCATTGTGTCCTATAACCCTGTTTATCTTAGTCCTTGACAGGAAGTCCAAACCTGCATATCCTTCTTCAACTTGTCTCCAAATGGCATTGAACAATCCTTTATCATTTAAATGACCCCCAATTATCCTAACCTCCTGGTACTGAAGTTTTTGTGTATTTTTTTTTCCTTTCAAGAGTGGGTGTGTCCTTTGAATTACTTCTAACAACAAAACACAATACTGCAAAGGTGATGGCATATCACATCTGTGATTCTGATAC
Source organism: Macaca mulatta (assembly GCF_049350105.2). Classification (NCBI taxonomy): domain Eukaryota; kingdom Metazoa; phylum Chordata; class Mammalia; order Primates; family Cercopithecidae; genus Macaca; species Macaca mulatta. The sequence goes on along the minus strand of NC_133409.1, from coordinate 90,302,354 downwards.
ATAAGATTGTAATGTCCATTTTGCTAGAAGACCCTCCTCCTTGTTGGTTTTGATGAAGCCTTACTGAGGAGGCCTACATGGCAAAGAATGGAGGGTGACCAGTCAACAGCCAGCAGGAAACTAAGGCCCTCAATGTATCAATCTACATGGATCTGCATCATGCCAACAACCAAATGAGCTTAGAAATGAATCCTTCCCCAGTCAAGTCTTGAGAAGATAGCTTTGGCTGAAATCTTTTTTTAATTGAAAAATAATTTAATGATGAAATATATCATATTTGTTAATATCTTGCTTGCCAAAATGTTTCATATTATCATTGGCCTATATCTCAAAATACAATATATATATTGAAGGCAAAGTTTATCATTAATAAAAGTAAATGTAAACCTATAATTCAATGGAAGGGAGGAGCTGTATTATTGTAAGTCTGAATTAGATAGATCATCAGGGTTTTTTTTTTTCTTTATTTCTTCTAAAAAGAAAAATAACGGGATACGTATGTTCTACATATGTAGAACACGCAGGTTTGTTACATAGGTACACATGTGCCATGGTGGTTTGCTGCACTTATTGACCTGTCCCCTAAGTTCCCTCCCCTCACCCCTCTACCCCCAACAGGCCCTGGTGTGTGTTGTTCCCCTCTCTGTGTCCACGTGTTCTCAATGTTCAACTCCCACTTATGAGTGAGAACATGTGGTGTTTGGTTTTCTGTTCCTGTGTTAGTTTGCTGAGGATGATGGCTTCTAGTTTCATCCATATCCCTGAGAAGGACATGATCTCATGATCTCATTCCTTTTCTTTTCTTTTCTTTTCTTTTCTTTCTTTTTTTTTTTTTTGGAGACAGAGTCTCGTTCTGTTGCCCAGGCTGGCTGGAGTGCAGTGGCGGGATCTCTGCTCACTGCAAGCTCCGTCTCCCGGGTTCATGCCATTCTCTTGCCTCAGCCTCCCAAGTAGCTGGGACTACAGGCTCCTGCCACCACACCCGGCTAATTTTTTATATTTTTAGTAGAGATGGGGTTTCACCACGTTAGCCAGGATAGTCTCAATCTCCTGACCTCGTGATCCGCCCGTCTCGGCCTCCCAAAGTGCTGGGATTACAGGCTTGAGCCACCGCGCCCAGCCATATGTTGTTCTTAAGCTGCTGAGTTTATGATAATATTAATACTGAGCAATATGCAATTCATATACTCCTGAATCCCTGAAACTCTATCAATGCCCTCTGGAATTTACTCAGGAAATGGAGGTCATCAGAAGAGTATTTCTACAGCTTCCTGTCAGCAAGTATTACAAAATCCTATGTATATTTTTCTTTACTATTCAACCATTTCTCTCATAGTGTATGAACTTTCCATATTCCTAAGACTGTGATTTGAATTGTATGTTTGATCCCATTCTCTCACTGCTTCTTAAAGGCTTTGATTCCAGAACTATTTTTTCTCTCACCGTCATCCTCATCATCACATTTTTTCCCTATGGGATATTTCCCATTCGTGTAGAAGAATGTGTAATAGTGCCGTCATTAAACAACAAAAATTTTTTGCCCCCATGCCCTGCCAGATACAGCCATCTGCTCTTTTTATAGCAACTTTCTCAGAATAATGGCTTTACACTCTTACCTACTTCTCTTGCCAGTCTCTTTTGGATCCAATTAATTTTATTTTCCTACCACTCCACTAAAAAAGGCTCTTATTAACGTCCCTGATGACTTCCAAATTGACAAATTCAAAAGGTAGTCCATAGTTTACATCTTATTGAAGCTCACAGCTGGGACACAATTGATCCCTTCCTTCTCTTTGAAGCACTTTCTTCCCTTAGTTTTGGTGACATCACCCACACTCCTGGGCTCAAGTGATCCTACTGTCTTAGCTTCCCAAAGTGCTAGGATTACAGAAGTGAGTCTCCACCATGCCTAGCCCCTCCTGCCTTTCTTTACCACTGAAGCTTGCAATGCTTCAGAACTCTGTTCTTGCACATCTTCTCTTCCCTATCCACATTCCTTTCCTAATTCCATGGGTTTAACAATCATAGATATGCATATAACATCCAAAACTGTATCTGTAGCACTGACTTTTCTTCTGATCTCCAGGCTCATACATCTAATCTGCAGTTGAAGTTTTAATATACAACTCAAATTTAACTTTTGAAAATTGAACTCATAATTTTTCCCATCCCATAAACATTTGCTTTCCCAAGAAGTGGCATCAGCATACTTTCTGTTCCTCATGCCAAAATCCTTGGAATCAATCTTGATTCCTCTTTTTATTTCACAGCTCATATCCATTCCTTTGTTCAGAATCTTCCAGTTCTACTTTTAGAATATGTTGTAAATGCGAACCTTTATGTTAGTAGCTGTGTAATTCTTTCTCAAATCTTAAGTTTCATCATAGTAATTCATTTCTCGAAACCATCCAATGACTTCCCTCAACGCTAGGAATAATATTCTAAGTATTTACAGTAGCTGATAAAGTCCAAATAAGTTTTTAACACATAGTCAGTTTGTCACGTATTGCCTGGAAATGGCATTATGCTTCTGTCCTGACCATTTTTCCTTCATTTTCCCCTTCCTCACTCAACCACAGCCAAACAGACCTCTTTGCTATCCTTAGAACATTCCCATGCAGGTGTGATTTTCAGGTTCCTCCTTCCTTTCTCCTTGCTTTTTCCCCTTCCCGGAATGATTGCTCCCCAAAATAATCACAAGGCTCTCTGCTCCCTTATTCCATTTAGGTCTCTGCCCAAAAGTCTTAAAGTTTTTCCCCCAAATATAGAACTTAAAGTAGCAGTCCAGTTTTTCTCTATTTACTTCATTGCTTCACTTTTCTTTGAGGGTCTTTTCCCCCAAAGACAATGTTATATAGCTATGTTTTCAGAGCTTGCCAACTCTTGTGAAATGTTAGCTCCATGTCCTGCTGGGTCCTTTGTTTACTCACTGATGTAATGCAATGCAGACAACTTCATGTGGATGGGAGAAGCACGAGCATAGATACAAATCGTAAAAATGGAAATACCAAATTACCATCATTTGGTGAATTACAGAAAAAATAGGTTTCCTGTAAAATTTTTATAGCTTGATGAAGAATTTGATGCTGTGCAATAGATCCACTACTTGAGTGTAACGATTTATTTATAGCTGTTTATATGATTTCAATGATCCTATTACTTTGTTGATAGTTATTTTTTATTCTTTCTTTCTTCTGGAAGGTAGGAGGCTTTGTCTCCATTCTTCTTGTCCCTGGCCAACATGAGTCACTTAAAATAATCCCTCTTATAACTTAGCAAACTGTCAAAGCAGTATATAGCAAGGTTGTTAAAAAATTCTCATCAGTTTTCTGTACCTAGAAAACCCCAGAGTCTCTCACCAAAGGCTCCTATATTAGATAAACAACTTCAGCAAAGTTTTGGGATACAAAATCAATGCACAGAAATCAATAGCATTTTTATAAACTAATAGTATCCAAGCTGGGAACCAAATAAAATATTCAGTCCCATTCACAATGGCCACAAAAAAAATAGAATACCTAGGGATATGGCTAACCAGGGAAGTGAAAGATCTGTACAAACAGAATTACAAAACACTGCTGAATGAAGTTGGAGATGACATAAACAAATGGAGAAACACTCCATGCTCATGGATGGGAAGGATCAATACTGTTAAAAAGCAATTTACTCTATTTCTGTCAAACTACCCAAAGACATTTTCCACAGAATTAGAAAAAACTATTCTAAAATGTATACAGAACCAAAAAAGAGCCCCAAGTAGCCAAAGCAAAAATTAACAAAGTAGGAAAAATCACACTACACAACTTCAAACTATACTACAAGGCTATGGAAACTAAAACATCCTGGTACTGGTACAAAAATAGACATAGGCCAATTGAACATGTTAGAGAATGCAGAAATAAAGTCACACAACTACAAACACCTGATCTTCAACAAAGTTAATCATAGCAAGTAATAGAGAAAGGGCTCCCTATTCTGTAAATGATGCTGGGATAACTGGCTAGCTACATGAAGAAAAGTAAAACTAGACTTTTTCCTTTCACCATGTACAAAAATCAACTCAAGATGGATTAAACACTTACATGAAAACCTAAAACTATAAAAGCTTTGGAAGACAAGGTAGGAAACACCATTCTGGATATAGAAACGGACTCAAACAGCAATTGCAAGAAAAACAAAAAATTGACAATTGGTACCAACTAAAGAGCTCTGCCCAGCACACATACACACACACACACACACACACACACACACACACACACACACACAATCAACAGAGTAAATATACAACCTACGGAAGGGGAGATAATATTTCCAAACTATGCATCTGACAAAGGTCTAATATCCAGAATCTATAATTAACATAAACAACTGAACATGCAAAAAAGAAAAATCAGTAAAAATAGGCAAAATATATTAATAGACACTTTTCAAAAGAAGACATACATATATCCATCAAACATATGAAAAAAATACTCAACATCACTAGTCATTAGATAATTGCAATTCCATACCACAATGGGATACCATTTCAGTATCAGAAGAGCTATTGTTAAAAAGTCAAAAAATAACAGCTGCTGGTGAGCTTGAAGAGAAAAGGGAACACTTATACACTGCTACAGGGAATATAAATTAATTCAGCCACTGTAGAAAACAGTCTGGAGATTTCTCAAAAAACTTAGAACTATCATTTGACTCAGCAATCCCATTACTGAGTATATACCCCAAGGAATATAAATCATTCTACCATAAGGACATATGCTTGTGTATGTGCCTTCACAATGTGAAAGACATGAAATCAACCTAGATGCCCATCAGCAGTGGACTGGATGAAGAAAATATGGTTTATATATACCATAGAATACTATGTAGCTATAACAAAAATTAGATCATGTCCTTTGCAGCAACATGGATGGACTTGGAGACCATTATCCTAAGCAAACTAATGCAGTAACAGAAAACCAAAAACCACATGTTCTCACTTGTAAGTGGGAGAAAAATATTGAGTTCACATGGAGACAAAGAAGGGAACAACAGACACTAAGGTCTACTTGAGGGTACAGGGTGGAAGGAGGGAAGGATGGAAAAACTACCTAAGGGGTACTATGTTCGCTACTTGGGTGACAAAATAATCTGTAAACTGAACTCCCACAACACAAAGTCCATCCATGTAATAAATCTGCACATGTACCCTCTTAACCAAAAGGTTGGAAATTAAAAAAAAGTATTTACTGAGAAAAATTAAAATATAAAGAATACTGAGATTGGAAGGAAAAGAAAAAAATTCTTGTCAGTTGATCCTTTTGTGTGCTACGCCTTTCCCTGAGGTAAAATAATTCATTAGGAAATTTTGTAAAATTTCTCACTTTATCAGTAATCCTCTAATTAGCTGTGATCTTTTCCTGGTGATAAAAACACATTCAAATGATTTTTTTAACACTTTTTAAAGAACATCTTTTTTGGTCCTACCTCCTTCTAACTTTCTCTTTAAATGTGCCAATTTACCCAAGAATGTTTCTGAGTATATCACAAATGTTTTCTGTTTCATCAATTGTTTTTTTCATTATTTATATGTTACAAAAGAATCCTACTCCCTTTTTCTGAGCCTTCATTTGTTTAACATACTTCTCACATACCTGCTATCCTCATAAGGTTTTAACACACAGCCAGTTTGTCACTCAGTGCCTAGAAATGGTGTTATACTTCCACAAAGATGAGTCTATGCCACGCTTTCACAACTCCACAGTGAATAATATAAACACAACATTGTCCTTTGTAGTGCTCTTATGTTTAAATGGCTTTCTTGAGTTCCCTCTGAAGATGCGAGTCTCTTATTAAAAACATTTCAATTTTATTTTTTTGTCAAAGTCTCGCTCTGTCGCCCACGCTTGAGGGCAGTGGCACCATCTCGGGACACTGCAACCTCTGCCTCCTGGGTTCAAGTGATTCTCCTGCCTCAGCCTCCAAAGTAGCTGGAACTACAGGCACGTGCCACCTCGCCCAGCTAATTTTTTGTATTTTTAGTAGAGACAGGGTTTCATCATGTTAGCCAGGCTGGTTGTGAACTCCTGACCTCAGGTGATGCTCCCCATCGGCCTCCCAAAGTGCTGGGATTACAGGCGTGAGCCACCGCACCTGGCCATGTTTCACTTTCAATATGCCTAGACCTCTGATAAAATCAAACTTGCACACACTATTTGTAAACTATTTACATAAAACAAATACACATAACTTTAGAACTAGGCTTTAAACTTGCAGAAAACAATCATTCTATGGCTTCAAATTAGCATTTTTCCCATTACCCCATTTCTCTTCCCCCCTTTTGGAAAGTGTAGTTCTGTGCTTTGTGCATTTGAGATTAAAATCTGGCACTAAGAGTTGTTCTTATAACTGCAGATAGTTTCCATGGAAACACAGCATGGCTTCTCAAATGTCAGCTTCTCAAACTCTCACTTGCAGTTGATGAAGGATCCTTCACTGAAGTGTGACCATCTCTTCCACCTCTGTGAAGTAAGTAGGGAATGCTGGAACAGGAAGAACCATCAAGGCCAAACTATATAGTTAAATAGAATGTCCACATCTAAAAATATGAGGTAAAACCTATCAATTAAAAATTGGTGTTTTAAGAAGGAATAATTGGCCTCTTGCATACTAATCAAAAAGCAGTGGCAAGGAAAAAAAACACAGGAAGCATATTGATTTCCTTTTTCAGAGAATATATTAAAATAGCTGTCCCCTGCATCTTCCACTGCTCTCAAACCTATTTACATAGCAAAGCCTCTATGCTCCTCCCAGGGTTTTCTAGGCCTGGCCAAGCACTGGGGTCAAAATGTGTAAAATGGGCATTGACACAGTAGACAGGGATGTAGGCGCTTCATCCAGTGGACCTCACACACTGAGCAGGACCCCTGTATTGCATGAAGGTTGGCAAGAGTTAAGCTGAGCCTGGGGCCTCACTCTTCCTGAATAATACCATAGGAAAGAAGCTCAAACATAGGGCTGTTTCGAGTAAAGAAAAGGGGGATGATTGGTTTGACATTCTGTACGTCTAGATTTCTTTTCATGAGCACAGCGAGATGCTTCCTGCTGGGACATCAGACCATGAAGTGAGTCTCTCCCTGATATGGTTTGGCTGTGTCCCCACCCAAATCTCATCTTGACTTGTAACTCCCATATTTCCCATGTGTCATGGGAGGCACCTGGTGGGAGGTGATTAAATTATGGGGGAGGATCTTTCCTGCACTGTTCTTGTGATAGTGAATAAATCTGACAAGATTGGTTGGTTTTAAATACAGGAGTTTTCCTGCACGAGCTCTGTTTTTGCCTGCTGCCATCCATGTAAGATGTGACTTGCTCCTCCTTGCCTACCACCATGATTGTGAGGCCTCCCCAGCCATGTGGAACTGTAAATCCATTAAACCTCTTTCTTTTGTAAATTGCCCATTCTTGATTATGTCTTTATCAGCAATGTGAAAACTAACTGATACACTCCCCCATGTCTTCTTGCCATTGAGTTACTGTACTGTTTTCTCAGATGGATCTGCTACAGTCCTTGCTAACTTCACACCTTCAACATGTCTGCTTCCCTCACCACAATGTTCTGTGAATGACAAGGAGTAAATCAATGGCTCCACCAATAGAGATGTATGCTAGCCGGTAGGATCACCCCTGTGGATGTTTCACAGGATTTAGACAGATATAAGAGAGTCATTTGGGACTTTCCTCTCTATCAATTCCAAAACAGGCAAAGAAGAAAAATATTAGCATATTCATGTCACCACAGCCAGAATTCTGGCAGTAAAATTAAGTAGAAAATTGGACCACGAATTCATATAACCGTAAGCAAAATAGGCTTTTTTTGTCAAGCCTTGTTTGGAGAGTTTCTGTGAATATTCCTTAAGCCTGAAATTTACCTTCCTTATTCTGATTGTTGATTTTTTCATGTTAAAGAAAGACTTAAAATAACTACAAACACTGGTCAATAACTTAAAAAGTTTTGTTTTTTTTCCCCCAAATTCTGGGACACTGGTTGATCAAACTTTGGCCTAAGATACTACATTAGTTGCCTAGAGAATAGCCCTTGTCTTTCTCCCCCTACCCTTTTTCTTTCTCCTTCTCTTCCTTTTCTTTCTTTGTTTCCTCCTCTTCTTCCTCATTTGCATTCCTCCACCCTAAGTTTCCCCCTCATCTTTCCAAATCTTTTTGGTAACTGTCACCTTGTTTTTTTTTTAACTTAGTTTTATCTTAAGTTTGCATATGATTTAAAGAATTAAATAGTTCCACGAATTATTTTATGTAAAAACTGCATTCTCTTCCTACCCAGTTTCCTTTACACTATGAACAACCACTCTCAAATCTTTAAGTTGATTCTGTTTGAATTTACTTCTATATCTCTAAGTAGCATGTTAATATTGCCGCTTGTTAATTTTATCAGTTTTAGGCATTATTAGTTTATTTTTATTATGGACCATTGTTTAGCGTTCACTCTCCATGTTTTCACCCATTCCTACATGCTTCATGTTTATTAAAATTTTGAGTGAACTTCTGTAGCATTTTGTAAAACATTGCTTGGCTTTTCATTTCCAGTGTTACTTTTGAAGAGTTCAGTATTAATTTTGCTGTTTCTATGAAATCTGGTTTTGTTTTTGTTTTGTGTGAGCTGTTGTTATTGTTGTTTTTTGTTGTTCCACTTCTAGAAGCTGATTTTTTTTATCCCCAGTCTTCTGAAATTTCAGAATCACATGTTATCAGGAGAAACCCACCCCTGATATTCAACGTGAGTTCTTTTTTATTTCTCTAAGCATCGGCTGGTCTGAGAAATAAACGGAAAGAATACAAAGAAATTTTAAAGCTGGGTGTCCAAGGGAGACATCACATGTCGGGAGATCCATGATGCTCCCTGAGCCGTAAAACCAGAAAGTTTTTATTAGTGATTTTCAAAAGAGGAGGGAATGTATGAATAGGGTATGGGTCACAGAGCTCATATGCTTCACCCGGTAATAAAATATCACAAAGCAAATGGAGGCAGGGCAAGATCACAGGACCACAGGATGGAGTGAAGTTAAAATTGCTAATGAAGTTTCGGGCACGCATTGTCATTGATAACATCTTATCAGGAGACAGGTTTGAGAGCAGACAACCAGTCTCGACAAAATGTATTAGGTGGGAATTTCCTCATTCTAATAAGCCTGGGAGGGCTATAGGAGACCTGGGCTTATTTCATGCCTTTGTCTATGACTGTAAAAGACAGCCACCCCTAAAGCGGCCATTTTAGAGGCCTCCCTTCAGGGACGCATTCTCTTTCTCAGGGATGTTCCTTGCTGAGAAAAAGAATTCAGCGACATTTCTCCTATTTGCTTTTGCAAGAAGAGAAATATGGTGCTATTCTGCCTGACTCACCCGCAGTGAGAGTTTAAGGTTATCTCCCTTGTTCCCTGAACATTCCTGTTATCCTGTTCTTTTTTCAAGGTGCCCAGATTTCATATTGTTCAAACACACATGCTCTACAAACAATTTGTGCAGTTAATGCAATCATCACAAGGTCCTGAGGTGGCATACATCTTCCTCAGTTTACAAAGATGATGGGATTAAGAGATTAAAGTAAAGACAGGCATAGGAAATCACAAGGGTATTGATTGGGGAAGTGATAAGTGTCCATAATGTCTTCACAATCTATGTTCAGAGACTGCAGTAAAGACAGGTGTAAGAAATTGTAAAAGTATTAATTTGGGGAACTAATAAATGTCCATGAAATCTTCACAATTTATGTTCTTCTGCCATGGCTTCAGCCAGTCCCTCCGTTCGGGGTCCCTGACTTCCTGCAACAACATGTCTTGGTGTTGATTATTTCATTCATGGTGCTAAACTCTCTATGTTATATTTCAAATGGAAATGATATATTCTCAGTTCTATAATTTATTTTTGATTTATTTCTTTCATGATTTTCTTCTTTGTTGTTTTTTACACTATGCTATTTATGCTGTTTTCTTTCTGTTCCCACTTTCTAGAACTCTTACTATTTTGATATTGCAACTCCTAGACTTTCTAATTTTAATACATTTTGTTTTTACATCTCTTAGCCCTTTTGCTCTATATCTTAATACATGCCCTAAATTTTAACTTATGTTTTAGTTTACATTTTATTTTCTTCTATATAGTTTTTAATTTTTAAGAGATGTTTTTTCCTCCAAACACTCATTTTTTATAGCATCCTATTCTGGCCTAGTGGATGTAATATAATTTTTATGTCTCTAGAGAGGTTAGAGCTAGTCATTTTGAAGGTATTTTTCTCATCATCTAGTATTTTCTCCAAGTTACCTTTTTACTCTGTTTTTAGTGTTTGTTTTGGCCTCTGTATTTCATGTCAAGTGCACTCCTTAAATATCAGGTTACCATTGAAAGAATTGATGATTCTTTCTTTCAATTTCTTGCCTGGCTGCTAATTTTCCAGGGGCTAAGTAAGAAAAAAACTTTGGGAACTCAATAATACATGTATTTTGCTTACTTCTTTTCTTTATGGACTCCAATCTTCTGCTTGGCCTGCTTTCCCCTAGTCCAGAAACCCTTAGTTTGACCCAATCCAGAAACTTAGAACCTTAACCCCTTTCTGGATAGAGCAGTAGCATTATATTCCTGCAAGAATAGTGTATGGGAAGGTCTACTGCACCTCACAAAGATTTCTTAATCAGCCATTTACAGTCCTACCTTTTTCCCACTTCCAAGGATAACTATTAAAGTAATTCTGGAGTCTTTTGTAGGTTCCATGGTATAAATATGATTGTTTCTCTGTTTTGCTCACTGTTGCCTTAGGGTTCAGTCTTCTTGAGTGGACCATGTTAGTCATCCTTCCTACTTCAGTTTTCCAGCTTTTACATTTTTTTGCCATTGTTATCTTCTTCCATCTCTTTGGCCTTGTTATTTTTTATCTATAAACATTTTTTCCAGTTGTCATTAATAGTATTTAAGGAAGGAGTAGAATACAATATATATATCCAACATGCCATCATTTGTAGTTTTGTTTGTATTTCACTGCTGCTGTATATGAATCTAGTAATTTATAATATTTTAATTTTATAACTGGAAAAGCATATGAAGATCTGATACTGTTATGGGATCTTTGGGGTGTCACTTTTCTGGCTGGAAAACTCTGTGGCTAGTGGCACTTTTGCTCAAGTTTTTCTTAGGCTGACTGGCCTCATGCTGCCCTCTCAATCTGGCAGACTACACTTGGGCTCACACTAGTAGCTTGTATCCCACACCTCCAAGGGAGCCTGTGAGTCATGCATGGAGTGGTGAAGGATGTGTGAGCAAGTGTGGGGTCCTGCCACTGTGCACAGTTAGACATGCTAGCTACTGTCATGGAGTGGGCAGCTCCAGGTGTTGGCATAGATGCCAGATCTCTGAGAGGTTGCAGCTGAACCAGTGGCACCACAAACAGCTTCCCCGGCTAGCACCAGGGAATGTGGTGGTGCCTGGAAGCTTGGAGACACTAGGAACCACAGGGTCCCAAAGAGGGAGTCACAGCCTTTGCTTGGGGAGCTCCTAGGTCTGGAATCCCTGAAGGGTCACAGCTCTTCTCTCCTCCTTTTTCCCTACAATGTGGAAAGCAGAGGATATATTTCAGCCCTCTTTGTGTTATAACTCTTTTAGCCTTTCCTTTCAATGGGCCCTGAGTTCTCCTGCATCTAGGAAGAATGAGGTGCACGGACAAGTGGAGGTTGAGCGAGACAAAGAGGAGCTTTATTGAGCAATAGAGCAGCTCAGAGGAGGCCTGCAGTGAGTAGCTCCTCTACATAGCCAGGGTGTCCCGACAAGGGGTCAACTATGGATTGGCAGGTCATCCTGACGAGAGTTCAGCTTTCACCAGAGAGGGTAGTTCCTCTCTGTGGCTAGTCATACCATTGTCTCCTCAGCTCTCAGCAGACAGGAGAACGTGGGGTGGGCAGCTCCTCTCTGCAGCTGGTTGACCCATCATCTCCCTGACGTCTCTCTGCCCTTTCTTCAAGTCACACTGAATCCAGGGATTTTATGGGTCTCAGAGGGAAGGAAATGTGTGCTGATTGGTCCATGGGAGGCCATGCGTGGGCCCAGGGAAAAGCACCACATATTCCCACTCCACCCTGGCCCCCAGGCTTCAGGCTGGAAGGTAGGGCTTCACTGGGGACCCACTTCCTTCTGCCCAGGAGCCTGTCTGCCTCCTGCCACCATTTATGGCACACAGGCTGTTCATGTCAAGGGCACCTGCAGTCCAGCTCCGGGCTGTCCTCAGTCCTTCCCACCTCAACCTCCCTCCCATATTCGTTGGTGCCCAAAGTCTGGAGTGGGCTAGGGAGGCAGGGGGCTGGCATGCCAGCGGTGCCCCAAAAGTGCACATACCCAACCTGGCTGTGACAGCACCCAGCCCTATGCTTGCTCTGAGATTAGAGCAGACACCAGGAGCAGGGAGAGGCCAGGCAGTGGAAGCAGACACTTCTGAGCCTGTGTGGGGCAGAGGGCCTCCCTAGGTCCCTGAGAGTGCAGAAATGCCTGGGTCCACAGTGGTGGCATGGAGGCTGCCACTGCACCTGAGGAGCTTTCACCCTGCCAATTCGAAAGAGCTCTCACTTGTTCCTGGCTCCTGCCAGCTCTGTGGAGCGTGCAGCCCCAGTCATGCCTCCTTGTAGCCTAAGGTGGGGGCTCTAGGCCCTTCATGGCTGACCCCACTGCTTTCCTGCCAAGAGCAATGGGCTGACTCCCAGGGCAGTGGGCTCTGGGGGGCTGCTCCCAGGGTCAGGCTCTGGGGACTGCTCTCCTCCTCTCCATGTTTACCCTGCAGCACACAGCAGGTGAGAGTGGTGATGTGGTTCCAGGTTTCAGAGTGGCAGAGGCTCTGGGCCTGGGAGTGGGTCCTGCCCAACCATGAGAGAGTGGGGATGGTGCAGTCGCCTGCTTCAGGGATGCAGGGCATGGGGCACTGTTACCACTGCTGCTCCTGCAGCCACTGCTGCCACCACCAACCATGCCTCCCCGCTGCAGCTGGTGTGATGGCAGCGACCGCTCCAGACAGCCCGCTGCTGCCATCAATATCTTGTTTCACAGATGAGAAATCTAACCTCAGGAAGGTTAATTGGCCAGCTAACAGAGTTAATCAGAATAGATTTGGGATTTAGACACAGGTTTTTTGACATTTAAATTTTAACTCTTAGAATCTCAAAGTTTTAAAACAAAATGAGACAATAAATTATCTCATCAAAAACTTCATACCGTGAACTGAATTTTACAGAAGTCAAAAGATTTTTTTTCTTGGACAGACTGCAAGCTAGGACTTAGGCCTCTTGACAATGAATCCATGTTATCAGAAATTCTTTTTAGAATATTTCCTTCAAAGTTAGGAAAGGTGGATTTAGAAGAGAGAGTGGACATAGTTTATGTTTTGGAAAGTGAAAGTAAGTGATATTTGTGCGTTGGAGTTGTCCTTATGTCTGTAAATTATTAAGACTGGCTGAGTGTTGGCCGGTAGCAAAGTTCTGAAAAGATCTATTTCTATTACAACAACACTGCTCAGAACTAGTTGGATTATTCAGAGCCCACACAAGTGGTGCGGTAAAGATGGTTTTCATCTTTACCACAGATGGTAAAGGTGGTTTTAGTATAGCAGTTGCTACTTCAAATATATATGACCCAAACTAATTTTAGTAAAGATAAAGCAACTGTTAATGAAAATGTTCAATGATAAAACCAGAGTAAACTTTAACTTAAAACTCAGAAATTAAAATAAACCAAATCTGAAACTTTCTAAACTTCTTACTATCCCCGTACTTTGAGAAATTACCCAGAAACAAATTTATATTTCAATACATAAAAAATAAATGCAATAATTGGATAGGTTATTATTAGCTTCAGGGAATATTTACTGTCATGCTATAAAACTTAGGTAATAGGATTTTATAATAAAATGCTAACTTTGATTATAGCAAAGAGAATAACAGCATAATAATTAACATGTAAATCATATGCCATGGACTATTATTATGTAAAAATCAAGCTGAATTTCCTTGCAAAAAAATCTGCATGCTTATTGAAAACAAATTAAAAAATATAATCAAGTCACTTTAGCCTCAAAATAACCCAAGAGACTATTCTAGAGTTTTATGAAAATTAAAGGAAGAGATGTGGGCTTGATAATTTTTTTAAGTAAAATGTACAACCCTAGCTTATAAACACATGTAAAACTGACCCAAGTATGGCTTAAGAAATAAAACATAACTTACAAAATTGATTGAATATATAAGTGTGGGGGGGTCAATCTTTTAGCTACAGTTATTTGTCTAGTTAATTGCCATCAGTTAATACTGTAAGAGAATTTTCCTTCTCTTTTCAAAATTTGCTTTACCCAGAAGTGACTTGCAAATCACTTGGGTTGGAAAAAACAACAACAACAAAAACAAACAAACAAAAAAACATTTTAGAGATCTTCCTACCTGGTTCCAGCAGTAGATCCTTGACTTGGCACCATCTGGAACATAGAGTGTCAGCTCCAGGCTCTAGAGAGACTGATACTCAAAGTCAAGCAAGTTGCCTTTCTAATGCTGTTCATTGAATAACTTTCTGTTGGCACTTAGCAAAATATATGTGGGTTCCTGAGTAGAACTGATTCTGTTTTTCCTGGATCTGACATCAAGGCACTGATATTTGGTGAGAAAATAAAAGTCAGTTAAAGAATATGTTCAGAAATCTTCTGCCTTCTTTCCTTCAAACCCTTGTTTCACACTCTCTTTTAGTCTCTTTATTATTGGTTGCTGTCTCAAATGGTGAATTGAGTTCCCTTTTTTGGTGCATCTCTAGCCAGGAGTTCTTATTCATAATCTTTTCTGAACTTTCAAATTAAAAAAATAACCCTGTGTTATCAGAAGGGTGATTGTGATTAGGTAGTAACGTAAGTCTGTTGAACTTTTACTGCGTATCTATCAGTCACTGGGCTCTGGATATTAACATATAGTGGAATTACATATAGAAGTATTAACCAATCTTGTTATTTTCTCTAATTCTATATGTGGTCCTCTGCTTTCACAGTTGCAATCCATCTTAATAAAATTACAAGACATTTTCTTAAAAATCAAATTTAAACTTTTATTGTGTCTTGCTGTTTTCAGCAGTTTCTCACCTTTAAAAAGACCTGAAATAATAACTATCTTCTTCAACTCATTTTTAGCTTCTGTAATTTTTTTTCTTTTTCCCTTAGGTTCTAACTGTTGTGGTCTGATGCTAAAAATGTTTTATCTTAAAGGTCTAAAGGAAATGTTTTCTTCCAATATAACATTCTGTGCTCTTGGCTTTAAATTGTTCCATGAATCTGAAAATTTTCACTTATGAGCCAGGAAACATTCCTCCTATGTTTAACTAACTCAAATGACCCTTTCCTTAGTTTTGCTTTGCAGGTTAACTAAATGGACTCCCCATGGAGAAGAGCAATCACTGCACTTCTTTTGCCTTTTGGTAACTGGCCTAACCATTTATCAGAATAATTCCTATGTCATTGTTATTAAGTTGTGATTGGTTTAAAAAAACTAAGATAAAAAATTAATTAAGTTTATTATATCCATGTAATTCTCTGTATTTGCTTTTAAAGTCCTCTGCCATTAAGTTACAGGGCTTTGACTCCTGGGTTTACAAAAAGCAACAACAAATCCTGCTAAATCTTAAACACTGGCAGTAGTTAAAGCCTCATCTTTAGACCCAATAAAAGATGTCAATCAAAATAAACTCTGTTTGTGAGACACAGGGTCAGAATTTAAAACTATTCAAATCTTCAAGGCCCAGGGACTGTCATGGAAGAGGTGGGTGTGAGATTGTAAGGGCCAATTTTGAGACATAAAATTAGTCCTGTTTTTAAATAAATTAACTTAATTTCAAAGTCACACTGACGCAAAACCAACATTTGGGCCCATGTGTCAGATTAACAAGGTTTTCTTGGAGCATTAACCCACTCCTTAATACATAACTATAAAGATTATAAAAAGATTTATGGAAATTATATCTTATGACCAAGATGATTAAAATTTAATAGATTTTGTTTATAAAATTTTGAAAGATGGGTTTAGTTGGCCTCATGCTGTCTTTATTATTAGGGATTATTGTTTGGGAAATTAAGCCTCCTCTCTCAAAGAATGAGATTTTTACCTTTTTTTGAAGTCTTCGAGTTTTAGCTTTGGCTAAATGAATGACTTATTTTACAATAACCTGTGATTCTATTTTGTGATATGAAGTGTTTTAAGCTATATTTGACAAACTTTCCAAAATCAAACTCTAACTTTGATCCTCATTGACTTTGATGTTAGGTCCCCTTGAAGTCTAAAAGAGAGATATTTGACTTGTTTGATATAATAAAATCATTGTCAAATAAAATCATTTTATTATAACAAAGCTGAATATGTCTCTTTTGGATTTCAGGCTAACAGTATTGTCAAATATGAACTGGGGTTAACCTCATTTGGATTATATTCATATAAATGTGTTATTAATGTGGTTCCAGAATTTCATGAGGTTCCTGTGATTCTAATATGTCTTGACATTCATTTTTAGCAGTAATTATGATTATTATATAAGATTGCTGTATGCCACAGAAGTAACAAAATTTCCTTGTGAATTGTGTTTTTAACCATGACTGTTTTGAGACTCTTGTAATCCACAGTTGTTTTATTTTTCTCTTTTTTAATAAATGTTTTTATAATCAGCTATAGGACTCTGACAGGTGCTCTTGAATGCAGGTTTCTGATAACTTTGGATATTGTGACATGAGAATAGAGGAAAAACTTCCAAGACTTCCACAGAGAGCTAATGTGTTCATAAACATGAAGTAGAACCGGAGTTAATTACATAGACTAAAACTAATGGAAGATTCAAGTAATCTCTTTATGACTTTGTTTGAAATATTGGTAATTCTTTTGTTTTAGAGTCTAGAAAACCCTTTGTCTGTGAGCTATTTACAGCTTTTAACAACTGGGTAAACTACAGTCCTGTGCATAAAATCTGAAGAATAATTCTCTCTACCTGATTTCTTCAAAATTTGAAAACTGTGTGCAAGTATACTTAGTGTATTGCAGTACCGTTATTTACATAAGTTCAATAAGAATCTGTTTTTTTATTGATCTCATAGTTAATTTCAATGTCATACTTTCCGATATAAACAGATTGCTTTATGGTATCTGAGTTCACTTATAGAGCCAATAAAAGCCCCTTGGGAAAAATGCCCTCATACCTTTTCTACACATCCCCTGTACAGGTGTCTGACTTGTGGTAAATAAAGAATATCACTTTCTGACCAGTCCATGCTCCCCAAGTCATTTTGACACTTTGCAGTGAGTAATTCACCCAATTAATACAGGTATTTGCAGGTACAGGCTGGGCTCAAGGCACTAAAGTCTAATCTCAGATTCCTTACTAAATAAAGTTCCAGCAGAGCCATTAAAAAGAGCCTATATAGCAAATGATTATTCTTGCTGACTTTATGCAAATATTCAGGCCAAGTATGATAAGACTAACATTTATTTTACACATAACTTTGTCCTATGATTTGTCATTAATGAAAACAGGAATTGGACAGAGAAGAATGATATTTCAAAATAAATTATAGTACACCTGTTATTAGACTCTCATCTTGCCTAATGTTTTTCAAATTTTATTATTTTCTACAGTTTAATTTTTTCCTTCTTTTATTTCTTTTTCCCCATTTGTCCTTATTTGAAATCACTACAAATTAAGATGTGCTTTTTTAAAACCCTGTGAACTGAAGCTAGACAAACTTCTGAAGAAAATAGTAGCAACTTTGGTGACCTTCTGGCAGACACTGGAGACATTGTGGACAGCAGCTCAGGAAAACAATTATTTAGGCAAAAGAGTACATCCAGTGGATGGAGCATGGTGAAGTGGTTATGAGTCCAGACTCTGGAGCTAGATGGTTTGGGAAAGAATTGTGTGGTTTCAGGTTCTTGCATTGGGACTGACTAGGCAAACCAGTTGACCTATGATGAATGAAGAAAAGCATGGTGGGGTGATGGCCCACCTGGGGGTGGCACAGAGTCAGAGTCAACTCCCCACCCTCATCCAAGGGAAGTGGTGAGTGATTATGCGGCTCTGCTCAGGAAGCCAGGGGTTCTCCCATGGATCTTTGCAACCTGTGGATCAGGAGATCCCCTCATGACCTCACGCCACCGAGGCCTTAGGTCTGATAAACAGAGCTATGTGGAGTTTCAGCAGAGTAGTCACTCAGGCACACGCAGAGACCTAGGAGTTTTATATACTCCACCCTGAGATTCCTGACAAGGGCAGGAAATCTGTCTACATATCCCTAGGAAGGGGACTGAATCCAGGGAACCAGGCAGCATTGTTCTGTGGGCCCCACTTCCATGGCACCTCATAAGTTAAGACTTAATGGTTTGGAATTCTAGTCAGCCAATGGCAACAGGCTGGAGTCTGCCTAAGAAAGGACTGAGTTTCTGGGGAGAGAGTTCACCACAATCTCTGTGGTTTTGTCAACTTGGCCATTCCAGCCCACCAGATTTGGAGAATCCAAATGGTCCAGACAAGGAAGCATCACCCACAGTGCAGCACAATTGTTTTGCCAGATTGTGGCCAGACTGCTTTTTAAAGCAGGATCCTGATTCATTCCTTCTCTCTGGGCGGGACCTCCCTGTGGGGACTTCAGCCACTCTATCCAGGGTTATATGAACAGAGCTCTGAACTCTACCTGGAATGGAGCTCCCATGGGAAGGGGCAGCTGCCATCTGTGCAGTTGAATTGACTCAGCCATTCCTGCCAGCTTTAGAGAATCCAAATGGTCCAGAGAAGGAAGGGTTCTCCCTCTCCCCAGTGCGGCACACTTGATGTACCAAAAAGCAGCCAGACTACTTCTTTAAGTGGGTTCCGGATTCTGTTCCTCCGGAATGGTTGAGACCTCACAACAGGGGTCTCTAGTCACCTACTACAGATGCATTCGGTTGACAATAGGTCAGTACCCCCTGGAATGCAGTTTCCAGAGGAAGGAGCAGGGTGCCATCTGTGCCATTTCACAGCCTTCATTGGTGATACCTCCAGGTATGGGAATAAATGAGACACCTAGGATCTGGAGTAAACACCCAACAAACTTCAGCAGTGCTATGAAAGAGTGGCCTGATTCTAAAAAAAAGGAAAAACAAACAGAAAACACCAACAACAACATCAACCAAAAAGACCCACAAAACCCCATTTAAAGGTCAGCAACCTCAAAGATCAAAGGTGAGTTAGTCCACAAAGATGAGAAAGAATCAACACAAAAATGCCGGAGTACCTATTCTCTACCAAATGACTGTAACACCTGTCCAGCAAGGGCAAAGAACTGGGCTGAGGCTAAGATGGCTGAATTGACAGAAGTAGGTTTCAGAAGGTGGCTAATAATGAAATTCACTGAGCCAAAGGAGCATGTTGTAACCCAATGCATAAAAGCTAAGAATCATGATAAAACAATACAGGAGCTGATAGCCAGAATAGTCAGCTTAGAGAAGAACATAGCCGACCTGATGGAGCTAAAAACACAACATGAGAACTTCATGATGCAATAACAAGTATCAATAGCAGAATAGACCAAGTAGAGGAAAGAATATCAGAGCTTGAAGACTATCATTCTGGAATAAGACAGGCAGACAAGAATAGCGAAAAAAAGAATAAAAAGGAATGAGCAAACCTATGAGATATATGGGATGTGTAACGTGACCAAACCTACCATTGACTGGGATACCTGAAAGAGACAGGGAGAATGGAACCAAGTTGGAAAACATACTTCAGGATATCATCCAGGAGAACTTCCTCAACCTAGCAAGAAAAGCCAACATTCAAATTTAGGAAATGCAGAGAAGCCCAGTAAGATATTCTGAGAAGATCAACCCCTATACACATAATCATGAGATTATCCAAGGTGGAAATGAAGCAAAAAATGTTAAGTACAGCCAGAGAGAAAGGCCAGATCACTTACAAAGGGAACCCCATTAGAATAACCAGTGGACCTCTCAGCAGAAATCCTGCAAGACAGAAGAGATTGGGGACTAATATTCAACATTCTTAAAAAAAAAGAATTTCCAACCCCAAATTTCATATATCCAGCTGAGCTGAGCATTGTAAGCAAAGGAGAAATAAGATCCTTTTCAGACAAGCAAAGGCTGGGGAATTCATCACCACCAGGCCTACCTAGCAAGCACTCCTAAAGGAAGCACTAAATATGGAAAAGAAATATCATTACCAGCCACTACAAAAACACTGAAGTGTGAAGACCAGTGACACTATGAAGCAACTACATAAACAAATCTGCAAAATAACAAGCTAGTATCCTGTTGGCAGGATCAAATTCACCCATAAAAATACTGATCTTAAATTTAATTGGGCTAAATGCCCCAATTAAAAGACACAGTATGGCAAACTGGATAAAGAACCAAAGCCCATCAGTATGCTATCTTCAAGAGACCCTACTCACATGAAAAGACACACATAGGCTCAAAATAAAGGGATGTAGAAAAATTTGCCAAGCAATTGGAAAACAAACAAACAAACAGAAAAACAGGGGTTGCAATCCTAGTTTCTGACAAAATAGACTTTAAACCAACAAAGATCAAAGAAGACACAGAAGATGCTGAATGCAGTAGCTCACACCTGTAATCCCAGTACTTTGGAAGGCCGAGGTGGGTGGATCATTTGAGGTGGAGTTCGAGACCAGCCTGACCAACAGGGCAAAACTCTATCTCTACTAAAAATACAGAAATTCGCTGGGTGTGGTGGTGTATGCCTGTAATCCCAGCTAGTAGGGAGGTTGAGGCAGGAGAATTGCTTGAACCTAGGGGGCGAAGGTTGTAGTGAGCCAAGATTGTACCACTGCATTTCAGCCTGGGAAAAAAGAAGGGCATTACATAATGATAAAGGGTTCAATTCAACAAGAAGAACTAACTCTCCTAAATATATATACACTCAAGACAGGAGAAATCAGATTCATAAGGCAAGTTCTTAAAGACATACAAGGAGACTTAGACTCCCACACAATAATAGTGGGAAGCTTTAACACCCCACTGACAATATTAGACAGAGCGTCTACACAGAAAATTAACAAAAATACTCAGGACCTAAACTCAGCTCTAGATCAAGTGGGCCTGATAGGTATCTACAGAACTCTTCATCCCAAAACAACATAATACACATTCTTCTCGTTGCCACACAACACTTACTCTAAATTGATTTCATAATCAGAAAGTACTCCTCAGCAAATGTGTGAAAGAGCTGAAATCATAGCAATCTCTCAGATCACAGAGCAATCATATTGCAACTTAAGATTAAGAAATTCATTCATAACCACACAGCTACATGAAAATTGAATAACCTGCTCATGAATGACTCTGGTAAATAATGAAATTAAGTCAAAAGTCAAGAAGTTCTTTGAAACTAAAGAGAACAAAAAGACAAAATGCCAGAATCTCTGAAACACAGTTAAATAAAGCAGTGTTAAGAAGGAAATTTGTGGCACTAAATGCCCACATCAAAAAGTAGGAAGATCTCAAGTTAACATACTAACATCATAAAGAACTAGAGAACTAATAGCAAACAAGCCCCAAAGCTTGGAGAAGACAAGAAATAATCAAGATTAGAGCTGAACTGAAGGGGATAGAGATATGAAAAACCCTTCAAAAGATAAATGAATCCAAACACTGTATTTTGAAAAAGTTAATAAAATAGATAGACCACTAGCTAGATTAATAAAGAAGAAAAGAGAGAAGAATCAAACAAACATAATCAGAAATGATAAGCAGGATATCACCACTGACCCCACAGAAATACAAACAACCATTAGAGGAATACTATAAACACCTCTGTGCACATAACTAGAGAATTTAGATGAAATCGATAAATTTCTGGACACATACACTCTCTCTATACAGAACTAGGAAGAAATTCAGTCCTGAACAGGCCAATAATGAGTTCTAAAATTGAGGCAGTAATAACTAGCCTACCAACCAAAAGAAGCCAATGACTAGACAGATTCACAGCTGAATTCTACCAGAGGCACAAAGACGGGCTGGTGCCATTCCTACTGAAACTATTCCCGCCCCCCCACCAAAAAAGAAAAGAAAAGAAAACGCAAAGGAATGAATACTCCCTAACTCATCCTATGAGGCCAGCATCATCCTGATACAAAAACCTGGCAGAGATACAACAACAAAAAAGAAAACTTCAGGCCAGTATTCTTGATGAACATTGATGGCAAAATCCTCAATAAAATACTGGCAAACTGAGTCTAGCAGCACACTAAAAAGCTTATGCACCACAATCAAGTTGGCTTCATCCCTGGGATGCAAGCGTGGTTCAACATACGCAAATAAATGAATGTAATACAGCACATAAACAGAAAGACAAAAACCACGTGTTCATCTCAATAGACACAGAAAAGTGCTTTGATAAAATTCAACATCCCTTTATGTTAAAAACTATTTATAAGCTAGGTATTGAAGGAACATAACTCAAAATAATAAGAGCTATATATGACAAAACCACAGCCAATATCACGCTGAATAAGCAAAAACTCGAAGAATTTCCCTTGAAAACTGTCATACAAGGATGCGCTCTGTCACCACTCCTACTGAATATAGTATTGGAAGTCCTTCCCCGGACAATAAGGCAGGAGACAAAAAAAAAAGTTTTACAAATAGGAAGATAGAAAGTCAGATTATCTTTGTTTGCAGATGACATAATCCTATATTTAGAAAACCCCATTGTCTCAGCCCGAAAGCTTCTTAAGCTGATAAGCAACTTCAGCAAAGTCTCAGGATACTAAATCAATGTGCAAAAATCACTAGCATTCCTTCAACCAATAACAGGCAAGAAGAGAGCCAAATCATGAATGAACTCCCATTCACAGTTGCTACAGAAAGAATAAAATGCCTAGGAATACAGCTAAAAAAAGAAGTGAAAGATCTCTTCAAGGACAACTACAACCTACTGCTCAAGGATATCAGAGAGGACAGAAACAAATGGAAAAACATTCCATGCTAATGGATAGGAAAAATCAATATCATAAAAATGGCCATACTGCTCAAAGTAATTTATAGATTCAATGTTATTCCCATTAAACTACCATTGATATTCTTCACAGAATCAGAAAAAAACTATTTTAAAATTCACATGGAACTAAAAATGAGCCCAAATATCCAAGACAATCGTTAGCAAGAAGTTCAAAGCTGGAGGCATCATGCACCTGACTTCATGGACCATACTGCAAGGCTACAACAATCAAAACAGCATGGTACTGGTATAAGAGCAGACACATAGATCAGTGGAACAAAATAGAGAACTCAGAAATAAGAACATACACCTATACATCTGATTATAGGTATATGTCAGTGCTGATATATGTCTCTACTGACAAAAGCAAGCATTGGGGAAAGTATTCCTTATTTAATAAATGGTGCTGGGAGAACTGGCTAACCATATGCAGAAAATTGAAACTGGACCCCTTCCTTACACCATATACAAAAATTAACTCAAGATGGATTAAAGACTTAAATGTAAAACCTAAAACTATAAAACCTTAGAAGAAAATCTAGGCAATACCATTCAGGACATAGGCACAGGTGAAGATTTCATGATGAAAACACTGAAAACAATTGCAACAGAAGCAAAAGTTGCAAAATGGAATCTAGCTAAACTAAACAGCTTTGGCACAGCAAAAGGAACTATCATTAGATAGAACAGACAACCTACATCATGGGAGAATATTTTCACAATCTATTCTTCTAACAAAGGTCTAATATTCAGCATCTACAAAGAAATTAAACAAATTTAGAAGAAAAAACAAACAACCCCATTAAAAAGTGAGCAAAGTACATGAACAGACACTTCTCAAAAGAAGGCATAAATGTGGCCAAAAAAATATGAAAGAGCTCAACATCAATATCACTGACTGCTAGATAAATACAAATAAAAACCACAATGAAATACCATCTCATGCCAGTCAGTATGGCTATTATTAAAAGGTCTAGAAATAACAGATGCTGATGAGGTTGCATAGAAAAATGAACACTTTTACACTGTTGGTGAGAGTGTAAATTAGTTCAACCATTGTGGAAGACATTGTAGAAATTCCTCAAAGATCTAGAGGCATAAATACCATTTGACCAGCAATCTCATTTCTAGGTATGAGATTGGAATTTATATTCCTTTGGAGACCCAAAGGAATATAAATCATTCTACAATAAAGTTACATACACACGTGAGTTCATTACAGCACTATTCACAATAGCAAAGACATGGATTCAACCTAAATGTCCATCAATGATACAAATAAAATATGGTACATATACACTATGGAATACTATGCAGCCATAAAAATGAGTGAGATCATATCCTTTGCAGGGACATGGATGAAACTGGAAGTTATTATCCTCAGCAGACTGATGCAGGAACAGAAAACCAAACACCACATGTTCTCTCTTATAAGTGGCAGCTGAATCATGAGAACACATGAACACAAGTGGGGGAACTACACACACTGAAGTCTGTTGGTGGGGTGGGGAAGGGAGAGCATCAGGAAAGACAGCAAATGAATGCTGGGCTTAATACCTGAGTAATGTAATGATTCTTGCAGCAAATCACTATGACACATGTTTACCTATGCAACAAACCTTCCTGTCCTGCACATGTATGCCTGAACTTAAAATAATAGTTTTATTAGGAAAAAAAAAGAAAATAATAGCAACCTATTTACATTCATAAACCATCTTTACACCTGCCTACTGATGTACGGACTTCAGAATAATATAGCCTATATCTATTTTCTATAATTGTTCTTTACTTTTGGTTTGTTTGTTTGCTGTTTTTTCTCTCTTACTCCTCCTATTGTTTCTTTTCAGAATGTGAGACTTTACAACCTACTAAAAATGAGCTTCCCTAATAACATGGGATATGCCCATTTAGGGATAAACAATTCTATGCATGAGATATCAGAAAAAACTCGAGACCAGAGACTCATTTTCACCTAAAATGGTTTCTCTGAAAGATTTTCAAAAGAAAAGGTGGGAAATGTGAAATAAAAATAAATCTAGGGACCCCAAAAGCACTAATACAAAGGAAAAATTCAAGTTGGGAACTGAGTCAGGCAAACCTGCCTCCCATTTTATTCCAAAATAAGATAGCTAGAAAGATAAAGGAAAGTTACATACCTCCGTCACAATTTTCCCACAAGGAAATTCCTTATGGAAAAAGGACTGACAAAACTCAAACTCATCCCTCTGTTCAACTGAGGCAAATGCATATCTGATTACTTCCTTTAGCCTATTGTTTCACTAAGCCAGACTAAGGCATATATGACCATGCCTCGACCCTTCTCTCACATGTAAATTGTATATTCAGTTAAAGGCTAATCAGAGACTCAAAAGAATGCAACCATTTATCTCTCATCTACCTATGAACTGGAAGCCTCCTACCTTGCTTTGAGTTGTTCTGCCTTTCCAGAACAGACCAGCATACATCTTATATATACTGATTGATGTCTCATGCCTCCCTAAAATGTGTAAAACCCAACTGTGCCCTGACCACTTTGGGCACATGTCATCAAGACTTCCTGAGGCCATGTCACAGGTGTATTCTTAACCTTGGCAAAATAAACTTTCCCAGTTGATTGAGATCTGTCTCAGACATGTTTGGGTTCACACCCAAAGGCCAATTTTCCTCCCTCCATCTTACAGAAAATTTTAAAAAAGTTTGAAAGAAACTGCCAGTCTAAACTGAAGAAGATGGTTTTCTTTGAATACACAGATTTTTCCTTAAATAAAACTGATCTGTGGAAGTGAGGAAGAAAAAGAAATGTGACAAATAAACAGGAATGACTGAATGATTTGGGCAACCCCCAAGATAAAACTGTGGTGAATTGTGGACCCCTGTCTTCCAACCTACTGATAGATGATAGAGGCTGATAACGGAACTGGCACAGGGGGCTTGCCTAAACATGACCACGGTGAAAAATTCCATCCCTTCACACCATGCACAATGAGAGAAATAAATCAATGTGGAGTGGCTCAGACTTATGGCCTGCATGCACACTGGAAGAATGGGGTGGAGTCACCAGGAATTCACACCTTATGCAGGAGTAGGAGCTGGGTCTCTTCAGCTCATATGTGGTGGTCTGGTATTCAGTCTGTGAGGTGGGAACCTGTTGGCAAGACAGCCTCTTTTTTTGTTAAGAGCTTTCTTGTAATAAATTCTGCTCTCATCACCTTTCCATGTGTCCACTTGCCTAATTTTTCCTGATCATGAGACAAGAACCCAGATTTTAGCTGAGCTAAGGAGCAAAAAATCCTGCATTAGTATCAACAGTGAACACCTGATTTTCAAGAGTCCTGGACACTTGTAAGCTTCCCCTGAAGAGACCTGGAGGGAATTTGGACATCCTGATGAAAATAAGGGTGAAGGAAGAACCACATTCCTACCAAATTAGCACTAAACTACACTAGTGAGGTATTTTCCTGTGAGCAGAGGCAGCAGTCGAACCCATTATGGCTACATATTAGTTAAGATAATGGGGCACAGAGAGATTAAGTAACGAACACAACATCAATGATCCAGTCACTTTTGGAGCTGAGATAGAAACCCATAAATCTGGTGTCAGAACTTTCATTTATCGTAACATTTTACTGCTTTCAAATATCCACTGCAAAATAGTTCAGGATAAGGTTTATCAATATGGTGATATCCACTTGCCTCTAAATTGTGTGTCTTCTCAGAGTGTAATGTTGGACTTTATTTTGTCTTTTATTATATGCTTATTTTCCTCATAGGGAGATCTAGGCCAAGGGTACATCTGAAAATTATAACTCACCAAATCCTATGCAGACTCGGCTTTGTCAGTATTGCTTGCAGATTTTGACATTTCAGATTTGTAGGAAACCTAATACAATTTAGATAAATGGGATTTTAATTAGCAAAATCTGATTTTCAACCCAAGGGAGAGTACTTCAACATAAAAATTGGCTGTATAATAAATCTGGCTTTTCAAATGTCAGCTATGCCCAACTTCCTGCATTTCTGATAACAGTGTTGTAGTTTCCAAGGAGTCTATGAATCTGGTTTCCTGGTTATCAATTATTTAAGTAAGATTTGCACAAGAACAGAAGAACTTTAGTTTACATAATCAATTCACGTTACCTTACAAAAGAGATAAAATTCAGCATAAAAACCCATGTACAGTCTTATGCTTCAAGCATTATGGACCTAAGAGTTTGAAAGTATGCCATGTACAAACCAATCTGTACTTTCTGCCCTTCCTCACCATGATAGTCTCAAAAAACAAACCTAAAATTTCAGGAGTCCTCAAGTTTACCAGAGATATCGGTATCCTGAGGCAGACTTAACAGACTGATACTCCAGGGCTGATTACACCACAATGAGGTTTGGTACTGGCAGTTACCAGAATATGGGAAGGAGAAAAAAATGTTACCAGAGTTTTGATCTTGCTCAGTTCAGGCTAGCTTGGAGCAGAGGACAACCTGTCTTTAATCCGGTTCAATCCCTAGGAGTTATGCACTTGGTAAAAATGTCTTGAAAAATAAGACTCATCGTGACAAAAACAACAAAAATCCCCCAGAAAACAACCAAACAAAAATTGTATTGATGTATAACTGACATAAAAAGTATATTCTAAATACAAAATAAAAATTATAAAGTTATAAAAGAAAATATATAAGAAAATCTATGTGACCGTAGGTTTGATGGTTCATTTTTAGCTGTAACATGAAAATAATGAATCATAAAATTAAAAAATTGATGTGTTGGACTTGATTAAAAGTTTAAAAGTTCTTTGTGAAATACACTGTTGACAGAATTAAAGATGAGGACATAGACTAGGATAAAATATTTGCAAAACATGTACATGATAAAAGAGACTTAGAGCTAAATTTTCAAATAACTCTTAAAACTAAAATATAAGTTAATTAAGTTATGGGCAAAAAGTCTGAACAGACACCTTATCAAAAATGTATACAGATAGAAAATATATGAAAAGATGCTCAATATTTTTAGAAAAATCCAAATTAACATCAAGATTAGGGAAACCCAAATTAAAACAACAATGAAATATCATATATGCCATTAGAATAGCTAAAATTTAAAAAAGTGACAATTCAAAATGATGGAGGGAATGTATAGCAATAGGAATTCTCATTAATAACTGGTGGGAATGCAACATCGTGTAGCCAAGTTGCAAAATTTGCAGTTTCCTACAAAGCTGAACATAATTTTAACATGCAATTCAGCAATCAGATTGCTTTAAGTTTACCTAAGTGATTTGAAAATGTATATCCACACAAATACCTGGACACAAATATCTATAGCAACCTTATTCCTAACCACTCAAAACTGGAAACAACCCAGATGTTGCTTCAATAGGCAAATGGATAAACAAACTATTTTATATTGTTACAATGGAACACTAATCAACTAAAAAGGGCATAAGCTATTAAGCCACACAAAGACATAGATGGATCTTAAATACATATTACTAAGTGAAAGAGACCTGTCTAAAAAGGCAACATACTGTATTATTCAAATTATATGACATTCTGCACAGGATAAAACAATATAAACAATAAGATTAGTGGTTACCAGGAGTTGGATGGTGGTGGAAGAGAGCTGAATCTTTGAAGAACAGCGGATGAAAATGTTTAGGGAGGTGAAGCTATACCATTTTATACTGTAATGATGGATATGTGAAACTATGCACTTGTTTCACCCAACAGAATTTTATAGCACAGATTAAACCTTTACCTATGCAAATTTTAAAAATAAATTAAAAGTAATGACAAAAAATGTAATGACTTCTGCACCAACCTAATGAAAAGATTACAAGATATAATGAAGAAGGTAACAAAATAATCTAACTATTACTAATACATGAAATAACTTTACTGAAGAGGGTGGGGTGAAAAGTTGCTGACTTAAGCAATTTTGGAAATGAGTGTAGGAAGACTAAAAGCAAAGAAGCTGCACATCAACACTGTACTCTAGTTAAGAAAGTTATTTCATATGGTAGATTAGGTTAAGAATTATTGTAATGCTTTACATGTATACTGAAATTCAATGACTGAATTAATGAATGGCATATAATGAGAGCTAGATTTCTCATTGTTGGGGTGGGAGATAACAGATAAGCAAGAGGAGGAATCTAAAAGTATCTACCTAATAATTGGAGTTGGAGACATCTCTGTGAATTCATATTTAACTTAATATAGACACAAGTAGTGACATATAGAAATATTAATGTATACCTGTAAATATATTGGCTAGTACAAACACACACATATTTTCTTGTCTAAAAGCTTCGAGAACCTAAAATCATGATAGCCTAGTAGCAATGATCACACCTACTGTCCAGATTTGGTTTCTAATACAATTCTTCAACAGAGGGAACCATCAGCTTTTTGAAGAAATAAATAACTATCTAGGCCTGAAGCAGGACTTGTACAAGATGATCCTAGAGCATCTTGTAGTGCCAGAAAGACAAAAAGTGCTTTCCAAGAAATATTGGTGGGTGTGTTAAAGGGACCCAGGAACTAGCTGAAATAGTTCCCACTGAGCAAAGCTTGAATAATTTGAATTCTTTAAAAAAAGTAATATTGAATTCAATCCAAATTATAATATAATTCAAATTTGTATAAATAAATAATTTAAAAAGTAAGTAAATGGAGGAAAATAGACAAATCCCCTTACAGAGGAATTTCAAGTAACTTATGCAGATATTCTGCACTCACGTAGGTACTCCCTAATCCTTAAGTGTGGGTTACAGACCGTGACTTTATTCTGTAGGTTACTGTATTGAAAAGGAGGAAAAAAAGAGGTAAATTTATGATGCAGAAACCTCACAATCATTCCTTTAGGCAGGTGCAGAAGGACATTAATAGTGATGAGTAATGTTGATGATAATATGTATTCTTGATATGATGTGATGAGAATGGCACTTCCACCCCAAAATCCAAAACCTTAATATAATCATGAGAAAAACATAAGATAAATACTTAATGTGGACATTCTACAAAATACCTGACCAGGATTCTTCAGACTGTTAAGGTCATCAAAACCAAGAAAAATCTGAAAAACTGTCACAGTCAAGAGGAGGCTAAAAAGACATGACACCTAAACGCAATGAGGAAACTCAGAATTCACCAAACAAAAGGTAAAAAAATAAAAATAAAAAGCAAAATCTGAACATATCAATTGTAACAAAGTTAAGCTGTTAATATGGAGTGTGGGCTCTATGAAGTATCTGTACTATCTTTGCAATCCTGCAAATCTCTTAGTTAGTGTCTGACATGACACGATTGGTCCATTTCCTTTGCAGTATTTCTTTAAACACTGTTAAGTACTGTTGTAAATGAGTGTGTTTGCATGTTTGAGATGATTAGTTTTATGTGTCAACTTGACTGAACTAATAAAACATTATTTCTGGGAGTGCCTATGAGGGTGTCTCTGGAAGGGAATAGAATTTGAATTAGTAGACTGCGTAAAGAGATTCACCCTCACCACTGTGAATGGGCACCATCAATCTGTTGAGGACCCACAAAGGCCAAAAAGTAGGAAGAAGGACAAATTCTTTCTCTTTTGGAGCTGGTATATCTATCTTTTCCTGCCCTCAAACATAGGAGTTCCTGATTCTTGCCAGTCTTTATATGCTGAGGCTTACACCAATGGTCCCCACCACCACCTTTTCTCCCTCCCACTTTCCAAGTTCTCAGGCCTTCTGACTCAGACTGGGAGCTATGACATCATCTCCCCTGGTTATCAGGCCTTGGGACTTAGAGTGAATTACATGATGGGCTTTCCTGGTCCTTCAGCTTACAGATGGCAGCTAATGGGACTTCTTGACCTCCATAGTTGCATAAGCCAATTTTCATAAACTCTCTCTCTCTCTCCAAACACACACACACACACACACACACACACACACACACACACTCATATCTCCTTTTGGTTCTGTTTCTTTCTTTGGAGAACATTGACCATTGACTAATACAGTGTGCATTTAGAATTTCAAAATTTATACACTATATATGTATAAAATATAGAATCTTGTTTTCTATTACTGATTTTAACCTCACTCTCCAATCTTAATTTCAAAACTCTGGAAAAATGAAAACAAACCTTAAACTTAGCATAATGAGTTGGTTCTGGTTTCATTTTTTTCCTGTAAGAAGCATCTTTTGGAAAACCATCCAATCTTTTCATGAGTTAAGCTTAGGAAATGCTAGCATCTCCCACCTTGCTCCTTTTTCCTGAGCAATCCCCCATGTCATTATGATGTGATGCTCCAAGAACATTAACCCCTACCCCCTAAAAGTTTTTTTCTTAGCCATTTCTAAATGATCATGTGATCAGAGTCAGTTTTCTCAGGGGCTGTACTGAAGGAGGAATTTAAAATTGTTCCTTTCTACATGAAATAAGCAAAAAGTATCCACTCCCACTCTCCTTCCTCCCTGCCTATATGCCTTGCCTAGCAGAGTCCCTAATTTTACAAATGATTGGTGGAGATACAGGCAACTCTCATCTCATTAAATAAAGCTATGTTATCTTCTTTACATTTATTTTATTTATTTGCTTTTTTTCTTTTAATCCATCCTGCATAATTGCTAATGCTTATTGAGTGCTTATTGTTCTAGACCGGTTCTGTGCATTTAATCTTCACACAGTGTT
The DNA here is from genome assembly GCF_049350105.2 of Macaca mulatta. Classification (NCBI taxonomy): domain Eukaryota; kingdom Metazoa; phylum Chordata; class Mammalia; order Primates; family Cercopithecidae; genus Macaca; species Macaca mulatta. The sequence goes on along the minus strand of NC_133409.1, from coordinate 90,270,632 downwards.
ATGAAGTTGGTCCTTTTATCATTTTCATTTTACTGAGGCACAGTGAGGTCAAGTCTTTTATCACTATAGTGAGCAGTGGAGAGATTATTCAAAGCCAGACAGTCTGACTTCAAAACCCATGCTTTCCCTACTATGCTATACTGTTGCTCGTTAGTTTATTGAGCAGAAATGTATTGAATATTACTGTTATGGGATGAGCACTACAGACATAGCAATGCAGGCAAAAGGCAAGGTCCCTGTTCTCATTGGCCTGGTTGGGGGAGAAGAGGGAAGTACAGAGACTAGGAAAGCTGATAATAAACAAATAAGTAGTAAAACAATAAATAATGTCATAATGTAAAAATTGCTATGAAAGAAATTATTGAGTATAGTTCTACCGGATATGGTGGTCAGGGAAGAATTATCTTAAGAAAGTAACACTGAGCTGTTACTTAAAGAATAATACTGACTCAGACAGGCAAAAAGATAGGAGAAGAGTATTTCAGATACAGGTTGCAGTCCTGGAAATAAAAAGCATTTTCAGTGTTAAAGAATGTCAGGCTGTGTGACTAGTGGAGTAATCAGAGTGAGAATGCTATGAAAGGTGGGAGTGGCAAGTGAATGTCAGATATGCAGGGCTGTGCATTCAGGGTAAAGAGGGAAACTGATTCGGACATCCTCTTGTTTTAAGCAGGGTTATGACATGATATGATATATATTTAAAAATTATTTTGGCTACTATGTGTGGGAGATTTATTTCAAGAACATCAAATGAGAAAAGGGGCAACCATATCTTACAAATTCTTTAAATGAAAGGTATTAATTTTGGGGGGATTTGGGAAACTTGATTAACCAATTGATAAGTAGCATATTTTTGCTAGCAACTATTCATTATTATTGCCGAACATTATAAAACAGGACAAAGGGAAATGATGTGGTTGACTAAGATAACGCTTTTTATTTCTATAATTGATTATTTTCTAAGTTATTTTCTTTGTCCTGATATCACATAGACACAGGCTCAGATGATCTTCCCAAGATGCTTAGGTTTCATAAATTCATAAAATCCCTGAAAGTTCTCCATAAATCTATGGCTACAATTTTCCAGAAAAGATGCTTCCCAAAACCCAGGTGGACACAGTTTGCATCCTTTTTGGGAATTTAGTTTTAAACAATTTGAATTTGATTCATCTCATTAACCAACTATTTATTGTGCACATTTCAAAAGAAAAATATTTATCAAATTTTTAGACAACATGTGTATGTTTTGGCTATATCATCTACTTTTAAGTAATTTTAAACATATATCTTCCTCCAGAAAATGATTGAAAATGTATAATATGAAAAACATTGTGATGATATCGTGGTCATCAAAATGAATAGCACACAATTTCCACTTTAAAAAATGTTATAGTCAAGTACAAAGAGGCATTAAAAAAACTAAATTACTTACTGTAATAGATAAGAAAGAAGAAGTGATTGCTTTCCATTGAGATCACCAGGGAGAATGTCATAGTCAAGGTATCTATCTTGAAATAAAGTCCGAGGCAATTGCTAACAGGCAGGTAGTTTATTTTCAGAAATACTATCAGGGAAGAGGAGTGCCATACAAGTCAGAGGGAAACAGGAAAGGAGGGAAAGCCAATTCCAGAGTACATTCTTGAAACGATCACTAGTGATGGCAAGTTGGCTTGATTCTGCCTGGACCTTGTGGAGTCATGAATACTGTGTCCCAGAACTGCTGGTTTGAGGGACAAAATAAATAAGAACTTAATAAGAACTCTTTTTTCACTAATCAATCATTGCCCACTGGTGCATTAACTCCTTCGTACTTCCAGGTTGCACATGAGTGAGTGAACAAATTGGTTCCTTCAGGTGTTCTGTGTCAGAGAAGCTTGGACAGAAAGTATAAGACAGCTGGTGCAGCTAAGGGAGGTGCTATCAGGTTCTATCTGTGTGAAGCTGGTTGCCATGGCAATGGCTGAAGTAAAAGGTGGGCTAAGAGCATGTGAGGGGACAGGAGGAGGGGGGCAAACTATTCTTAACACAGAAAACCTTAACAGGTGGGAATATTTGAGCTAGATCTCAGAGATAGATCAGGATTCTTATACACAAAGATTAACAAGAAGTAGTAATATAAGAAAATTATTTAGAACTATATTACAGGCATAGATAATCTAATAAACAAATATGTGGATTTGGGAGAGCACAGAGTGCATCGAAGTGTCAGTATTAGTGGGCGAGAACATAGTGTATTAGCAAGAGCATTACGAAAGATAAGACTGGATATATATTTTGGGTTGAAGAGTATCTTAATGGTGGACTCTGGAATGGACCATTGTTGTCCAGTAGTTGGAAGTCATTGACCTGGTCTGATTACATGCTAACCCATGGGTTTGGGAGACCACTATAAAAATAATTTGCATTATTTTAGCGGAGAACTAGTTCCCTGTGGAAAGCTCTTATAGTTTTCAAATATATCCACAAATTCTTTGACACCACTCCCTTCAAGAGGTGTCGCTTAATTCCATGCCTGTTAAGTATGAGCTGGACTTAGTAACTTGCCTCTGACACATAGAATACAGTAAAGAGAGTTACAGCCAGTGACAATTCTGAGACTAGGTCATACAAAGTATGCAGCTTCTCTATGTTATCTTTCTCCCAATGCCGTAAGGACATTCTATATGTCTTATGGGACATATGGAGAAGCTCATATGGTGAGGAATCAAGACCTCTGGCAAACAACCAGTGAGGAACTGAGGCTTCTTGTAAAAGGCCATGTGAGTGAGCTTGGCAGTGGATCTTCCAGCTCCAGCAAAGCCTTCAGGTTACAAGGTCCCAGGCTGAAATCTTGATTGCAATCTCATGAGTAACTCTGAGCCAAAACCACTCAATGGGCTACTCCCCAATTCTTGATGTACAGAAGTGTTGTGATAATAAATGTTTTTGTTTTAAGCAGTAAATCTGGGGGTAATTTTTTACACAACCTTTGATAACGAATACAGAAAAAGTACTGGACAGAAAATGTATGACTAGTTTAAATTAAAGAAAGGAAACAGATATGCATGAGGGACTAAAGGAAGCTAATGTGTGAAGAGTAGCAAAAGAAAGGAAGACAATTCGAGAGCACAGACATTAACAGAATTCTACCACACCACTCAATAAAATTGAGTGCTAACATTTTATTTTTTTCATCATAGTTAGTGAATCATCCATCCCAGAGTTACATGCTCTTGAAGGTAGCTCATGTTACATGAAGGAGTCAGTTCCAGATTTGGTCTACAGAATACATGGATAACATGACAATGATAACATGTGAGCCATTGCTTGTCTGAGTCTCTTAATTCAAAATAAGCTAGTGGAAATTCCAGAATAAATAAGTAGATAACTTACATGATTTTGATGTGTCCCTACTCAAATCTCATCTTGAATTTTAGTTCCCATAATCCCCACATGTCAAGGGTGAGACCAGGTGGAGATAATTGAATCAAAGGGATGGTTTCCCCTATATTGTTCTTGTGATAGTGAGTGAGTTCTCATGACATCAATGGTTTTATAAGGGGCTTCCCTCTTTGCTCTGCACTTCTTTTCTCTCCTGCTGCCATGTGAAGAATAGTGTGTTTTCTTCCCCTTCTGCCATGACTGTAAGTTTCCTCAGGCCTCCCCAGACATGCTGAACTGCGAGTCAATTAAACCTCTTTCCTTTATAAATTACCCAGTCTTGAGTATTTCTTCACCTCAGCGTGGGAACGAACACAATAACAAATATCAAGTTCAAATTGATTTCATCCTAATTCTAAACCTTCTTGCTTAACTGTAATGCAACCAATATCTTAACATCTATTAATGTGCCTTTTTCTTTTCCAGTAATGTGTTCATATTAGTCTTGATAGTCAACTAAAAGTAAGGCATCCCTTTGGGTTTGTCCATCTAGACTAACAGTTGATGCAGCAGGAATGAAAAGGAAATAAAAGAGTTAATACCATATTCAGTTAATGATATTCAAAAGAAAATTTTGCTGAAAAAATTATCTAGATATCTAAGCTTTTCTACCCACATATTATTTTCCAAAATTTTTTAGCATATGAAGAAATAAGCCTAATAGATTCCAGCCATAGTTTTTCTTTCACATTTCAGAGAAGATATTCCATCCACCTATGATGATTAGGTCATACATCTTCCTCTTTTAAGGTACATTAAATCAAGTAGTTTCAGATCCAAAGCTCCATTCTCTTCTTTCTATTTGAGAGCCGAATTTTAAGGAGAAAGTTTTGAGAAACATTCAGATTCATAAGTTAGAGCTTGAGAACATTGTGGCAAGTGGCATAGTTCCTTGGTAATTGTGTGATGGAAACTGCCAACCCATGGGTAAATTCTATCGATTCAATGTGCCAGCATGGTATAAAAGTACTGCTCATTTTAATAATAGCTATTATGACTAGTGTGAGATGGCATCTTATTATGGTTTTGATTTGCATTTCTTTAATGATTAGTAATGTTGAACATTTTTTCATGTCTATTGGCTGCATATATGTCTTCTTTTGAGAAGTGTCTGCTCATATTCTTTGCCCATTTTTTTAATTGGGATTGTTTGCTTTTTTTCTTTGTTGGTTTGTTTAAGTTCCTTATAGATAACAGTTCCTTATAGATAGCAGATGTTGGTGAGGTTGTAGAGAAAAGGGAACATTTATACACCACTGGTGTGAATATAAATTAGTTCAGGTATACAGTGGAAAGCAGTCTGGAAATTTTTGAAAGAACTTAAAATCGAACTACCATTTGACCCAGCCATTCCATTCCACTGGGTATACACCCAAAAGAATATAAATCATTCTACCAAAAAGACACATGCATTCATGTGTTCATCTCAGCACTACTCACAATAGCAAAGACATGGAATCAACCTAGATGTCCAACAATAATGGACTGGATAAAGAAAATGTGGGGACAAAGAGGGGAACAATGGACACTGGGACCTTTCTGAGGGTGGAGGATAGGAGGAGGGTGAAGGTCCTTGGCTGATGTGAGATTGCAGAAATCACTGCCCTTTCTCAAAATGGAAGGATAGAAATCTGCAATAAAATCTTTTTATCTAAAGAAATAAAATTACCTAAAGCATAGCTTAATGTTTTTGACTCAAAATAAGATTATCGAATTAGGTAAATTTGGTTTTCTTCTTTTCAGCTACCCAATGGGGTAGGGCTTCTGAGGAAAAATCGATCAGATACAGAGTAAAGAATCTGTGCACTCTTTATTCCTCTGAACTGAAGTGGAAGTAAGTAAGTGACCCTGCTGAGTATGTTTTTCTCCTGTGGATGTGACTTATGTACTAAATTTTTCTGATTCCAGGAAACCATAGATAAAATCTGTTTATCTGTTATCTGTTTTAGTGACATTGTTTTGTAATAGAATGAGACTAGGTGACAAAGAAGTCGCATAATTTTTGATCCTGGATCCTACTACCATAATTGTGTAAACATGTCCTCAGTAAGTTTTCAGACTTGCTGACAGTGTTGTGATTTTATACAATTTAGTGTGTCTATATTACAGGAACATAAGAGACAATTTTTTCTTATTGGGTGATGGCTCTGTTTTTTCTCAGTTTAAAATGTGCTTTTATGAGTGAATAGCTTTATTTACTACCTTCTGAATGCATATTCACAAAGATAATTTATTTTTATTACAATTTTCATTTGTTAAGGCCTTTCATATTTTCAGTTAGCTTTGCATTTTCTAAGCCTTAAGATATATCAACTGTAATCCTTTCTTATCTTTCTTTTTTAGTTTTTTTTAGTAGCTATTAAGGAAATTTTTTTAAAAAATTAACTTTCCTAAGGCTGTATATATTTAGCCTATTACAATTTGCGTCAAAAGTTTATAAAGAAAACCATTCAAATAATTCAATGATGAAGCATTTTTAAAGAATTAAAATAACTGCTTAGCTCCTGATAAGGCTTATTATGTGAGCAGGAGCACTAAGAAAGGCAGAAAAAAACTGTGTATATACATAGGTGATTCCTTTTGTAAATGTCAGTTGCCTGATCTTACAACCCTTTCTATCCCAAAGTAATTAAATTTAACTATTTTTCTGTATCTGCCAAAACCTTGAAACCTACATTGTTAACATTATTTCTTCTGTTATTTCTCCAGCATTCCACCAGACACTTCTCTGAACACAATTTCCCTGTTTTCAACCTCCCACTCATTCCTTCCTACTAAACCTACTACCACCATCATTACTTTTACGTACTTCTTTTAAATCCTCCCTGTATTATTACTGTTCTCCTTCACTTGCTTTATCACTAAGCTGGAGCTTCACTGCTTTTCATTTTTTGAAGATGGCCTTGCAACCTATTTTTTTTTTTTTTTTTTTTTTTTTTGAGACGGAGTCTCGCTCTGTCGCCCGGGCTGGAGTGCAGTGGCCGGATCTCAGCTCACTGCAAGCTCCGCCTCCCGGGTTTACGTCATTCTCCTGCCTCAGCCTCCCGTGTAACTGGGACTACAGGCGCCCGCCACCTCGCCCGGCTAGTTTTTTGTATTTTTTAGTAGAGACGGGGTTTCACCGTGTTAGCCAGGATGATCTCGATCTCCTGACCTCGTGATCCGCCCGTCTCGGCCTTCCAAAGTGCTGGGATTACAGGCTTGAGCCACCGCGCCCGGCCTGCAACCTATTTTAATATGAAGGCTCGAACTAACTGGTAAGAGCTTATTCAATTTTTCCTCCCTCCACTTAAAAAAAAATCCTGCTAGCTAAGTCTCCCTTTCCTCTTTCCTTCTTAATCCAACTCCTTTCAACCTTTGTCACAATCTTTTCCGTCAGCTATATCTATTTTGTCTTGTATCATCAACACTGCTTCAACTGAGAATGCTTAGATCTTTGCACTTGAGAAGAAAAAGCTAGTGCTTTCAATCTTGTCATTCCTTCAAATTACTACATATATATCTTCATCTCCCATTCGCTCACCCAATCCTAAACCCTTTACATTCTGTCTTCTATCCATACCACATTAATACAGGATTTCGCTTATGAATTTCATAGCGTATGTTTTATGTTTTTAGTTTCTTTCTCCTTGTTCTGTTTATAAATAACTGTAGATATTTTTCATTATGCCTTTCTTCCTCACTTCTCTCTTATCATCCTTCCTCTATGTTGGCTGGCTCAGCTTAGATTTTATTCATTTGACTGTCAAATTTCCTTCTGAATTTTATTTCAGGCTTTCTTTTACTCCCCTAATGCCAACCCCTTCAGTGATTACTTTCCAAGGTGTCTATAATCACCTCAAAGCAAATGACTTTAAAATCCATATATTCAAGTCTAACAGCTCACATAAAATATATGCCACATTTTTTTCTGTTATCAGCTGTGCAATTCCAACTTGGTGCTTGATATAGTTGGAATGTTTGTCCCCTCCAGATCTCATGTTGAGACGTAATCCCCATTGTTGGAGGTGGGGCCTGGTGGGAGGTTTTTGGGTCATGGGGGTGGATCCCTCATGCCTTGGTGCTGTCCTCACCATATTGAGTGAGTTCTCACAAGATCTGGCCATTTAAAAGTGTATGGCACCTCCCCCACACTCTCTCTTGCTCCTGCTCTACCATGGGAGACACCTGCTCCCCGTTTGCCTTTGCCATGATTACAACCTTCATGAGGCCTCCTCAGAAGCCAAGCAGATACCAGTGCCATGCTTTCTGTAAACCCTCTAGAACTGTGAGCCAATTAAACCTCTTTAAAAAAAAAAATTACCCAGTCTCAGGTATTTCTTTATAGCAACAGAAGAACAGCCTGATACAGTACTATACCACTACTTCCAATTCAGCATATGCAAAATTAGACACATCTCTACACATTCAAGTCATTGCATACTTTTTGTATTCTTTCTGTTGTACTCATTCCTTGTTCTGTGTTCTACCCTGGAAACTCCAGGCTTTAATTTATCCACCTATATAGTATCTCTCAGTCCCTTTCCTTCCTTCTCCATGTTGCTGTTGCTAGAGTTCTGGTTATACTTATTAATAGAAAATTTTAATCTCTAACAGTTTTTAAATTCCCTTTATTCCTCTTTCAAGGAAAGAAAGCCCCATGGGTGACACAGTGAAGAATATTTTGAGGCCATAATGCTGAGGAATAAGAGCTTTTGTGGTGAGCATAAAAATGATTCAAAACTCTTGCTGTTACAAAATGTGTCCTTTTCTCTCTGGATTTGTTTGTGTGTTTATCCTATTTTTGTTTATTCTCTTTCCTCCTCCTTTTGTCCTATTTTTGTTTATTCTCTTTCCTCCACCTTTTGTCTTCCTTCTGTCTCTCTCTTCCTTCCTCACTCCCTCTTTTCTCTTTTTGTTTTTTGAGGTAATATCTCTGATTCCTTTTTAGTAAAACTTACCCTTACTCTCATACCACACTTTAAAAAGCAAAATAGAAATGAACAAGAGGAAGTTCATGAAGAGAAGGGATACGGTCTAGGTTGCATAAAGGCTATCTAGTATAAAATAGTGTTATATGGGAGATTGTGGCCAAATTCCAGCTAGTACTAAAGAATGATTTCTCTTTACTCTGTCTTCTGTTTATCTTTTTTGGGGTCTCTCAGGAGGCTCGTTCATCGTGAGAAGTGGAGAATATAAGGATCATAATCTCTTTCACTCACTGTGACTTCCTGAGAATCCTTTGTTTCTTTAATTTATGAAACTCATCATACTTGCAATTATTTGGTTAATGTCATTATTTCCTGGCAGAAAGTAAATTTGGGAAAGCCTGAATTCCATTTTTAGTTGCTTTTTAAAAAATTACCTATCTCCTATTGCTGACCATTATGTATGACATAAAGAAGATAATAAATGTTGTACAAGTGAATGAATGGATAGATGGATGACTAATAGTGTTTATCTCTCACTTGATTTACTATAATATCCACCATTTCCTTTAGATGCCAAGTTTCTATTGGTATGGCTCCCAGATTCATCCCCTAAAGTACTGATTTCATTATGTCCCTTCACCATCATCTATCATAGGATAGATACAGATTCAGCATGCTAGTCGAGATTTGTCACTCTTTCGCCTTAACCTTTCTTCACAACCCATTTTACTCCTACTAGCCTAGCCTTACCCAGTGCTACCTCTAAACTTGTTTACTCTTTTTTCAAAAAAACTACTCTCCAACCTCTCACTTCTTCTCATTGCTGTTCCTGCTATCAAGAATGTAGCCAGTTGAAATCATCTTCATTTTTCAGAGTCTTACTCAGCTGTTATACTCAGTAAGAAATCTGCATTGATTTATTCCAATTTCAGTTTGCTTAATTTTTCTCAAAAAATTAGCATACCTTCACTTGTTTTCTAATTTTCTATGTCTTTTGGATCTCATAAAATCCCATTATATGAACAAATAGAAGTTGTGTTTCTCATTTATCTCTTCCCAGATTGTAAGATTTGTAAAGCTGTTGTCTATAGTTCCTTTACTCTTATGTCCACTTTGAATTATTTCAGACCTGGGAAACACACGAGAATGTAGTAACTGAAAGAATGAATTTAATAAAGACTCCATTATCAAAAATGCTCCAGAGATTCTCTTGGCTCAGGAGTGATCCTCCCATCTCAACCTCCCAAGTAGCTGGGAATACAGGTGCAAACCACCACACTTGGCTAATCTTTTAATTTTTCTGTACAGAAGAGGTCTTTCCATATTGCTTTGACTAGTCTAAAATCCCTGGCCTCAAGCAGTCCTCCTACTTCAGCCTCTTGAGTTGCTAGGATTAGAAGCCTGAGCCTCACCCCCCTTTAAGCTGTGAGAATTTTTGTTAATATTTCAAGGAAGCTTTCCTATCTCTGTGATAATTGTTTTCATGGTCTCATAGAGTCTTATCACATGTGACAGCTTTATGATTAAATGCTCAGTGATAATCCTCTTGGCATATTCTGGTGGTCTTTCTCTGTGTTGGACCCCTCCAATTCTGCCCAGCACGCTTCAGCTACCTTAGCTTCCCTGATCTCTGCTTGCTGAGTCACTAACTGAGCAAGAATGTCATCCTTACATGTATTTCTTCTCCTTATTTTCTACTCTGCAATGTGCATCCAGGCAGAAAGCTGGCACAATTATATGTCTATTTGCTACTTTCTTTATGGGCAAAAAATCCAGCTCAATCTATTGTCTAACATCTGAACATAGTTGCTTCATAAATGTTTTCCATTTATCTAGGTTTTTTGGGGGTTTTCTTGTTGTTGTTTGTAGGAAGAATAATTTGGTACTAGTAATTCCGTCATGCTCAGAAATGGAATTACTCAGATACAATTTTTGTTCACACTTTACAAATAAGAAACTTGAGGCTCAGATAATTAAAATAATTTGCCTCAAATTACATAGATATTGAATGCGGAGCCTAATTCAAACATTAATCTCTGAGACACAAAACCTACTATCAATCCATGGTATTACACATTCTCTCATGAACAAATATAGAACTTTTCAGATTCACGCTCTATGAAACCTCAATGTTAACTGTAGTAGCCGTGATAGAAGTAATAGCAATAACAATAACAAAATGGAAAATATAATATGGGAATAATAATTTACAATTTACAAAGTAATTTTATGATTTATCATTGAGTCTCATGAGCCTTCCAAATTTCCTCACTTTCTGCTTGTTCTTACTACTGCCCCACCTGTGCTCAGGGAAACTGTAATTTTTACTGTTTCCAAGAGAAGGTGTACACTCCCACATTAACGTGACACTTAGTTCAGCGACTGCTACGTGAGATGGGAGGGAGATCACTCCTTGGCAGAAAAGGAGATTCACTACTTGGCAGAAAAGTAGATTCTTGTATTTCTTAAGGGTGGAAATACTGTAGCCCAGATCAAAACAATCTGATTTTAGCGTATGTGATAGCTTCTGAAAGCTGAGGTATAGCATGGTGGATTTTATCGAGTCAGAGAATTTTATGTTTTAAAAGATGGTTTATTTGTGCTTTTCTCCTAGTTGGTTCAATATTCACATTATTGAATTTAAACACAGGCTGAAATAAAATAAAATAGGAAAGTATCCAAGGCTTTGGTGATTTGAGATTATGCCCATAGAATCAAACATGTTGAGCATTCTAGACCCAGAAATCTAGGGTAGAATTGTATTAACATGAAGCTGTAACTAATATGAAAATTGCTGTTCCATCGCATGTCTTAAATTATGTTATTTTAAAGCTTCTCAATCACATACATTGTATTCTCCAAACACATCATACTTTTGACATAAGTGTTTCTAAAGGAAAACAACAGAAAAAGAGAACATTAAAATATCAGTAATACAAGTAGTAAAGCAAAATATTATCATATTAGCTGAATAGACAATGATTATTTTAAAAAGCAGGTATTTGAAGGGAGAAGGTATATTAAACTTAAATTTCTGTTCTAATCACAAAAGACCACAATAATTGCTCTTACTGTTCTCTTGTTGACCTTGAGTTTATAATATAATACGTCCCTTAAAATAAGTCTTATTAATCTCCTTTTTCTTTTTTGAATGCAGCATAATTTAAAAAAAAATTGTGACCTCCTGGCCGGGAGTGGTGGCTCACGCCTGTAATCCCAGCACTTTGGGAGGCTGAGTTGGAGGATCATGAGGTCAGGAGTTCAAGACCAGCTTGATCAAACATGGTGAACCCCTGTTTCAACTAAAAATACAAAAATTAGCTGGACATGGTGGCGTGTGCCTGTAATCCCAGCTACTCAGGAGGCTGAGTCAGGAGAATCTCTTGAACCTAGGAGGCGGAGGTTGCAGTGAGCTGAGATCATATCACTGCACTCCAGCCTGGGTGAGAGAGAAAGACTCCATCTCAAAAAAAAAAAAAAAAAAAAAAAGGCTTCCAGGAAACAGAAATAAAGCCTCCACTTTGACCCCTCATGAGAGGGTCTCGTTTTGAACCAATTATTAATCTTACTATATGGGTAACTATGAACTTCCTACATTGCATGGCATAGTTTCAGGAGTAAAAAGCACATGATTTTTTCCACGAAGTGCAATTTTACTACTTACTTGAAGGGGTCCATGTACCCTCCAAATGCTAAGCACTTGGTTCCAACAGTAAGACATGAGGTAATATAAAGGGAAAAACTTTGAGAACCACAGTTATAGATGCAAATTTCTGGCTTCATAACTTACTAGTTTTATGGTCTGACTTTAATATCCTTACGTGTTTGAAAATTACATGAAAACCTAGAGCATGGGGTTGTAGAAGGGCAAAGATAATCAGTTTTAGTATAAGCTCAATTTTCATCTCTCTTGCTGCTTTAATTATGATCATGCTTCACCCATCAAATAGACTTGAATTTTTAGACCATGAATTGATCCATCAGCTGAACACGGCTCACCATGGGACAAATGTGTATGTCACAGAGATATCTTCAAAATACAGACACAGCATAGAAAAAGCATCATAATTATAATGTGGCTAATTGTTTTGTTTGTTAATTTGCTTTTGTTTTGTTTTCTAAAAGGACTCTTCTCATAATTATGAACCTTTAGAAGTCTTATATACTAACGTTATCTCCTGGGGTGCATTACAGGAGGGAAGTGCCCTCACTGTGGTAGCGGAGCCTGGCTGCATCCTCCCTGTCCTCTTAACAACTTGCATCATTCATGTGTTGAGAGAGCTGTTGTCTCATTTATTCTACGCTCTCACTTGCTCCTAAACTAACATTTCTGCCATTTTTTTTTTGTTTTAACTAATTTAATATCAAAATTATCAATGTAAGATATCCCAGAAGTCATTATTTTCAGCCCTAAAAGACTGTCTTTGCTCTTGTGAAGTCAGGAAGCCAAAGAGCCTCTTGCTGGAACAATCCTTGTACTGGTTTTAAAAAATTAAAAGAATAAAATGATGCCCCAAAAATACAGATTGATTATTACAAATAAATATAAGGAAAATGAGGAAAGCAATAAGTAGAAAGTGAGCCTATATTTGTTGTAGGACTCTGACTTAGATATAGTCTAGCCCATGTAGATTTTTTTACTTTCTTGCTCATTGTAGCATTCTACAGCCATATCCATCCTGTCCTTTTTTTTCTTCTAGATCATTCCCTCGTCTTCCCAGTATGCCCCTGAGTCCATCCTGCTTGTAAAATAGCACTGTCCAAGTTAAGTGATTGCACATGACAAATTGACATTATGGTTTGCACATCATTTTCTGTATTGGAGGAATTTGCACATAAATCTCGGACTACCTCAGTATGTAAAAAACTTTTTGACATATAAACACACAGTGCTACCACTGTGAAATATAAACACAAGTTGCTACCAATATTTGGGCAACTCTGGTTGTCAGTCACTAGAGTACATCTCTTCATGTAGTATCAAAGGCCAATATTGAAAGAACAGTTAAAATGGAAAACACTGCCCATTTCACCCTAGATTGCTACAAAGAACACCACAGACTGCATTGCATGGAAATTTTCATTGAATGATGCTGATTTTTCTCTCTTGCATTAATTTCAGTTCAACTTGCCTGGACTGCTTTGATAAAAGCAATAGAAAGCAAAAGCAATGCTAACTCACATCTTTTCTGGGGCATAAAATTTACTATGCTCTTGAGCACATAATTCTTGAGTAAAAAATATGTTGTAAAAAATAACGTCCTAAGCCAAATTAAAAATGTGTGTCCTTTTATGTTATGATGAACTAGTTTAATATTTTTTTTAAAAATCATGATCCTGGTTCTAATGTAACTGGAGAATACAATGCCTTTACTTAATACTTAGCCCAGTTTAATGGTTATTTAATCTTATTTCTGAAATTCATGTTATCAATATGTATTTTAACTACACATAGAAGAAGAAGAATATTTGAATATAAAGGCTGAATTATATACCTTTGTACAATGTTAAGCTAATGAATCAAGTAATAATATTTTTATTTTGGCTAACTCTAGTGGTATATAGGGAAGTTACCCCAAATGGCATAGGTTGTAGCTATGTTAATTAATGGTCTATTTTATTTTACTTTTCTTATAAGTATTTGAAGATTTAAATTTTTTTTGAAATATAATTCTGATGAAAATAACCATCATCAAAGAACAGATTTGTTTTGTCTTCTGCATATAATTATGTTTTCAAGTATGCTATTATTCTTATCCAAATATACTCCTGTATTAGTCTCTCTTCATGCTGCTGATAAAGACAAATCTGAGACTGGGAAGAAAAAGAGGTTTAATTGAACTTACAGTTCCACATGGCTGGGGAGGCCTTAGAATCATGGTGGGAGGCAAAGGCACTTCTTACATGGCAGCAGCAAGAGAAAATGAGGAAGAAACAAAAGTGGAAGTCCCTGATAAACCCATCAGATCTCATAAGACTTATTCATTATCACAAGAATAGCATGAGAAAGACTGGCCCTCATGATTCTATTACCTCCCGCTGGGTCCCTCCCATAACACATGGGAATTTTGGGAGATAAAATTCAAGCTGAGATTTGGGTGGGGCACAGCCAAACCATATCAACTTTAAAAAGTCTCTCTGAATCAGAGGAATTATATAATATTGTGTAATAAGGAAAAAGCATGCATCTTCTCCTTGAGAAATTAAGAAATAATTTGGTTTCATAAGACTGAAGAGCTATACTCAATATTGGAGGTAATTTTACATCATTGTTGGAAGAAATTCAATCTGCTCTTTGTTAACAGAAGGCATACATATTAAGATGGTTGCACACATAAGTCAGAGACATAAATAATAATGTAAAAATTATTATAAACCTTCTTTCATCCTCTTATCCACTTAAGTAAATAAACTCATTTCTATGAAATGTCAGAAGTTTGCTTTATAATTAATTTAAGAGAATCATGTGAACTAGAATAAAAATTTCAAATGATAGTACACAAAACTTTTATATCTCTTCCTACTTGCTTTCTATAGGCAGATCTAAAAGTAGAACACTTGATATGCTAGAACAGAAAAGTGACTTGAAAAACAGTATGTGGCACTGATAGTTTTACAGTAGGAGTGTAACACTCATTTAAAAAGGGAGAAGGTAGATTAAGCATATGTGTTTTTTTCTTTACTTCTGTGAAACAGTCAGAATAACATGTATTAAGTAGTCAATATCGTGCAAATTTTAAAATTAGTGAATTTGTTAATTTGTTCAATGAATATTTTTGAGAAACTGCTACTGTGTGCTGTATATTTTTTCCAGGAGCTACATCTGTGAATGGCAATGTTTGGTTTCTATTCTCAAGTAGCCTACATATTAGTGCTGGGGAACAGTAAAATGCAAAGATAATTACAATACAAAGAGTACTTAGTGCTATAAATCAACTAAGAAAAAGGTGAAATCATTACAATAGAATCAACTAAGAAAAAGGTGAGCCAGAGCCATGGTAGGGTCCTGGAGGCAGGGAATAAAATGTGGTATGTGGCTGTCAAATGTAGTCATAAAATCAGAAAAGCTATGGACATTTGAAAAAGGCAATAAATATTTGAAAATAAATAATTTCCAATAGCAATTAATTTGGATAAGAAGTGAAACAGTATTAAGGGATAGATAATAATTGGAGAGTGGGGCTAGGAGCTATTTTAGGCCAGAGAATCTGTGAGTTCACTCTTTGACTTGAGATCTGAGTGATGAGAAGAAACCATAATATCTGAGGGAAGGGCGTATCAGATAGACCTAACAGCTAGTGCAAATGGTCTGAGTCAAAAGAGAGGAGATTAAGATGTTGTCCAAGAAACAAAAAGAAGGGCAGTAGAACAGTGTGCCTGGAGCAGAGTAAGCTCAGAGGATCTTGTAAGACTTGAGCTCATACACATAGACAGAGACTCAAGTATTAATTTATCCTCATAGGCAATGCAAGAATCTTATTTTAATTGTAATGAAAAATTTTAAGCTATAGAATGAATCACATTTGAATTGTTAATTTCTATACCATCATATCTAGAAATAGGCTAGCCACAAAATCAGTATGAAATAAATATTTATTGAGTGAATAACTGATTGTTATGATATCATTTAATATCAGATGATATCAGGAAGTTATAATTTCTGTATTATGAGGGTAGCACTCAGATTCATTACTTCTCTATATGTCATGCTGTCATTATGACATGACAAAAAAATGAAATTTTAAAAAACAAAAAATCATCATCAGTCAAGTTAGTCAATAAAATTCAATTTCTTTTCTATAGCCATAGCTTTTATCCTATGGTTTGTTTCTAAGTATGAATAATAATAGTGGCCCTAGGATTGCTCTAAAGGAGTACTATCATTTTACAAAATAATATACCCAAAATACTTCAGATTACTGGAATAGATAGTGATTCTGTGAATATAACAGATAATGACTAAATTTTCATTTGTTAGAAAATTGAAAGAGCACAAAGATAAGTCTGGTTCATCTTCACATAATATGCTTGGCTAATCTTAGGAGAGCACCTTAGACAACAAGAAGCATTCAGAACACTCAAATCTTCTCAAACTTTGTAATCCCTGCATGCAGTGCTGTTCAAAATTGGATTTCTTTGGAATTGTTCCATTGTATTTATGTCAAAACAGGTAATATTTTTCTGGTCCACTAAACTAAACCCCATTTCAACTTTGATGGATATAAAATAGCTCCTTTTATCTGCAAAGGATATAGCATATAGTGCTTATGATTTGCCCTCAAAGAAGCTTATTTTATTCGTACTGTGGAACGAATACATCTACTCTGCAAGGTTATGGCATGAAAATCTCACGTAGACTCTCTTTTTACCTATACTAAGGGGGATTATTAACAGAAATACTAATAAGTGCAATTACCTAGACTGATAATTGTGAACAATGAGAAATGAGAGAAAGAGAAAAAAAACCCAGTACATTTGCTCAGTGTTCATGTTATTTGCTTTATCAGGATATACACAAAAGATGAAAGAAGGGATATAAGAAGGCAGGAATAAATTTATGGATGTGGCAAAATGTAAGAATATGCCAGTTATAATGGCAAATGTTTATTGAGTCTCTGTTATGTTCCAGTTAGTATTGTAAGTAGGTTATATACATTATTTTATTTAACCTTCACAACAACTCTATGGTAGCTACTGTTATTTTTCTTGTTTTACAGACCAGGAAGCTGCAGCACAGAGAGATTCCATACCTTTCTTACAAATCCCCAGTTAGTAAGTGGGGAAGGCAAGTTTTCATGAACAATGTAGTTTTGCCCTACAGCCCAATGTGGCAGCATGAGGAGTGCCACTTGGATCTCTCTTTAAGAAAGATTTCCTGTTTGGCTGCAACGAGTGAAGTTGGCTGATGGTGTCTAACTCGAACATCTAACTTTTGAATCAAGACTGAGCTCTGTCTGGACTTCTCCAGCCAGTGATAAGCATGGCAGAGGTACCAGAGTCAGGCTGTCCATTGTGGGTCTTCTCTAATGATCAACTTGGCTTCAAAGCCCCTTTGCCAGAAGAGACTTTGATAGATCTGTATCTTAGTCTGAGACTTTCCTTTTCTTTTTCTTTTCATCTAGCTCTGAAGGCTTCTTTTGCTTGTCTCCTCTTCACTTCTCTCTGCCACCACGCCAATAAATTCCTTGCATCTAACTCCAGCTCAACACCTACTTCCCAGAGAGTAGAGACATGATCAGTCCAGATACATGATCATTACTCCCTGAAAGTATAGTATAAACTGAACTTGTGACTTCTTAGTGAAATTAAGAATGTTTATGTATGCTATGTGTCAAATATTGTGCTAAAGCTTTATATTTATACTGGGCGCAGTGGCTCACTTATGTAATGCCAGCATTTTGGGTGGCCAACACGGGCGGATCACCTGAGGTCAGGAGTTCAAGAGCAGCCTAGCTAACATGGCAAAGCCCTGTCTCTACTAAAAATACAAAAATTAGCCAGGTGTGGTGGTGCGTGCCTGTAATCCCAGCTACTCAGGAGGCTGAGGCATAAGAATCGCTTTAACCTGGGAGGCGTAGGTTGCAGTAAGCCAAGATTGTGCCACTGCACTCCAGCCTGGGTGACAGAGGGAGGAGCTGTCTCAAATAATAATAATAATAATAATAATAATAATAATAATAGCTTTATATTTATATTATGTGACCCTTTAGTTCTTATTACAAATTTGTGTGATACATTATCTTTTTTTCAGAAATATGAATGAAGAAAAGACAGCTTCTAGAAAGTAAGAAACTTGCAGAAACTGATGAATACAACAATATTACAATTCACACCTATGTCTTCTTCATGCCACAAAACCACCCTATTTCTGTAAAAGACAATTAATACATAGCTTTCTAAAGATACTTGTAAAGAAGTAAGAAGAAACAAGCAGACATATTGTTTTTTGAAAATAGTATTATTAGTACAAATGATAGAAGGAAGAATAACCAATGCATCTTTTCTAGAGTAAAGAAAATTATCCCCAAACTAAAAAATGTTAAACAATGTAAAGAAGATGTTGCTGCCTGAGATAGTATGTGAAAGTGGTATGAAGCAGTCCCTAGTCACTTCACATTAATCCAAGTTTCCAGATTCTGAAGAATTATATTGTAGGAAACTGAAGAAGTGTACAAATGTGATCCCAGAGTCACTGCCAGAAATATTTTAATTATTCAGGAAGGAAGAAATGTGGGATGCTCAGAAATAAACAATGTCTCAATTTTCAAAAAGAATAAATTTATGGCTACATTAGATATTTACCTCTGGGGGAAAAGTTATAGAATGGATATCAAATAGATTTGTTTTGTATTTTAAAATTTTATATAAAGTCTAAATGAAAAGATTAAGAGAAAGAAATGGAATACTATAAATGGCCAGAAATATGCTATTACATATGTTTGTATCTATATATACAGATACATGAAGAGATAAATTCTTTGTTCTTCAAAAATAGTTTCATAATTTTTCAAAATCTGCAAAGCGAATGGTATAGCCTAGAGTCACTATATTCTGTGTATTAGCAAGAAGTCACACAGGTAGGCTTTCTTGCTACAATTTTTATTGCTTCCCTGGGTTCTTTCTGACAATTCAGAAGTTAGAAGACTTTGGGAGACTGGTAATGGGGCTTCCTTTGAATCAAACTCAAAATCCAAAGACGCAGTTACATTCAATGATGTAAAGAAAAAAAGGCTGGATAAATTATTTTTTTCTTTAGTTATCAAGTTTTCAAAATGGTTAGGTGAATCAGATTTTTGTTTTCTTTTTTTTAAGTCAATAGGGAAATGAGACTTAGGATTTCTGAGTATAAATTCCCAGCTGTCTTTCTAACCAGTACAGTGAAAAGTTACTTGAGTTTTCTGTAACTGAAATTTTCTTACCTGAAAATAAATATATATCTATGGTTACCTGTAGCTGGAAACTTCTCTGCATATATGTATGGAGTCTATTGATGTGTACATTACTGGTAGAGAGAGTTGAGACAGCCATGAGCAGAAGCTGGCAAAAATATTGAGAGAATAAAGCCAAACACAAAACAATACAGAGTTGGAAGTCTATACAAAGTACATAAACAGATAAAACTGGGTTGCTGCTAGCAAATATTGCACCTTTCTGTAAACATCCAGAAAGCTGATGAAGCTCGGAATCAGAGCACATGACTTAGTTGTTGGAAAGGGCTGAGTTTTAGATTTTTCCAGTGTTCCTCACTGTCTATCCTTATGCAGGGTACAGCCATAGGTGGAAGTTCTGCATTCTCTTCCAATTATCTTCCTATAAGAAAGTGATCTGTGAAAAGGAACACTGTTTCCCTTGCCCTACAGATATCATCAATGTCTCCTCTTTTACTTCTCCCACATTGTCTTCTTAATGCCAAGGAGATATTTTAAATTCACATACACACACAAAAAAATGATCAACACATATCAATGAGAATTTGTGATGGCACAGTGCAACCTTTCAGCTGTCATCCCCAAAAGCAGGATGCTATGGGTGGAGGAAGAGAGGATAAATCATAGGGACCCTGGATTTTAGGAGCAAAAAGAGCAGATCACCAGAATAAAAGAATAAGAAACAAAAACAGGCTGGGTGTGGTGGCTCACGTCTGTAATCCCAGCACTTTGGGAGGCCAAGGTAGGTGGATCATGCGAGGTCAGGAGCTCCAGACCAGTCTGGTCAACATGATGAAACCCCACCTCTACTACAAATACCAAAATTAGCTGGGCTTGGTGGTGGGTGCCTGTAGTCTCAGCTACTTGGGAGGCTGAGGTAGGAGAATCACTGGAACCCAGGAGGCAGAGGTTTCAGTGAGCCAAAATCATGTCACTGCACTCCAGCCTGAGCAACAGAGCGAGATTCCATCTCAGAAAACAAAAACAAAAATAATAATAAAAAAGGTAAATACATCACAGAAATTTAGGATTAGGATGTTTACATCAACCTTCTTTCTGACTGATTTATAAAGAGAGTTCAGCAATCAACCTAGAGAATAAAACATGCAGAACAAAGACAACCTGTGGAGTGAAAATTATTGAATATGGACGAATTTCACTCTTTTTAACAATGAGTAAGTACAGAAAAAAGAACATGGAGATTCAAAAAAATTTAAGTGACTTAAAAAAAAAAGTAGATTATAAGAATATATGGCCACTATAAAAGAGGAATGGAATAGGATGAAGAGGAAACAAATTAGGTAAGTCTGAAAGTAGATGAGAAAATAGACAATCCACAAGGAAATTAAAACCACCAGATCCCCCTTAGTAATAGGAAGGGTAAAATCAATGTCACAGAATGCTGGATCAGGAAAATAAAGGATACAATTTACCAGATTTTCATGTATGCAGGACGAAAGAGCAAAGTAATGAATGTGCTAAGAGAAGGAGATAAAACAAGAGGACAAACAACAGCAAGATAGATGATATTGTAGCAGTTTTATTATTGTTTACAACCGTTTCTTCCATTTGCCTTGTAAGAAGATCACACATTTCTGCCACTGCAAGGTAACTTGCAACGTAGAACACACTTGGTGCTTTTAAGCCTGGTCAAATGATTACTTGGGCCAAGGTGTTCCCGGAACCAAGCTGGATCCGGCTGAGTTTTCTCAAGGTCCAACAAGGAGAAGCAGACAAACTAGGAAAGAAGGGAATTTATTGCTGTAACCAGATACAGGGAGAAGGCTGGAGATCATTCCACCAGACCAACTCAAAGTGTTACAATATTCTTAGTGCTTATATAGGTTGGGGTTATGTGCCTAAGTGCAGTATAGCATGCACCTAAGTCTATTGGTAAGTACTTTTGTTTCAGCTAGAAGATCAGAGGCAAACAGTGCTTGCTAAGTCTGATTAAACAGGCCGCAGGACCTTCAAAGCCTGTCTACTGTGGTACCGGAGTGATCGTTTCTATCTTATCTCCTTTACAGCTTGGTCTGGAGAGCTCCTTAGACTCTGCGGTGAATCTGTTCAAACAGCTGCCTCTATTACCTTGACTCGTCTCAGATTCTGTTGACCCGAGATGGGTCCTGGCACTAGGAATACAAGACTGTCTCTATTATTTTGGCTTGCTCCCAGGTTAGGGAGAAGCCCATGCAAGGCTCCTACTGACCATACGTTTCATTTTTAGCTTTGATGTCCAGGCACTGATTTCCCTAGGTTTAACTATTTGCTCAGTGTTAGAGCAGTTCTGTGGAAATCTTTCTGTGCAACTGAAGTGCTATGCAGGCCTGTTGGTGTGACTGTCATGCAGGCTTGTCTGTGTGATTGTCAGGGAGAATTGACCTGCCACAAAGGGAACATGGTATTTTACTTCCAAGAGAAATTGCTAAGAGGCATTGCATATTTCTGTTATCTCCCTTACTTTTCTTTCTGCCACAAGAATGACATAGTCTAAAAATCAGCTGCTCTGACAGCTTGGATTGCAGAATGAGGAAATATATAAAGGAGAACATAAGTGACATACAGCATAAACAAAATATAATGTTTCTTGTGTGAGTTACTGAGACTGGGAACCATTTCTTTTTTTTTTTTTTTTTACTACAGCAAAGTCAATACAAAAATAAATGTTATTTGAAAGGGTGATACAGAATGACTTCAATAGGAAACATAGGCAAGAATAAAATAGAAGGCTTCCTCCAGAAAGAAATGGACATGTAAGGAAATACATATAGTTTCCCAAATGAATGCAACTAGAATTGGTGTTAACTTCTTTTCCACAGAATTATGTGCAAGACAAGGCACAATCTTTGGAATTTTGAGAAAATTGGGTAGTGATATTACATATGGCTAAGGCATTTATGTGAGGCTTCTGAAAAGCATTCTAAGGTTTGTGTATATTAAGAAAATGTTAATGGTACTTCCCAAACTTTTTTATTGCAAGTGTCATAAACACTACTTGAACTAGCAAAATACCATTTACTGATTCTCACAATTTCAGACTATTGATGAATGCACTTACAGAAAGGGCAAGGACACGCGATGCAGAAGCACCTGGAATCCAGGAACAGAACTCCTCCAGGTGTCTCTACTCCTTTCTGCTTCTCTCCATGTGTCATCGTCTTTTCAGTGCTGAGGAAGCTGCATATTATTATGCATAAGAAATTTACAGCTTACAAAGCCTTGAAAGAACTTGTGAAACCAGTGGGGAAAGAAAGAGAAAGAGAGAGAGAAAAAATTAACTTCTGCTTAAATCGTGTTAAAAAAACAAAATGTAAAACTTAAAACATTTCCAAAGGAGTTCTCCACCAGTTAAATAAGGTAATAATATCTAGATTAAAAATTTCAAATCATATCATTAAGGGTAGAGACTAAGATTTGAGACAGGTACTTGTGATAAAAGTGTACTAAACTCCTTGAATAAGCTGGGCAAAGTACAGGAAGTAGATAAGAAAAAAATAATTTATAGAAAATAAGTTTTGAAAATTGTACCTTTTATTATATTATTATTAATTAACAGTGAAAATATGCTAAGTATCTGACTCAGGAAAAGGAATAATAACCTAGGCTAACATTAAGAGATTAAGACTTATTAAAATAAAATCAGCAATAAATAAGATAAAAATATAATAGATAAATTAAATATTTGATTTTCTTGAAAAAGAAGATGTGGACAAACTTCTGGAAAACAGAGAAGTAAAAATACACAGCATTAACTGAAAAAAACAATTAGAGATGGCAGAGAACATTTGAAAATTAGAGAATAACATTCAATTTTATATAAATACATTTCAAATTTTCTTAAAAGTAGATAGTTTTCTACCAAAGTATAAATTATGAAGACTAATTTAAACAGAGATAGAGAACCCAAAACAGACCAATAGAGAAGGAAGAAATAAAAAAAAGACAAAATATTGTCAAGAACCCATACCCACACAAAACTAATCTTATACTCTTATAGAATATAAAAATGGTGGAGCTCATTTTTATGCAAGCAGTACAATAAAATATGAAACCTAAAAAATACATTCTTACATAACTCCTCAAAAGATTCTAGGAGAATAGAGTTTAAATCTAAGTAGTAAAACTTAAGAAAACAGATGAACACTCATTCAATATTAAGGCAAAATGGACTTTGTAAACTTGAACTGATCAGATGAAACTATGCAGTGTAGTCTGCTTTTACTGTGTAAATAGGAAAAAGAATGAATAACATTGCAAAATAAATAACCTATGGCAAACACTTTGTAATTTGATAGAAAACATTATTTTCTCAGCATCTAAAATATTCTGGCAGATTAATCAGAAAACATGAATACCTGAATTTAAAATGAAAATTTAGACTAGGATATGAATGGAAGATTCACAACAGAAAATTTATAAATAACTAATAAAACGTTGTAGATATATTCAATGTTGTTTGTATTTAAAAAAAATGGAAATTAAAGCTAAATCGAAATACCATGTTTTTATTTGTGAATTTGGCAAAAGCTCTAATATCCAGGGTTGGAGAAAATACTTAAAATGTGGTCTCTCACACAGTCTTGTCAAGAGCATAAATTTGTACAATTTTTCTAGAGAGAAATTTTATAATTTGTATAGGAAACCATGAAACCCTGCGAGGATTTGTATTATAAATAATATTTTTAGGAATTCATCCTAAAGATACAATTGGGGGTGAACATTAAGCTTTATATACAAATACTTTGCTAAAAAATTATTTAAAATAATAATGATAATAACTGGAACAAACCAAAATGTACATTGATAGAAGACTGGTTAATTTATGAAACACCATGTGACAAAATATGATTTAGTCAATAATGCTAATAATAAAATAAATACATGGAAAGATATATATGTGTGTGTGTGTGTGTGTGTATATATATATATATTTTTTTTTTTTTTTTTTTTTTTTGAGACGGAATCTTGCTCAGTCGCCCATGCTGGAGTGCGGTGGTGCGATCTCAGCTCACTGCAAGCTCCACCTCCCAGGTTCACGCCATTCTCCTGCCTCAGCCTCTCTAATAGCTGGGACTACAGGCGCCTACCACCACGCCCGGCTAATTTTTTGCATTTTTAGTAGAGATGGGGTTTCACCGTGTTAGCCAGGATGGTCTCGATCCGCTGACCTCGTGATCCGCCCGCCTCGGCCTCCCAAAGTGCTGGGATTACAGGCGTGAGCCACTGCAACCGGCCAGATATATATTTTTAATTATAAAATATTTCTGAAAGTAGAATGCTATTCTGAATGAAAATTTTTATAACAAATAATAGCCGCTCTTAACTGTGATAAGTAACTTTGCAGATTTTTTGTATGCATATTCATGTAACATTAGCAGATAGTAGATTTTCGTATCCATATTCATGTAACATGAACAGATAGTAGTTATTCCACACACAAAGACTCTTTTGATGTAAGCAAAGAATTGGCTTTTTAAAAATTGTGTACATAAAATTGTAGTCTGGATAATAAACTTTGACATGAATTCACAGTTGTGTGAACAATTGCATCCAAGAAGTGTTGAATCAAACCTCTGTGTCATCCTAATAGATTAAGTCCTTGTCCTTGTCCTCTTCAACAATTTTATCGCTGTCTTATAACAAATTATTGTAGGTATGACAGATGACACAAAATTGTAGAGTACAGAATGTCAGAAAAAAAGGAGTAGTAGAGATTGCATAAAAGTGGAGTGTGTGACCGTTCTGGATGTATTCTAATTCAGAATTTTTTTTCTTTTATATGCTATGTAGGCCAAACCAAAGCCACGCTGTCGATTAAAACTTTATGACCCTGACAGGGGAATGTTTACGTTCCTTTTGTCAGCAGTTACACTGTTCTATACATTGCACAGATAATGCATTTGATCTTTACAGTGGGGCTCAGAGGTGTGATTATAGTGTCTTTTAGTGATAAGAAATCTGAGGCACAGGGAGATTAATTAATTTGTCTAAGTTTACACAGCTGGTGAGTGGTGAAGCAGAGATTAGAACCCAGGTGTCTGTCTCCAAAGCTAGTGCTCTTAGACACTATGCTGCCCTGCTTTGAGCCCTGTTAAAGTTGATGCAGAAGTGAGTGAAGCACAGCCTCTCACCTCAGTCAAACAGGAGAATCAGGCAAGTGATAATTGACAAATACCATGCAGTGCTGAATGGATTATAATGGAGATTAAAAAGGTATGTTTGTAGCAGAGAAGGCTGGAGGCAGCTCTTCCTCCTGGAGGCTAGTTTGTTACGTGTAGTTCTATTCTTGTGCAAAGCCTCTCCTTCCAGCTACTCAGCACCTAATGTGCATGGACTTCCTTTAGGCTCACTGATCTGTGTACGGACACTCTCAGGTATGCATGAATTTCAGCCACAAACTGCTTGGGCTCTAAGAAGACAGGAGGATATTAGGGGAGTGTCCTCACTACGTAGGTATCTTTCTATCACACTTTCCATTACCAAGTGGTATATTCTTGAAATGTCTCATTTGGTTTTTCAGTCTTTTCTACAATTCTGAATCTAGTTGTCCTTGAGAAAAGTGACGTGTCATGGAAAGAGAAATGGCTATGCTTTTACTTGGACCTAAGCTAGAATCCATGCTTTGTCAGGGACAAGATGTGTTATCTTGTAGAAGGTATTTAATCCCTCTAACACTCGATTCCCTGCTGTGGTAAATGGGTATAATAAAAACTACTACAAGTTAGGTAGGTATTAGAAAGAAATCTACTTTTCTTCCATCTTTGCAATAAATGACTGAACTCACATATACACAGCTCAGAGTGAAAGGAAACCTAATAAAAGTACAAAAAATAAACTCTGCAAGTATTCTTTATATAACCATGAATTAAAGCTCAAAATACATAAAAGATACATAAAAAGAAAACTATTATATTAAATTCCACCTTCTTGTCTAAAGGGAAGACCAGATTATGTTTTATTCTATCCCCAAGACTGAGGAAGCAGCAGAGTTTCCAACCTAAAATCAAATTGATAACCATGGTTTCTAAAATAAACTGTCCTCCAAAACGCACTGGATTTCCCAGATGAGGTAACCAGAAGAACTCTTGGGCTTTTGGCAATATAAAGTCAAATCTATGCCAATAAGTGGTCATTTGTGAAAATGAATCTTCTCAAAACTCCTTTCCTACCAGCTGGTCCTGGGAACAGAGGGCTGTGATGAGGCTGTGGGAAATCGAGCCACTAACTGTTTTTAGCAGCTGTATTTTACTAATCTGGTTGTTTTTGCCATGTAGGACTGCACAGTATTTCTAAGAGAAGTCATGTCAGTACTAGCCTGGCATATGCCCAATTTGGGTAATTGCATTCTGTCATTTTTCAGGTCTCCCTGGCACTTTCGATTAGCCATAATTTATATTCTTCACAGTTTACAGTTGAAACTGCCTTGTATTGCAGCTCTGAGGTTACCCAGAGACAGCAGTTAAATTAATAAACAACTAGTAAATTATTATTATTTTTCCCTTCTCTTTTGCTTTACTTTGCTATAGACTGCTAAAGGTTCAGGATCACTAGTTGTATTTATAGGAAAGACCCGTGAATCTCGAGAGTAATCTACTGTCCACATCTATGAGGAGTTAGATAACACATTTTAAAATAAATTCCTATTTAGGTATTTACCTATATCTTAAGAATGAAATAAAGGAAATAACAAGTTATTTCTAAAAGAAAAAAAAACCTTAATATAAATAAGAGATATGATCTTATTTTTTTCATTTTGTTAATGCTTATTAAGTTTCATTTGTACCAAGTCCTGTCTCATATGTTGAGGCTTAATAATGAACCATAGATGACATTTTTCAGATGCTTAAAGTGTACCAGTCCCTGTTTAACTCACTTAATATTCACAGAACTTTATCACGTAAGTAGGCATTGCTTTCACTGTTGTTTCACATGGGAAAAACGGATGCAAAGTAACTGTAATAACTTTCCAGAGATAGCACAGTTATTATCAGGGCTTTAAACTTCAGCCATTTGATGCCACTAACTGTGCTCTCCACCACTTTGATCATCTCTGTTATGAACAGGGCAGTCCTAGGCTTTGAAATAACATAGAGGGAGAAGAACACTAAACAGCTAAATAAACAAACAAGAGAACTATCTACCAGAAATAGGAAACAGATGCCATGAAGAAAGTTCAACTACGTGGGTAAGATAGAGTCAGGAGGTAGTTTCTTTACACTCGGTGATAAAGAAGGCTTCTGTGTTTAAGGTGGGAAATTTGGAACGCAAAAGGGAGACAGCTAAGCAAATATAAAAGGAACAGTGTTCAAGGTAGAAGGCAGAACTGGTGCCAGGACCCTAAGCTGGGAAAAGGCTTGACATGTTTGGGGAATCAAATAAGCCCAGAGTGGTTACAGGACAAAGGTTAGAGGGGAGAGAGTAAATTCTGGTTGGTAACACGAACAGGCACAAGATTATGAAGGGCTTCGGCATTGTAAGGTGTTTAGCTTTTGTTCATGGGGGCCATAATCTGATCTAAGCGTTCAACAGTTTATTCTAAATGGAGAACCTATTTCAGGGATAGACAGGAGTGGAAGATAAGTGAGTCAAGGCCCATGGTGATGGATGACATATTTCAACTATAGCAGGTTAGGAAATTATGAAAAAAAGAGAACGGATTTGAAATATGTTTTTGTTAACTTTGCTGATGAATGTTGAAAGGATGCAGGTGAGAAAAATAGAGGTTATTAAGTGAAAATCAGCAACTGCCATTATTCGTCTCCATTTTGTCTAAGATTTTCAGTGGTTTCTTCTAAGAATTCTTAGTTGTAACCACAAAAAAAGAGGATTAAATAAGGTTGAAATTTTACTTTTTAAATTTCATTACCAGTCAGTAGAACTTTAAAATAAATTGTTTTATTTATTTTAAGACATGACTTAAGAATATCAACAGCTAATTTTAAGATATGACTTATGAACATCGTCAGTTTTATACAAATTATTTACTAATTTGTGTAAAGTAGGCTCATCATTTTGAAAAACTGCCTAGAATTCTGTTCATGTTTGATCATTTCTTCTTGTCACTGCAGAAAGAGCTGTTCAGAAAGGCATCTAGGACAGGTTATCGTAGTGGACAACATACAAAGTTAAATACAGATGAGATACTATTTTTAGCAACTAAATAAGAGAGGAAACTACAGTGCTGAATTCACACCTCTCTAAATGGAAGACATTTTATTTGTTTTTAAAATAAAGTGTGAGACCATACATCATAGTTTTTCAACTGTGTGAATAAGACATGTCTAAAATAACTTAAATTAGATCTATTTAGCAGATAATTGCTTAAACAAGGATTTTGAAAAATCTTTTCATAAATATTTATGAGATTTAATATATTAATGCATTTTGATTACAAACAAGTTTGAAAAGATTTTATGTTTTTCTTCTTTTTCTAATATGGGATTATTCCTTACAAGGTTTGTACTGGTGGCTGTGACAGAGTTTCTATTCTGGACATTTTATCACACAATTTCCCAGATAAAAAGCATGATATCAGAGGGATTTTGGTTAACTTGGGATGAAGAAGAGTTGGCAGGAAGAAAGGAAATACAATTTTAGAATGGTAGACCACTTGAGATGATCTATGACAAACCTGACATTTAATAGCCCCCAGTTTCTCATAGGGTCCAAACTCACTGGAAGAGTGTTTCTACCTGGATATCTAGCAGACTAATCAAACTTGGCTAAAGTTACAAATAATTAATTTTTGTATTACCTACTGGGGTTGATAGAATCACTATAATCGAATTCTCCGAGCTCCTATGTTTGGAGCCTTCCTTAGCAACTTTATCACTCTCACAGTCAGTCTTTCACTAAGACTGATTAAGTTTACTTTTCAAATACAGTTATGCCCCACATAATGATTTTCTGGTCAACGATGAACTGCATATGTGACAGTGGTCCCATGAGATTGTAATGAAGCTGAAAAGTTCCTATTGCCTAGTGACATTGCAGCTGTTGTAACATTGTAGGACAACACATTGCTCATGTGTTTGTGGTGATGCTGGTCTATGACCTACTGCACTGCCAGGAGTAGAAAAGAATAGCACATACAATTATGTACAGTGAATAATACTTCATGATTATAACAAACTGGCTTATATTACTGTCTTATTTGCTTTCCTTTTTTATTGTTTTAGAGTATACATCTATTTATTTAAAAAAAATAGTTAACTGTAAAACAGTCTGAGGCAGGTCCTTCTAAAAGTATTCCAGAAGAATGCATTGTTATCATAGGAGAGGAAAGCTCCTTGTGTGTTTTTGCTCCTGAAGACCTTCCAGTGAAACAAACTATGGAAGTGGTAGACAGTGATCCTGATGATTCTCACCTTGTGTAGGCTTAGGCTAATATGTGTGTTTGTGTCTCTGTTTTTGACAAAAAAAAAAAATGCATAAAAATAAAAAATAGAAAAAGTGTTATAAATATATAAAGCAAAAAATATTTTTGTACAGCTGTACAATGTGTTTGTTTAAGCTAAGTGTTATTGCAAGAGAGTTAACAGTTTAAACAACATAAAAAATTATGAAGTAAAAAAGCGACAAGAACCTAAGGTTAATTTATAACTGAAGAAAAAAATATGTTTTAAATCTAGTGTAGCCTAAGTATACAGCGTTTATAAAGTCTACAGTGGTGTGTAGTAATGTCCCAGGCCTCCACTTTCACTCTCTACTCACTTGCTGACTCACTCAAAGCAATATCCAGTCCTGCTCTATTCATGCTAAGTGTCCTATGCAAGTATACTATTTTTATCTATTACGCAATAATTTTAATGTGTCTTTTTATGTTTAGATGCACCAATACCATTTTGCTACAACTACCTACAGTATTCAGTACAGGAACATGCTATACAGGTTTGTAGCCTAGGTGCAGCAGGTTATACCAGCTAGCCTAGGTGGGTACCAAATTACACCATTTAGGTTTTCGCAGGTACCCTCTATGACGTTTGCAGGACAAAATCATCTAACGACATGCATATTTCTCAGAACATGGCTCCATTGTTAAGTGACAGGTCACTATATATCTGTAATTTATCCCTTCTTCTCCTCTAGTGTCCTAATTCATTCCTTCCTCCATCTCTTGGCTGGATTACTGGAGTAGCTCCCTAATTCATCTCTTCTGCTTTCTCCCTCCTCCAACCCAACATCAATTATCTTTTGGAAAAAAAATGGAATTTCCACTTATAAAATATTGACCTTGCTCCTATCGCCCTCAAAATTAAATCCACAAACCTTCCCAGAGCAAACATCTCTTTACGAAATGGCCCTACCCATCTCACTCCATCTTTCAACATTTCCCAGCAGAATGTCAATCATGTGACTTCGGTTATGCTGAATATCCTTCACATTCCTCCTCAATAGCCATGAGCCTTTTTATACCTTAATTCAACTTCCTTGAATCAATTTTTATTGTTTCTTTTCTGAAAATATTTACAAGACTGGAATTCCACTTAATTTCTAAAAGAGAATCTTCCTTTCAAAGCTCTCAAAAAGATAAGAGGGGAAAAAATTATAAGGAAAGTGTGGGTGGCAGCCATCAACAAGCACAACTTCTCTAGAGATTCCTCTCATGAGTTTTCTTTCTGTCTTGCTTTTTTTGTCTCTGCCTCAGCTCATTCATTCAATTTCTCGGATTTGCAGTGATACTAGCTACTACCAGCACCATAAACTCTAATTTCTCCATATTTTTTTCACTACATTGTTTATCAGTTCAAATCTTTTGAAGGAATTTTACTAGGGCATTAAGGTTGTAATTTCTGATTCAGTAAATCTGAGTTTTAGGGACATGCATGTGTTTTTAGTTTGTCTGCTACTAGAATGAGAAAAAAAAGTACAAAAGCATAAAAAATTTATAATGAGAAACCTAAACTCTTGCCTTGTGAATCTCAAGCACAAAGTGTCTTGGCTGGACCAAACTCTGCTTCTACCCCTTTGGAGCCCCTTAGTCCAAAATTTTGTCTAAAATATCTTATCCCTAAAGCATACTTCTTCCATGCCTATTCCTTTTTCATCTTGAGAGTTCTTCACCATGCCAAATCCTTCATAGATTGCTTTTTCTTTTAGGCACAAGTTTAAACCAGGAATCTTCTGGGGAAAAATAGACTCCGAAATAGATATTTACGGGGAATCTCTTGGTTCTTAGGGCTCTTGAGTCTGAGTTCAATGCCTTTTCCATCATATTACACAGCTTCAATACTTTTAAAAAGTCTTAATAAAAGATTTCCGTAAGTTACTTCTTCTGTAATTATTTCCCAAATCATTTATCCTTGAATCTGCCTAGAGTATACAGGAGTTTGTCCAAGCTGATGTAGAGGGAATAGCCTAGAACAGATTCACCCTCTAAATGTGGTTTGCCTTTGTGATTCACAGGAAATGTGAGGATCTATTTAGCAGTCTATTCTAGCATACCAGACACTACAGAGAGTCCGGTATTGTCTTCCTTTGTGTGATGATGAATAGACTATTTATTAATTTTCTTCAGAGAAAAATTTGGTTCCCAGTATGTATGATAAATACTAAGGGTGTTGTTACATCTAAATGATAGGAAAGATGCAGATAGTTGACTGTTATTCAGTCTCTTCTTCTAAAATATACAGAATACAAGATTTTTAAGTTTTAGTGTAATAAATTACTGGGGTTGTATAATTGCCTGTCAGGTCAGGTTTTCATTATAATCGGGATTATTTTTTCCCTGTCAGCAACTTCTCACTTGGGGGAGGATAGACTCCAACAAATGTATTGCAGACCATACACTAAAAATTATGTGAATATTGAATCACAAAATAAGGTATAGAAAATCCTTTTGAAAACTATGTAATATTGTCATCATCATCATTTAGTCTAAACCTTTTATTTTTACCCTGGAGTAAATCTGGGACATTAAATGACTTTCCAAAGGTTACATAGACGAAGATCTGATCTGTTGGTTCTAAGGCTCTCAAATCTGAGTTCAGTGCCTTTTCCATCATATTACGCAGCTTCAATAGTTTTTAAAGTTTTAATAAAATCTTTACATATTTCTATATGTTCCTTCTTCTGCAATTACCTCCCAAATCACTTGTCCTTGAATTTGTCTAGAGTAGAAAGGAGTTTTTCCAAGCTGACATAGAAGGAATAGCCTAGAACAGATCTCACCCTCTAAATGTGGTTTGCCTTTGTGATTATTAGTTCCTTTTAGGTTTTGATGTGAAGTATCACATAAAAGTTAAGGAGGGAGTTGAGGCTTGAGATGCTATTAAGAGCATAGCACGGTGGCTAAAACAAGATTTGTTTCTTTTTTATTTCTCATAACAATATCATACATCCAGATAAAGGGCCAGGTCCTGGTGAGAGCACAAATGCCATTCAAAGCTCTTTCCAGATGTAATGACTCTCCCCTGCAAAAGTGTGGATTGCTCTGGGACTCTGAATTGCGTTGTCCATGGTGCTAAACATAGCCCTGCTGCAAAATTTCTCTTCTGGCCAAGCAGTTGGAATAGCATCTAACTCTGTTTTTTTCAGAGCTTTTTAGCAGCCTCAGTCAGCTGTGTACAACCTGCAACCCTTCAAAGATGTAACAGCTCACATAGGTAGCTTTGAGAAACATCTGGCTTCTGACTGCACTGAAGTTAAAATGAAAAATTCACATCAGAAGAAAATATTTGAACTTATTTGTCACTATTCTGCTTTTCCTAAAATAATACTCCTCATATCTTTTAAAAATTAAAGCAAGGCCTTTGGTTGTTGCTCTCCTAGTTATATTTCCTACACAATATTAAAATTGTGTAGTGTTACATAGTGCAACTGTCAATCCCAAAATAAAATTAGCCACGGAAAATTAGATACAGTGCCCCCTGTGGATATAGAAACACTAGGTAGGCATTACAACTCAGCATTAAGCTGGAGTGTATGTGAAATTACCAAGCAGGAGAAGTTTGAACAAAGAAAATGGAATGCATCTTTTACAGTGTGAACTATTATATATTGCAAGGTATGAGTTACTACATATTTGGAGGACACCTTTCAATCTACACTCCATCTGTGTAAAATTATCTCCTCACTTAGCTTTCATACATTATAACATAGATATTTGTAGGAGATAGACTGTTGTTCCCAAGTATTCCAAATTGCCTTGGCTGCTTTGCTGGAGTAGGCACCTTGTGCTCTAATTGGTGGCTTTCTCTGTGATACACCTAGGACTTGAATAGCAAACTGCCAATGGTGTCCGTTTCCTCTCTCAGATAGGCGGTGTTAACATTCTTACTGGCATAAAAGCCTACTGACCTTGATCTCTGCTAGTGCTATATGATGTCAACCAAGAATTCCCTGAAATCTGAAGTTATGTGACTAGGGGAGACTTAAGTCTCCACTGAGAGGTGGTCCTAAGATGCACACTGGGGTATGGGGTACTCCCACCATGCTGTTACTAAACTCTTCGTACTCAATCTCTCTCTCTTTTTTTTTTTTTTTTTTTTGAGACAAAGTTTTGCTCTTGTTGCCCGTGATGGAGTGCAATGGCATGATCTCGGCTCATTGCAACCTCCGCCTCCCAGGTTCAAGAGATTCTCCTGCCTCAGCCTCCCAGTAGCTGGGATTACAGGCGCCTGCCACCACGCCTGACTAATTTTTGTGTTTTTAGTAGAGATGGGGTTTCACCATGTAGAACAGACTGGTCTTGAACTCCTGACCTCAGGTGATCCACCTGCCTCAGCTTCCCAAAGTGCTGGGATTACAGGAATGAGCCACCGTGCCTGGCCCATACTCAATCTCTTTCACAGTGCTTCAAACGACCTAGAATCATGAGCTCAGGGCAACCGCCATCAGCTATTATGTGAATTGCTGCAACAGCCTTGCTTTCATTAATGCAAAGCATGACCCTTGTCCATATATTCTCTGCAAAGAAGCCATCATAACCTTTTTTATAAAACATTTTATTACATTGATCCTCTTAAACTTTTTAATGGATTTTTATTATCATTAAGATAATATTCAGGCCTGTCAGACTGGCCCCTATTTCTCCCTCCTGTCTCTTTTGCTTTCCTTATCTCCTTTTGGGTTCTATCTTTCAATCATACTGAGTTTTAAAAAATTAATTGCATACACTATATTTTCTTTTGACTTCTGATCATCACCAGCTCTTTTTCCTACCTCCAAATCTCCTTTATCTTAATGTGGCTAACTCACTTATCATTTACCTCTCAGTTTGAAAGTCACATTCTCTAAGAGACGCTGACTGTAGGCCCCTCATCCTCTCCTTTCTCCCACTCTCCACACAAGTTCAGATTCTCAGCTCTATTTGCACCCAGTGTATCTCCACCATATGATCTAGTTGTCACCATTTCTTTCTTTCATTTTATTTTATGATTAGCACAGTGCTTGGCACAATGTGCACTTACTGTGCATTGAGAGAACAAAAGAATTAAAAGTCAAAGTGTTTTTCATTGAATAAATATTTATTCACTGTGATAAGCACAGTGTTGCCCTACAGGCAGAATACGCTCATGTGTATATTTAGTGTGGCCGTGGAGGAGTGGGAAGGGGGAAGAAGAGGAGTGGGAAGGAAGAAGAAGAGAAAAGAAGTCAGAGACAGAGACTGGTTGCATCATATTTATTTGGAATTATAATGTTGCCCTTTTTCAGCATTTTGGGAATACTTTTTTAAGAGGAGTTAAAGAAGTAAAAAGACCAGACCCTGCAGGTTTCATGTAAATTCTTGCTGAAAAAAATCAAATAAAACTTTCCTTTTTGAAAAATTTAGTCTCAGTAAAAAATAGATAAGTTATACAGGGCACCTTGAGGTACCCAAACACAAAATTATATCTAGGTTTATAAACTATAATGTGACCTTGTAGAGAGACCAGAAAATTTGGGCTGTTCATTATGATTTGCTTAGTTGAATACTAAAGAGACTTTGCATTACTTTTACACGTAACTGCAAAAAAGGCTCTGCGACAGTCTGTCAAATAAACATGAGATTAAAAATTTTAATAAAAAATCTGTATGCAGATTGTGTAGTTTGTAAATAATCTAAAATTGTTATACAGGACTTTTATTGTGCATCCATGATATAAATACTGTTAAGGTCTGAAGTGAAATATGTATTGCCTATATTATGTAAGTATATATCTATATGTACTGAAATGTGCATTGATTGACATGATTAAAATAAAATATAACAATAAGCTAAAGTATGTGGTTTTTGGTTCTAGTAATTTATAATGCTGTTTCACTAGCTGGCAATAAGAAAATGAGAAATATATTTTTTTACAGCAGAAACCATACATACAGATGGACATTTTAAGAGAGATTTTTAAAAATTTACCGTATAGTGGCACTCATGCTTCTATAAGAACCTTTATAGCAGCTTTATTTCTTTGTCTTTGTAAAAACAGTTTAGTCTTACTGTTTTATTATTACTTATATTTTACAAAGGGAGATACTGAGGTACAGGAGTCATTTAAAACACACTTTTCTCTAAGAAAAAACTTAACTCAGTATATACTCTGGTTTTCCTTTATTATTTCCAAATTCTTTTTTTAAAATACTGATGTAAACACTGAATTTATAGGCTATTAATAAATACTGAAGTACAAAATAAGAGAGATTCAGGGAGTAATAGCATGCCTGAGAGAAGGGGGAGCCCAGATGGTCACCTGCTTTCCTAAAATCCTCTTCTTTTTGGGCGTCCGAACTTCCCCACCTTTCCCTGACCAGTCTATTTGTCTCCCTCTCTTCTGACATTGCGTCTTCTCCATGGCTCCCTTCTCTATACCTTCCCAGAGTCACCTCCTCTGACCCCAGCCCCCACAACTTCCTTCCTCCAGGAACTGTCTCAAGACTCCCGAGTTGTCTCTTGGCCCCTCATTTTTTTACACTATCTTTCTTAAGTTCTCTCACTTATTTAACTGTTACTGGAAAGATTGAATCAGAGAGTCAGTCACCTTTGGGTTACTTTTGTCAAGCACCTTGTTATTTTTCTAGTTTATTATTTCATTTTATTGGAGATAATATATTATTTATATGTAATTCAATGTTTAAATATCAGTTATGATTTAAATAAAGCTTTTTACATAAATACTGTTTCCATATTTTGTTTTAACCTTTATTTTAAAAAATATTTCCTGTACTATTCTCCAGCTCTTCAGGATGCAGTTACAAACCCAGATATGTTACAAACTGCTTTAATGAAAAGGAACATAATTTTTATTACTTTTAAAAAAGCATAATCCTATATTCTACAATTTAAAAATTGGTACATAGTGCCTCAAATTCAAGATGAAATCTTGAAGTTCTTCAATTCCTAAATTGTTACTAAAGACATGCATCTCTAGGGCTGCCCATAATCCCATATTCCACTGTGTTTCTGACCTCTAAGCAGCTTCTTCAAATCCATAGTATACATAATCTTGCTTATTTTATATTAAAGTGGTCTAGATATAGACCCAAAAGCATGAGATACATACTGCTGAATTAGATAAATAATAGCATATTCTTACTTTAGTCTACAAATATTCAAAAGTATTGATAATTATAATTTATCTTAGTTTCAGAAGAAATTACTTTTTAATGAAATAGGGTAAAAATCAAAGACTCATATATAAAATTTTAATATGAATTATTATGAATAAATTTAAGGAAATATATGTTCTTAAGAATTTAAGATTTTAACAATATATGTTCATAAGAAAATTTGCTGTTAACTACATTTGGGTTTTATTCATTTAAATTTCTGTCTGAATCTCTACTTGAATGAACTTCGTTATACTTTTTTCTTTTAATTTTATTTATTTATATTTTTGTTAGACTTTATTTTTTAGAGCAATTTTGGGTTCACAGCAAAATTTACAGAGAACAATGTATAGATATTTCCTAAATACCTCTTCCTTGCCCCTCACGTGGAATATTCCCCATATTAACATCCCCGCTAGAGTGGCAGATTTGTTACAACTGATGAACCTACATTGACACATCATTATCACCCAAAGTCTACAGTTTCCTTTAGGGTTCACGCTTAGTGTTTTATATTCCATGTGCTTGGACAAATTTATAATTTCATGTATCCAAAATTATAATGCCATTCAGATTAGTATCGCTTACCTAAAAATTCTTTAGATTCCATCTATTCATTCCTCCTTCCTCCCTAAGCCCTGACAACCAGATTTTTTTTTTTATAGTTTCCATAGTTTTACCTTTTCATTATGCCATGTACTTGGAATCATACAGTATGTATATTTTTCAAACTGGTCTCTTACACTCATAGTAATATGCATTTAATTTGCCTCAATGTCTTTTCATGGTTTGATAGCTCATTTCTTTTAGCACTGCATATTATTCCATTGCCTGGAAGTGCCAGTCTACTTATCCATTCACTTACTGAAGGACATGTTGGCTGCTTCCAAGTTTTGGCAATTATGAATAAAACTACTATAAACATCCATGTGCAGGTTTTTGTGTAGACTTAAGTTTGCAGCTCTTTTTGGTAAATACCCAAGAGAAGCATGAATGAAAGATCATATGCTAAGAGTATCTTTGGTTTTGTAAGACATTGCCACACTGTTTTCCAAAGTGGCTGTGCCATTTTGCATTCCCACCAGCAATGAATAAGCATTTCTGTTGCCCCATTTCCTCTCCAGCATTTTGTCTTGTCAGAGTTCTGCATTTTGACCATTCTTATAAGTATATAGTGGTATTGCTTTGTCATTTTAATTTGCATTTTTCTGATGACACACAATATGGAGCATCTTTTTCATAGGCTTATTTGCCATCTACATATTTTCTTTAGTGATATGTATGTTAAGATCTTTGGCCTATTTTTAATTATTTTTGTTTTGTTTAATTTTAAGAGTTCTTTGTAAATCATGGATAACAATCCTTTATGAGATGTGTCATTTGCAAATATTTTCTCCCAGTCTACAACTTGTCTTCTCATTTCCTTGACAATTTCTTTTGCACAGCAAAATATTTCAGTTTTAATGGAGTCCAGCTTATCATTTTTTTCTTTCATGGATTACACCTTTGGTGTTTTATCTAAAATTTCATTGCTAAACCCAAGATTATCTAGATTTTCTCCTATGTTATGTTCTAGGAGTGTTATAGTTTTACAGTTTTGAATTTTACTGTTAGATGTATGAACCATTTTGAGTTAATTTTTGTGAAGGGTGTAAGGTCTCCATTTAAATTCTTTTTTCCTTTCATGTGGATATTTAGTCGTCCAAGCTTCACTTATTGAAAAGACTATCTTTGCTCCATTGCATTGCCTTTGCTCCTTTGTCAAAGATCAGTTGACCATATTTATGTGGCTCTATTTCTGGGCTCTTTATTCCATCCCACCGATCAATTCGTCTATTTTTTCACCACTGTTACACTCTTAATTATAGTAGATTTATAGCAAGTCTTGAAGCCAGGTAGCATCAGTACTCTAACTCTGTTCTTCTTCAAGATTGTGTTGGCTATTCTGAGGATTTACCTCTCCATATAAACTTTAGATTTGCTTTGTTGATATACTGAAAATAACTTACTGGTATTTTGATTGGGATTTCATCAAATCTTCATCATACATTTTAATTAATTTGCTTAATTCATTGCAACGTCAATGTCAGTTTGATAGCTTCTTTTGCCTTTTAAAATCTGTGTACGATTGCTTGAACCATTATTTATGTCTTTTGAAAATATAATGCTCTCTTTATGTTTCTTGTTTCTTCTCTTCCTCTTCTTTGTCCCTCTTTTTCTCCTCCTCCTCCTTTTTCTTTTCTCCTTCTCTCCCTTTCTCTCTCTCCCTCCTAGCTCCCTTCTTATCCCCCTACACATGTGGCATGTGCCTCTGTGTGTGAAATCAATTAGGATTTAGCTCACATCTGATTTGGGCATCCTGCTCAGAACTAAGCTGAATTCACTTACTTTAGGGATCTTAAGGCCATTTATCTCATGTTTCACTTACATTGACTTAATACTCTCTAGAGTTCAGCTCCTCCTCAAGTCCCATCAAATGAGCTTCATTTACAAGGTATTTATGTAATTTGAAAACTTTACATGAGGTTTCAGGAAGATTGTGGAATTTATACAAGGTCCCAGCTTTCACCGTCTTGCTCATTTTCTTTCTCTTCTTTCTCTCCACCTTTTCACCAACCCACTGTTGTTTCCTTATGAAAGGAAATTCTGCCATCTCTTTTGCTGCTTACTTTGTGCTAACCTTATCAAAACAATTTCTCTAAAAACAAAACAAAACAAAAGCCCAAAATGTTCTCATTAAAGGCATTCTGTTCCCAGCTAATCAAAAATAGCAAAAACAAAATAACTTTACCACATCACAATAAAATTATCTTTATGAAACTAGGCTGGGCACGGTGGCTCATGCCTGTAATCCCAGCACTTTGGGAGGCCAAAAGATGGGTGGATCGCTTGAGGTCAGGAGTTCGAGATGAGCCTGGCCAACATGGCAAAACCCCATTTCTACTAAAGATACAAAAAATTGGCCAGGCTTGGTGGTGTGCCCCTGTCATCCCAGCTACTTGAGAGTCTGAGGCAGGAGAATAGCTTAAGCCCAGGACGTGGAGGTCTCAGTGAGCTTAGATTATCTCAGAAAAGAAGGAGAAGGAGAAGAATAAGAAGAAGGAGGAGGAGGAGGAGGAGAAGAAGAAGAAGAAGAAGAAGAAGAAGAAGAAGAAGAAGAAGAAGAAGAAGAAACAACTCTATTAGTTTGTACTTTTGCTACTTTTTATAAAACTACAAACTTATGCTCATTTGTGATAATAACTATGGAAGAAAAGTATTAGCAGTGGTTTCTTAATGGTGATGGAAACAGTATAATGAAGCTATCTAAAATCAAAGTCTGAAATGAACTGGTTAATTTTGCATTTTACAGTATAGAGAGCTATACTTTGATATATAGTAGTTACCATCTTTTTAAAAGAATATAAGTTAGGTAATAAGTGAATATTTGGATGACTGATCAAATTTATGTGAGATTGGCATGCACATTGTGCTAAAATTATAATTACTCAAGATCAGTTACTCTTAAGTAATACTTCATTGACTATTTAAGTACCTATTTATGCCTGAATACCTAAGAGTTTCCCTTTTATTACTTTTAAAATAAATACTACCTTACCTACTTAGAGTAGTAATTCAGAATTAATATCACTTAAGTGAATATATTAGATAAGCTTGAGATGAAAAAATCTATTGAATTCATGCTTTAGATTGACCGAGGATGAAAATCCAGCACTGCCTGGAGAGCAATACCACATAGTAGATTACCGAAAGAAATTAAAAGTTGAAACATTGGTTCTGATATCTGAATTGGGCAAATATTAAATACAAATTTTGAATGTATTTCAATTTTGCCATCTTTGAAATATAGTATTAATCATATATTAGCCATGTTTTTATTTTTAATATTCTTATTTTTTTCAGTACTCTCTCCTCAAAAGTAAAAGAGAAAATTAGAGAAAAAACTGGTAAACTCAAAATGATAGGGCAATTAAGTTGCAGTTTGGCAGCATAAAATATAAGCTGTTGACCTTTGAACCCCTTCTGCTGTAGTTGTTGAAAAAACCCTTTACATGAAAGGGCTGGTGAATTATCTTTTCAATCAATAAATCCCCTTCTTAGAGGTTGCATTGTTGCCCGTAGGGTTGATGAGCCTAGCTAATTTCCTTTTAGGGCTGAAAAAACTATTTAGGTTCATATGACACTGCTATCCTTTAGGACTTCTTAGGATAAAGCAAATGTTAAAAAATTACTACCATTAAATTGAATAAAAGGGTCAAGCTATCAACCCCTAGTCTATAAAAATTAATCTTGAAACAATTTGAAGATTTTTAAACCCCAATTATTGCTCCTGTGTGTTTTAAGTTCCAGTGTAAATCTTGTGATGGCAGAAATCAGAGTACCTCACCTGGTGTGTCGTTTAGAATGGCCTGCAAGTATGGCAGACGTAACGAGAATAATCAGAAGTACATTTCCAAAACAAATTAATTAGACTGTTTGCATACCCAGTAAGTAGGTTAGGTATACTTAAATACAAGCCCATCTTATTGACCCATATTATCTAATGTACAGCAATTACACAGGTGTTTTCCTTATGGAGTTATAAGAGGCACACCAAAAAAATCAAAGATCACAGACAATTTACCCATATGCTTTTTTTTCATTCTAACCATACTCACTTTTTACAGTTCAATGGGGGAAAGATTACATACTGACATTTTTGAAATTTAAAAACAAGAACAAATTTTGCTAATATCAGAATTATTACCTGTATTTGGTTCAGTAAAGATTCTTACATATATGCAAAACAATTGCATATAATCCAGATTATATGTGTTGACATACTATGTTTATTTCCCATATATTGATTTTTTTTTAAACTGGAAGACTTAAGTTACAGAGAAAGATTAAAGGAAAATCTATTTGTTAAAAAATACATGTATTCTCTATGAATAGGAATGCATAGATTTTTCTCTCTCATAACTCATTGTGATTTTGGCATTTGAGAATCCTACCACAGAAATCAAGATTAGTAATGATTCATATTAAATGAGTAGTAAAAGTTCTCTGTCTCTCTGTGCCTATGTTTTATGAGGTGAAGTAGGTGAATAAAACAAAAATGTGGATT
Organism: Macaca mulatta; assembly: GCF_049350105.2. NCBI lineage: Eukaryota > Metazoa > Chordata > Mammalia > Primates > Cercopithecidae > Macaca > Macaca mulatta. Next base: position 90,228,744 of record NC_133409.1, on the reverse strand, counting down.
GTTCATTTATCCTTTCTCACATAACTAGACTAAAATGAAACTTGAAAGTCTTGAATGTTTACTGCATCTTTAGAAATATACACACTCGAAAATACTTTTCCTCATTTTCTTAAAATCTCTTTATACATTTTGATGGTCCAGTATCTTTTAAAAAGATAGTCAGTTGGATTGCATATTAACTCTCTACAACTTTGATACAAAGAAAAAATTACCCGTTCCCTTTATTTGTCATTAGCTCCTCTAGTCTCTTTCGTGAGAAACCATTCATTGGCTGGTAGGAGAAAGATCAACTAAATATCTTGTCCAGTTTAAAACCTGGATTGATCACAATATTAAACCATGTTTCAGATAGCCTGTTTAATTAAATTTGTTGTAGAGCTGCCTTCATAGGTATTTTAAGTTTGGCCTAAAAGTTTCTTTGTACATAGTGAACTGTAACTTAATTTGATGTGTAAATAGATTGTAATCTATTTATGTAACAAATAGTCCAGTCATAGCCAACCAGAGCAGGCAAACTTTGGTCACCCACAGGTGCCCACCTGTTCAAAACAGGCTCAAGTAAGGCAAATGCCCAGCTCTAACCAGTCCAACTGTTTCTGTACCTTAGTTCCATTTTCTATATGCTAGTTTCCTTTTTCTGTCCATATATGTTATCCAACCATGTGGCAGCCCTGAAATCACTCTGAACCTAGTCTGGTTCTGAGGGCTGCCCAATTCACAAATTGTCCTTTGCTTAATTAAACTCTGTTCAATTGAGTTTGCCTAAACATTTTCTTTTAACACCTCTCATTGATTCTCACCACAAGACAAACATCTAGCAGTAGGAAGTGTGGTGTTGGGTGGACCAACTCAGGCTGGCATGTGTCATTTGAAAGGTAAATCCTATGTGTGTTTTATGTTTAAGTGTCCCTGGCTTCTAATGCTTAAGTCTGTGGTCTATTAACCTTGGTTCTACCCTCAGTTCTAGAAACAGTCCTCATGGCCGTTCCTAATGAGCCTGGATCTACCTAAGGATTTGTTTATATAACTCATCTGCAATCTGAGTGTTACTGTCTTTGATCCCAGCCAGGCTGTACTACAGTAAAGACTCCGGCAAGCCTCTGACATGCTTTTGGTTCTATAAAGTAAAGTAAAATAAAATAAAATAAAATAACATAACATAAAATAAAATAAAATAAAATAAAATAAAATAAAATAAAATAAAATAAAATAAAAGGTTGTTTTAGAGAACACTCAAATGCTTCCCTCTGCTGGACAGTACCAAAGTTACTTTGATGAGTCTGTTGCTGAGTAATGGGTACCATGACCCTCAGCGTTCCAAATAACTAGTGACCTAACTATTGTTTTCCACTCTGTATTAGTTCATTTTCACAGAGCTATAAAGAAATATCTGAGACTGGGTAATTTATGAAGAAAGGTTTAATTGACTCACAGTTCCACATGACTGGGGAGGCCTCAGGAAACTCAGAATCATGGCAGAAGGTGAAGGGGAAGCAAGGCACACCTTACATGGCAGCAGGAGAGAAAGAGAGCAAGGGGGAGAAGTGCCACCCTTTCAAACCATCAACTCTCATGAGAACTCACTCACCATCAGGAGAACAACAAGGGAGAAATCTGCCTCTATGATCCAACCATCTTCCACCACACCCCTCCTCTGACATGCAGGAATTACAATCTGAGATGAGATTTGGGTGGGGACACAGAGCCAAGCCATATCACACCCTCATATAAATGTCTGTTTCTAAAAAATATTTAAAAAACAGAAATCAGAACATCGGTCTGCTAGTCATTTCTCTGTCCTCTGCTTCTCATCTATGACTCCTTTAGTTTCCCTAGTGTCAGAAAAGACCCAGCTTCCCTGTTTGCTCTTCCTATGTGGGCTTCTATGGTTTAGCCCACACAGCCTAGCTCTTGCTGTGCAAAACAGAGATAAAGGAATTTACCAATCTTCCCTCATGACTCTGCCCTCACTGTCAAGGTTATTGGCTTGCTTCCAAGTCATATTTGTCAATGTCAAAAACTCAATCTTTCCGTTTGATTCCTTTTGTAACAACTTATAATCTTCTTCAGGCAGAAGGACAGAGTAGGGCAAAGTGCACGTGGTACAAAGGAAAGTTTCAAAGGTTAAAAAGAAAAATAATTAATAACCTTAGATCATCACACTTACTACTTTTTTCTCTTTATGCTTCTAAAAGTAGATCATGAATATAAAGTGTATCTAAAACTCAAAAGACAATGTCCATCTAGGAATGTGTCCCAGAGTAAGAACGTATATATAGAAAGACTGATGAATCTTAAAGTATAAAAATTAATCATATTTGTATGGTAAAACTTGTAGTTAAAATGATTAACAATATATTTGAGAAAATCCCCTTAATATAGGTGTAAGGACATTGATGCTCACATAGTTCAAAGTTCTTACAAGTAAAGAAGGAAAGGACAGCCTTCCTATCCATGAATAAGCAAATGCGAAATTAGAAATGTGAATTGTTAGTAAATATTAAAATAAATATTTGGCCTTTACTCATTATCAAATAAATGAAAAGTAGAATGAGATACCATTTCCCCCTACAGATTGGCAAAAATTCAAAAGAATGGTAAAGACCAGGAAGGGGAACCACATAAAGAAATTGACACTCTTCTTTATGGTGGCATTAGAGACATTGTTGAGATCATTGCTTTTAGAAAAGAGATAAGCTTGTGGATTAAAATTCCTAGATTATTAGTTACTACATCAACTAATTAAACATGCAAATATGTTTAATTTTTATGCTTTAAGCTTTATTGGTCTTTCTGTATGTATTTTCTGACTCTGGGACACATTCCTTGGGAGGCTAATATATGGGATTTTTATGTAATATACTTGACATGGTAAGTGTCAATACAAAGTTGTTGTGGTTGTTAGAATATACATTGGCTCAGTCATTTTGAAAAGGAATTTATCAAAACATGTACAAAACTTTAAAGAATGTATATGTCCTATGAGCCAACATTTCTAGGAATTTTCCCAAAACAATGAATCAAATGTATATGTACAATTATGAAGAGTTAAATCACAGCTTATTTAAAATAGAAAATTGGAAACAAATGTGCAAAAATAGGGATTTATGAAAATCTTTGCATACCTACTACTAAAATCCAGCATCTGTTGAATCTACTTTGTTTCTTGCCCGACTTTCCATTTTGTTCCTGTAAGATCAACCATATGTTTTAAAGCATCTTGTCATATTGTGATCTAGCATTTACTTGGGCTTGAAGATTTTTCAGGTGTTCTTAATTTGTTATTTTATTTAAGAAAAAAATCAATGTACATTTTTTAACATTGGTACATTTTCATCACTTATTAATATTTAAATTAAAAGCAACAATCTTCAAAGAAGTGTGTATTTGAATTATTTTTAATACACATCAAATAGTATGAAATAAAATATTAAAACATTATCTTCAGCTGATTGGATTACTAGCAAAAGAGAGAGTGTGTGTGTACACTTACTTTTCCATGTTTTGAACATCAGTATTTTCTTATTTGAGTATATATTAATTTTATAATTATAAATATTTTCATAAATGAATCTATATATATTATTTTTGATTTGTTAAAATACGTACACTTTTTTAAAAAATTAAGAATTTTGATTCTTTTTAATTATATTTTCTGTGCATACAACTTTTAAAATTACTTTACAGAGTTATAGTACCTCTATTGTTTTGTTGCTTTAAAAAAAAAATCTGACAATATTAAATAAACACAGTAAACACACAAGTATCCTGGCATTCAATATCCAAATCATTCTGATTCTGACCTCCTTTCCTAGCCTTATTTTCTATGACTCTGCAGAATTAGTCTTCCTTACCTGGTGCCAGGCTGAACCACTGAATATTCTTTAAGCATATATTTCCCACTCACATGTCCCTTGTGATTCCTGTATAGATGGATTGTATTAGCCTTATCAAAATCCCAATATTTCAAAACACACTCATTATTGAGGGTGAATCAAAGCATGACCTTTTCCACTGTCTTCTGCCTTCTTTAATACTTTGAGGATAAAATAGTATCTTTATCTTTGAATTACTATACATTTTTAATTCACGCCTCTTACAACACCAGTTGCATAGAATCCTGCATTGTAGATACTTGTAAATGGCACTTTTTGTCTTTAGGTAAAGTCTTTCTAAAGACAGAGATCCTGAATCTTTAGAGTGGTCAACTCATTTTATTCTGTTTGACATACAAAAGTATTAGAATTTAATAAATTTAATGAATTATTTTCCATTTTTAAGAAAAAAAAGTGTCTTGAATTAACATGTTAGCTATTGCATTTTGATTCTATCCATTTCTAAGGTCATGCAGCACTTTAGGAGATATCTTAAAAAGTTATCTCTGGGTTATTCCTTCTTGATAGCTTGAACTTCAGTTATCATAAATATATTAAGGAAAATAACTTACACTAAAATCTAAGACTAAACAAGACATGCAAGAAGACATCATTTAATTAAGTTGCATTCTTCAGTCTGCATGATTTCTTTTGCCTGGTTGCTTTATAACATTACCATTGAGACAGGAATAATACAAGGTGGTCACAGGAGAACCGAAAATTTGAGGTAGCAGTTTCACATGACTAGCAAAAAGAAACTGTTGAAATAAATGCATAAACTAAGGGCTGACAAAACCCCGAAACACCAGGGTGTGGGGCAAGATAGCTGAGATCAACTGGACCCAAGATGGTGCTGGGTTTGAACTAAGTTTCACCTAGGACCTCACTATATACCCATTAACATAATAAATCACACACCTGCCAGCACCATGACAGTTCCAGGAACACCTGTATTTGGTGTAAAAATAGGTGGTACCACAGTTCCAAGAAACTTTCACCTTTTTCCAGGAATCTTTGTGAATATTCCAACCCTTGGTTGAGGAAACCCATAAAGACAGAAACCCTAAGCCCCTCTTCATGACTCTCTCTTACGTATGCCTGCACTCCCCTTTCTCGAGTGTGTATTTTTCACTTTCAAATATTAATATGCTATCTCCGTACTTTCACTGTTTTCTGACTTGTCCTTGAATTCCTTCTCATGACAGTGTCAAGAGCCTGGACACACAGGCTGGGGTTGAGGTCCCACTGGCATTTGGTGACCTCCCCCAACTCACCAGTATCACCATGCCAACACATTTGAGTTTTGATTTTACTTTTGATTTTGCTTTATAGAATGCAATGTTGTTTAAATCCAGGAGCCAAATGTCAGTCATGGAGGCATACTGGTTCATCAGAAGCATCATAACTGAGGGTTTCAGACAGGGAGGAAAAGAACCCCTCAGGAACATGATAAAATTAGATCTAATTTATGTGCACGGTTGAGCCATATATTGAGGTCAGGAGCTGTGATTGAACTGCACCATTTGTGAACTGCTATTCATTGTCTCAGAAGTAGTCTGAAACATTGCAGCTCAGGCTTCATATCATTATTTAATTAGGTTATCTTGAGTAGAACTTTCTGAGGGAAAAGAAGAGTACTGGAAATTCATTGGAGGTCTAATTAACCACAGCTTTTGTTTTGCCATACAATTATCATTGTAACATATATTCTCACAGCTCTCTATTAAGTAGAGATTGTTTTGCATAGTGTTTACAATATCTTTTCTTATATTGCAATGTTCCTGGTTACCAAGAGTAATAAAAAGTTGTCAGAGAAGATAGAGAGAGTTTATGTCTTTCAAAGTGATTTCTTTTTTAATTTAAAAAAATTTTTAATTTTTGTTGCTACATAGTAGGTATGTAGTAGGTATGTAATTTTTGTTGCTACATAGTAGGTGTATATATTTATAGGGTACATTAGATGTTTTAATACAGGCATACAATGGGTAATAATCACATCGGGGTAAATGGGGTATCCATCACCTCAAGCATTTATTCTTTTTGTTGTGTTACAAAATATCCAATTATACTCTTTTAGTTGTTTCAAAATATACAATAAGTTATTGTGGATGGTAGTCACCCTGCTGTGCTATCAAATACTGGATCTTAATGACTCTGTCTAAATATATTTTTTTTACCCATGGGCAATTCCCACTCATGCCCATCTTAGAGTGATTTTTAAAAATACTCTGAGAACATATATGTGTGCGAGGTATGTATGCCTCACTGTAATATACAATTATGCAATATTTGGGGATACAACACATTAAGGTGCTTGGGCCAAAAAGTCAAGTAAAACAAAGCAAAATGCAAACAAAACCAACAATAAAAAAAGCACTTTGAAAGTAAATATTATTGTTTCTTTTTTTTCTCCTTAACGTTTTCATTTCCTATTTCCAGAGGCAAAGATGATTTTTTTCCTCTTCTTTAATTCTGTCTTGAAAGCCTTCTATGGATATCAGTGGGAGAAAACTGTGAAGCATTCAATATCTCATTTAAGCTACTAAGCACAAAGAATACTTAAATATTTTTCACCTATATGCAATTGCTTTTACTGCTGCATCAAACACTGCTGGGGTGTGAGGAAGTGGGTCTTATTATTCAAACCTAACCTTGATTTTCTAAAGTAGTATTTTTACAACCAGATGCAAAATATTTTAGGGAGTGAACTGAGTTTTGAATATTTCTATGGCATGCCATATTTGTGTTGAGATAAACACAGTGACTGGCTGTTCATTTTCTGTTCTACAATGGCACATTATGAATGTTCCTATAAACCTGTACTCACAGTATATGGACTTGGGAAGCACTATGGTTAAGACTGAGAATATCTAGCTTCCACTTAATTGCCTGGACAAACCAAATAAAAAATGAGCAAAGGACTTGAATAGATACTTCTCTAAAGAAGATATACAAATGGCCAATAAGCACACATAAAGATGTTCAATATCAGTAATCATTAGAAAAATGAAAATCAAAACTGTAATGAGATATCACTTTACACACATTACAATGGCTAATATTTAAAAAATAACAAGCATGGGGATATAGAGTAATTAGAACCTTGGGTACTGTTGGTGGAATGGAAAATGGTACAGCCACTGTGGAAATAAGTATGACATTTATTGAAAATAATAATAAAGCTATTATATGATCCAGCAGTTCTACTTGTGGGTATATGCATCTCAAGAATTGAAAGCAGGGTCTCTAGGAGATAGTTGTACACCCATGTTTATAGCAGCATTATTCATGATAGTTAAAACATGTAAGAAACCAGTTTGTTTATGAATGGATGAATGGATATGCAAAATGTAGTGCATACATACAATGAAATATTATTCAGCCTTCAAAAGGAAGAAAATTCTAACATATGCTACAACATGAATGAAACTTGAGTACATTAGGCTAAGTGAAATAAGCCAGTCATGTAAAGACAAATATTGTATAGTTCCATACATATAAAGTACTTTGGTAGTCAAAATCACAGAGACAGAAAGCTGACTGGTGGTTGCCAGAAGCTGAGGGGAGGGGACAATAAGTTATTATTTAATGGGTATAGAGTTTCAGTTTTGTAAAATGAGAAGAGTTATGAGGATGGATGGCAGTGATGGTTGCACAAGATTATAAATGTATCTGATATTATTGAACCATACACATAAAAATGGTTGAGTTTGAATTTAAATTTTATGCTTTATGTATTTGCCACAAAAAAATGAAGCAAAAACAGAGTAGGCCAAGATGACATTTCCTCCAGGAAACCTCAAGAGCTCTCCTATCTCTTAATCTCTTCTTGAGCACCAAATACTCGCATGATCCTGCCACTGAACTTGGTTCCCGGAATTATAATTGCTTGTTCCTTTTTTAAATATCCAAAACCTGCCTTAAATTTCGGTATCAAAATTCCAGATGGCGAATACTTTTACTCATCATGGTACAGAGCTCTGTGTCCTGTCTCGAATGAATGTGAGTATTCTGTTAGGCTCTTTACCTTCACGCGCAGGTAAAGGAAACTAGACATTCATTTTTCCTTTTTCCCTTTCTGAAGGAATAAAGAATGAGATTCTTTCTTTCTTTCCCACCAAGCAGATACAGGAGTCATATGCCGAGGTTGCATTCACCTCATGTGGATCAGAACAGCTGCAGTAGCAGTTAAAACAGTGATACCAGTGACTAAAAAGCCACTGTCCTGAGCCTCCTGACAGTGTTTCTGCTGTTTTAGCCAAGAGGGACACTTCTTAGGACCCTCTGTTAGATGTCCTCACATGTAACAACTAAAGGGGTAATGCATGGCAGATGGGAAAATTGGCTTTTAACATTCTGCACCAGCCATACAGCCAAAGTCTTTTCTGATTGGTCAGTGCCTATACCACACTTATTGTTAAGTACTTTAAATACAGTTCTTGAGTGTAAGGTTATAAAATTAAATACCAATGTCTTACATAATAATTGTGCTTTTTTGCTGTGTACTTAGCTATGTTATACATACAACTCTTTAGGAAAAAACGTTCAATTACATTTTAAAAATATTTCCCATACCTTGAAAAGAGAAATTATCCAGAAGTACTAAGCATACTTCATGTTGTAGATAGTATGTAATATAGAACACATATATTTTAAAAATAAGATGTAATTTTAATAGTAAATATAGAATTTTTAAAGTAGAGAAATATTAATATAAACAGGATAAAATGCTCTCACATATATATCTTTACAAAATAAAATCCAGATTATATTTTAAATATAGATTTTAAAAGTTTATTTCATTAAAATTGTAGATCAGTGATCTCCTATTGTAAAAGAAGTACCTGTCAAGTTAAGTTGGAAGCACTAAAAACTACAAACAGTTATACCCATTTTCCCAGAGTCCTAGACAGATTAGCAACAAAGCATAGTAACATATCGCCTTGGAAATGCCTTCAAAGATAATACACTAACAAAACTCATTAACCAAATGTCTATGGCATACTAAACAAACAAGAACATTTTCATGATTGTGAAGTTTTGCTGAATAATCAATAATCTCCTGGTACTTTGCAGCAGTAAATACTAAAGACAATTAGAAACAACTTATTTAGAGTACAATTAAAAGTGGGGGGTACATGGAAAAGAGCATGGAGCCATATGAAAAATAGACTAACAGATCGGCCAGGGGATCATAACTACAATGTGCATACAAGGTTGATTCCCATTTAGCCCCACAGAGGAGTAGAATTTTCTTAATATCTAGTGTTAGGTTTATGGAAATAAGGTCTTTTATAAGAAATGGTGTGACAGAGATATTCCCAGCGGGTGCTGATTATCGGAAACTCTTATTTAACGTATCATGATTTGGGGCACATAAAAGAAGATGGATGTTAGAAAGGCAGTGATTTTCCAGGCCCTATAAAAGGTAATTGAAGCATTAAAACAACTACACAGGAAGCCAAACTAGAGGAGTTGTGGATCAGAAAATATAACTGTGAGATGTTAGAATATCAAATAATCTTTCTTAGTAATTGAAAATGCATTCATGTACACTCTAGGGACCTGAATACCTGTTCTATAAGTTAATTAGGTACTAATATTTAAACTGGAATTTTTCTTTGGTTAAAGGAGTCTAATGTTTATAATAATGTGTATGTATATATAGACACACATATATACATCAATATTACAAAACATTGTCAAGAAAAATATTTAGCTTTCCTAGGCAGAGAGAGAAATCTTACCTACATGGATCTGTATTTCAAATATATTTTTAATAAACTTACATTTTCAAATAAAAGTATCTCACACTACATTTGCACCATAAATTGTTTGGGATGAAATAGTGGAAAGTGCCAGGCATGGTGGCTCACACCTGTAATCCTAGCATGTTGGGAGGCTGAGATGGATGGATCACTTGAGGTCAGGAGTTCAAGACCAGCCTGGCCAACATGGCAAAATCCCACTGTTACCGAAAATACAAAAATTAGCCAGGTGTGCTGGTGTATGCTGATAATCCCCACTACTCGGGAGACTGAGACACTAGAATTGCGTGAACTCAGGAGGCAGAGGTTGGAGTCAGCTGAGATCATACCACTGCACTCCAGCCTGAGTGATAGAGTGAGACTCTGTCTCAAAAAGAAATAGTAAAGAAAAGAAGAGGAGAGAAGAGAAGAGAAGAGAAGAGAAGAGAAGAGAAAAGAAAAGAAAAAAAGAATTAATGGAAACAAAAACTTTGGAATAATAGGTGACAGAAAGAGCCAGAGATCATCACTGATGTTCACATGCTGTCTGAAAGGGTCTAAGTCACCCCTGTCATATTTTCATATTAGTTTTGGTTTACCCTGTGTTCCTCAAACATATTCCTTTTCCTTCAATGAATATTGGAAGGCTTTTGGGGTATGACAAACCTCAGGAGTCTCCAACATTTCTTAGGGCGAGACAACACATTTTTAATAGGTCATGTCCATTTTACGAGTTGAACCAAGGTTATAGAAACTGAAGCCTGACATTTTTTGTTTGTTTGTTTTTAATTTTTGTTATATATTGACAAATTATACTTGTATATATTTATGGGGCACAAAGTGATGGTATAATTTTTGTTGCAATGTAGAAACATTAGATTAGCTTAATATATCATTACTTCAAACATTTAAATTTTTATACAAGAACATTAGAAATTACTCTCTTAGGATATTGAACTTCACAGAATTCAGCTGTTATCTATATTCACCCCACTGTACAACTGATATAAAAAAAAGAAACTGATATTTCTCCTGTCTAACTGAGGCTTTGTACACTGTGACTATCATCTCCACATTTTCCCTACCCTCAGGCCTATGAAAACCACCATTCTATTCTCTACTTCCACATATAAGTGATAGCATGTGGTATCTTTCTGTTTGGCTTGTTTCACTTAGCATGATGTTCTTCAATTTCATTGTCTTCAATTGTACATTTTTTTTCTTTTTTAAGGCTGAATAATATTTCATGGCGTATGAATACCACATTGTATTTATCCATTAATTAGCTCATGAACACTTAGTTTAATTCCATAATACGGCCATTGTGAATAATGCTGCAATAAACAGGGGAGTGCAGACATCTCTGTCACATACTGATTTAAATATTTGGGGGAAATGCTCAGATGTAGGATTGTTATATCATATGGTAATTCTATTTTTAGTTTTTTGAGGAACCTCCATAGTGTTTTCCATAATGATTATAGTAATTTGCATTCCCACTAACAGTGTACAAGGGTTCCCTTTTCTCCACATCCTTGCCAATACTTGTTATCTTTCCCCTTTTTTTTTCTGATAGACATTCTAACAGGTGTGAGTTAATATCTCACTGTGGTTTTTAATTTTCATATTTCTAATAATTGGTGATATTGAGCATGTTTTAAACGTATCTGTTATCTATTTGTATTTTTTCTTTTGAGAAATGTTGATTCTGGTCCCTTGTTTATTTTTAATATCAGATTATGTATTAGCCCGTTTTCAGACTGCTGACAAAGACATACTCAAGACTGGGCAATTTACAAAAGAAAGAGGTTTATAATGGACTTAAAGTTCCATATGGCTGGGGAAGCCTCATAATCATGGCAGAAGGTAAAGAGGAGCAAGACATGCCTTACGTGGTTGGCAGCAGGCAAAAAGAGAGCTTGTGCAGGGAACCTTCCCCTTTTAAAACTATTGATTTCATGAGATTCATTCACTATCAAAAGAACAGTGCAGGAAAGATCCGCCCCCACAATTCAATCACCTCCCACCAGGTTTCTTTCACAACACATGGGAATTGTGGGAATTCAAGATGAAATTTGGGTGAGAACACAACCAAGCCATATCATTCCATTCCTGGCCCCTCCCAAATCTTACATCCTCACATTTTAAAACTAATCATGCCCTCCTAATAGTCCTCCAAAGTCTTAACTCATTTCAGGATTAACTCAAAAATCCACAGTCCAATGTCTCATCTGAAATGACGCAAGTCTCTTCCACTCATGAGCCTGTAAAATCCAAAGCCAGTTAATTATTTCCTAGATACAATGGGGGTACAGGCATTGGATAAATACACTCACTCCAAATGGGAGAAATTGGCCAAAACAAAGGGGCTACAGGCCCCAGGCAAGTCTGAAATCCAGCAGGACACTCAGATCTTAAAGCTCCAAAGTGATCTCCTTTGACTCCATGTCTCATATTCAGGTCACACTGGTGTAAGAGGTGGGTTCCCATGGTCTTGGGCAGCTCTGTCCCTCTGGCTCTACAGGGGACAGCCTCCTTCCTGGCTGCTTTCATGTGCTGGCGTTGAGTGTCTTGGCTTCTCCAAATGCATGGTGCGAGCTGTCAGTGGACCTACCATCTGGGGTCTGGAGGACCACGGCCCTCTTCCCACAGCTCCACTAGATGGTAACCCAATAGTGACTCCATGTGGGGGCTCTGACCACATATTTTCCTTCCACACTGCCCTAGCAGAGGTTCTCCATAAAAGCCCCTCCCCTGCAGCAAATTTCTTGACATCCAGGTGCTTCCATATATTCCAGGAAAGCTAGGCAAAGGTTCTCAAACCCCAATTTTCAATTTCTGTGAACTGGCAGGCTCAACGCCATGAGGAAGCTGCCAAACTTTGAGGCTTGCACCCTCTGAAGCCATGGTCCTGGCTCTATATTGGCCCCTTTCAGCCATGACTGGAGAGACTGGATGCAGGGCACCAAGTCCCTAGACTGTACACAGCACATAGACCCTGGGGCCAGCCCATTAAACCACTTTTTCCTCCTAGTCTTACAGACCTGTGATGGGGGAGGGCTGCTGTGAAGACTTCAGATATGCCCTGGAGACATTTTCTCCATTGTCTTGGGGATTAACATTTCAGCTCCTTGTTACTTATGCAACCTGCAGCCAGCTTCAATTTCTCCTCAGAAAATGAATTTTTCTTTTCTATTGCATTGTCAGCCAGCAAATTTTCCAAACTTTTATGGTCTGCTTATCTTTTAAAACTGAATGCCTTTAACAGCACCCAAGTCACATCTTGAATGCTTTTCTGCTTATAAATTATTTTTTCCATCAGATACACTAAATCATCTGTCTCAGGTTCAAAGTTACACAATCTCTAAGGCAGGGGCAAAATGCCACCAATCTCTTTGCTAAAACATAACAAGAGTCACACGATAATAGTGGGAGACTTTAACACCCCACTGTCAATATTAGATCAGTGAGACAGAAAATCAACAAGGATATTCAGGACTTGAACTCAGCTCTGGACCAAGTGGACCTAATAGACATCTACAGAACTCTCCACTCCAAATCAACAGAATGTACATTCTTCTCAGCACCACATCACACTTATTCTAAAACTGACAGCATAATTAGAAGTAAAAGACTCCTCAGCAAATGCAAAAGAATGGTAATCATAACAGTCTCTCAGACCACAGTGCAATCAAATTAGAATTCAGGATAAAGAAACTCACTAAAAATCGCACAAATACATGGAAACTGAACAACCTCTTCCTGAAAGACTACTGGGTAAAAAACAAAATTAACGCAGAAATAAATAAGCTCTTTGAAACCAATGAGAACAAAGACACAAAATACCAGAATCTCTGGAACATAGCTAAAGCAGTGTTTACAGGGAAATTTATAGCACTAAATGCCCACATGGGAAAGCTGGTAAGATCTAAAATTGACACCCTAACATCACAATTAAAAGAACTAGAGAAGCAAAACAAACAAATTCAAATGCTAGCAGAAGACACGAAATAACTAAGACATGAGCAGGACTGAAGGAGACAGAGACATGAAAAACCCTTCAAAAAATCAATGACCCCAGGAGCAGTATTTTTTTTTTTTTTTAAAGATTAACAAAATAGACTACTGGTCAGACTAATAAAGAAGAAAAGAGAGAAGAATCAAATAGACACAATAAAAAATGCTAAACGGGATGTCACCACTGATTCCACAGAAATACAAACTACTATCAGAGAATACTATAAGTACCTCTATGCAAATAAAGTAGAAAATCTAGAAGAAATAGATACATTCCTGGACACATACACCCTCCCAAGACTAAACCAGGAAGGAGTCGAAACCCTGAATAGACCAATAACAAGATCTGAAACTGAGGCAGTGATTAATAACCTATCAACCAAAAAAAGTCCAGGACTAGATTGATTCACAGCTGAATTCTACCAGAGGTACAAAGAGGTGCTGGTATCAGTCCTTTTGAAACTATTCCAAGCAATAGAAAAAGAGGGACTTCTACCTAACTCATTTTACGGGGCCAGCATCATCCTGATACCAAAACCTGGCAGAGACACAACAACAAAAAAGAAAATTCCAGGTCAATATCCCTGATGAACATCTATGTGAAAATCCTCAATATAATACTGGCAAACTGAATCCAGCAGCACATCAAAAAACTTATCCACCATGATTAAGTTGGCCTCATTCCTGGGATGCAAGGCTGGTTCAACATACGCAAATCAATAAATGTAATCCATCACATAAACAGAACCAACGACAAAAACTGCATGATTATCTCAACAGATGCAGAAAAGGCCTTCAATAAAATTCAACACCACTTCATGCTAAAAACACTAAAAAAATAGGTATTGATGGAGCATATCTCAAAATAATAACAGCTATTTCTGACAAACCCACAGCCAATATCATACTGAATGGGCAAAGGTGGAAGCATTTCCTTTGAAAACTGGCACAAGACAAGGAATTCATCACTCACCACTCCTATTCAACATAGTATTGGAAATTCTGGCCAGGGCAATCAGGCAAGAGAAAGAAATAAAGGATATTCAAATAGGAAGAGAGGAAGTAAAATTGTCTCTGTTTGTAGATGACATGATTATATATTTAGAAAACCCCATCGCCTCAGCCCAAAAATTCCTTAAGCTGATAAGTAACTTAAGCAGTCTCAAGAAACAAAATCAATGTGCAAAAATCACAGGCATTCCTATACACCAATAATAGACACATAGAGAGCCAAATCATGAGTGAATTCCCATTTGCAATTGCTACAAAGAGAATAAAATACCTAAGAATACAACTTACAAGGGATGTGAAGGACCTCTTCAAGGAGAACTACAAACCACTGTTCAAGGAAATAAGAATGGACACAAATAAATGGAAAAACATTCCATGTTCATGCATAGGAAGAATCAGTATTGTGAAAATGGCCATACTGCCCAAAGTAATTTATAGGTTCAATGTTATCCCCATCAAGCTACCATTGACTTTCTTCACAGAATTAGAAAAAAACTACTTTAAATTTCATATGGAACCAAAAAAGAGCCTGTATAGCCATCAAGTCCTAAGCAAAAAGAACAAAGCTGGAGGCATCATGCTCCCTGACTTCAAACTGACTACAAGAACACAGGAACCAAAACAGCATGGTACTGTTACCAAAACAGATATATAAACCAATGGAACAGAGGCCTCAGAAATAACACCATACATCTACAACCATCTTATTTTTGACAAAGCTGACAAAAACAAGCAATGAGGAAAGGATTCCCCATTTAATAAATGGTGTTGGGAAAACACGGTAGCCATTTGCAGAAAACTAAAACTGGACCCCTTCCTTACACCTTACATGAAAATCACCTCAAGATGGATTAAAGATTTAACATAACAACCTTAGAAGAAAACCTAGGCAATACCATTTAGGATATAAGCATGGGAAAAGATTTCAAACACCAAAAGCAATGGCAACAAAAGCCAGAATTGACAAATGGGATCTAGCTTCTGCACAACAAAAGAAACAATCATCAGAGTGAACAGGCAACCTACAGAACGGGAGAAAATTTTTGCGATCTATCCATCTGACAAATGGCTAATATCCAGAATCTACAAAGAACGTAAACGAATTTACAAGAAAAAAAACTCAACCCCATCAAAAAGTGGGTGAAGGATATGAACAAGCACTTCTCAAAAGAAGACATTTATGCGGCCAACTAACATATGAAAAAAAGCTCATCATCACTGGTCATCAGAGAAATGCAAATCAAAACCACAATGAGATACCATCTCACGCCAGTTAGAATGGTGATCATTAAAAACTCAGGAAATACCTGATGTTGGAGAGGATGTGGAGAAATAGGAACACTTTTACACTATTTATGGGAGTGTAAATTAGTTCAACCATTGTGGAAGACAGTGTGGCTAATCCTCAAGGATTTGGAACCAGAAATACTATTTGACCCAGCAATCCCATTACTGGGTATATACCCAAAGGATTATACATTATTCTACTATAAAGACACATGCACACATATGTTTATTGCAGCACTATTCACAATAGCAAGCACTTGGAATCAACCCAAATGCCCATCAATGGTAAACTGGGTAAAGAAAATGTGGCACATATACACGATGGAATACTACGCAGCCATAATAAAAGGATGAGTTCATGTCCTTTGCAGGGACATGGATGAAGCTGGAAACTGTCATTCTCAACAAACTAACACACAAACAGAAAACACCGCATGTTCTCACTCATAAGTGGGAGATGAACAACAGGAACACATGGACACAAGGAGGGGAACATCACACACTGGGGCCTTTTTGGAGTTGGGGGGCTAGGGGAGGGATGGCATTAGGAGAAATAGCTAACGTAGATGACGGGTTGATGGGTGCCCCAAGTCACCATGGCACATGTATACATATGTAACAAACCTACACACTCTGCACATTATCCCAGAACTTAAAGTATAATAAAAAAATTAGAAAAGAAAGTTCATTGTTATTGTAGAGAAATGCTACTGATTTCTATGTGTTGATCTTTTACCCTGCAACTTTACTTAATTTATCAGTTCTAACAGTTATTTGGTGGAATCTTTAGGGTTTTTTATATATAAGATTATGTCCTTTGCAAACAGAGACCCTATACCTTTTATTCTTTTCCATTTGGATGCTTTTATTTCTTTCTCTTGCCTCATTGCTCTGGCTAAGGCTTTCAGTACTATGTCGAATAGAAGTGGTGAAAATTGGCATCTTTTTTCCAGTTCTTAGAAGAAAAGCTTTTACCATTTCCCCTCTTGAGTATTATGTTAACTATGGATTTTTTATATATGGCCTTCATTGTGTTGAACTACATTTCTTCTCTACCCAATTTGTTGAGAGTTTTACCATACAAGGATGTTGATTTTTGTCAAATGCTTTTTTCTAAATCTATTAAAATAATCATATAATTTTTGTTCTTCATTCTGTAAAGTGATGCGTCCCATTTATTGATTTGCTTATGTTGAACTATCCTTTCATCCCAGAAATATATCCCATTAGATTATACTAGATAACAGTGAATATATCTTAATATGTTGTCATATTCAGTTTTTTTTTGGTATTTGATTGAGGATTTTTGCATATATGATGTTAGTCCCTAATTTTGATGGTGATAGCCTCATTCGACTTTGGTATTAATGTAATGCTGGCTTCATAAAAAGAGTTTGGAAGCACTCCCTCTTCTTCATTTTTTTGAATAGTTTATTGAGAATGGCCATTAGTTCTTTAAATATTTAGTAGAATTCAGTAGTGAAACCATCAGGTTGGGCTCTTCTTGGTTGGGAGACTTTTTATTCCTACTTTAATCTTCTTTCTCATTATTGGTCCGTTAAGGTTTTTTTCCCCTGTGATTCAGTCTTGGCGAAGGTGGCATGTATCTAGGAATGTAGCCAATTCTTTTAGGTTATCCATTTGGGGGGCATATAATCACACATGACAGTGTCATCATTTTTTTGTATTTCTGTGGTATTAATTGTAATGTCTCTTCTTCTTTCTCTTGGTTAGTCTAGTTAAAACTTTGTCCATTTGCTTATCTTTTAAAAAAACCCAACTCTCAATCTGTTGACCTTTTTTTTTTTTTTTTGGTCTCTATTCATTTATTTCTCCTCCAGTCTTTATTATTTCTTTACCTCTGCTAACATTGGGCTTAGTTTATTCGTCTTCTTCTATTTTCTTAAGGCATAATGTTAAGTTGTTTACTTAAAACTTTCTTCTTTTTGTTTGCTTGTTTGAACGTAGCATCATCAACATAATAGTAGGCAGAGACTTGCTATAGGATGTTGGGTTAACTAACTGGTGGTCTTAGTTTTCAGTGATGTGCTTATTTTTGTGTACAAGTATTTTATTTTAATTTTATTGTGTTTTTCTTGAGACAAAGTCTCATTCTGTTGCCCGGGTTGGAGTGCAGTGACCTGATCACAGCTCACTGCAGCCTCAACCTCTGCAGGCTCAGGCAATCTTGCCACCCCAGTCTCCTGAGTAGCTGGAGTGACAGGCACACACTACCATGCCCAGCTATTTTTTTTTTTTTTTGTATTTTTTTGTAGAGACAAGATTTCATCATGTTGCCCAGGCTGTGTCTCAAACTCCCGGGCTCAAGTGATCCACCCTCCTCGGGACCCCAAAGCACTAGGATTACAGGCTTGAGCCACTGAGCCTCGCCATCTACAAATATTTTAAAAGGAAATCTGGCATAATTGTATACAGCTGCTTAGATAAATACCATTTTGGCAACATCACATTGCCTTTAAGTTTGAAAAATAAATGTTCAACTCCATATATCAAGCAGAATGTGATAATATAACATTTATCCCTCATACTTGGTACTGAATGAATGAATACTAAATGCGTCTTTTATTTTTAAAGTTATTTGTAACAATACACAAAATATAAGCATGTAGTTCATGATTTTTGGACTACAATTTGAAATGCAAGGTGGCATCTTCACTTTTATTATGCAATTTGTTCCTGTAAATAATTTGTAAATTATATAATCAACATGAAGTTATATTTGTATATATTATAAGGTGATGAGGAAAAATTGGAATCTAATTTATTTTTTAAGTAATTTATTGAATAATGTATCATTAAATTCTCTTAACAAAAATTGTGACACATAGTTTTTAAAACAGAAAATTATGACACAATATTGATGTGCATTAGTATATTGTTAAAAATCCATGTACCTAACATAGGAAGAAAGTAGATGTGTTTCTGTGCATATAAAATCCATGTAAATAATGTGGCCATTTGTGCCCTGAATGCAATTGCTCTCATTAAAGAATTATCTGTCCTATATAGTTCAGTTATTGTGTTTGACTATAATAAAGGAACTATGCCATTAGTGGGCAAAAAATTATTTTTTTCCACTATCTGATGCCTCAAATTATACCAGCAACATTCTGCTAGAAATGGAACTTGCAGTTACACGCACTGTGATATATTTTGTAATCAGTTTCTCAGAAATAAGAGCAATATTTTGAAAAGTATATACAGTTTTAAATGAGAACAATTAAAATGCATTTTGTTGGTTGGGTCCTTTATTCACTGGTTCCTGATGATGGTGTTTTTCAAATGATTGGTTCTGTAATTACTGGGTTTTACTTGGTAATTGAAAATTCTTGCAAGCAATGTCCACTATGCAATGAAATTTGATGTGCTTACGATATGCTTGCTGAGTAAATTTTTTGACATTTTATGGAATTTACACATATGTACGCACACATATAAGGAAGCAAAAAAGGGTAATTACATATTTTATACTGTTGCTGTGATAGTACATTGTTTTCAGCCTTTGATGCTTCATTATCAGAAAATTTTCTTTCTTCTCTTGACACTAAATTCTAATAGAAATTTCATACATTAGATTTTATTTCTGGATTTACAGTTTGTAACACTTTCACTAAAAAAAAAAAAAAAAATAGAAGCAGGTTTTCTAGGTCACGATATAAAGGGGCTGTATGAGTTTCTTTGGAATCCTGTAACAAAGTGTCACAAACTGGGTTCCTTAAAAGGACAGAAATTTATTGTTTCACAGCTCTGGAGAATAGAAGTCTGGAAGCAAGAAGTCAGCAGGGTCATGTTCCTTCTGAAACCGTTAGAAAAATCCTTCCTTGACGCTACCTAGTTTCTGGTGGTTTACTGACAATATTTGGTGTTTCTATCCTTGCAGCTGCACAACTCTAATCTCTATCTTTCTCACCATATGGTGCTCTCATTCTTTCTCTGTGTTCACATGACTGTCTTCTTATAAAGGCATCAGAAATATTGGATGAAGAGCCCACCCTATTCCAGTCTGGCATCATCTTACATCTACAGTGTAATTACATCACATTACACTACACTAACTACATCTACAGTGATTCTATTTCTAAATAATGTTACATTCTCAAGTGTTGGGGGTTAGAACTTCAGCATACCTTTTTAGGGGCAGTGGGGCAGGGAGGTGATTGCGGCACAATTCAACCCATAGCTGTGCCCAACCTTATTTAGAAGTGTGCAATATGTGCTGACATTTTGATTAGACTAGGACATTGAGCACATTATCAAACCTTCTCTTAGGCCTCCCTTCATGCCATCCTTCTTTTTCCTACAGAAACTTTGCTTGAGATGTTTTCTCAACCAGAAACGTTATATACTTCCCTTCCCAATTTTACTTATTCAGTTCCTGGTCAGTCCTTGACAACTTCTTTCAAGCAAACCTCCTCAGTGATGCCATCTCAGACCAGGAACATATTGGAATAATTCCACTTCTGAATGCTGTCACAGCCTTGATATCTGGTCAATGAAACTTTGATCAGTTGTACTTATACATTCATCAATATAATTATAATTGTCATTTGATTGATATCTTTCTCCTTAAATAAGTTGAAACCTTTCTAAATGCTATAACTATAGAATCTAGTACAGTGTCTGCCTCCCCCCAAAAATGCTATACTGTGATTTATTGAGTAAGTGAATGAATATGTTTATCTTTGTTCCGAGGACAAACAAAAAACAGCATAATTTGGTGTAAAACTCTTGAAACTGCTCAATCAATTATTATATATTATATATGAGGTATGAAAGTGACAAATGTGAAAGAAAGACAAAGTTACAAGTATAACAAAAATATAGAAGCTTAGAAAATGCAACCTAGGAGTGGAGTAATGCCATAAAGTCATGTAAGGTAATATTTAAGGAACATAATTGGAAATAAATTCCTGTGATTTCAGAACCATATGGGGCAATTCTAAATAGATTTCCAGTTGTGTCCTGACACTGTGACAAATATTAAGTTCTCTGGAGTCATATGGTCTGGGTTTGAATTCTAGTTGATTATTTATTCTTTGTATGACTGTTGTCACATTATTGTATCTTCCTGTTTTCTCATTTACAAAATGGGAATGATAATGGCATCTATTTTATGGGTGTAATTTAGATTACTCAGGTAGAGCACCCAGCAAATATAATCACTGGTGGAGCTTGGGCTCAATCTTGAAAGGAAACATTTGTTTTCAAAAAGACAAGGAAAGACATTCAGGTGGAAGTAGTTTTCAATTTGAAAGCAAGTACCAGGCAAAATTCTCAGAACAGACTCCAAAACTCATTAATAGGGCAAAAGGCACAATAACCAGGACACTACACTACAGCAAAAGCATGAGGCTCTATCTCAATTGCTGTGAAGGGCATATCAGAAAACCAGCACACATTCACTATGGAGAAGGACCAAAGTAACTAAGGAACTTTTATTTTTGAGAGGTAGGAAAAATATAAATGGGAAATGTTGTATTAAGAGAGTGTTTTTCAACTTTTTATGTGTATACAGATCACTTGGGAAATTCATAAATATGAAAATTCTGATTTAGTGAGTTTTGAATGGGGCGTGAGATTCTTTATTTCTAACAAATGTCCATGTCTGTTGGTCCTTGAGCCAACTTTAAGCATCAAGTCTTTCAGATACACACTGAGAGGGAGAGATCATCATAAACGCTGCATTTGTCATCCATTGAATATATCCTGAATATATCCTCGGGGTACCGTGAAATTCTGGTAAAACCGGTGGAAAAAGATATTGAACTAAAAGATTTTAGCTGCATAAATATTTGTACCATCTTATCAAGACTGGTAGTTTAATTTATGAACCTCATGGAGCAAGTCTGCTGACAAGTAATAGCACAGTAATAGCAATCACAAACATACTCACACAAATGTCATTTCTTCAGTTCCATGACCCAGAGAAAAAAATTCATAGACCTTCCATAAAAGAGAGAAGCAAAATGCTGCATACTATTAAGCAATTGTGGTTTTATATATTCTGGACTATTAGATGTTTTAACGAAGGAAATTTTCCTTTGATTAAAAGCAAATTGGCAATATAATGAAAATAATATGTTACTACTGCTACATAATATTCTGTCATAGAGGAAAAACAGGAGATGGTATTTAATTTGATTCACCCATCAGTTTCTTTGGAAACCATATTGCTCTCTTATGAACAATACTGTATCATATGAGCACTGCCCATAATGACTTCAAAATTCATTGAAAGGCAGCCAGCATGTACATCAGATTTATTGAGACATCAGAATTTCATTTCATGAATTCAAAATGTTCATTTATAGCTTGGGGAGTTTTTATTAGTCTTATAATTTGATTTTGTGGCTATTGGAAAATAAGCAGTATGTTGTCAGTATCTAAGTTTTTAGTAGATAGCCAATGTCAAAATACATTAAAAAATAATGAATATAACTAGGAAATGGAGACATTTTTACCAAATAGGATTTCTCTAAACTGCATACTTTCAAATATGTTTAGGAATAAATAAACCTGAGCATACACTATTATATATTATTCAATCCTGACAGATCCTAACAGTATACCTAACCTGAAAGCTTAAAAAAGTGCAGTAGATTTGTAGAATTGATAATCAATTTCCCAGTTACCATCATGTGCCTTTATGGTGATTCAAACATGAGAGACCTGAGAGCAATTTGTTCCATGTATCAACTTTTAATCCATGTTGAAACAATATATAAACAGCCTAAACAAGCAACACCATTTTAAAAATCACCTACTACACTGCAGTTTAAAAGTTCAATAATTAACAATGTAGAATATAATTTTAGTATACTTTTCTACCTACACATAGATACACACATTCTTACACAATAATAATAAGAAATTACATTTACATTTTATGGTTTGAAGTGGTTTTGGCTTGGGTACTGAAGAGTTTGAGACCTACAAGTTCACAGAAAATCAAAGAATCACTGCTAGAGTCCTCATGAGGGCTTGCGTTTTGTTTGTATAAGGTGCAAAAGACTGAATCTTAACCTGCATATTTATTTAATTCAGATTTGGAGGTGGCATTTGTAGCAAGTACCTCTGAACACAGGCTAGAGCTTGAAAATTAAAGTAGGCTGTGTTTAAATCCTCACTCTAAAATTTAACAGCTGAGTAATTTTCAAAAAGTCAATTAAATCACTATGTTTTGGTTTTTCATCTGTAAATTGGGGAAAATAATTCTTACCTCATATAGCTTTTGTGCAGATTAAATGGGAAGTAAAAATATAAGTTTTACATACTACACAGTATAAATTATGGATGAAAAAATAAGTATTAATTCATTTTGCTTCTCTCTGCCAACGCTTTTTGTGCTTTTTGGTAAATTAACAAATTCTTTGCTTTAGTGTCTCACTTGTAAATTAGAATAAACAATTAATGTACTAGATATGGTTTCCCTAAGAACTTGTAAACAGAAAATTAAAAGTCATGGACGTGGTTCCAAGATGCCTGAATAGGAACAGCTCCAGTCTGTAGCTTTCAGCGTGAGTGACACAGAAGACGGGTGATTTCTGCATTTGCAACTGAGGTACTGGGTTCATCTCAATGGGGCTTGTCAGACAGTGGGTGCAGCCCATGGAGCAGGGTGGGGCATCCTCTCACCTGGGAAGCACAAGACATCGGGGAATTCCCTTTCCTAGCAAAGCAAAGCCATGACAGACAGTACCTGGAAAATCAGGACACTCTCACCCTAATACTGTGCTTTTCCAATGGCCTTAGCAAATGGCACACCAGGAGATGATATCCCGCGCCTCATTTAGAGGGTCCCATGCCCACAGAGCCTCACTCACTGCTAGCACAGCAGTCTGAGATCCAACTGCAAGGTGGCAGCGAGGCTGGGGGAGGGCCATCTGCCATTGCTGAGGCTTGGGTAGGTAAACAAAGTGGCCAGGAAGCTCGAACTGGGTGGAGCCCACCGCAGGTCAACAGGCCTGCCTGCCTCTGTAGACTCCACCTCTGGGGGCAGGGCATAGCTGAACAAAAGACAGGAGAAACTTCTGCGGACTTAAACCTCCCTGTCTGACAATTTGAAGAGAGTGGTGGTTCTCCCAGCATGGAGTTTGAGATCTGAGAATGGACCGACTGCCTCCTCAAGTGGGTCTCTGACCCCCAAAAAGCCTAAATGGGAGACACCTCCCAGTAGGGGCCGACTGACACCTCATAAAGCCAGGTGCCCCTCTGAGACAAAGCTTCCAGAGGAAGGATCAGGCAGCAACATCTTCCTTTCTGCAATATTTGCTGTTCTGCAGCCTACACTGGTGATACTCAGGCAAACAGGTTCTGGAGAGGATCTCCAGCAAACTCCAACAGACCTGCAGCTGAGAATCCTGACTGTTAGAAGGAAAACTAACAGAAAGGACATCCACACCCAAACCCCATCTGTATGTCACCATCATCAAAGACCAAGGGTAGATAAAACCACAAAGATGGGGAGAAACCAGAGCACAAAAGCTGAAAATTCTAAAAATCAGAGCACTTCTTCTCCTCTAAAGGAGCACAGCTCCTTGCCAGCAACAGAACAAAGCTGGATGGAGAAAGACTTTAAAAGTTGAGAGAAGAAGGCTTCAGACGATTGGTAATAAAATTCTCCAAGCTAAAGGAGGATGTTTGAACCCATTGGCAAAAAAGCTAAAAAACCTTGAAAACAGATTAGATGAATGGCTAACTAGAATAACCAGTGTAGAGAAGTCGTTAAATGACCCGACGGAGCTGAAAACCATGGCATGAGAACTACGTGATGCATGTACAAGCTTCAGTAGCCGATTTGATCAAGTGGAAGGAAGAGTATCAGTAATCGAAGATCAAATGAATGAAATGAAGTGAGAAGAGAAGTTTAGAGAAAAAAGAGTAAAAAGAAATGAACAAAGCCTCCAAGAAATATGGGACTATGTGAAAAGATCAAATCTACGTCTGATTTGTGTACCTGAAAGTGACAGGGAGAATGGAATCAAGATGTAAAACGCTCTTCAGAATATTATCTAGGAGAACTTCCCCAACATAGCAAGGCAGGCCAACATTCAAATTCAGGAAACACAGAGAATACCACAAAGATACTCCTCAAGAAGAGCAACTCCAAGACACATAATTGTCAGATTCACCAAAGTCGAAATGAAGGAAAAAATGTTAAGGACAGAGAGAAAGCTCGGGTTACCCACAAAGGGAAACCCATCAGACTAATAGCTGATCTCTTGGCAGAAACTCTACAAGCCAGAAGAGAGTGGGGGCCAATATTCAACATTCTTAAAGAAAAGAATTTTCAACCCAGAATTTCATATCCAGCCAAACTAAGCTTCATAAGTGAAGGAGAAAAAAAAATCCTTTACAGACAAACAAATGCTGAGAGATTTTGTCACCTCCAGGCTTGCCTTACAAGAGCTCCTGAAGGAAGCACTAAACATGGAAAGGAACAACTGGTACCATCTGCTTCAAAAACATGCCAAATTGTAAAGACCATCAATGCTAGGAAGAAACTGCATCAACTGATGACCAAAATAACCAGCTAACATCATAATGACAGGATCAAATTCACATATAACAATATTAACCTTAAATATAAATAGACTAAATGCTCCAATTAAAAGACACAGACTGGTAAATTGGATAAAGAGTCATGACCCATCAGTTTGCTGTATTCAGGAGACCCATCTCACATGCAGAGACACACATAGGCTCAAAATAAAAGGATGGGGGAAGATCTACCAAGAAAATAGAAAACAAAAAAAAGCAGGAGTTGTAATCCTAGTCTCTGATAAAACAGACTTTAAACCAACAATGATCAAAAGAGACAAAGAAAGCCATTAGTTAATAGTAAACGCATCAATTCAACAAGAAGAGCTAACTATCCTAAATATATTTGCACCCAATACAGGAGCACCCATATTCATAAAACAAGTCCTTAGAGACCTACAAAGAGACTTAGACTCCCATACAATAATAATGGGAGACTTTAACATCCCACTGTCAACATTTGACAGATCAATGAGACAGAAAGTTAACAAGGATATCCAGGAATTGAACTCAGCTCTGCACCAAGTGGACCTAATAGACATCCATAGAACTCTCCACCCCAAATCAACAGAATACGCATTCTTCTCAGCACCACATCACACTTATTCCAAAATTGACCACATAGTTGGAAATAAAGCACTCCTCAGCAAATGTAAAATAACAGAAATTATAACAAACTGTCTCTCAGACCACAGTGCCATCAAACTAGAACTCAAGATTAAGAAACTCACTCAAAACCACTCAACTACATGGAAACTGAACAACCTGTTCCAGAGTGACTACTGGGTACATAACGAAATGAAGGCAGAAATAAAGATGTTCTTTGAAACCAATGAGAACAAACACACAACATACCAGGATCTCTGGGACACATTTACAGCAGTGTGTAGAGGTAAAATTATAGCACTAAATGCCCACATGGGAAAGCTGGTAAGATCTAACATTGACACCCTAATATCATAGTTAAAAGAATTAGAGAAGCAAGAGCAAACACATTCAAAAGCTAGCAGAAGGTAAGAAATAACTAAGATCAGAGCAGAACTGAAGGAGACAGAGACATGAAAAAACCCTTCAAAAGATCAATAAATCCAGGAGCTGGTTTTTTGAAAAGATCAACAAAATAGACCACTAGCAAGACTAATAAAGTAAAAAAGAGGGAAGAATCAAATAGATGCAATAAAAATGATAAAGGGGATATCACCACTGATTCTACAGAAATACAAACTACCATCAGAAAATATTATAAACAAACTAGGTACATGGATGCAGCTGGAAACCATCATTCTTAGCAAACTATCACAAGAACAGAAAACCAAACACCGCATGTTCTCACTCATAGGTGGGAACTGAACAAGGAGATCACTTGGACTCGGGAAGGGGAACATCACACACCGGGGCCTATCATGGGGAGGGGGGAGGGGGGAGGGATTGCATTGGGAGTTATACCTGATGTAAATGATGAGTTGATGGGTGCTGACGAGTTGATGGGTGCAGCACACCAACATGGCACAAGTATACATATGTAACAAACCTGCACATTATGCACATGTACCTTAGAACTTAAAGTTTAATAATAATAATAAATAAAAATAAATAAATAAAAAGAATATATATTAAAAAAATATTATAAACACATCTACGCAAGTAAAGTAGAAAATCTAGAAGAAATGGATACATTCCTGGACACATACACCCTCCCAAGACTAAACCAGGAAGAAGCTGAATCCCTGAATAGACCAGTAACAGGTTCTGAAATTGAGGCAATAATTAATATCCTCCCAACCAAAAAAAGTCCAGGACCAGATGGATTCACAGCCAAATTCTACCAGAGGTATGGAGAGGAGCTGGTACCATTCCTTCTGAAACTATTCCAATCAATAGAAAAAGAGGGAATCTGCCCTAATTTATTTTATGAGGCCAACATCCTCCTGAGACCAAAGCCTGGCAGAGACACACATTAAAAAGGGAATTTTAGACCAATATCCCTGATGAACATTGATGCAAAAATCCTCAATAAAATAATAAAAAAAAATCCTCAAACTGAATCCAGCAGCATATCAAAAAGCTTATTCATCATGATCAAGTTGACTTCATCCCTGGGATGCAAGCCTGGTTCAACATACGCAAATCAATAAATGTAATCCATCATATAAACAGAACCAAAGACAAAAACCACATCATTATCTCAATAGATGCAGAAAAGGCCTTTGACAAAAATCAACAGCCCTTCATGCTAAAAACTCTCAATAAACTAGGTATTGATGGCACGTATCTCAAAATAACAAGAACTATTTATGACAAACCCACAGCCAATATCATACTGAATGGGCAAAAACTGGAAGCATTCCCTTTGAAAACTGGCACAAGACAGGGATACCCTCTCTCACCACTCCTATTCAACATAGTGTTGGAAGTTCTGGCTAGGGCAATCAGGCAAGAGAAAGAAACAAAGGGTATTCAATTAGGAAAAGAGGAAGTCAAATTGTCCCTGTTTGCAGATGACATGATTGTATATTTAGAAAACCCCATTGTCTCAGCCCAAAATCTCCTTAAGCTGATAAGCAACTTCAGCAAAGTCTCAGGATAATCAATGTGCAAAAATCACAAACATTCCTACACACTAATAAAAGTCAAACAGCCAAATCATGAGTGAACTCCCATTCACAATTGCTTCAAAGAGAATAAAATACCTAGGAATCCAACTTAAAATGGATGTGAAGGACCTCTTCAAGGAGAACTACAAACCACTGCTCAACGAAATAAAAGAGGACAGAAACAAATGGAAGAACATTCCATGATCATGGATAGGAAGAATCAATGCTGTGAAAATGGCCATACTGCCCAAGGTAATATATAGATTCAATGCCATCCCCATCAAGCTACAAATGACTTTCTTCATAGAACTGGAAAAAACTACTTTAAAGTTCATATAGAACCAAAAAAGAGCCCACATTGCCAAGACAATCCTAAGCCAAAAGAACAAAGCTGGAGGCATCATGCTACCTGACTTCAAACTATACTCAAGGCTACAGTAACTGAAACAGCATGGTACTGGTACCACAACAGAGATATAGACCAATGGAACAGAACAGAGGCCTCAGAAATAATACCACACATCTACAGCCATCTGATCTTTGACAAACTTGACAAAAACAAGAAATGGGGAAAGGGTTCCCTATTTAATAAATGGTGCTGGGAAAATTGGCTAGCCATGAGTAGAAAGCTGAAACCAGATCCTTTCTTTACTCCTTATACGAAAATTAATTCAAGATGGATTAGAGACTTAAATGTTAGACCTAATACCATAAAAACTGTAGAAGACAACATAGGTAATACCATTCAGGACATAGGCATGGGCAAGGACTTCATGTCTAAAACACCAAAAGCAATGGCAACAAAAGCCAAAATTGACAAATGGGATCTAATTAAATAAAGAGCTTCTGCACAGCAAAAGAAACTACCATCAGAGTGAACAGGCAACCTACAGAATGGGAGAAAATTTTTGCAATCTACTCATCTGACAAAGGGCTAATATCCAGAACCTACAAAGAACTCAAACAACTTTACAAGAAAAAAACAAACAACCCCATCAAAAAGTGGGCCAAGGATATGAACAGACATTTCTCAAAAGAAGACATGCATACAGCCAACAGACACTTGAAAAAAATGCTCGTCATCACTAGTCATCAGAGAAATGCAAATCAAAACCACAATGAGATACCATCTCACACCAGTTAAAATGGCAGTCATTAAAAAGTCAGGAAACATCAGGTGTTGGAGAGGATGTGGAGAAATAGGAATGCTTTTACACTGTTGGTGGGACTGTAAACTAGTTCAACCACTGTGGAAGACAGTGTGGCAATTCCTCAAGGATCTAGAACTAGAAATACCATTTGACCCAGCCACCCCATTACTGGGCATACACTTGAAGGATTATAGATCATGTTGCTATAAAGACACATGCACACGTATGTTTACTGCGACACTATTCACAATAGCAAAGACTTGGAACCAACCCAAATGTTCATCAATGATAGACTGGATTAAGAAAATGTGACACATATACACTATGGAATACTATGCAGCCCTAAAAAAGGATGAGTTCATGTCCTTTGTAGAGACATAGATGAAGGTGGAAGCCATTATTTTGAGCAAACTATTGCAGGGACAGAAAACCATACACCGCATGTTCTCACTCATAGGTGGGAATTGAACAATGAGAACACTTGGACACAGGGTGGGGAACATCACACACTGGGGCCTGTCATGGGGTGGGGGGAGGGGGGAGGGATAGCATTATTAGAAATACGTAATGTAAATGACAAGTTTGATGGGTGCGGCACACCAACATGGCACATGTATACATATGTAACAAACTGGTACATTGTGCACATGTACCCTAGAACTTAAAGTATAATAATAAAAAATAAACGAAAATTAAAAGTCATGACTACCTGTCTTATTGAAAACAAGATAGGAAATCAAGAAATAAAGCAATTCTGGACATGCTAAGATTTATGTAAAATTTTATCAGAGATCTAGCAATTGTCAAGATTAATTTAACAGTAAATGCAGCAGCCAGAATAGTTTAGGACCTTAACTGGATATGAAAGCTCTGAGTGATCAAAGTAAGTGGTATATGCAACCTAAAGTAAGAAGACCATCCCTGAAATACTTGCCATCCAAATCTATACAACAATCTTCAGTTAAAATTGCTGTGACTTTACAATTTCATTTTCTTTTACCACTCTTATTCTTTTTAGTACAATTCCAAACAGCAAATGAAGTGACTTTTTAAAAATTCCAGTAAGTTCATGTGACCTCCTGCTCAAAGTCTTCCACTGTCTTCTCATGTTACTTAAAATAAAATTCCAGTCTTCTTAGCAAGACCTCTTACGTTCTGTATCCTCTGGCCTTGCCTGTCTCTTGAAACCATATATGTTACCCCTGCTCCTTATTTATTGTGCTCACAGCCTTCCCATTATCATATTTAACACACTGAATGGTTGTATTTGATGTCGTTTTATACTGACTATGCTTACCTTTTTACCATTGTATTCCCAGCTCCTCAAGCAGCACCTTTCAATAAACATTTGTTGAATAGATTAACATTTTTAAAAATTCTATGCTGTAGAACCCAGCTAATTGAATTAATTTGAATCAAATACATACCATCTTATTATACACTATTATATTATTTACACTATTTTTTTGAACACAGACCATGTATAACGTACAGGGTTAAGTGCTATGAACAAATATAGACACTAAAGTCTTTTCCTCAAAGACTTCACATTTGGCGGAGGGGCGGGGAATACAGGAAAAATGCAAAATATATTAATAAAGCTCAAATTAATAAATGCGTTGGTCCTGCTTATTTATGTCAAGTATTTAAGTCATCCTATTAATAATATGTATACACAACATTTATATACAAGTCTCTACTGTTTCTTTATTTCACGTAATTAAAAATATCATACAAGGACTTATAAAAATTTTCCTCTATTTGATTTTTGATTTTGTTTATGTACATGCATGCATGTATGTGTGTGCATATGTGTGTGCGTATGTGTGTGTGTGATTATTCATTAGACTGTCAATGTGTGGAACTTAGCTACCTTTGCAGTGTGAACCCTACTTCCTGAAACACATAAACTAAATCTCGAATATTCAATGAGAAGGATCGTTTATATAAAGCATTAGATGTGATAATTTGGTATCATGATTCCTAAGCAAAAATGTAAATTCTTCACCAATGATGGGATGATAGTGTGGTAAATACAATCTCAAGGAAAATAAAGTTTCATACCTCTTCTACTTATTGATTCACCACATTCAGATGTGTAATTCTTTCCTGAAACTCCGCTAGTATATTCAGGTCAATGTACATTGCCATCCTCACAACATCTAAAAATCCCACCATCATTTTCAAGGGCTCTGATAAATTATGTTGTTTTCTGAACTTTGTAATTTCCTTCAGAAAAAAAAAAAATCACTTTGCCTGAAGTGATTGCTTGTTTCTGTAGAAGATATGTATATTCTTTATGCACATAGAGATTATATAGAACTCCACCACTGTGAAAGCATTTATTTTCTATAAATCTCAACACCTTTGATCAGAACCATTGGCAAAATCAATAATTGGATTCTGGCTGAGATGACTTGGCAAGTTATTCCCAAACCTAAACCTTAATAACAATATATACAAATACATTTCTTAGAGCACAGTATCTTCAATTCAATCATGAATTCCAAAGCAACCTAAGCTATGCTATTTTGTAGGTGTGGGTTTTTTTTTTAATATACAGAAATTATTGTGCAGAGAAAAGATGTGACCTGCAAAGTTTAAAAGGAAAAACAGCAGCATTTTTCATTATGTGGCAATGAAGTAGAATCAAGCAGAGAGCTGTTCTTATAAAATCACTCCACAAATTGCAACACATGATGGTGCATAACATCCTGCAATGGAATTATGTAACACATGAGCTACTTTTCAAAGTATGAAAATGCAGTTTTGATTTTGCAGAAGCAGAAACAAAATGAAATGGAAAAAATATTTTAGAAATAATACACCTAAAGTACATTTTGCAGAAAAGTGCATATGTATTATGTAGATATAAATCTATAGAGGTATATTAGGAACAGATTGGGCTCATCACAGATAAATAAGTGCTTGATAAATTTAAGATGATTGCATAGGCAAAAAATGCTTCATTTGAGTTTAATTTGCCTATTAACAAACCTATATATACCAAAAAATAATACAGTATTAGAAGCAGAAAGTACTTTACCTAGATCAACATTTTTTGTTCAGTAGAGCATTAAAGCTTCATTAAAATTAGAGAGTGCTTTGAGATTAGAATCTTTCTTTTTTACTTTCCTCTTACTAAGTGTGTGACTTTGCGAGATGGATTGATTTCCTGAGATTCAGTTTGATCTTCTGCAAATCTTGCATAATATCTCTCCAGAAGCGCAGGAGATGACTTTCGTGGCTCTAATAAAAGATTTCTTTGAAAAATATAGCAGACTCAAGAAGAAACTCAATGGGACATGGAAAAACCAGGTAGATTTGAGGGGAAAATTATAAAACCTGGAAGAAGGAGTGACCCCCCATACAAGCCCCAGTCAAATAATTTGTTTTTGATTTAGATACATCTTCTTAATGCAAGCAAGAAATCACAATTCTATCTTAGTCTATTTTATCGCATCCCAAAACCTTCCATAATAAGCTGGGAGCTTTCTTTTTCCTAACAACTGTAAATCCATTTCTAGTTCAAACTTGTGGAGGTCTTATACAATCCATGTAAGCACTACAATGAAAATGTAGGGCTTTTTGTTTGTCTTTGGTTGGATTTTTTTTTTTTTTCCAAGCATACATGGATATATGTGTTAAGGTTTAACCTTAATAAAAACACTTAAACTTGCTATAGGTAAAAGTTCTGTGTTTAGGAAAAAATACTATTTAAAACCATTGAACTGAAACCATTGTGCTTTAGGTTTTTAAGATGCAAATAATGAAATAAAGAGATCATTTTGAAATAGCTAAAGTGTGGAGTATTGTGATATGAGTTTTGCGGAGAGAGAGTTACTGTTTCAAAATTTCTCTCTCACTAGTACCTGGAAGTTCAGAATGGATAAGTCATTCCTTAGGATAATGAAGGTCTTTATTTTCGCATGTCTTGCGTACATTTCCCAATCCTATAATCAGCTATACAATAGTAGACTTGTGTCTGTCTCTGATCTCTTAGCACCACTGTGGAGAAACATCGATCTTTTTGAATCAGTACCACGTCCACCCCTCACATGCAGCCTAGAAGGATGCTCATCAAAGATTTCTCAGCCTTGAATTAATACTTTCCTTAAGATCCACCTACCCTTAGTCAAATACTTATTTAGAATTCACAACTTTAATAATTATACTTATTAAAATATTTTTTTATTCAAGTTCCCAAACTAATGAAAATATCCACTTAGTAAGTTTAACAAAGATGCCTATCATTTTTTCCCCGTACACCTATACCTCCTTCTTAGGAAACTGAGCCCTGGGAAGACAGAGTCCTATTCTTCAATGCCACCATAAAGAAGCAAATTAGATATAGACACCTGAGTTCAACTGCATAAATAAGATTTTCCCCTAAATATATAAAGTATAGACTTTAAATTATTTAGCTATGATCTGCCAGCCCTGGAGGTCATTTAAGCTATGGGACTAAGTTTGTAGTTTGGGGGTAACTATAACGTGTTGGTGCGTGTGCAGAGGCTAATCTGAGGAGACAAAAGAACAAAGCAAAAGTGCTTGAATTTTGCCTTTTTCTTTATCTCTCTGCATCTTCCTACCTTCTTAAAAGGACTTCTGGCCGGGCTACGTGGCTCATGCCTGGAATCCCAGCACTTTGGGAAGCTGAGGTGGGTGGATCACCTGAGGTCAGGAGATTGAGACCAGCCGGACCAACATGATGAAACCCTGTCTCAACTAAAAATACAAAAAGTAGCCGGGAGTGGTGGCGCATGCCTGTAATCCCAGCTATTCTGGAGGCTGGGGCAGGTGAATCACTTGAACCTGGGAGACAGAGGTTGCAGTGAGCTGAGATCGCGTCACTGCACTCCAGCCTGGGCATGCCATAATCATAAACAAAATCACAATGAGATACCATCTCACACCAGTTAGAATGGCAATCATTAAAAAGTCAGGAAACAACAGGTGCTGGAGAGGATGTGGAGAAACAGGAACACTTTTACACTGTTGGTGGGATTGTAAACTAGTTCAACCATTATGGAAAACAGTATGGCGATTCCTCAAGGATCTAGAACTAGATGTACCATATGACCCAGCCATCCCATTACTGGGTATATATCCAAAGGATTATAAATCATGCTGCTATAAAGACACATGCACATGTATGTTCATTGTGGCACTATTCACAATAGCAAAGACTTGGAATCAACCCAAATGTCCATCAGTGACAGACTGGATTAGGAAAATGTGGCACATATACACCATGGAATACTAGGCAGCCATAAAAAAGGATGAGTTTGTGTCCTTTGCAGGGACATGGATGCAGCTGGAAACCATCATTCTCAGCAAACTATTGCAAGAACAGAAGACCAAACACCGCATGTTCTCACTCATAGGTGGGAACTGAACAATGAGATCACTTGGACTCGGGAAGGGGAACATCACACACCAGGGCCTATTATGGGGAGGGGGGAGGGGGGAGGGATGGCACTGGGAGTTATACCTGATATAAATGACGAGTTGATGGGTGCTGACGAGTTGATGGGTGCAACACACCAACATGGCACAAGTATACATATGTAACAAACCTGCATGTTATGCACATGTACCCTAGAACTTAAAGTATAACAATAATAATAATAAATAATGAAAAAAAAATAAACTAATCCTGATTATTTCTAAGTGATTGCCTTGGACTCAGTCTATATGATGACTCAGATTTTCCCCTCCAAGGAAATTCACTTAATATTCATGTCCCCTCAATGTCAGGCAGTGTGGGTATTCAATCTTTTTTTAACAGAATCAATAAATGGGCTATTTTTCCTTAACATCATTCACAATAGAAAGAATATCTGAATTAAACTTATAACTATTTTATATTGTCAACAAACTTTCCAAAAGAGTTGACACTTTTATGTTCCCATTGACAACGTGGAAGAGTTCTGCTTTCACCACATTCTTACCATCTTTATTAAAATGAAAAAATGTTATTTGATTGACAAAAATCTATTTTATCTTGACCTTCTTCTCTTTAGCAATGAGTTTGAACATTTTATGATTTATATAATAACCTCTGCATTTCTCTTTTATTTTAATGTTCTTAGGCCATTAATCTACAGAAATTAGCAGATTTAAGAGTGGCTTAAAGAGTAAAATAGGCCGGGCGCGGTGGCTCAAGCCTGTAATCCCAGCACTTTGGGAGGCCGAGACCGGCGGATCACGAGGTCAGGAGATCAAGACCATCCTGGCTAACACGGTGAAACCCCGTCTCTACTAAAAAATACAAAAAACTAGCCGGGCGAAGTGGCGGGCGCCTGTAGTCCCAGCTACTCGGGAGGCTGAGGCTGGAGAATGGTGTGAACCCGGGAGGCGGAGCTTGCAGTGAGCTAAGATCAGGCCACTGCACTCCAGCCTGGGTGACAGAGCGAGACTCCGTCTCAAAAAAAAAAAAAAAAAAAAAAGAGTAAAATAAATATTGAATCACAAAGAGAGTTACGATAGAAAGTGTACTGCCTAAAATTCTGAAGTTTATAAGTGTTTACAAGATCTTTAAGATTCTTAGAGATTGCTTGCATCATAACATAGGGAATGATATATTTTGATAACCATTGATCATCTACAACTAAAGTGCACCGAGTCATTTTATTCATCAAGACAGTAATAATAGAAATAAGAAAATTAACTTGCCAATATTGGCAAGTTATCTTTAATCATATTGTTTGACATTATTAAATTAAATTACAGTGCATTCTTACAAAATGTTTCTCAATACACTCAGAATCAGAATATTGAGATAAATGCTGTGTTACTGTGGCTCTTTACTGCCAAGAACAGATGTCACCATGGTTTATAATGGTCTTCCCACAGTGAGGTATTGAAGGTCAACAAAATGGCTCAGGTTGGATTCTAGCTCTGAGAACAAAAGTGTGCTTTTACCATTGCCAGGTGGAAGGTAAAAGCACTAATTCGCAAACTAATTTTGTAATGGTGACAGTATATTGGTTGAATTAAAAGGTAGGTTAATAATTTGGCCTGTAACTATGCTAGCTATTCCTCAGTTTGTAAGAATTCATTTTAGGTATATAATATTGTTCAATGAGAATACTGTCATGTTATTTCAGAGACTATATACATACTAATTCATTCATTCACTTAAAATTTGTTTTAAGTCATTACCCTCTGCAGTGTACTGTGCTATGTCTTGGGGAGTTGGTAGCAAATAAATAAGACAACTCTTACAGAATTTTCTGGATGATGGAGAAGACAAGATTAAACATTAATTACAGTAAAATATGGATGTTGTGGAAAAAGAAGTACAAAGAATGATGGGAACATGCATTAAGATATTTAACTGAGCCTAGAAGTTTAGAAGAGGTTTCCTGGAAGTAAGGAAACATTAATATGTGAAGAAAATCTAATCGTAAGAGAATAAATATTGGGAGGTCTTCAAACTTGCTTACCCTCTTTGTCTTATCCCTAAAAGTTTATGCCCCACAGTTAAACCTTTATCTATTTCTTAAGAAAATCAATTCATGAAGCCAAAACTAGTAAAAGCATTATTTTTAATTACATATTGTTTTTATTCCAAATTAATACAAATGGCTCTATATAAAAAGTAGATTTTAGATTGATAGAGCACAGTGTTTATGAATGTGGGACCAAAACTCTGAGCAAGCTTACTCTATGTTCTTTTAAGAATTACTTATAGGTTGACCCAGAAACTGAAACTATTAAAATAAAGCATGAGCCTATTCTTGACTATCTGTACTAACTTTACTGCCATTCACATATAATGGGATGTTAAAATTGAAGCTTTGACCAGGGTGCCAACAGATAATGTGTGCTACGTAGCAAAGTGAAGTGTCAGATCAAATCGTTTATTTCAAAGAAGATGGCTGAAAACAGGCTGAAAATTGGTTGCATCAATCTTGAGTTCTCTCATAAGGGAGCCTTGACTCCAAATCTAGGATATAAAAAGTTCCAGAAAATAAAAAAGAAAGAATTTATTAATAGGCTTTTGAAATAGAACTGCTGCCCTCTATGATTTTCTTCACCCTCCCTCATTTCTAAAAAAACAAAAAAAAAAAAGAAAAGAAAAGAAAAGAAAAAAAGTGGTGGTGGGGGTATAGCTCTTTCTTTTACCTCTATTACATACAGAAACATTTATAAAGCCACTTACAGAGAGATTGGAATATATCTTCTGCAGTTTAAAAATAATAGTATGCAAGCTACGGAGATGAGTTGGAGCACTGATTAGGCAGGGGAGCAACAGGAAACTGTGATTGCTTCTAGGGAGTATTTGGACTGACTTTCAATGGTAGGTCAAAAGGCTTGAGTAACTCCCTTGTGGCGGGCATTGACCACATGGGAGGCAGAACAAACCGAGAGCTCTCTTACGTCCCACCAAAGTGAAATCACTATTCATAACTACTTATGTTGGCTTTACTGCCATTCACATATTAAGGGATGTTAAAATAGAAGCTTTGACCAGGGTGCCAACTAATAATGTGTGCTACATATCAAAGTGACGTGTCAGATCAAATTGTTTATTTCAAAGAAAATGGTTGAAAACAGGCTGAAAATTAGTTTCATCCTTCTTAGGCCCCTCAGCAAGGGAGCCCTGACTCCCTTGTTGAAACTTTCGAAACTATAAGGCAGGGACTGATGGAAAACAAACAAACAAAAAAAAACAGTGCTGAAGAGGGAAACCTTCAGCCATAGAAAGCATACTGCCTATGGGAGGATTCTGGCAAATCCTGGCAAAATGGTGGAGTAGAAAGCACCAGGAATCTGTAACTTCACCTAGACAACAATTTTACTTGTAGAATATGTCTGAAGTACTGTTTTATACTCTGAAGTCTACTGAAGTCTTGAAATATCCAAGGGGAAGATTTAGAAGGTAATCTGTGTTTAATTTGGTCAATTTTCTGTCGTAGCAGAGTAGCAGCTACCCATCCCCCATCCCAGTGGCAGCCAGCTGAATTCCTGGAGTAGCTTGTGCACAGCTTGCAGGGCATATAGAAAACAAACAGTAAAATGACACGATTAAGTCCCTCTTTATCAGTAATTATTTTAAATGTAAATGGATTAAACTCGCCAATAAAAAAATCAAAACAGAGATTTTTAGAATGGATAAAAAGACATATTCAACTATATACTATCTATAAGACAATAACTTTTACTCCAAAACCACAAATTGATTGAAAGTGAACATATGCAAAAATATGAAAATATTGAACAAAGGAAGGCAGGGGTAACTATCAGAAAAAATAGACTTCAAATTCAAAAAGTTGACAAGAGACAAAAGACATTATATATTAATAAAAGATTCAATACAGCAAGTTATAATTATAAACATTTATGCACTGAATAAGAACATCAAAACATGTGAAGCAAAACTGATAAAATTGAAAGGAGAAATTGATAGTTATACAATAACAGAGACTTCAATAATCTACTCTCAATAATTAATAGAACAACCAGAGACATGATAAGTGAGGAAATAGAGGACTTAACACAATAAACCAACTAGATTTAACAGACTTTTGAAGAGCACTCTAACCATCAAAACAGAACATACATTCTTCCCAAGAGCATTAGGACATTTTTCAGGATAGATGATCTGTTAGGCCATGAATTCTCAATAGATTTTAAAAGACAGATACTATACAAAGTATCTTCTCCAACTACAATAAAAAGAAGATAAAAAAACAATAAAAAGTAAAATTGGAAAATGTACAAAGTTGTGTAAACAATACACTCTTAAACAACAAACAGATCAACAAAAACATCATAAAGAAAATTAGAAAATACTTAGAGATGAAGCAAAATGAAAACACAACCTAGTAAAACTGATAGGGCACCATGAAAGCATTAATATGGAAAAATACAGCTATACATGCCTATATTGAAAAACAAGAAAAATCTCTAATCAACAAGCTAGCTTTACAACTTAAGAACTTAGAAAAAGAAGAACAACATAAACCCAAAGCTTGCAGAAGAGTGGAAAGAATAAAGGTTAGAACAGTGATAAGTGAAATAGACAAACAAAAACAAAACAAAAAAACCTAAAAAAAAAGAACCAGAAAAGAAAGCAAACCAAATGGTGGTTCTTAAAAACAATCAACAAAATATGTGAACCTATTCCTACAAGAGAAAAATGGAGGACTCAAATTGCTAAAATCAGAAGTGAAAATGAGACATTTTTATGGATTCTATAAAAATAAAAGGATTTAGAAGAGAATACTATGAACAAGTGTATGCCAATGGAGAGTTTCCTAGAAACACAAAACCTATGAACACTAAGTCACAAAGAAATAAAGTATCTGAATAGATCAAT
Organism: Macaca mulatta; assembly: GCF_049350105.2. Taxonomy (NCBI): domain Eukaryota; kingdom Metazoa; phylum Chordata; class Mammalia; order Primates; family Cercopithecidae; genus Macaca; species Macaca mulatta. The sequence continues at coordinate 90,189,171 of NC_133409.1, read as the reverse complement.
AATAAGATGGAATTAATTGTAAAATATCTCCCATTAAAGAAAAGCCCAGCAATTTCACTTTTGAGTGTTTACACAAAAGATTTGAAATCAGTGTATCAAAAAGATATCTGCACACCTATGTTCACTGCAGCATTATTCACAATAGCCAAGTTATGAAATCAAACTAAGTGTTCATCAAGTGTGAATGAATAAAGAAAATATGGTGTACATACACAATGGATGACTATTCAGCCTTAAAAAAAGGAGAAATTCTGTCACTTGAGACAACATAGATGGAACTGGAAAAACATCATATTAAATGAAATAAGTCAAACCTGGAAAGAGAAATACTACATGTTCTCACTGTTAGGTGTAATCTAAAACAAAAGAACTGATAGAAGCAAAAAGTGGAATGGTGGTTTTCACGGGCCTTGGGACAGGAAAAATTTGGAGATTATAGTCACAAGGTACAAAGCCTCAATTAGATAGGAGTAATAAATCTAATTTTATGAGATCTATTGTAAAACATGGTGAATATAGCTAATAATTGAGTATTGCAAATTACAATATCACTGAGAGTAAATTTCTGAAGTTCTCATCACAAAAATGTTAAATATTTGAGACAATGGATATGTGACTTAGCTTGATTTAATCATTCCGCTTGTATTAAAAATTGTAACATCACTCTGTACTCCAAAAATATATACAACTCTAATTTGTCAATATGCAGTTAAAAAAAGAAGAAAAGCCCAGGACCTGGTGGTTTATCTGGTGAATGTTAGCAAGCATTTTAAAAAGAACTAATACCATTGCTTTTCAAACGTTTCTCGAAACTGAAGAGTAGAAACACTTCCTAACTCATTCTGAGGCCAGCATTACTTTGATACTAAAGCCAAAGGCACTACAAAAAAAGAAAACTGTACAGCAATATCCGTTTTAAATGTTAACATAAAAATCCTCAAAAAATATTAGCACAATGAATTTAAAAGCATATTAAAAAGATTATACAGCATGATCAAGTGGAAATTATTCCTGGAAAAAAAAGATTGATTTGATATATGAAAATTCATGAATGTAATACACCTCATTAACAGAATGAAGGAAAAAACTCAAACTGTTATCTCAATTGATCTAGAAGAAGCATTTGAAAAAATTTGGCACCCTTACTTAAAAAATGCTAAAAAAACTGTCTCAAGATAATGAAATATGTATTGAAAAAAACTACAGCAAATACAATACTCAATGGTGTAAATCTTAAAGCTTTTCCTCTAGGATCAGAAATAAAGCAAGAATGCCTATTTTTGGCACTGCTATTCAACATAGTATTCAAAGTTCTAGCCAGAGCAATTAGGTAAAATAAAGAAATATAAAGAACAAAATTGGAAAGTAAGAAAATTATCTATTTGCAGATGATATGGTGTAGAAAACCTTAACGATTTTACACCACCACCAACAAACTGTTAGAACCAATAAATGAATTCAGCAAAATATCAGGATACAACATCAACACACAAAAATCAAATGCTTTTGTTTGCATTTGACTTACATTTATTAGGCTGTCTAGTATAAAAAAACAAAACAAAACAAAAATAACAAGTTTTGGCTAGGATTTGGAGGGACTAGAACTCTTGTACGCTTTTGTTGGAAATGTAAAATGATACAGCCACTGCAAAAAACAGTATGGTATCCTGACATGGAGCCTCAAATACATTATGCTAGGTGAAATAAGCCAGCCACAAAAAGACAAATACTGTGTAATTTCACATATATGAGTAGTTAACATCACAGAGACAGGAAGTAGAATGCTTGTTGCCAAGGGCTGTGAGGATGAGGGAATAAAGGGTTATTATTTAATGAGTATAGAGTTTTAGTTTTACAAGATGAAAGGGTTATGGAGATAGATAAATGTGATGGTTCCACAATATTATGAATGTATTTAATACCATTGAACTGTACACTTAAAATGGTAAAGATGGTACACTTTATGTTATGTGTATTTTACCACAATGTTTTAAAAGGGGGATAAAACATACTGCTTGTGTCTGAAAGTTTTAGCTGGAGAGCACAATCAGGAGAATGTGTTTAATACCAAAAACAGACTCCAGAACGTTACCTCTAAGCATCAGCCAGGCACATGCAGTGGAAAGTCATCTTATGACAATAAACATTCACACAAGAAATTTAACTGACCTCTTCCCTTAAATGTCCTTCCTGTCACATCTCTACTTCTACTTATGAATGAGTTATTATGGTTATATTACGGTTATTGAGGCAGGGTGGAGGAGTCGAGAATAGAACAGCCACACCAACCATCTCCACTGCAAACTGCAGGTTTACTTACTATGGGCAGTGACTGGAGAAAGGGAGAAATTTTGCCCTTGTATCAGGTTTGATGTTGTGATAGGTTGTATTGTCTTCCAACAACTTTTTTTCCCTCTCTGCCTTTATCTTCTCCCTCATTTCACTGTGGTAAGACTGTAATTTTTCACCTCACTAATGCTGAATCTAGCCATGTGAGTTTCTGAGGCTGATGTAATAGTAGTGAGTGTAATAAAATCAGGGGCTTTAAATTATATGTTTGCGTGTTTGTTTCTATGTCTTGCACTTATGCTATTACCTTGAGAAGCAAATGCCCTGGGTATTAACTGACTGAAGAATGATAGAGACAAGTGAGAAAGACTTCAACTGAATCAAAGCCTCATATCCAGCTTAGACCAGCAGAGCCCAGGAGAATTCAGGAGAACTATAGTTGCTCCACAGACTTGAGAGCAAGAAATAAATCTTTGCTGTGGAAGCAACAAAAATTTTTGATGTATTTTTAATGTACCAATAAATTGACTATTGCAAACATTTTTATTAGTGTGGAGAATTGCTTGTTTTAATGTCTTAATTGAGATTTTGTTAAAAATTTAATATAGAGAATGGGAGAAAATATTCACAAACTATCTATCTGACAAAGGATTAATAACCAGAATATATAATAATAACAAAAGGATATATAAGAAGCTCAAACAACTCTATAGGAAAAAAATCTCGTAATACAATTAAAAAAGGGCAAAAGATCTGAATAGACAGATTTCAAAAGAAGACATACAGATGGCAAACAGGCATATCAAAATGTGCTCAAAAATCTTTTATGATCAGAGAAATTCAAATCAAAACCACAATGAGATACTATTTCACTCCAGGTAAAAGAAGTTTATCCATCAATGATAAATGCTGGCAAGGAAATGGAGAAAAGAAAACCCTTTATCCTATATTAGTCCATTTTCACACTACTAGAAGGAAACACCAGAGACTGAGTAATTCATAAAGAAAAAAGGTTTAATTGACTCACAATTCCAAATGGCTGGGGAGGCCTCTGGAAACTTGCAATCATGGTGAAAGGCAAAGGGGAAGCAAGTTTGAACCTTCTCCCACTGAGGCAGCACAGAGAGCCGAATGAGGAGCGAAGGGGGAAGAGCCCCACATAAAACGATCAGATCTCATGACAACTGACTCACTATTGTGGGAACAGCATGGGGGAAACTGCCCCCATGATCCAATCCCCTCTCACCGGCTCTGTCCCTAGACACGTGGGGATAATCAGGATTACAATTCAAGATAAGATTTGGGTGGAGCCACTGAGCCAAACCTTGCCATATACTGTTAGTGGGAATGTAAATTAGGACAACCATTATGGAGAACAGTTTGGAGGTTCTTCAGAAAAGTAAAAATAGAGCTACTACGTGATCCAATCCCACTGCTAGATATATACCCAAAAGAAAGGGAATCAGTATATCTAAAGGACATCTGCACTCCCATGTATATTGCAGCACTATTCACGGTAGCCAAGATTTAGAAACAACCTAAGTGTCCATCAACAGATAAATGGAGAAAGAAAATGTGGTACCTACACACAATACAGTGTTAGCCAGCTATAAAAAAAGAATGAGATCCTTTCATTTGCAATAACATGGATGGAACTGGAGGTCATTATGTTAAGTGAAATAAGCCAGGCGTAGAAAGAGATAAGTCTCGCATGCTCTTACTTATTTGTGAGAGCTAAAAATTAAAACAATTGAATTCATGGAGGCAAAGAATAAAATGATGGTTACCAGAGACTGGGAAGGGTAGTGGCGTGGTGGGGTGGGAGTGTACGGGGTGAGTGGGGATACTTAATGGGTACAAAAATAGTTGGAAATAATGAATAAGATATATTATTTGATAGCACAACAGGGTGACTATGGTCAGTAGTAATTTAACTGTACATTTTAAGATAACTAAAAGGGTAGAATTGGATTGTTTTTAACACAACACAAGGACAAATGGTTGAGGTGATGGATACCACATTTACCCTGATGTAGTTATTACACATTTTATGTCTGTATAAAAATATCTCATATGCCCCATAAACATATACACCTACTATGTATCCACAAAATTTAAAATTTAAAAAATATGACTAGAGAACTTTTAATTATCTAAGAGTGAGTTTTAAAACTATGAGGCCAGTTAAAGATAGACTATTATCAAGGAAAAGAGAAAATGTTTTTTGATGACTACATGTAAAGGAACAAAGGGAAATAAGTCTTATATAAGTATTGTATACTATTGGGTACCAAAAGTTGCACCTGTCTACTTTTCTAGTTTTTGAACAGTTTTTCTGGGTAATAAACCCTTTTTCTATTTAAAAGTACAGCATAAACAATAAGGACAGGAAATAATGCTTGTTTTCAAACCCTTTGCAGCATAAACCAATAATTAATAGGCACAAAAATAGTCAGAATATACTTCTTTCGAATTCACAAATGCCTAGAACTAACTCTCTGAACAAGGACCCAACCTGAATTACATTCATTTGTGTGAAAAAATGCACTTTCAAGTTTACTATAATACTTTCTAATGCTGAGTATGAAGTAAACAGTGAAAACATCTTTTTGAATCATAATTCAGTTGAACTTGGCCCACATATGTTACAGGCTCTTACATCCACTTATTATAAAGAATTTATGAAGGTCATGGTCCAAGAACAAACACTAGAACATGAACAAACACTAGAATGTTCTTCAGGTGTATAACAGTATATAAAGCAAACATTTTTATTACAGACATTAGCTGCTGGGGTTATGGTGGTATGCTGGTACATTATGCTAAATTAATACATCTGCTCATATAATCTATCCAGCAGCAACCTCCCTTTTAAATAACAGAGAACAAAAATTTTCTATAAATAGTTTTCTTCACATCAGTCTGAGCCCAGGCCTATTTCATACAAGATAATAAGATGATGTTAATCTTTTGATTTTTTTCTCTCTCTAGCTGATTACATCCTATTTTAAATCAGACACAAACAAAATCTTACAGGAAACATAATTAGATGTGAAATTGCTTTAAAGCACCTTTGTCTCTGGAGGAACCTTTTCACCCTCTGTGATGTGCTGGGATGTATCTAATCTAATGATCAGCTGCCACCAAGTAATTGAATATCCCAGAATTTGAGCTGCTAGAGAGCCTATGCATTTTACTCCTCTTATTTTTTTCCTCTAAATAAATAAAGGGGTAAAATGGACCTACATGACACTAAATTGCTACTTTTGGTGAAGAGTTGCTTATATTTTTAGTGTTCATCCTCAAGGTTGAAATGTTTTAGCATATGAGAGGTAATACTTGAAAATAAGTTACTTATCAAAATGAACATATGGGGTTTTAAAGAAAATTTTAAAGTAGCTTTAAAAATTTGAACTTGAAGCCTTAAAAATTTAGCATGCTTCTTGATAATGAAATATAAATCTTTTAAAAATAAGAAACATATTATTGTCACTAAGGTTAGAAAAATACTAAAACCCTCCCTTGTGAAAATTGAATTGAAGGAATTAATAAATAATGTAATTGAGGAGTTTCATCATCTCCTTTTTAAATAAGATGAATTATTATTTTTGCTAAATGTTAACTTTCAAAACTAGAGTACAGTTGTCCTCCCTTATCAAAAGTTTCATTTTCTGCAATTTCAGTTACCCCCAGTCAACTGTGATCATAAAATACCACACTATATTGCACCTTGGGCCATTATTAAGTAAATAAGAGTTATTTGAATACAAGCACTGCAATACTGTGACAGCAGAATAGCAATTGGGGGGCACAGAACAGGAAAGCAGGAGATTGCATCATGCTACTCAGAATGGTGTGCAATTTAAAACTTATGAGTTGTTTATTTCTGGAATTTTCTACTTATATCACAATGCCTACATCATTCACCTCATTTCATCTCATTACATGGACATTTTATCTTCTCACATCATCACAAGATGGGTGAGTACAGGACAATAAGATATTTTGAGAGAGAGAGAGACCACATTTATATAACTTTTATTGTAGTATGTTGCTATAAAAATTATTCTATTTTATTATTAATTAACATGGTTAATCTCTTCCTGTGTGTCTTACTGATAAATTAAACTTGATGATAGGCATGTATGTATAGGAAAAACCATAGTGTATAAATACGGTTTTGTACTATCCATGATTTTAGACATCCACTGGGGGTCTTGGAATGTATCCCCTGAGAATAAGGGGGGATTACTGTAGTTTTCTAGCTGCATTACATAAAAAATAACTCTAAGAAAATAATGATTCAGATCACTTATTCTGAACATGACACAGATGACCTTACTACAACTGTGGGATTTTAAAAGAGTATAAAACCTCTATGTCACTTGAAAACAGACCCTTTCGCGACCTCAGATATCCTTTATCTTATGTAAACCTGTGAAGATTGATAGCTCATATATAATATTCTCTTTCCTGGCAATTATCAGAGATACAGCTTAAAATTCCCCCAAGAGAGTAACAATGCCATCTCCAAAAACAGCTTGAGAGAAATATGGCAGCAATGCCAGCTTTCTTATCTCTAGGACCATTTAAAGGCTAAATGAGAAAATTTGTGATTTAAAATAGCTTGTTTCTAACACACAAACTCGCTGACAACAGCTAAACTCCTTAATTAAGTTATGTTATAATCTTGGCACAATATGTGAAGAAAGCCATTCCTAAGAAAGAATACTTCATATAATTCTCCACATATTTAATTTCAGATAATAACCAGGTGGTTCAGAACTCCTTTGTAGCATTGATTTGTAGGAGATGCATTAAAACTATTCTGATCATTAAAACTCCACCAACATGTGATCTTGCCCAGCTCATTTATTTAATCATGCAAGTAAAGGAAAAATTGCACAGGATTATCCTCAACAAGATCATTACTGCAGAGGTGGCAAATCCTCATGGAAATGTCCACCTTCACAAAAGCAAACAACAACAACAACAACAACAAACCAGTGACTTGCTTTACTGAGAGGTTGTTCACTGTAATTCTTTTCTCCCTCACACTCACTCCCAGTATCATTTTTGGTGTCTTCCTTTGTCGCATTATTCTTGCAGGCTATTTTCCTTCTTCTCTCCCTAAAACCATTTATTTCTGAATTATAGGCAATGAATAATTGTAGTCATTCTGCATACAGGTGACCCCATTCTTTGAAGATTTGAGTTTTTTTCTGATTAGTTCTTCCAACACTACTCATTATAGTCTTAATAATTTTGTTATCTACATTGTGTATTATCCTCCTATTATCCATAACTCCCAGTTCTCTCCGATCTGCTAACTTCCTCTTCCCATGAGTTTGTTCTCCACCCTACATTATCCTTTCACATCTATGCTCATGCCCTGGATCTTGTTTATTATAAACAAAAATAACGTCTTCATAATCTCAATTTTATGCATACTTCTCTCTAATGCTTACATCCATCTTCAGCTCCCTCCCTTTAGCATTACAACTCCTTCAATTCTTCATACTTACTATACCTAGAATCCATTAATCTAACTACAATTTACCATATCTCAACACACTCACATTATTATTTTCTTCTGCTCCAGCTTTGAGGCTATATTTTATCAATAAAATTATTCCCTTGCATACACTCTCAACTCTCTTGCTACTCTTTTATATTTTGTACTCACTTGGCAAAATCCCTGTCCTGGTTAAATTCAACTCTCTGCCTGCTCTGATACTACAGACATATAGCTAAATACGGCTACACAGAGAATAACACACATCCATGCTCTTTGCATTTGAAATTCTTGACTGTTAACATCAATACACAAGCTGTAGATTTGCATGGCAATCAGAGTACATGTCCCACATCTGTTCATGTTCCTTATTCATGCTTGGTAACCCTGCTACTGTTTTACTAAGAAAAATCCATTAGAATAGAACACCTACAAGTTTACACAATCACTACTTATGTATATTCAACCATCTTTCCTTTTACAACGGATGAACCATCTATGTCTCTAGGTAAAACCATGTGCATTAAATCTCTCCCCTTCTTGCATTTTAAAAAAGATGACTTTCAGCATTCCTCCATTTCCTATCACTTCCATTAACTGGCACTCCAACTCAAGACACAACCATTTCTCACCAAAATTAATAAAGTGACTTTTGAATTTGTCCCTCTGCTCCCACACTTGTTCCTTACGATTTAAGTCAGATCATGTTATCCTTATTCTTCAAACCCTCCCATGGCCCATGATGTAGGATAACAGACAGATTCTTATGAAGGCATTCAGGGTTTACTTGATTTTGTCTTCTCTATTTTCTCTGACCACAACTCCCCAATATTTCCTCCCAGCACGCTGAACTCCTTGTTATTTCTTGAACACTCTGGACAAGTTTTGGCCTCAGGGTTTAGCACTTACTCCTCATCTTACCTTGAAATAATAATAAATTTGTCCAACTTTTGATCTTTGGTCAGTGTCCATTTATAATAGACATATAATAAGGAGGCTTTTCATCTTCTTATTTATTATTTCATTTTTCTCCATAGAATTTATCAGAAATTATCAACATCTGATATGTCATTTTATTATGCCCCTTTGTGTTGTCTATTGTCGGTCTCCATCCACTAGAATACAAGTGTCAGTGGAAATATTTTTGCTGCTTATTTCACCAATGAATGCTTCTAAAATAATGCTTGATACGTGGTCAGCATTCAGTAAATATACACAGAATCAATGAATGAGTGACCTTCACTGAAAATCAAGGCTTGATTAAAATTTTCATAGCTCTCCAACAATAAGAAAATTGTGACATGTTTATAGTCATACATTTTCATTGTTCCTAAGGGCATACCAGAACACATTAAAATTTCCCTTAAAAACCACTTTTTAAAAAAATGTTTATCTGTAATGACATTCCAAACCAGGTGTTTAATCAGAATATGATAGTGACTGCAGTATTCCTGTCATAAGTTATTTTGAAGGAATAACAACTTGAAGGAATTACAGTTTTAATCAAAGATCACACTTAAAAAAAAAAGTTTCCACTTGTTTAAAAGTAAAATCTTGGCCCCTAAGCTTTTACTTTAGTCTAATATAAACTCCATCAATATTTCTATCTTTACATTTAACTGTGTGCTATGTAGGACACAAGAAAGTGGAATCCAGGATTAAGATGGAGTGACGTTATCACTAAGTGTGTGTTATATTTTGATTTATAAGACATATGCCTCAATTTCATATCTCCTTTTGAAAAAGATCACTTTTTAAACAAATATCTATTTACATATTGTGTACATACCCAAACTGGATTTGAACATTTGGTTTATCAACAGTTAATGGTCTGGCTATACTATCTTTTGCTTCAAGAATAGAGCAGTTTTTATATTACTTGACAGTTCAATATTCTCAGGGTCTGGCTTCTTCTTTTAAGTCTTCCTTCTTTTATAGTGCAAATAATTCTCACTTCCATCAGGATATTTTCATCTCATACTCAGACTAACACATGTAACCTGGATTGACTTCTTTACCATGGATCATGAATCAAATTGTGGTTGCCTCCTATTGGCATGCAGTTATGTACTAAAATCATTTGGAATAGGGTAATGAAATTCAACCTTCTTTCAATGTCAAGTGATTTGTATGTAGGCTCAGCAACAGGACGCATCTTTTTTAAAGTGTAAGATAACAAATAATAAATAAGAAAAATTATAATACATAATTTTTGCAAATATGTCTTCATGTTCTAAGCAAGATACGACATAATCAGATGTGAATTCTTTAAAAACTAGACTGGGATGATTTTGTAAATGATGACTCTCTTACTCTCACCATACTAACAAAGGGAAACAAAAAGAAGCAAAGTCCTTTATTTTAATTGGAAATGGACATCATTGGTTGGAGAACAACAGTCATTTAAACATATTTCTGGTGTGTTTTTCTTTATTGCAGTGGCTTGAATTCTATATTTTCCAGAAAGTCTTACAGCTATAGCTCTGGATATAATTTTGGTTCTGCCAATCAGTTACACTCCCATGACATTTGCACAGTTAATGCAATATGGCAGCTTGATTTTGCCATTTCTTTTGTGTCTGGTACCAGAGATCATCATGAGGGTGTCTGGTTTTCTGTGGCAGCATTAGCAGAAATGTCAAAGTATAGTCACTTGCTCCATGAGTATTAGTAAGAATTGTGTAGGGCATCCATTTATTCAGTTTATAAATATAGATAATTTGTGCTTTCTGGAAATAGAACAGAGTAAGTGGGAAAATGCTTTAATGCAATCTTAGGAAAAAATGGTTCAAAAATCTTACTTTTTAAAATTTTTGTGTGTCCACAGCATGTAAATTTTTAAATCTGCAGGTGGCAAGAGCTCATGGCATATCAGAAATCATTACTAAAAAGTTAGTAACATTTTAGTGGGTACTTGATAGTTATCCTCTCTATACTCATTACTCCCTTTCCCCACAATCTGGCTCTGTTTTCTGAGTCATATAGTTTGAGTGAGATTGCCACTATTCTCAGTTCATCCTCTAGTTCTAGTATGAACATGATGGTTGCTTAGTTCTGGACCTCCTTTCTCTGCTTCTGAAAGTAATATAAAGAAACAAAGAGAATAGGGAAGCAGCACAAACTCCAAGGAAATATCCAGTCTTCAGATTACTTCTAAGTATGGAGCAAGAGAAAAATCCAGAAACTTCTAATTACTTCTAGGCATGGCCTAGAGTCCTTGAAAGTAAAAAACTGTCAGGTTTTTTCTTTTTCTTGTAGGAATGATTTTTATCTTATATTCTTCTGTTCTTTCTTGCTTGGGGTTTGTTGAGATTCTCGGATTGATATATTTACAGTTTTCACCTAAATGGAGGGTTTTCTACCATTTTGTATATATCTTTTTCTTGCCTGTTCTACCCTTTTTGTCCCTCTACTGCTCTAATTGAATATATGATCGATGGCTTCATATTATTTTACAGGTTTCTGAAGCCTCATTATTCTTCCTTAATGTTTCTGTCTCTTCTTTAAGTTGTTACCTATATGCAAATATATATGTATGTATATGTATTGTTTTCCTTTTTTAAAGGTTACTTATTATCTTTTCAATCATTTCTAATCTTCAGCAAATCCCATAACACAAGTCTTTCACTTCAGATATTATTTTCATCACTAAAATTTTTATTCAGTACATTTTATAATCTGTTGAGTTTCTCTGTCTGTTTAATCATTATGACTGAATTTTTTAAATCATAAAATACATTTATGATAGCTACTTGAAAGTTTGCGCCTGATAATTACAACATTTAGTACATTTCAGTTTTATTTCTTGCCATTTCTCTTGAATATGGGTTTTGTTTTTCTGTTTCTTTTCATATTTAATGATATTTGAGAATTTACCAAACTTCATCAATGTTATCTTGTGCAAGCTCAGGATTATGTTATATTCCTGTGAAGAGGTTTGTTCTAGCACAGTAAATTTGACTAGACACAGATTCCAAACTGCCTCCTTGGCTGTGACAACAGCTGAAATCTTTATTTATTTCAACCTAATTCACTCCTCTAAAGCCCCTTTCAATTTGGTATATTACCTCTACATTTCCGGCTATTCTTCAAGCTCTTAAAACTCTCCTCTGTCACCTAAGACACTAATACTGTAACTTCTGTACTGGGCTGCATGAAAATTTTGAACAGCCCTTGGGCAAAAGAAATAAATTAGAAATCTCACCTTTCAAAGATAGACAGTTTCTGTCTGTGATCTCTTTAAAATTACCTTCAAATGTATTTTAGTAGTTTGTATGGCTTCTATAATTGTTATCTGTCAGAAGGTTATCCCTGCTTCCCAAAAGCTAATCTGCCATTACGAGAAGCCAAAATCTGAGCAATAATATTTTTAAGACAAAGGAAAAGTATCTCCTAACGAAAGTCTTTTTAAAAATTACTTATATATACACACAAAAATTATAACAAAATATTTCAGAACTAAGAGCAAGTATATCTGTCACACCACTACATTTAAATAAGCTTATTTCCTTTATAAGATAAAAATTTTAAGGCAGTATAATAAACCAAAACCTAATCAGATGCTATATTTATGAGATATAGGTAAAATAAAGATTCCAAATGACTAAAATGAAATGGATAAGTGAAAAATTTTACTAGGCAAATGCAAACAAAAGATATCAAAGATCTATGATTTAATATTACATGAGGTACAATTCATACCAACAATGTTAAATGAGGTGAAGAGCCCATATTTTAGTGCAAACCATATCCAACAGCATATAAAAAAGATTATACATCAAGATCAAGTGGGATGTATCCAAGAGATGCGAATAGTTATCAACATATGCAAATCAGTAAGTGATACATGATATCAGCCGAATGAAGGGCAAGTGTCATATGATCATCTCAATAGACAAAATACAGAACAACATTTGATAAAATCCAACATTCGTCATATAAAAACTCTCAACAAATTAGGTATAGAAGGAATATACCTATATACTGTGTTCATGAATTAGAAGACTTAATATAGTCCATACTACCCCAAGCAATCTAAAGATTCAATGCAATCCTTATCAAAATACCAATGTCATTCTTCACAAAAATGGAAAAAAGAAGTCTAAAATTTATATGGGACTACAAAAGACCCCAAATAGCAAAAGCAATCTGAAGCAAAAGAACAAAGCTGTATGCCTCACACTACCTGATTTCAAAATATACTACCAAGATTTAACCAAAGTAACATGGCAATTGGCATAAAAATAGGCACACTGATCAATGAAACTGGATAGAGAAACTAGAAACAAATCTACATATTTGCAGCCAACTGATTTTCAACAAATGTGCCAAGAACATACATCAGGAAAAGGATAGTGTTTTCAATAAATGCCACTGGTAAAATGAGATATCTGTATGCATAATCAGGATAAAAACTTAAATTTAAGACCCCAAACTGTAAAACTTCTAGTAGAAAACGTAAAGGAAATGCTTTAAGACATTAGTCTGGGTAAAGATTTTTGATTAAGACTTTAAAAACACAGGCAATCAAAATAAAAGTAGACAGATGAAATTATATCAAACTAAAAAGCTTCTGAACATCAAAGAAAACAACGAACAGAATGAATAAACAACCTGCAAAATGAGATAAAATAATTGTAAGCTATTCATTCTACAAGGATTTAACATTCAGAATATACAAGGAACTCAAACAACTCAACAGGAAAAAACAAAAAAAAACCAAACTCCAATTAATAAATGGGAAAATGTTCTGAATAGACATTTCTCAAAAGAAGACATACAAATGGCCAACACATGCATAAAAGTATGCTCAACATCACTAATCATTATGGAAATCCAAATCAAAAAGACAGCAAAATATTCTCTCATTCCAGTTAGAATGGCTTTTATCAAAAAAACAAAAAATAAAAATGCTGGGAGGATATGAAGAAGAGGAAACTCTTATGGACTGTTGTTAGGAATTTACATTAGTTCAGCCATTATGGAAAACAATATGGAGGTTCCTCAAAAAGCAAAAATAGAACTACTATATGATTCAGCAACCTCACTACTAGGTATATTCTGAAAGGAATGTAAATCAGTATCTCAAAGAAATATCTGCACTCTCCTGTTTATTGCAGCAGTACTCACAAGAGTCAAAATGTGGAATCAACCTAAGTATCCATCAATGAATGAATGAAGGAAATGCGGCATATATATACAATGGAATATTATTCAGCCATAAAAAAGAATAAAGTCTGGTTGTTTCTGGAAATACAGATGAACCTGAAGACTATTATGTTAAGTGAAATTAGCCAGGCATGGAAAGACAAATACCAAAAGTTCTCATTCATACGTAGATGCTAAAACAGTTGATCTCATAGAAGTAGAAAGTAAAAGAATAATTACTTGAGGCAGGGAAGAATGTGGAAGAGGAGAAGATAGGGAGATTCTGGTTCACAGACACAAAATCCAGCTAGAGAGGAAGAATAATTTCTAATGTCCTATAGCACCAAAGTATGACTATAATTAATGATAATTTATTGTATATTTTCAAATAGCTGAAAGACAGGACTTGAGTGTTCCCAACACAAAGAAATAATAAATGCTTGAGGTGATGGATGGGCTAATTTCACTGATTATTACACATGGCAGATGTGTGATGAAATATCACACTGTACTCCATAAATATATATAACTTTATGTAAATTAAAATCTTAAATCATATATCATGTCAGCTTCAAGCATCTAAAAATTTAAACATTCAGAAATCAAAGAGGTAACTTCACTTGTATGTTAAAAAAATTAAAATAAATCATGAAAATAAAAATTAAAGTTGCTGAATTTTATAAAAGTAGCAGTTTAAAAATTACATCAAACTTTGGGTAGAGCAGAACTAGGTTCAGAAGAAAATATATATTTTACTTAAGTCATCATACAAATGAAAAGGAAAGCACAAAAGACAAATTAAACATCATCTGACTCAGTTAAAAAAAGAGAGATGAATCATAGAATAATTTGATTAGTAAAGGAAAAGCATATATCTGAATTAGAAAAAAAATTTTCAGAAATAACAAATAAATTAACAAGTTGTTTTTTAGGAATAAAAAGGCAATAAAAAAGACCAGCTAGGCATTTAAAAAGGACAAGAACAACTATTCAAAATAATAAATGAAAATAGAGTAATAACAGAAACAAAAAAGTTTAATCAAGTGAGAAAATTTAACCTAAATGGAACAATATCAACAAAAAAGTAGTAATAACTGCGGAAAAAACAAAATGTTAGGCGGGCTCATCATGAAAAAATGCAAATTGCAAAGATCAGAAACTAAAAGAGAGTATTACTATAGAACTACAGACATTAAAAAGATAATAGGAAAATATAAACAACTTGATGCCATATACTTAATCATTTCAGTGAAATTGAGAAATTTCTTAAAAGTCACAAATTGTCAAAGCTCAATCAAGAGTAAACAGAAATCTGATTATTTCCATATTTGCAAATTATCAAAGCTCAGGCAAGAATAAATTGAAACTTAACTAGATCCATATGTATTAAAGAAATTGAAGATGCCAGTTAAAACCTTCCAACAAAGAAAATTCCAGGGTCAAATTTCTTCACCATGGAATTTTAGCCATCACTGAAGGAAGAAACACAGAAACACTACCAAGTCTAAACAAACCACTGGCATGGAACAGGCAGGCCCATATCAGGATGTAACATAATATGGTTTTTGTGAACAGAATCTTGTAATATATATAAAAAAAAAACCCAAAAGGTTCTTATTTCTCAACCCAATTTTAGGAATTTAACAAAAGAAATTGAAAAAAACCCCTCAAAATATTGAAATGTAAGTAAAGAGCATTCCCCATATTCTTTATAATCATAGCAATTTGATAAAAACCAAAGTTTTCTTCAATTTTACATTGTTCCAGTAATTTTTGGTATATTCAGAGAGTTAAGTACTCATCATTCTTTAAAATGATCATTTGAATTCATAGGTAGTAATAAAGAAAAGTTTTTATAACATACTTCTTAATTAAAAAAACAAGTGACTGACCAGAACAGAAAATTGGATTTTATATTTTAGAAGGTGCTGGGGACATAATTGATTTGTGTTGATTTAAATTTAACTTAATTATTTTTAATTTTCTGTATTTAATATCTTTTTCATAAAATAATCATGTGTTTTGTGCCACTAAACCAATTACATAAAATCAAAGAAGGATCACAATGGCTACAGCGTGTGGAAACCAACTATCACGAAGTGTAGGTGATGTAGGCAGGGGCTGCTGTTGATAGCAGTGTGGTAGAGAGAAATGACAATATTCAAAAGACATGAAGAAGAGATACTAAAAGAGATTTGACTATCTCAAAATGAATATAGATTAAATTTAATTATCTCTTAGATTGTCTTTAAGAGCTAAAGAGGTATAAATATATTTGCCTCATCTAATTCCAGATGCTTAAAAAGGAGATGCAGAAATTATCATTCTCTAACAGTTAAAACTTAAGAAGTTAAAGGTGTATTATGTCTGAATTATTTGTGTCAGTTTTTTAATTAAAAAGAAATTAAATTCTACATTTATGATTCATTTTATTAATTCAGTCTCATTCAATTCACAACTTTTAAATATTTTATACTTCACACAATTTAAGGGAGACAAAAGTAAACAAGATATAATCTTCGTGTTTGAGCCAAATCCTTCAATAGAGCAATAAAGTCAGATCATTTTGGCATCAAATGATCTGACTTTTTAATCAGAAGGGAAATTTTAATGCAACAATTGAGATAGTTAATCAGCCCTGCCATTTTTCTCTCCAAAATTCTAAACCAGCATGTTGTAAAATAAAAGAGCAGTGTTGTGGGTCCTCAAATATTCAAACTGGCAGCTGCATTGCTATAGGAAAGCAAAGCTTTTAATAGAACTATTCATGTTTCAGGTTATTTTAAGTTATGTACATAGTTAGACCTTCAGGTGAGTTCATAGGAAATCGGATGCATAGGGGTCTCATTATGATGAACTTAGTAAATGAGCCAGAGATTCAGCTAAGAGCTGCTTTTTCATCCACTGGTATCCACTGTGTGTACATAGCATTCTCCGGTGTCAGATATTCAGTGTTATCCTAGTACTTTTTCTTCAAATGTAAACTATTCCAGTATGCTAATGTTTGAGAGAATATTATGTATTTTGAATACTTTGAAATTCAAATATAGAACTCATATGTGATATAATCAAAATATAGAGTTCAGTATGCATAGAAATGTCTTGAAATATGAAGTTGGAAATGATTTAAGCTTCTTTTGAATATGTGTATACATGTTTTAAGTCCATAAATATTGGGAATCAAGTTGCAGAGAAATCTCTTTCTAACTTAAGAAAAGAGGAGTATCAATTCAATAAAGTTGTATTATTTTACCTAATCATTCTGAGTATTTCTGGAAAATTGTTTTTAGAAGATGTTGCTTCTAAATTGTCTTCTAAAGTCATAACTAACACAGTTTTAGTTCCATTTCAACACTGATAATCTGTAAGGTTGTTTCTATTTTTTCCCAACTGACATGATTTTGTATTAATTCTAATTTTCAGTTGAGTTTCAATAAACAATGATATTACTGCAAAAGGAAATAAAACCTGGGAAGGAATTATTGCTATTGCCTTTAATTTCCATATATAAATATTTTAGTTGTTTGAACAGATTTTGCTTAAAAGTTTGCACATATGTGTTAGATGAACTATTGAGAAGGAACTTGAAAAACATAATACATGTTTGAGAAGGCTTAATTGTGGTTAGTAGCATATAGATAATAAAAAATATGGAATGAAAACGTATTATGAACAATGTAAGAAGTCATACTTCTATTCCTGTTTTTGAATGATTCATTTTTTAATGAATGTCATAGATGTAGACATTGACAAGTATGTAGATTACATCATGTCACACAAAGAAATTTCAAAAGCTGCACTTAGTTCATTGTCAGGAGGCGATTTAAATTCTTGTATGGATCTAATTTATAGGTGCATCCTTGTGGATTTCACTCCACTAGAAAAGGTCACTCATGCAAATGAGACCAGAAAATATATAAACTTGGATTCTATGAAAGGTTGAAGAGATTTATAAATTTTAATTCACTCTTATGTGTTCTATTTCTGTCAGCAGCTAGAAACATTTTAAAGATACATAAAATAATCCTTTGAATTCTAAACTCTACCATATATCCTATGTAACAAATCAGCTTCAAATTTTAATCTTTTGTCTTTTATATAGACAGAAATCAGAATTTATTGACTGGCTAGTCTTCTTCAAAGGGAAGAATGACTGTATCGTGTTTTCTTTTTTCTTTACATAGTTAAATACAATAACTTTTCTATAGAAGCATATCAACTTTAAAAAGTCAAGATAAACACATTAAAATGTTTTTCTAGGTAAATGATAAAATTAAAGTCACCTAAGGTTTATACATATTTTAGGCATCAAATTCATTCTCATTGTAATCCTCGTTATCAAATCCAATGAACTGAAATAATTCTTTCCATTGACAACATATACGTTGATTAGAATGAGGGTGAAAACATTTCACTTACTGTCCAAAGATTTATTTGTTGTGTAATATGGTAGTAGAGATAACTAATCCACAGAATCTCAAAATATGCATTAGAATATTAGAGACACAATTCCATCATCTTTAAAAAGACAAATGCAGGAGAGACTGAAGGATCCATCAGAAACAAGGCCATGTACCACATTCATCAACCTAATGTTTCCAAAGTAATTCATTGTCATCTGGATTCAAGAAAATCACAGTGTGCTCTACACACAGTACAATTTTAATCAGCCTAGTATTCACATATTTTTAATAAAATTGAGGCCATCTAAGATTTTACTTTTCTTATATTGTATATATTTACTGCCTCTTTTGAGTTCCAAACATCAAACAGAATATGAGTCACCATTTGAACTTGGATCTGCCACACATTCAGACTATATACTGTATTTTAATTTGACATATACAACTTATTAATGTACACAGAAGCATTTTGGCCTTCATTAAAAGCTTGAGTGTGCTTTAGGAAATATGTCCTAGGATATGGATGAACTGTCATCATTCAAACAGCAGTAAATGTATTCACTCAACAAATATTTAGTGTTGTGAGTTCTACTTTAGGTATCCATTTTTCCCCATTCTTTTTTTTTTTTTTTTTTGAGACGGAGTCTCGCTCTGTCGCCCAGGCTGGAGTGCAGTGGCCGGATCTCAGCTCACTGCAAGCTCCGCCTCCCGGGTTCACGCCATTCTCCTGCCTCAGCCTCCCGAGTAGCTGGGACTACAGGCGCCCGCCACCTCGCCCGGCTAGTTTTTTGTATTTTTTTAGTAGAGACGGGGTTTCACCGTGTTAGCCAGGATGGTCTCGATCTCCCGACCTCGTGATCCGCCCGTCTCGGCCTCCCAAAGTGCTGGGATTACAGGCTTGAGCCACCGCGCCCGGCCCATTTTTCCCCATTCTTAAAGCAGAAAGTATTAGACTGATTCAGGGAAAAATGAAACAAAGCACTAACTGATGTATATAGTGTCTACTTAATTGTGAAGCACTAGTGCTTTGTAAACTTTTCTATGGATTTGCCTATGAGTACCCATTGGTTTTTGTTTGTTTAATTGTCACGTTGGGCAGACAAATTTTTAAAAATTGGCCTTATATAAGGACTTGCAACAGATCTAACCTTCCCAAAAGGAAAAAGCAAAGGACGCTCAAGGTGGAAGTGTCCAAATCAGATTAAGAAAGTAAGAGGAGAAGCCTCCTGACATCTAAGGCTAATATGGGGCTGATGTTGGCCGTGTGAAAGAGAGCTTGGGAGTAGCAAATAGCTGTCAAAGAGAAATGCTTCCCAACCTTTTTATAGCAAGGCTCTAAAAGCACAAGATACTATTTGTGAGGCAGAATGAAGTAAATGGATATGACGTTACTTTAGGAGTTAGCAGTCCATGGTTCCCTCCTCTCCCAGTCCCTTTCCTGGCTTCTTATACGAGCAATGATTCTAATACTTGTAAATTCATATCTAATTCCTTTACAAATATTAATTTAGTACTTATAAATACTTGGAAGTATCCTTTTAAAAAATATATGTATACCTACATATACACACACGCACACACATACATTTTGAAATGTTAGATCCTACTGCAGTGTCTCCAAACTGATTTTCACAATCATGAATGGACTGCACAATTTAAAAGCTTTAAGAGTGATGCCCGCTGTATGTTAAGTAGTCTAAAATAATTCATATATTTTTCCTGCATAATCAACAAAAAGTCTTTTTAAAACCATGTGTTTGTTGGTCTGTGTCTACATCCCATGTATGGGCATTTTCACTTAGTGGGACCAAATAAGAATCAGATTAAATATATGTTTTATAGAGAGCATTATTTATGAAACAGACTTATAATGCTGAAATTTATGTAAATTAGATCCCAAATGAATGCGTGAAGTTTAGAATACTTTTCAATTTTAAAGTCATTGAGTATTCATATAGAAAACAATGAATCTATCAAACCTACTTTATCCTTATGTCAATCAGGACATATTTTTCCATAGTTCAAATTTCTATGGCTTCAAAAATGGAGGAATTAGATGTGATGCTTTCTGAAGCTCATATTCAATTTAAGCTCTTTCTTCTTAGGAAATAAACTTTTTAAAGAAAAATAACATTTGCATTCATATGAAGCCTCCAGAATTCTTAAGTTTCATACATTTTTCTACTAACCTTATTGTCTGCTCTCTACTTTAACCTTCCTAAAATTGTATTTAACAAAACTGCAATATTACAGGGGTATACTTTTCAGTGTCCACTATCTAGGAGTAGACATAAACTTCAAAAAAATGTATGTATTTCTATGTATATATCTATACACTTTTTTATTAATTTTTGAGAAGACTAAGTCTTATTATATTCTTTTCATTTGAATCATCAGAGACCTTTAAAATACCTGATGTAAAGAAAGTACTATGCCATCACCTTTCAATTTTAATTATTTAACTCTGGCAGAGTGTCAATGAAGAGATATTTTTTCTTGTGCCCCTTCTTTCCAACTTCTCAACTTTAAGAGTAAGGCCCTGAATATAGGAAGGAGCTTAAGCACTTGTTAACTGGCACAAAGTGTAATATTTAATGTAAGATTTGACATTCTTTGAGAAATTCTGTCAGAAATTATGAAAAAGAAATTGAATATCAAGTCCTCTTGTATTTCAGGCATTGACCGCAGGACCACCGATCTGGAAAATTACCATCTGGCCAAGGTTGATAAGGCCTACAATAACATAAGGAGTAGCTGGAAAATAGAATTCAAGAAATTCAAACAATTTTTTCCAATGTGTATATCAGGACTGCACACTAAATTTGTAAATGATATACCTGTATATACACCCAGATATTTTCAGTTAGATTGTGCTTCAAAGCATTTCTATCTAGATAAACCAAAGTGTAGATTTAGGAGAGTGAATAGATGGCAGGAGAGATGCAGAGATCAGCTTAATGAAAGGACAATCAGAATTCTTCTTCACTTCTATTAGATTTTTAAAATAAAAGTTAATAACATCTTTTTATTAAAAATGGCAACAGTCAGATTATTTTTATTCTATCCTAAATTATCTGTATTTGTAGAAAGGAAGATAGATTTGGTTAATGTTTCTAATGTCCAAAGATTTTCTAGATATGATTGAAAAGGGCTGGAGCATTTAGATTGGGTTATTAGAGTTCAGTTGGAAGGTGATGCATTCTTAAGAGTTGATTAGAGAGAATAAATTTATGTTTAGGTGTTACTAGAATCTGTCATGATTAGTCATGGTCCTGAAATGTCTTCCATTCACTAACAAGCAGAGAAATTCCATCTATTTCTATCTAGATCTGAATCTTGATATGCTACTACTAAAACATAATTCATATAATTTGTTTTCTACAGGGACCTGGCAATGTTAACTCCTAAATATGCCTTTGCAATTAATTTAGGATGATGAGGCCAATCGTTGGGATATGGAGGTAACGACTATTGTTATAGACTGAATAGTAAAATTGTAAAATGTGTGGTTAGTAAGTATTCCATGATATTTCTCCTGTGGGCAGTACAGAGAGTGAAGGGCAGGATCATTTTCCTTGACAATTACAAGCTGTGGCTGTGACCATGAATTGATATTTCATTCTTCATTAGATTCAACTGTAGTTAAGTAAATGCACTATTTTATTTTCTTATCTCGTTAGTAGCTTTTCACGTCTGAAACCAAACATTGAATGCTTTTATTTACAGATGCACATACATTTGTAAATCATGTGGTATGCACATAGCCAGTCTAGCCCTGCCATACTGGTTGATAAAAGTTCAGATTAGAAGAAAAGGCTAGTTTAGTAATTCAGAGACTTGGACTCTAATCTCTGCTTGGTCCCCCCTGTCAAGTTGCCTAACTTTGAACATGCTCCTACTTCTCTCAGGTCAAGTTAACTGATTGATAAAACAAAGAAGTTAATGTAGATTTCTCAGGTTCTCTTTAAGTAACACTATTTCTTCACTTCAAGACTCTCTGACCTGATTCGTATTTTGTGTTTGTGCAGGTGGTGACAAAGATAAAGAACTGGAGAAGGGGAAAAGCAGTCCCGGATCTTCAGGTGAGTCAGTTCTGGAAGAGGACTAGCAGTTAGTTTGAAGGTCAAGCTTTGGCTAGAGAAGGGACATTATCTTCACCATTTCAGAATCTAATCCACAGAAACATGTTCAAGCAGGAAGGGAACTATTAAAAAAAAAAAAAAAAAAGCAGGTCTGGGCACATGGTAAGTAAAGGACACTGCAAGCACTTAGGGAATATTTGGCAAACGCACATTTGCAAGGTGCACATGTGCGTGAGGATTGGGGAACGAATCCTCAATGGTTTTCTTCATCTTCTATTTGATGTGCCTTAGTGACCAAAAGGCTTTTCATTTGGAGCAGTTATCCTGAAAATCAGTGGAACATGAAACATTAAGCTAGTCTCTCATTCTATCTGTCTGATCTCATTGCTACATTACTACAAAAGCTCTGCTTCAACCAGATAAAATAGATACTTATCTCCCCATCTGCCCTAGTCCCTTTTTCTTATAGTTTGCGGTAAGCAAGTTTTGTTATCTCCAGCAAGCTTTTTCCAACTTAACTTCTCTCTGAAATTGCTATTTTATTTTGCTTTAAATATTCTAAGTATTATGCATTGTCTACTGTTCTATCATATATTTGCTTTTTGCCTGAAATCATTGTTTAACAATTTTATTAATAAAGAAAATTAAGTCCAGTCTCATCAACAATGTGGCAAACGTACTGAAATCCAAACTATGTAAACTATGACTTTGGGTACCTAAGCGCAGCAGATCAAACTATATGATCACAAATACAGTCCTATTAGAAAAGAAAATAACGACTTTCTTTTTCATATTTTCACAAGTGATAAAACATCTCTTAAAAGCTCAAATTTAACACCCCAAATGGTAAAGACTAATGCTAAAAATCTCTGATCAGAAACAAAACTTTTTCACTTTAAGATTCCCTAACATTTTCTTTTAAATCTCATTTAGGAAAATGTGTATCAGCTCTTTGTCAAATTCTAGTCTCTGTGATTTATCTGCTGTTGTAAAGATGTTGGCTTTATCATCTTAATAATAAAAACGTATTCCATCTAAAAATGCATCAACATATACATCCTTATTTTTCATTTTCTTATTGTTTTATATGTCTACTTTTATTCACATGGGGTACACTAAATGAATCTGATCTGATCTCATGGTTACTTATGAAATAAAAACAACTGCCATTAGTCTTCTGAATTTTTTTTTGGTCTGTATTCCAGTTAAACTAAACAAATACGTGGTGAAAAAAAGTTCTGAGGGTGAATTAACAAGATAAATAAGAGAGTTGATTCCCCATTAGGGATTTATAATCCAGTATGTTGACCATTGAACTAGAAAATCTCTATGTCAATATCTAGAATTCCTAACACGATCTGAGATGACTCCAAACAATATAACATGATAACGATGAATGTGATGTGGGTATAAAGTAATTAGGTAAGCTGAAAATGACATCTTCTTCATATTTGATCCAACTTTATTTTGAGGTAATATCATTTTATCTATTATTCCTTAAAATAACATAATAAAAAATTCTTGTTTCATAAGTTTTCTTTAATATATTTTATATATGTTGGGTTAAATTTTATTCTTGCTGGAGCAATGCATGCTCACAGTCAAAACAAATCTTATAAATAAGATTATAATAAAAAACAGCAATTTCCAGGGCCAATTATTCTTTCAACTCTTATAAATGTTTCTTTTTATATTTAGCTGTACATTTTAAAGTAATATTCTTATAGCACTATTTCTTGATTTATCAATTTTAAGTATTATATGGAGAAAAAATATTAACTTTTAAAAATCCATCTTCCCACTTAGCCTCTACTCATTTTTTCCAATGCAGTTTATATCACAATTTTTAATTTAATAATAATGTTTAATGTATAACTACATAGATATTGTACACTTTTGAACCAATTAATATAACTTACCTTTCTTGTTCCACTTGTTTTTACCTGGAGTTAATAACTGACATTCCTTTTGTTTGGTAACAACTTACATAACTACAGCATAGTACAATATCAAAATCAGGAAATTGACATTGATATGACCCCCAGATCTTATTCAGATTTCCCATTTTACATGTACGCATATGTATGTGTGTGTGTGTGTAGTTCTGTGCAATTTTAAATGTAGACTTGTAACCCCAATCAAGATTCAGAACTGTCCCAGCTCCACAAAGTTATGCCTCATGCTACCCTTGTAGCCTCACCATTTCCTCTCTGTTCCTTCATCCCTAACCAGTGCCAGCCCTAATCTGCTTTCCATATCTATAAGATCTCAAGAATGTTCAAATTAATTTTTAAAAGATTTTGGTTGCTATATTTTTATTGTAAGGGATTTCTTTGTTTACTGTTAACTTCTCATAGCATTTCGTTCTCATATTATGCAAAAATATCTCAGAATAAAGGAAAATCATGATAGATGTTGATTTTAGAAGTTTACTTCTGCTACATTTATCTGATGCCTCTAAGCCCTCTTCCTTTTTAAAAATTATTTTCAACTTTCTTTTCATAAAATTTAAGGGTGATACACTAGAATGCAAATTGTTGAATGTGTAGGCCTGACTGTTAATCTTTTCTTTGAAGAGTCTCAAATATTAATGTGTGGATTTCTTTTAAACCTGAGGTCCTCAACCCCTGAGCGGCAGACTGGTACTGCTCCGATCTGAGGCCTGGTAGGAACCCTGCTGCACAGCAGGAGGTGAACCTTGAGCTAGCCAGCTTTACCACCTGAGCTCTGCCTCCTTTCAGATCAGCAGTGGCAACCGATTATCATATTAGCATGAACCCGATTGTGAACTATGTGTGAGGGATCGAACTTGTGTGCTCCTTATGATAATCTAATGGCTGATGACATGACATGGAAGAGTTTCATCCCAAAACTATCCCCTGCCCCACACTGTCTGGCCGTGGAAAAAATTCTCTTCCAAAAAGGATGGGGGCCGCTGTTTTAAACAGCCTGTTCCCCTATTAACAACATATATCCAAGTCAGGCCATATAATTTAAAACCTATTTGCAACATAATCCTTCTCATTACCTACCTAGGTAAAACCTTAAATATCAGAAACTTTAGATTCTGCCATCTTTAATGGGGAATTTAATTGTGCCAGTAGAGTTCTGGTGCTTTTGTCCCTTACTACAGCATCACGGATTCCAATATTGCCTTTGCTAGCTGGCACCCAGAAGCCTGTTGACTTAAATGACATTTATTTACCAGTCAAATTCTCAGGCCAATCTTGCCTTTAAATACGCAAGTGGCCTAGTCTCATTTTCAGTCCACAGAGTCACGATAACAAAACCCCTATCTTCTGCGGTGGATATCCACTTAAAAAGAACACCTAATCACCTGGTGACAATGAACCCACATTCTACATGACATCATCCTGGCCCAGGGGCTCACCACTGGATATGACATCGCTCCCTGTGACTTCACCTAGGACCCTGAAATCCCTGTACTTGCAACTCCCATGGGCTGCCTCTCCTAAGGTGCTGACAAATTGGGTGTGAGACATTTATTGCTTTTCTTACTTTGATATTAGGAATCCTATTATGTTTCCGGAGATTGCTGTCTGCTTAGCCTGTGATCCTTGTACACTCCTTGCTCTCTCCCAAAACATACACCACTACACATTCATGCTTAAAAGGAAATGGAGTACAGGATACTAAAATCTGTGCCATTCTAAAAATGAATGGAGATGATTGTTTTCCCCAGAAGGCATCTTCCTCTTATCAGTCAATCAATCCCTTGACCTTCTGAAGTGAGAATTACTCACTCCCCAGTGCCTTTTCCTTTGATTCCCTCACTTTTCTACCAAGGCCCACTGCCTCGTGTCTCCATCCGTGACTGCTACAACCACCCCTTCCCCTTGGTTACACACAAATGACACTAATCTTTACATAGCCTTTACTACACTAAGTTCAAACCCTCTACCAACAAAACTGCTAGAGCTGGCCACCATCTTGACCAGAAAAATATATCAAAAGTATATATACACACATACAATTGTATATAGTTTTTTAAAAAATGCTGTCTTGATCCAGTTTGCATGCCCTGGATAGAGGCTGTTCAGTTCCCTTCCTGAGCAGCCAGTTAAGTCCACTCCTCCAATCACCTAGTTACCAGGCTTTTACACTCAGGGGCACTATACATCAGCCCTGATCACCCCAGGACCAGGTACCAGACAACCAGGGCCAGTCCTTATGCCCCAGAGCCTGCTGAAATTATTCCAAACTAGCCAATCGTAAGGCTGCTTACCCTGCTTTGCCTGTTCCTTCTTGTAGAAACCACAATAAAGGATCTGGACCATAGTCTGTTGCTCTCCTGCCTCATGGCCAAACTCAGTGATTCCTAGTATGACCTTCCTGTTTTGGGGGTCTAAGAGTATAACAAATTATCTTTTCAATGGTAGTTGCCTCTTCATCTGTTGGCCTTATTGTACCTAAATAAAAATAAAACCTATTAAAGCAGAATTTGGCTAAATCACACTGTTTTCTGACATTTTGTCACTGTCTTCTATCCTGAAGGCACCAGTTGAAAAGCAGCTGGCAACTTGATATATTGAAAATATTATCTTTATTCAGGTTATGAACAGAGGTATATGATGATTTTTGCCTAAAAAACACATAGCACTTCAGAAAAATTAGAAATTATCAATAAGAAAGATCTTTCATGTTTCTGAAAAGTTCAATAAGTAACAGCATACCTATGAGTCCAGAAGGAAAAAAAATCACTGAAATAAATGCATTCTTGTTAATGATGCAGGAATATATATATATATACACAGTCATTTTACTTCCCATTTTAAATTTCTATCCAGTCAAGTCTTCTACACTGATACTACAAGTCTTCTACACTGATACTAGCAGTTTTCATTTAAAAAAAGAGAGAGAACACTTTCACACTTAAGGACATGCAATTCTGATGTTTACAAAATAATTTATTTTGCACATTTCTTGTTACAACTGCTAAAAGATTTGTTTCTGCTTTGAGTTATTTCTTCCTTTTTCTCCGAAGTTATACATGAGGTGGGAGGTGGTGGGGGGAAGGGGTAGGTGAGGGAAGATTTTTTCTGATGGAATTACTAACGTCTGACTGAAAGTTAACATTTGGTCATGTGCCGCATTGACGTTTTGATCAATGATGAACCACACATAGAGTGGTGGTTCCATCAGAGTATAACGGAGCTGAAAAATTCCTATCATTTAGTGACTAGTTGTCATAAGATCATAGTACAATGCATTACATATGTGCTTCTAGTGACGCTGGTGTAAACAAACCTACTGCACCACCAGTGGTATAAATTTGGCATACACAATATGTAAGGTACATAATATTTAACAATAATAAATGACTGTATTACTGGCCTGCATATTTACTATAGTATACTTTTTAATCATTATTTTTAAAGTGTACTTCTACTTATATGTAAACAAACAAACAAACAAACAAACAGACAGTTAACTGTAAAACAACCTCAGGCAGGTCCTTCAGGAGGTATTCTAGAAGCAGGCATTGTAGTAATAGGAGGTGACAGCTCCATGTATGTTACTGCCCCTGAAGACCTCTCAGTGGAACACGATGTGGAGGTGGATGACAGTGATATTGATCATCCTGAACCTGTATAGGCCTCGGCTAATGTGTGTGCTTGTGTTTTAGTTTTTAACAAAACATTTTAAAAGTAAAGCAACAAAGTGTAAAACTAGAAAAAAATTATAGAACGAGGACATAAAGCAATTATTTTTTGTACATATGTACAATGTGTTTGTGTTTTTAGAATAAACAATTTAAAAATTAAAGTTTACAAAATAAAATAGCTACTAGGTTAACGTTATTGAAGAAAACATTTTTTAAATACATTTGGTGTAGCAGAAGTAAACAGTGTTTATAAAGTCTATAGTAGTGTACACAAATGTCCCAGGCCTTCACATGCAACCACCACTCACTAATTAATTCACCCAGAGCAACTTCTAGTCCTGCAAGCTCTATTCATGGTAAATGCTTTATACAGGTATACCATTTTTATTTTTTATACTGTATTTTTAGTTTACTTTTTCTGTCTTTAAATACACAAATATTTCCCATTGTATTACAATTGCCCAGTAATCTGCTGTACAGGTGTTTAGCCTAGGAGCAATACGCTCTACCACATAGCCCAGGTGTGTAGTAGGCTATACCATCTAGGTTTGTGTAAATACACTTTATAATGTATGCACAATAACAAAATCACCTAAAAGCACATTGCTCAGGACTTATTCCTGCTATTAAGTGATGCATGACTGTACTTCAGAATTATAGGATAAATAGTGACAATTGATAGCAATATTTTGATTTCAACATCCTAATGAAATATTGAGACAAATAAATATGAGGTGCTAAATTCAACTACCATTGCATATTTTGCAAGCATCAGGACAGCTCTGATGGTTCTGGGATAAATCAAAAAAAGTTTTGTGTGGCTCAGGAGAGATTAATACACTCAGAATTACTTTAATCCTTTAGGTCAAGGTAATTGTTATACCAGCTACATATGAACCTTCTGGGAAAATAATTTCCCAGCTTTTTATGAATCTGTATAATGATCCTTGTGGTGTTTGGAGAACAATGTAAAACTGAATTGAAATAACTAATATAAATTATGTTTAAAGTTCAATGACCCCCCTCCCACACCACCCAAATGATTTAATTTCTTACCTGCTGTGAGTTACACTAGCAACTTGCCTTTGTGCCCTGGGAACTCCGAAAGAATCATAAGGTAACTACGGAGATGGAGCCTTCTCTATCATACGTAAGTTGAGGCCCCTTTTACCATACATAAATTAGTTTTAACTCATAGGTTAATATTTTAACCAAAAATTTTTAGCTCAAAAGAAGATTTCCACCCCTTCTTCTCAACAGATCATGTCTCTACAATCACCTCCTGTTGTCCTGTTTTGTTTTGTTTTTCCTACCAGAGTGTATTTCCATTTCTCATTCTTCTAGACAGCTGTCGTTCAAAACACTCACTTCAATTCTCTTTTGTGGACTTTTCTAACACATGTATTGCACACTACTCAGTTGCTGGACAGTGGAATTATATCAATGGAATAGGCACAGTCTTAACATTTACTAAGTCTATTTTTGATTGCTCAGTTCATGAATCTGTTACCAACACATTCAATCTTTCCAGGTATGGCTACTTTGCAAACCCCGCTTCTTCTTCCTCTTTTGTATGTTTTTACTGCTTAACGTAATGTTATTTTGATATTTTCTTCCACTGTTATTATTCTTTTGTATGCTTTTCTCTGTTATTATCATAATACTACTCACATAATCCACAGAACAAATGGAACATTCCAAGCTATGGTAGAGTTGGCCAAAAACATGAAAATGTTTTAGGTGTCACTAATATAAAATAAACCTATGTTATTGACTGAGAACCAATTAATGTTCAAATAATTGTCCATATATATAATTTTGGTAATGTATATCTGAGGTATAAGAAACCCATTGAATTTATATATGCAAATATTTGAACATAGATAAATATTTCTGCAGAAAACTTTATATCTTTTTCCTTAGATTCTCAAAATATTTTTGCTTTCAGAAAGGTTTAAATTCCCTCTCTACCAAGTTAGTAAACAAAGAAAATGACATATGATTTCCAAGAGCTCTTTAGGAAAGGAATAAAGCCATTAAAAATAGAATCTCTTTCATGAGCAAACATTCCACAGTAATAGATGACATGATTTTTGAACTCCCTGATATTTCGAACTTAGAGATCTTACTGAATATCTTTTAGAACTTTTCTGGGAGCAAAACCTTTTCTTACTAGGCAAAATAGTCTTATCTGTTTGTATGGCAAAAGATTGGTGGAGTTATGTGAGTATTTGAGGGACTTTAAACAGCCAGAATATTTAAGGCAAATAATTTAGGTTTTATAAAATGATCTTGGATTTCTACTACCATTAGTGGCTGATTAGGTCACTCACATCAAATCTTTCATTGAGGACAATTAGTTAATCTGGAGTGGAAAAAAAAGTTGATGAAATAATTAATATTTTCTCATCCAGGAGACAGAAAAGGAGAGAAGCTCAGGAATCTGAGCTACTAAAAGGAGCTTGTGCCACACAGGGATGAGGTGAAAGGTTTCACAGGTACAAGGTGACAACAGTGGGCT
This sequence comes from Macaca mulatta, assembly GCF_049350105.2. Lineage (NCBI taxonomy): Eukaryota > Metazoa > Chordata > Mammalia > Primates > Cercopithecidae > Macaca > Macaca mulatta. Next base: position 90,158,588 of record NC_133409.1, on the reverse strand, counting down.
TCAGTCTGGGAACAAGGAAGAACATAAGCAGACAGGCTTCCCTAGGGCTGCTGCTCAGGGTACTAGCATCTAAATCTCTGAAACTGAGATACTACTTCAATCTGTAAGGAATTCCAGAGTGCTTGTCTCTATAAACGCTTAGCAGACGCAAATGGAATATCACCTCGGGAAGAAGATGATCTCTTCCTATGTCTCTCAGGGCCAGATTAGAGTGAGGTGGGATTGGCAGCCGTCTCAGGTGTAAAATTTAAGAGGAAAGGAGAATGCCAAAAAAAGCCCTAATCAAGTGATCAGAAACTCATGTTATGGACTGAATGTTTGTGTCCCCTGAAAATTCATATCTTGAATCCTAACTGCCAATGTGATGGCATTAGAAGGTGGAGCCTTGGGGAGGTGATTAGGTCTTCTGGGTGGAAGCCTCATGAATGCCATTAGTGTACTTACAAAAGAGGCCTCAGAGAGCAAGCTTGCTCCTTCTGCCATGTGAGGACATAAGGAAAAACAGCGATCTATGAATCAGAAAGTAGGCTTCACTTGATTTGAATCTGTGCCCCTACCCAAATCTCATGTTGAAATGTAATCCCCAGTGCTGGAGGTGGGGCCTAGTAGGAGGTGACTGGATCACAGGGTGGGTTGGGGAAGAAATTCTCATGAATGGATTAGCACCATCCTCTCAGTGCTGTTCTCATGACAGTGACTGGGCGAGTTATCGTGAGATCTGGTTGTTTAAAAGTGCATAGCACCTCCTCTCTCTCTTCCTCCCACTCCATCCATGCGAACGGCCTGCTTCCCCTTTGCCTTCCACCATTGTAAGTTTCCAGAGGCCAACCCTGAAGGAGAAGCTTCCTGTACAGTCTGCAGAATGCTATAGTGTACAGCCTGCAGATGCTTCCTGTACACACTGCAGAATTGTGAGCCAATTAAACCTCTTTATAAATTACCCAGTCTCAGGTATTTATTTATAGCATTGCATGATGGGAATAATACTGGGCTCTGACCAGATACTGAATTGTCTAGTGCCTTCATCTTGAATGCCCCAGCTTCTAGAATGTCTGAGAAATAAATATTTGTTTTCTAAGCCACTCAAACTGTTATTTTTGTCATAGCAGCCTGAATTAAGACAACTTAGTACTTAAAGACACATGTTACTTTGATATTTTTTAAATCAAAATCAATTTTTAAATGATATATAATGAACAAAATATCCAAGTTTTTTAAAAGGCAGGTTCTGATGGGCCCAGGATTAGGGTGAGACAAGTGAGTTCAGTCGCACAAGTGCAAGGTCAGATTTTGTCTTTATTTTAAAAGTTGATGTTACATCTGAGTACCTGTTACATGTCAACTTTCTTCTTGCTGAGAAGAAATGGACATGTAACGATTAAATGAACAAATGCGGGTAACTTTCTTAGCACAGTACTGGCACATAAATAAAAATTCAATGTGTAATGGCTTTTGTAATTATTGCAATACTGATTTCAGAAATACAGAATTCAGCCTGAATTGTCTGACATTCAGTGTGCCGGTGATCAGCTCTTAACACCAAAAAGCAACGAAGCTCTGATTTGCAGTGTTTACTTGCAGTGTCAAGTAGACACTAGCAGAAGCCATGTTAGGTCAGCAAGGGCTTTAGTGCACATATTCTTCGTTAAAGAACATTGGCAATTTAACTGTAGGTACCTGTAACTTGTAACAGTAAACAGCCAATTTCTACTCTTGTGTTTTTCACAGAGCCATAGTGCAAGGTAAAACTACGTTTGTGCATAATACATATTTGTATGCTCTTCATTTCTGCCTTTAATTTAAACATACTTTCATAAGCTTATTAGTGGTCTATAATGTGGATAGAAGCAGTTTAAGGCCGGGTGCAGTGGCTCACGCCCCTAATCTCAGCACTTTGGGAGGCCGAGGTGGGCGGATCGCAAGGTCAGGAGATCGAGACCATCCTGGCTAACACGGTGAAACCTCATCTCTACTAAAAATACAAAAAAATTAGCCGGGTGTGGTAGCAGGCGCCTGCAGTCCCAGCTACTCGGTAGGCTGAGGCAGGAGAATGGTGTAACCCGGCAGGCGGAGCTTGCAGTGAGCCGAGATCACACAGCTGCACTCCAGCCTGGGTGACAGAACATTTAAAAACAAAACAAAACAAAGCAAAACAAAAAAAAAACCTTTCAGTACTGAGCTTATTATATGGCTTTAGTTACCAGAATAACTCTACCGAAAATAATGCAGTTATGGTTCTTAAAAAAGTTTATTTGAGGCTTACAAAACTCAAGGTGCCATAAAATTTTAGTAGGTTGTTGATGAGAAAAACAATAAAAAATACAGGAATAATCATTCAATGTGCCTTTCATTTAGTGACATGAGTTATGATAGCTTCTATAGCAACAATACCTTTGCATTTGTACTTACCTAGAACCACATTTTAATAAACCAGCTAGGAAATGAGCCATTACATAGAAAAGAAGTAAAATTAATTCTGAACCCCACTCAAACATAGATGCAACCGTTTGTATCAAAATGTGTATGTAAACATGACTTCTGATGAATTATGAAGTTTTCTACAACAATTATATTGGAATGACTTCCTGCATAAACAAAGGCTTACCTGTGTTAGCTTACCCCTTAGTCTTTAGATGTCAACCTTACATAATTTAAATTTAGAAGTTTTCAGCACGATTTGGAATAACAGTAGTGCCTCCTTATCCACAGAGGATATAGTCCAAGACACCCAGGGGATGGCTGAAACCACAGATAGAACTAAACCTTACATATTCTATGTTTTTTCATGTACATAAATGTCTATGATAAAGTGTAATTTATAAATTGGGCACAGTGATTAACAACAATAATAACAAAATAGAACAATTCCAATAATATAACTGTAATAAAAGTTATTAGAATGTGGTCACTCTCTCAAAATATTGTACTGTAATATACTCACCCTTCTTGTCATATGTGAGAGGAGAAAAGCCTACATGACGAGATGAAGTGAGGTGAATGATGTAAGCACTGTGATGCAGCGTTAGGTCACTACTAACCTTCTGAAGATACATCGGAAGGAGGATCATCTGCTTTGGGTGATCCTGGATCATAGAGCTATGATGTCCATGTTCAGATGTCAGGAGCAGATGATGTTGATGACTAACATCATTAACACTGATAGTGTATACAATGAGTATACTCAGGGAAAAGGGATGATTCACATCTTGAACAAGATGGAGTGAGATGGTGCAATATTTTATCATGCTACTCAAGAAGGTCTGCAATTTAAAACTTATGAACTGTTTGTTTCTAAAATTTTCCATTTAATATTTGCAGACCAAAGTTGACCCACGGTAACCTAAACGTGGCAAGCAAACTGAGGATGTAGGAGGGCTATTGTGTTGTACTTTGGGCCAAGTACCTTGCCAGAAGTTTAAGACTAAACCTGAAGTGCTCTTTCTGTGTTTAGTAAGATAAGAGCACCTTAAATGGTTGTCTTTCAGTACCAAAACTATTTCATCCCTTCATAGAATCTTCTGGGGCTACATAGAAAGCAAACCACTTTATTAGTTTTTTGTTTGTTTGTTTGTTTGTTTTGAGACGGAGTTTTGCTTTTGTTGTCCAGACTGGAGTTCAATGACGTGACCTGGGCTCACTGCAACCTCCGCCTCCTGGGTTCAAGTGATTCTCCTGTCTCATCCTCCCGAGTAGCTGGGATTATAGGCATATGCCACCATGCCTGGCTAATTTTTGTATTTTTAGTAGAGACAGGGTTTCATCACATTGGTCAGGCTGGTCTTCAACTCCCAACCTCAGGTGATCCACCCTCCGCAGCCTCCCAAAGTGCCGGTATTACAGACGTGAGTCACCGCACCCACCCAAAAGTGAACCACTCTTTAGGGGATGGGGTGAAGTGGAGAGACTTTGAGGAACCTGTATCACTGTGTTTTTCATACCAACTTGTTCACACATTCATTCATTCACCTGTGAGTTCATTCACTTAGAATCGTATTGGATCTTCTATGTGATAGACACTATTTGTACTATTCTTGTTACAAAAAAGAAAGTAGTTGATTTCTGAAAGCTACAACCTAATAAAATCTTATTTCTTTGACTTTGTATAAGGGAATTATAGTTTGTACATCATTTAACCCATGAGATGGTTGAAATAAATGGAAATAATACAGACTAAACACTTGGAAATATTAAGGTACTATATGAATAAAAAGAAATGCCATTGTTACAAGTTAAATGGCCTAAATTCTTTTGACTCTAAGTTCATGATCTTGTGTCACCACTTTTCACTTAACCAGACCACAAAATTGTACACAATATAAAAATCACAAAGTATACTAGCTGGACGTAACAACATCTAAACAAAAATCACTTATGGGAGCTGCTTAATATAATGATCAAATATTCTTTATTACTGAAACAAGATCTTTTAGTGACCTTGAAAGGTATATCTTTAATTTTTCTTGTATTTAGTTTAGTTAAAAATCTTACTTTCTGGCGGGCATGGTGGCTCACAACTGTAATCCCAGCACTTAGGGAGGCCGAGGCTGGGAGACAGCTTGAGCCCAGGGATTCAAGACCAGCCTGGGCCTGGGAAAAATTGGGAGACCTCTACAAAAAATTAAAACATTCACCAGGTGTGGTGGCTCATGCCTATAGTCCCAGCTACTTAGGATGCTGAGGTGGGAGAATTCCAGCCTTTTTGAGCCTGGGAAGTTGAGGCTGCAGTGAGCTGTGATCATGGCACTGCACTCCAGCCTGGATAACAAAGTGAGACCTTGTCTTAAAAACAAAAGGAAACAAACAAACAACAAAGAAAAATCTTACTTTCTATATGAAGGCTTTCTTAAATTTTCTTCTTATAGATAAAAAATCATTAATTCCTTAAAATCCATATTATTTTACCTATGCATATTTTTATTTCCCTATGTCATCATTGCTTTTTCCTCTGAGAGGAATTATTGCTTGTTAAATTATTTTAATGTTTACTGTTTTACCACACTTTGAATGCTGAAATCTGTCTGATTCATTTTTCATAATGTACAGCGCCTTATTCTTATAGATATTTAGAGAACAATCACTGAAATAAAAAAAAAAAAACTACACAATCTTTACAGCTGCAATTGGTTTTTTACAAAGGTAGAAATTTCTCTCCTTGTTATGAAAAATTACAAAAGAAAAATAAAAAATATAATATGGTGAAGATATAGTCACAAATCTTATCAACATCTATTAACATTTTCCCAAATATACCATCTCTCTTTTCTCTACACGTGTACAGACACAAATTTAAAAAAATATATATTTTTGAACTATTTAAAGTAAGTTTGAGATAGCATGCTACTTCACTCCTAAAAGCTTTGGAACACAGGTCCTAGAATAAGGACATTTACACATATAGCAACAATGTCCCTCTCACTTCTAAGAAAATTGATAATAATTTCTTAATATCATCTATCATTCAAGTCATATTCAAATCCTTCCCATTTTTTCCAAATGTCATATTGCTATCTTTCAAAACCAGAAAGCAATAAAAATTTATGCATTGCTTTAAATTATGTATCTTTAATCTATTTTAACCACAGACAGGCCTTCTACTTGCTTTTTCTTTGTGATATTGGATTTTTAAGAGATCAGGTCAGTTGTTATACGGAATGTATTGCATTCTGGATTTGGGTGATTGGTACTTTGTGACATCATTTATGAGCTCCTTTATCTCACATATTTCTAGTAAATTGGAAATTGTACCTTCCTTTGTGATGAACTTCAAACTAAACATTTTTTCTTCCGGTAACACTACATAGGTGATCCTGTACACTTCGCATTGGGTCAAGTCAGGTGGCACAAAGTGTCACATCCCAATATCAGGTTGCACCATTATTAATGCTAACTTTGATCACTTAAGGTGAAACCTCTTAAATGTGTTCATGGTGAAAGTATGCTTTTTCTTTTTAAAAGTCATCATAAAACCCATGTGAAAGTACTGGTCCCTGATATCTTGCAGCTAGTGATTTTAGTCTTCATTAATGATTCTTGCATAACAAGTATTTCATTTATAATTCTCTCATTCCCTTTTCACTAGTGCTCTGCGTATTTTTTTTTTTTAAGAGCTTTCTCCTTCCTCTGGGGTTAAACAAGAGTTCTACTAAAAAAACCTAGCTTAAATGCTTAATCCTTTACTTTCTTTCTTTCTTTCTTTTTTTTTAGAAGGGGTTTGCTCTGTCACCCAGGCGGGAGTGTAGTGGCATGGACACTACTCACTGCAGCCTTGACTTTCCAGGGTTAAGTGATCCTCCCACCTCAGCTTCTCTAGTAGCTGGGACTACAGACTCGCGTCACCACGTCCGGCTAAGTTTTTTTTTTTTTTTTTTTTTTTTTGTAGAGAAGGGGCTTCACCATGTTGCCCATGCTGGTCTTGAACTTCTGGATTCAAGTGATCCACCTACCTTGGCTTCTCAAACTGCTGGGATCTCAGTTCCTTATTGTTTTTTGTTTATTTTATTTTTCCGCAAGTTATCAGGGTACAGGTGGTATTTGGTTACATAAGTAAGTTCTTTAGTGGTGATTTGTGAGATTTTCGTGCCCCATCACACAAGCAGTATACACTGCACCATATTTGTAGTATTTTATTCCTCCTCCCCCTCCCACTCTTCCCCCTAAGTCCCCAAAGTCCATTGTATCATTCTTTTGTTTATTGTTTTGGAGACGGAGTCTCTTGCTCTGTCACCCAGGCTAGAGTGCAGTGGCGCAATCTCGGCTCGCTGCAAGCTCGGCCTCCCGGGTCACTCCATTCTCCCGCCTCAGCCTCCCAAGTAGCTGGGACTACAGGCGCGCACCAACACGTCCCGGGAATTTTTTTATTTTTAGTGGAGACGGGGTTTCACCGTGTTAGCCAGGATGATCTTGATCTCCTGACCTCGTGATCCGCCCACCTCGGCCTGCCAAAGTGCTGGGATTACAGGCGTGAGCCACTGCGTCCGGCCACCATTGTATCATTCTTATGCCTTTGTGTCCTCATAGCTTAGCTCCCACATATCAATGAGAACATATGATGTTTGGTTTTCCATTCCTGCTTTACTTCACTTAGAGTAAGTCTCCAATCTCATCCAGGTCACTGCAAATGCTGTTAATTCATTCCTTTTTAAGGCTGCAGAGTATTCCATTGCATATTTGTACTACAGTGTCTTTATCCATTCATTGATTGATGGGCATTTGGATTTGTTCCGTGATTTTGCAATTGTGAATTGTTGTGCTATAAACATGCTTGTGAAAGTATCTTTTTTGCATAATGACTTCTTTTCCTCTGGGTAGATACCCAGTAGTGGGATTGCTGGATCAAATGGTAGTTCTACTTTCAGTTCTTTAAGGAATCTACGCATTGTTTTCCATAGTGGCTGTCCTAGTTTACATTCCCACCAGCAGTGTAGAAGTGTTCCCTGTTTACCGCATCCACGCCAATATCTACTACTGTTTTTGATTTTTTGATTATGGCCATTCTTGCATGAGTGAGGTGATATTGCATTGTGGTTTTGATTTTCATTTCCCGGATCATTAGTGATATTGAACATTTCTTCATATGTTTATTGTCTATTTGTATATCTTCTTTGGAGAATTGTCTGTTCATGTCCTTAGCCCACTTTTTTTTTTTTTTTTATGCAGAGTCTTGCTCTGTTGTCCAGGCTGGAGTGCCTCAGCTCACTGTAACTTTTGCCTCACAGGTTCAAGTAATTCTCATGCCTCAGTCTCTTGAGTAGCTGGGATCACAGGTGCGTGCCACCACACCCAGGTATTTTTTGTATTTTTAGTAGAGATGGGGTTTCACCATGTTGGCCAGCCTGGTCTCAAACTCCTGACCTCAGGTGATCCTTCCACCTCAGCTTCCGAAAACTTAGCCCCATTTTTGATGGAATTGTTTGGTTTTTTTCTTACTGATTTGCTTTAGTTTTAGATTCTGGATATTAATCCTTTGTCAGATGTATAGATTGCGAAGATTTTCTCCCACTTTGTGTGTTGTCTGTTTACTCTGCTGACTCTTCCTTTTGCCGTGCAAAAGTTCTTTAGTTTAATTAGTCATAGGTGGCTTTTATTACATTAAGATACGTCCCTTCTATGCCGATTTTGCTGAGAGTTTTAATCATAGATGCTGGATTTTGTTGAATGCTTTTTGCATTGATTGAAATGATCATGTGATTTTTGTTTTTAATTCTGTTTATGTAGTGTATCACATTTATTGACTTGCATATGTTAAACCATCCCTGCATCCCTGGTATGAAACCCACTTGATCATGGTGTATTATCTTTTAGATATGATGTTGGATTCAGTAAGCAAGTATTTTGTTAGGGATTTTAGCATCTATGTTCATCAAGGATATCATTCTGTAGTTTTCCTTTTTGATTATGTCCTTTCCTGCTTTTGATATTAGAGTGATGCCGGCTTCATAGAATAAATTAGGGAGGGTTCCTTCTTTTTGTATCTTGTGGAATAGTGTCAAAAGCATTGGTACCAATTCTTCTTTGAATGTCTGGTAAAATTCTGAATCTATCTGGTCCTGGACTTTTTTTTGTTGTTAAATTTTAAATTACCATTTCAGTGTCACTGCTTGTTTTTGGTCTGTTCAGGGTATCTAATTCTTCCTGATTTAGGCTAGTGGGGTTGAATTTTGCAGGCATTTATCCATCTCTTCTAGGTTTTATAGTTTATGTGTGTAAAGGTATTCATAGTAGCCTTGAATGATCTTTGGTATTTCAGTGGTGGCAGTTGTAATATCTCCTGTTTTGTTTCTTAATGAGGTTACTTGGATTTTCTCTCTTCTTTTCTTGGTTAATCTGGCTAATGGCCTGTCAATTTTATTTATCTTTCCAAAGAACCAGGTTTTGTTTCATTTATCGTTTAATTATCACATTTCTTCCTCGCTTTCTGGCACAGAAAAATATCCTAAGTTTGCCTTGCATTTTTTAAAATCTGCCCTAGTTCTGGAATCAACTATTATTCTAAGAAATACTGGTTCCTTTGATTAGGAAATGATATTTAGAAATTAATATCTGGCTACTAGTTATGCTCATTGGGATGTTATTCTAAATTATTAAAGCAGAAGCACAAATATACTCTTTAAAAATCATAAGTTCACATTAATATTTATAATTTCTTTTTTTTTTTTTTTTTTTGAGACAGAGTCCCACCCTGTTGCCCAGGCTGACGTGCAGTGGCGCAATCTCAGCTCACTGCAACCTCTGGCTCTCTGGTTCAGTTGATTCTCCTGTCTCAGCCTCCTGAGTAGCTGGGATTACAGGTACCTGCCACCAAGCCCAGCTAATTTTTGTACTTCTAGTAGAGATGGGGCTTCACCATGTTGGCCAGGCTGGTCTTGAACTCCTGACCTCAGATGATCTGCCTGCCTCGGCCTCCCAAAGTACTGGGATTACAGGCGTGAACCACCACACCTGGCCTTAGAATTGTAATTCCACGTTAACCTTTGTACCTTCTTTGGCTTTTTATTCTAATTTTTCTCTTACATCAAAATCTTATTTTCTAAAGATATTTTCACAGATATGTTCTCACACATTTGTTCTTAGCTCTATCCTATATGTGAAATATTTTCAAAATTACAATATCATGTATGAATTCTAAAAAGAAAAATCCTGATTAAGTTTAAGAATTTTGTAATCCTTTTTATGTTTATAATATATTACATTAAGTAGGTATAGTTATAAAAATGTATTTTAGTTATCTGAAATATTTTTCTCCACAACTATTATACTAATATAATGCTCAATTAGACTAGCTCATTTCCATTTATTTTTAATTTCAGGATTTGATAATTTTATATTTAGAAAATATGCAAAACTTATACAGCTTGAAAAACAAAAATATACCTTAAAATGCTTTCCTCAAAGAATACTCACTTTCAGTGATATTCTCTCCACTTCTTTCATGCCTTTCCCCATATTAATTTATTTTGATTATTTTCCAGTTAATGCTTCTTGCATCTCTTTTTGTAGGAATAAGCAAATGTGGACATATATTTTGATTTCCCTACCTTTTACTGCAAAAGATAGCACTATGTAAATCACATTGCACCTAGCTTCAATTTCTCATAAAACATATCTCCCAAAAGCCTTTCACAGAGGTTAACATCCAATTGTACTGTCATCTCGTCTTCAAATGTAAATCATTTAATCTCATCTTTTACAATTCTGACTCTCATTATTTCCTGATATTCACATTTAATAATGAATTTTATCAGAAATGAATAGTGAATTCTGCTTGTTTAGTGTGTATGGATATGATTTTTCTTCAGTAAACAAGAAAATATATCATTTAAAATATATAATTATAATTATATAATCAGGATTTTTTATATTTCTGTATTTTATTATATGTTCTTAGCTAAATTAACAACAAAAAGAGCAAGCAAGCCAGATTACATTCCTTTATAACTTGAAAGATTATGCACAATTTTTAAGGTTCTTAACATTTATAAGAACAAGATAGTGAATTTTTAGAGGCAAATGGCCATCCTTTATTATGTAGACTTTGATCCCCTACCATGCACTTTTTTTAATTTTTAATTTTTGTGGGTAGGTGTACATATTAATGAGATACATGAGATATTTTGATACAGGCATGCAATGTGAAATACTCACATCATGGAGAATGGGGTATTCATTTTCTCAAGCATTTATTCTTTGTTTTACAAACAATCCAGTTACAACCCTAGGTTGTCTTTCAGGATTTTCATACTTTTGGGTTTTACATTTAAGTCTCTATCTTGAGTTAATTTTTGTATATGGTGTAAGAAGGGGTCCAGTTTCAATCTTCTGCATATAGTTAGCCAGTTGTCCCAGTACCATTTATTGAATAGGGAATCTTTTCCCCATTGATTGTTTTTGTCAGGTTTGTTGATTGTCAGATAGTTGTAGGTGCCCAATTACAATCCAGTTACTCTTTTAATTATTTTTAAATGTATGACTAAATTATTATTGATGACAGTCACCCTATTGTACTGTCAAATAGTCAATCTTTTCATTCTTTCTTTTTGTTAACTTTTATTTTAAATTCAAGGGTACAAGTGCGAGTTTGTTACACATAAACTTGTGTCATGGGGTTTCTTGTACAGATTATTTCATAACCCAGGTATTAAGTCTGGTACCCATTAGTTGTTTCTCCTGATCTTCTCCCTCTTTCCACCCTTTACCCTCTGAAAGGTCCCAGTGTATGTCATCCCCCTCTACTGTCCATGTGTTATCACTCAGCTCCCACTTATAAGTGAGAACCTGCAGTATTTGGTTTTCTGTTTCTGTGTTAGTTTTCTGAGAATAACGGGGTCCAATTCTGTGTCTGCAAAGGACACGATGTCATTCTTTTTTATGGCTTCATGGTATTCCATGATGTATATGCACCATATTTTCTTTATCCAGTCTATCACTAATAGGCACTCAGCTTGATTCCATGTCTTTGCTATTGCGAATAGTGCTGCAATGAACATACGTGTGCATGTCTTTATAATAGAATGATTTATATTCCTATGGGTTTGTTGAGTCAAATGGTATTTCTGTCTTTAAGTCTCTGAAGAACCACCACACTGTCTTCCATAATGGCTGAACTACCTTACACTCCTATCAACATTGTATAAGCATCCCTTTTCTCCACAGCCTCACCAGCATCTGTTACATTTTGACTTTTGAATAATAGCCATTCTGACTGGCATGAGATTGTATCTCATTATGGTTTTGATTTGCATTTCTCTAATGATCAGAGAGGCTGTGTTTTTTTTTCATAAGTTTGTTGGCCACATGTATGTCTTTTTTTGAGAAGTGTCTGTTCATGTAATTCACTCATGTTTTAATGTTTTTTTTTTTTTTTCTTGTAAATTTGTTTAAGTTCCTTGTGGATCATGGATATTAGACCTTTGTCAGATGGATAGGCTGCAAAAGTTTTCTCTCATTCTCTATGTTGTCTGTTCATGCTGTTGATAGTTTCTTTTGCTGTGCAGAAACTCCTTAATTTAATTAGATCCCATTTGGCAATTTTTGCTTTTGTTGCAATTGCTTTTGTTGTCTTTGTCATGAAATTTTTGCCTGTGCCTATGTTCTAAATGGTATTGCCTAGGTTGTCTTCCAGGTTTTTATAGTTTTGGGTTTTACATTTAAGTCTTAATCTATCTTAAGTTTATATCTTGTATACAGCGCAAGGAAGGGGTTTAATTTCAGTCTTAAACATATGGCTAGCCAGTTATCCCAGTACCATTTGTTGAATAGGAATCCTTTCCCCATTGCTTGTTCTTGTCAGGTTTGTCAAAGATCAGATAGTTTGCAGGTGTGCTGTCTGATTTCTGGGCTCTCTATCTAGTTTCCTTGGTCTATATGTCTGTTTTGGTATCAGAACCATGCTTTTTTGGTTACTGTAGCCCTGTAGTATAGTTTGAAGATGGGTAGCATGATGCTTCCAGCTTCGATGTTTTTGCTTACGATTGCCTTGGCTATTTGGGCTCTTTTCTTTGGTTCCATATGAATTTTAAAATAGTTTTTTCTAGTTCTGTGAAGAATGTCAATAGTAGTGTAATAGGCATAGCATTGAATCTATAAATTTCTTTGGGCAGTATGGCCATTTTAACGATATTGATTCTACCGATTCAGGAGCATGGAATGTTTTTCCATTTATTTCTGGTTTCTTTGAGCAATGGTTTGTAGTTTTCCTTGTAGAGATCTGTCACCTCCCTGGTTAGCTGTATTCCTAGATATTTTTGTTCTATGCATTTTGACAAATCTATAATAATGTGTCTCCAGCATTATATCATCATAAATAAAAGCTTCACAGCCCTAAAAACCTGTGTGATCCCACCTTTCACCCTACTCCCTAGTAACTGCTATTTACTGTTGCCATAGTTGTGCACTTTCCAGAACGTCATATAGTATGTAGGCTTTTCAGAAAAACTTGTTTTACTTAGTAATATGCATTTAAGTTTTCTCCATGTCTTTTCATGACTTGATGACTCATTTCTTTTCAGTTCTGAAAAATACTGCTTTGTCTGATGTACCAGTTTATTTATCCATTCACCTACTGAAGAACATCTTGGTAGCTTTCAAGTTGTGGCATTTGTGAATATGCTGCTATACACACACACATATGAGCAGGTTTTTGTGTGAACATAAGGTTTTAATTTAAGGTGAATCCCAGGGGTGACAATTATTAAACTGTATAGTTAGAGTTTGTTTAGTTTTATAAAAAACTGCCAAACTATTTAAAGTGGCTGTATCATTGCATTTCTACCAGCCATGAATGAGAGTTTCTGTTACCCCACATCTACTCCAGCATTTGGAGTAAATGGAGTAGATTTGGAGTGTTGTCAGTGTCTTGAATTTGGACTTTATAATAGGTGTATAGTGGTCATCAAGATTTGTAATTTTGATATGCAAAGTCATCTCTTATCAGATTTCTTTAATTTTTTTCCAGTGACCAATTCACCCTTGTTATTTTGTTCATTTGTTCTATCATTTTTATTTATTAAGAACCCAGGCATTTGCTTATTTTGTTGGTTTTGTCATAATCCAGGTTTTTAAAAATTATTAATCCAATTTTTCTACCTTATAAATATCTGCTTTTTTCTATATTAGAACATTCCATTTTCCTTTGTTTACTTTGAAATTTTTTCCATCTTTTTAAAGTTTAAGATTAATTCAGTTATTTTTATATCTTATTGATATTTAAATAAAAATTAAAGGGCAAGGGTTTTCTCTAATCACTTAATTGTACTGAACCCTATAGATTTGTTAAATTATATTTTCATTATGTTATTTATTAGATAACATACATCTTGTTTTATGTTTCCTCTTAGACTCAAGAGTTGTTTAACAGAGGATTTTAAGAATTTCTCTGTGGAATAATTTTTATTGTTGTTATTTTGATTTCTATTTATTTATAGTTTTATTGCATTGTGACTAATGTATCATTTCTATTTCATGCAATTTTAAGTTATTTTTTGTGACATTAATATACCATCATTTTTGGTTAATGTTTTAGATACACTGGAATAGTTCTTTTGTATTCTAACTTTTTATGTGTTCATGTGAACTATTTTAGACTAAAAAGGTATATTAAGGCCAGGAGTGATGGCTTACACCTGTAATCCTAGCACTTTGGGAGGCCAAGGTGGGCAGATCGCTGGAGCTCTTGAGTTTGAGTCCAACCCGAGCAACATGGTGAAACCTTGTCTCTACAAAAAATACAAAAATTAGCCAGGCGTGGTGGCATGCACCTGTAGTTCTAGCTCTAGGGAGACTGAGGTGAGAGGATGGCTTCATCCTGGGAGGCGAAGGTTGCAGTTAGCCAAGGGCCACTTCACTCCAGCCTGGGCAATAGAGCTCGACCTTGCCTCAGGAAAAAAAAAAGAAATTATATATATATATATGTATGTAAAATTTGCCTAACATAATCTTGCTTTTGTTAGCATTTTCTACTTTTTTAAACTTGCTATTATGTTATTGGAAGCACACATGTTAATACCTATTGTACCTTCTTTGTGAAGCGGCCCTTCAGCATTATGAAGTGTCATTCATTTCACTCTTAATCCTTTTGTTCTTAATTTGACCTTGTCAGACATTGAGATCCAAATGTCTACTTTATTTTGTCTGAATTTGCCTGCTTCCAACACCTATCTTATATTTCTAGACTTTCTGAATCACGTTGTTCTAAGGATGTCTTTTTCATATAGCACATAGTATGATTTTGCTTTCTGAACCAATCAGAAAACATTTTCCTTTACAAAGGAACTTAAAGCTAAGCCTATTTGAATTTACTAATATATTTGATTTGCTCAGTTTCAGCTTTGTCACATTATGTTCTACTTACTGTGTTTTCCACTATGTGACCTGTTTTCATTATTTTAAAAATATTGGATTACTTCTCGTATTTGAAAAGTCTTGTGTTTGTTTTCTAGTGTTGCTATTATAGTAGTATTTGATACCCTTTTCCTTGTTTAGACTTTTACCCTTGCTTTGTCAGCTTTAAAGAATTTTGTTTGACTTCTACCTGTTATCTATGTGGCATTAAGTGAGGTTTCCTATTACTTGCTTTCTTTTGTTCCCATTTTTTTTTGTCCTGTTTCTTTTTGAACTTTATCGGAGCACATAATATTTACATACATTTTTTCATTATTATCCCACTTTTGTTTCAGTTTTAAATATGCAATATTAAATCAGTTTCTTGCTGATGCCTCATTAGTCAATGTTTCCTGAGTTCTTCATTCATTTTATAGACTTTGTATTTGAAGAAAAGCTTGGTTGGACACAAAATTCTTATTTCTGTTCCATCATTTTCTGCTTTCAATGTGGATGTGGTTATCAAGAAATCAGGTGCCGAAATGATTTTTTTTCCTTTATTAGTAATTAGGACTTTTTTGCTTGAAGAACCAGAGGATTTGGTCTTCTTTATTATTAACACTTGTTTCTGTTCAGGTAAGTTTTGAGTTAACCGTTCTGCTCATTTTTCCTAAGTATATGGCAAATGTGTAAATTCAGGTCATCTTTTATTTTGAGGAGGTTTCCTTGGATTATTCTTTTAAAGATTAGTCCTGCTCTAGTTGTAGTTGTCAATCTTTCTTATCACTTTTGTTTCTTTCCTATTTTATGCCTTCTTTATTCAGTTGAATTTTCTTGGCTCCTTCTCTCTGGTTCTTACTGTATTTTGGCCTTCCCTGTTCTTCCTTGTGTATCTTATAATTTAGTTTTCTTATCTGAGAAGATTTTATCTTTTACTTTAATTTAGTTCCTCAGTTCAAATTCAATTTCACATTTGCCTGGCATTAGCCATTTTTATGTTGAGATTTTGGATTTCTAGTTTCTGGTGCTTTTTAATCTGAAATTATATTTAATTTTTATTTTAATGGACATTTTAATTTCCCTGTATTTTACCACCTTTTCAAAGGGCTTTACAAAAAGGCTTTTAAAAAATGACCTGTTTAGGGCCAGGCATGTTGTCTTATGCCTGTAATTCCAGAACTTTGGGAGGCCGAGGCGGGTGGATTACCTGAGGTCAGGAATTCAAGACCAGCCTGACCAATATGGTGAAACCCCATCTCTACTAAAAATAAAAAAATTAGCTGGATGTGGTGGCGTGCGCCTGTAGTTCCAGCTACTCGGGAGGCTGAGAAAGGAGAATCGTTTGAACCCGGGAGGTGGAGATTGCAGTTTGCTGAGATTGTGTCACTGCACTCCAGCCTTGGCAACAGAGGAAGACTCCATTTCAAAAAAAAAAGAAAGAAAAGAAAAAGGAAAAATGATCTGCTCAAAAGATTTGTTTCATCTTTCCCAGTTTCTTCTCATAACTTTATATATATTTGACGTTTTTTGTTGGTTCACGTTTATATGCATTGGATTTTCCTGGACCCACAATATATAGGTGACACAATGAGGCTGAATGGATGAAGGGGTTTGAATATTACACCCAGTATTCTAGTAAAGAAAAAGTCTTTTTTCATTGGTATAGTGGAGTAGCTTCTTTAATAAATGGAGATTTTTTGCTCTGGTTTCCTGAGTTATTTTGACATAGACTTTTTAGATTTTCCTGTTTACCTTAACCAACAACCATCTCAGATTTATCTTCCTCTTCAAGGGTGCCTCCTTCTCTTACCAAGGCTAGCACCTCTCATGCCAAGCAATTACTAGGACCGTTTGTTCCATCTTCCATCTACTTGGTACACTAATGCACCAGATCTCGGACTTGTTTCCAGTACTCCCACTTCATTTGGGTTTCTGTTCTTCTGTGGATTAGTCCACAGGGACCCTGCTTCTCCCTCCCATGCAACTTTTGTTTGACTGTTTGTTCTGACGTAGACTCTGGGGGGACTACTGCAGTGGTCTTGTATGTTATGCATACTTACACGTAAATTTTATCTTGTAGTATTATCTCACTCTTAATTATGCTGTAGGCAGGGTTTATGGGTAATTTTAATTCATTTTCTTTTTGGTCAACCTGTTTTTATTCTACACGCTGTGATAACCCTGAACAAATATAACTGTTATGCTCATTTTCATTTAATGCCATCAAGAAACATTATTAATAAGAATAAAATCTATTGTAAATGTTTTTCAATCCTTCCAGCCAAGAACCATCATTAGATTGAAAGGCAGTAGCTAAATCATAAGAAAATTTCCAATGGTCAATATATTTAGAAAAATTTGTTGAAATTATCATTTTACTTCTAGGGGCCTGTTTGGAAGTCCCAGTATTGATTCAGAAAATACCACTTATGAGAAAAGTATGTATCAGTCAACACAATTGTAATTATAGCTTTAGGACTTAGTTGAATTTAATAATCAGTGCTCTCTCTAATATAATCAACTATTAAAAGTCAATTTATTTTGTACTTATTATACTCTCTCTTATAGTCTGAGAAATAGCAAATTTTGTGTATGTACACACACAAACACAAATACATACACTCATATATTCCAAAAGAGATTTTTTTCATGGGCTCCCAATATATCAATCTCTATTGTGTTTGAAGACATTGACATTCACAATTTCAGCGAACATTAGAATAGAAAATACCAATTAACACAATAGGCAGTATGATAACTGTGGCTTGTGATCAGGGAATATCCAACCATCTCCTGCAAGTAAAAAATTTACTTTCTTTTCACATCATGATATTTTATTACTTTTTAGAATCCTCCCAGTTTCATAAATGTGAAGGAAGTAATGAATCACCAGTGGAGTTTATAGTGAAAAAGCAAGCCTTTTATCTATGCAGTCAGATTTTCTTGCATGTCATATGCTTATTATTCACCCCAAGACAAGCAGGCAATGGAATGAAAATAAATTTAAAAAGCGAACATGAAATTATTAACTATGTAAGAAACATGTTCCTGTTACATTATATTATTTAATGAGATCTGGCACAAGGAACATTTCTTTGCACATGTAATTAGTAGGCAGCCAAATTAAATCCACAGTTACGTTGTAGCAATATACTAATGTACATGAAATAAAACCACTGACTCAAGAATAATATAACATTTTCTCACAATTTTGAAATATGTCTAGAGCTTTTGTTTCAATGGGATGAATTTCTTTTTTTTCTTTTCTTTTTTTTTTTTTTTTTGAGACGGAGTCTCGCTCTGTAGCCCAGGCTGGAGTGCAGTGGCCGTATCTCAGCTCACTGCAAGCTCCGCCTCCCGGGTTCCCGCCATTCTCCTGCCTCAGCCTCCCGAGTAGCTGGGACTACAGGCGCCTGCCGCCTCGCCCGGCTAGTTTTTTTATTTTTTAGTAGAGACGGGGTTTCACCGGGTTAGCCAAGATGGTCTCGATCTCCTGACCTCGTGATCCGCCCGTCTCGGCCTCCCAAAGTGCTGGGATTACAGGCTTGAGCCACTGCGCCCGGCCTAGGGATGAATTTAATCTCTACTCATGACTATGACCAAACCAAGACACAACAAGATCTTTTAAGGACAATGAAGTCAAATAAGAGATACATCCATCTAGCACCTTATTCAGTAAAATACCAAGTGTATTCATCTGTTCTCACACTGCTATAAAGATACTATCTGAGACTGGGTAATTTATGAAGAAACAAAGTTTAATTGACTCACAGTTCCACTTAACTGGGGAGGCCTCAGAAAACTTACAATCATGGTGGAAGGGGAAGCGGGCGCCTTCTTCCCAAGGTGGCAGAAGAGAGAGAAAGGTCAGGGAAAAATGCCACTTTTAAAACCATCAGATCTTGTGAGAACTCCCGCACTATCATGAGAAAAGCGTGGGGGAAACCATCCCCATGATCCAATCACCTCCCACCAGATCCCTCCCTCAACATATGGGGACTATAATTCAAGATGAGATTTGGGTGGGGACACAGAGCCAAATCATAGTCGCCAAGGAATAACACCAATGATGTTTTTCTGTTATGTTTTATTTTGAAGGAATAATTGCTTATAAAATCAAGCTAAACATATGCCTCTTATGTTCCTGTCACTCTTGGGACTAGCCTTTACAGAGGACAAGAAGAAATTTAGTTCGAGTCTTTTTCCTCATAGGTACTATGACCAGTTAAAGAAGAAAAGACTAATCGTTTTAAACGTTATATTTAAAACAGATAGATGATTATATATCACGTTCAATATGTTCCATACTCAGTGTCAAATATGTTACAGATAAAAGGATTATTGGAATTATCAGAAATATTAAATTTCAGGAGCTATTAGAAATAATGAGATTCAAAGGAGTAAAATTTTGAGAGGAATTAGTGTTCATAGTAATTAAGTGCCTGACCTTGAGTCGTATCTCAGATTGAGGTTTTAGTGCTGCTAGATTATGGATGAGGATGAGTTAAGTGATGATTCAGTGAAAGGAACTGAAGAGTTATCAGTATAAGCTGGCTAAGTGGGTAAAGCTGGTAAAATTGAGCAGTTTCTTTAATAAAAGCAGAATTTTTTTTCTCTGTAAGGTTTTGACACTATCTTTTTCAGTTTTTTTTCTTTAACCACAAACCATCTCAGAGCTACATTCCCTTTCTAAGGTGAAGTAATGGATAACAAATGAGATAATTATGGCTGATGAGAGCAGGAGCTTCTCTTTCAGTATATTACCAGTGGGATAATTTCCAGTGAAAACCAAAATGGAACCATATTGGCATGTGGTTGATACAGAATTTAAAAAAGCAATCTGAACTTTTCGTATTGTCCGTATAAAAGACAGTGAAAAAGAAATAGAATGGAAAAGTAAAATATAGATCAAATACAAAAGTCATGTGGAAATGTAGAAAAAGATGTAAGGATTTCTAGACAGTTGTAGTAGACAACATCGATGTAAATTAACATTGAGTGTTTAATACTACCTTAAATAAATTACCATAACAAACTTTTGAGGCAAGAAAGTCACATGAAAATTAAAATAATAATAATCATAATAAATCATAATTTTTGGTTTTGTGACAAAACCAAAAGGATTAAAACTAGATTTGAATTCAGCCCATCTATGCCAGCACCTGATTTTTTGGTTTTAAACCCTGCACCATCTTTGGTCTCAGGGTTGATTTGCAGGAACAACCAGAGGTCTCCAGGTGACTTTTATCCTGTTATATGGGTCAGTTCCTGGAGACGCCCTACCACGCATATTATGGTCAATATGTGTCATGTGTCTTACCTACCTTCAGACAAGCAAGCAGCAGTACTCATTTGGAAACAACGATATGGAAAGAGCTAAATTTTAAATGGTGTATCTGGGCGGTTCGTTCCTGCTGTGGTTAGTTGTTGCAGCTGCTGCTGTCTTATTTGTATTCTTTTCTGTTTCAGGACTTTTTTTTTTCTGTTTTTACATTTGATGTAGTATTTTCTTTTTAAGGAAATCAAACCAAATAATTTTAAAAACTTTAAATTAATAATTGGTATTAATCCTCAATATTACTATGAAGTTGCTTAAAATTCTGACATTTATGTTTTCTTTGGGGCTATGCTATCAAATTGAAAACACAGGAACATATCAAGATCTAGCTCTTAAGGGAAATATTGCAATAGAATAAATAATGCTTCTTCTGCATAAGCCATTAGAAGAAATTTGTTTCAATAATGGATAACAAAAATTTAAACTACCTCACTTCTGTTTTCTGTCACACAATACTAAATACTAAGTAGATACGAAATACTAGATACTGAATAATTTAAGGAACACACTTGTCAAAATAACAAATAGAACCTGAATAGATTGAAAAGAGTTGATGACATGTTTATCAATTTTCAGATTATTTTCTATAGGCAACTTTGCAGGAGACTGTTACAGAAAGAAGTCAGTTAAACATAAGCCTGTCCTCAATAATACAGAGACATTGTTTTTAAAAATTAGTGCCCACTCACGCTGTACTCCCTTCACTATCCCTTGCTCCATTATGATTTAATTAGCATGGATGTTATTTCATTTTATTTTAATTTTATTGTTTGTAGCTACAGGTGTTTCTATTGAGCAGCCAAGGTTGACAACCAGTGTATTCATTAGCTAAGGCTGCTAAATCAAAGTACTATAGGCTGGGTGTCTTAAACAACAGAATTTTTTTTTTCAAAATTCTTGAGACTACAGTCTGAGATCCAGGTGTTGGCAGGGTTGGTTTCTTCTGAAGCTTCTCCCTGGCTTACAGATGATGCCCTTCTGCCTGTGTCCTCACATGACCCTCCTTCTATGTGTCTGTGTCCTAATCTTCCAATCTTCTCTTCTTATAAGGAGACAAGTCGTATTGCATTAGAATCCTCCCTAAAGACCCCATTTTACTTCTTTAAAGACCCGTCTCCAAATATACTCACATTCTGAGGTAGTGAAGTTAGGACTTCAACATAGGCATTTGGAAGGGACACAATGTGGCCCATAATAACCACTGATTTTAAATCAGTTAGCAATGGATAATATACGACTAAAACTTTAAAACTACAAAGTCTTTCTGTTAACCAAATTAATAAATCTTAATTACCTAAGATTAATTAATAAATCTAATTACTTAAATTAGGAAAAAACTCACTGTAAATGACTATGCAATGATATTTCTGGATCCTCTATCATAAGTTGAACCAGAGGACTATGTGTGGAAGAAAAATGTGGTTTAGAAATTCATGATATGAAATTCTCTTTCTCCTTTTTGTAATTGACTAATAATTTTCTGTCTCTAAAGCTAACATTTCCTCAAATCTACAGCAGTAGATTAGAAGCTTGAAATAAAGCTTTATGAAAGTCGTAATTTGAATAACACAAAGAGTCATTAAGATGCTTTTCATCCACAGAAACCAACTGACTTGTAGATGAAGTACAGTCATGAAACACTGAGCTGCTACTAACTTACCACACATGATTAGTTATACAGTAAGACTGGATTAATCAGGGCATTATCAACATTGCTGCACATGGTAATCAACAGGGACTATTTTTAAAATTCCATTTCCCAGACAATTAAAAAAATGAAAATGGTAGGGGATCCAGGTGTAAGTATTTTTTGAAGCAATTACATGTGTATCCAAGTTTGAGAAATACTAACTTAGATACTAATAGAGAGTTCTTGAGTATAGGCCCACTTAAGTTATTGATGGTTTTAAGCCTGTAAGTTGCTGTTGGTCAGAGAGTTGCTGTAAGGCAATCAACCGCAATGAGCTCTTCTAATGATAACAGTAATAGCCAACTGGCTGAAATTTTGAAAAGAAGAGGCGATACCTAAATTTACCAATTCAAGTATAAATTTACATAGGTGACAAACTGCGCGAAAGTAACAAACATTGAAAATTGCTAACAAATTCTAAGTGAAAAGTAATCCCTTCCTATCAACAATCTTAATATCCAGATCAAACACTGTATTTTAAAAAAATTATACTTGAGTTTATTTCCAAACTATTTTCCAGTTTCTTTGCTTAGTACCAAGATACCTAACAACTTTCTCTATGAACAGCTTTTAGACAATGCCAGAAATTCTGAGTAGGGCCATTAAAAACTGACTATAGTTACACATTTTATTATGTTGTATAAAAATGAACAATACAGACATTAAGAATTAAAGCAAAACAAGCAGTTGCTATTGTTTCCATACATATTATCTCCATCTTAAATACTTTAAGGTTTTAAAATATATTTATATATTATATATATTTATATAATTTTATATACACACATACACATACACACACACACACACATATATATGTATATGTAGAAAGAGAGAAAAAGAGAGAGAGAGAGAATATTTCCCATAGTCTGACTTGACTTTTCATTTCCTTAATGGTAAATTTAGGGAATAAAAGTTTTATTTTTGCTTTTTATTTTAATGAAATTCAAATTATCAAAGTTTACTTTTATGGTATAGGCTCGTTTGTGCAAGAATTATTTATTTAGCTCAAATTCATAAAGATTTTCTCCTATGTTTTTTTCTAGAATTATTTTAGTTTAAGCTTTTTATATTTAGGTCTATTTTAAGTCGAAGTTTGCATATAGTGTCAGGTAAAGAGCAATGTTCATTTTTTTCTTTCCTATATTTGATTAATTGTTCCTGAACCTTTTTTGAAGAGAAAATTCTTTCCTCAATAAATTACCTTGACATTGTTGTTGACAATCAATTCACCATATAATGTGGTTCTATTTCTGAACTTCGATTCAGTTCCATTGATACATGTGTTTATCTTCATATCCATTACCACACTGTCTTAATTATTGTAGATTTAAAACAATTTTGAAAATCAGGAGGTATTTGTTCTCCAAGCATTTTTTTTCATAATTGTTCTGTTATTTTAGGTCCTTTGTAATTCTATATAATTTTAAAAATCAATTTATGGATGCCTACAAAAATAGCCTGCTTATATTTTTTCTAAAAGTTGAAAATAAAAAAAAAGCATTTGCATTGTTATTAATGAGAACTGCAAAACGTTTGAGATTTTGTTCTGCTTACATGCTGATAAGTTAGCCTGCTACATTTTCATAAAGACTAGCAGAGACATGGGGCTCTTCGGTTAGGGACCGAATATTATTGCGTCAGTAGTAGTGACCAACACATCATTATACTGTTTCCCCGAGCCAAAATTCTCACCTTCCATCTTCCCCTCCAGAGAAAGACGTTATTTTTCTCACCCTGTAACGTAAACAAATCTGCACCAGGGAGAGACATTTTTGTTTTCTAAGACTGCCTGATATACAAATATACTTGAAAAGGTGTTCCAGATTAAATTACGAATGAACGCCTTTGAAAATTTGCAGAAATAAGAGAGCCGTGGAGAATTGTCTCCCAAAAACTATGGCCATGGAAATACTTACCAAGGTAGGACAAAATATTTTTTCTGGACGTTGTATATGCTTCTTTACAAACTTTTATTAGAATTACTGCTCTGTACCATGATGGCTCACAATATCAAGGGTAATCAGAATCATATCTTTTGTTCTACCAGTTTCTCAAAGTTATGCAATTTTTTGTTCGTATTTGAAAAATGACTTTTTAGATAGTTTTTAAAAATGTATTTTGCCAAAAGGTTTATTTGCCTTTGTGTTTTCTGTTGAGAAAAGATGAATATGCCTTTTTATGGGCTTCAATACAGGGTAGTGAAGTGATGGTTAGAAAGAGTTCAACAAGTAATGCTAAGGGATGTAAGGTTCCTTTGGCCGGGCCCGGTGGCTCACGCCTGTAATCCCAGCACCTTGGGAGGCCGACGCGGGCGGATCACGAGGTCAGGATATCAAGACCATCCTGGCTAACACGATGAAACTCCGTCTCTACTAAAAATACAAAAAATAAGCCGGGCGTGGTGGTGGGCGCCTGTAGTCCCAACTATTCGGGAGGTTGAGGCAGGAGAATGGCGTGAACCCGGGAGGCAGAGCTTGCAGTGAGCAGAGATCGCGCCACTGCACTCCAGCCTGAGCGACAAAGCCAGACTCCGTCTCAAAAAAAAAAAAAAAAAAATTTCCTTTAATATCTATACCAAGATGGAGGCATTGGATATTTAGAGCTGTGAAATTTTCCTATAAAATCATGCAACTGATACTGATGCCACTCATCCAAACCTGGTTAGGTACAAGAAACTTGCATCCACTCTTTGGTTCTCATGACACCTTTTTATTGTTCTGGTGTTTCTGAAGGTAAGCCTGGCAATTTACAAGGGTTGTCAGTAGGACAAAACACATAGATATTCAAGTAACTTCTTTAGATAGAGTGTGAAAACAACTATTTCTTTCATGGGTGAGAAAGTCTTTATGTTGCCCTTGCACTTGATTAATACTCTGGATGGTAATATAAATTTCTATTTTCTCTTTTAGATCTTCCCTTATTAATTGGATCTGCTCTTTACGTTGCGCTTACCTTCATGTGTTTCCATCACTTTCTGTCCTTTGGGATATTTCTTGGACTTTATCTTTGAAATCTTCTTTTATTATTTCTTAAAATTTAGCAGTAATGTCTTCAGTTTCTAAGAATTCCTTCATGTTCTCTTTTTTTTTTTTTAGTCATCAAAGTTTATTTTTGTTTTCTGGATGCATATTCCTTTTGTTTCTCTCTGAGGCAGGGTATTAGGTTGAAGGGCAAGTTGAGAGAAGAGGATCTTTATCCTTATTTTCAAAATATGAGTAACCCTATTTTAGGATAAATTTAGGGTTTTCCATGTTTAGGCAGTAGAAGAGTTTGAGTTTCAATCCACAAAGAATCACAGTATTTATAGATATCATGGAAGGTTTTCTGAATCCCTTTGTACCTGATGAAGAAGCAGAAAAGTTTGTCAGTGATGTTGACTAGAAAGTCTGAAAGTTTCCTTGCTAGGTACAAAGTGACTTTGGAACTACTTCATGTAGGGCAAACAGTTTAGGCTATAAATCAAAAAGTAGGCATTCATGGTGTTCCTACCAAAAATACTTAACTTGAACATAATCATGTGGAAACATCAGACAAACCCAGACTGAAAGACATTTTATGAAATAAATCCTCTATACTTTTTAAATATCAATGTCACAAAAGACAAGGACTGAGGAGCTGCTCCGTATTAAAGGATACTTAAAAAGACTTAATGGTAAAGGTGATGTCCTGAATAGATTGTTTTTCCTTTTGTTATAAAGAACACTTATAGGAATTTCACAAAATTGTAATAATGCCATTACATTAAAGGAGAATATTATACCAATCTTAATTAACTGATTTTGATAATCTTATTTTGGGTATGTAAGAGAGTATCCTTGATTTTAAGAAATATACAGTGAAGTGTTTTGGGTAAAGGGAAATAATGTGTGCACCTTACTGTGAAATAATTCAGAAAAGTAATGATATTCTTTCCTCTACAAACACAGAGGAAACAATAAAGCAAATACGTTAAAATATTAACTTTTGGAAAATCTAAGGGTAAATATATAGGAATTTTGGTGTAATTCTTGCAACTTTTCTACACATCTGGAATTATTTGAAAACCAAAAGTCAATAGGGAAGCAATTCAATGACTGATGTCAGAAAAATCTTGGAAGACTGCAAGAAGCAAATCAATAGAGGGGATCTAAGGACTCGAATGAGCCAAGTGAGTAGAGACCATGAGTTCACCAACCACCGCTTCAGCAGGGAGTGGGTGAGTGCAACATGACAAGTGGATAAAGCCACCTGCTTCATAGGCCAGGAAAAAAATAGAATGAGCACAAGATCCCACAAGTTAATAAATCCTTGTCTCCTTCTTACGCCTAGAAATTCCTCAGATACTATTTGGGAGACCATAAATGAGAAAACATGAAACTGGAATAGATTTAGTGTGGGCTTGAAGGTCATAATTTTAAACTAAAAAGAGGTTATTAACATGCTAACCTCTAAATTCTTATCACCCAGCAATATATTCCCAATGAATGGAAAGCATTTGAAGAATATTATCTCAGGTATAGCAAACAAAAAAGTTGGCAGGGCACAGTAGCTCATGCCCATAATCCCAGCACTTTGGGAGGTCAAGGTGGGAGGATCCCTTGAGGCCAGGACTTCAAGACCAGCCTGGACAACATAGCAAGGTCCCGTTGGTGCAAAACGTTTTAAAAATTCAGGTGTGGTGGTGTGTGCCTCTAGTCCTACCTACTTGGGAGGCTGACGCAGGAGGATTATTTGAGCCCAGGAGATTGAGGCTGCAGGGAGCTATCTTGGCACTACTGCACTCCAACCTAGGTGACAGATTGAGACCCTGCCTCAAAACAACAACCACAACCAAAAATGAAAGAAAAAGAAAGCAAAGAAGTCACAATTTCTCCGCACATCAGTGTATAGTTTAAAATGTGTTATCCCGGCCGGGCGCGGTGGCTCAAGCCTGTAATCCCGGTACTTTGGGAGGCCGAGGCGGGTGGATCACGAAGTCAGGAGATCGAGACCATCCTGGCTAACATGGTGAAACCCCGTCTCTACTAAAAATACAAAAAACTAGCCGGGCGTGGTGGCGGGAGCCTGTAGTCCCAGCTACTCGGAGGCTGAGGCAGGAGAACGGCGAAAACCCGGGAGGCGGAGCTTGCAGTGAGCCGAGATCGTGCCACTGCACTCCAGCCTGGGTGACACAGCGAGACTCCGTCTCAAAAAAAAAAAATAAAATAAAATAAATAAAAAATAATAAAAAATAAAAAAATAAAATGTGTTATCCCACTCTACAAATTAAAATATTTTCTTCTGTTCCTGAATCACAGTTTCACCTTGGGTAAAAGTCTTTGTTGGTTTACTTGGACTTTGCATTTTATGTTATTTGTGTTCCTGAAATGCCTGCTGATTTTGGCTGATCATTCATATTTAAAAACAAATTCGCTACATAGGTCAAAAGTATAATAAAGTTGCAGTTATGTAGGATGAAGGAATCTAGAGATTTATAGCGTATAAGGATTATAGTTAATAATACTATACTGCATATTGATAATTTTCCAGGAGAGTTTATTTTAGGTGCTCTTACCAACACGCACACATACATATATAATATAATCATTCAACTATATATAGTTAAATGATTATTGCAGTAAATTAGCATATCCATTATTTCAGTTAGTTACCTCTTTATATATATCTTTATATATCTATAAACCCTCTTTATATATACATATATAGATATGCTAATTTACCGTAATAATCATTTAACTATGTATATGTATATCATAATATGCATTACATAATATATAAACTATGTATGTGTATAGTATGATATACATATACATAGTTAAATGATTATTATAGTATATTGAGTAATCATATTGTATACCTTATATATAATAAAAATTTAAAAATATTAATAAGAAAACAAATTCATTGGTTTGCTCATTTAGATAGCTAATGTGGGTCTTGTTCTATATCATGAAATTCCTGGGAGGTCATGTTGTAAGCTTTGTGAATAGAAATTGGGGTATGTTGAGAGATAGCCTTTGTTTTCAAGTAAATAATCAGGTAGCTGGTCAGCAAGGAGCATAGTCCTCCAAATGCTAAATGAGTAGAAATTTATTCTGGGCACCAACACAGCCCTCCTTATCTCAATGGGACAAATTCTTATACACCACATAAGCAGAATTAAAAACAAAAATCACATAATCATCTCAATGGATACAGAAAAAGCACTTGACCAACCAGAATTCTTTTATGATTGAAATATTCAGAAAAATTGGCATGGAAGGGACATACATTAAGATAATAAAAAACCATCTATGACAAACTCATAGCCAACATTATACAAAAAAGGGAAAAGTTGAAGGCCTCCTGACCAGATACATGTGTCATGGCCTCTGCTTTGCATCAGATAGTATTTCAGGTGTTTGGAATACACAGATGAATGGGACTTATTCTTTGATTTATTTTCAAAAGGAAACATAAATGTAAATAAACTAATTAAATACAATGGGACCTGTTCTAAAACATAGTAAAAAGAAATGCATATTTCCCATATTTCCCTGTGGAAATACAGAGGCAGACAGTCTAACTCACCTTGTATAGTGAGGCAGCTGGGCCCTGAGTGACATGTCAGTCATGTCCTGACTGTGCATAGTGTTCAGCAGATGAGAAGACAAAGAGGAGGTGGTAAAACACTTATGTAAGTATGTTCACCAAGACTTACTATAAAGTTACATTAATCAAGACAGTGTGGTATTGGTGAAAGATTAGACAAATAGATTAATGGAACAGAATAGAGAGCCCAGAAATAGACTCACATAAATATAGTCAACTGATCCCTGACAAAGGAGCAAAGGCAATACAGTGGAGAAAAGATACTCTTTCAACAAATAATACTAGAACAAATGGACATCCACATGCAAAAAAATATTGAATCTAGACCTAGATCTTATATCCTTCGCAAAAGAACAGCAAATACAAAAGCCTTGAAGACACAGTACAACTTACGGGTTTGAAGAAAAAGAAAGAAACAGGATAACCAAGGGGCATAAAGTCATAGAGGTAACAGGGTCTCATATAATGTAGGACATTACAAATACTTTGATGGTTTCTCTGGGTAAGAGAAAAGAGTTTAGAGCCAAAAAAAAATGTATAATTTGATTTGAGACAAATAACTCTTGATGTTAATTATATAGGATGTGGCACAAGGGGTGGTAGGTAGAAGCTAATGACAGGAAAAGAAACACCAATTAGCCAGTTCCTATAGTAATACAGAAGCAAGAGGATGGTGGTGTGGTTCAGAGATGTTGACATGAAAATTTTAAGAAATGGTTGGGATCTGGATGTATTTTGAAAACACAGCCAATGAGATTTTCTGATTTAATGTGGAGTGTTAGAGAAAGAAAGGAGCCAAGGACACTACCAAAGTTTTGGGTCAAGCAACTAGAGTAATGGAGCTCTCATTTACTGAGTTGAGAAAGTTGAAGAGAAAAATAGAGTGATTTTTGAGGGAAGTCACATGCCAGGAGCTCATTCTTAGCCGTGTTAAATTAGAAGTACCTATATGCCATCTAAGTGGGGATGCAAAATAAGCAGACTATATGAACCTGAAGTTCAGAGGAGATTTTTGTGCTAGAGAAGAAATCGAGAGCTACCAGCACTTAGACAGTATTTAAAACATATTGTGGATGAAGTTACCTAGAGAGTAAATATAAATAGCAAAAATATTAATGCCAAGGACAAATCCTGTAGTACTCCAGACTTTAAAAACTGGGGAAATGGAGAAGAAATTGCAAATGAGACTCAGTTGGACTAGCTTGAGGGCTAAAGGCAAAACTAGGTGGTTGACTTCATAGTCTTGGAAGCTATATTAGTCAGGGTTCTCTAGAGAACCAGAACCAATAGAGTGGTGTGTGTGTATGTGTGTGTGAAATTGACTCACGTGATTGTAGAGGCTGGCAAGTCCAAAATCTGCAGGATAGGCTGCAGGCTGTAGACCCAAGGAAGCGTTGATGTTGCAGTTCAAGTTCGATGGCAGTCTGATGGGAGTATTTCTTCTTCTTTGGGGGGCTTTCATCTTTTTTGTCTTAAGGTCTTCAACTGATTGGATGTGGCCCGCCAGAATTATGCAAAGTGATTTGCTTTACTAAAAGTCTACTTGTTTAAATGTTAATTTTATCTGAAAACATTTTTTACAGTGACATCCAGGCTGGTGTTTGACCAAATATCTGGATACTGTGGCCTAACCAATATGACACATAAAATTAACCATCACAAAAACCAAGTAAAAAGTAAGTTTCAAAGACAAGAAATTAAGTTTTAATCAAGTGCTGCAACAGGTACAATAAGATGAGAATTTGACCATAAACTGGTCATTAGAATTAGCAAAACAATGCCACGAGGTATCTCAGGTGGCATCGATGGTCGTGCCTAATTGAAGTAAATTCAAAGGTGAGTGGAAGGAGAGACATTGAACACAGTAGGAATAAACCATTCTTTCAAGGAGTTTTGCTTTAAAGATAGGGAGATAAATGGTATGGTAGCTTGATTGAGTGATAAGGTTAAGAGAAGTTTTTTTAATATGTATAGGAGAAATAACAATATGTTTAAATGCTGATAAGAATGATCTAGTAGAGAGGATGTGGGAAAGAAAAGGCAGAAATGTAATACCTTGAATAGTTGAAAGAGGAGAGATTTCTATAGATGTGAAAGGCTAAAACATACACAGGAGTATGGACTGCTCCTTAAAGTAGGTGGGAATTTGAGGATATGGGTGTAGAGGCAGGTCAGAATGGTGGTGTGGTGGCAGGAGATTATCAAAGTTCTCTTCTGATGATTTCTATTTCTCATAAAATAGGGCAGTCCTTGTCCTATTCTTTGGGTGGCATGCCTATTCTCATGGGTGTGCAACCCATGCAATTGCAAAATTCTCCTTGCTCAGAAAGATGCATTATTTATTTTAATTATCTGATGTCATGAAATTATTAACATTTTATCTTTGAATATGTGTTTTGTGAAATCCATTGAGACAAGGGAATGTGAGTCTAAACAGAAATGTACACAACATATGTATCTGCTCTTTCTTGCCACTTCATTCACATATAGCACTACCAATGGCCTTGAGCACACAATTCCAATGAACCCACAATATGTGGGAGTTCATCAAGACTCAAAGCAAGTACAAGGTAAACCAGTCTATGACTGAGTAAGCCTGGGGCATTGAGGTCCCAAAAAGTCACACTTTCAGTTAGTACAAGAACTTGCTTCCAATTCAAAAAATAGTAACGTTTCAAGAAACACAAATGATCAAGAAGCCCTATTAGTGTCATGGGATTGTTTGCAATTCAATGGATAAATGCTTGAGGGAATGGATCCTCCATTCTTCATGATATGCTTATTTCACATTGCATGCCTGTATCAAAACAGCTCATGTACCTCATAAATATATATACCTATTATGTATGGACAAAAATTAAAAATTAAAAACATTGTTGGGTGCAAAAAAAAGGAAGTGCTGTTATATCTTTTCTCATTCATGTTACCTTTCAGTTTTAGCTGACTATTTATACCGAAAATGATGACATAAAAAGAAGGGGGAAGACAAAATAACCTACAGTTCTATTTCCTTTCCACCCTTATTCATCAATATGTTGAAGGTAGAGAGTTTAGGTAGAACATGCACACATCAAGAAGTAAAAGTAAATAGTTGAATTACTTTTGTGCAGCATATCTACTATTCTGTCAAGAAAAAATACATTTACATGTATAAGCTACATAATATGAATTGTGTGAGTTTGGTTAGTATGCTTATGGGTTAAATGTTCTTATAAACGCATGTAAAACTAGAATTCCACAATATAAAGATGAATCGTAGAATCCATACTAGCACCTTAAATATTTAATTTTTCTTTGCTTAGAGAATCATTAAATACTAAATTTAAAAATGATATGATATTTTGAGAAGGAGAGTCTGTGGAAGCAAACAGAACTATATTTTAGTGACTTTAATAGCACTTTTTTTCTGCTTTTAAAACAAGAGACCCTGTATTTTTATTTTTCACCAAGACTTACAAATTATGTAGTCAGTTCTGAAATAGCAAGTATATAATCATCTGAGAATGAGGATGAAGGAGGAGATTATGGAAGTTTAAGAAAAGAACAACTGTGAAGCAATTCTCTAGTTGAAGGGAAGCATGAATAAGAAAAGCAAAATAACATATGATGACTGGGCATCATTAAGGAACCATTTGAGGCTAATGATTATGATTATAAAGAGTGGCCAGTCAGCATAATTGTGGGCTTTTTTCCAGACATATTCATTTGTGCGGCTGCAGGCAGAGGGCAAGGAGGCTGAGTGTATATGAAACAGAACAAAATGATTATAATAATTGGCTATGGAATTTAATCTGAGTAAGGATGGAAGTGAGTAAAGGGCTAAGGGATATTGTCAAGTTATAGAATAAGGTATGTCTTGCATTTTGAAGGATTGTTGGAGCTGGGTTACTAGAGGGAGTGAGCCAGAAAAAGAAGAAGTAGGAGGTGTGACGCTGAAATTAAGGAGGAAGGTTGCATTAGTCGTTGATCAAGACAAGCAGTAGGGTGTGATCATGAGGATGTATGGCTGTGGTAGAGTAAAGGAGATCAAGTTGCTGAGAGATTTGAATCATGGAAGCATCTTTATGGACAGGGAAATCTCCAAGAGTTATGATAAGAGTGATATTGGAGAGAATAATAGTGAATCCAGTGCTAATGTCAAAGAAGAAGGAATAGTGACCCAAAGGGAGGGGTAGATGTCTGCAATAAAGAGACATGATGATAGATGAGTGACATAGAAACATGAGATTCGGATTAGAGAGGATGGAGAGAAAAGTATCTGGAGGCAACAATAGTGAGGAAAGCGGATACAAATTCACCTCTACAATGGATGGTGGGAGGCAGGTAGGGAAAAACCAATGATTATTTCATAAGATCACATAGAAAGTAGTCACAGTAGAAATCTGGTTTTAGGTTAGAGAAAAAAAGGTGAAGACTGTTCACTGAAAATGCTGGAGATATAAAGCTTTATCTTCATAATTGACATGGAATTTCAGAGAGTCCAGGGAAAAGATTTTAGAAGATGATGAGCAGTGGGAGTTGAGGTCAGAAAAGGTAATGTACAGAATCTAAAGGAATCAAATTTCTAAGGGAAAAGAAATGGTGTGGGAGAATAGGGCTTCTTATAGTCAGTAACCACACAAAAAAAGAATAATACAATCATTCCTAAGAAAAATAGTGCTCGCAAAGTTGTCAGTGTTACAGACAGAGAGGAGTAGGGGTTAGCAACGTTCTCCTGCTCATGGAGGTTCAAGTTCTGTAGAGAAAAATTCTTGTTACTGGTTACCTCTCTAATGACAGTTGGAATATGTGTGGATTTATAAAGACCTGCTTACTGAGAGAAATGACAAGTAGTTTTGTTAAGCAAGCATTAATTAAATGTGTGGGAGTGAAAGAAGTTAAAATTTTGAAGGTAGAGCCACATTTTAAAGGAATTTCGATTTCAGCCCATGTATAAAGAGGAATTTTTGGTAGGCCTAGCCTGCAATAATAGAAAGAGACTGTGATAAGAAAGAATTGATATTCAGTTCTTTCGCTACGTGACCTTTGGCAAGACACTTGTATATTTTCAGCTTTAATTTTCGCACCTTAATAAAAAGCAATACTTGTTCATAGAATCAAATGAAATTATATATAATATACCTATTATTTATTTTATATTTATTTAGCTTTGCAGAGACATTCTCATATTGATTTTATAATAGTAACTCTTAAAGAAGGTGACTGCTCTAGACCAGACCAAAGAAGAAGAGAACTTATTCTAAGAGAAAACAAAGAAAGACCAATGAGGCAAAGGGTGTTTAGGAAGTGAAGTCCCATTAACTAAACCTTAAGTGTAGTCAATTGGATCTTTAATTTATTATGGAAGTCCAAGGTAAATTCAAAGTCTCTACCTTATGGTTTTGAAGAATCAAAGAAGAGATATAAGTAAATATGAAGATAACTAGATTATTTGGGGCATTTTATTTTTTTATTTTTTAAATTTATTTTTAATTGACAAATAAAAATTATATATATTTATGGGGTACATTGTGATGGTTTGATGTGTGTTATCAATGTAGAATGATTAAATCAGACTAATTAGGAAATACAGCACCTCACGTATTTATCAGTTTTTTTGGTGAAAATATTTAAAATCTATTCTTTTAGCAATTTTGAAATATACAATGAATTGTTCATTTATAGTCACTATTCTGTGCCATAGACCAGTAAGGCTTATTCCTCCTCTCTAACCGAAATTTCCCTTTGATCAATATCTCCTATTTCTCCATCTTCTCTCCATTCTCCAGCATCTGGCAATCATCTACTCTCTACTTCTACAAGTTCAACTTTTTTTGCATTCCATATATAGGCTAGATGCAGTATTTTTTCTTTTTGTGCCTGGCTTAGCACAATCACTTATCACAATGTGTTGCAGGTGTATCCAAGTTGTTGCAAATGGTAGGATTTCCCCCTCCCTTTTTAAGGCTGAATAGTATTCAAAATTCAGTATATGTATATGCCACATTTTCTTTATCCATTCATCTGATGATGAACACATAGGTTGCTTTCATATCTTGGCTATTGTGAATAATGCTGGGATGAATATTGGAGTGTACATATTTCTATCACATACTGATTTCAATTCCTTTGGGTATATACTCAGAAGATGGATTGCTGGATCATCTGATAATTCTGTCTTTAGTTTTCTGAGGAACCCCAATAATGTTTTCTATAAGGACTACTCATGTACATTCGCAACATCAGTGCACAAGTATTCCCTTTTCTCCACACCCCTACCTACATTTATCTTTTATCTTTTTCATAATAACAGGTGTTATTCTAACAGGTGTGTGGCGGTGATACATGACTATGGTTTTAATTTGCATTTTCCTGCTGATTAGTGATGATAAGCATTTTTCATATATTTGTTGTCGTGTGTCTTCTTTAGAGAAGTATCTATTAGATCCTTTGCCCATTTTTTGATTGGGTTGTTTTCTTGATATAAAGTTGTTTGAGTTTTTTATATATTTTGGATATTAGGCACTTATTAGATATATGGTTTGCAAATATTTTATCCAAATTTGTGAATTGTCTCTTCATTCTGCTAATTGTTGTCTTGGCTGTGCAGCAGCTTTCTAGTTTAATGCAATTCTATTTATTTATTTTTGCTTTGATTGTATAGGCTTTTGGAGTTGTGTCCAAGAAATCTTTGCCTAGACCAATGTTATGGAGGATTTCCCCTGTATTTTCTTTAAGTGCCTTTAGTTTCAGGTCTTACCTTTAAGTCTGTAATTCATTTTGAGTTGATTTTGTAGATGGTGTGAGATACAGATAATATTTTATTTTTCTGCATGTGGATATCCAGTTTTTCCCCACAGCACTGAAGAGACTGTCTTTTCTCCATTGTATGTTCTTGGCACTTTTGTTTAAATCAATTAACTACACATATGCCTTTATTTTTCAGCTCCCTACCCTGTTCCATTGGTCAATGTAATATATATTTTTATGCCAGTGTGATATTGTTTTGGTTATTATAACTTTGTAATAGATTTTTAAGTCAGGCAGTGTGATGCTTCTGACTTTGTTCCTGTTGCCTAAGATTGCTTTAGCTATTCAGGGTATTTTGTGGTTTCATATACATTTTACATATTTTTTTATTTCCATGAAAGATGACATTGAAATTTTGGTAGGGGTTGCGCTGAATCTGTAAATTATTTGGATAATATACACATTTTAATAATATTAATTCTTCCAATCCATGAACATGAGACTTCCCCATTTATTTGTGTCAACTGTGATTTATTTAATCGATGTTTTATACTTTTCTGTATATGGATCTTTCACTTTCTTGGTTAAATTTACTCCTACGTATTTTTCGTGTGTACATTCTTTTAAATGGGATTGATATATTAATTTTTTTCAGATTGTTTATTGTTAGTATAAGAAAATGCTGCTGATTTTTGTGTGTTGATTTTGTACTTTGCAACTTTACTGAATTTGTTTACCAGTAAACAAATTGTTTTGGTGGAGTCTTTGATATTTTCTGTGGATAAGATCATGTCATCTGCAGAGACAATTTCACGTATTCCTTTCCTATTTGGATGCCTTTTATTTCTTCTTATTGCCTATTGTTCTGGCTAGGATTTCTCAGACTATGTTAAATAGATGCGGCAAGAGTGAGCATCTTTGTCTTGTTCCTGATCTTAGAGAAAACCTTTCAACATTTTACTTTTGAGTATGAGGCTGGTTGTGAACTTTTTTATTATGGCCTTTATAGTACTGAAACATGTTTCTTCTATGCTTAATTTTTTGAGACCTTTTATCATAACAAATGCTGAACTTCGTCAAATGCTTTCTCAACATCCGCTGAAATGATTCTTTGGCATTTGTTCTTTGTCTTGTTAATATTGTTTAATGCTTTTATTTATTTTCATAATAAATGTGATAAACCATATCACATTATCCATTGTTTCATAGATGCAAGGATAGTAGGACATCCAACTTTATGGACAATGATCCTACTTGACTGTGGGGAAAGATCCTCTAAATGCGCTGTTGAATTCAGTTTGCTAATATTGTGTTGAAGATTTTTGTATCTATGTACATCAGGGATATTGACCTGCCATTTTATTTTCTTATAGTGTCCTTATCTGGCTTTGACATAGGAGTAATGCTGGACTCGTAAAAGTAGTTTAAAAGTACTTATTTTCCTTAAATTTTTGGAAGAGTTTGAGAAGGATTGATATTCTTCTTTAAATGTTTGGTAGAATTCTGCTATAAATCTATCTTGTTGTTGGCTTTTCTATGATGTGAGATTTTTAAAAAAATTATTGATTCAATCCGTACAAGTTGTTGGTCTGTTCTGATTTTCTATTTCTTCTTGATTTAGTCTTGGTAAGTTGTATGTTTTTAGAAATGTATCCATTTCTTCTAGGTTAGCCAATTTGTTGGCACTGGGGCATTTTAGTTTAGGAGAGCTGTAAAAATTCAGGTAATGGGGTTCATTAAGACAATACATTTTACAAAAGTGGACCACACTGAACACAGAGATTTGAGAGCCATAGATTTTAAGACATTTAGAGAGATGAAAAGTTCAGAGCATAATTAGGACGTGGATTGTGAGAGTGAAATTAAGGGAAAAGTCCCATAGGTGTGAACCTTTGTAAACAAATTAATTTTCAGACTCTTCAGAAAGACTAGGCCATCAAGTGACTCAAAGATAAGTGCAAGACCTTAGTCCAACTCTTCATTAAATTTCCAACAATTGCTTGAATTTCTTTTAGCATATGCCTCAAAGCTACTGCCGAGCTCATCTTTTATAAGATAGTATAATGTGGAGAAAAGAACACAGTTTTCCAGATTTGATTTAATGTATGACTCTGCTATGCAGCCTTAAATAGTCATTTAGTTTCTCTGAGCCTGGTTTGTTGTATTTATAAAATGGAAATAAGTAATTTATAGATCTGCTATGATAACATAGTATCATATGTAAAGGATTTATATGGGTAAACACTTCTAAGCACATACAGGCATATTCGTAATCCACCTGCAAACTACACATCTTCTAATTTTGAGACAAGTTTAAGGAAATTCTTCCTTACACTAAAGAGTAATTTTCAAGCACGGAAAATGTTACCTTTTGGAACAATCAGTATGAATTTTTGTCCCTCTTGTCTAAGTGAGTGGCAGATGAAGAAAACTGAGAAAGAGGGAGCAGAGGATTATCTTGACATCAAAGGTGCTAAAGTAGGGACTATTTGGGGCATCAAATATGTGTGAAAATGTGGTAACCCAATCCCAGATTAAGTGAAGTGTGTTTGAAAGGTTTCCCAACTGTGAAAGTTTCTCTAAGTAATTCTCTCAATAGGCTCACCTCAGGAAATTAACACACTCCAGGACCAATTGAAGTTCTTATCAATTAAGCTAATTGACACAGCAGGCTTAAACTATTTCCCAGTGGTGAATATAAAGCATTTGTTCAACAAATGAATACCTCTTAAATCTTTTGAAAGCCTTCCCTAGTCAACTAGTTGAATGCAAAAGCTATATACATACATATAGATAAGCTTTAATAATACAAAAGTCATCCTTTAATTAAGCAGACTCTGTGTTGGGATCAGATAATTTACATTCAAGTAAACATAATTTTATGTTTAAATTATTAAGATTTTTATACTTTAAGAAAATCAGTGTTCTAGCGAAATTCTTTTCAGCCTTGTAAAAATCGGTTTTATTATTTTTATTACAACCAAAAAGTAAGATGAAATAATCATATTCTTTTAGCTTTGTACTCAAATTGGAAAATAACTATTACATTTTAAAATGTTCTCTTAATTTCATTATTACTATTTTTTTTGCCAAACTTAAGGTTCTGCTGATACTAAATTAAGAAGAAATAAATTAAACAGAATGAAGAATATAAAAGTTATTTTTAAAATTTTAATTATTTTTAAAGTAGAGATAATTATTATAACCTTTGAAGCCACCTTAATGACTTTCCTTTGGTCTCCTGTTGAGAACTCTATGCTTCCTATAAAATGTATTTTTAATACTTATAAGATGTATTTTTAACTCCTATAAAATGGACTTTTATTTCATTTCCCATTTTGCTACTATACTGTCTGCCTGACATTGGAACATTTATTTAACCTCTCTATATCTCAGTTTTCTTATCAGGAAAATGGACCTAATAATATTGCCTATTTGAGAGAGTTGTGCAAATTAAAAACAAGAAAATTCTGTAAAAGTTTTAGTGTATTTGCTGGTACTAGTGAGCACTCAATAAAGGTGAACTATTGTTGGCAAAACAAGGGTTAAAAAAGAGAAAAGGAGGAGACTTCTAGGTTAAAGGAACATTATAAGCCAATAACACAGCAGCAGAGCTTAGCCAGGTATGGTAAAGAGCAGGACACTGTTGGGCTAGAATAAATACTAATTTCACAGCAGAATGAAATAAAAGAGTGAGAATAATGGCTGTTAATGGATTTTGTAAAGCCAAACTGAAAGTTAACATTTTGAGCTTTATTTAGAGAATGGTAGTGAACTTTTATTTTCTTGTTCAATTGTAATAATAAAAAGTGAAATGGTCAAATAAATCCTTTAAGAAGATTTACCTGAAGCGATCAGTAGGTGTGAAATTTATATGTATATCTAAAATTTCCTGACTAAAGACCAGTAAAGAAATTATTGTAAGAGTTTGGAAATTGGTTAATGGTATTTATTAAGCAAGATAAGTAAATGCCTTTAAAAGTAATGTACTATGTTGTTCCTCTAACCTGAATTTTCAGTAAGTGGAAATCAAAGTGTAAACTCAACTAATGACTTACTCAGGTCACACCACTAAGTCCGTTAGATCTAGGCCTAGAACCTAATATTCATGTTCCCAAGCCCAAGTTATTTCCATATCACCAAAGTATCTCAATTAAACAGGTATGCATTGACAATACACTATGAGGCACTTTGATGTTTGCCTCAGGCCATATAAAGAGAAGACTTGAGTTGTAAAAATAGTATAATTTATACCATTTTGCTTTCAATGTGGAGTATTTGAAGATGTCACAAGAAGTTACTTCACAGATTTGGAAAGAGTTAATTACTGCTACTGACACCATTTCCAGAAACTTAAGGTGTGCAGCTGTATTACTGCCTGTCAACCAAAACATTTTCCCAAAAATGTACTCAATTTTTGAGCCATATCGGGTTATTAGTTATTGCATTAATTTTGTCATTGAATGGTAAGTCCTGGCTTGGCCATACTTTCCACTGAACAGAATACAAAAAAAAATGACTGAAAGTGGACTCTTTCTTTGATGTCAGAAAACAAATTTCACAATCTGTTTTTCTGGATATCAAACAAAACAAAACAAAAGAAAGGCACTAATCTCTTGATTTTGAAATTTTTCTTTGAACTCTTTTGAACATACCATTATAGTCTATATCTCAGCAATCAAAGTGCCTGCCAGGAGGCAGAGCTTCCTGGGATCGTGTGTGTGTGTGTGTGTGTGTGTGTGTGTGTGTGTGTGTGCCCGTGCGCGCGCGCGAGCGTGTGTGTGTATGCACAGATGAGGAAGTCATTCTGCCTTTCTATTTGTAATTTCTGTTTTTGATTATTTTTGAAATGACTCACAAAGAATAAAAGTAACCACATACTCAAAGTAGCTATTTCCCAAACTGTTCATTACACTCACACTAAGAGATAAGAAGCTTGATCAAAAATGTAATTTAATGCATTGCTATCTTAATCAATAAAGTCTTGCTACCAAGAACCTGTCAGATATGTGAAACAGAATGCTTAGTGCTATTGTGAATTGTGATTAAGCTCTTTATATTGACACAAACCCCATAACAAAGAGTTTATTGTTAGCACAATTTGTGGATCGCAGTTGAAAGAGCACTGATATAGAAAAGTATTTCCAGTGGTAATTTAACTTTTTATTGTATTAAAAAAACACTGTGAGATCGACTCTTTTCACAAATTTTTAAGTGTACAGTACAGGGTTGTTATCTATAAGCACAATGTTGTATAGCATGTCTCTAGAACTTTTTCATCTTTCATAACTGGAACTCTATATCTATTGAAGAACAACTCCCTATTTTCCCCTCTCACTAGCTCCTGGAAACCACCGTTCTACTTTGTGTTTCTATGTTTGACTAGGTGAGATACCTTGTGTAAGTGGAATCATGCAGTATTTGTGCTTCTGTGATTGGCTTATTTCAATTAGCATGATATCCTCAAGGTTCATCTATATTGTATGACAATCTAAATGCCCATCGATGGAAGAATGGTGTATTCGTCCATTCTCACATTGCTATAAAGAACTACCTGAGATTGGGTAATTTATTTAAAAAAAAAAAAAAGAGAGAGACTCACAGTTTTGCAGGATGTACATGAAGCAGGGATGGGGAGGTCTCAGGAGACTTACAGTTATGGTGAAGGCGAAGTGGAAAGAGTTAGATCTTACATGACCGGAGCAGGAAGAAGAGAGCAAAGGGGGAGGTGCTACTCACCTTTAAGCAACCAGATCTCATGAAAACTCATTCACTATTATGAGAACGGCAAGGGGGAATTCACACCCATAATCCAATCACCTCTTACCAGACCCCTGCTCTAACACTGGGGATTACAATTCGACATGAGATTTGGGCAGGCACATATATTCGAACCATATCAAATGTGTAAAGAAAATGTGGTATATACATACAGTGAAATAGCATCAGCCACAAAAATAAGAAAATCCTGCCACATGTGACAATTTAAATTAAAACTTGCAATGACTGCTATAATTATTGTTTTAATTTAGCAAAGGTTAACTCTGTATTCATATAAAAGAAACTTCCATGGACCATTAACTTTGGCCTTATAAGCAATTTAATGAAAGCAATTCTTATGCTAATAGTTACAGAATGATTTCCATTTCTAACAGTTTGCTCTAGATCTACCTCAAAAACCTTCACAATGATCTTGAGCTCTGCAGATTTTCACATCTCCCTCTCTCTACTCTCTAGTAGTCCCCAGTGTCTTTTTTTCCCCCTCTTTGTATCCATGTGTTCTCATTATTTAGCTCTCACTTATAAGTGAGAACATGTTGTACTTGGTTTTCTGTTTCTGTGTTGATTTGCTTAGAATAATAACCCCCAACTCCATCCCTGTTGCTGCAGAGGACGTGATCTTGTTCTTTTTTGTGGTTGTGCAGTATTCCTGTGTGCCACACTTTCTTCATCCAGCCTACCACTGATGGACATTTAGGATGATTCCATATCTTTGCCATTGTGAGTAGTGCTGCAGCAAACATATGTGTACATGTATCTTTATGGTAGAATGATTTATATTCCTTTGGGTATATACCCAATAATGGCCTTGAGGGGTTGAATGGTAATTTTGTTTTCTTTGAGAAATTGCCACACCAATTTCTACAGTGGCTGAGCTAATTTACATTCCCATTAGCATTGTATCAGCATTCCCTTTTCTCTGCAACCAGGTCTGTATGTTATTTTTTGACTTTTTAATAATAGCCATCCTGACTGGTGTGAGACAGTATCTCATGGTTGTTTGGATATGCATTTCTCTAATGATTAGTTTATGTTGAGTACTTCTTTCACATGCTTGTTGGCCACATGTATATCTTCTTTTGAAATGTGTCTGTTCATGTCCTTTGCCCACTTTTTGATAGGGTTGTGTGTTTTTTGCTTGTAAATGTGTTTAAGTTCCATATAGATTCTGTATATTAGACCTTTATCAGATGCATAGTTTGTGAATATTTTCTCCCATTCTGTACATTATCTGTTTACTCTGTTGTTAATTTCTTTTGCTGTTCAGAAGCCTTTAGATTTATTAGGTCTCATTGGTCAATTTTTGTTTTTGTTGCAATTGTTTTTGATATCTTCATCATGAAAAATTTGCAGGTCTTATGTACAGAATGGCATTTCCTAGGTTATCTTCCAGAGTTTTTATTATGGTTTTATGTTTTACATTTAACCCTTCAATCCATCTTGAGTTGGTTTTGTATATGGTATAAGGATGGGGTCCAGTTTCAATCATCTGCATATGGTTAGCCGGTTATTCCAGCACCATTTATTGAATAGAGTCCTTTAGCCACTGCTTGTTTTTATCAGTTTTGTTGAAGATCAAATTATTGTAGGTGTGAAGCATCATTTCTGGGCTCTCTATACTGTTTCATTGGTCTGTGTGTTTTTTTGTACCAGTAACATGCTGTTTTGCTTGCTGTAGCCTTGTAGCATAGTTTGAAGTTGGGTAGTGTGATGTCTCCAGCATTCTTCCATTTACTTAGCATTGACTTGGCTATTTGGGTTCTTTTTTGGTTCCATATGAATTTTAAAACAGTTTTCTCTAATTCTAGGAAGAATGTCATTAGTAGTTTGAAAGAAATAACTTTGAATCTATAAATTTCTTTGGGTAATATGTCCATTTTGACAATATTAGTTCTTTCTATCTATTATCATGGAACGTTTTCACATTTGTTTGTCATTTCTGATTTCTATAAGCAGTGTTTTGTAATTCTCACTGTAG
Organism: Macaca mulatta; assembly: GCF_049350105.2. Lineage (NCBI taxonomy): Eukaryota > Metazoa > Chordata > Mammalia > Primates > Cercopithecidae > Macaca > Macaca mulatta. The sequence continues at coordinate 90,115,685 of NC_133409.1, read as the reverse complement.
AGATTTTTCACCTCCCTGGTTAGCTATATACCTGGGCATTTTTTTTGTGGCAATTGTTGTATTTCTGATTTGGCTCTCAGCTTGGATGTTGTTGGTGTATATGAATGCTACTAAGTTTTGTACATTGATTCTGTATTCTGAAATTTTTCTGAGGTCGTTAATCAGACCAAGGAGCTTGTGGGTGGGTAGAGACTAGGAACTCCTACCCAATTCATTCTGTGAGGTCAGCATCATCCTAATACCAAAACCTGGCAAAGACACAACAACAACAAAAAGAAAATCCAGGCCAATATCCATAATGAATATAGATGCAAAAATCCTTTATGAAATATTAGCAAAACTGAATCTAGCAGAACACCACAAAGCTATTCCACCATGATCATGAAGGTTTTAACCCTGGGATGCAAGGTTGGTTCAACATATACCAATCAATAAATATGATGCATTACATAAACAGAACTACCAGACAAAAACCATATGATTATCTCAATAGATGCAGAAAAGGATTTTGATCAAATTCAACATCCCTTAATGTTAAAAATACTCAATAAACTAGGCACTGAAGAAACATACTTCAAAACAGTAAGACCCATCTATGACAAACTCACAGTGAACATCATATTGAATGGCCAAAATCTGGACACATTCCCTTTGAAAACTAGAGCTAGAGAAGGATGCCCTCCTTTACCACTCTCACTCAGAATAGTACTGGAAGTCCTGGCCAGAGCAATCAGGCAGAAGAAAGAAAGGAAAAGCATCCAAACAGCGAAAACGTCAAACCATCTCTGTTTGCAGATGATATGATTCCGAGACTTGGAATTTTGTAGACTGATTTCTCCCATTTTATTCTTCCATTTAAAAATTGTTTTAGCTATTTTAGACCCTTTGTCTTTTCATGTAAACTTTTTAATGACATTTCTATATTTATACAAAATATTGCTGGAATTTTCATAAGAATTACATTAATGCACAGGAAAATTACATCTTTCCTATGTGGAGTCTTCCAATCCATGGGCATGGCATTTTTCATGATTTATTTATTCATTATTATTATTATTATTATTATTATTATTATTATTATTTGAGACGGAGTCTCGCTCTGTCGCCCAGTCTGGAGTACAGTGGTGCGTTCTTGGCTCACTACAAACTCTGCCTCCCAGGGTCACACCATTCTCCTGCCTCAGCCTCCAGAGTAGCTGGGACTACAGGTGCCTGCCACCATGCCCGGCTACTTTTTTGTATTTTTAGTAGAGACAGGGTTTCACTGTTTTAGCTAGGATGGTCTTGATCTCCTGCCCTCGTGATCCGCCCACCTCAATTTCTTTAAGGTCTTCTTCAGTGTTGTGCAGTTTAACTTACAAGTCATGTACGCTTTGTTAGATTTACATCAAAGTATTTCCTTTTTTGAGTGATTATAAATGATATTGCATTTCTAATTTAGATGTATATGTGTTTGTTCATTGAGCTTATATAGAAATACAGTTGTGTTTTTTGTTAAATTTGTATCCTGTGACTTTATTGTACTCACTTAGTTTATGAGTTTTTCATAGTTTCCCTAGGATTTACTATGTAAATTTATGTCATCTGTAGATAGAGACTGTTTTATTTCTTTCTTTCTGATTTATATCCCATTTATTTCCTTTTTTATGAGTTAATTTGTCGTCTAGAATTTCTAGTACCATGTTGGGTAAGAGTAGTAACCAGTTCCTAATCTTAGGAGAAAAGGCATTCGGTCTTTCATTAATAGGTATGAGGTTAGCTGAAGGTTTCTTGCAGATATTATTCAACAAGCTGAATAAATTCCACACTATTCTGGGAGATTATACCATAAAAGATGTTGAATTTTGTCAAATAACTTTTTAGCACCAATGTATATGATCATTTTTATTCTGATTTTTCTTCTTAACCTATTATATAGTGGATTATATTGATTTTAAAATCAGTCTTGCATCTCTGAAATAAAGCTCATTTGACCGTGGTTCGTAATTTTCTAACATATTGCAGAATTCTATTTTCTAACATTTTATGAAGAATTTCTATGTCCATATTCATGAAGGATATTAGTCTTTAGCTTCCTTTTTCATGTTGCCTTTCTCTGGTTTGATATCAAAGTAGTATCAGCTTCATAAAATGAGTTGGGAAAAGTTGTTTCTTGTTTTCTGAAACAGATTTATATCAACTATTCTTTAAACTTTGGTAGAATTCTTCAGTGAAACCATGTGGTCCTGGAGACCTTCTTTTTTTAAAAGTCTTAAAATTATAAATTCAATATCCCTTCCTTTTAGGACTCCAATGACACAAATGTTGAATCTTTTGCTACAATCCCTCACATCCCTGAACTTTACTATGTTCAATTTCTCATTATTGTCTATATTGGGTAATTTCTATTATTCTATATTCAAATTCGCAAATTCTTTTCTTTTTTCTTTTCATTCTGCTTTTGAGCCCATCTAGAAGGTTTTCAATTTGGTTACTACACTTTTAAATTTTAAGTTTCCATTTTGCTTTTTATATCCTCTCCCCTTACTTTCCATATTTTGTTTCAAACAAGTTCATAGTGGCTCATTGAAGCATTTTTATGATCACTGCTTTTAAAGTCCTTGCCAGATATTTTTAACATCTGCATCATCTAGCTATTGGCATTTGTGGATTGTCTTTTCTCCTTGAAGTTAAGATGTTTCAGGATCTTGGTATGGGAAGTGATTTTTAATAGAAATTTATATGTTTTTGGTATTATATTATGACGCTATGCATTTTATTTAAATCTATTTTAACAAGCCTCTTCTGCCACCATTCCCATGGGAGTAACAGTACTTCTAGTGACAGTGGAAATCCAGGTTACTCACTCCCTATCTGTTTACACCCAAGGAGTTTCTTCCTACTGCTTGGCAGAGATGATAGTTGAAGCTCTCCAGTAGACATCTGCTAACATGATCATGACTGGGAAAGCAAGGGTGTCTTGTTTCTGCTACTCTTAGCCATGTAGCCTCTACTGACATGTTAGGGGTATATGTTTGAAAGGGTGAGAGGCTGTTCTAGTTAATTATTAGTGGTGATAACAATTCTGACTCTCCATTATATCTCCTCTGATATTACCCTAGCAGGAGGAGGTACGTATTTCTTTATCCTCAATGGGAGCGGAAGTCCAGGCTCTCCCATGTGGTCTCCACTGATACTCCAGGAGACCAGGGAAGGGATTCTTTACTGCCCTGTTGGGGTAAAACTCTGGGCTCTCCATTTAGCTTTCTCTGATACCACACTGGCCGGGTGGAAGTGGGATAAAGAGGTACCTCATTTCACCATGGAAAGAGTGGACATGTAGGTTGCAAATTCAGCCTTTGTCAGTGGGGGGTGAGAGTGGGGTCATGGTTTTTTCTGTGATGTATTGCTTTCATAGAGTGACTACTGCGTAAAATTTTTCTGTGTTGTTAAGCTGCCCCTTTCCTAGTCCTTAGGATAGAGAGAATGGGTTTTTCTTGGGGTTTATTTTGTTTGTGCTTGTTGGTGTTTCTGGGTTGCTGGGTTCTGCAGAATCAAATCTGGCATAGATAATGTAAAAGCAAAACACAGGAAATGCACTACTTCGTTCCTAATTCCAAGATCCCTAGACTATCTTCCTTTGCTCCATATTTCACAACCTTCTTAAGTCTGTAATATATATAAAGTCCAGGGATTTTGGATGTACTTAGTGGGAAAGACAGGAAAGAAGATATCTATTCCAACTTTTCATATTTAGAAATCTCTACATTTGCTTTCTAAACAAGGTTTTACATTGTGACATAGGATAATAGTCCTAAAAATTATTTTTTAATATTCTTCTTATTTTATTGCAAAATATCTGTTTTCATAGTTGTTTCATAAAACCATCATATTCTATTGTGCATTGAAACTATTTTCTTTCAGATGTTAGAAATCATTATTAGGTGCTTAGACTATTTCATAGTCTATATATTTATCGGGGGACTCCAATTGAGATTAATTAAGTAGAGTTCTCTGATTCTAAGACTGCCTTATTATAAAGAATAAATGTGTCTCTAGAAGACAAAATTGATAGTTCAAGAATATGAACTAAAAGCTATACATCATAGACTAGATTTGCTTGTCTTAATCTTCAAATACTTAAATGTTTTTTTAAAAATAAGGACAGTCATTTGGGTTATCTAGAAGTAGACTATCTGCAAGTGTCTTCTAAAAAAGTGTTTATATTATATATATAGCATCTTAACCTAGGCCATTTTTATGAATTATCCTGATAATTAGCTTTATAGAATCTTACTGGAGATATACTTTCTTTTCTCAGCACTTCTGAGAATATCTAAAATTGTTTCAAGCACTGTTATGATGATGCAATATTAAGAAATATAAATAACAAAATATAGATTACCTGCATATATTAAACATTAAATGTTTGAGTGCATATAAATATTTAGGATTCCTAAGTGACCTTAGTCTTCAGAGTGCACCCACCTCATCTGCAATCATTGACATTTATTCCTTTTTCTGGGCCAGAAGAAGGAACTTGGTGGGCACACGTGTTGCTGTTTTTTTCAGTTTCCTAGCTCTACCCAGAGTCAATGGGTATGTACAGTCTCAGAAACAGCTGGAAAAATCATCTCAGCTCTACCTGTGGTTTGAAAATGATTTATCCCTTAGAATGGATCTTTATTTTTCTGTGCATTATTTGAGCTGTGATCACAACAGCCCACTCCCACCCTCACCTTCCTAGGAGGTAGGAGTTACTATTTAGTGGAACCACACACACTGCCAGACTTCTCCAGGTCCTTGACAGGGAGGAGCACACATTTACTTTATTGGGGGTTGATATTTGTTTTCTTCTTCTGGGATGGCCAAAAAAATTACTTTCTGTTTTGATCCATCTTTTCTCCATGTATAATTTTCTAAATTCCACTCCATCTACTCTGTTCACAATATTTTCCAACCATTCTTCTCATCATATTCAGTTGTATTACATATTTTATATGTAAATGAATTAAACAAGTACTATAAAGTCCTTAGCACAATCATTGGTAGATAGAAAGTACTTAGTAAAGATCACATATCATTATAATTGTTCTAAATTATTTTATAATAATGCTTAATAAAAATGTTTCATATTAGTTAAAGATATAACTATAATTTATTAACTATGAAAAACTGTATTTTAATAAAACAGAGGTTAAATAGCAGTGGCAGGAAAAATGCATTTAGCCCTAAGACCCCATGTTTAATTTCTCCTGCAGTCACAAGATTTTAATTGAGTGCTACTTATTTATAAATCTTTTTATAATCATCTCCTTTGTCCTCTATGAGGACAGTTGGATATTTATAAGTCTGATTCCCTCTCTATCTCCTCCACTGCTTTCTGAAAAGAGACCAAGTGTGGTTCATTCTGTTCTCCAGGGCTGAGTGTGCAGAGTTCACCTAACATGTGTTGACTTTTGCCCCAAACCAGTGACCCAGTGGCATGGAAGTTGAACTGTGTTCTCTTTGCCTGAGAACATGTGGAAATAGTGTGACAGCAGCACTCTGCCAAGGGAAGAATCACTGAAGGTGAACCAAAGAATGTTTATAAATGGAACTGTTTATTTAACTGAAACAAAACTGAAGTATTGGACTCCAGCTATACTACACAAACAGCAATTTTTCCCTTCTTTGTGAATAATAACAGACAATACTAAAATACAAGAGCTTCGTGTAATAAAAAGTAAATGTCATATGCAAATAGTCTCACTCATAGAATCACAAACAAAAGAAGACAGAATTGTTAAACATTACAATGTACTTTCATCACCAAGAAGTGGGCACACTTGATCTGACAGATACGATTTCATAAACATTGGCTTAATCAACTATGGATTTCAGTGATCGTCTTGCCTGTGATCAAGACACTGAAAATAGACTTATCATTTTGACTTAGAATATTCATAAAAATTTGATGCCCAATCATTTTTTGATGTTTTATTTTAGATAAAATTATGATACTATAACAATATCTGAAGAACAACTCCAAATTGGGTTAAAAGTGTGAATAAAGAGGATTATAATGTCAGTGTTACTCTAAATCCATAATTATACATGTTTCATTGAATTCACCATTTCTTATATTTTTCTGTGTCTTTTCTCTCCACAAGATTTTGTCTATAAGTTCATAGTTGATAGAGGAACAACACAATCATATCTAATTTCTCCATTAGTTAACCAACAAACAAATGAAGATTAAGTGTCCTGTACTCTATTACATATTGAAGGTACAAAATATTAAAGAAGTCAAGATGCTAAGATCCTATTTTTCAATAGCTTCCAATCTTATTAGGGTAAACAAAGCATAGAGGAGTACAAAATTTACTGGGACAATGTGTAATCAAATGGTAGGCCTTGGGGAACCATGTGAATTTGTGACCATTTCATAAAAGAAAATCATTGCATAATGTATACAGCTATGACACAGTTCTTGATGACCTTTTATGGTGCTGCACATTTGATGTCTTTATAATTCCTAAATTCACCTAATCTCTTTTACATATTTTATCATGTGTGTGATCCTCTCTCCCTATGGCCTCATTACCTTCTGCTAAATGAAGAAGCATAAAGGAGAAGAGCAGAAGACCCTCAAGATCAGGATATTTGTTTGGACAATGACCTATTAAAAACATGCCCTGTACCTATTTTGTGTCAGGCATTGCACAAGGCATGTTACTTATATTATCTCATTAAATCCTTAACATTGCCATGTGAGATAGAGTATTATTATTATGATCTTTTAATAGATGAGGGAACAGGAGTTAAGAAAGTTTTTATAATTTGTTTCAGGTCACACACAGTGAATATCTAAGATGTTGTGAAACTTGGGCCTATGCTCAGCTTCTTCACAGAAAAAGCCCCACTGAAATTGCTAAGGTTGGGGCACAGGAGAAAATTGAAACTAAAAGGGAACATCTAGAAGCCTGTAGTGCAAATGTCTCAATATGCAAAGCGCCAAAGGTGTTTTGGGTTCCAATTTCTGGCAGAGAAACTCATTTATAAATGAAAGTTGTTTCCTCCAGAAAATGTGACGCATGTTGTCATAATTGATTGAAACTCAAGATAACCAATTGTTGGTTGTGGTTCACCAGTATCAAGTAATACAAACTAGAGAACAAAATCAAGAAACATATCTTTCCTTCCTATAACTTTGTTTTCCTTTTCCATTTACTCCTGTTATCCATAATGTTAATTCTTTGCTATGGGTTATGGTTAGCAAATCAGTATAGATCTATATGTTACAGTTCTGGGAACACTACTTTTGATTGAGGAGTAAGGTAGAGAAAATTGGTACCTTGGTTTTAAACTGTTATAACAATTTGTTTTTTTCAAAATTTTATTGATGTACAATTGGTATTTGGATTCCTAATGAATTTATTGACCACATGGATCTTTAGAAATACTAAATCAATTAATAATTTAGTGGTGGTGCACAGCTTTGGAAATGCAAGAGAAGTTCCACCTGTTTTAGTGACAGATAATCCAGGCTGCAACTACAGATTAAAACCATCTGGCTGGTAAGGGAGGGACACTTTTTCAACCTCAATTTTTCTGGACTGCCAGGTAGACTACTAAGGAAGAAAAGAGAGAAGATTCATATAAACACAATTAGAAATGATAAGGAAGATATCACCACTGGCCCCCCAGAAGTATAAACACCTATCAGATAATACTATAAACACCTCTATGCACATAAACTAGAAAATTATCAGAGAATATTATAAAAGCCTCTATACACATAAACTAGACAATCTAAATGAATAAATTCCTGGACACATACACCCTCCTAAGACTAAACCAGGAAGAAATTACATCCGTCAACAGACCAATAATGAGTTCTGAAATTGAAGCTATAATAAATAGCCTACCAACTAAAAAAAAAAAGCCTAGGACCAGACAGATTCACAACTGATTCTACCAGAGGTACAAAGATGAGCTGGTCCCATTCAACTGAAACTATTCCAAAATATTGAAAAGGTGGGGATCCTCTCTAGCTCATTCTATGAGGCCAGCATCATTCTGATACAAAAACCTGGCAGAGATACAACAAATAAAGAAAACTACAGGCCAATATCCTTGATGAACATCAATGCAAAAATCAGCAAAAGACTGGCAAACTGAATTCAGCAGCACATCAAAAAGCTTATTCACTACGACCAGGCTGCATCCCAGGGATGCAAGGTTGGTTCAACATATGCACATCAATAGAAGTGATTCATCACATAGACAGAACTAAAGACAGACACCACATGATTATCTCAATAGATGCAGAAAAGGCCTTCAATAAAATTCAACATCCCTTAAAAATTCTCAATAAATTAAGTATTGAAGGAACGTACCTCAAAACAATAAGAGCCACATATGACAAACACACAGCCAATATCATACTGAATGGGAAAAAGCTGTAAGCGTTCCGCTTGAAAATGAGCACAAGACAAGGATGCCCTCTCTCACCACTCCTATTCAACATAGTATTGGAATCTCTGGCCAGGGCAATGAGGCAAGCAAAAGAAATGAAGTGTATTCAGATAGAAAGAGAGGAAGTCAAACTATCTTTGTTTGCAGATGACATGCTCCTATATTTAGAAAACCCCATTGTCTCAGCCCAAAAGTTTCTCAAGCTGATAAGCAACTTCAGCAAAGTCTCAGTATGCAAACAATATGCATAAATCACAAGCATTACTATACACCAACAACAGACAAGCGGAGACCCAAATCATGAATGAACTCCAATTCACAATTACTAAAAAGAGAATAAAATACCTAGCAATACAGCTAACGAGGGAAATGAAGGATCTCTTTAAGGAGAACTACAACCGCTGCTCAAGGAAATCAGAGAGGACACAAACAGATGGAAAAATAGTCCATACTAATGGGTAGAAAAAACAGTATCATGAAAACGGCCATACTGCCCAAAGCAGTTTATAGATTCAATGCTATTCCCATTAAGCTACCATTGACATTCTTCACAGAATTACAAAAACTATTTTAATATTCATACGGAACCAAAAAAGATCCTGAATAGCTAAGACAATTCTAAGCAAACAGAACAAAGCTGGAGGCATCATACTACCTGACTACAAAATATGAGGCTACAGTAACCAAAACAGCATGGTATTGCTACAAGAACAAACAAAGATCAATGGAACAGACTAGAGAACCCAGAAATAAGACCATACACTTAAAACCATCTGATCTTCAACATACCACACAAAAACAAGCAATGGGGAAAGAATTCCCTGTTTAATTAATGGTACTGGGATAACTGGCTGGTCATATGCAGAAAATTGAAACTAGACCCCTTCCTTATACCATATATAAGAAATAAACTTAAGATGGATTGAAGAGTTAAATGTAAAACACAAATATAAAAACCCTGGAAGACAACCTAGGCAATACCATTCAGGGCATAAGCATGGGCAAACATTTCATGACAAAGAACTCAAAAGCAATCACAACACAAGCACAAACTGCCAAATGGGATCTAATTAAACTAAGGAGCTTCTGCACAGCAAAAGAAACTATCAGCAGAGTAAAAATACAACCCACAGAAAAGGAGAAAACTTTTGCAATCTATCCCTCTGACAAAGGTATAATATCTAGCATCTACAAGGAACTTAAACAAATTTTAAAGGAAACAACAAACAATCACGTTAAAAAGTGGGCAAAGGACGTGACCAAACCGTTCTCAAAAGAAGCCATACATGCAGCCAACAAATATATGAAAAAAAGCTCAACCTCACCAATCATTAGAGAAATGCAAATCAAAACCACAATGAGATATCATCTCATGCCAGTCAGAACTGTTATTATTAAAAAGTCAAAAAATAGACCAGCAATCCGGAGAGGACCCACAGACCCTCTGAAGGAAGCAGACTGCTCCTGCAGTACACAGGAGACCCTCCCTCCACCTCCTGCAAAACTCTGAGTGCCTTAACTGTGGAAATGGGAAACGGAGACCCTCCTCTCCCGAACACTCAGCGCAAATGGAGAAGCTGAAGGTCTGTTTGGGGGAGAAGTTTCCAACTTTACCTGGAACTGAGTCAATTTGGAAAGCTGAGTGAAATACAGGGGTAGAGAAAGCACAGAAAGGCCCTGAGAGCTTGCTGGGTTCCCTAGCAGGCCATTCCTGCCTGGCACCACAGGGATCCATCCGGAGAGGAGCAGGGGGTAAAACTAAACAGGGAGAAACAAATCTGTAGCTGAACTTGCTAACAATGTGAATAGGGTGATAAGTGTCCTGGTGAGAACTTAGGGGAGGGCGCTAATCTGGTGTGGAGACTTCACAGGCAGAGAAAGTACTAAGAGCTTTTCTTTCACAGATAGGAGGTGGAGAGCCTGGGACAGGTTTTCTTTTCTTTTTTTTTTCTTTTTTCTTTTTTTTTTGAGACAGAGTCTTGCTCTGTGCCCCAGGCTGGAGTGCAGTGGCGCAATCTCGGCTCACTGCAAGCTCCCTCCCCTGGGTTCATGCCATTCTCCTGCCTCAGCCTCCTGAGTAGCTGGGACTACAGGTGCCCGCCACCACGCCCGGCTAGTTTTTTTTATCTTTTAGTAGAGACAGGGTTTCACGGTGTTAGCCAGGATGGTCTCGATCTCCTGACCTCGTGATCTGCCCACCTCAGCCTCCCAAAGTGCTGGGATTTCAGGCTTGAGCCACCGCGCCCCGCCGAGACAGGTTTTCAAACACATACTGCTCTACACCTGGAAATGGTCTGAGGGCTGTTGGGGCAGGCACAGTGGGAATGAGACTGGCCGTTTGGTTTACATGGGAGCTGGGTGAGGCCTGTGACTGCCGCTCCCCCCCATTTTCCTGACAACCTGCATGACTCAGCAGAGGCAGCCATAATCCTCCTAGGCACACAACTCCAGTGACATGGGAATCTCACCCCCATCTCCCACAGCAGCCACAGCAAGACCCGCCCAAGGACAGTCTGAGCTCAGACACAGCTAGCCCTGCCCCATTGATAGTCTTTCCCTACCCCCCCTGGTAGCAGAAGACAAAGGGCATATAATCTTGAGAGTTCTAGGGCCCTGCCAGCCACCAGTTCCTCCCTGTAATACCACAGCTGATGCTCTCTGGAAAGCGCCACCCTCTGGCAGGAGGCCAGCCAGCAAAAAAGAACATTAGAGCACCAAACTAGCACAAACAGAACATTAAACCACCAAAGCCAAGAACCCTCACGGAGTCCATTGCACGCCTCACCACCTTCACTGGAACAGGCAATGAGATTTATAGACAGTTCACATCATAGGACTCTGTGCTGACAACCTCCAGGACCAGCCTGGAGCCGGGTAGGATCGCTGCACCGCTAGACCCAGAAGAGTGACAACAATCGTTGCAGTGTGGCTCACAGGAAGCCACATCCAAAGGAAGAGGAGGAGAGTACTACATCAAGGGACTACCCCGTGGGACAAAAGAATATGAACAATAGCCTTCAGCACTAGACCTACCCTCTGACAGAGCCTACCCAAATGAGAAGGAACCAGAAAACCAACCCTGGAAATATGACAAAACAAGATTTGTCATCACCCCCCCAAAATTACACAATTACACTAGTTTTCTAGCAATGGATCCAAACCAAGAAGAAATCCATGATTTACCTGAAAAAGAATTCTGGAGGTTAGTTATTAAGCTAAATAGGAAGGGACCAGAGAAAGGCGAAGCCCAATGCAAGGAAATCTAAACTATTATAAAAAAGTGAAGGGAGAAATATTCAAGGTAATATATAGTTTAAAGAAAAAAAACATCAAAAATTCAGGAAACTTTGGACACACTCTTAGAACTGCAAAATGTCCTGGAAAGTCTCAGCAATAGAATTGAGTAAGAAGAAAGAAATTCAGAGCTCGAAGACAAGGTCTTCGTATTAACCGAATTCAAAAATGACAAAGAAAAAAGAATAAGAAAATATGAACAAAGCCTCCAAGAAGTCTGGGATTATGTTAAATAAACACACCTAAGAATGATTGGCATTCCCAAGGAAGAAGAGAATTCTAAAAGCTTGGAAAACATATTTAGGGGAATAGTCAAGGAAAACTTCCCCAGCCTTGCTAGAGACTGAGACATCCAAACACAAGAAGCACAGAGAACACCTGGGAAATTCAACACAAAAAGACCTTCACCTGGGCACATTGTCATTAGGCTATCCGAAGTTAAGACGAAGGAAACAATCTTAAGAGCTATGAGACACAAGTACCAGGTAACCTATAAAGGAAAACCTATCATATTAACAGCAGATTTCTCAGCAGAAACCCTACAAGCTAGAAGGGATTGGTGCCCTATCTTCAGCTTCCTCAAACAAAACAATTAGCAGCCAAGAATTTTGTATCCAGCAAGACTAAGCATCATATATGAAGGAAAGAGACAGTCCTTTTCAGACAAACAAATACTGAAAGAATTTGCTATTATCAAGCAACCAGAACAAAAACTGCTAAAAGGAGCTCTAAATCTTAAAAAAATCTGGAAACACATCAAAACAGAACCTCTTTAAAGCATAAATCACACAGGACCTATAAAACTAAAATACAAATGAAAAACCAAAAACTGAAAAACCAAAGTACACAGGCAACAAAGAGCACGATGAATGCAATGGTACCTCATATTTTAATACTAATACTGGATGTAAATGACCTAAATGCTCCACTTAAAATATACAGAACCATAGAATGGATAAGAACTCACCAACTAACTATCTGCTGCCTTCAGAGACTCACCTACCACATAAGGACTTACATAAACATAAAGTAATGGAGTGGACAAAGACATTTCATGCAAATGGACACCAAAAGTGAGCAGGGATAGCTATTCTTATATCAGACAAAACAAACTTTAAAGCAACGGCAGTTAAAAGAGACAAAGAGGGACATTATATAATGGTAAAAGGCTTTGTTCAACAGGAAAATAACACAATTCTAAACATGTATTTACCTAACACTGGTGCTCACAAATTTATAATACAATTACTAAGGGACCTAAGAAATGAGACAGACAGCAACACAATAATAGTGGGGGATTTCAGTACTCCACTGACAGGACGAGACAGGTCATCAAGATAGAAAGTCAACAAAGAAACAATGGATTTAAACTACACCTTGGAACAAATGGACTTAACAGATATATGTAGAACGTTTCATCCAACAACTGCAGAATACACATTCTATTCAATAGCCCATGGAACTTTCTCCAAGATAAACCATATGATAGGCCATAAAATGAGCCTCAATAAATTGAAGAAAATTGAAATTATATCAAGCACTCTCTTAGACTACAGTGGAATAAAACTGGAAATCAACTCCAAAAGGAACCTTCAAAACCATGCAAATACAGGGAAATTAAATAACCTGTTCCTTAATATGCATTGGGTCAAAAATGAAATCAAGATGGAAATTTAAAAATTATTTGAAGTGAATGACAATAATGACACAACCTATTAAAACCTCTGGGATAGAGCAAACGTGGTGCTAAGAGAAAGGTTCACTGCCCTAAGTGCCTATATTAAACAGACTAAAAGAGCACAAACTGACACTCTAAGTTCACACCCCAAGGAACTAGAGAAACAAGAACAAACCAAACCCAAACCCAGCAGAAGAAAGGAAATAACCAAGGTCAGAACAGAACTAAACAAAATTGAAACACACACACACACACACAAAATACAAAAGATAAATGAAATAAAACTGGTTCTTTGAAAAGATAAATAAAATTGATAGATCATTGGCAAGATTAACCAAGAAAAGAAGACAGAAAATCCAAATAACGGCACTAAAAAATGGCATAGGAGATATTACAATTGACACCACTGAAAAACAAAAGATTATTCAAGGCTACTAAGAACACCTTTATGCACAAAAACTAGAAAACCTAGAAAAGATGGATAAATTCCTGGAAAAATAAAACCCTCCTAGCTTAAATCGGGAAGGTATTCTGACAATATGATTGTTTACCTTGAAAATCCTAAGGACTCCTCCAGGAAGCTCCTAGAACTAAAAAAAGAATTCACCAAATTTTCTGGACACAAAATCAATGTACACAAATCAGTAGCTCTTCTATACACCAACAGCGACCAAGCAGAGAATCAAATCAAGAACTCAACCCCTTTTATAATAGCTTCAAAAAAAAAAAATAAAATACTTAGGAATATGCCTAACGAAGGAGTTGAAAGACCTCTACAAGGAAAACTACAAAACACTAATCACTGCTGAAAGAAATCATAGATGACACAAACAAATGGAAAAACATCCCATGCTCATGGATGGATAGATTCAATATTGTGAAAATGACCACATTGCCAAAGCAATCTACAAATTCAATGCAATCCCCATCAAAATACCACCATCATTCTTCACAGAATTAGAAAAAAAAATTCTAAAATTCAAATGGAACCAGAAAAGAGTCTACACAGTCAAAGCAAGACTACACAAAAAGAACAAATCTGGAGGCACCACACTACCTGATTTCAAACTATACTATAAGGCCATAGTCATAAAAATAGCATGGTATTGGTACAAAAATAGGCACATAGACAAATGTAACGGAATAGAGAACCTGGAAATAAACCCAAATACTTACAGCCAACTGATCTTCAACAAAGCAAACAAAAACATAAAGTGGGGAAACGACACTTTTTTTTAAACAAATGGTGCTCGGATAATTGGCTAGCCACATGTAGGAGACCTTATACAAAAATCAACTCAAGATGGATTAAGGACATAAACCTAAGACTTGAAACTATAAAAATTCTAGAAGATAACATTGGAGAAACCCTTCTAGACATTGACTTAGGCAAGGATTTCATGACCGAGGACCCAAAAGCAAATGCAATAAAAACAAAGATAAATAGCTGGGACCTAATTAAATTAAAGAGCTTTTGCAAGGCAAAGCAACAGTCAGCAGAGTAAACAGATCACCCACAGAGTGGGAGAAAATCTTCACAATCTGTACATCTGACAAAGGGCTAATATTCAGAATCTGCAACAAACTCAAACAAATCAGTAAGAAAAAAAAAATCCCATCAAAAAGTGGGCTAAGGACATTAATAGACAATTTCCAAAAGAAGATATACAAGTAGACAACAAAATATGAAAAAAATGCTCAGTATCACTAAGGATCAGGGAAATGCAAATCAAAACCACAATGTGATGCCACCTTACTCCTGCAAGAATGGCCATAATCAAAAAATCAAAAAACAGTGTATGCTGGCGTGAATGCGTTGAACAAGGGACACTTCTATACTACTGGTGGGAATGTAAACTAGTACAGCCACTACAGAAAACAACGTGCGGATTCCTTAAAGAACTAAAAGCAGAACCACCATTTGATCCAGCAATCCCACTTGGTATCTACCTAGAGGAAAATAAGTCATTATTCAAAAAAGATACTTTCACACACATGTTTATAGCAGCACGATTCACAGTTACAAAATCATGGAAACAACCCAAATGCCCATCAATCAATGAGAGGACAAATACACTGTGAGATATATATATATATATATATATATGTATACACACACACACATATATACACACACATATATAATTATTTATGATGATATATTTGTGTGTATATATATGTTGGAATACTACTCAGCCATAAAAATGAATGAAAAAACAGCATGTGCAGTGACCTGGATGAGATCGGAGACTATTTTTCTAAGTAAAATAACTCAGGAATGGAAAACCAAACATCGTATGTTCTCGCTGATATGTGGGAGCTAAGCTATGAGAACACAAAGGCATAAGAATGATGCAATTGACTTTGGGGACTTGTGGGGAAGAGTGGAAAGGGGGCAAGGGATAGAAGACTACAAATACAGCGCAGTGTATACTGCTCGGGTGATGGGGGCACCAAAATCTCATAACTCACCACTAAAGAACTTACTCATGTAACCAAATACCACCTGTACCCCAATAAATTATGGAAAATACCTTTTTAAAAAGTCAAAAAGCAACAGATGCTGGTGAGCTTGTGGAGAAAAAGGAATGCTTTTACACTGTTCTGTGGGAGTGCAAATCAGTTCAACTATTATGGAAGACAGCATGGCGATTCCTCAAAGACCTAGAGGCAGAAATACTATTTGACCCAGCAATCCCATTACTGGGTATATAGTCAACGGAATATAAAGCATTCTATAATAAAGATACATGCATATGTATGTTCATTGCAGCATTATTCACAATAGCAATGACATGTAATCAACCTAAATGCCCATCGATGATAGACCAAATAAAGAAAATGTGAGGCTGGGCATAGTGGCTCACGCCTGTAATCCTAGCACTTTGGGAAACTGAAGCGGGTAGATTGCCTGAGCTCAGGAGTTTGAGACCAGCCTGGGCAACACGGTGAAACTCCGTCTCTACTAAAATACAAAAAAAAATTAGCCAGGCATGGTGGTGGGTGCATGTAGTCCCAGCTACTCGGGAGGCTGAGGCGGGAGAATTGCTTGAACCCAGGAGGCGGAGTTTGCTGTGAGCCGAGATCGAGCCACTGCACTCCAGCCTGGGAGACACGGCAAGACTCCGTCTCTGGAGGAAAAAAAAAAAAAAATGTGTGTGTGTGTGTGTGTGTATATATATATGTGTGTGTATATATATGTGTGTGTGTATATATGTGTGTATATATGTGTGTGTGTGTGTGTATATATATATACACACACACACAAAAACACACAGACATATATATATCATGGAATACAATGCAGCCATAAAAATGAAGATCATGTCCTTCGCAGGGATGTGGATGAAGCTGGAAGCTACTTTCCTCAGCAAATTAAGTGCAGGAACAGAAAACCAAATACTGCCTATTCTCTCTTGTGAGTGGGAGCTGAATGATGTGATCACATGGACACATGGTGGGGAACAACACATACCAGGGCGTGTCAGAGTGTGGGGGATGGGAGGAGGGAGAGCATCAAGAAGAATAGTTAATGGATGCTTGACTTAATACCTAGGTGATGGTATGTTCTGTGCAGTAAACCAGCATGGCACATCACTTTTACCTATGCAACAAACGTGCACATCCTGCACAGGTACCCCTGAACCTAAAATAAATGTTGGAAATAAAGAAAAAGTAAAAACATTTAGATCAGTAACAAACAATTAAGCAAAATTCAAATAAAAACAATGAAAAGAAAGGGAGAAGTTTCAAATTGGAACTTTCTAATCCATTATGTGCTGCTATAACAGAATACCACAGACTGGGTAATTTATAATGAACCGAAATATATTGGCTCATGATTCTGGAGGCTGGGAAGTCTAATCTTGAGAGCCCGGCATCTAGCAAGAGCTTTCTTACATCATCATAACATTTTGGAAGGGCAAAAAGATGGCAAGAGAGCAAGAGGGAACCAAATTCGTCCATTTATAAGAAACCCATTACCATGATAACAGCATTAATTTATTCTCAAGGGTGGTACCCCATGAACCAAATACCTTCCATTAAACTTCACCTCTCAACACTGCCACATTGGGTATAAAGTTTTCAATATATGAACTTTGGGGAGCACATTCAAACTATAGCAAGAACTTCAAACTTTCTTTGGGAAATAGAAATTGCCTGCAGAAAGTTGTCTTTTGTTACCTGTTAGAAGGCATTAACACACTGCTGTTGTATTTACATGACTGGCATGATGGTGTTTTCAAGCTGTGTTGCCACCTGGTGTGCACCAGGAAATCTTAGATGGGTGACAGAAACTTTCAGAGTAAGATTTAAAATATCTTTTTTATTTTATGCTTAAAATTAATTTTGAATAAACTCAGTGTACTTTTTAAAACTTTTTCAAACATTCCAGAAGTAAAATCAAAAAAATCTCGAGAGGGTGAACTTTCCAATTTATTATTTTCTTTTCCAATTTATTGGTCTAAGAAAAAAATTGTAGTGCAAGACTTAGAGAAGTTGTTGGCAGGCCTTTTTGATTATCTGTGATTATCTCCCCAAAAGAAAATTCTCATATTCTTCATTGACTGTGGGGCTTGCTATTAAACCTAAGGGGTTAATAAAAGGTACATGGTAAAGTCAGGGGTATTATCCTATTTAGAAGGAAGTCAACTTTTTTTTTCCTGCTCCCTGCTTCCATAAACTAGCCTCAACTTCATCCCCCATAAGAAAGGTTTTAATCCTAGCTTTTCAAGTTGAAGACACTGTAATGGGCTATCCACATAGCTAAGGAAGACCCTACAGGAAACACTTACGAAAAGCTCCAAGGCAGGAAATCAAGTGGGGGCTTCACCTTTGGCATTGGGACAACTTACCGTTTCTTCATGTTCTTTAAGAAGGTACACATGATTTAAACTTATTTCAAATTAGAGTTTGAAGTAAGATTGGGGTTTGTGGAGGATATAAACTGAAAAGATCTTTCACCTACTTTGATTTTGGCCTATTTGGGTTTGCTTTGTTTCTATCTTATGTTACCTCTGGCTAGTCCATTAAAGAGTCACAGATGATTTAAGGCAAAATCCACTCACAGTAAAATGGTAATTTTGCTTTTTCTGGGCATATTTTTCTTTCAGGAGCCCTGTGAGAAGAAATGGCAAGTCCTGAGCTATTTTTTATATCTAGGTCCTAATTTCATTTTAAGCCCACATTAATACATCCCACCTTGATGTTCCTAGACTTATTTGCTAGCTACTTCTATGTCTTCACAAAGTATGTATCTGAACTACTGGTTTTGTGTACTTTGGCTAGTCTTATCCTATTATTGCTACTTCAATCAAAGTGTCAGATTGTTGTCATTAATCTAGTAAAATAAAATAGAGTAGATTCTCATGACCATTTGGGCCTAGATATCTGTGCTTTTAAAATGGCCCTCTAATTTAAGACTTGATTTGAGGACTTTCAAGTTAAGTGGGTTATTAAAAAGCATTAAAAACCATGCTGTGTTAAACTACCCATATGACTCCAATTGACCTTATAAAAATGTAATTGCTGCAGTATATCTGCATATCAAATATCCATTACTCTTGACCCTTTCAATGTGGTTTGAAACTATGGCCCCATGAAGAGCCAGATTTCAGTTATTTTAAGACTCCAAACTGGATATGAATTCTGTAGGAAAACTGAATCTTTCCTCCTTACCTATACTAGTTTGTATCTTCACATATACTTGCAGTTACCAAGAGAGCACTCTCTTGTGCATTATGCATCAACAATGTAAAGATTCTTTCAAGATGACTTAAAGTAGCTGATAAAGGTTTTGTTATCTAATGATTATCTATAATTGCAGAAATCAGTTGCCTACTTTATGGAGAGGACATTTTATGTATATATCATATTCTCTTTACTGAATGCTGAAAAATCCATTTGAGCTTTCAGGTGAATT
Organism: Macaca mulatta; assembly: GCF_049350105.2. Classification (NCBI taxonomy): domain Eukaryota; kingdom Metazoa; phylum Chordata; class Mammalia; order Primates; family Cercopithecidae; genus Macaca; species Macaca mulatta. Next base: position 90,096,351 of record NC_133409.1, on the reverse strand, counting down.
AAGGTATATATTTTTAATGTTATAAAATAGGAAATTACTATTCTTGAAGAAATTTCAGTCTCTACAGAGAGACAAAAAGAATATTTCAATTTCTTCTCATCATAGCAATATACTTTAGAGGTTTACTATATTTTTCAGAACCATCTGTACATTCAACAAATAAACTTCTGAAGGGTAACTTTAGGGGTTAAACTTCTAACAGGTAGAAATATTATTTATGATTATTAAGGTCAGTGTGATAGAATACAAGTAATTTAATTTTTGAGTTCAGGAAGATTTAAAGTTAAACCTCAGACCAGCTACTTCTTAACCATAGAATATACGGCAAATTGCTTTATCACTCTGAAATTTATTTCCCTAATCTGTAAAATGGGTTTGGTGTTACACACAAATTTTAACTTGCATGGCTTCTGGGACAGTTATATTTGAAACACCTGGTAACTATAATATTAATAAACAACAGCTTATTCCCTATCTTTTACATAATTCTGTATAATAAGTTATTTTATACTTAATAG